>NC_141685.1:1782110627-1783374627 GCF_964263255.1 Lissotriton vulgaris | reverse complement strand
AGATGTTGAAAAGCATTGGCGAGATGATAGAACCTTGGGGGACCCCTTCTTTTGTGGAGTATGGTTTGGACGAGAAAGGTGGGGTATGGATGACATTAATTCTGTTTCGAAGGTAGAACGAGATCCAGTCTAGAGCAGTTTCTTCTATGCCTGCTTCATAGAGTCTTTGTTTCAAAGTGTCATGGTCAACTGTGTCAAAGGCAGCTGTGAGGTCCAAGAGGAGTAGCTCAGCAACCCCGATGCAGTCAACTGTATTCTTCATGTCATCACAGATGGCAAGGAGAGCAGATTCTGTGCCTCATCCCGGACGGAATCCTGTTTGGAAGTCTGTAAGTATGTCATTCTCTTCAATGAATTGTGCCATGTGGGCAAACACTGCTCTTTCTATCAGTTTGCCCAGGAAAGGTCCATTTGTAATGGGTCTGTAGTTGTCAGGGCTCAGCGGGTACAAGTTTTTTTTCTTCAGAAAAGGGGGTGTATGTGTGATTTTTTGAGTTTGTCTAGAAATATTCTGCTAGTTCAGGAATCATTGATGATTCTTCTTACTGGAGTGGCTGCAGAGGTTGTTAAAAGAATTGTCTTGAAAGTTTGTGGTGGAATGGGGTCAGAAGGGTTGCCGGCAGGCCTGCTTGCTTTGACCAGGTCCTTAGATTCATTGTGTGAGATGTGTTGGAAGGAACGGAGAGGCTTGGTTAGAATATTCTTGGATTGTTGTTTTGTACAAGGGTTAGTGCTGGTGCTTTGTTCCTGTTTTAAGTATGAGTCCAACGTGTTTGCTTTGTCCGTGTGATGTCTGTGAAATCTGGCATCCAGGACGGGGGGTAGGAAGGCAGAACATAATGGCTGTGATATTCCAGGCTCTCTGTCACTTGTGATCTAGAAGGTACCAGATGCCAACATGTGAAGGACTGCCCCCAGTATTATCTGTGGAGGAATGTTATTGGGCCTGCCAGTTGGTGGTTGGAGACCTGGCTCAATCTTGTTTAGCACCTCTATGATGGACTTCTTCCTGACTCTGTAAAATCTGATCACCTCATACTCCCTGAGATCAATGAGGGAAATCCGCTGCCGAAACACACTCTCTCTTTTCCTACACTCCCTACGTGATGGTGGTCTCCTGGTGACTCCCAGCTGCAGAATGACCACCTCCATAGTGTAGTTGAGTTTGCTAAATTCTTTTGTGTGGCTTGTCTTTTTATGTGCCTGCTCATTACCTAAGCTGGGTTGCCAATGCACAGAAATGTTGAGGCATTTCAGGCTTTGCACGTCGCTTGCCAACAATGTATCACACATGGATAAAACCATAAATTTCATAGCTTTAGTTTTTCATTATATTTTGTGGTGGAATGCATACTTGGCGCAGCCATTTTAGGCGCAGCTTTTTTCCGATGCAGGTGTTCCAAAACCCGCATATTTGGCCACATGCATTAACTTGCCAATATGGAGTACTGCCTGCACTGACATCACGTCAAAATCAGTGGCACAATGGCATTGCAACCCTCTCATAAATATGCCCCCTATGGTTACAATTAAACATTTCATAAACATTGTACAAGTCGAGGTTAGTGTCCCACTGTTCATTTCTACTACAAGACAAAACAGTTCATGGTTAGGTATCTCCATCATATAGATGAATTCATGCAATTTGTTCACAGTCTAAGTTGCGAAGAAACATTTTGTGAAAAGTAAACTACAAAATGTATTCTATGAGTATATCTCTATGGGAAGGTGAAAATCTAACGCTTTCTATTAGTTCATGTTCAGTTCTGCATTTTTGTATCATTGAAAGTTTAACATCTCAAATTGTTGACATTACTGACCATAGGTCACAGAAAAGAAAATATGCATTCAGAAGTCTTTCTAACTTACTCCATGTGGCTATGAAAGCCTGGTGCTATCACTTGCCCTTAAACTGTGACTTTTCATTTCAAGGTCTACACGTTATTTCGACATGTTCATTATATAAATTTTTCTTTATTAGAAAACGCTCTAGCAACCTCCCACATCTGATGGTTTTCAACCATCACAAAACATTCACATCTCACCTCACACCTTGCTGTTGTCTTCAGTTGAGTCTTTTCTTTTTCGTTTTAGGTTTTTCCTCTCCCTTAATTTGCTGTATTCTTTGTTATTATGGTCACTTAGTTCTAAATCTTTCTTTATCTGTTGTTTTTTTCTCTATTGACACACTTGATCTCAACTTCTTTCGATTGCAGATTCTTGGCCAGAATGTAAATATCTTTCTGGTCTCGAAATAGGGCTTGTTACTTCTCCTGAGTCTTCTTGTTGCTCTGGAAGTATCTCAACTGTTGCTTTTGCTGGAGTATTTACTCTTCCTTCTACTCCAAGAGTTTCAATGCCACACTGTTTGACATTCAGGAAATGAGATAACTTCACCTGTCTGCTGTTCTTCACCCCTTCTTTCTTGCTGTTGTGCCACTTGTGATAAGTGCAGTCACCAGTGTTCTCAGTTCTTCATGCGGGTCTCTAGTTCTTTGGGTTTGTGAAGCATGTACCTTGTTTGGCACTCCAGCGCATTTAATAGCAGTGTTTGTGACTAAAATCACCTGGTAGAGGCCTTTCCATCTTGACTTTGTAGTGACAGCTCCAACCTGTCAAAAAACAGAACAAACCACATGAGCTAATCCTTATCAGTAATCGAGTATCATGCCATCTATTATGTTCACAAGCACATTGGCAAGTACAGAAGGCAGTCTCATTGATCTTCCCATCAAAATCTCAAGAGGAGACAAACCTGTCTTCCTTTCAGGTGTACTATGAGGGGTCACTAACACCTGAGAAAAGCATCAGGCCATTTCAGTAAAGTGAATGAACCGGCTTGTCCCAATCAAGACTTTATAGTTCCGTTCATCTGCTCTACAATCCCAGAAGCTTCTGGTTGATAGCTCCAATGCAGCTTCTGCTCCACTTGTAATGCTAGACACATCTTGAGTATCTCATCATTAAAATGAGTTCCTCGATCTGACTCCAAAGAAACCAGCATTCCGTACTACAGAACCAGTTCTCTCAACAGCAGTTTAACTGCAGCGAGACTATTGTTTCTTTGTGTTGGATGGGATTTCATTGAGTGAAAATACACACTATGGCCAGAACATATCTCAGCCCATTACAAACAAGCATCTTAATGAAATACATCTGCATTCTGTTGAAAGGACCACCTGATCTTCCATTGGAACTCAATGTATCTTATGTTAATTTCCCTACATTCATCCATTGGTATGTTACACAATGGTGACAGATTTTCTGCCAGCATCCTGAATCTGGGGTTAAACCAAGTTGGTGCAAAGGACCTGACCATAGAATCCCTACCTAAATGTGTGGGTTCATGGAAGTGCCATGTGAGATAACAAACTGTCTGGTAATACTGGCTTTTCATATACTGAAATCCAAATGTCATTTACATTTTTCTACATCCTGCTCTTATCCAACCCTGCTGTTCAGCCTCAGTGGCATTTTCCTGCAAGCTCTTGAGTTCCTCCCATGTTTCAACTATAGACATCAACATTGAAAAGACAGTGTTTTCCTGAAATTCATCTGTGAAAGTTCCATGACATGTGCAGGCCAATATGGCACAGTAACGTGTTACCTCATTGGCATATCTATTGCCAACTGTGATATAACCATTGTCACTTCAGTGAGCTGCTCATTAAACAACTGCAAATTCAGTGGCAAAGTGCGCAAGGGATCCATGTCTGGCGGGACTGGAATAAGGTTGCCATTTGTTCTCCTGGTTTGCACTAGACCTGCCAGGTATCAAAGATATTGAAGCCGCTGGGCGGGTGCATATCTCTCCAGAACATTGGAAATGTAACGAGACAATGGGACTCGGAGATGAACTGATTGTTTTTTGTGGTGAGAGGTCGGGGACGGGGTGGGATGTCGACTACTCTCAACTTTACTACCTTTAGTATCTTAGTTTGCACAGTTGTGGTGTGTAGGGCGACAAGCACTCTGCTAGTTGGGGATGGGCGAATGCCGTGTGCAGGGGTGCTGGGTGGGGGGATGGGGGGCAAGGGTTTATTCATCTTTTGTCTTACGTTTTTCATGTTTGTTTTCTTTGACCAAGCTGAATAATGCTGCAGGGCTGGCCACTCTTGTACGGGGCGGGATGTCACTTAATCAGAAAAGATCGAGAGTGAAGGCGCTCAGCTGGAATGTGAATGGCCTGGAGGACAAACTGAAGTGGGGATGGTCAGCCAAAATATCAGAAGGCATTCCCCCGACGTTATTCTTTTGCAGGAGACCCATCTGGTGGTAAATAGATGTATGGCGCTTCACAGGGGTGGATTTAAACTAGTGGCCCACGCCAGTTTCACGTCTGACTCCAAAAGGGTCGGTGTCCTGATTGGAAATTCCTTTCCCTTCACGATCCATAACACATGGCCAGATAGACGTGGGAGGTATGTCGGAGTCGGAGTCTCTGGTCTCTGGGAGGGCAGGGTGGCTACTTTCTTCTCTATATATGTGCAGGCGGATATGTTCAAGGATCTTGGCACTGTGTTTCCGCTTGCACTTCGCCCAGGCCTGAGGTGGCTCCCTGAATTTGAGAACACTTTGGGACAGGTGGCTGCTAAACTGCAGTATACACACATATCGGGGGCCCACTACACTATGTCTAGAATTGACTATATCTTAGTCCCGATGGGGCTATCCAACTTGATACGGGATGTCTGCTATCTGTGGCGCTGGCTATCGGATCACTCTCCTGTATGGGTCCATATGGAATGGGATTATGTTAACGTCAGTAGGGTGGCTCCTATTAATCAATGGTATCTTAAAGACCCACAGTCACAAAGCAAAGCCTGCCAATCCCAGGCATGAGGTTGTTGGATGGTGTCATTCAAGAAGTTCATTTGTGTGGGAATTTAGCAGATTCAAAATATGGTTTCCATTCCCTGAACTTGCTAAGGCTTTATTCCCCAAATTGATTTCAAATCAAATGTGCCTTTTCAGTAGTCACAGCCTTTACGGCTAACTGGTTTACAAATGAAGTAGTATATATGAGTATACAGTAGTAAATACTAGCTTGATCTCTGTACGCATATGAGTTTTTTTATGGGGTAGGGTAGGGGCAAATTTTAAATAATGTGATGTGGAGTCTAAAGATTCATATCCTGTGAAATATGTAAATTTGTCTTTATGCGTTTTAAAACACCTTTGTGTGGAGTCGAGCAATGTTCCCATTGTGTATAATTACTCTGTGTAGAAAATGATGTCCATAATGGTGATAACAGAACATATCAGCATAGTTAGCAGAATTGTGGTATAAGATCTCTGATTCAAAAACAGTGTAATATTACAGCTCTGAAAGCATAGAATGTATGGTCTCAGCATCCCAATTATTTTAATGTAAACCAGATGCTATAATATTATCTATAGAAACTGTGAAAAGATATGTTATCTGCATGTTCTCTGTAGGGCTGAATATATCAAAAGGAACCTTATCCCAAACAATTCCATCAGTCACTGGAAGGGCTGAAATTTTGACGAGAGACAAGTCTCTTTTCAGTTTATGGGAAAAAGAATTCAGCGACGAACACTTTATAAACTAATTATGTAGCAGAACGATCTAGGAGGAAGTGCCCATTGATCAACAGTCACAAATCCAATCCACATGAACAAGAAAACCAAGGAGAGAATGATCAATCATATATCCAAGGCGTGACTAGAAAAGTGCATTTCAGCCATGAAATAAAAACACAAGGACGTGGGTCCCTTGCTTGCTGCGCCACTGGATTCAAGCTAGCCTGGTTGATGAGGGTTGAAACCCTGAAACCAGTCCCAGGATGCTTGTTTCCGGTCCAGGGAGGACCTGGCCTGGCAATTCGGGCTGGACTGTTCCCGTGAGGAAGAGGTTCAAGACTGATTTGCATACATCTGGGTCCAAACTGGGTGGCATATTGAACAAAAGAACAATAGACTGAACCCAGATCTGTGACTGGGGGTGAGCTATTGAAAAGTTTCAGCACTCCATCCATCATCTAGTTGTGTTTGCTACGTTTGCCCTAAGTGGCCAAGGGTATGCCCAGACGTGGGTCCCTTGCTCACTGTGCCACTTGATTCAAGCTAGCCTGGTTGATGAGGGGTAAAAGCCTGAAACCAGTCCCAGGATGCTTGTTCCCTGGTCTAGGGAGGACCTGGTCTGGCAGTTTGGACTGGACTGTTCCCATGAGGAACAGGGTCAAGACTGATTAGTATATGGCTTGGTCCATACTGGGGTGGTATAGTGAACATAAGAACGATGGATTAAACCCAGATCTGTGACTGGGGGGGGAGCGGTTCAAATGTTTCCACACCCCATCTATCATCCTGTTGTGTTTGCTATGTTCACCCTAAGTGGCCAAGGGTATGTTCAAACGTGGTTCCCTCACTCTCTGTGCCACTGGATTTAAGCTATCCTGGCTGATAAGGGGTGAAACCCTGAAACCGGTCACACAATGACTGTTTGACCTGGCCTGGCAAATCAGGCTGGACTGTTCCCATGAGGAACAGGGTCAAGACTGATTTGCATATGGCTGGGTCCAACCTGGAGTGGCATAGTAAGCAAAGGAACGATGGATTAAACCTAGATCTGTGACTAGGTTGAAAAGTTTCAGCACTCCCTCCATCATCTTGTGGTGCTTGCAGCATTGGGAAAATGACAATGCGCCACAAGAAACACACAACAGATTCACAGTTTCTCCTAAATTAAGGGGCAAATATTTGGCAGTTCTCTATGGGTAAAGCTCTACAGCATCTTGTTACATCAATTAGAATTCTACGCCCTCATCGTATATTTGATACTCTACTCCCTTAGGGGTACAGTACATTGTGCAATTTACCTTGCACAACAAATCATGTCCCAATAGTTTTACTAGACTTGTATTACACTCAACAAACTGGGGAGTTTCCTAATATGAACTTATTTTTACAGGTGCTTAACTTGAAACAGTATTTGTAATCTGCTTATTTGTAACTCTTACAACGTGGATCGTTTTTCCTGAGCGGGGTAGGTCTAGGACTTCCGCTATTCTAACAGTGGAATGGGTAGCACCGGTGTCAATACAAAATGACACTTGGTGACCATTTACCTCACCTTCTACAAATGGTACACTCTGGTCTACCTCCAAGATTGCATCAATTACGCAATCTGCCTCCCCTCTCAGGCATCATCATTGAGACAAATCTATGTCAAGATCCCTACTCTCGATCATAGAAAATTGGTGATATGCATTTTGTTTCTGTGTCTGAGATCTCTGGTCTCAAACCAAGTACAAACGGTGAAATAAAAAAAATAATTATGTGGGCTCAAGATGCATTTGTCCCGTATGTTAATAAAATGTCTTTTAATAAAATAAAATAAAATAAATTAAAAAAAAACATCTCTCCTAATACTCATGCATTGACTCTTTCACTTCCTGCTGAGTTCTGTTAAGTCTCACATAATCCAAATCTACCCATCAGGAAAGTAATCATGTCATTGTATATATCCATAATAGTAGGTATTGCCACAATTGTACGGGCATCTCCCAGTGGCTCCGCATCTGGCTGATGAGCCACACTTTGAAATCTTTATACAAATTTCAAACTGCACATGCCATTGCAGAGGACTTTCAGTTTTGGAATATTGCTCATAAATGAGGCACGGTCTCTTCTACTCCAAGGCACATTACCATAACCTCCATCTGGTATTTCGCTCAATGAGTAAGACGAAGTGCCCCGATCATCTGAAGGACACAGAGGTGGCTTTCGGTTACCATCAGCTGTCTTGGCATGACTTTTTTTCTTTTCATGTTTCCTTGTCCACTTGATTTCTAATTTCTCAGACTCACTCCATCTGCAAACACTCTTCTCTTCTTTTATAATGTATAATCACATTACTGAAGAACATATTGTCTCAAATGATTCATGGTCCACATGTAGACTGAAACGTTTCTGCAATGGTATTCCTATTGTAAGATCGACTTCATATTTATTTTTCAATTCAGTCAGTGTGTCGTGTACTATTGCTGCTATCTTAGCTATTTATTTACATTTTTCTCGGAATTGATTTATGTGATCAAGATCCAGACACCCTCTAATTATTTCTTATAATTCTATTTTTAATTTTGGGACATTTCTTGGTCTCTTTCTCTCAACACTCTGACTAACATCTAAACCTCCAGTGTGCTGGCTCTGGCAGCATCCTCAGACCATTGGGAAAAACCGTATTCTCAAAAAAATGTATCTCACTGTGTGCTGTTTGTGTCATAAAGACAAGTCTCCTTCCTTCCCCTAATGATGTAATAGTCTGTGGTGATCTCAATACAACCATCTATGAATTCTGTGACATCGGAATAAACCCTGTCACTGATGCTTGTCCACCTGCTCCTTGAGCTACAACATTTGGGACATTTGGGACACCATTAATCGGATCATTGAGTATGTAAATTTCTACTGGCTGTGCGGTGATCAACCTAATAATGGGTGCTGGTGTAGTCACAATGAAAGCCGTAATACCTGTAGTCATTACTGTCTGAACAGTCCCTGGTACATTGCTTGATATCACTGTTTGTGCAACAGGCTGTCTCATAACAGGTTGTGTGACCATGGGTTGTGTTACTACCGGCTGTGCCACTACAGACTGTGCTACAGCAGGCTGGGTCATTGACAATGGTCCAGCAATTTGATATACGTTTAAATCAACACGGGCTGTAGCCACTGTCACATTACTAGTTATCATTCTATCCGTATCAGCCACAAGACCCACATAAGATGGTGGACGTGAAGCTAATAATTTCTCCAAAATGTAATCACCTAAATCAGTATCAGTATCTGATTTATTTTCTTCCTTTCTCTTTTTTTCCCCTTTGGCTTTAACCTTTTTAAGTTTCTCTGGTTTTTAGGATTTCTTAATTTTATAATTTGTAATTGAAGGATATCATCTGGTTCCCTCCACTATGGCCTTTCTCTTTGTATGATGTCTGTCATCCCATACAGCATCTGGTTAATGTTTTAGAGCTCAATTTGTCCACCTTTGGTATTACTCTCTCTTTGTTTCAAGACATTTTCTCTCAAACACTTAAGGCTTTACATTGATCTAGAAGGGGGCTTCATATTACAAAGTATCTCTCTCAATTTGTCAACAATTCTCCAGTTAATTTTACCCCATAGTGGAAAGCTCAATTGCCCCTAGTTCTCAGTGATCTTGCACCATTGGAGAAACCAGTCTTGTGTGTAACCCTTCCTCAATCATCATATGAAAAGCAGTCGTACCCTCTGGAGGTGCCTCCTCACCCTCCCAAACAGCAATAATTACATCACCTCTCTTTAAATTCTTGATCGCTTTGAAAAATGTAATGGTTTCAAATTTAATTTAAAAAATGGCAAAATATGAAATATAAACCATCAATCTTTTGATTCTGTTCCATAAAAATCTGACTTCTATAAGTCCTTCCCCAATAACAGAAACTCTTCACACAGCCCAACCAATTTCAGCGCGGCATTTCACACCAACTGACCCATACCAGTAGGGCACAATATTACAAAGCAACCTGCTCCTTTGAGCAGCTAACCCTCCCTTACAATTTACCTATACACATACAAAGCTTCAATTAAGCAATGTTATGAAACATAAAATATCAGTCTGTGCCTGTTCAACAACAGGAATTTTCAGGATTTTACACCTTCCAACTTTTATCAATCAAAAAGAATTTGACACACACCAATGAAATCTCGCTGGCAGAAAATCACCTAATCAATACAGTGTCACCTTTGCACATCAAGTTTCACTAACACTGATCAATATTAGTACAATCATAATAAATTGTTACTGTCCCTGTCTCACTTGTGCAGCCGAAAATGTCTCATGACCTGCACTTCAAATCATTAGCAGACAAGAATACCAAACTCAACTCTTTGTGTATCTATCTATGCCGGCATCCTAGACTATTTCTTAGTCCGATAACTTCTTTATCTTCAACAAAAGCATACAAACATCAGCAAATTGTAAGCTTTAATAATTAATTCAACACATCAATGCTTGTGCAAATCATGAATCACAAAAGCCAACACAATTGCGATGCATAAACCTATTAATACTCCCACTTCCAATTCAGCACGTGCAATCTCCTCAGAAAACTGTACTACATCAATCTTCAAATTTGTGCTTTGAGCAATGGGCACTGGACATTTATCAATCTATCTCAGGGCGATCTTAATTATTGCAGCTTTTCTTTCTCATTGCATAAACTGTCCTCTGGTGTAGCAGGGACTTTAAATAAATATTTGGTTTGCGATTTCAGTTTTAATACTCATCCAGAGAAAGGGTCCCGCTCATTTTACTGGGCCCAAGGCCAAAAGACCTTGGACCTAAGAAGAGAATTAATCAGAAGTTTCAAATCAATGCATACATCACAGTTGAAATTTCAACAATTAAGAGTAAATAATGAGAGTTTTAAAGATTTTATTACAATATTTTATTAAGTATCTATAAGTCCTCAAAATAAGTAATAAAAAAATTAGCAATACAATACAGAACATTTGCATAAAGCACGTTCCATAAAATTAAATCTCTACTCTAGTTTAGGAAGTGAGGGAAAAGTTTTAGAACCCTTAAAGAGTTCTAAATCGAGAGGTGAAAGCATAAAGCTTTAGCAACTCTAAATCAATCCGCTCTCCCAGTAAAGAGAAGTTGAAGTATCTCAATAGATTCTCAGAGCATCATAGATTTAGACAAGGGAAATGTATGGGTCTTTCAGAGAAAATTGCTCCTCAGAGAACAAAGTTAGGGTCTGGAGAATCTTTCCTACATTACTCTGTGAACACAAATTTCTAAAATGTTGCATTCTTCTGTCTTCTCAGTAATTCATTTTGTGCTGTCATCATGGTAACAGGAAAGCTTCCTTCTTCTAAGCGATTTAAAACAAAGGCTTACAGACATTAAGGGCCTCATTGAAATGTCAGTTGGAGAGCATTCTGATCGACTTCCTGTAATAGGTTGTGACCGACTCGGGTTCGGCGAGTCCGACTGACCAATTACGATGTTTCAGAACACAGTTCAGTCGGACTCCCATTGACTTGAATGGGAGCCTGTCTTCCCACGACAACAGACTCCCATTGAAAAAAAGGGGTGGTTTCAGAAAAACTTTCACCCTGTCGGAGGCACAGAGCTGTACGATTCCAGTCAGAACCAAGTCAGAAAGACCAACTGGTTACCTTCTATCGCAATTGGTCAGAAACATGGTTTCCGACACGAGTTAGGAGTCTTTCCGTCCAACATCATATTGAGGACCTTAGTGTTAAAATGAAACTTTTCATAAACATTTTACAAGTCCACGCCCTTCATTTCTACTACAAGAGGAAACAGTTAATGGTTAGGTATCTGTAACACACAGATTAAATCATGTACTTCTCACACATTCTAACTTATAAGTTCTATTGAGGGAGAAACATTTTGTGAAAATGAAACTGTTGTAAAGAGTCGTCGGGTTTTTCTCCTTATAAATTCACCAGGCTTGTCTCCGTTTGCCGTCGTGTCCGTGAATAGTCGCCAGATAAATGTTGTAAAGAGCGGAAGGAGACGGATGTCGCTTGTTGAACACAGGTTTATTCTTTCACAAGCAGAGAAGGAAAAACCCGACCGACAGCGCCTACATTCAAATCAATACTCGCAACTGCCCAGTGTTAGAATGCCCAGCTCGCACCCAGCTCGTGACACATAACAAATGACCACCAAACCAGCACGAGCAAATAAGATAAACATAACAGAAACTATACAATTTAATACATTATTTTATTCTATGAGGATATCCTTGTGGGAAGGTCATAATGCTTTTTACTAGTCCATATTCGGTTCAGCATTTTTGTATCATTGAAAGTTTAACATCTCAAATTACCGATATTACTGACCTTAGGGCAGATAAAATGAAATGGAAAAATGCATTTAGGGTCTTTCTAACTTAATCTATGTAGCTATTAAAGTTTGGTGCTCTCACATGCCCTTAAAATATGACTTTTCATTTTGAGGCCTACAAGTTTTTTCTACATGCTAATTGAATTAATTGTTATTTATTGGAAAATGCTCTAGCACTGTCTCGGTCGAGGAAGAGCTGGTGAACTGATGAACATGTCACGCCGTTCCTCAGCAGCACTGTTATTATGTCTGAATTATACCCTTTTCATTTTAGAATGTGGAACCACGTTTTAATTACAATACACATTATATGACGCTACTATGAAGCAGTAAACAAAGAGCTAATTTGTGTTCTCTAAGCACTTATCATCTGTTGACTAATTAGTTTCTCACTGAGACTCCCAGTGACTTTATGAATGAAAAGCTCCCGAGGATAAAAGGTTAATTCTGAAGAGATTGCACGTGTCACTAACGTTATAATTCATGGCTCTCTTTTAACGCAGCAGTTGTCCACATCCTTAATAATTGGCTCTCTTAATTAGTCGTCTGTGCTGAATGAAGGCAGGATGCTTCAACATATCACCCCAGGATCAGTGGGGATGTGAAGCAGAGAGACGCTGGTTCCAACGGTGCGCACAGAACACTCAAGAAGCATATTGATGTGTGGGCTTCAAAATTAGCAATGCCGAGACCCCCGTACCAAAATCCTTTTAGTGAGACCGATCAAGCTGAAGTGCGCAGAAGGATTATATTTTGTTGCGCGTGGACGATTTCGAGGGAAGGAGGCCTGTGTTCATTATCTTTCACAAAGGTAATTGTTCTGGGACAGGAGGGGAGGGTCAGGCCAGGGCCCTCCCACTTGTATAGCTCTTCTCTTCTATGTTTTTCTCTTCTCAACGTGCCTTCCCTCTCTTGTCAGCAACCCCTATTGCACTTTTTCCTGTCACAGCCCCTTCTGCATCTCTGGCTCATCTTTTCTGCCACTGCCTACGTAACAACCCGTATCTTGACATTTTCGACTTTCCACAGCAATAACTACTTCTTATATCTCTGCATTTCCTGTCAGTGTAGCCCCTCTCCCCATCAAGAGTGGACAGTCAGCACTCCACCTCTCCGAGGTAGTGTAGTCTTCCATCCCTACAAATTATTGCCACACTTCTCTAATGACATGGTGTGAACATGGCCTGTGCCCTGCATGCATTTGTTGCACACATCTAATATCATAGTGTGAGAGAGACATTTTCTGGGGACCCAAGTCTCTAAGAAGAGAAAATGAACGATCAGCTTAACAGAAAGAATTCAATTCTTAATATCTTACCAATCAAGTAAAATTACCCAATGTATGATGTTTCTACGCGTGCTATTGCCAAGCGGTAGGTTACAACGCGTGGCTTTACATCGCAAGTTGCTTCTACGACTTGCCCTAGATGGCGCGCAGGACTTAGAAATAGTATAAATTACTATTCCTATTCCAGTTAGCATACCAGCAGGGAATGTGTTAAATCCAACATATTCCCTGGTGTTACTCGACATTAGCGCAGGTCGTTGAAACGACTTGCGATGTACTGCCATGCGTGGTAACAACGCGGACGATGTAACGTCCTCGTTGTAACCTACCGGGGTGTTATTACCAGCGTTGTAAACGTTATTTCCCCAAAAAAACATGTCTGTGACACCATCGATACACAGTTTTGCACCAACTGAAAAACCGAGCTGATCAACCCCCACTTTTTCTCCACTTTTTGACACAGTCTGCAATCCCTTTTTCACTGAAAGAAAAGTTTTGTAATTATGCCAGTCATGTGACTATCAAAACAAGTAATAAGTACAGGTATCATGATGTCATGTACTTCTATCTTAGTCTTGAAGTGTTTTTTATGGAGCAGGCCAGCTACTAGTAGCATGCAACTATTGAATACGTACCAGACAATGTATGCTAGTTGTATGATACACATTCTCTTGAAAAGCACTGTTCAGTTCACAGTCTGAAAACGTAGTACTTCCTCTGTGTGTGTTGTTTTTCAACAAAATACAATCATTAAAGATATGCTGTCAAATGCTTCACTGTCTCCAGATGATGGAGAGAAATAGCTTTTGCTATATAAGTCTGTCAGTCAGTCAGTCAGTCAGTCAGTCAAAGAAACTTTATTCGGTTAATTAAAACCATAAAAGCAGAACATCGTACATGATACCAAGTTAAAAAACAATTAAACATGTAAAAAAGGGATTGCAGCTCCATCATAGGAACACAGTAAAGACTTTTTGTTAAAAATTTACCAAGTTTAAAACAGACAGATATGGTAAGTGTCCATTTCAGCATGTTTAGGTAGATTCCAACAAATTTAGCAAATATCAAATTTGGTGGTTCATAGTAGCAGCAGATCTTAATTTATTTTGTCTGGCAGCTGCTACCAGAAAACAGGCAACCCCATATGTGACCTGTACCGAGCTCAGCATCTGTAAGTATAAAAATGCTGGCCGAACCTGGACAAAGTTCAGATCTTTCAGGATAGGGACCAGGAATTTTTTCTGAGCCACCAGGAAATGTTCACAGAGCATGACTAAATGAAGGGTGTCCTGTATAGAAAAACAGTCACATGTACAGGGGGGTAAATTTTCTGGTGAGCCCCACTTTGACTGCGAGCCAAGCACGAGGTGTATTAAATTGAACCTGAACCTTATAAGTAAAAAGCGATGATAGGGCTTGGTGACATATTTCAGATAAGGTTCCATGGCTGTAGTTGTGGAAAGTTGGAAGAGTGAACGTACCATTGGTTTTCCAAGTTCAACCATTTCCCTTTCACCATCCAACAAATTTTGGAAATGCAGTTTGACCCATCTTACATCCTCATTTTTTAAATTATGTGGCAGAGAGTACATTTCTGGTCGTCCTAGCCTTGCGCATGCCGCTCTAACATACGCCAGCCACGGGATTTTATCGGCTTTGTCCAGAGACATACAGTCTTTAAGAATACAATGATTTAGGCTGATTTCCTCATTTGTCCAGGTTTTAACCCAGCATAACACTGGCAACATTTTTAGGAGGTCAGTCACGTGGCCCAGGCCTATTTCATTATGAATTGTATGTATAGGGGATGAATTTGGGAGTGATAGCAAGGCTCGAATGAAGTTGTTTTCTGCGATTTGAATACCTGGGCTTGCGACATAGCCCCAAATAGCAGCTCCATAGGAAGCGATTGCCAGACATTTAGCTTTGTAGATACGAGTCATGGCTTCCATGGGTCTTGAGCCCAGTCTTTTGGCGAAATGCAGAAGGGCTGTGGTGGATCTAATAACTCCATTCTGTTTTAGCTTCATTTGTGCGCCCCACGTTCCTTTCTCATCAAATATGACGCCCAAATTACAAAAGAAAGGGACCCTAGAGATTGGTGAGCTATTACAGCTGAAGGACCTGATCTTCGTGTGTTTCTTTCGCGAACCAGTAACCATGACATGGGATTTGGCAGAATTGATCTTAAGGTCCAAAGCTTCCATAAAAAGGCCAAAATGATCTAAAAGTTTTTGGAGGCCTATGCCAGTCCGAGCTAAGAGGACGGCGTCATCCGCGTAAAGGAGGACCGGAATAGGTACCCCCCCCATACGTGCAATATCCGGGGTGACTGAGTCCAATGTTTTCCCCAGGGAGTTGATGTACAGTGTGAAAAGGAGGGGTGCCAGAATGCAACCTTGTCTAACACCTCTCCCCGACTTAAACTTCGCTGTGCACCTCCCATCCCTGTTCACCCTAACAGAAGCAAACAAATTTAAATGAAGATCGTGCAGAAAATTAACAAGAGTTGTGTCCAAACCCATATTACGCAAAATAATCCACAGTTTTGAACGGTTGACCAAATCAAAGGCGGATGATAGATCCATAAAACCTAAATAAAGAAGCCCCCCCTTCACCACAGTGTACTTGCTAATAATAAGGTGAAGATTAAGACACTGGTCTATGGTCCCTCTGTGTGCCCTGAAGCCATATTGTAGGTCCGACAGGATCCCGCTCTCTTCGAGCCAATCCCCGAGCCTTTGCAAGATGACTCTGCCCAGGATCTTAACGGCAGAGTCCAGCAAGGAGATTGGCCTGTAGCAGGCCGGGTCCCCCCTGTTCCCCTTCTTGAATATAGGCACGATGATGGAGGTGGACCAAGAGGAAGGGAAGCCAGCTGTGGGTATAGCGTTAAAAACATTCATTAATATCTTTGACCAAAATTGAGGGTATTGGATGTAGAGATCTGCAGGGACCCCATCAGGGCCCGGGGCCTTGTGTTTTCTTGTGTCTTTAATCGCCCTTTTGACCTCCACGGTGCTGAAATCCATTACCAAGTTAGGAGAGTCATGGGCACTAACAGGTGAACCAGGTGCTGTGGATTCGTAGATATTTTCAAAGTGGCCTAACCATCTGCCATCTTCTATCACGCAATCCATGTCAGTTTTCCCATCTTCAGAAAAAAAGGGCTGGTTAACAGTGGCCCAGAACTTTTTACTATCTCTCAAAACATCCAAAGATAATAGATTTTCCCATGCTTCCTCCTTAATTTGAGATTTGCAATTAAGAACTGCGATTTTATAATCCTTCCTTAGATTGGCCACTAAAAGCCTGTCCCTAGGTTTTTGTTTTAGGGCTTTCAGCAGGGCAGTGTGTTTCTGCGAGCATTCCTTATTAAACCATTTATACGTTTTCTTGTTCCTTTGCCCAGCAGACTTTAACTCCAAATTCTTGGAGATCCTTGCGCATATCTCCTCATAGGCAGCCACAACCTCAGATCCCCTGGCAGTTGGATCCAGGCACACTGCCATATTGGCTTCGGACTCTTGGGCGAGTAACTGGAAAAATTGTTCGGGAACTACCTGCTCCCATTTTAGTCGCCTGCCCTGGTCTTTAGTCTTCAAGTCCTTTGGGGCAACCACGTCAGTCGATATACGGGTCCGAAAACAATCTAAATCCAGCAACAAGAGAACAGGATTGTGATCACTGAAGCTAGCAGTAACCATCGTGTACTCGCATGCCTTTGCCAAGACCCCAGATGATATGAAAATAAAGTCTATGATGGTATTGGCGTCTTTGCCCACAAAGGTTGGGGCTCTTGGATCCTTCTTACTTTGATCAAGTTCAAATAAATTTAAATTCGCTAAGAGAGACTCAAGACACTCACCCTCCATTGTATGCACGAAGTGTGGAATGGCTTCTGTTGGTAGGCCTCCATATCTATCGTTGAGACAATCTCCCTCACAGGGGTGAATATTAAAATCACCCAGGATTATCATCTCTGGGGGAGGGGTGCAATCATATCTATAGGCTGACAAGAAATTAAATAAGGAAGTCAAATGTTCATTCGCGTGGGAGGACTCCTTTGAGTTGTAAAAGTTAACCAATAGAAACATTTGGGAATCAGGTAGGGTCCACTCCACGACTAGCATGTTCGCGGATACTGTTTCTATTTGTTTAAAAACTCCTACCAGGTCCAAGGAGCACAGTGTTAATAGACCGCCTTTTGCTCTTCCTCTTGCACCAGAGACTGCGGGAGTGGAAAAACTGCAAAAGCCATCCAATGCAAAGTTTGTTGTGGTGTCCCAAGTTTCTTGAAATCCCATGATGTCGTATTGTTTTACAAACCCTTGCCATATAGGGTCTAGAGCTTTTGAATTTAAGCCTGCTACATTCCAGGTGAGAATTTGACAAAGCGCCAAAGGAGCGGTGGAGGGATTGGGGATACTCTGGCTCTCAAGCTCCACCAGACTCTTATCGGGGGTAGAGGGAAGATTGCCTATGGGCGGGTCTGTTGTTGTCACTACCTCACAGGAAGAAGGCAAAATGGTCTGAGGTCCCCTACCCTTTGGGGAGCCCTGTGTATGTCAGTCAACCCAGTCTGTGGTTGAGAGACATTCAAAGCGATTCGCCGTAGGGAAATACAGGGGATTAACAAGGCCGTTTAACTTTTGGGGGTAATGATAGGATTGGATGAAAGGCGGGCCAAATAAAGGGCCACCTTGCGGTGGTCTACCTCCTCTGTTCCTAGCCAAGTTCCATCCCATGTCCCAACCCTCCCCTCGACCAGGTGATTGTAAGTCCCAGGGAAAGTTGGATTTCTGTCTGGGTTTACGGGCGTTGGGTCCCTTAAGCCAACTCCATCGATTGTCGACTTGATTTGGTGGAAGATAGAAATATGAAAGTGGTCTAGCGGTCACCGTGCTTGCCTGGTATCTGGAAGCCCTACTGCTACAAATAAAGTCAACAACCTCGGTGTTCTCGAAGGTAACCACTATACAATCCCCTGGGAGGTTTTTCCTATTGTCTCCTACCCAAGGAGCTCTCTCTATCATGAGGATGTTACAAGGAATATTTGGCGGAAGGGGATAGTTGTTAGCTAACCAGTGGCATACTTTATTTTTTAAAGCCTGATACGACTCTTGTTCTGATGCAGGGATTTCAGTGACCCCAGTAAGGATCACCACATAGGGACAAGCATCAGGGGGGAGGTGGATATTTTTCCGAGCCCTACACTTCACTGTATCAGGTGCTTCAGGGTTTACAGGCTGGGATAAGCCATCCCTGGGAGCAGCCTGAGGAGTTGGGTTATTATTGGAAGGTGTTTGGGCGAGATCGGTTTTCTTAGTTCTCTCTGCTACAGAAGGCTTGATATTAGGGACAGTCTGATTTGAAGAATTACAGCGATTCTTCGCCACTTTATTGGTCTCCAAACTTTTGCTAGCAGTCGCCTGGAGTTTTGATGATTTAGTCTGATTAGTAGCCTGGGCAGTTTTATTATTTAGGGTAAAACTAGGTGCACTTATGTCCTTGTGTATATTTTTTAGGACAGTTTCTAGGCAACGTAATCTAGCCTCTATGGGTTCTAACATTGTAGATATCAGATATAAGTCTGATTTCTCAGTGATAGAGAACTACATCATTAAGCTACTTTTGAGAAGGGATGTCAACCTAAGAGCAGGGGAGCCAAACACAACATGAAGATGGAGAATTGAGGATTTCTGTGATCTTTGTTGCAAGTAACTATGCTATCCTTGGGAGTGTTTCAGGGAGTGAAAAAGTCACCACAAGGGAACAAGTACATTGCTATTTTGCTTTCTATTGGGAAATGTGCTCCTTCACAGCTTTTTCATGAAAGCATACCTTGGGAAGGGAAATTTTCATACTTGAGCCACTTTCTGCGGCGAGCTGACTGGTTCCAACCTACAAAGGATCTGAATCAGGGTCTTTTGTAGATCATATTCTCCTTTCTGCTGGAGTTGCCCAACAGGTTTTAAACTTTGACATTCTTGATAGCATTCATAGTGATCACAATCCTTTGCACCTTGAACTGCAATGCGGCCCCTCAGTGCTCCATAAAAATATTAAGGACCCTGGGGCACTTAAGTTGGTCAATAATAACCGCCGCTTAAAATGGAACCTGGTAAACAGCGACAAATTATATGAGGCCGTTGCTTTACATTGCGAACATGAACTTAAGCTCTGTGCTACAAATTCCGCTCCTCCAGAATCTATTTTATCCGCCTTTGCTGTAGTGTCTAAAAGAATAGATCAACTATTGACGGTAAAAACCAAGGGATCTATTGCTCAACACCCCCGCTGGTTTGATCATGCTTGTTCTTCTGCAAACCGCAAATTAAAAGCTGCTCTTAAAAACAAACCGAGAGACTCTGCACTTATTAAGGCCCTTCGAGCAGACTACAAAAATGCCCTTGCCTCACGCAAAAAGTCAATTAAAACTAAAACATGGGAATCTCTGCTCGACCCCTCTACCTTGGGCAACAGTTCAAAATTCTGGAGTATAATAAATAAACCACTTTTTGGCGACCCAAATGATGAGAGTCTCGGTACAGTTATACCGGAGGATGAATGGATCACTCACTTTGGAGCTATCTTCAAGAGCGACGCCCCACAGTCTTCAGAACCATTTCATCTCCCCGAGAGCAGCCCGCTACACTTTTCAACTAAAGAAATTGAACTAGGGATACTTGGTCTCTCTAGTAACAAAGCCCCGGGCCCTGATGGTCTTCCACCTGACCTATTCAAATCTAATATCACCTTATGGGCTCCCATTCTTACATCTGTCATCAATGCCGGGGCCGAAGTGGGGGCTCCTAAATCTTGGGGAGCATCTACTATCGTCCCTGTTTACAAAAAGGGGGACAGAACAAAAGCGGCCTGCTACAGACCAATCTCCCTGATAAACTCTGTTGGGAAGGTAGTGGGCGGGATTCTACTAAAGAGGCTGAATGCATGGGCCAAACAACACAACATAATGACCCCTGCACAGTATGGATTCAGACCAGGACATGCAACAACTACACAGTGTCTGAATCTATATCTAATAAGTGGTAAATACACCCAAGCAAGAGAGGGAACTTTGTATATGGCCTTTATGGACCTTTCCTCGGCTTTTGACTGTGTCGATAGGAGCAAATTATGGGAAGTCCTGCAAAATATGGGCGTAGAAAATAACTTGATCAACTTTTTGGCCGACCTACACAACGACACCCGTGCAAATGTGCGTTTTACAAGAGATATGAAAGTAACGAGAGATTTTAAAATTAACCGAGGAGTCAGGCAGGGCTGTATTTTAGCACCTTTTCTTTTTAATTTATATATAAATGGACTTGAAGATCACTTGGTAAAAACAGACACGGATTACCCTCGAATTGGGAAAACAGGCGTACCGGTCCTGTTGTACGCGGACGACGCCGTTCTTTTATCCAGAACCGCACTCGGACTCCAAAAATTATTGGATTCTTTTTTTCAATTCATGTCCTCACGTGGCCTAAATATTAACAATTCCAAATCTTTTGTCATGACGGTTGGATTAACTCCCAAAAAACAATACCCCTTCTCAGTCAATGGGGAAAACATACCACTAACAAAAACATTTTCGTATCTGGGAGTACTGTTTGACCACAAACTCAAATGGGGCCCTGCCATAACTAAAAAGAAAGGCGAAATATTGAGGACCAACTCTGGTATAATGGATTTTGCTCGTAAATTGGGTAACACTCCAGTGTCCGCCATATTGAAGCTTTATCAGGCAAAAAGTGTTGCGGTGGCAAGTTACGGAAGTGAACTGTGGGGGTTCCTACCAGTAGATACCTTAGTAACTCTTGAAAACAACTTTCTGAAACAGGTCATGAGCTTGCCAAAGAGTACCGCAAACTTCTCCGTACATGAGGAATTGGGCACTCTATATTTAGCTGACAAAATCGCTGCAAACCCTTTGCTCTGCTGGTTAAGCTGTTGGCGCAATATATCTATTCCACTGACTCATAACATCCTAGCTGAAGCCCTTACTTGGGAAGGACAACTCAAGCTACCCTGGTTGAAATACATTCGAAATTGCTGTAAAGATCTGGGCAGATTAGACCTTTACTTAACACCCCAGAATACTACTAAGCAAGATGTCAATTTTGTAAAAAACACTTTTTATCTGAAGCGACAACTCGACAGGGAAGAAACTGAGTTTAAAAAGTCCAGCGTAAGGAGCCACGCACTAACAAAGACCTGTGTGTTCTCTGAACCTTATTTATCGTGGAATATATCCAGATATGAACGCTTCCTGCTGAGCAGATTCCGATTTGATCTCTATCATCTGCTCTTAGCTGTGCCAAGTGGAGCCCATAGAGGTCAAGTGTTGCCAGCTTGCGGCTGCGACAATAAGTCTCCGCAAGACTTGGCTCACTTTTTATTCCTATGTTCTTATTACTCAAGTCCACGCAATATGTTTTTAAAACCGTTGCTTAAAAAGATGAATTTTATACAAATTAAGCCTGCACTTCTATACCTTCAAATGTTGCATGAAGACAGTACTTTTTTATCTGCAAGTTTTTAAAAACAGCCTTGAAGTATAGATTAAGTATGGAAGGATGACTCCAAACTGAATTATATTACAGTTACAATTTCGTCTTGATTAAGTATATTCACATAGGACCACTGTATTTTCTCTCGTAAATTGCTTATTACTATTTTTCTTATATGGTTAATGGAAGATAATTTTTTCTTTCTATGAATGAATTGTATATTACTGTATTATGTGCTTTTATGACTGCTTCTCTGTCAGTCGAATAAAGAAATTTTGAATTGAAATTGAGTAAAGTAGACTTGACAGCTTGCTGCTGGAACACCTCTTTCCTGTTTAGCAGAGGACTCTGCAGAAAATAGGTTTGTTGGCTATGTTTTGAATCTCTGGCAATGATTGGTAACTCTGAAGATAAGGAAGTGCAGGACATTTCCCCTATCTGCAGGGCCACCCCAAATTTTTAGCCTTTTTTCGGATCATATATTTTTAATGGCTCTGGAACTCTGTCTATTTTATCCTCCATATTTAACTAAACTATAGGTCCTTAGTATACGGTGCGAATTATACCCAAGATATGTCTGTTAAATGTCTCTAGTGGACTGCAGCATGTATTGTGCCATGTAAAATGTGGATTCATAAAATTACTTTTTCCCTGCCTAAAGTCTCTGGAGGCATGAGCTCCCACTATTAGCTGGCAGCCTATTAGCTCTCATGGTAAAGTGTGAAAACTGATCCCAGTGCCGGGCAAATGCCTTGGGTGTGGGGAGGTGTTTCTGTTCCTCTGGCAGAATGACTATCTGGGCTGAAGCCAGAAACCTGATTAACTTCGAATAGGCCTACCCCTTTACAGACAAATGTTATTTGACACCTGGGAAGTTCCCTCATTTGTTACACCAGTCAGGCATGCATCAATCTAAGAACTAGTTTAGGGTGCCCACAGAGGAGTGATTACTCATTTCCCTGGCCATATCTCTGGCTCAGAATCTCTACACAGGGGATGAAAAGCTCTGCAATCTCAGTTTTAGTAGAGAGGTCAACTGTGAGATAGTTTGTTGTACAGTACAGAGGCAATACTGCAAAAGGGGTGGTAGGGTTTCCGATGGGAACATTTACTCCATTGGTTAGAGAGGAGCCAAGAGTCTCCCCAACCTGCTGGTTGATAAATGCGGCACCCATACTACCCCTCTCAGAACACGTTCAGAACCTGTAGAAGAACAGAAGAAGATGTTGTATAGCATTTTAGGACCCTGGTGTAATTTTCCCGATTCATGCCCTTATATAGGTATAAATCACCATGTCCTTATATAGGCATAGAAATCATAACCATATTTAGACATAGCTCATGCAGTCCAAATATGGCATGGCTACTTCCACTAGTTCTGAAAATCCACAATGATTTCTTGGAAAACTCGACTTTAGCAGTTAGGGACTTCCCCTTGCTTGAATAGTGATTTGTCCAAGAACTCATGGAGTTTTCAAAGTACTAAGACTCTTTGATGGCGTTATTATGTCCACCTTTACGTCAAACTCGGCATCTGCAAGGTATAAATATGCCCACACTTGCAATAGCAAACACACAGTGGTTTGGAGCAATTCGACTATCTATTTGCTCGACGCATCTCGCTACAGCAAGTGCTGAAGGAAACCGACCCTCCAGCAGACGAACTGAGAGAGACGCTGTCTTTTCTCTTGCCGAGAAATCCAGCTCCGGAGTTTCCAAGCTACTCTTGCGGGTTGTTGGGAAATCGAGTCCTGAGACTGACCTCCTTCATTCTAAACCAAGGTACGGAGCTGATTAGACCCTAAGAGAAATCTTTGATAGATTCTTGGAAAAAGAATACTAAACTTATGCTACACCATACTTACTTCTTCTCTCGTACTAGACTTAGGTTAGGTACATCGGGGTAGGCATATTTTCGAAGCACCAGTTGAGTACTTTCTACTCTTTATTTATTTATGTATGTATTTTATGACTTAGAAACCATACCATGCTTTTACAGTATTATTTAATAATATTCTTCTTGCTGTATGCATTATACTTTACAGCCAGTATCGCAATTGTAGCAGTTCATTTCGTCTGCATGAGAAAGAAGACTGTTCAATAAATACATTTATTGAAAAAACGCCCGTCTCTCTATTTCTATGCACCTCTGATGAAACGAAGCATGCACCAATGACTGAGTAAAATATCTATCTATTGTTTCCACAACTCTGAAGATCAGTTTTATCTTGGGGAAACAAAAGTTGTCATGTTTATGCGATTGTCAGAAACTAATCCCTTCTTGTGAATTTGAGAATGTTCCTAGTGACCTCTGAGCTAGCTGGCACTCACAATTAAGTTTAATATATTCGATACAGACCTAGTAGACATAAGTCCTACGTCACATCTATAGGATATATTATTCCAATGCGCAGAGCCTATTGGGAATATAGGAACTACACTACAAGGACTGGGCCTGCTGTCTGTGACTCGAGAATGGGCTTAAAAGACGGAATCTGTTCTACCTCATTGCCCTTGCTGCCGTCAAAAGGCATACTCTTGTTCAAGATTTAAAGATGCAACAAGCTACAGGAGTCCTGTCTGCAATTGCGCAGTTGACCATCTCTGGGTGTGGTTCAGTACTGGAAATGTGCAAATGCATGTGACTCTGTTGCAGTGTGGGTCTCCTTTGTGGGGTGCAAGTTTGCCCTGATGGAACTTGGAGACCCCGTATCTAATATTATTTGGCTTCCATGGGCCCAGATCCCACCAGCACCTGTTTGCCCCACTCCTTTCGGCATTCTGACACCTGGAATTTGTATGCAATGTGTGCCTCGGTGGCATGTTGAGTGCCAGCTGTGCTTCGGGTGCTTCATGCTGTGTGGTCTGTGCAGGGGCTGGGTTCTCCTCTATTTACCTTGTCTTTCCTAGTGGTGGGTTGCCTGGGATGCCAATGAGCTGTTGTAGGGCATTGGTGTCGAAGGTGTGGTGGTCCTCTCCAGCATCACTGATCGGTTGTCTGGTCTGCTCTGCTGAAGGTGTTGTTTGTCCCTCTGCAATGTGGAGGGGAGATGCATGTTGACATTGTGTTGACATGTATATTTGCGCCTCGTTCTTGTTGACATGCAGACTGTATGCCAATGTACATTGTGACTGTTTGGGCGGTGTTGCCAAATTGATGCGGGACAGTGGACTTTTGGACTACGTGACGGATGTGAGGTTGTAGGCGTATGTATGAATTTAACGATTTCCTGCTCTGTTCGATGTGCTGGGCTGTTTCTGTGCATGGGTGGACACAGTTGTGTCCCCTGTTCTGCAGTGTTGGTGTTGCACTTTGTACAGCATTGTTGTGCGATGTGCTGTTATTGCTATGTGTGTGTGCTGCAGTATGTCACGGGTACAGGGACATGATCCAAGGTCATTGTGGGTGAGCAGTGTGCTACACATCGTTGTGCATGTGTGTTATTGTGCCCATCTGCCCCCATCCCTCCTGTCCCTGGTTGTTACTCACCCTGTTGATGTTGTGTCAGGTCCTATCGAGCTGTGTCCATACTCCCACCTCCTTGCACCATCTCCACACTGATAATTGTGGCCTCCATTTCCTCCAGCTCCTACTGTGGTGCTGGACTCCCACCTCCTGTCGCAGTTGATGCCTTCCTGTTGGCAGAGGCTTTGTGCCTGGTTTAGGTTTTCCCATCATGCCAGCGCCTCTTGGCCTCTTTGATTGGCCTCCGCGACCCTCAGACTGCATTCTTGGTGGTCTAAATGTGGGTCAGTTAATGGTAGTGTTCTGTCACCTCTGTCACGCTGATCTGGTTTTGCTGCGGACTGCACCCCATCTTTCTCTCCCTCTTCTCCTTGGCCTTCCCTGACCCCATTGTTCCTTGCTGGTGGTTGTGGGGTTCGCATTAGCCTCTGCACTCGGCCAGGGTGCATCCATGTTGCTACACACTTTGGGTTGTTTCTGGTGCGTTGTTTATGTAGCTTTTATAGTGCATTTTCCGGCCAGACTCGTGAGATTTGCAGGCCTAACACTGGTTTTCGCTGCTTTTTGTACAGAGATTGGCCTCAACGCAAGATTTTTCAATTTGTGTTTCACATTTTTGCGGCGTGGAATTGATTTTAACGCGGACATTTGACGTGTTATATGGAGACTATTGCATGATACCTTCGTGTTGAGAATACTTAGTTAATACAGCATAATTTTCCCACGATAGACTGCGATGTTGAGTGTTGCGTTAAGGTGCTTTTGAGATGCTTATCACACGTTCTTGAGAATATGCCCCAGAGTTCGAAATGATGTCGTTGAACCTTGTCTTTCAAGTGTTAGGGCACACGTTGTATGGTACGGAGCCCAGTTTCATATAATTGCCTAAAAGGTGTGGAAGATATGAGCAATGAGTAGGAACCTCCTGATTGTGGCTTTAACTTTTAAAAGGCATTTGATGTCTAAGATTGTGCTTGTACTGCAAGTCGGCACAGGATATGGAGACATGTTTAGTTCAGAGGTCTTTCAGTAGACCATCTATTTTGATCTGTTTTTTGAACCATAAAGAGACCATATCAGATTTATGTAGTTTTTTAAGGAGTTTCTTGTCTATAGCACATAGTAGGTCTACTGTGTCATGAGTATTAGATAGTAAGTGTGTTATATTGAGCAAGTCATGAATCATTAAGAGTGCTCAAAACAGAAGTGACACTGATAAGTCTCTTTCTTTAAGTAACAAGGTAGGTGGGGTGCACTAGAGAGCCCACAGCAAGATGAGTTCACATTAGTGCAGCTCTGCCGGGCGAGTGAATTAATCCTTCAATTATCCTGTGCTATAGCAGACATCCACGCTATACAAGTGAAGTTTTTAGGACCTGAACATATTGGGAGAATGGACAGCTACAAAAGAACGAGAAACTTCTGGTAAATAACGGAGAAACACGCCACCAAACGGGGCACAAAATGGCAGAGGACTAACCAAGACATCATTGTGACAATGGCGAGACAGCAGTCCTGTTCATGAAACCGACTGTGAACGTTGACGGCCACTCTGGATTCCTCCTGCTGACACGACGCATATAGCAGGGGAGATGGAGAGAGTGCCGCAACATGAGCAGTAAAAAAAATGGGAGCGCCTGGGAGACGCATCTGGAATGAGAAACCTGTGACATGAAATGGCGACAGAGTAAACCAGTCACCTCCAGGAAATCGATGAGACAGAAGGCCCGCTCGAGAGAGCTGACAACTGGAGCCTATTGTTGCTATGGAGCCCATCTGCAGGTAGGCTGCTCTCAGTGGGTGAGGCGGAGGGAGAGAGCACCGGTCCGCACATGGAGAGAACGTGAACGCCTAAGATACCACACCGCTGGGCCGCAAAGAGCGAGAGGAAGAGGAGGCCCAGGCTAGCGAAGAGCGAAGGCAGTGGCGGGGACCAGCCGCCAAAAAGGATGCGATTCCGCTGCGCCACAAAAGTTCGGCAGCAGTCCGCACAGGCCAGGCAGCGCTTGAACATACTGCTGATGAGAGCCGGGGCGGTGAAAGGGAGCTGCTCTCCGAGCCGTGGACAAGTGGCAGCAGCCGGGTGGGGACGAGGCGCAGCCGCGATTGCCACTAACACGAGGCACCGGGAGAGGCTGGTGACTCGGTCTGAGCCAGTGCCCCGAGCAGACTAGGACGGCACACATAAATACAGAGCAGAATGGGGGAAAATACAAACAATAAAAATTGGATAAAATCAAGAGGGGCAAATCATTATTGGACACAATAATAGACCACACAGCACTAAGACCAGACTACACTGGAATGCGATGCACTCACCTTCTATAAAAGGCATCCAAGAGTGCCCACTGTCCCTAATAAATGTAGACACAAAAATACTGGCAACGATACTGGCCACGCAATTAAAACCACTTCTGCCTAACTTGGTCCTACCAGACTAATCAGGCTTTGTGCCCACTCGCTCAACAACATATAACTTACAAACTCTGTTTGCCATCCTGCACCACCTAGATCCGCAGCTTAAGGCGATGGCGGTGATACTGGATGCTGCCAAGGCATTTCATTCCATACAATGGGACTATATGTTCAAGGTGCTACAGTGTATGGGGATGCTGTTGACATTTCTACAATGGATCCGCCTGTAATATACCACACCAGTGGCTCGAATATGCATCAATGGTGAAGTATCGAACCATTTAGGATATACAGGGGAACCAGACAGGGCTAACCCTTATCCACAATACTGCTTGTGCTCCCACTAGGGCCTTTGGCATGTGTGACACGACAAAACCAGGTAGATGCTGCCCTACGGTTTCGGCAACATCCTCTAGCCATGTCCAGGTATGCAGATGTTATGGTCCTGTACGTGTGAGATCCGGAAACAAAACTGGAACCATTGATTCACGAATATGTGTGATTTGAATGGTATGCCAGATTGTGCATCAACTGGACCAAATCAGTGGTGCTTTCCCTCACAAAAAGCACAGTACAACACACCTTAGAATATCCCCTAGAAAAGAGTCTTGAGCCCATCAAATATCTAGGAGTATGGGTACATAGAGTCCCAGAGCAGGGTGTTAGGCAAAATTATGGAAAGGTAATGGTCAAGCTGGAGGACCAGGTGGGTAGATGGATACGGCTGCTTCTCTCATTAGCCAATAGAATAGAGGTCATAAAAATGGTAGTTTTACCCAGGTTTCTCTACCTGTTTGCCAACATCCCTGTACCGGTGATAACTGATTTTTTTAAAACCCTCAAAACAAACATGATACGATTGGCTGGGCTGGTAAACAACCCAGGTGCAGTTGTTCCATATTGACACGGCCGTACGAGCAGGGGGAAATGGGAGCTCTAGATATGTATTTATATTATCTCTCTGCACAAGCGCATTTTGCACACCACAAGTATTGTCCCACACAATATCTGCCACATTTGGCGGTAGAACATGAGGATGCTCACCCAATGCCCCTTATGGATATATTGCTATATGAGCGGCCAGAGATAACCAGATCAGACATCAATACTGTTCATAGCACATCAAAGGCCTGGCGCGTCCTCTGCACTAGGGCAAAGAAGTTGCTAATGTATGCACCAGTGCTACCACTGATGTCCCACCCAGACATATCAGTGACACAAGAACCGAAAGCGCAGAAAATATTAGCAAAGGCAGGGCTAACCACAGTAGGAAACCTATACAAGGGTGGGTCATTTCTAACACTGGAGTAATTGGCGACATCACAGCCGCAGACACCATTGGTAGTGTTTATGTACATTAGAGTCCGTACTGCCGTACGATCGCTCTACCTGCAGTTCCCAGGCCATCCCAACACACTAGGGGCCCGATGTAGGTAAATCCCATTTACCGATTTTGAAATACCGAATTGTACCGATTCAGTATTTCAAAATCGGTAAATGGGATGTAGGTCCCAACATCTGGAATCGTTACCGATTCCTTACAAATTCGGTAATTACCGATTCGGTAAATACCGAATCGGAAATACCGAATCGGTATTTGCTATTGAATCCTATGGGCCTTTAAAGCCCATAGGATTAAAGTCAAATACCGAATCGGTATTTATCGAATCGGTAAATACCGAATTTGGCAAGGGTGCAGGGGGTGTCACTTTGACACCCTCTAGCACCCCCAAAACGGGCATGTGTACAATGTGGCACACAGACATGCCCTAAGGGCACGTCTGTCTGTCACATGGCACATGTGTACATGCACTTATGTGCATGTACACAGGAATCGGTATTTTACCATGGATTTGTATTCCATGGTAAAATACCGATTCTGTAAGCCATGTGCTGATGGAACATTGGCTACCTACATTGCATTTTCGGTAATTTAACCGAATCGTTATCTTTACCGAATCGGTAAATATTACCGATTCGGTAAATTTACTGATTTGGTAATGATAACGATTCGGTAAAATTACCGAAAATGTGCCCCTACATCTCGATAGCCCTTTACCGATCGGAAACGGCCGAAAATCGGTATTTTCGGCCGATTCCGATCGGTAAAGGGCTACCTACATCCGATTTGGTAATGATAACGATTCGGTAAAATTACCGAAAATGTGCCCCTACATCTCGATAGCCCTTTACCAATCGGAAACGGCCGAAAATCGGTATTTTCGGCCGATTCCGATCGGTAAAGGGCTACCTACATCGGGCCCTAGATGCATTACAGATGATGCAGACAAGTAGTTCAGGCAACCGCCTATTGGCATGACTATACAATACCTCGCAAAGAGATACAAGGGACAGTGGAGTAGCTGCCCTGGCCAGGTGGAATGAAGTACTGTACACACCCTTTACATTGCAATCTGAGGATAATACATTTCAAATACCTTCAGCAATTATATTAAACGCCAACTAAACTGTATAAATTCAGATTACGGGCGGATACTAGATGCGTTAGATGCAGGGTGATGTAAGAAGACTTCATGCAGCTCGCCTGGTCTTGCGCACCAATACATGAGTTTTGGATGCTGGTGGTACAGGTGATGAGCGAAATGGTGCGTGAACGTATAGACTGCACCCCAAAATTATGCCTATTGAGCAGGTCAACACTCTAGAAACAGGATATTGGAAATTAATTAGCATAATAACACTGTTAGTAAAGAGACGGGTGGCTATGCAAAGGGGGAGAGGGGCGGTTCCTAAAATAGAACAATGGATAAAAGGTATGGTGCATTGTAGAGATCAATTGAATGTGTATGCAGAAGAACTGCCAGAAGCATCTCGACCAAAGGATGTATTGGTTCCAGTCACGGCTTATCTATTAGCAAGACAGGATGAGACTCCACAACAGAGTCAAGGATAAACAAACTCTGATCTGGGGGAGGAAGGAATAGATGATTGAACGTGGGAGGAGGGTGATGGGGTTAGAATGAAGAAGAAACTATAGTGATTAATAATGAATGATGTACAGTTGATTACCCGCATTGTTCTATAAGTTGTTTTTGTAACATGAAAAAAAGTATAAATAAATAAAAAAATTAAAAACAATGTAGGTATGGTAAAAGTGGTTGTGGAGAGCCACCAAGCAATTGTCTTCCCCAAAGGAACTGTTGGTATGGTAGGTAATCTGAGAATGTAACCCCTCCTTTTATTTTGTTCATTCCAAGGGGGATATTTCCTAAGATTTTACACCATGTTTATATCACAAACGGGATGCACATCAGTGCAAAATCATAGCATAGTATTTTGTACTGGAAGGGTATCCTTCCACTTCAAAACCTATGTTAGATTCAAGAAGGCACCCTTGCACCATGTCGCAAAGGTGTCTCCGTGGTGCAGAGCAGCTGCTTTCAGTGCCGGCGCTATGGAAAGGGGAGGAGAGTGGCATATTTCAGTAAATTTGGTGCTCTCCTTCTTTCTCCTTTTCACGCAGCACAGCATGTGTGGCTACTGCACTGCACTACATGAAAAAGTGGTAAATATGCCCCTAGGTTTACTTAAGAGAGATTCAGATTTCGTGTTTTTCATAGGAACTGAACTAGAATGTTATCTATGGATTTTTAAAAATCGTGTGAGATTTTTTGTGGCCACATGCCAGTCAGGAAGGTAAGGTAATTATAGGCATCAGCATTATTTTAATTGTTTCCAATCTACCTCACCAAGTTATATTGTAATGTCATATTTTGCCATTTGAGACCTGTATTCTGAAAATGTGATGGAAAACAGTGGATATTCAAGTGAATGGCTTCCTTTTTTTGTTGAGTGACTAGCCAGAACCCTCTGTGTAGCCTGAAATCTCTTTTTTATAATACAGGGAATTGCTCTGTGAGCCTCATATGTGAAGATTAAGACATTATTAGCATGATCCCCTACTTTTTGTGCCCCAGTGGAGAATGGAATTCTCTAAATACCACTATCATTCCTGATCAACTCAAGAAAAAGTCAAATAGATAGTACAAAGAGAAGCGGGGAAGAGCACAACCTTGATGGGTGCCTTTTTGTCAAGGGAATTTCTTTGAGGTGCAACCATTGACTCATACTGCAGCCTTCAGAAAGGTCCATGATACTTTATCAAAAGCCTTCTCCACATCTAATTGCTATAGACTTTGAGGAGAGTGGAATGATTTGGCTTTTTCTAGAACGTGACATAATGTTCTAATATTATCACCTTTAGGAATCCTTGATTGAGTTAGGTGTATGAATTGACCAAGTACTCTTTCTAGCCTTGTAGCTAAAACTTTGAGATAGATATGACAGTCAATGTTTATAAGAAGGATAGTGTGATAGTGTTGTATCTCTAGTTGGTCTTTACCCTCTTTTGAAATCACTACTATCGTGGCTACAAAAGCAGAACCTTGAATCCTACCTGTGTCCGCAAATTGAAAGAATAGTTTGTGTAGGGGTCTGATCAAGGTTTGTTCATATATATTATACAACTGACAGTTGAACCCATAAGGACTGAGAGATATAGCCTTGATGATTTTGTTGTGTTTTATAGGTTTGTTGAGAATGTTGTTCTATAGTCTAGAACAGTCAAGGACAATTTCTTTGAGAATGCTTCGCACACATTAGTGTCAATTTGTGCATAAGGTAAGGAATAAATAAAGTTTCATAAAATTCTCAGAAAGTTTCAAATATATCTGACAATGAAGTGACATACAAGCCTCTTATATTCTAAATAGCAGGTATTGTTGATTAATTCTTTCCAAATTTAAAGAAGTTAGGAAGTGTTAGGTTTCTCCCTTTCAACAGGGTCCTACCCAAACTGTTTGCTTTCACCCCTCCCCTTTTTGTTGAATTTGTTGTCGTTGGTATTAGAACTCTGCAACTTCCCCACTGCTAACCAATGCTAGCTTTGTTGTGTTCTCACCTTAAAACATAAAAGAATTGGCTAATTTCCAATTGGCTTATTTAATTTATTTGTATGACCCTCGTAAAGTGGCACCACTTGTGCTCAGGGCCTGTAAATTAAATGTTACTAGTGCGCAGGCAGCATCGATTGTGCCACTCACTTAAACATGTGTCAGGTCTGCCACTTAAACCTGTGTATGCAGTTTGAAACTGCTATTTTGACTGTCAAAATAAACTTTTTGCTCGCCCCGTACCTTCCTGTTTTTTTTATGCTTGTAGGTCACCCCTAGGGCAGGCCCAGACGGCAGGGTGCAGTGCAATCCTGAGAAAAACCTGATGCATCACCTCTGCTGCAAGGGTTCTCTTGATGCAAGGACTCTGTGTTGACACTGTAGCCTGCATCAGAACCACCTCTTGTTCGAAGCCTAGGAATCTAGGAAACATAGGATCCTGCTTCGCAAATCTCTCATCCGCAGCAGCATCAATGACTACGTAGGTGCTCGCATCACAGCTCTTAGAAACCGCTGCATCACCGCAATGCATCCTTGATGCCAGACTTTGGCTCACAAGCCCTTGCCAATGGGATATTTGTCAACGATGCAGGATCTTGCATCGCACCTTCTCTGCTCTTTGGAACCAAAACATCGCCTTGGTTGTGTGACACATCCTCGGCACAGGATCTGATAATGCTTTGCAAACCGCAATTTAAGGTATTCTTGTTCAGCAGGCCTACCTGTGTCCCTGTAACTGGCCCACACTCCATCCAGTTGGCCTGAACATGTGACTTTTTTCTGGTCTGACACGACCAGATACCCACAGTTGATGCTTTTTGGTGCTGTTTTTACTGTGTTTTTTGGGGACACTGGAATTATGAAATGGGGCCCTAATTATGTTGCAGTATTGACTTAATTAGGCGACATGAAAAGGAAAATTATTGCAGCTTAATGCGGCACATTTTGCGATAGTACTACTTTATTATTTTAATATTTTTACACTTGTTAACACTGTCTGGACATTGGTTTTACTTCATTAGTACCAGTGTAAGACTCAAATATTGCAGTAAGCAACAGAAAGGTTACCAGTCAGACTTTGCAAAGGGCCTTCTACTGAGCAGCAAAATGTGTTGCGGCGTTTTTAGTATCTTTTGATCCGTTTAAGCTAGAAACTGATGTTTTTATGTTAAAATATGCAGATGATGCAGCAGATGGCAGCTTGAGCGGCACATCAAGCGAATCCATAATTATGCGCAAAAGACCCTGCTGCCACAAAATGACATATTTCCAGTGACCCTGCTAGTTTTGGCATGTTCTGAATGTGGTAATGTCTGTTAAGTGCCATTTTCTCTCATTATGTGATCCCACCTTCATCTTACAAACCATCAATTTATCAATCGTTATTGCCCTCAGCATTGAGAGAATAACGCTTAAATATATAGAAATCTACACCATGATTAATACATTCACATTTGCAATAGATATTGCAGATAATCTAAAGAAAATTCAACATTTGTTCTTTGTTACAGTTCCATGCGAAAATAGCAATTATATTTCTTTTGAGAAGTATAAATGATCAAGGTGTATTTATCAGGATATACTGTGTATAACAATTTCTGGCACATAAGAGCAGAGTGTGTGCCTGAAATCCAAGAAAAAAGGTCAGTTTGATTATTTTGAAAGAACAATACAGGTAACATTTGGCCCAATATCAGACCATTCTTCTTAGGATTTCAAAGACCTAAATCTGTCAAAGGCAGCAGTAATTGTGGGTTGAGGGACTTGATTTGGGTCGTTTCCAGAAGCAACCGAATTCGAACTCAAGCCTCATGTGAACTAAAACAGTCTTCGGAGAGGGGATGATTTGTGGCCGTTCGTGGAGACAATTTAAGTGCTATGTTCGTAAGGCTCTGGGAAGGTTTATGTGTAATTCTCTGCGGCACAATATCACAGCCAGGCAGCACTTGACTCTTCGCCTTCATAACTTTTTCTCTGCATTAAGTGGATTCAGGGTAGGTTTTCTCCAGCCGTCACATTTTTTTTATGCTCAAATTGGCGTTGTATAAAAATAAAAAATAAAAGGCATCTAAGCTTGCATGTTAAATATTTTTTTTTTAAGTGCATTTCCTTTAAGTGATAACTTACTAATAATACCATTGTGCTAAGGGAGTTTTGTAAAATTAAACGATGCCACAGTCGAAAGTACCAAATGTCAGTATGAGTTATAATGAAATGATGTGTTTGTAGGCCTGATCCCTGAATGTTTTGGATTCAATGCTCGAGACATTTTTATTTGAATTAACTGAATTATGTACAATGCCATTTTCAGTGAAATTCTATACCATCATAGAGTAAATCACGGATTGATTTGATTTGATAGGTAGCATATCATATTTTATGATTATGTAAAACATAATGTCAGTTGAAGGAGGAGCAACTAGTACATCTTAAAAAAATTAACTATGCATAAAAAGAACACTATTTAGTTTGAAAAAACACTTCTCATAAATTGAAAGAATATTTAAATAAAATGACATTTAAAAACAAATACAGTTACATTGGATGAGTAATAATGTTAATAATACCTCATTTTTATATGCACTCGCAACCCTCATTTAGCCACGGTGTAGGTAACAGGTGTTACTCTTCCCTACCCAGAGGTCTAATTATAAGGTATGCAGGAAAAATGCATCATTCATCCTGCACCTCTGATTTCCAGTACTGTCTAGTACGGTAATTCCGGTCCTTTTCCTTTTCCTACCCATACATTATCTGAAACTGAAGACATCTGTCATTGATCACGAATAATATTTAATAGAGCTGTTACTCTTTAGTCATCTGTGCGCCTGTGTTTAAGTTCCAGACAGTACACTAGTGATGGGTTGGGCTTCCATTCCTTTGCTCTTCCTTTCAGGTTAAGATATTATGTTTATAAGCACGCACACTTAAAACCTTTTGCGTGTTCCTCATGTTTTATTCGTTATTGGTGTATCCACGGAGGTTTCTAGGACGTTGTAAAATATTTTGCAGTTTAGAGCCCACCCTACCTGTGTTCGCTTATGCCACCGAGGATTCCTTACACTTTGAATAAAAAAGCTATTATTCTTCTTACTCTAAGTCTGTAACACTTCTGGAAGAAAAATAATTTTACTCAGGTGGGCTAGAATACACATTTATTTATATGGTCTGAGGTAGTGCATTGACCAATGGAACGCATCTGTCACCACGCTCCTCCTGATTCTGGAAACACAGCCAGTATTTACACAACTCTCCATGGTCAGCGGTCATCTGGTTCCTTGTAAGATGAGAAATGTAAAACTAAGGGAATCATTAGGATGTCGGGCGGACTCCTGTCCTACTGACACCGTATCGGTCTAGAACCACCCGACCTTAATTCGGCAGTTCCAACCACAGTATTACGATGCGGCCTGGCCTCTCATGTATTTTACAATAGAAGCATGTGCAGCAGGTGACAAAGGCCTGCAGTACAAGCTTCCATTATAAAATGGATGTTTAAAACATCTTTGCACCGTGTGACAGGTACCTCATGGTGTCTGCCGCACAGTGCAGGGATGTTTAGGGGGCACAGTAGAGGACCACGGGAGAAGGGTGCCCTGCTAAGGCCCTCCAAAGACACTTTTGTTATATTTAGCCTGTCTCTTTTCTGTCTGTGGGTTTTCATTGTCACCCACATGATGTCACCACTAGAATCTTTGGTGACATCATGGAGTGTTGGGGGCTTGCCCTGGTCTCTACTGGCAGTTGGCACCAGGCAGGCTGAGTGACAAGGAGGTCACTCCTGGTGGGTCTTTTCTTATTACCATCTTGAAGACTTGACTTGCAACTATCTTTAATAAAGGAACCATAATAATACACCCGGCTCAAGACTTCTATTTACAACAACTTTCTAACAGCCTTTCCATGTCGGAAAGGCCAACATGAAAAGGCTGTTGGAAAGTGCCATCATAATCCTGACAGCGGAGCCGAGCCTGGCTCTGTCATCATTACAGGAATATGGTGCCTTCCAACGCTCCAACAGGACTCTTGAGCTTGTCAAAAGTGCTGTGGCTGGTCCCTCCACCCAATGTCTTCAGCCGCTGCATCATTATGCGATGGGCAGACCGCAGGGGCAGATGTCGGAAGGACCGCAGCCGAACGTAGGTCGGTTGGGGTCCTTCCGACATCGTAATTAGCCACATAGTGTTTTATTACCTAACAGGCAAGTCCTATAATTTAACAGCTTCCATGCTTGTGACGGAACCACTCCGTCATGATCCACGGGTGGTGTGTGCTCATGACGGAGTGGTTCCGTCATGCCATGGCCGCTCCGCCCACGCAGCACTGATTCCCCGCCTGTGCAGGCGAATTAGTGAGTGGGCGGAGCCCTGATGGAACCAATCCGTCATAAGCAGAGCCCACCCATGGCTCGTGATGGAGTGGTTCCATCACAAGTATGGCGGCGCCGCACAAACCCCCTCCCCCCCAGCGCCATGGTGGAATTACCGCCACGGTCAAGGGGTTAAGCAATGCTTACTGCAATTAGAAACAGTTCCAGCTTACCAAAATATGACAGTAAAAATATGCTTAATAATAATTCAGCCTTGTACAGTGATACATGGCAAGTAATGTGTGGGGACAGCAAATGTCTCAGAGCAATAAAGGCAACCTTGCATTCTTCCGGGGTCAACGCAAGACAAAAGTGACCTGCACAGATATTCTTCATGTTGAGGAGAGGAGCATTGGTCAGGAGGTCATAGAACACAGGTTTAGATCTGCACATACATATGTTTTTCCTTTTTTTCTTCTCTCATTATTGGCAGTGTCATGTTTTTAATGTACCTACCAACGCAAATTTGCCTTTTTATGCATGGTCACCCCAGATTTGGTGCCATATCTTTGGATTCCATTTCTGCTGACTCTGTTCACTTTACCATTGCTAAACAGTAGTAAAGTGCCAGCACAGCTAAATCAAACGCTGTACATTGGAACCCCTTTTTGGCCAGTTTAACTTTTCGGTAAGTCTATTGCAAATGGTGCCTTAAGAGTGCAAATATATGGAAAGTTAAATGTCATAGATGGACTACAATATATATTTATCCCACCCACATATTTGACAAAAAAAACATTCTTCCAGGAGCACCACTGTGCTCTGGCCAGGCTGTAGTTTAAACATAGAGGAAAATGCCTTTACCATGTAGGAAAAGGCGATTTTTATGTTTTTATAAATCACCCATGAAGATGCTATGTAAGCCCACTGGATTGCGTGCTCATATATGAACATATGGCACACTATACATTGAAGTTAGTGCACCCTCAGATTGAGTTAAACCCAAGAGTTATTTCACTTTGTAGGCCAGTGAAGACCTTTCTTTATTAGGCTTGGCGGTATTAAGAGCAAGATTTGTGACAAGAAAATGTATCTTGTAAATGTACTAAACCCATTTAGCAATTCAGTAACATCTTAACAAATCACTAAATGGGTTTAGGGAACCATTAGGATCCGCTATTTGGAAGAGGTGTGTTTTGGGGCGTCCCTTTCAAATACTGATTCCTGATGTTATGTATTAATGTTTTGTGACTTAAATCTGAATGCAAAACATGAATAATTTTCTGAATCTTGAAAGGTGGTGGTAAACCGTTCGTAAAAGGGAAAGGGGACCTAAGGGACCCATTCCCTTTTGTGAAAGGTCACAAAACAGGTTTTTGAAGAAGCCACCACTCTTTAAAAAATTGTTTTATATACTATTCTTTTTTAAAAAAAAACATCCTGTTGTTCTTTGAGGAAAAAGGGCTGCATTTAAAAACACAAATTTGCTTTATTTAAAAACAATTGCAGAAACGATGGTCTTCTGACCCCATTAGGCCACCATTCCTGTGATGCCCATGAATCATGGTGTGTTGCAATTTGCAACCTACCTCGTTATTATTCATGAGGTAGGTCCAATTGCAATCCACTGCGATTTGGTATTTTGTGAACTGACCTAGTAATTCATAGATCAATTCACAAAATACCTTAGGATTAGCAAAAATTCAATGCGCAATTGCAACAGCCCACTTTCTGCAAATCCTATCACAGTACATTTGGCCCTAAAATCTACATTTTGCACATTTGCTTAGGAAAGGCTAGAAAAATGCTTCAATTATCCCCTGATTAGTATTTAAAATCTGGCTGTTAGAGATGGCCTTCTCTGCAGAGTCACCCCCAAAACATTTGCCTTTACCCCTCCTGTTTTCTCAGTTCATTTTTGATGGCATCAGGACTCTGTGCACTTTACCACTACTAACCATTGACAAAATGCTTCTGCACTCTTCTTTCAACATGGTAAAAGTGGCTTACACCTGATTGGCACATTTATTTTACTTGTAAGTCAATGGTACAGTGGCAATGCATGTACCCAGGGTGTATGAATTAAATGATACTGGTGGACCTTTAGCATGTATTGTGCCACCCACGTAAATAGCCCTTTAAAACATGTCTCCAGCCTGCCATTGCAACCTGTAATGCATTAAACTGCCAACAGCCAATTCGTCCTGTCAAAACAAAATATTTGCCAGGCCTAAACCTCCTTTTTTTAGTACATATAAGTTACCCCAAATATAGACTTACCAGCCGATTGGGCAGGGTGAATTGTATTTAATAGGTAGCACATGAGTGTTTAGGTTTTATATGTCCTGATAGTGAAAAACTGCTGACCTCCCTCACCCAGTAACCCCAAGTTCTACACTGACTTAATGGTGAAATGCGATTTTTGATAACCTAAGCAGAAAAGTAACTTTAGAAACATGTAATTTCAGCTGTATGAACAAGAATTGGCTTAAACGCCGTTCAGCAGACAATCACAACTCCAGAGATAGAATATACATCTTTGGCTGGGAGATTCACAACCCCTGCTCAGAGGACACTGACCCAAGTTGATTCTAGAGCCTTCGCTCACAGAGATGTGAGGAACATATGTGTTTTAGCTAAAGTTTGAGGTTTGCAAGGCTTTCTGGATGAAAAAAGGTCACCCCGGATTCCTCAAGGTGTCTAGTTCTCAGAAATCCCATCACATATAAGCAACCACTGCCTTGAGAATTCTCCTGGGGAAATCTGGGCTTTTTTTTTAACTCTGTAAGGATGTGGTGCTCTCCCTCTGACATATCCTAGAGCAAACTTAGACACAGCTTCAGAAATCTGAGCGGAGATCACACTGGGAGGAGAGCGGCTGTGGCTCCGGATGCTGGAGCATGTGTGACTCTGGTCTTATGGACTGGGATTCTTTAGTGTCACTGACAAATGGGTCTCTAACGAGATTCAAGTTTTACCAACTCTCCGCCTGGTGGTCAAGGCAGGCGTTGCAGCGGGAAAGGGATACTGGGATCCTTGATTCTGTCTGCAGGGGAGACGGGTGGAAACGGGAGGTCTCGTTTTGGTACAGGGCACTAACGGGGGTAACACAAATGTAAAACTGTGCACTGGCGAGTCTTTGGGGTAATGTGATATCAGTTATCCCCGAAGAAACCAGGAAGATCTGGACAAATTCTTTCTCCATGTCCCAGAGTCTAATAAAACCAGCTAATTTGAGGAGAAATCATTTGTTCACGGTCTATCGAGTGTACTGGACCCCGGCTAAATTGTCCAGGGTTACACTGGAGAATTATTGTTGCCCCCGTTGTAAATTCCCGGCAGCTGATGATATACATATATTTCTAGAATGTCCAGAGATTCTTGCATACTGGAAGGCGATTGTAGATTTCCTGGGGAAGGTTTTAACAACTACTATTATATGCTCCCCGAGGTTAGTTTTCTTTGGTTTACCTCCTGGTTACAATATTAACAACTATTCCTCACAATTTATATTCTATGTGACGGTTATTGCAAGGAGAGAGATTTGTAAAGAATGGAAATCAGTGGCTCCTCCAAGGTTTACTGACTGTTCTGGAAGTCATTAAGATGGACATAGCGTGCCGAGCAGGGAGCTCAGAGAATGTGTGGTCGGAACTGGTGGCCTGGTCAAAGGGGTAACGGTCCTATGATTATGTCCATGGTTTGTGTTGGTCCTGTCCTCCCTAGGCCCAAAGTATTCCATCAGAGGACAGGGGAGTTGGACAAGGAAACAGCCTACCTCTAGGTGACCCCTGATTGCCGCACATTGAGTCCAGGGCGGTATCAAGTTTGACAGTGTGAAAGGCATTAGTGGTTCCCATCTAGAGCAATTACTGGTGGCATATATGAGGACACACATTTTTTTTTAAAAAAAGGACTAGTAAATAAAGCAATAAGGACCTCTTCTTTGTCCCCCTTCCTAGAAAATCTACAGAGAAGAGAATGAAGACAGGTAAGTACATTAGGCCTCATGTTGGTGCATGGAGTGCATGCACAATATAGAAGCAGGGACAATATAATTGTAAAGTAGCCCTGACAAAGACCCCAGACCCACGTGGGCTCCTGGTGAGGGCCGAAACATGTTGACACAGCAAAATAGGTACCACTGAACAATCATATTCAGTAAAACCCGACAAGTTCAGGTTTTTTATTCATACCCCAGGTAGCCTCAAAATAAAGCATAATGTTTGGGTATACCTTGATGTATATTTAACAATCATTCATCTGGATCCCTGCCTATTCAGTATTTCTTTATCTAAGAACTCCCATTCCATCTATGGTTGAGTCCGCCCAGGTAATATCATCTTACCCGGGTGTGGATAGGAGCAATGATGAAGCATGTCACAAGGCAGAGTGAGATTACCACATCCTGACCGAGTTAAAAAAAGCCCATTGTTCCCCAAGAGAATTCTCAAAGCAGAGGTTGCCTATATATGATAAGATTGTATACGGGAGATTGCAAATGATTTGACTTTCTCTTGCTCTCCATTGTGTAAAATAGTCTTTAGAAATATCTGGGTTTGTTAGCTTTCTCTGTGTTGCGACTGAGTCCAGGCCCAATATTCATAGCTACCACATGCAAAAAGGGTCAGATTTCAGTTGAAAAATTTGATTAGTCATTGTTGCATTTCGGGACCTTTCCTGTTGCGGGCAAGGGGCCTACCCACAGAAGGGGGTGGCATTTTCATTGGGACAAGTGTGGAAATGCAGTGTGGTAGGAAATGTCGCCTGCAGAGTCTGGTGCACATTTCAGAAATATATAGGTTTTCTTCATACCCATTCTTCAATCATCACCCTCACTGCTCCAATCCCCTGCCTTAGCTGTAACAAGTTCAAAAAAAATCTCACCGCCTCACTCAGCACTACCACACTGCCTACATCTGACAACACTAATCCCTCAGCACGCAACCTCCACCACTTCATCTCCAACTGCTCCAACACTCTGGCACCCCTCAAGAAGGTATCCGGCAAGCAACACTTCAAGAAAGCCAGCTGGTTCACTCCCACCCTCCACGAGTCCATATGCACCTGTAGATGACTCAAGATGAGGTAGATGAACAACAAAACCCCAGGAACCCACGCAACCTTCAAAGCTGCCATCACTGCACACCACCTGCTCCTCAAAACCATAATCAAAACAGCCCTCCAAGACAGAATCAATGCCAATGCACACAACAGAAAAGAACTGTTCGCCATGATCAAGGAGTCTGCCAGACCCAAAAGCGAGATCACAGATGTCCCACACTCCCAAGACCTCTGCAACAAACTCATCACCTTCTTCCACCACAAGGTCAGGCACATCTATGACAGCTTCAACACCCAGGACCCTGCAACCACGCCCAACACCACTGCACCCAACCACGAAGCACCCCAACATATCCTGCTCAACTGGACCCTGCTCATCACAGATGACACACTCAAGATCATAAAGAGCATCAACTCCGAAGCCCTTCTGACCCATTCCCACACCGCAGAAGCCACCTCCATCTCCCTGAGCTACTCCGCGCCATCAACAGCTCCATCTAAACCAGCACTTTCCGTGATGAGTGGAAACACACCGAGATCAGCACCCTGCTGAAGAAGCCATCCGCCGACCTGACAGATCTCAAGAACTTCAGACCCATTTCCCTGCTCCCCTTCCCAGTCAAGGTCATTGAGTAGGCCTTCAACACCCAACTCTCAGAGCAAACCACTTCCTAGACATCTTCCAATCCGTCTTCCGAAGGAACTACAGCTCCAAGACCACCCTCATCACCGCCATCGGCAATATCTGCGCCCTCATTAACAGGGGCGAAACCGCATCCCTCATCCTTCTGGACCTCTCAGCCACCTTAGCGTCTCCCACCACAATGACTACGCAATGCTGGCATCGGCAACAAGGCCAAGAAATGGATTCACTCCTTCCTCATCAGTCGAACTCAGACAACCTCCGTTCCTCTCAGAACCCACAGAGATCAGCTGCGGAGTGCCGCAGGGCTCCTTCCTGAGCCCCACCCCTTACAAAATCTAAATGGCCCACTCTCACCCATCGTTAGGAACCCCAGACTCAACATCATCTCCTCCACCTACAACACCCAGCTGATCCTCTCCCTCACTAACAAAGCCACAGCTGCCAGAAATAACTTCCACAGTGGGATGAAGGCCATTGCCACCTAGGCGAAAGACAGCTGCCTCAAACTCAACTCAGACAAGGTCAAAGTCCTCATCCTGGGACCCACCCTCCCAGCCTGGGGGGACTCCTGGCAGCTTGCTACATTGGCAAGCCCCTCATCCCCTTGGGCCACGCACAAAACCTTGGCATCATAGTGGATCACTATGAACCTCCAGATCAATGCTCTATCCTCATCATGCTTCTACACACTTCACCTGCTTCAAATGACATTCAGATGGATCCCCACTGAATCCAGAAAGATGATCACCCATGCACTCATCAGCAGCAGACTCAACTACAGCAAAACACTCTATGCCGGCGTCACCCAGAAACTCCTCAGGAACCTACAGAACGTTCAAAATGCCACAGCCAGACTGGTCATCAACATCCCCCACCGCAGCCACATCACTGAGAATTCCACTGGCTCCCAGTCAACAAAAGAATCACTTTCAAACTCCTCACCCATGCCTAAAAAGCCCTCCAAGATGCAGGACCAGCATATCTGAACCACTACCTCTCATTCCACGTACCCACCAGACACCTCCACTCCACTAAGGGTGGGCGTAGTTGGCGGAGGACTACTATCAGAACTCCACAAAGTTGAACAAATACTCAGTGAATTCGCAACTTTGCTCCCCAACCAGAGATCTCATATATTTTTGGTAAAATAACAAGTATCTAGGTCTTTAAATGCTAAAATGCATATAGTCATTTCACAAAAGTGAAAGTGATAATTTAGCAAGCAGTGAGAGAGGTGATGATTTTGGGATCCTCCCTAACCTAGGGATAGAACTGAGCAGATGCCTTGAAAACAAAGAGCACATCTTGCTGAACGATTCAGTGATGGGCACATCCTCTTAGGACCACCCCAAGCACAGTTATTATGGGCAAAAATACAATCCCAACCAAAGGCCCTGCAACGCATTATGGGACAAGATTAGCAGTAGGCAGTGAATATTATAATATCCAATATCAAAATAATTCTACCAAGTTAGGAGGGACCCTAAAATCATCACCTCTTTCATTGACTGATATTTTTCACTTTGAAAGTTCACTTTTGTGAATTGGTTATATGCATTTTAACATGCAAAGTTGCTTTATCAAAGCATTTAGAAACTGACTGCGCTGCGTGGATGAGTGGATTTTTTTTCCTTTTTGCTACGTGGTTTTCATGGAATGCTTAGTTAACAAATCTTCGCAAACTCCGAGAGCGGAGCGTAGTTCATTGCCCAGGGTTACATTCCACACAACTGGCCCTGGCCACTGTCCCACAGATCCACAAGACCAGAACCAAAGGAAGATCCTTCTCCTACCTCGCTGCCAAGGCCTGGAACACTCTGCCTCTCAACGTCAGGCAATACCCTTCCCTTACACAATTCAGAAGGGATCTCAAGACCATGCTCTTTGATTGAACCACCAATGCCTAGATGGATCAGCAGCCCCTTCCCCTCCTCAGCACCTTGAAAATATCACAGGTGAGTAGCCGTGCTATACAAAGCCCTGATTGGTTGATTGATTGATTTATTAAATTTTACCATATGTATTGCTGTATGGTCGGTACACAGTAAAAAATCCTTATAAACTGCACCTCAGTTGTGGCTCTGGGTTGTATGTTTTTGAAAAACCTATTAACACTATTTCCTTTACACTTGAAGGGTTTATCTGATGTAACGTTATATTGCTTTTGTAAATCAGATACTGTTACAACAAATTTGAGATGAAAACATTGTCACCAGCTGCTAGTTTTTTTTATTTACTTTTTATTTTATTTCTGAGTAGCTCTCTATGGATCTACTAAAATGACCCATTTGTGAATTCAGAATTTTGCTTACTTTCCAGATATGTACAACTGTCCAGGATTACCCCTAGGGCTCACATCTGTTTCTACCACAGAAAGCAAGTAGGTTAAAATCACAAAAATGAGGAAAGATGGGCTCCCTCTTAAAAAATGCAACAACTGTGATAAAAAAAATTATAATCCACTGTACATGTGTGTAAAAGCTCGTACGAGTGTGAATTTAGCACAGCAAGCCTTTCATTTAAGCCATTATTAGAAAAAAACGTGTTCTTGTACAGCATTTTTTTTCCATTTTACTAAAAAGTAAACTGTAGCTACACTTAACCTATTTTTCAATGCCCTCGAGGGGAATCCGCAAACCGTGGGTACCTTAAAAACCTTAGAATGATTGAAGATTGGACATAGATTTATCGCGGATAACTTAGGTGGAAAAAAGGATATGAAGGCGTACACACTAAGTAACCTAAATATTTACACAAAGGGCTCAGCACTGGGGGTACAAAAGCCACAGCAGCTAAGGGGTTAAGTCAGTGGTTCCCAAACTTTTTGACCCACAGCTCCTTTGACCAATTGGCCTTTGGCTGCGGCTCCCCATTACATTACTATTTTTGGGTAGGGGTCAGAGAATGAAAGGCCGACCTCGGTAGGACTTCCATTTTAATCCCTGAAAAAAATAGGAATGAAGGTGTGGAGAGTTTCTCATATCATTTTCCTATAATAGTTCTCTTTTGAGGTGCTGCTCAACTTACTAAATCAAACTTGGTTTACTTCTTAGATAGTTTCTATAAAGAAAGCCAGCAAATTTCTCACATGGATAAATCACATATTGTGAGATAGATTTTTAAATGCATTTGTGTACCTTTCGCCACCTAGGTTTGCAGGCGAAGGGATTTTCAAGGGCAAAATTATAATAATGATTAGCAAAATTGCTAGGATTCTAGTAGTGTAATAAATGGGATTTATTAATTTGTGAATTCTTGTAGTATGGTAAAATGTCGGCATTCACAAATGTAGGGTTAGATGTGGGCTGCTTGGGAGGTCATACATGAAAATAAGGCGAGCATTACAAATTAGATTTGAATTTCCCTGTCCCCTGCATCTTTCAGGCCCAATAAAATTAAAAAGAGCCTCACCCTGCACCCCTACAGGTCTTATAGACTTGGATGGAATTTTCTTCCCCTACCTCTACCAACTTATAAACTGGAATGGAGCCTCAATATACACCCTGATTGGCCACATATAGGGCCCGATGTAGGTGGCCATTTACCGTCCGGTAACGGACGAATTTGGCCGTTACCGACCGGTAAATGGGTTTTCAGATGTAGGGGGCCTATATTTTACCGATTCTGTAAATTTACTAAATCGGTAAATTTACAGAATCGGTAATATACCGAATCGGTATATTTACCGATTCGGTAAATCCACATGTAGGTGGCACTCCTAAGAGTGCCACAGGCCCCTAAGAATCGGTATTTTACCACCCAATCCTATTGGGTGGTAAAATACCGAATTCAGGTGTGCATGCACAGCTGTGCATGCACACCTGTGCAATGTGACACACAGACATGCCCTTAGGGGCATGTCTGTGTGCCACATGGCACACATGCCTGTATTTGGGGTGCTAGAGGGTGTCAAAGTGACACCCCCTGCACCCTTGCTGAAATCGGTATTTACCGAATCGGTAAATACCGATTCGGTAATGCCCATTGATTCCTATGGGCTTCAATGCCCATTGGAATCAATGGGCATTATCGAATCGGTATTTACAGAATCAGTAAATACCGAATCTTAACGATTTGGTATTTACCGATTCTGTATTACCTACACCCCCCCCCCTCTATTTTACCACTTCTTAAATACCGATTCGGTATCATTCGGTATTTAAGAAGTGGTAAAATGTAATTACCTACATCGGGCCCATAGACTCAAATTGAGTCTAACCTCTGCACAACTGTCTACAGCAAGGATAAGACTGATTTCAAGTGCATGCTCAGTTCGGAATGACTAACAGATTTTCACTTTATATTTGTAAGGGCATCGAGCTGGGTACTTATATTGTGATAAACTGAGCAAGAGGTGAGCATTTCATTGAGAGGGCTTGTGAAGAGCTTGGAAAGAGTGAAACGCTGTGGAAGATGGATGAGGTCAAGAGAAGAGCACACTTGCTTGTGGGTCAATGGGGCTCACTGATCTTGAGCTTCCCAGTTCGGAGAAGGCATTGCATGTTCCTTCGTATGCTGAGAGAACTAGTGCTTAGAAACTGTTAAGTACAATAATGCAAACTAAGGGGGTCATTACGATAGCAGGAAGTCCGCCACCGCCGGGCAGGCGGTGAGAACCACCAGCCCGGCGGTGGCGGACATCCCGCTATCACCCTGAATATTCCCACAGCCAAATTAGGATGGCAGTGAGAATGGGAAACATACCGCGGCGGACGGAAAGACCGTCCGCCATGGGCCCGCAAGGTGGGACTTTTCCGCCCGCCTTGCGGGACCAGGTACAATTGGGTGATAAAGGCGGTGCTGTGCAGGCACCACCGTGGGCATTACGATGCCTGTCTTTTTCAGCAGAGATTCAGCCGCAAAAAGACAGGCGGAAAATGCCTCAGGGTGCCGTTGCGGGCCCCCGGATGGGTCGGGTGCTGCACGTGGTGTGCATGTACAAGGTGGCAGGCACCGCATGGTGCCTGCCACGTTGTATATGCACATGCAAAACCTGTATTTTTACATTTTGGCAGGTGCTGCCATGAAATGAAATGAAATGAAAAACAATTTTTATCGCGCAACTAAGCCCAGGTGGGCGTCAAGGCGCATACCCAAATAATACCAGCTATCAGAGAATAATCCTAATTACAGATATGCCCTGACAAAACACCAGGTCTTGAGCGCTTTTTTAAAAGAAGACAGAGAGGGTTGCATCTTAATCTCAAGAGGTAACAGGTTCCATAGTTTGGGGGCAGCAATGGAAAAAGCTCTGTTTCCCCAGCGTACCCTTTTGGCACGTGGGACAACCAACAAATTCATCTCTGAAGATCTCAAAGATCTACAAGGCTGGTAACGGGTCAGCAAGTCACCAAGGGGATCAGAAAAACCCTCTGCCAAAGCTCGATAGACAAGACAAAGGATCTTAAACGAGATCCTGAAATGAATGGGGAGCCAATGAAGGCTCTTTCTAGCCATAGTAGCAGATGAGGCGTTGGGAAGTGCTAAGACAAAACGAGCAGCCGCATTTTGAACGACCTGTAATCGCTGAATGAGCCCCTTGTTGGAGTCTACATAGAGCGCATTACAGTAGTCCAACCTTGAACCTATCAATGCCACTGCCACCTGTTTACGTGATGAGGGAACAAGATAGTGAAGGATCCTCCTGAGAATCTTTAACACCCCCCAGCAGGTGGCCACCGTACGGTTGACCTGCAGAGTCATGGATAAGGAGGTGTCAAAGATTACCCCAAGATTTCTTGCAGACTGGGAGGGAGATGGACAGGTTCCCAGTGAGGCCGGCCACCACTCATCCGACCAGATATCCTGGTCCTTGCCAAAGACCAGGATCTCAGTTTTGTCGCCATTCAACTTCAGGGAATTCTGAAGCATCCAGTCAGAGACTGTCTGCATACAGATCCTGAAGTTGGTGGCAGATGTTGAAACTGAGTGGGCAAGAGATACCATAATTTGAGTGTCATCGGCGTATGACACCAATTCCATCCCCTGAGATTTTACTAGCCTTGCAAGGGAGGGCGACATAAATGTTAAATAGGGTCGGGCTGAGAGCCGACCCTTGTGGCACCCCACACTGCAAGGACATAGCAGGGGAAAGGAACTCACCAAGCTTGACTCTTTGCTCCCTGTGCTGTAAAAAGGAGTGCAGAAGGTTCAGAGCCATGCCGGAGATCCCTGCCTCCCTCAACCGAGATGTAAGCGTTGAGGGAGACAGGGTGTCAAACGCCGCTGTGAGGTCCAGTAGCAACAACACAGTAGTTTGGCCAGCGTCCACCTTCCTACGGATGTTATTTGCCACCATAGTCAGAGCTGTCTCAGTGCTATGCGCCTTTCGGAACCCATGCTGGGAGCTGTCAAGATACCCAGATGAGTCCAGGAAGGCAGTAAGATGGCCGTTGAGGTGTGACTCAAGAATCTTAGAAGGAGCGGGTAGCAGTGAAATAGGTCTGAAATTTTTCAACTGTTCCGGGTCCAGCGTGGGCTTCTTGAGTAGGGGCTTCACTATCGCCTTCTTCCATATTAAGGGGAAGGTTCCTTGGGTTATAGCGCCATTCATAACTTCCAGGAGCGGCGGGAGCAATATCGCTCTGCATTCCTTCAGTATCCTCAGAGGGCAAGGGTCGAGAGGGGATGAGGATTTGATCCTATCGAGCAGAAGCTCAAGTCCTTCTCGAGTAAGTAGTGGAAAGACCGTTAGACTATCAGGGTAGTCCAGGCTTCTAATTTGTTCAAGGTTTGGAGTGAAGAGTCGACTAGGGACTTTCTCTGAGTTTCCAGCGCAAGATATATGTCCTCAATTTTCTTGTGGAAGAACTCTGATATGTTGTTGCAGAGCTCCTGCGAGCCCACAACTGGATCAGGGACCTGTAGGGAGCAGAGGGAGTCGACAATCTTAAAAAGCTCCCTGGAGGAAGTAAGGGAGGTAGTGAGATTCGAGAAGTACTGCTGCTTTTCCAGATAACACTAGATTTGTAATCGGCAAGCAGACCCTTATGTACTTCCCTTTCAATAGGATCCCACGCTTTCCTCCATTTTCTTTCCTGTCTTCTACAGCCTTGTCGAAAAAGTCTTAATGAATCCGTATACCACGGAGCAGTGGGCTTACGGCGAGCCGAATATCTAAAAGACGGGGGAGCCAGCTCATCAACCGCCATGGTGATAGAGTCAGAGAGCAATACCGCTGCTTCCTCCACATCTCCCAGGGAAGAGTAGGTGAACTTCTTTATGTATGGTTCAAGAGTGTCATTGGTGATGTTCCGAAAACTCCTTTTTGAACCTCTGGTAGTGGGGAACGAGTCGGATGTTACTTCCAAAGGAAGGGCCATCAAGAGAGGAATCGCCGAATGATCCGACCAGACCAGAGGCACCGGAGTGTCAACAGACAGTCTGTCATCATTAGTGAAGACTCCGTCAAGAATGTGGCCCGCCAGATGAGTAGGGTTATTGACCAGCTGTATGCATTCACAAGCTGCTAGTGCATCCACTAACCTGATGGTATCCGGGTCCCTTGTGTTATCCAAATGAAAGTTAAAGTCCCCAAGAATGGACAGATGGGAATTGCCAAAGTAGGGTTCCAGGATTCTGAGAAGATCTTCAGTGAACGTAGCTCTGGAGCCAGGGGGTCTATACATAAGGATTCCTGAGAAGGAGACTGAGGGAGCAAACAGGATGGAGAAATGCAGAGCCTCAAAAGAGTCCGAGACTACAGACAGGGATTTTATCGTGCAGGGAAAAGTGGCCTTGCAGACAATAGCCAGTCCACCCCCTCTGCGTTTAGGTCGGTCTTGTTGCAGCAGTAATTTATATCCCTCTGGGATGGCCATCACTAGGTCATGACGAGAAGACTCCGAAGCCCATGTTTCTGTGACAAGAATCCATTCGGGTTGCCTGTCTACCACAAAATCATGGAATACAATATTATTTTTAATAAGGGATCTAGCATTGATTAAAAAGCCCTTTTTTATCAGTGTATTCCTAGAGGAATGAGAATGGTCTCGGGTAGCCACTTTAGAAGGTATGGGCGGTAGTATCACAGATTTGCACGTGTGACAGCGGGAGGAATGCGAAATGCCTTCAGGAGAGAATCTATGGGTACATGGTAGGCAAGAGGGCTTTAAGGCTAACAGCTCAAGCAAGGAATACGAAAGAATTCCCAATGATTGTGTAGGAGAAAGTCCAGTGTCCAGCCCGTCCTCAACGCGGACGGGCGCAGACGGGCTGGACTCTGGCTCGACTCCGGCGCGAAAACGGCGTGCCCGCTGAGCGCGTCCACAGTGCGGAGTTATGGCCGTCTATTTTTATAGTGCCTAGCCCTACCCAAAATGGCCGCCACCGTATTCCGGCCGTGTCCCAGGCAAGACAGCCCTGAATTGGCCGGTTGCTCTGGGGGAGGCAGAGGAACTGTCCGTGCAGCTCGGAAATCGGAGGTTGCAAAGGTAATTTTTAAAAGCAGTAATCAGGTGATTGCCTCCACCCTCAATCGGTGGAGACACGCGCTGCGATAAATCCGCGCGCTAAAACAGGGAGGGGGTAGGACACACAGGAAGTTATTATACAAGAGAATTAAGAGCAAAGTTAAAATCAACTGCCCGGCTCAAGCCTCAGGCATCCATTAACAGAGGTATCTCGCGAGCAAAGTCCTTCCCCTATTTTTATAGTGCCTAGCCCTACCCAAAATGGCCACCGCCGTATTCCGGCCGTGTCCCAGGCAAGACAGCCCTGAATTGGCCGGTTGCTCTGGGGGGAGGCAGAGGAACTGTCCGTGCAGCGCGGAAATCGGAGGTTGCAAAGGTAATTTTTAAAAGCAGTAATCAGGTGATTGCCTCCACCCTCAATCGGTGGAGACACGCGCTGCGATAAATCCGCGCGCTAAAACAGGGAGGGGGTAGGACACACAGGAAGTTATTATACAAGAGAATTAAGAGCAAAGTTAAAATCAACTGCCCGGCTCAAGCCTCAGGCATCCATTAACACAGGTATCTGCCACCTGCCATCTGCCACCTGCCGCAATGTAAACATACAGGATGCGCACACCAGTGTGGCAGGCGCATCCTAATTCATTTTGCCGGACTGCCGCACCTATGGCGGGCAGTCCATTTTGCACCAACGATGGCAATTGTAATCGGCTCCTAAGTTGAGAGCTGATTTAGTGCATGTGCGTCAGACACATATAGTACTAAGATTAATGGTGCGTGAGAAGAGGAAAATTAAGACTGCACTCACACGCATTTCTAAGTATAAAGGATATTTAAATATGATACGAAGTCCTGCACTTTCGGGGTAAGTACCAGTGAGAAAACAGAGATTTGACTGAATTTGGGGACCATCTTCATCAAACCCATGAATATAATCTAACTGACATAGCTCTTATAAGTTTCAGTTTGAAGCTAGTTAGCCAAAAGTGTGTGATAATTGCATATTAAAAGCCCAGGGCCAGTAATATTTCTATTTATTTTTATTTTTTCAACCTGAGTTGAGAAACAAATATAATAGACATTTATAATTTTAAAACAAAATGACTGCATACTAATTGTTGAGACGCAACTACGCAACTACGAGAGTTCCTATACCCGTTTCCACTTGCTCAGTGCTCTCACCACCCGACCCATGCACTGCTTTTCTTGTGAACTCTCAATGTACACTTAAACTTTAAGTGTACATGGAGAGTTTAAGACCTTGCTTGACATAAAGAGTGTGATGGTGGATTTTATGTATGAAGAAACAAGCATTTGCAATGTAATAGGTCTCACATTTACGCAATTTTCAGCTTTTGGCATTGTAAATGCCAATGCCTTTCATTCCTTTTTTTGGTTTTTAAAACATAAATAAAAGGTATTGTCATTTACAATGCTAATACCTCAAACTCTCACAAATGCGAGACCTATTGTCTTCCAAATGCTTGTTTGTAAAAGCGCCCTATACCACACTTTGACTTTAATGTCAGCTACACCCCTTTCTTTAGACGACCTGCAACTACAGAAAGGTGCATGCTGCCATTAAAGTGAAAGTGCGGTATGGGGTGCTACAACAAAAGCAACAAAAAAAGCATTTGTTTAAGTTGTCAAACAAATGCGGGGTTTTTGTAAAAGCTCCCAATGCCAAGATTTGACTTTAATGGCGGCCACACCCATATCTTTAGAGGCGGCTCATGTAAAGAAAAGTGCGCTTCCGCCATTAATGTGAAAATACGGAATGGCCGGCTTTTACAAGAAAAAAACATTTGTTTGTCAAGCTGGCAAACATGTTTCTTTTTGTAAAAGCGCCCCATGCTGCGATTTCACTTTAATGTGGGCCATACCCTTTCTTAAACACATGGGACATGTTAATTTAGAGACAGACACACCCCCCCACTGACACATGCATCCTTGCTACACAGTTGTTCATAAAGCACCCTTTGTCAGACAGCTGAAGAAAGCAAAGCTCAGAGTAAAAGCGTACTGGCTCGGATGTGGCGTAACGACCAAAGAAGCCAACTTTGGAGATGAGGAATCAGGTTTAAATCTCGGTGTTGGCTTAAAATCCTGTGATTCTGGGCAAATCACTTAATCCCCTGATGTCAACCACAAAATCCTTGTGTAAAGTTGTGTTGGGGTTGTGGACCCGGCTGTCAAACTACTCAGCACTACCCCTGCTGCGGAGGTGAGGAGGTGTGGACTTGGGGGTGCATTCATACCACCAACAGCGTTCTGTTTGCCGAGGCCCGCCAAGCCCCTGGTCCCCCTCCCCGCCTCCCGCGTTGGTGATTACTAGCCAAGGGACCGCACCGCAGTGTACAGCTTAAACTACCTGAGGGCATACAGCGAGAGTGAAGGCTACTGACTGCATCCTATGGTGGTTATAAAACCGGCTGGAGACATTGGCCCTTAAAATGCCTGGAGTTAAGATGGTGGCCCATTCCCCGTAGACTCTTGATTTACAATAGGCCCTAACGGCAGATTGTGGGCGAACAGCACGGGACCCTGCAGAGTGACACTCGCTACTGTCATGGGTTGCCCCCAGCGCAAGGATGATAAGACTCCCTGAACCAACTCTACTGGGCGGATGCGGGAACCGGGACGTATGGATGCGTGGAGAGGCCCCTCTGACTGTTGGTAGGAAAATTGAGAGGCAGAGGAGTCCCCCCCTATTAGAAACTTCCTGTACACACTTGGCAATCGGACCTCCGAGAAATCACACACTGAACCTGAACAGCCCTCAACGAGCAATCTGAGCTCCTAGCTAGATCACTGTGTTACCTGACCTTACAATGGTTGCCACCAAGAGGTGTATGCCACTCGTGGTCTCCCTGGTCACATGCCGAGGCAACAGATCTCTCGCCTCTCAGAATCCTGAAGTTAATGTTGGAGCGATCTGCAGTTTATTGTTATTCATCTGTTTCGATTTTTCTTTTAACTCCTTACCTGTCCTCAAGATGGCCACGACCCTTGTATTTTAACCTAGACACAAAGTCCTCTATGTGATCTGGTATTAGAGGCTGAATCAACTTAGAGCACACAATCAAATACCTTCCCCCACGAGGATGGAATCTTCTGATTGACCTCTGACTCTGCCCTATTAGAGGATTCTAAAAGTGTTTTACAGCGCAATACACCATTATCCCTAAAGAGACCACCATTGTGTGTGCCTTTTACCAAAGCACTTCTTCTCCCCTTGTTGGGGAGAAATCCCGCATTTATTCCCTTAAGTCTCAGAGAACCCCCTGAGAGAGTCCACTGCGTCAAGGGAGCCACGCAGAGCGGAGGTGTGGGAATGGCGCCCCTTGCAAAAGCACTCCCTCTCCCCTTGTTGGGGAGGGATCCAGTATTTACACCCTAGAGTCTCAGAGACCCCTCTGAGAGAGTCCACAGCGTTAAGGGAGTCACACACAGCAGAGGTGTGGGAATGATACCATTTCTACTGGGATCACAGCACACCGGAAGTTGAACACTGTTTTTTCCTCACCTCCCAGTTGTGTTTCCTTCACCCTCCACCGCCTCTTTCCCTCTTTCATTCTTTGTCTACCTCCCCTGCTCCTATTCTCTCTCCCCTTGCCTGCTTTTTCCCTTTCGTATGTTTTCAAAACATGTAACTATGTTCCTGCAACTTGTAACTATGCTCTGAAACTGTGTAACTTGTAACTATGTAACTGTTAACTATGCTCTGAAACAATACTCGTCCTCATGTAAAGAGCTCTGATACCTCTGGTAGTGCAGTCCAATTTAAATTGCCTGCAAGTAATTTATATAAGCAAAATATAAATAAGCAGAAAAAGGGGCAATCACTACCAGTGCTTAGTTGGCAAAACTCACCAGGAAACTGAGTTCCCGTACCAACGAAGTATCAGTGGGTTACGTAGCCCAGTTTGGAGGCACTCAGAAAGATTTTCAATTCTTTGAATTGAAATGAGAGAGCCAGATGGCGTATAAGTCTTCAGTGATTGCCAATCGAAACAGTAACACAATGCCCGTTGGTGTGGTCACAGGGATAAACTCTTTATTTTTCTCCATTAGTATAACGTTAACAATCAATTCATGAATTGGTGTGAAAAATTAACAAACATTTAAAAATATACTATTACTGGCCTATAAAAACAATAGAAAATTAAAAATCACAATGTATTTTTCGAGGCATTCATCACAATGCAGTACGTAAACACAAAATGAAAAAACGGTACCTTCTTTAGTCACAGCCTGCAATTCCCAACCTAACATAAGTAAGCCAAATTAGCCCCTTGCCACATACTGACAAAAAATTGATAAAAGGAACCTTTTAAAGAGGTGGAGCCAAGATCATAACTAAACAGTGTATTCCTCCCAAAACCCTGCAATTCTTACAATATTCAACCACATGGAGTACTTGGCCCATGATTTTGCCAGGGTCCGCCAGTGGAACCATAAAGGGAAAAATATACAGTGTACTCATCTCACCTTAATAAACAAGGTTAAAAGAAGATCTTACACTAGTTATTAGCACAGTGGACCTCATTTATGCGGCTGTGCGTCACTTTTACGGCGCCGGTGCGTCACTTTTTGTGACGCACCAGTGGCATACAAAATGCGCCTTGATGCGCCATATTTACATAGTGACGCATCTAGGTAGATGCGTCCCTTTGTAAACCCCTGCGCCACAGTATACGTGCGCCAGGTATAATGTATGCATGGGGGGGCGTATTGACGCAAGGAAGGTTCGTAGAAGTGACGCAGTGAAATCTTTGAGATGTCACTGCAGCACTTTTAGGATGCTGTTGCGTCAAAATCTTGCACCTGCCTCACAGCAGGTGTAAGACTGACGCAGGCCCTTTCACATGGGGCTTGCCCCATGTGAAAGGACGCATTGCTGGAGTTGCGTCACTTTTGTGACACACTCCAGCAATGCGTCACTTTTGCGCTTACTGATACATTAAATATGACGCATCAGGAATGTCGCAAGGAGTGCGCACTGAGAAGAGATGCATCGCTGCTTTCACGCAGCGATGCGTCGTTTATCATAAATGAGGCCCAGGGATAGCATATGACTCCAGGCTTTGTGCAGGGCGAGGCTCATGGCTGATTGCGAGGCTCGGAGCACAATGTGTCCCAAGCCTCATTTAATAATAAATGAAAGAAAAAAAACTAGAGCTGACATGCACACTTGAAATGCATGCAGCTAGGGTGAGAATACTCATGTAAACACGCTGTGCAGGGGAGATTAAGGTAAACATGCACAACACAAGTGCAGGCAAAACATTTCTGTGCAGACAAAACCTTTTTAAACAAGTGAGACTGCTTTAAGGCTAAATGTTGCAGGAAACATGTCGTGCCTGCAGTGGGGAAAACTCATTAAAGGAAGTAGTGCTTACAGACTTAGAAAGACGTACTGTGTAACAACCGAAGTAAAAGGGGTTAGTAGCCATGGAAGATTACAAATGAAGACAAGGCCGTACCAAGGAGGGACTAACAAGCCGATTGCTGAATCAGAAGCCAGCATTTGCAAAGGACAAAGACACAAGCCAATGAAGAATATGGGCGGAGAGTGGGCAGGGCTTCTCTTCCATACTCCACTACAGCAAGTCTTGCAGAGCAGCGCATGCGTGCTGACTCTGGCTCGACCTAAAACTGTCATTACACTTACTCAAAGCAACTACGCATCCACGACGCTCAACTGTCAAGGATTCCTTCATTGGGTTTCTAAAAAAAATATGCTTTCTTTATTTATGGGCATGCTAATATTACTGAACCTCTACACTAAATGTTCAGGTATAAAGAGAAATGTGTTTGGGCTCGTAGGAAGGAGGAAGCATTCAAAATGTGATGGTGGTGATATTTTCCAGCAGGCCAGAGTGATTTTCTAGGTGTTCTTCTCAATTGACTGGAGGATGGCAAGGGTGGAGAGGTCAATTTAAGCTGCAAAGTTGTTGTATATGGTGTTTATATTGTTGCTGAAGGGTTGGGAACGCTCAGTGATGTGTTCCTGTGAGGGAATGATGGTAATAGAGCTAGCTGCAAATGACATGAATTCCTTAACTATGTTGAAGGTCTCTGTGGAGTTGCTGAAGAATGCTGAGTGCTTTGTGGTACAGAGCAGGACAATCAGTTGAACTTTGATATTTATGATTGGATGACGATAAAAAACAAGAGTCATTTGCAAAGGTGATGTTAATTTTTCTCAATCACTATTGGTACTGGTAGTTGTATAAAACTCTGCTTTATTTACAGACAAAGGATGGTGGAGTCTTGTCACAATAGCTCTGTTGAAAGAAGCACAAGTAAAAATTGTAGGACAAAATATGATGGATGAGCATGGAAATGATGGTCACTTGTTTCCAGATTTATCTGGAAAGGTTAGGAATGTGTGTCAGGTGGATTGTTGAAGTCTGTATATGAATGAGAACACTTGTAGCGTGTCATTAGAAATTACAAGATATAGTTCTATTGTTCAAGATTTTGGAATGACTGGAGAGAGTGTTGTAGATGTGGGATGCAGAGAAAATGCTTATAGGTCTGGAGGGCTGCTTGAAAAAACATCTCTGAATTAGTCAGTACTAATATGGGCCGGGATGCCCGCCACCCCCTCCCAACACCAATTCCCCATGGGAGGAGACAGACACAAGTTTGAGCTTTTGGAAGGCGGGGGGGAGTTACCCCCCCCCCTTCCGTATTTATTAAAATATGAAACAAAATTTAAAACTTTAAATAAACGTTTCATGAATTATGTACAATTGTATTTCCATTACATTTTGATGAAGACAAGTTCTTTGGCTAACCTTAACAGATCTCTAATACAAAGGTTTCCTAGCCGAGTCTAACATCCTGAAAATGCATAACAATCTAAAATAAAATTGTACATCCTAGAATTAAGGGCCAACGGCAAGGTCTTAACCGGTGTCAGATCCCTACTACCAAATTCCCGCCCTCACAGTGTGAGTGGCACATGCGCAGAGGACTTTACCCTCGTTGCCAACTGTAACTTCCCTTGTCCTGGGGGCCCCCTTTCACTCAACGCCATCTTAAGGTCGTCCGAGTTCTCGTGCGAGGTATCCGTAAGAAGCATAGCGTGGACTCCCCCCCTTCCCCACACTCTCTTCCGCCGGAGCGGATATCCGGCCCCCGGGAAATTCGTAGGATGGGCATATAGCCGTCTCCTCCCGGGAGGGGCCTATGGCCGTCTCCCCATAGGCGACCCATTCGTAGTGGGTGCCGCCTCCCCATGGGAGGGGCCAATGGCCGTCTCCCCCTAGGCGACCCATTCGTAAGGGGTGCCGCCTCCCCGTGGGAGGGGCCAATGGCCACCTTCCCCTGGGCGCTCCCATTCGTACTGGGTGGCGCCCCCCCTAGGGACCTTGAAATCACTGCTCACCGATCATGACCTTACCGCCCGACCGAAATAAATACGACAGTTGTTTTACCTACTAAGGGAAAAAAAAAAGACGCCTAATCTGTAACAGCTTGATTATTTACCAACTTTAGACATTACTACAAAGGGAAAAAAGTCCTAAAAACAAGGCAATTTATAATATTTAATACATTCCTTTACTTTTCTACAAAGGAAAAAAGGCCTACAAACATTTATTCAATAAAAGTCATACATTCCCGATGCAAAAAGTGACTGTATCTTTTTAATACATCAAATATCACCAACAATTACTTTATTCAACAAAACATTGCAAAAAGGGGGTGGTGGGTGGGTCAAAATTGCTGCTTGTTCCTTCGAGGGCTCACGAGCGACGAGTGGTGCAGCCTTCAGAGCACTGGAACAAGAGGAAGCCTTGTTGGATTCCCGCTCTATTTATCCTTCTGCGGGGGGGCGGGGGCTCGCCTCAGGTACGCCCATCCGTGCGCTGACTTCCGGGCAGGTGTCTAGGACAACCCCTTCTGGGCGGGAAGGGCGTGCTCCGGCTACGCCGCTTTGGGCATACCAGCTGAAACACGCCTCCCGCCCACAACGGTTTCCCGGGGGGATAGGGGCACCCATCCATACGTTCGGGGGGACCGAGTGGTCTTCCCTTTCCATATGGGCCGGGATGCCCGCCACCCCCTCCCAACACCAATTCCCCAAGGGAGGACACAGACGCAAGTTTGAGCTTTTGGAAGGCGGGGGGGAGTTACCCCCCGCCGTATTTATTAAAATATGAAACAAAATTTAAAACTTTAAATAAACGTTTCATGAATTATGTACAATTTTATTTCCATTACATTTTGATGAAGACAAGTTCTTTGGCTAACCTTAACAGATCTCTAATACAAAGGTTTCCTAGCCGAGTCTAACAACCTGAAAATGGATAACAATCTAAAATAAAATTGTACATCCTAGCATTAAGGGCCAACGGCAAGGTCTTAACCGGTGTCAGATCCCTACTACCAAATTCCGGCCCTCACAGTGTGAGTGGCACATGCGCAGAGGACTTTACCCTCGTTGCCAACTGTAACTTCCCTTGTCGTGGGGGCCCCCTTTCACGCAACGCCATCTTAAGGTCGTCCGAGTTCTCGTGCGAGGTATCCGTAAGAAGGACAGCGTGGACTCCCCCCCTTCCCCACACTCTCTTCCGCCGGAGCGGATATCCGGCCCCCGGGAAATTCGTAGGAGGGGCATATAGCCGTCTCCCCCCCGGGAGGGGCCTATGGCCGTCTCCCCCTAGGCGACCCATTGGTAGTGGGTGCCGGGCCAATGGCCGTCTCCCCCTAGGTGAACCATTCGTAGTGGGTGCCGCCTCCCCGTGGGAGGGGCCAATGGCCACCTCCCCCTGGGCGCTCCCATTCGTACTGGGTGGAGCCCCCCCCTTGGGACCTTGAAATCACTGCTCACCGATCATGACCTTACCACCACAGGCCGGATAGTTGACCGACTATCCGCCCCCCCCACACCTCCTAAAGGTCATGTCTCCTTAATCCCACTAGCCATGCTATGAAGTCTCCTATGAGTAAATCATTCCCAGCCCTGGACAGGTGAACCCCATCATTCAAGTAACAGTGATCGCCCTGAATACACCCATGGGGAATGCTTTGCAAATGCGCGGAGCGAAATAATTTCCCAATTTTGTTGTTGACCCTCTTTACCGAGTGGTTCAATGCCGTTACAGAGAAACCCCCCCGCCAGACTCTCCTGGGGATCATGTGGGACCAGGCAATCGTGCACCCCGGGAGCCTCCTAGCCAACCAGCTGACTGCCGACAATATGTGTTCAACTAACACCCGTCTTCCCAGTCTTACCAAGTCATTGCCCCCCAGGTGCACTATGATTACAGATGGCGGTGACCTTCGCCGCACTAAGAGTCCCTCCACAAACGTTTGAAATCGGTCAAAACAGAGGCCTCCCTTCCCATGGAAGGTTACTCTGAACCCGTATTCCCCAGATGCGTGAGTCGCGTCACCTGCCATGAATACCTCCCTGGCACGCCTCACGTATGAGTGGCCCACGACCCATATCACTAGATCTCTAGTCGGGGATCCTTGACCGTTGGTCCTCTGGTGTTGGGTCGATCCCCAATTCCGCCCCGCGTCACAGGCTTGCGAAACTGTAATCCAAACAAAAGACAACGAGCGTGAGTGCATTTCATCAGTCTTTTACAACATGTGCAGTCGCACATACCTCTTGAAACAGTTCGAGGACCAACGGCCTAGCTGTTTCACTTCTTCCGCACCCAGACCCCGAGCCGTAGCCTCAGTAGCGGCCCCTATTCTGAATGAGTAGGTCCCAAAATCGTACGGGTTCAAGCCCGCCGCAGCAATCGTAAGTGCCAGCACCCTCTGAAACTGAAATTTCGTCAACGGGGTGCCATCCTTGTGTCTAAGCAGGCTCCTCCCCCAAGTCGTCGGCCTCTGTGCCAGGTAGTCCTCTAAATACCTTATGGGACAACTGGGGCTCCCTCGGGCGCGCAGCAAAACCACACTACTCCCCAAGCCTTCCTGGTCTGTCTTGGACCTGGCTATCGAGATTAACATAGAATCACCCTGTATTTGGACATGATCCCTGCATAGACCTCCCTCCACATCCTTCTTGTTTCTTGCTACGAGTTCACTTACCTGCATGGCCCCATGGAATGCCAATGCGAAAGCCGCTCGGAACAGAACCACCTCGGAAGGGGATGAGCATGTCTCATCAAGTTCTGCTAGTAGCAAAGACAATCTTTCTAAACCAATCGGGTGCCTTGTATCTTGTCTGCGACCTTCCATGCGCTGCCAACCGCGGAGCGCCTTTCAGACTAGGAAGGAACCCGTCGGGTCCCGCATGCCGTGGAGCTGTGCCATGAATGATATGGCCGCCCTATGTCTGTTGGCCGTTGCAGCTGATCGGCCTTCCTTATGAAGCGCCACTAAGAACCCCAGGAAGGATTCCTCCTGCCCCCAGCAATGTCTCCCTACCGGCCCTAAAAAGGCGCAGTAAGAACAAAACGCTCCCTCATAGGCTTTCCTCGTCCTGGGCGCTAAGCTGGCTGCCATGAGGTCCTGTAATCCGGGGCACCGATCTGCCATAGTGCTTCGGGGAACGGTGCCGCCACTAGATCCGAAGGGGGTAGATAACCCCTGAAAGTCTGCATGTGTGAACGAGAGAGTGCATCAGCTGCATTATTCAGTACACCCGGCACATGTTTTGCCCTGAATTGTACATTCAATCTAATGCATCGCAATACAATTTCTTTCAACAGCCTCAAGATCCACTTGCAGCGTGCTGCCTGGTGATTAATGCACTCGACCACTGTCATGTTGTTTGACCAAAACACTACTGAGCGGTCCCTAAAGTCTTCCGGCCATGCCAACAGAGCCACCCAAATGGGAAATAGCTCCAGCTGTTAGGCCACTGGAGTGCCAGCACGTTGGCCACACTTGCGCCGACCATCGATTACCAAAGATCGCGCCAAACCCCACACTCCCAGATGAGTCGGTCCACAAACCCAGTTCGTCAGACGATGCTGGGGGTTTGTTCCAAGCCATCCGACCGTTGAAGTCCACCAGGAATGCCAACCAAATGCGCATGTCCTGGCGAACCTCTGCCGACAGTCTCGTGCGGTGGTGTCCCTCCTTGAGGCCTACCATAGCTTGTGCAATGGAACGTGAGAAGGGGCGAGCCATCGATATCACTTTTAAGGCAAAGTTAAGCTGGCCCACTGTCTGTTGTAACTGGTGCAGGGTCACCTTCTCCTTACCAAGGCATAGTATTAAGGAGGCCCTGAACTTGGCCACCTTCTCCATTGGCAGACGGAAGCATCCCTCCACGGAATCGAGCTCAATTCCCAGAAACTCCAGTGAAGTAGATGGCCCTACTGTCTTACCTGGTGCCAATGGGACCCCAAACTCCTGCATGAGAGTGCAGAAATCCTGCAGTGTCTGTGCACATTCCGTAGTGTCTGCCGGACCCAAGAAAAGGAAGTCGTCTAAATAGTGCATCACCTGTCTATGCCCAGTGGCCTCGGTGAACGCCCATTCCAAAAAGGATTCAGAAAAGGGGGTGGTGATGAACAGAGTGTCTGAAATAAGCAGACCACTCTTACCCAGTCCAAAGATCAGGGCTTGATCCATCACCGTTATTTATCTCACTGCACCATCCCAGCTCAGAACCTGGCTATATGCAAATCAGTCTGTCCCTGGCACAGTGCATCATGGGAACAGGGCAGACTAAACTACCAAGCCAATTCTTCACCAGAAAGGAGACAAGCTACCGGGGACTGGTTTCTGGCATTTCAGCCGTCTTCGGCCCGGCTTGCTTGAATCCTGATGGTGCAGTGAGAAAGGGACTCATGTCTGCCACACCTATAGTGGCCAAAAATAATTCAGAAAAGGGGGTGGTGATGAACAGAGTGTCTGCTTAATTCAGCCAACGGTGATGGATCAAGCCCTGATCCTTGGACTGGGTAAGAGTGGTCTGCTTAATTCAGACACTCTGTTCATCACCACCCCCTTTTCTGAATCATTCCAAAAAGGAGCTGAACATTTCAACATAGGCACATGAAATTGAGCAACCCATGGGCATGCATTTATCCATGTAATACTTTCCTTGGAACGTGAATCCCAGCAAGCGCTGGTCCCGAGGGTGTACTGGGAGCAACCTGAATGCTGATTCGATGTCTGATTTCGCCATCAAAGCACCGGGGCCCAGGCGATTCAGTAGCTCGACGGCATCGTCGAACGATGCGTATCGAACTGAACATACCTCAGGGTCAATAGTAAGCATGGGCGGAAAATCCGTTACGCTCGCGGATTTTGCGGATTTTCGGGAAATCCGCAATCCGCGAGATTTGCGGATTTCCCGCAAAATCCGCAAATTCGCACGCAGCGGATTTTTTTGGCGGCGCGCGGCGTTGGTGATACAATTTTTGCGGCGCGCGGCGTTTATCATCGTTTGCCGAGTTGTTTTTTTCGATAGTTTGCGAGTGCTGCGCCATTTTGGATCTTGCTGTGTGATCCCGCGGGAATTGGCGAGCGCGATTACGTCATCGCGGCTTGCCAGCGATAGTTTGTCAACGCGAGTACGGCGAGATCACGTCTCGCGGTACTTCGCAATTGCGAGATTTGAGATGCGGCGAGCGAAAATATAAATTTGCAATTCTGCACAAGAAATCCACCAGCAAGCAGCATAAACCTTCTAGAAATGATGATTTTTATGTGAATAACTCCTTAGTTTGACATTTGCCTGCACTTTTTTAGCGAGGAGTCCATTTTGGGGAGGGGGGCAGGGGGGTGGGAGGAAGGAAGTGCCCCATAGTCTTCAACTTCCTGTTCCTGTTCAGCAGGCTCCTCCCAGTGCTTTGTCCATCTCCTGGTCACTTTTCATTTGGATGTGGAGCTGGAAGGATTACTTTTTGTGGATGCTGCTGGATCTTTGGATTTGAGGCCTTTTTGACTTTCTTTGGATCACTGTTGGATTAGAAATTTTACAAGTAAGTTTGTTTGGGGCATTACAGTTGCTGCAACTAAAATTTTGGAATTTTCGATTTTTGGGCTGTTTTGGGGCCTTTTGCCCAGGGGTACTCAGTGGTGGGTGGACTGATTCTTTCTGTGGGTTGTCTTGAACTTAAACATCATGGAGGCCATAGATGAATTGGGATTGTGCTGATTTTTCTGTGTTTTTCGATTTTTGACCTGTTGTTGGGGCCTTGACCAGGGGTAGTGAGTGGTGCATGGGCCTAGTCTTTCTGTGGGCTGTCTTGAATTTAAACATCATGGAGGGCATGGATGGAATGGGATTGTGCAGATTTTTCAGTGATTTTCGTTTTTTGGGCCTGTACTTGTGGCCTTTTCACCAGGGGTATTTGAGTCTAGCATGGGCCTAGTCTTTCTGTGGGCTGTCTTGAATTTAAACATCATGGAGGGCATGGATGGAATGGGATTGTGCTGATTTTGCAGTGTTTTTCGATTTTTGGGGGTGTTCATGGGGAGGGACATGCCATGTGGCTGGTGGCCATTTTGAGTGCAGCTACAGGCACTGGCCATGTGCTGGCAGGCAAGTGGCCATTTTGAATGCAGGCTTTGTTGTTAGGCCTCCAACCATTTTGCCTACTTTTCAACCTTTATTTATGCCCAGGGGCAGTGAGTCTTGCATGGGCCTAGTCTTTCTGTGGGTTGTCTTGAATTTAAACATCATGGAGGCCATGGATGGAATGGGATTGTGCAGATTTTTCAGTGATTCTCGTTTTTTGGGCCTGTACTTGTGGCCTTTTCACCAGGGGTATTTGAGTCTAGCATGGGCCTAGTCTTTCTGTGGGCTGTCTTGAATTTAAACATCATGGAGGCCATGGATGGAATGGGATTGTGCTGATTTTGCAGTGTTTTTCGATTTTTGGGGGTGTTCATGGGGAGGGACATGCCATGTGGCTGGTGGCCATTTTGAGTGCAGCTACAGGCACTGGTCATGTGCTGGCAGGCAAGTGGCCATTTTGAATGCAGGCTTTGTTGTTAGGCCTCCAACCATTTTGCCTACTTTTCAACCTTTATTTATGCCCAGGGGCAGTGAGTCTTGCATGGGCCTAGTCTTTCTGTGGGTTGTCTTGAATTTAAACATCATGGAGGCCATGGATGGAATGGGATTGTGCAGATTTTTCAGTGATTTTCGTTTTTTGGGCCTGTACTTGTGGCCTTTTCACCAGGGGTATTTGAGTCTAGCATGGGCCTAGTCTTTCTGTGGGCTGTCTTGAATTTAAACATCATGGAGGCCATGGATGGAATGGGATTGTGCTGATTTTGCAGTGTTTTTCGATTTTTGTGGGTGTTCATGGGGAGGGACATGCCATGTGGCTGGTGGCCATTTTGAGTGCAGCTACAGGCACTGGCCATGTGCTGGCAGGCAAGTGGCCTTTTTGAATGCAGGCTTTGTTGTTAGGCCTCCAACCATTTTGCCTACTTTTCAACCTTTATTTATGCCCAGGGGTAGTGAGTCTTGCATGGGCCTAGTATTTCTGTGGGTTGTCTTGAATTTAAACATCATGGAGGCCATGGATTGAATGGGATTGTGCTGATTTTGCAGTGTTTTTCGATTTTTGGGGGTGTTCATGGGGAGGGACATGCCATGTGGCTGGTGGCCATTTTGAGTGCAGCTACAGGCACTGGCCATGTGCTGGCAGGCAAGTGGCCATTTTGAATGCAGGCTTTGTTGTTAGGCCTCCAACCATTTTGCCTACTTTTCAACCTTTATTTATGCCCAGGGGTAGTGAGTCTTGCATGGGCCTAGTATTTCTGTGGGTTGTCTTGAATTTAAACATCATGGAGGCCATGGATTGAATGGGATTGTGCTGATTTTGCAGTGTTTTTCGATTTTTGGGGGTGTTCATGGGGAGGGACATGCCATGTGGCTGGTGGCCATTTTGAGTGCAGCTACAGGCACTGGCCATGTGCTGGCAGGCAAGTGGCCATTTTAAATGCAGGCTTTGTTGTTAGGCCTCCAACCATTTTGCCTACTTTTCAACCTTTATTTATGCCCAGGGGTAGTGAGTCTTGCATGGGCCTAGTCTTTCTGTGGGTTGTCTTGAATTTAAACATCATGGAGGCCATGGATGGAATGGGATTGTGCAGATTTTTCAGTGATTTTCGTTTTTTGGGCCTGTACTCGTGGCCTTTTCACCAGGGGTATTTGAGTCTAGCATGGGCCTAGTCTTTCTGTGGGCTGTCTTGAATTTAAACATCATGGAGGCCATGGATGGAATGGGATTGTGCTGATTTTGCAGTGTTTTTCGATTTTTGGGGGTGTTCATGGGGAGGGACATGCCATGTGGCTGGTGGCCATTTTGAGTGCAGCTACAGGCACTGGCCATGTGCTGGCAGGCAAGTGGCCATTTTGAATGCAGGCTTTGTTGTTAGGCCTCCAACCATTTTGCCTACTTTTCAACCTTTATTTATGCCCAGGGGTAGTGAGTCTTGCATGGGCCTAGTATTTCTGTGGGTTGTCTTGAATTTAAACATCATGGAGGCCATGGATTGAATGGGATTGTGCTGATTTTGCAGTGTTTTTCGATTTTTGGGGGTGTTCATGGGGAGGGACATGCCATGTGGCTGGTGGCCATTTTGAGTGCAGCTACAGGCACTGGCCATGTGCTGGCAGTCAAGTGGCCATTTTAAATGCAGGCTTTGTTGTTAGGCCTCCAACCATTTTGCCTACTTTTCAACCTTTATTTATGCCCAGGGGTAGTGAGTCTTGCATGGGCCTAGTCTTTCTGTGGGTTGTCTTGAATTTAAACATTATGGAGGGCATGGATGGATTGGGATTGTGCTGATTTTGCAGTGTTTTTCGATTTTTTTGTGCTCTATAACTGAACTGATGTTCCTCTGTCTTCCATTTTTTTTAGGTGCACAAGACTCAAGAGAACCACCAGTGCCTGGAAGAAGTCCTGCAGCGGTGTGTGTGTGCAGCATAACGTCACGCGACGTCACGTCTGGCCTCAGACAACTCTACAATTCGTGCAACTGCGGCCTGCTGTCTGACCTGCTCTGAAGAAGATGGCCCCGCCCCCAAAGAAAGTTCTCCGTAGCTCCTCTAGCAAGAAAGTTGCTAGTAAGGAGCAGAAGAAGCAAGTTACCAAGGAGGCTGGTGTGCCACCCGCCACTTTTTTTGGGAGCAAAAAAAAAAGTACACCTGCAGCAGCAGGATCTGCTGGGGACCAAGCTGGGAGCAGCACCCCTGCTCCATTGGGTTCAGTGCCTCTACCACCACGCCAACTTAAGTCAAAGCCCTTGAGTGCTTCAGAGGCAGTCAGTGTACTTCTCCAATCACCATCGACCAGTGATGTTGGCTCATCGCAAGAAAGTAGCAGCAATGTCCCTGAATCAACACAGGTTGTTGTAACTCATCTGACAAGTGTTGAACAACCACAGCCGCAACAACAACACCATGTGCAAGTACACGCCCAAGTACATGTGGAAGGAGAGGCAGCAAAAGGAGATGCGCAAGCAAAGGTGCATGGAGGTTCACAAGTGCCCACAATAGTTGTTCCTCCCGAAGTAGGGGCACATCAGGAAATCGACAATGAAGCCGAGGTATCATTGGAAGCCACTCCTCCTGATGATCATTCATTGTCTTCCACATCCCTAGCAAGGAAAAGATCAAGGGGGGTGTCTACATCTTCTTCAAGCCCACCTCCTTCTGATGCAAGTGATCCGTCTTGGGAACCACAACTGCGGTCTGACAGTGAGGCACACCATGATCTGACACCGGTACCTAAGAGTAAAAGGAAGGTCGTCCAAAAACTCAAACCTATGGAGTGTGATGAGGCTCAACAAGAAGTGACAGATACTGCTGGTGATGAAGCCTCTCACGATGACGACGAGCCAGTCATCACAAAGGTCACTGCAGCCCCACCGGGCATGCAGCAAAGAGACATTTTGACCCTATCCCGAGAAGCTGCTGAGCGTGATGATGATGTCGGCGAGGAGGCAATGGAAATGGAATCATTAGATTTGGAGTTAAGTAGTACACCAAAACCTACCGCTTCCATATTTCTTCGCAAGAAGGTACCCACCTCGTCCTCGACCTCAATTCGTGGTGGTGAAAGTGCAAAACGTACTGAAGTTCGCCAATCCACATCCTCCACTTCATCTGGCATTAGCAGCAGGACCACCACCACCAGTATCGCCGCCTCCTCCGGCCCCCAAAGACATTTCAAGTCTCCAGTTTGGGACTTCTTTAGTGTTTGCCCAAAAAAGGAAAACGTAGCCATTTGTAGCCTTTGTAAGCTTCGAGTTAGTCGTGGTAAGCTTGGTTCTAACTATGGTACCGGAGGCCAGAGAGGTCATCTTGAGAGAAGGCACCCTGTCCAATGGTTTCCGCACCTAGAGGCGGTCAAGAAAGCCGGAATTGCACGTAATGAAAACGTTGATTTTTCATCTGCTGATGACGATGAGGTAGAAGAAGACGATTCAAACACTTCACTTACACCCAGTTCCCATGTCAGCAGCACACCCCATGGGAGCCACACTAAGAGTGTGGGAGAGAGTGAGACATCAATGCGGAAAAGTTCATCAGCGAGTGTAACTGGGTCGAAGAGATCATCATCATCCCGTAAATCATTGGTCCAGGGCAACATTAAAAAGATGTTGTTTACAGAAGCACAATATGAACGCAACCACCCAATGACCCGTCTGTATAACACTAAGCTGGCTAAAATGCTAGCTCTGGACCTTCTCCCTTTTTCTTTTGTAGAAGGGGTTGGTTTTCTAGAATTAGTGACAGCGCTCTGCCCTAAATGGAAGGTTCCTAGCCGGTTCTATTTTGCACGAGTTGCGGTTCCAGCACTACATGAAGATGTTCTGAAGGTGATTGGGGCAGCTTTGCAGAAGAGTGCTGTTCACACTATACATCTGACAACAGACATGTGGACCAGTGGCGCAGGCGCTGATTACATGTGCATCACTGCACACTGGGTCTCTTTTTCAGGGGCTAAAGCAAAGCTAAACTCAGGTGTTGACACTAACATTGTTTTTAAAGGTGCTCGGAAACATGCAACACTAGCCATGTTTGGTTTGGAGAAACGTCACACAGCAGAAAACATTTTGGATGTCTTTAACACAAAGGTCCTTAACTGTCTGTCCCCACTAAAACGCAAGGTTGGTTATGTTTCCACGGACAATGGCTCCAATATAGTTAAGGCCATGAGGGACGGTTACTATTTCAGAGTGCCGTGTTTGGCGCACTGTATAAACCTGGTTGTCCAAAAATTCTTGGGTAATAAAGGCAGTGCAGCGTACGGTGTATTGGACACCTGCCGAAAAATGTGCAAGCATTTCAGCCATTCTTTTAAGGCCCGGAAGCAGCTGAGGAGCCTGCTATATCAACATCAAATGCCAGTGAAAGCACTCATCCAGGAGGTGGTAACACGTTGGAACTCAACCTTCTACATGCTTGAGCGTCTGTATGAGCAGTATACGGAACTCGATCAATATTTCCTTAAAGAGGGTGCAGAGGAGCTGAGGATGGGTGGGCCGCAATGGAACATAGTTGAAAGCCTGACACGCATGCTTCGTCCTTTTGAGTTCTTCACGCGTGCAGTCAGCAAGGAGGACTCTAATTTGGGAAAAGCTATCCCATTGTTGTACATGCTGGAGGACCAACTGAAGGAGGTGTGTTCTGTGTTTAGAAAAGATAAAAACCAAGACTCTTTGCTTCTGGCCGAGCAATTATTAGAGCTCCTACAAGGTGATGAACGTCTTAAAAAGATCCACTCAGAACAGCATTACATTTGTGCTACTATTCTGGATCCACGCTACAAAAAGGCGCTGGCAGGCTAAGCATTCTTTTCTTTTGATGATGAACATGTTCTAAAGTACAAACGTTGGCTAGCCTTGTCAGCCAAGAAGTTTGAAACAGAACGGCTGGAAATTGAAGGAAATGGCAGTACATCAGCAGGCCATCCCCAGTCAAAACAATCCACTTCTGCACCTGTGGCTGTGGCACAAGTGACCTCTCAGCCGTTAAAGACACCGGCAACCGGATCATCTGCACGAAAGACAACAGAAACATTGGAGGCTGAAGAGGATTGGCTAGCTCTGCGTGGGTTTGGTTCTCAAAAGGTCAGAGGCACAGCAAGAGCTAAGCAAAGTGGAGGAACCTTGGATGAGGACCTTGAGTCGATGGTGAAGGACTATCTGAATGACTCAACAGAGGTCTATGTTAATTCTGACCCATTGGCGTATTGGCATGGGAAAAAAGAATTGTGGCCACAGCTCACCAACCTGGCTTTAAACTACTTGTCTTGCCCACTCGCAAGCGTGTCTTCTGAACGGGTTTTCAGTGCGGCTGGTGGGATTGTAACTCCCAAACGGAGCCGCCTCTCGCCCAAAAATGTGGAGAGGTTAACAATGATCAAGATGAATCAGCACCTCATACCACCAGATTTCAGAGTACGAGAGAGCGTGCCGGATGAAGAGGAGGTGGCCAGCAACATAGATGAGGGAATTTCTACTCTGTCAGGTGACACTGAGCTCTCCCTGTCTGAATTCGCAGAGTATGATGACGAAGCCTTATTCTTATTCCTGGACCGTGATACCGACTTCGAGCCCTGAAAATAAGACAACGAATCAATAACTTTCTTTTTCATCCTTATTCACTTTTATTCCTGTGTGTCTGTCTTTCTTTGTTGTGCACAGTTAATATAATTCAAACTTTAATCAGATAATCACAAAAACAAGCCCATCAGCAGAACTGTCTTCACTTGTTTGCTAATTTATTTGAAGGTGCCGCAGTCTGCATTCCTCAGGTTCACAAGTTCAGAAGAACATGCTCCTCTATCCTCCTCCTCCAGACTCCTATTTCCATCAAAGCAGAGGGCTGGTTTACGCCCAATGAAGAAAGACTCAGCACTTGTGGGGGTGTTGTTCTACCTCTTTGCAGGTGAGTTGACGGGTCAGGTGCCATTGCTGGGAAGCACTAAAAGTGGTTTGGACCAAATCCGAGGCGGAAAATTTTTTGTGTTTTTGATGACTTGCTTGCCTTTGAGGTGCTCTTAGGGGGGGTTCCGTCTGTTTGTGGGTGAGTTTCGTGGTCTGGGAGCATTGCTGGGACACTCTAATCTTGATTGCATTTGCTTTTCAGGAAATCCGTCGTGCCAACCCCGACTTATGGCCTAGCTACGCAGCGCGTTTGGACCGAAGGCCCAGAAATATTGCAAGTATGAGATTTTGCTTTTGGCCTGTTTGGGGGTGTTATGCTTCTTGGCGGGTGGGTTGCCGGGTCTTGGGGCATTCCTGGGAAGGTCTAATACCGGGTAGAAGTGGTTGGGACAAAATCCAGGCCGATTTTTTTTTGTGGCTATTTCTGACATTTTGCTCTATGTCGCGTTTTCGGGGGTCCTGTTTGGGGGGCTTCCTGGTGTTTGTGGGTGAGTTTCGTGGTCTGGGAGCACTGCTGGGACACTCTAATCTTGATTGCATTTGCTTTTCAGGAAATCCGTCGTGGCAACCCCGACTTATGGCCTAGCTATGCAGTGCGTTTGGACCGAAGGCCCAGAAATATTGCAAGTATGAGATTTTGCTTTTGGCCTGTTTGGGGTGTTATGCTTCTTGGCGGGTGGGTTGACGGGTCTTGGGGCATTCCTGGGAAGGTCTAATACCGGGTAGAAGTGGTTGGGACAAAATCCAGGCCGATATTTTTTTTTGCTATTTCTGACATTTTGCTCTATGTAGCGTTTTCGGGGGTCCTGTTTGGGGGGCTTCCTGGTGTTTGTGGGTGAGTTTCGTGGTCTGGGAGCACTGCTGGGACACTCTAATCTTGATTGCATTTGCTTTTCAGGAAATCCGTCGTGCCAATCCCGACTTATGGCCTAGCTACGCAGTGCGTTTGGACCGAAGGCCCAGAAATATTGCAAGTATGAGATTTTGCTTTTGGCCTGTTTGGGGGTGTTATGCTTCTTGGCGGGTGGGTTGACGGGTCTTGGGGCATTCCTGGGAAGGTCTAATACCGGGTAGAAGTGGTTGGGACAAAATCCAGGCCGATTTTTTTTTGGCTATTTCTGACATTTTGCTCTATGTAGCGTTTTCGGGGGCCTGTTTGGGGGTCTTCCTGGTGTTTGTGGGTGAGTTTCGTGGTCTGGGAGTACTGCTGGCTATATATACTTTACTTTGCAAGAGGTTTGAAGCAAATCCATGGTGGCAGAGGGGACTTAGGGCCTAGCTGCAGAGCGCGCGCGGAGTGATTTGGGAAATTTGTGAAAAATTGACTAAGTCCCCATTTTTGTACTTTTGCTCTTTGGCTGTTTGGGGGTCTTCTACTCGTTTTCTCCTGGGTTGACGGCTCTGGGGCCATTGCTGGGAAGCTCTAATACCGGATAAAAGTGTTTTGGACCAAATCCCAGGCGGAATTTTTTTTGTGTTTTTGATGACTTGCTTGCCTTTGAGGTGCTCTTAGGGGGGGTTCCGTCTGTTTGTGGGTGAGTTTCGTGGTCTGGGAGCATTGCTGGGACACTCTAATCTTGATTGCATTTGCTTTTCAGGAAATCCGTCGTGCCAACCCCGACTTATGGCCTAGCTACGCAGCGCGTTTGGACCGAAGGCCCAGAAATATTGCAAGTATGAGATTTTGCTTTTGGCCTGTTTGGGGGTGTTATGCTTCTTGGCGGGTGGGTTGACGGGTCTTGGGGCATTCCTGGGAAGGTCTAATACCGGGTAGAAGTGGTTGGGACAAAATCCAGGCCGATTTTTTTTTGGCTATTTCTGACATTTTGCTCTATGTAGCGTTTTCGGGGGCCTGTTTGGGGGGCTTCCTGGTGTTTGTGGGTGAGTTTCGTGGTCTGGGAGCACTGCTGGGACACTCTAATCTTGATTGCATTTGCTTTTCAGGAAATCCGTCGTGCCAACCCCGACTTATGGCCTAGCTACGCAGCGCGTTTGGACCGAAGGCCCAGAAATATTGCAAGTATGAGATTTTGCTTTTGGCCTGTTTGGGGGTGTTACGCTTCTTGGCGGGTGGGTTGCCGGGTCTTGGGGCATTCCTGGGAAGGTCTAATACCGGGTAGAAGTGGTTGGGACAAAATCCGCGCGGAAAAGCCTTTAGTTTTGGCACTTTTTGTAACTTAGGGTTCGTTAGGGTTAGCCCTAGCAGCAGGATTGCATGTGTTTCGGGGTGTTCTAGATTTTTCCAACTGAGTTCTGGGGTCTTAGAGCACTCGTGAGAATGTGTAATTTTGGTTGCAAGTCATTTGAAGAAAATCCATGGTGGGAAAGGGGGGATTTGGCATAGTTAAAGAAAGCCTTTGCCACTATTCTTAACTTAGGGTTCGTTAGGGTTAGCAGTATTTCTATTGCATGTGTTTGAGTGGGGGGGATTTCGAGTCTTGGAGCGATGCTGGCTATGGCTACTTTTGCTTGGTTGCTTGCAAGTGGTTTGAATGCAATCCACGGTGGGTAATGGGTAATTAGGAAGGGGGTACTTCGGCCTACTTTTACTTTCAAAGTAAGTTTTGTCACCAGTTTTCTGCTAGGCCTCGTTTTTTGAGATTTGATTGGGGGTCTTCTACATTTTTGCGACTGGCTTTAGTAAGGGTCTGGGTGGGAGCACTGCTAGGAAGATCTAATTTTGTTCTAAAACACAGTTTACAGTACACCTAGCTTGAGGGGCAAGATCCGCTACATTAATTTGCCCATACTTATTTATCCTTCAAAAGGTGACTCAGAGTACGCACTTTCAAAAATATTGTACTGTCTACTAGGAAAAACAAATTGTGACTTTTTGCACTCCACAGCCTACATACCTTATATTTATTCATCAGTGGTGTTGTAATATTATATCACTTCCTGTTTTTCGTTGAATAATTACAGGCCGGGTTTCAGTCTCTGCAATGGGGAAAAAAGGATGGAGTCAGGCTTCACAGTAGCGAGCCACAATTCAGCATCAGGCAGGCAGTGGACAGGGTGTCTTCTGGTGACCAACATCGATGGACGAAGCGTCGGCTGCAATGGAGGAGTGCCGCTAATAGGAGGATTTTTTTTCTGCAGGCAACTTACTTACCACTTCCAACAGGACCACTACAACCACATAGATACAGTATCCCTTGCCTTTTTCTCTGACTGTGACTGCATTTCTTGGCTCTCTCTCGGCTTCTACATTGATCCCTTAACACATCACTTAGTCCACTCCACTATCACATCTGCACCACACATAGTCATTTGTAAGTGCTCCTACGTAATTCGCAAGTCGCAGCACGCCCCAGGCCGTAGAGGACTGGGATGGCCCCAATGATGAAGCATGTCACCAAGGGGCAACCCTGGTGAGTGAGGGGACACCTAGAAAAAAAGCAATTTCTCCTTTTCTATCTACTATACCTTCCAGACCAACCCCACTGAGTGTTGTTGTGAATGGATTTATAGTGACCAGCAAGGCTCTCGGGTATCTGGCTACAGAGACCTTATGTTGAATATCGTTATCAATAATTTACACATAGGCCCTTTACTGTTGCATTCTTTCTTCCACAGTTGTCGAATGTACTACTTACTTTTCACTGACATGCATGCAGTAGTGCATGCACTTTCAAAGATTGATGGATAGGTTTGTACCCAAAGAATTGTTTATGTTCAATTGTTTGTCTATGCTGTGCTTTTTTTTACAGGGTGTCTTCTGGTGACCAACATCGATGGACGAAGCGTCGGCTGCAATGGAGGAGTGCCGCTAATAGGAGGATTTTTTTTCTGCAGGCAACTTACTTACCACTTCCAACAGGACCACTACAACCACATAGATACAGTATCCCTTGCCTTTTTCTCTGACTGTGACTGCATTTCTTGGCTCTCTCTAGGCTTCTAAATTGATCCCTTAACACATCACTTAGTCCACTCCACTATCACATCTGCACCACACATAGTCATTTGTAAGTGCTCCTACGTAATTCGCAAGTCGCAGCACGCCCCAGGCCGTAGAGGACTGGGATGGCCCCAATGATGAAGCATGTCACCAAGGGGCAACACTGGTGAGTGAGGGGACACCTAGAAAAAAAGCAATTTCTCCTTTTCTATCTACTATACCTTCTGTCAGGTTACGCAGCCCCTAAGCGCCTACCGTACTATGAAACTACATTTCCCATGAGTAGGCGGGAGACTTGCAGGAAGTTTATCTGGGGAACAGACGCGCTTCCTGTTGCGCGTTATTCTGGTTTCTGTTCTGCACCGGCATGAGAGCGGACGCTCTGCATGCTTTTCTATCGTGTCTCCTGTGGACTATCACCTTCCCCCCCCCCCCTGAGGCTCAGTGGGGAGCGCTTCCGTGTTCTGTCCTTGGCGGTAGACGGACTTCACGCGTCTTCAGGTAAAGCCGCTCTAAACTCTTCGGCCGCCCGTGCGGTCAGCTGATTACTGCCTGAACGGATTGTTAAGGGAGGTTCTGTGACTGTTTTCTAACAGAATTCTACCTTTGATGAATTCCTGTTTGGTTGAATTGTGTGTGGCGGAGCACAGTGGCGGTCTATACCACGTGTTAGCGTTCACATCGGGGATCGTTTTTGTACTATTAAAACGGAGCGCGGTAGTAAGGACAACTACGCGTCTCCGTTGTATAACTGTGTATTTCAAAGGACCTCCATAACTGGGCATGTAGTGAGGTAACTACAGGCTACCCCAGTTCTCTTTGTGTAGTGCACCGTGGGGTGTGTTGTTGGCAGAATTCAGTGGTGGTCGCAACTACGTTTTTCTGTTTGACCTTCACCAAAGATTCTCTACTGGGTCATTACTTAGAGAGCGCAGTGTTGTAGTTCTTGCTTCCTACACACTACCGTTTCCCTCTTCCTTTTTGTTGGACCATACATCTTTGCTTTGACTATTTGGAACCCCCTTTGTACATTGAGTCCTCTACCAAGTTTGTGGTATGTTGTGAGTAGTGGGTTTGATGTCTTAGTATAACGCGAGTGTGTTTGGTGCGACAGGAGTGTGTTCGTTAACTATATGTTTATGTGTTTCTTAGGCCTTCCTCACAGATTGTGGCAGAAGGGCTATAGTATTTCCTATCCAAGGTCATGTTTTCTTGGTGCTCAGGTACTTGTCTACTTCCTTGGTTATTTAGTGAGACTATATGAGAGTACCCTTGTATGTTAGGACAGCACTTCACTGATGCCTGTCTTGTCTTCTGTTACAGGTATCCTTTCCCTGCTGACCCTACCTTTACCCATCCCACATTTTTTATTTTAGTTTGTTATTTTTCTCCCCCGCCTAATGGCTCGAACACCCTGTGTTTACACTTCTGGGTGTTGGTGACATTTGGAGGTGGAACCATATTTGCATTGACTGGATCACGGGGAGTAAACCTGACACCTTCCAGACCAACCCCATTGAGTGTTGTTGTGAATGGATTTATAGTGACCAGCAAGGCTCTCGGGTATCTGGCTACAGAGACCTTATGTTGAATATCGTTATCAATAATTCCACACAGGCCCTGTACTGTCGCATTCTTTCTTTCCACAGTTGTCGAATGTACTACTTACTTTTCACTGACATGCATGCAGTAGTGCATGCACTTTCAAAGATTGATGGATAGGTTTGTACCCAAAGATTTGTTTATGTTCACAATAGTTTGTCTATGCTGTGCTATTTTTTCTTGTCTCCCAAAACCTTTCCCAAAAACCCCCGTACCCATCCATTTTTCAAACCCTAACCCTCTTCCCCCGGGCTGTGTGGTTTTGATTGATGTGTGACTAAATTATTATTACAGCAATAAATCCACACACTTGCTGGGTGGGGAGGATAAGGTGATAGCAACAGGCTGGTGAAGAAATCCGAGGATATATTCTTACTCTGCTTGACAAAGAACCATTGCTAATGTGAAAGAACTTCAACCGAATTAGTAGTTATACTTTACCATTTGTTAGGCTACAATGTGGCACTGCTCTACTGTACTTCTGTCACCTGCTATATTCTCAGTTGTACCGTTGAATTGCTCAGGAGGACAAACCAGATTTCATTTTCTTTTTTTTCATAGGCATGCAACTGCCACTGTGTCACACCACTAGTACCACCGCTATGAGGAAATTTTATCCGACCAAGATTGCCAACGTTATTCGGTGTTTCCCGTGGAGCCAGCCCTGGGTCTAGCCCTACTTTCAAACACAAATTACAGGTAAGATAAGCGTTTGGTGGTTTGGGGGTATAATGGAGTATTAGTACGAGAGACGAGAGACTGAAGGTAGTACTACTAAAGTCCTAGGACTCTTGGATTCACTTCACTTAGTCTGTGAGAGGCACTTAGTGTTGAAAACATTTGGGCATTTACACTTAAAGGAAGAAAATGGAACTAAACTTTCAGGAAAACAGTCAACGTTAAACCCCCACCCACCAGGCAAGCAGTAAAAAACAGGTATGCTCAGATAAAGTTTGAAAAAGTATATTTATATCCCTAACAAAATAATCTCCCGCAAGACCCTCCCTAACCCCAACGATTGTCCTTCAAAAGTCCCCAAAAACCCAACTCCCAATTCCCACCCCCCAAAAGTCTCTAAAAAAGGGGCAAGGGACACTATGGGTGGATGCTGTTAACTTTTTGGGCCAGGGCATCATGCTCCTCGGGGAGCAAGGCGAGCTCCTGCTGAAGGCGGGACACCATCAGGGTAGTGCGGCGCAGGCGTGCCTTCACTGCCTTGCAGGTGCAATGCCTGTGAGAGGCAGCTGTTGGCCTTGCTGCTCGGCGGTGGCGTTTGCCTTTGGCAGCCCGGCTCAGTCTGGGTGGACCACTGTGCTGGGTGGCAGCCCGTGGGGCCACGGAGGCCGATGCAGACGACGTTGTTGTAGTTGTCGACTGCACACTTTCCACGTCTTCCAGGGCCACCAGCCGCCGATATTCCGCAACAGTGGCCTCGATCCTCCGTTGCCGGGCCGCTCTAGCCAGCTCCTTCCTCCTTGTTCGTTTGGAAGGAGAACCTATATGAAGAAAGAAAGACATAGTCTGTAACCAATGCTCTTTAAGATTAACTCAATCATTCAGCAGAAATTTGTGTTGCAGTACAACTAGCAACTTGCAAGCGCATTACATAACTATTGAGGCCAGTATCTATCTAACCTCACACTTCTTCATCCTTGCTCTAACATTAGTGGGAGTTTAAGGAACAAATTCTACGAGCACTGTGGACTTCCATTGGAGTCGACTATGAAAGTACACCAGTCTTATTCTTCTTCTTATCTCTTGTTTTGGAAAATTGGTACGTTATTTTCTGCAAGCCGGCATAATGCCAGCGCAGTAAACTTGCACCAGAGAAAAAGAGACGCACGCCATGAGGAGTGACCTAGACTTGCGTTGCCGTTGCGTTACTGTACCCGTCCAGTACATGCAGGTGGTGAAGCTCTTACTTTTCTATTACGGGTGGCACTGAGAATACTCTGTTACAACTCAAGGGCTACTGCTTAATTAATTTAACTTTCACCCTACAGTGGAAATGAGTACTAGAAATGGAAAATTGAAGAAGATAAATAATCTGATTATCTATCACTTCACATGGGATGTTTTTGCTTATATATGGGATGACTTTAGGTGCTTTGCTTTTTATTGAGTGACCACTGATACATCCACACATGAATGACTGAGTACTACTAAACTTATTAAGACAGGTAGGGAGTGGCCACCATAATAACCGGATCTATGCAGTGCTTGCAATACAAACTACTGCTACTATTTATGGTAGTATTTGGACAAAATTAAAAGTTCTTTTCCTTGCCTTTCCTACACTGGAACGGACGTGCGGGTGCAGTGTTACATGCTCTTCAAAGTTACACTTAGTTCATCCACTGACCGTCTACTCTCTCTAGATCATGGGTACTCACAAACTTTCTCTCAGGGGCTACATTTACAGTGTAGTTTGGGGCCGAGGGCCGCACTGGTGGGGGCGGAGTCAGAGGGGGCGGGGCTAAAGCAAAACGATAACTTGTGACCATGAGGTTGCACACAGGTCCCTGCAGCAGATGCCCTCATCCACTGAGCCACCAGACCCAGCATTTACATAAATCTCTCTCCCTCCTGCTCTCCCTCCTGCCCTCCCTCCATCTCTCTCTCCCTCCTGCCCTCCCTCTCCCTCCCCCTCTGTCATCTCACTGTGTGTGTGTCTATCTGTGTCAGCCTTCAGCCCGGGTTGAGACCGCTTCCTCAACGCGCACACACAGACAACAACACCAAAGTACTTAACAGGTCTTTAAAAGACCATTAACATATTATTGAGGCTTTGTTTGTTTTAGCGCCCCTGCTTCTCCACCCTGACAATCACTGCTTGCCCGGCCCCACAGAGCAGAGGCTTTGTTCTATTTCACCTCTTTGTGGCCTTGCATCTCCACTCTGCTCTGTGGGGGCCGGGGGAGCAGTGATTGTCAGAGTGGAGATGCAGGGGCGCTAACAGGTGAAATACAAAAAAGCCTCTGCTCTGTGGGGGCCGGGGGAGCAGTGATTGTCTGCAAGGTCTGCGCACCGCCAAGGAAGGCTTGCCGGGCCACCACCGGCCCGCGGGCCGTACTAGGAGTACCCCTGCTCTAGATACACATATGCTATCTAAGAGTCAGATAGTAGCATGATCCAGGTATATGGACACATACAGTTTCTGTGTCACCCACCCAGGCTGTTGTCCTTCCACCCATCATTGCTTCATCATTCACCCAGCCATGCATCTCATATTCTTGCCTTTCCAGCTAGTCTTCAATCTCAATAAGTAAGGAATATATAAGAGCTTACCTCTGGCCGCCACCACCACCGTCTCAACTCTCACAGCCGCCGCCGCCGCCTCCTCCCCTGAAGAATCGCCCTCCGCCTCCGTGTCGAGCACCACCACCTCCACACTGGCCCCGCCACCAGATGTTCCACCTACAAAGTACATTTAAGAATGTTAGAATAAAGCACTCACTAGTCACTAGTATTTGGTCTAGGAATGAAGACATGTGAAAACAATGTAATTTGTGACTGTCTACGTTAAAGTTAAAAAAAATGTCCCTTTTTCCAGGGAAGGTTGTCTTGCTGCACTTTTTGGCACAACTGATGAAGGCTGTTTTTTTAACACGCACCATTTTTCTCCACACAGACAGAAGATGGACTTCTAACAACAAGATCAAGTTGAAACCAGGTGAGAGCTCGGCTCGACCACAAGAAATGTCTTCAATTAATCGTCAGCACTAACCACTTTTCCATTATCAGTTAAACGTTTAGTTTTATTATGACTTCATTTTAATAAATGTGTTTACTTTTAATAAAGCTTTTAAACTTAAATACAATCTGTGTTTTTTGGTCCAGACTAGAGTGACTGAGCGAAAGGTTTTGCAATTTTTGCAAGCATGAGTCCAGATAGAACACTTCAAAAGACATTATGGACAATCCCAGAGGACTGCACTAAGTTGATAGAGCTATTGCTGACTAGAATCATGGGAGTTTCGCCAACCGTGCAATCTTAGTTAGCTACACAGACAGACTAATAAGAATATTCTAGTAATACCACAGGGAGTCATAGTAGAGGCAGGATAAGAATTTAGATACAGTCTACAAGAAGAGCAAAGACAATTTTGAAAAAAGTCAAATGAGGAACGCTAGGAAAAATAGGTACTAGTCTAAAATGAAAACTTACTGGGGCCAGCAGAGGAGCCCTCGCCTGCCCGATCCTGGCCCTGTTGAACAGCATCCGCCGCCTGCTGCTCCTGTGTCCTCCTCTCGCCCCTGGGGGGAGCTGACGTACAACATGAAAGAAAGAACAGAAAACATGGATGATTGTTGCTTGTCAATGTCAACCAAATCAAACATTTCAAAAGAACAATAACAAAATATTTCCGCGAAATTATATTGATTATGGTTACTTTTCATTTATTTGCGGACCTGTGACTTCGAAAGTCACGTAACTCACTAAACAAAGTACTGAAACGTTCACCTAGGACTGGCAGGCAGCAGTCCGCAGGCAAGACGCAAAGTGACAGACAAACTCCATTGTGATTTCAGTCAGATCAGTGACAACACTAACAGTTGCCTGCTACATTACCAGTCATTTAAATAGTCAAACTATCAATCCACCGCCACTATTTTTCTTATTGTCAGGGTTACAAAGGAAGGGGCAGATTTAAGCCCTTGCGGCTCTTTTGCGCCGTTCTTGCGTGACTTTTGTGACGCAGCAGCTAAACAAAAAAGGGCGCCATGGTGCGGCGTATAATATTATAACAACGTGACGCATTTGGGAGATGCATCCCGTTATAAAGCCCTGCGCCATCAGGGGGCGTTCCGGCGCAAGGGAGGGCATTCCTGCGCTGGAACACATCCTAATAGTGGCTGAGGTAAATCTACAAAATATCAATCAGTCACCTTTAGGACAATGATGCGTCACACAAACCCTGCACCTGCTTGAAGCAGACGTACGGCTTGACCCAGCATTGGGGAGATAGGGTACCCCAGAGCATTGATGGAGCTGAGCCATCGTTGCGACGCAACTCCAGCAGTAAAGCTTCGGTGACGTTTTGGGCCCATGGTGCGGCGCATTGCAAATACGGCGCACCATGTTTGGTGGTGGTAGCGGGCCGCACAATTAATGGCGCATCCCTGCTACTTTGCAGGGATGCGACGGTAATTGCAATTCTGCCCCTTAGGGGCATACTTACTTACGCGTTCTGGCGCATCTCCAGAGATGCGCCAGATCAAATGCGTCACGCAAAACTACCCTTGCGACACGGCAGATGTGCCTCATTTACAATGCGGCGCGCCCTGGCGCAAGGGTAGGCACTTGCGTGACGCATCTCGTCACGTAAGAGCGGCGCATCGCTGGAGTCACGTCGCCAACGCAATGCAACTCCAGTAATGCTCAGGGCCACCCAATACTTAACATGCTGTGTCAGTCCTTTCGCCTGCTTCGAGCAGACATAAGGAATTGAATTGACGTAGCAGCGTCGCAGAAGTGCCTGCGTTAAATCTTGTACATTTCACGCAGGCAATTTTGCGAGGCGCACAGCCGCTGGACCGCCCACCCTGCGTACTAGGAACGCACCCATTGTGGTGCAGGCCCATGGCTTTATAACGTGACGCATCTCCCTAGATGCGTCATGCTGTAAATGACTCACAGGGATGCGGCACGTTTACGCCGCTGTTGCGTCACGCAAGGCAACGTAAACGTGGCGCAAGGGGCTTGTAAATGTAATCTGCCCCCTAGTGTCTAGCATTACGCAGTTCTGTAAAGTACACTCATACATAATAGTTACTCAGGCCAATGAGACCACGAAATAGAAAACAAATAAGCATAGTAGCAACGCCACTGAGAAGGAGAGCAGTGCACCTGAAATGCACAGAAGATTTTGAAATATAATTTAACTACAATGTAATCGTCATCAGCGGCATTATTGGCTTGCTCCATGTAAAAAACAAATATTTGCAATACAACAACACAGAGCAGGAGAAAACATCATAGTAGTGAGTGATTAAATGGCTACTACTACTCACCAAGCCCGGGGATCTCCAAGCCGAGCTGGTCCAGCAGGTCGCGCTCGCGGTCCAGGAGGTCCGTCCAGCGATGGGTGACCTGGCTGTAGGTGCGCTGGACCCCGTAGAGGTGGGATATGGCCCAGCACACCTTCTCCCACCGCTTCCGGCGCTCCCGCATGTTGTAGCCGCCGGCCGCGATCCTGCCGCCTCCCGCGATGGTCCTGGGCAGGCGGCGCTGGACGAAGTAGACCAGCGCGCCCACTTCCTCCGGGCTGAATATCTCCCGTCGCGTCACCTGCTCCCCCCTCAATCTCCCGCATGCTGTCCTGCCACTGGGTCCAGCACTACTCCCCGCCGCCGCTGCGGCCCTCAAGTGCCTGGGCAGCTTCACGGCGCCTGGCTTGACCATGGTCTGGGCAGGTAAGGTAGGAAGAAGTAGAAAATTAAGAAAGAATAGGATAGGGAAGAAGAAAAGAAAAGAGTTTAAAAAAGTAGTTTAAAAGTAAAGAAAAATAGCAGAAAAGACAAAAATATACAGCTAGGAAAAGAGAGGGATAGATAAGAAGCAAAATCGTAAAAAAAAACCTGAAAACAAGCAAAGGATGGCAAAGATACCAAGAGGATTAAACACCATGCCCAGAACCAGGAAATGAATGAAAAACAAGATGGCCGGCGCCCGTTCACGAGCGCGAAAGAAAGTTCGCGCGAGATTTTCCTCGCGATCTCGTGCGAACCTGTAGATTTCCCGCGCGATCTCGTGCGAACCTCTACTCGCAATGCGCTTACTGCGCGAGATTATACATAGCGGGCGGAAACGGAAATACGTCACGGAAACAAAATGGCCGCGCCCGTACTCGACCTTGGGGTAAATTCGCGTGTTGCGCTGCAAGCGGCTCGCGAATACTGCAAAAAAACTCGCGAAACAACAAGCCGCAAAAAAAATAAAATGCTCATTCGCACGAATTGGCGGCTTCCGCGGTCGGTTTCGCACGACGCCGCGCCCCGCGAATAGCGCGAAAAAAACCGAAAAACGATTTCAGCAAAAGCAAAAGCAATGAGCAGGTGCAAAAGGTCAACCTCATGATTTGTAACGATTCTTTGTAGTGCTTCCTGAGGGGCCCCTCCAGAATTCGGTTGCCTGCTTGCAACTATTTTGTGTGACACTGCTCTGACCTTAACTGTATGCCACAAAGGTCCTGATTTACAGCTAAAGGAGCAGACAAGCAGGTGCCAGGCTGGAACTTTAAATTCTTTCAGTGACACATTAATTAGCCCCTAATTCATTATTGTCAGTTGGGGCAGGGCAGGTGTTGTTAATAAACTAACCCCAAATTAATTCATGTCAGTTCAAGCAGGGCAGGTGGGCTTGCTTTTCCCCCCCATCTTCTACAGTGATGATGAACCAGAGGGTGGCATTGATGTAACAGAGGGTGGCATGGGTCAAAGAGAGGGTGCCAGTGGTAAAACAGAGGGTGCTGGGAGGCTGTGATGATGAACCAGACGTAGAAACAACATAGTCGCGACCGTTGCGAGCCGACAAGTAAGTTCGCAATTGCGAACTAGTACCAAATCCTCGCGAACTGGCAGAAACAATTGCGAACACACAAAAAAAAAAAAATTCGTGGGAATTCGCGGATTTTGCGGATTGCGAATCCGCAAATCCGCAAAATTCGCGAACGCGAGATCCGCAAAATTCGCTCATGCTTAGTCAATAGCTTCATTCACCGAGGCCCCCTTTGGGGCCGACAGATTGTGGATGAGTCTATACTCCCCCGGGTCCTTCTTCGGAACCACTCCTAGAGGTGAACACACAAAATCCGCTACTGGCGGGCAGGCAAAAGGCCCTGCCACCCGTCCCAAGCTGACCTCTTTGGTAATTTTCTTGGCGGCCACCGCCGGGTTATGTTGAACAGATAGTTGATTCTTACAGAAGGGGCTCCCCCGAAAATTCCCCGCCGGGATGTTGAAGCCATACAGAAAGCCATTCCTCAAAATTCCGGCGGATACATGATCAGGGTATTTGTTCAGCCAGGGAGTCAAAGCCAAGATGTCGATGGCTGAAGACGATTGCTTCCCAGGCACCACATCAATCCTGCTTGGATCCCCCCTTTCCTCCCGAACTACCGGACTTGGATCTACAGCTAATTTCTGGGTGTGAGGAGTTCCCACAGCCCGAACAAGCATGCCGGAACCTACATGTTCCCTGGGGCCTGTTACAGTTACCTTTGTTGAAACCCCAACAAACCCCACGCTTGCCCCCATTCCCGCCGGTCTTGGGATGTGACTCCCCCCCAGCGCTCGCCCGAAAGGGCTGTGCCGGTCTCTGCTGGAATGTCCCAGACCTGCTCGTGCTTGGCGCCGACGTACCCGCCGATCCAGGCAAGAGCTGTTTATGCCATGACACTGTGTCGAGACAATCCCACGTTAAAGTCTCGTCAAATTCTTTAGATTTTCGAAAATTAACGTCATAACCCCTCCATTCATTCCCCCCGTACATTGTATAAAAATCCATGATCCTGTTCTGGTAACATGATAATTCTAGCAATACTTCGGGTTTACGTTCCCCCATTACTGCTGTAAATATAGAAAAGGCCTTGACCCAGTTCGCCATGGTCTCATCGACCCTAAATTCCACCATCTTGGCCCGCCATACGCTGGGGTGCCATAAATCTTTCTGGGTCTTTGCGTATTCTATCTCACGATGGTCGGTCAACAGTGAAAACATGTTAATATATTTGTTCCCCCATATCATTTCCTTCGTGGCCGCCGGGATGTGCTGAGACAACCTTTCCCGCCTTGAAGGCACTGAACTCTCCCCAACCAATGGCAATGGGTTCTTACCGGGTTCAACCGCTGTGTCCGCTGTCTTCGCTCGGCCATCCGTTGTAACCCCCGTTGCTACCTGTGGGGGAACAGAAGGAACATTCGCCGTTCCGGCTGCCCTTGCCTGCCGTAACTGCTCAATTATTATTCTGGCTTCCTCGGCCGGATCCCCCACAGCCACTTCCCCCCCTGCTTTCTTCTTCAGCCAGGGTAACACTGCCGCTAACTGAAGGGCCAGTTCCGGGGGCATCTGATCATCCTCAACTGGCGTTATCACTACAGGGATTGGTAAACCCACGTCCGGACCTGGTACCGGACTATCCACCGGTGCGACTGGGTTGATTGCGCCCGGGCTCGCTGGGGGCACCTCTGGGGCTGAGCCCTCCGTGGAACCCGCCCTCCTCTTATTCCTCTTCCCCTTACCCTCTGGGGCGACATCCGGCAAGGCCGGCTCTATAACTTTTTTAGGCCGCCCGAGAGGTTGTTCTGCGCTGCTATCTGCTTCTTGACTTCTGCTAAGCCCCAACCGATCACATCCACTTCACCCATTCTTCGGTCCATCACCGCTACTCGGTTCACGAGGGTGTGTAGCATCTTCTCCATCTCGGAGCTCTTTCCCGCTTTCTTGCCAGGCATATCTTGGTTACTCCGTCCAACTCGATCCACAAGGTACTAGAGCTTCAACACGCCTGCCACTGAAAGAGAAACAACAAAGATTACAAGTTCTCAAAATTGCCACTTGTTCCTTCGAGGGCTCACGAGCGACGAGTGGTTCAGCCTTCAGAGCACTGGAACAAGAGGAAGTTGGATTCCCGCTCTATTTATCCTTCTGCGGGGGGGCGGGGGCCCGCCTCAGGTACCCCCATCCGTGCGCGGACTTCCGGGCAGGTGTCTAGGACAACCCCTTCTGGGCGGGAAGGGCGTACTCCGGCTACGCCGCTTTGGGCATACCAGCCAAAACACGCCCCCCGCCCACAACGGTTTCCCGGGGGGATCGGGGCACCCATCCATATGTTCGGGGGGACCGAGTGGTCTTCCCTTTCCATATTAGGGCACATCGCAGAATTATTCCACCTGAACACTTTAAAGATTAGGTCATAAGGTAATAAAGTGTTTTTTTTTATAAGGGGCTGCATTATTTTGGGGTTATTTGACATAGTCACATATATTTCTCTTCCTTTCGTGTTAGGTTTTTATCGCTGGAGGCACACACCCTTAGAAATATTTGTTATATGTTCCAGATGCTTTATTCTGCATTTAAATACTAAGGGAGTTTCTAGGATGCTGCAAAATGGTTGGTAGTTTAGAGCTAGCCTGAACAGTGCCAACTTGTTGCAACAAAAGAGGCCCTATAATTTTTAATAAATCAGCGTTTTTTCTACTTATTTTTGTCCTGTGATGCTGTATCATCCCACTGATCGAACTGCTATTTTTCCTTGCCAAGGCTGAATCTGCTTTACCAATGCAGACTGAGATAAAGCCTCCAGCGAGAGACATTACTACAGTCACTGCAATTTATAATGTTTCTGCAGATGTTACTGAGCCAGGCATGCGACCTCCACTTGGCATGGGTGAATCCCAAAGCTCTGGTCTGAGAGGGACATATTATGTTAAATGCATTGAAATCGACATTAGCGCTATTGAAGTCATGGTTAAGGTCTGCATTAAAGAATTTCTACTTTATTGAGCTGGTTCTGACATCCAGTACAGTGCTAATTAAACTACTCACAGATGACTCTGGCACATACATAGCATTGAAGGGAAGCTGGTCAAAATATCTTAAGCTGAAAGAGAAGTTAATAATGTGCGCAATCTATTTTAATCTATGAGATCGAAATCCAGCATATCAATGTGTTTGTCTATGTGTGCCCTTATTGCACTTGCTAAAGACCATGAAATTGACTATTATAGTGCTGTTGAGGAAACAAAAAACAGACTTGTTGCTGGTTGTGAATAATCAGCCTAAGAAACAGACAAAGCCATAAGTTCTAACTGCTGCAGTCCTATATTGAGTATACTATGTTCATGTGCAGCACAATCAGCATATGTGCAACTCCAAATAATGGATTACTGAAATCAAGTGGAGAAGTGTGGCTCACCGGTTAGAGCAGCAGACCCTGATGCAGAGATCTGACCCGGGACCAGGGTTCAATTCCCGTCGCGGCAGGGTCGTGTGCTCAATGTCCGCGGACCCGATAATTCTCGCCATGGTGCCTACTCTAATCATGGGTCCCACTCTGCAACTATGGGCAATAGCTTGCTTAATCTCCTCACTGGCCCTAATCGCTAAGGATGCCTGGCTTCACCTTGGGGTGCCCAGGAGTGGGTGCCTCACAGGAACCGGCCAGGATGGGTTCCTCAGTGATACAGCGCCGGGACACACTGGCTAGTGTAACCAGGCACTTTATAAGCTCAGTTACTTTACTTTACTAAGTGGAAGATGCATCTAATCATCTCTGCTATGTCAAAGGCTCATGGATGCTACCATCAAGGTCTGAAAAAGATTGCTTCATTGTAGTTACTCAAATTCCTGATTCATGTGGGAGAATGCATTTTGTCCTGTGGAAAGACAGGTCAATTTAGATGGTATACCAGACCAGAAATAATGAGCAGCAAAGCAATCCAAATTATTGCAGAACCACTGCAAGAGTACAAACACGTTGAGCAAGACATAACACTGCAAGAGAGAAATAATGACTGAAAGATGATCTTACAAGGGTTCTCCTTACATCTGGTCAAAACTCTCCAAGTATAAATTACCCCCTTAGACTCCGCGAATTCCATCAAATGAGTGGTTGTCAGCTGACTTACAACAGAATTAATATAGAATGTAATAGATACTCCTAAGAGTGACAAAGCACCACATGAAAATTTAACACAAAATTCTTCAGAGAACATTACCTATGATGAACCCCAATATTGACAAAAATATTCTAGCACATGAAGACAAACTAACCTTTGCAATCTCGATTTTGAGGGTGAGCATGGGGGGCAGTTAGGTAGCCAGTCGTGGGTCTGTGTGTGATGGGAGGTTAAGGGAAGATCTAGCAGGGATTACTGACATAATATTGTCAGTCAAAATATCAAGGTACCAGAATATCATCGACAAAAAATATCAATGGACAAAGTATCGACTTCCTATCTCCATAAAGGTAAGTACCAGAATATCTCAACCAAAATATCGTTGTTAAAAATATAGTTGTACAAAAATAATATAAAATTAATTCAATTATAAATATAATTAAAAAAACATAGTTAGAAGTATTGAAAAATGTTAAAATTAATAAATAATAAATATAACGTAATAACATATTAAGCATGCATAATTAAAATATGTATATAAATCTTAATCATACTAATAAATAATTATTAAATGTGATTATAAAATGTTAAAAACATAATTTAAATTATAATTACATATGTATCTAAATAAACCTGTAAAAGAAATATACAAATTTATTTTCTATATAATAAATTCAATTATAAAAAGTATTTATTTTGTAATAATATTTCACGCTACATTAATTATAACAGTAGAGAAAACATTGCATAGCGTAGGGGATAAAATTACCATTCCCACTCCAAGTGTAACAGTAGGGAAAGCGTTGGATAGCGGGTGGGTAAAAATTACTATTCCCACTCCAGCGAGGGGAACAGTAGGGAAAGTGTTCGATAGCGAGGGGGGTAAAAATTCCTATTCCCACTCCAGCGAGTGCAACAGTAGGGAAAGTGTTGGATAGCGGGTGGGAATAATTTACTATTCCCACTCCATGAAGCATATCAGTAGGGAAAGTGTTGGATAGCGTAGGGGATTAATTTAGTAATCACACTCCTGCAATGTAATTTACATTAATTAACAATTAATTCATGACATTTTTTTTTACCTCCCACCATATTGCCCTATAATGTCACCACCAATAGTGTAAAATATTAATGAATTAACATAATTAACTATCAATTAATTAATTAACTAATAACAATTAACAATAAAATTAATAACCATCAAATATAAATTAATTTACGCAATTAACACTATAAAAAACCTTGAGAAAATATGATATCAAAAATATTAAAAATGTTAATAAAAATTAAATTACTTCCCACCCTACTCCTCTATCAACACTCAACCCACTCCTAAAAAAGTACCCAATTAACATAATACCAAATTAATGATTAATAATTATTTTCAAATTAAATAATAACTAATATTTTTTTATCATTATTAACATATTTATAAATAAGTTGTTATTAATCACTTTATAAATAATTAATAATTTATTAACAAAACTCACAATATAAATAATTAAATATAATCATTTATTAATTAATTAATTTACATTAAATTAATTCCCACCCTATTCCCCTATAAACCCACAACCCACTACGGAATAGAATTACACAAACATTAATTAAAATATAATTAATGAATTAAAAAAAATTTACGGAATATATTTTATTAATTTTCTTTCCACCCTAGTCCCCCATAAACCCACAACCCACTACAGAACTAAAATACGCAAACATAATTTAACATTAGAGAGAAAGAATGGTTTTTAGATGTCAGAGAAAAGGGCGCACTGCCAGTATGGAAGCACTTCTAGAACTAGGTAGGTTGTGGTGCAACTGGGTGAGTGGATAACCATATAACCACTCAATGGATAGTTAGCAAGCTATACTATTCCAACGAAACAAATAGAGACATACCCTATGCACACACTTCAAAAGTACAAATAATTGGCACAATATGTTCAAATACAAAGTTCAATACAGTGCAGAGAAACCACAATAATATGCAAGTCGGTGTAAATGAATAGACGAGTATTTGTGTAGAGTTCTTGGTCTCCTTGTTTTAATCAATCATAGATTGTGAACAACCAGCCGACACGTGTTTCATCGCATCTCGCGAATCTTCAGGGCTGGAAATAATACAAAAAACAAGGGGCTATACTTGGGAATATGTACAGATGTATGGTGACCTTTAGAACACTTGAGGTCAGCAGTCGAGACAAGCCTCTCATGCGATATTCTCATGCATAAATCTGAGCCCTTGAGATGGTTAGGGGAAAACATCCTTTAGTGTGCTAAGGTGCTCTCCGAAAGCTCATTCATTTCATGCACTAGGGTGAGCGGTTGTGCACTTAAGCACCCTAAATGATGGCGTGGATTCACATGACTATTCCGTGCTAATATTTCCAAGATGTGAGTGGTGAAGTGCTTGACTTAGTTTATGCCGAAGTGAGAGTTCATGCGTGCAAAAATAGGTGCTTCACAATATAGTATAAGACACAGATTCTGACACATACCTCAAATGGTTGTGTTTGCACCAAGCGGTCTAACATAGTATTAGAAGTAGGTTGAATTGAAAAAACAAGAGAAAGAAAAATGATGAAGGAGAGAAAAGTGATGAGAACAAAAGGGGGAAAGAAAGGAAGAAAGGTCGAAAAATTAGATGTCTGGAAAACGCAAGTATTCCTATCATAAATACGTAACTAGACACAGACATGAAGTCCTAAGTCAGCAATTAAGTTGTGACATAGACAAAGAAAAAGAAATGGTAATCTCACCGCTCTTCCGGTGATAATTCCGACCCGGAAGGGCCCAAAAACCGTTGTATCTCAATTTCGAAATGAATTAAATTGGCTGCAATAAATTCAAATAGAAAAGATATATACATATATGTGTATCCGAGTGTGCGAGGAATAAACTTTTTAAGTTATGCATGGTCCTCATTACTGACCGAAAACTATCAACTATTCGAATGATGTTTTCATCCGTTTGCGTGACTCTAGTCTGTGAACGTTTGATTATGCTATGAACTGATTCTATGCGAGAAAACAATGCAAAAACATGTTGGAGCCGGCACGGGTGGGGTTTGTTACATTGGGAACCAGTACGGGAGACAATGCGCTAATCACTTATTTCTAATGACAACAACTTATTCTTAGCGTTAAACATGGACGCCCCTGTTTGGGCAAATACCAGTAACATGGTGGGATTTTCTAACAATATTAGTGCAGGAGTCGCGTACCTTTCAAGCGTAATGCGCTTCTATATGGGTTGCCCGGGAGAAGGTGTGGCAGTCAATCACTTAGTTTCTGTAATGAAATGTAAGTGGATCGTATTATACTCGAGAAGCAGTATGTTGGCAAAAAGCATGTGGAATAAATTCCTCCATGGGACATCACTATGAGCAGCTTACCTAAATTCTTTCGTGTCTCACGAGTATTAAGATTTGCTCAATGGCCGCGTCCGGACTCGGTGTCTGTAAAACAAACAATCCGGCCAGGCGGTTCTGTTTCTAGAGCGGTATATATTTGAAAGTCATGTACCTCGGAAAGCTATTTGTGTGCATACCTTGTGGACGTCTTATCCTTCTTGTAATCTCCCGGGTCTCTGTGTTCGGAGTGCCGACACGTGACCCGGAAGTACTTGTGGCTTAAATAGCGTTCGGCCTCCTAAGTGACGCGATCGTCATTCCGGCAAGAAAATTTAAAGAGACAGTGATAGTGGGGGGAAGCCAGGATAGCAGTATGCGTCCTTCAGAGTATTAATGCCATTCAATGACTAATTCAGGCATGTGGTTGGTGCCTAAACAGAGATACGTGTGAAGGTATAAGTATACTAAATAAAGAGGCATGTCAATTGTTTCTTTCGTGGTATGATATATACATGCTGGTGGGGCATATCCTCATATTCTGTACTGCCATTGACGCGCAGCGTGTAGTGCGTGAAACCGATATGTTCCCACAATAGCAGTGCTGATAAAGAGAAAAATATACATGCTCAATGCCATATTCAAATTGTGAGTGAGCCATCATTCTTAGCTACGTCCAAGACGATGTTGCATTGGTCTCGCAGACTATCAAATCAGATGTGGAAGAAGTGAAAACGATATCTTCCCAACCTCTCTTACAACTCTAAACACCTCTTTAGTACAATAAAATTGAAAATATCATTCATATGATGTAACAAGAGTGCAACATTAAAATCTACATTCCAGTTAACACATTTGTGTGTGGTAGAAATATAATACTTGTAGTATGAAGAACTGATTCGATATCTAGTAGATATCCCCATGACAAACAACACATTCCATAGATGTCAATACAACCCTATGATTTATCAACCCATCTCCTCTTATTTGTTGTTTAAATGGTGTGTGTGCCTATACAATGGTTAGTATCATTGCGGACTTCAGTCCCCTAGGAAAAATTGAAGCTCTGAATCAAAGTTAAGGCCTTCGCCGACTGCGTACATTTTCATGATCCACATAGCTTCCGTACGTCTTAATTTTAATTCTCTGTTGCCTCCTCTGACTCCTAGGTTTACTACATCAATGCCGAAGAAGGAGACAACTTTCTCATTTTCAGAACTTTGGCAACTTGCCACGTGTAGGGCCACAGGATATTTGGGATCTTGCCTGACAATTGCCCTCATATGTTCCGAGATTCTGTCTTTTAGGGCACGTATGGTGCTCCCAACGTATTGTTTCCCACACTTGCATTCAATAATGTATACTACATATTTGGTGAGACAATTAATGTTGGTGTTTATAGAGAAACATTCAGCTTTGGGATTAGAGAAATGTTTGGTTTTGTGTTTTGCCCATCTGCACATGGCACAGAATCCACATTTATAAAAACCTTTACTTTTTGTAGAGAGACAATCTGTTGCCTGTAGACCATGTGGAACAGTGGGACTCAATCTATTTCTGAGGGTGTTGCCTTTCCTGAAACAGATCTGGGGCTTGTCTTTGACAAACGAAGTTAAAGATTTCTCCTTTTTCAATATACCCCAGTGTTTGTTCATACTTTTTCTCAAAGTGTGGTGAAAGAAATTAAAATCTGTGATCAACCTGATTGTGTTGTCGGTGGGCAAAGGCTCTTTTTTGGGTTGCAAAGTGTCTGTTCTCCCAGTTTTATTGATTCTCTTTTCTGCATATTTAATGACATTATTGGTATAACCTCTTTTGGTGAACCTGTTTTTCATGTCATGTACGCAGTCTTTAAATTGGGATTCTTCACTACAGAGCCTTCTGGCTCTTAAGAATTCACCATATGGTATAGACTTTATCTGGTGTGGAGGATGTGAGCTGTCTGCGTGTAGTATAGAGTTGCATGAGGTAGTTTTCCTAAACAGTCTGCTATGCAAATTGTTGTTAATGACATACAACTCTATGTCTAGCAATTCTATTCTGGTTTTACTGTGTGTCATTGTAAATCTGATTTCCCACGTATTGTTATTCAAGTAATTAAAAAATTCCATGAGTAGTTCTTCCGAGCCTGACCATAAGAGAATGCAGTCATCTATATAACGTCCCCAGAAGATTATGGAGTCAATGTATTGGGAGCCCTTTTCCCCCCAGATGAGATCCGATTCTAAGTTACCCATGAACAGGTTGGCAAACGATGGGGAAAATTTTGATCCCATCGCCACTCCCTTCTTTTGGCGATACCATTTCTTGTCAAAGATAAAAAAGTTATTGTTCAAAACCAAATCCATCATTTCAGAAAGCATAATAGTATGTTGATACAGTGAGGCTGGTCGGTTACCTAAAAATCTATTCATAGCAAGAAGTCCCAAGTCAATATTGATGCTCGTGTATAAGGACACAACGTCCATGGTGACAAGAAATGTATCTGGTTGCCATTGAATGTCAGAAAGAATGCTCAGGATATGTCTGGAGTCCTGAATATATGATGGCAGGTTGTGTACTAGTGGACCAAGAAAGAGATCAATGTATTCTGCCATCCTTTCAGTAGGACCCCCAATGCCTGAGACTATTGGTCTACCAGGAGGGAAGGGCTGGTTCTTGTGTACCTTGGGGAGTGTGTACAACCAAGGGTAAGTGGGTCGAAAAAATTTTAAATAGTAGTATTCCTGGTCATTTAATAGACCTGATTGTTTCCAAAGTAACAATTTGTCGTTGATCTTGGTTGTTAAAAGACCTATTGGATTGAAGGATATGGGTTCATAGCAAGTGGTGTCTGCAAGTTGGCCGTGGATTTCTCCTTCATAGTCAGTTTTATTCATCACTACTACGTTGCCGCCTTTGTCGGCCTCTCTGATGACAATATGTTCATTACCACTGAGAGATGTGAGGGCTGCCCGTTCTCTTACAGTTAGGTTGTCATGATATTTGAAAGATTTTGCCAGATTGTTAGTGTTAAGCCTATCAATGTCTTCTAGTACTCTCTTGTGAAATTGATCTATGGCATTGCCACCTGAGAGTGTGGGTATCCATCTAGATTTGCTTTTTAAACCACTAGAAAGACTATAGTCTGGCTCTATGTCAAGTTCCGTTAAAAGTCTATTCATATCGTATGGTGAATCTTCCATATCAGTAATTGACAAAAGTAAATGTGTGGCTTGTACATCTTTTATTGAAAGAAAATCATCTGTATTGGTCAGTACAGGAATATTCTTACTGCCTACATCAGTATTAGTTTTTTCAGAAAAATGTTTTTTCAGCTTTAAATTTCTAATAAACTTAAACAGATCAATTTTAAGTTTACAGAGATCCCCTATAGCACATGGATTGAAACTGAGGCCTTTGCTCAAAAGTGAGATCATGTCTGGAGTAAGCTCTTGTGAGGAAAGGTTAATTACTTGAACTTCTGTCTGGTTATCCAGGTTCAATTCCTGTTCATTCCTGACCTGAGCTTGCTTCTGTAATCTGTTCTTTGATCTTCTACCCCTACGGGTTTTGGATCGGGTGGATCTCTCTGAACCGGAAACCTGTTGCCTCTCCTTATTCTCTGAACCTCCTGGGAAAAAGTCGCCACACTGCCAGTGGCCAAGGTCTCTGGTTCCCCGCTGCTTAATCCAGCACTTCTGATTGAAGCATTACTGGATGAAACAGAGATAGCTCCTGTTGTAGGTGGATTGATAACATTTCTTGTTTTGCTATTTGGAATAAGTGAATCATATTTACTGGCGTAGGTGAATACCCTGCCCTGTTGGTAGTCATTTTCGTCTCGTCTGATCTGTCTGGCTTTTCTACTCTTGATGTCATTTTGTTGTTTGAGAAGGATATCATCTAGGATATCGTAGTTTTTCATTGTCGCTTCGGGTATGTTAAGATCTTTAATTTCTTGTTCGACCACAGCAATATCAGCTTGTAATTTAATAACCTTGCGGTCCGAACTTTCTATTAGTATGTCCATAAGGGTCATTGAGTTCGCAGTTCAAATATCATGACAACCTAACTGTAAGAGAATGGGCAGCCCTCACATCTCTCAGTGGTAATGAACATATTGTCATCAGAGAGGCCGACAAAGGCGGCAACGTAGTAGTGATGAATAAAACTGACTATGAAGGAGAAATCCACGGCCAACTTGCAGACACCACTTGCTATGAACCCATATCCTTCAATCCAATAGGTCTTTTAACAACCAAGATCAACGACAAATTGTTACTTTGGAAACAATCAGGTCTATTAAATGACCAGGAATACTACTATTTAAAAAATTTTCGACCCACTTACCCTTGGTTTTACACACTCCCCAAGGTACACAAGAACCAGCCCTTCCCTCCTGGTAGACCAATAGTCTCAGGCATTGGGGGTCCTACTGAAAGGATGGCAGAATACATTGATCTCTTTCTTGGTCCACTAGTACACAACCTGCCATCATATATTCAGGACTCCAGACATATCCTGAGCATTCTTTCTGACATTCAATGGCAACCAGATACATTTCTTGTCACCATGGACGTTGTGTCCTTATACACGAGCATCAATATTGACTTGGGACTTCTTGCTATGAATAGATTTTTAGGTAACCGACCAGCCTCACTGTATCAACATACTATAATGCTTTCTGAAATGATGGATTTGGTTTTGAACAATAACTTTTTTATCTTTGACAAGAAATGGTATCGCCAAAAGAAGGGAGTGGCGATGGGATCAAAATTTTCCCCATCGTTTGCCAACCTGTTCATGGGTAACTTAGAATCGGATCTCATCTGGGGGGAAAAGGGCTCCCAATACATTGACTCCATAATCTTCTGGGGACGTTATATAGATGACTGCATTCTCTTATGGTCAGGCTCGGAAGAACTACTCATGGAATTTTTTAATTACTTGAATAACAATACGCGGGAAATCAGATTTACAATGACACACAGTAAAACCAGAATAGAATTTCTAGACATAGAGTTGTATGTCATTAACAACAATTTGCATAGCAGACTGTTTAGGAAAACTACCTCATGCAACTCTATACTACACGCAGACAGCTCACATCCTCCACACCAGATAAAGTCTATACCATATGGTGAATTCTTAAGAGCCAGAAGGCTCTGTAGTGAAGAATCCCAATTTAAAGACTGCGTACATGACATGTTATGTTATGTTACATACATTTGTAATGCGCACTGCTGCCCCAGCTAAGGGGCGTCCAGGCGCATGGCAGGTAAAAATGCAACACCACAGGAAACACAACAGAGAGGAGGAAAGTGAATTTATTAAAACAAAAAGGTTTTTAAGGCTTTACGAAAGACTAAGAGATCATCTAGCAGTCGCAACTCTACAGGAAGGGAGTTCCAGAGCTCGGCTGCTCTGACCCGGAAAGAACGGCCACCGACCCGACACAGCCTGTATCGGGGGATCACAGTAAGTGCCTGACCCATGGATCTCAGGGGCCGGGTAGGCACATACCAAGACAAAAGGTCCGCAAGAATAGGGGGACCTACCCCCCTCAGAATCTTGAACGCCATACACAGCACTTTAAACTGAATTCTGGCCCTGATAGGCAGCCAGTGCAGAGATCTCAATGTGCTAGAGGCAGAACAAGTACGGGGTAGGCCGACAATAGCTCTCGCCGCAGCGTTCTGGACGCGTTGGAGGCGGGTAACCTCAGCCACATTGGACCCTACCAGAAGAGAGCTGGCATAGTCCAGGCGAGATAACACTGTAGCCTGGACTATCAGCTGCCTGGTGCGATGGTCAAAGAACTTCAAGACAGGGCGAAGCGACCGTAAGATACCAAAGCAACAGGCCGCGATTTTCTTCGTGTGGCCAACGTAGCTGAGGGAGGGGTCCATCCATACTCCTAAGTTCTTTAATTCCGTGACCGGACGGGGGGCCGGCCCCAGCTCCATAGGCCACCACCTGTCCCCCCACAGCTCCGATCTCTTACCCACGATCATGATCTCTGTTTTCTTAGCGTTGAGCTGGAGACAGTTGTTCTTCATCCAGCTCGCCACATGAAAAACAGGTTCACCAAAAGAGGTTATACCAATAATGTCATTAAATATGCAGAAAAGAGAATCAATAAAACTGGGAGAACAGACACTTTGCAACCCAAAAAAGAGCCTTTGCCCACCGACAACACAATCAGGTTGATCACAGATTTTAATTTCTTTCACCACACTTTGAGAAAAAGTATGAACAAACACTGGGGTATATTGAAAAAGGAGAAATCTTTAACTTCGTTTGTCAAAGACAAGCCCCAGATCTGTTTCAGGAAAGGCAACACCCTCAGAAATAGATTGAGTCCCACTGTTCCACATGGTCTACAGGCAACAGATTGGCTCTCTACAAAAAGTAAAGGTTTTTATGAATGTGGATTCTGTGCCATGTGCAGATGGGCAAAACACAAAACCAAACATTTCTCTAATCCCAAAGCTGAATGTTTCTCTATAAACACCAACATTATTTGTCTCACCAAATATGTAGTATACATTATTGAATGCAAGTGTGGGAAACAATACGTTGGGAGCACCATACGTGCCCTAAAAGACAGAATCTCGGAACATATGAGGGCAATTGTCAGGCAAGATCCCAAATATCCTGTGGCCCTACACGTGGCAGGTTGCCAAAGTTCTGAAAATGAGAAAGTTGTCTCCTTCTTCGGCATTGATGTAGTAAACCTAGGAGTCAGAGGAGGCAACAGAGAATTAAAATTAAGACGTACGGAAGCTATGTGGATCATGAAAATGTACGCAGTCGGCGAAGGCCTTAACTTTGATTCAGAGCTTCAATTTTTCCTAGGGGACTGAAGTCTGCAATGATACTAACCATTGTATAGGCACACACACCATTTAAACAACAAATAAGAGGAGATGGGTTGATAAATCATAGGGTTGTATTGACATCTATGGAATGTGTTGTTTGTCATGGGGATATCTACTAGATATCGAATCAGTTCTTCATACTACAAGTATTATATTTCTACCACACACAAATGTGTTAACTGGAATGTAGATTTTAATGTTGCACTCTTGTTACATCATATGAATGATATTTTCAATTTTATTGTACTAAAGAGGTGTTTAGAGTTGTAAGAGAGGTTGGGAAGATATCGTTTTCACTTCTTCCACATCTGATATGATAGTCTGCGAGACCAATGCAACATCGTCTTGGACGTAGCTAAGAATGATGGCTCACTCACAATTTGAATATGGCATTGAGCATGTATATTTTTCTCTTTATCAGCACTGCTATTGTGGGAACATATCGGTTTCACGCACTACACGCTGCGCGTCAATGGCAGTACAGAATATGAGGATATGCCCCACCAGCATGTATATATCACACCACGAAAGAAACAATTGACATGCCTCTTTATTTAGTATACTTATACCTTCACACGTATCTCTGTTTAGGCACCAACCACATGCCTGAATTAGTCATTGAATGGCATTAATACTCTGAAGGACGCATACTGCTATCCTGGCTTCCCCCCACTATCACTGTCTCTTTAAATTTTCTTGCCGGAATGACGATCGGGTCACTTAGGAGGCCGAACGCTATTTAAGCCACAAGTACTTCCGGGTCACGTGTCGGCACTCCGAACACAGAGACCCGGGAGATTACAAGAAGGATAAGACGTCCACAAGGTATGCACACAAATAGCTTTCCGAGGTACATGACTTTCAAATATATACCGCTCTAGAAACGTAACCGCCTGGCCGGATTGTTTGTTTTACAGACACCGAGTCCGGACGCGGCCATTGAGCAAATCTTAATACTCGTGAGACACGAAAGAATTTAGGTAAGCTGCTCATAGTGATGTCCCATGGAGGAATTTATTCCACATGCTTTTTGCCAACATACTGCTTCTCGAGTATAATACGATCCACTTACATTTCATTACAGAAACTAAGTGATTGACTGCCACACCTTCTCCCGGGCAACCCATATAGAAGCGCATTACGCTTGAAAGGTACGCGACTCCTGCACTAATATTGTTAGAAAATCCCACCATGTTACTGGTATTTGCCCAAACAGGGGCGTCCATGTTTAACGCTAAGAATAAGTTGTTGTCATTAGAAATAAGTGATTAGCGCATTGTCTCCCGTACTGGTTCCCAATGTAACAAACCCCACCCGTGCCGGCTCCAACATGTTTTTGCATTGTTTTCTCGCATAGAATCAGTTCATAGCATAATCAAACGTTCACAGACTAGAGTCACGCAAACGGATGAAAACATCATTCGAATAGTTGATAGTTTTCGGTCAGTAATGAGGACCATGCATAACTTAAAAAGTTTATTCCTCGCACACTCGGATACACATATATGTATATATCTTTTCTATTTGAATTTATTGCAGCCAATTTAATTCATTTCGAAATTGAGATACGACGGTTTTTGGGCCCTTCCGGGTCGGAATTATCACCGGAAGAGCGGTGAGATTACCATTTCTTTTTCTTTGTCTATGTCACAACTTAATTGCTGACTTAGGACTTCATGTCTGTGTCTAGTTACGTATTTATGATAGGAATACTTGCGTTTTCCAGACATCTAATTTTTCGACCTTTCTTCTTTTCTTTCCCCCTTTTGTTCTCATCACTTTTCTCTCCTTCACCATTTTTCTTTCTCTTGTTTTTTCAATTCAACCTACTTCTAATACTATGTTAGACCGCTTGGTGCAAACACAACCATTTGAGGTATGTGTCAGAATCTGTGTCTTATACTATATTGTGAAGCACCTATTTTTGCACGCATGAACTCTCACTTCGGCATAAACTAAGTCAAGCACTTCACCACTCACATCTTGGAAATATCAGCACGGAATAGTCATGTGAATCCACGCCATCATTTAGGGTGCTTAAGTGCACAACCGCTCACCCTAGTGCATGAAATGAATGAGCTTTCGGAGAGCACCTTAGCACACTAAAGGATGTTTTCCCCTAACCATCTCAAGGGCTCAGATTTATGCATGAGAATATCGCATGAGAGGCTTGTCTCGACTGCTGACCTCAAGTGTTCTAAAGGTCACCATACATCTGTACATATTCCCAAGTATAGCCCCTTGTTTTTTGTATTATTTCCAGCCCTGAAGATTCGCGAGATGCGATGAAACATGTGTCGGCTGGTTGTTCACAATCTATGATTGATTAAAACAAGGAGACCAAGAACTCTACACAAATACTCGTCTATTCATTTACACCGACTTGCATATTATTGTGGTTTCTCTGCACTGTATTGAACTTTGTATTTGAACATATTGTGCCAATTATTTGTACTTTTGAAGTGTGTGCATAGGGTATGTCTCTAATAATTTAACATTAAACTCATTCCTTCAAAAAAAATTCAAACATACATTATAAAAGTAATATATACTTTTAGCACATATACTAACATTTAAAACACACAAGAAATCGATATTTTTAACAACGATATTATGACTGACAATATTACTGACTTCGATGTTTTCACAAACAATATTTCTTAGCTACGATATTCTGTACCACTATATTTTTGACAGTCAATATTCTGTCAACACGATATTTGTAAATCAGTATTTAGACTGTTTATCTCTAGAAGGGAGCACAGACTGCAATTCTTACCCATAATTAGTGGAGGCATCACTTCATAGGGGCATTGGGGCATGTTTCTAACATGTAGCAGTTAATCACTGCAAAACCATCAGAGAGACCGGTGCAGAGCGTTGGCTATGAGCGGCTCAGGAAGTTATAGAAGAGCCATTGTGCTACAGTGCGGATCCCCCTCTTGGGTAAAAGTGTCAGAGGTAGCACAGGAAGGTTGCCCACTTGCTGTGCAGACAGGTGGAGGCAGGATTCTGACACAGTGAGCTCCATCAGAGCACAAAAAGATGGACCTCCGACTGAAGAGAATTACTACTTAGGGGCCTATTCCAATGTCGGACGGACTTTGGGCAGGAGCTGTAACCGACCGAACTGCTCTCGTCGGTTACAGCCCTGGTAGTACGATGAGACCGAACAGGGTTTGGTCGCATTCGTACACCTTACAATGCAAGCATGCTTTCCGACCGGAAAGCATGCTTGCATTACTGAAAGCAGGGGTGAAGTTCATCCCTGCACCCTGTGGCCGGCACCTCAAGGTGCCAGCCACCGGGTGCGGGGATCAACGGAGGGGCACCATTATTGCCCCCAGGCCACCATCCGGCAGCCTCACACCCATGGGGGCCCTGCTGGGGCCCCCCAGAGACAGCTTCCGACTGCCTTTTCGTGCCCGACAGACCGGCACAAAAAGGCAGTGAAAAGCTGCCAACGTACTCCCTCAGTAGCACAGAGGCAACCGGGGGAGTACTGGAGGATTTCCGGACTGCGGACAGGCTCTCCAAGCCTATCATCTGTAATCCGGAAATCCGAGTCGGATTCCTTCCCGACCGAGCCCATCAGAATGGCTCAGTTGGGAAGGAATCTGACCGGGACTGACCGATTTGGTCGGAAGGGCTCCGAACAGGGATATCGGAATTGGCCCCAAAGAAGGTAGGCAGATAGCAGTTTTCTCTGAAGTAGAGTTCAGACAAAATGGAAGATATACGCCAAGAAGGGCTTTGAGGTTTCAGACTTTAGCACCACAGGGCCCTATTAGGCAAGGCAGTGATACTGCAAAGATTGCTAAGGTTAAAGCTGCTGGTGGTGGGGATAAAGGAGTGGGTGAGAGGAGCCATGGCAGCACGAATTCCCTTGTATTGGATAAGGGAGTGGATAAACCAGCAGCTCTCATGTGGAAAAATATGGTGCAGCACACAGAAAAAGCTAGGGGTGAGAGGGACTCCCTCTTTGAGGACATTTTTTTAAAATTCAGCCTAAATCTACTTTTGAAAAGAAGTTAGTGGGTCAGCAGAGTGGCCACAGTGTAAGAGAGGGGGAATCGAGGAGTCACGAAATACCATATCTACTACAATTACTACATCTAGGACTCTAAACCCCTCCCCCCCTAAATCCCAGAATCTATCAGGGTGAGACAAGCAGAACATTATGGACTAAAGGATCTATGAGTTAACACTCAAAAGTACATTTCAAATACTGGACAATGAGGCGGAAAGCTCCATAGAGTCAACAGAAGAGGCAAGAGCTGAAGCAAGGAGAGGGAACAGAGGTTGGCAATGGAAATTGTAGTCACTCAGTGAGGGATCATAAGCAAATTGCACCAGCCTCCAGATAGGGACACAGTCCAAAAAATATTAAAAGCATTAGCCACAGAGGTGAGAAACGGTTTCACCACCGCCATCACAAACCAGAAGGTAATATAAGGGATGTGTGAACATGTGGCATGGAAACTCTGCTTGCTGTCCTCAAGAACACAGGCCCTTAAGAGCAGAGTAGCAGAGCTGAAAGTGGCAGTGAAGAGGCAATAGATGAAGAGGAGGTAAACACAATTAAAATCAGGAAATGAGATCTCCAAGACAAACTTGAATCCAAAGAAAACAGCACAAGGAGAAACAATGTAAGAGTTCTAAATGTTCCAGAAGGGCTGGAAGGTGAGGATATAAAGAGATTGTTGTCTCTTTAATCAAAGCACCAGGCTTATCAGAGATCCCAGTGGTGACCTTGCAAGAGGTATTCAACGGATACTTTCAGGAGACACCCTGGTAGAACCAGGCTAAGAAAGATCTTCGTGGATTTCCTGACAGACATCACAAAAGAGCAGACCTTGGCCAGTGCACTGAAGCAGAAATCCTAAAAAGGTTGTGGGTGTACCTTCGAGGTCAGTTCAGACAACTCTTGCACCACCTTGAATAAACAATAGGAGCAAGGGGAACGAATAGAGGACTTCAGAACCCTAGGCGCAACGGCCCGACTGAAGTTCCCCGCTACACTGAAAGTAATTGAAAAAAATAAAATGCATAATTTAAGAGGCCAGATGGAAGCCGACAGACTGAAGCAATAAACGGGGGAAGTATGGCATAGGAAGACTAGAACACATAGAGCTAGGAACCAGATGCAGTCTGAAGATGCCTTTCCCATTTCTTTCAGTCTGTTGATTATGCTCTGCTTTGTGGAATCCAATCACACGCACCATAGGTCTACAATAAGCCATGAAGAGAAGAAGCAGCATGGGAGAGTTTTCCAGGGAGGGTGTGGGGTACCGGTAAGTGGAGCACTGTGTGGACAGTATAAGGGAGAAAAAGGAAAAATAAATTATAAAAAGTCCCCAGAAACATTTTTTAGATGCTTTTCAAGATGTAGCCTGGCATTTCGTAAGAACCACGATAGGCAAACTTTACTATTGAGAAGATGGTAGCAATAATCAAAATTCTCTCATGGAATGTCAAAGGACTTGATGTAACAAACTGAAGCATACTTAAGAGCTTCAGAAGCTCATGTCATAATATTGAAAGAGACCCACCTTACTAGAAAGGCGTGCTCAGACCTATTTCACAAACAAAAATGGATTTGAGAAATAGTATGCACAGATCTGAAGTGCAATGTAAGAGGGGTAGCAATTCTGATGAAACAGAAATTTGAGGCAACCATAATAGTGAGCGAGACGGATAGGTTGGGTAGATGAGCTATTGCCAATATACAATCACATTGCAAATTATATACATTGTTGGGATACTATGGGGCTAATGTGAGGGACACAGGCCCTTTAAGAGCAGTCTTCCAGAAAATTACTATACTTCTCTGAGCCAATCATCATGTCCGGTGATGTTAACACAATTATGGACAAAAACATAGATAGTTGTAATAAATGTAAGGCTAGAATGTACCCTAAAATGCAGGTACTCTTAAAAAATATGATGAGACATTTTGATATATGAAGGATGAGATCAGGGAGACATCGAGGATGCATTTTTCACAACAAAAAATATGGCCACTCTTCAAGGATAGATTTTATATTAATAGATCGGGTCATTTATCAGGATATCAGAATAGTTAAACAAGTAGCTGCCCACCTTTCTGGCCATGCAATAGTCCTCCCACAAATGGAACTTACTTTGGAGCAGAAATCTAAATGGAGTACCCCTTTCAGGTTGCAGCTCTTAGACCCAGAGGTGGTGGAACGACGTAAAGTACAGACCGAGGAATTCCTGAGGGTGATTGGTGGCTCAGCCTTTCTACATATAGTTTGGATGCCTTCAATGAATTAATAAGGGAGAGGCTGATTAACTTCTCGGATCAGATGGACAGGCAGTACAGGTTAGAGTTTGAGGAATTGGAAGAGAATCTAGGTCAGCTAGAAAGCCAGCATTTAGTCTAACCGTTGACACCTGAACAAAAAAGAATAGTGGAGAAAGAAATGCTGCAAAGAGAAAACAACTTGTTAATTCTGGAGGCTTGGGTTAAAGCAAGGTGGGAGGCAAGCAATTTGGCACATTTTGAGTATGGGCAGAATGCACGAAAATTGCTGACCTGGAGAGCCAGATCAGATTAGGTCAGGAATGTAGTGTCAACAACCAAGAGCTCTAAAGGGCCTTAGGTCAGGTAATTATCTGCTCTTGACAAAGTTGGTGAAATATTGGGTAATGGGGCACCAATTCCACAAATGTGGAGAGAGGCTGTGGTCACCTTCATTTTAAAACCAGGGAACAACCCTAAGGTTTTTGAGTCATATAGACCCATATTGCTTTTAAATAATGACTTTAAACTATTCATCAACAGCTTGAGCCTGGTAGCAGGGACAGGGGAAACAGCCATTACAACGCAACTTTTACAACGCACTACCATTACAACGCAACTTTTACAACGCAGGATCCATTACAACTCATGCCTTTACAACGCATGACATTACATAGCAGATGCTATGCCAACGCATGCCATTACAACGTACGTATAGGTAAGTATATAATTATATTTTGTCTTTTATTTAATTGTTAACATTATTTAATTATAAAATTAATATTAAAAATAAATAAATATATTAATTTATGTATTTTTATAAAATAAATTAAATATATTAATTTAAGTAATTTTAAAAAATAAGTATATGTATAGGAGTATATGTTTTGGGGTACTGAGGTATATGTTTTGGGGTGTTTTGGTATTTTTTGGGTTCAGGGCTAGGTTTGTGTTATGGGGTACAGGGGTATTTTTTAGGGTTCAGGGCTAGGTTTGGGTTATGGGGTACAGGGGTATTTTTAGGGTTCAGGGCTAGGTTTGGGTTATGGGGTACAGGGGTATTTTTTGGGTTCAGGGCTAGGTTTGGGTTGTGGGATACAGGGGTATTTTTAGGGTTCAGGGCTAGGTTTGGGTTATGGGGTACAGGGGTATTTTTAGGGTTCAGGGCTAGGTTTGGGTTATGGGATACAGGGGTATTTTTAGGGTTCAGGGCTAGGTTTGGGGTATGGGGTACAGGGGCATTTTTAGGGTTCAGGGCTAGGTTTGGGTTAAGGGGTACAGGGGTATTTTTAGGGTTCAGGGCTAGGTTTGGGTTATGGGGTACAGGGGTATTTTTAGGGTTCAGGGCTAGATTTGGGTTATAGGGTATAGGGGTATTTTTAGGGTTCAGGGCTGGGTTTGGGTTATGGGATACAGGGGTATTTTTAGGGTTCAGGGCTAGGTTTGGGTTATAGGGTATAGGCGTATTTTTAGGGTTCAGGGCTAAGTTTGGGTTATGGGATACAGGGGTATTTTTAGGGTTCAGGGCTAGGTTTGGGCTATGGGGTACAGGGGTATTTTTAGGGTTCAAGGCTAGGTTTGGGTTATAGGGTACAGGGGTATTTTTGGGGTTCAGGGCTAGGTTTGGGTTATGGGATACAGGGGTATTTTTAGGGTTCAGGGCTAGGTTTTGGTTATGGGGTACAGGGGTATTTTTAGGATTTAGGGCTAGGTTTGGCTTTTGGGGTACAGGGGTATTTAAAGGGTTTAGTTTTAAAAATAGTACTTTTTATAAATTAAATAAATTAAGTAATTTTAATTTTAATTAGAAAAAGTTCACAAAAAATTAATTATTAAAAAAATATTAGTAAATATTTATTAATTACATTTAAAAAAATATATATATATTTACCTATACTTACGTTGTAATGGCTTGCGTTGTAATAGCATCTGCTATGTAATGTCATGCGTTGTAAAGGCATGCGTTGTAATGGATCCTGCGATGTAAACTATTCATCATTCCACACTGTTTTCCTGAAAATAAAAAACAAAATTACAAAACCTACCTGAATGCTGGCTCTTCAAAATGGGGCAACCTTTTTGTTGGATGTACTTACTGGCCGGTCCCGGTCAGGGAAGAGCCCTACCACATGGAAGTGGTCCAAGCTGCAGGCACATGGCATGCAGCAGAAACTGGCAGGCAAGGTCGTTTTTCAGGATGTTACTTGCAGCGCAGAGGTGATTGAACATTTTCCAGACCCACTCGGGTTCAAATTTGAAGTATTATTTTACTCTGGGAGCAGCTCACTGGAGCGTGATTTATTGAACTACTAGAACCAGCAGGCTCTGGGGGCGCCAACGCCCACTGCAGCAGGTACTACTCATTTAAAGACTCTGAAAGCTCCACACAGAGTTTACAGAAGCCTCTGAAGAAATGCTCAGGGGAGCATGAAACGCGTCAGGCTTGTAAATTGCATGGACTTTGTTTTCATCATTCCACGCTGTTTTCCTGAAAATAAAAAACGAAATTACAAAACCTACCTGAATGCTGGCTCTTCTAAATGGGGCAACCCTTTTTGTTGGATGTATTTACTGGCCGGTCCCGGTCAGGGAAGAGCCCTACCACATGGAAGTGGTCCAAGCTGCAGGCATATGGTATGCAGCAGAAACTGGCAGGCAAGGTCGTTTTTCTGGATGTTACTTGCAGCGCAGAGGTGATTGAACATTTTCCAGACCCACTCGGGTTCAAATTTGAAGTATTATTTTACTCTGGGAGCAGCTCACTGGAGCGATGGATTTATTGAACTACTAGAACCAGCAGGCTCTGGGGGCGCCAACGCCCCCTGGAGCAGGTGCTACTCATTTAAAGACTCTGAAAGCTCCACACAGAGTTTACAGAAGCCTCTGAAGAAATGCTCAGGGGAGCATGAAACGCGTCAGGCTTGTAAATTGCATGGACTTTGTTTTCATCATTCCACGCTGTTTTCCTGAAAATAAAAAACGAAATTACAAAACCTACCTGAATGCTAGCTCTTCTAAATGGGGCAACCTTTTTGTTGGATATATATATATATATATATATATGCATATATATATATATATATATATATATATATATATATATATATATATATATATATATATATATATATATATATATATATATATGCAGAGAGCACCGCCCGCCACAATGCTTAAAATGCAGGATGTGCCCGCCACTGTGATGGGCACATCCTAATACCCCCCACGGGACCCCCGCCCTTATGGCGGGTGGTCCCAAATCCCGAATTCCTCCTAGGTACATAAACAAATTAATGCAATATCAATGCAGAGCACATCCAACTCATTATACACATGGATACTACATGTAACTGTTTAAAAAATAAGATTAGATAACATCTTAGCAAATTCTAAAGTTTTTTTCATAGTCTCAAATACACAAGCTAATCGTAAGGAATTTCATCTGAATAGGAAAAACACAAAAAAAGGATAAAAATAAGAAAATAATCTCTGAAAAGTTTTTCTTAATGATATGTCTACATTCATTCCAACCTGACCATTAAAAAAACACACCATTTATACATTTACCATACATACCCACACTGTATCATATTTTAAAACCAGTCATAAACAGGTCCCTTGTATAGCTGAAGTTCATAATATATGCAAAAACAATGGAATCATTCATAAAATGTCTTCCTTTCTTTCCTCCTGGTAATGATGTATGTTATTAATACACACTAAGGGGGTCATTAGGATGGCGGGCAGACTTTGTCCGCCAGCCATCCAGCCATAAAAAGGCGCGATTAAAGTCTTGTCCACCTGGTCGACTTGCCGGTTACTAGGTTGTTTTCTAGGGATTTTATTGAGAATGGAGCTCAGTGGTGGTCGTAACTACAAGTTACTGTTGCTCATTCACTGGGTTAGATTCTGTTCTGTGTGGAGCACAGTGGTGGTCGCAGCCACGTGTTGCCGCCAGACTTAATGTGTCAAGGAGTACTTATCCACCTTTATGGAATCTTCATTTGGGGAAATTAATTTCTTGGTATTAGTGCATTGGGCCAGTACAAAGCCCTCAACTTGCCAAGAGAGAAGCATAGGACAGGGGAGAAAAGGGATTTCATGAATCATATAAGGAACCCATGACCTTTGCATAGTCATATTCTCTCCTTATGGTATGCTGCTGGCATTTAACACTGTTTCTATACCCACAAGATAATGGTGTGTGGAGTCAAAGTTATTCATGTGGTGTTTTCCATTTACAGAAGTATAAAGACTGAGTGAATGTATGATGAAAATAGTACACACTGTTGTTCAAACTTCTAAAAGGTATACAGATTTTTAGTGAGAATATATTAGTGTAGAAATAACTCTAGGCCTTGTTTATATTTTTCTTGCTTTTTCAGAATTCTTTCCCCGATGACCCTTCCCTTTCCTTTCCCTAGCCTGATAGTTCGAACCCCCTGTGTAATTTATTCAGGGTGTTGGTGATATCAGGAGGTGGACCCTTATTTTCGACATCCGGACCCTGCGGAGCCAATCATGTGGCTGAAACCTCTTGGCCAGAGGAGAAACAAATTTCATTGTTCTTCCAAGGTCTGATGGAAGGATTAAAAGATATAATAACACAAATTGATCCCCAGCCTACCACATGTGCAGACATGGTTAATTTCACCGCAAGATTGGATGGCCGGTTGGCAGAAAGAGGGGGAGAGAGGAGAAAATGGGACAGAGGATATTTCAGGACTGAGAATACCCCACGCAAAGGTGTGCTTCTTCTGTTGACGGGACTGAACCTATGGAAATAGGCGCTGTCCGAACCCCATTGACCAGAGAAGAAAGGGACAGCCGCAGAGTACAGGGGCTATGTATGTACTGTGGCAAAAAAGGACACTATGTAAAGGAATGCCCCTCTAAACCTAAAACCTCTGAGGGATGGTCAAGAAAAAAAGTAGTGGTGTCTTCAATAGGTACTAGTTTTAGTAAATCCGAGGAGATCCGAGAGGAGTCAGAGGTGGAAAAGAATTGGAAGATCCCTTCTTTTTCCGTTTTGGCTGTACAAGACACTGCGTCACATATCGTAATACCCATGAGTTTAGAGAGTAACCAGAACATTTACCAGGTCCTAGTAATGATATATTCAGGAGCCCCCAGTAATTTTATTGACAATGGGCCAGTGTCCAGTTTGTCCTTAAACAGGCAGTCAAGGGAAACACCGGAAGAGGTGTGGGCAGTGGATGGCAAACCGTTAAAGTCTGGGTTAATCACAGAGAAAACCGTGATGGTGTTGCTAACTGTTCCAGTCCCGGATGTGGAACACAAAGACCATCTGTCCTTGAACGTATGAGGTAATCCTAGGAATGCCATGGCTGAGTTATCACAATCCCACTATTGATTGGAAGACTAAGACTGTACAATTTCTAGCTAAGGATTGTCAGAACCATTTTGTTTCTTACCAATCCACCCAGGCAGCGGCATTGTCATTTCCTTTTTTAATAGCCACAGTTGCGGAGCAAGATGTGGCCTTTCCTATGGTGTACCATCCTTACAGAGATGTATTCAGTGAGAGTAAGGCAGAACAGTTACCCCCACACAGGGAATACGACTGTCGTATAGATCTTGTGAATGGGGCGACTATACCTTCTTGCCGTGTCTATGCTTTGTCTGTACCTGAAACTAAACATTTGAAGGAGTATCTGGAACATTACCAGAAAATAGGATTCATCAGACCTTCTCAATCCCCTGCTGCCTCTTCTCTGTTTTTTTATAGCTAAAGCTAATGGAGATTTGAGAGCATGTGTGGACTATAGAATGCTAAATAAAAACACAGTACGCAACAGATACCCTTTACCCCTTATCTCTGTTTTATGGGACCAAGTGAGGGATGCTAAGATTTATACCAGGTTGGATATAAGGGAAGCTTATCATTTGGTGCGTGACCGTGAGTGTGATGAATGGAAGACGGCCTTCAAGACACGTTATGGGTTATACGAATACACTGTGATGCTGTTCGGGTTCAGTAACCCCCCAGCGGTATTCCAGTATTTCCTTAATGATGTCTTGAAGGAGTATGTGGACATAAGTGTTGTGGTATATGTAGATGACATCCTTATATACTCGGAAGAAGTTGGATTACATACATAGCATGTCAGACAAGTCCTGCAGAGATTGAGGGACCACAGCCTTTTTTGTAAATTAAGTAAATGCGAGTTTGGAGTGGAGAAAGTAGAATTTTTGGGAGTTATGCTTAGTTCAGAAGGGTTACAAATTTCAGAATGTAAAGTACAGGCAGTACGGGCATGGCCCATCCCTAAGAACGTGAGAGATGTGCAATGTTTCTTAGGATTTGCTAATTACTACAGAAGGTTTATTCCCAGTTTTTCACAGGTAGCTGTTCCTTTGTCTCGCTTGCTCAGAAAGGGAGGTGCATTTCATTGGTCCAAAGAAGCTGAGGAAGCTTTTGGGTTTCTCAAACAAGCGTTCTCTTCCGCACCGATACTGGCTCATTCTAAACCTGAGTTACCTTTCATTTTTGAGGCTGACGTCTCGGATGAGGCCATAGGGGCCATTTTGTCGCAGAGAGATAAACATACAGGGCAATTACATCCTGTGGCCTCTCTGTCCAACAAACTGTGTCCAGCAGAAAAGAACTACACGATCGCTGAAAAAGAACTGTTATCGATCAAAAGGGCTTTTGAGGAGTGGACACAGTATTTGTGGGGGGGCGGTCTTCCCTGTTACTGTCTATTCTGATCATCGAAACCTCCAGTATATGAAGACAGCCAGGCTTTTGACACAGAGACAAATGAGGTGGATGTTGTTTTTTGCAGGATGTGATTTTGTGGTCACTTTTCGCCCAGGTAGTGACAATCGAAAAGCAGATACTCTGTCCAGACTGGAGGTTACAGAGGTTTAGAGTGCTAAACCAGCGTTAAAAGCCATAGTAGAACCATCCAAAGTAATCTGTATGCTATGAGCAGAGAATTTTTTGAACAATATAAAAAACAAGAAATCCAAAACTGCGTGGGTGTCTTGGAGTACGAGGGAAGACAATCCCACATTGAAACAGGGGTTGCCTTTCATAAACAACAAGTTGTATTTGCCCACGCTGGAAACCCAGAGAAAGGCTTTTGTGTGGTGCCACAGGTCACCAGTGGCAGGCCACCAGGGAGTAAAGAAAACAATTCAATTGATGCTAAGACATTTCTGGTGGAAATCTATGAAATCAGACGTGACATTATGGGTGGTTAGGTGTGAAGACTGTGCCAGGGCTAAAGGTGAGACCAGCAAGAAAAAAGGGAAACTCATGGCCATGCCTACTCCACGGAGGCCCTGGCAAAGCATAAGTCTGGATTTCATTAGGAGACTACCTCCTGATCAAGGAAAAACAGCTATTCAGGTGGTCATTGACAGATTCACAGAGATGGTACATTTTATTCCTTGTAGAAACCTTCCCACGGTAGGGCAAACGGCTCAATTGTTGTTAACTAATGTCATCCGTTTACATGGAATACCTGAGGTCCTTGTCTCGGACAGAGGGCCACAGTTCATTGCCAGATTCTGGAAATCCTGGTTTCAAGCTTTACACATTGTATCCACGCTTTCATCCAGTTTTCATCCCCAAACAGATGGGCAGACAGAACGATTGAATCAAACCCTAAAAAAATACCTGAGATGTTAGGCCCTGAAAGCCCAGGAGTCATGGGTGTCACTGTTATGGTTGGCGGAGTTGGCATACAACAATGCATGGCATAGCTCGGTGGGGGTGTCACCTTTCTGTGTCAATTACGATTTTGATGCTAGAATCCTTCCCATACGCATTCCGGGGGATGTGCCAAAGCAGCCAACTGTTATGGGACTGGTCCAGAAACTACACGCTGTACAATGGATGGTAAAAGGGCATTTGATCAAGGCCAAACGAGAGTACAAGCATTGGGAGGATCACCACAGACAGGTGGGTCCTGTGTATCAAGTAGGGGACAAGGCCTGGTTGTCTACCCCGAACATCCGTTTTAAGCTAAGGAGTGTTCTTCACCCTAGGTACATAGGACCTTATACTGTTCTGAAGCAAATAAACCCTGTGGCCTATAAGCTGAAGCTACCAGTGACACTTAGGATTCATCCTTTGTTCCACTGCAGTTTGTTGAAACCTGCTCTCTCTGCCAAACATCGAACTTCCCCCGCTGTGATGTGCGATGGGGGGTTGGAATACGTGGTGAAGAGCATAAAGGATTTGAAATGGAGTAAGGGCGCTCTAAGGTATCTGGTGTCGTGGAAAGGATATTCCGCAGAGGATGATTCCTGGGAGCCCTGTAGGAATGTTCATGTGCCTGCTGCTGTGCGTTCCTTCCATAGGCGGTTTCCGGCTAAACCTGGCCCTAGAGAGCGTTAGGAGGGGGGACCTACTGTCAAGAATTATCGAGGGGCGCCTACCTAGCTACCGAAAACTAAATGTCCCATGATCCTCAACTACCGGAAGTATAACTGTCTGGCTTGCGCATTGCTCGGTGCGCGTAATTCTGGGTATTGCTGCTTCTTCCTAGTGCAGTCGAGTCTGTTGTCGGAGGGAGGTTATCGTCTGTTCCGGTATTTCCTCACCCGGAATGATTGAGGAAGTTGCAGACCATCTTTGTTCTTAGCCGGATAAGAGCTTGTTCATTTGCGATCAGTTCTGAGAGCGGTGGGAAATTCGTCCATGCGTTTCTTACTGGCGAGATTGTTGGTTTCTTTTGCTTTACTTTCGGAGCGCGGTGTGCCTGAAACATGCGCTGCCGGGTTTTCCTCTTTGTTATTTCAGCGCTTTTCGAAACAAAACACAGAGGTGGTCGCAGCCTCGTGTTACCGTTCCTTAGTAGCCCCGTATTGCTTCTGAAAATGGATTAGAGCAGCGGAGTGCAGTGGTTTGGTGACTACGCGCTACTGTTGCTTAAAAGTGACACCTTATTGTATTCCTATGCACCGGAGCAGTGGTGGTGGTCGCAACCACACGCTGCCAGTTACCAGGTTGTTTTCTTGGGATTTTATTGAGAACGGAGCTCAGTGGTGGTCGCAACTACGAGTTACCATTGCTCATTCACTGGGCTACATTCTGTTCCGTACGAAGCACGGTGGTGCTCGCAGCCACGTGTTGCCACCAGACTTAATGTGCCAGGGATAACTTATCCAGCTTTATGGAATCTTCCTTTGGGGAAATTCATTTCTTGGTATTAGTGCATTGGGCCAGTACAAAGCCCTCAACTTGCCATGAGAGAAACATAGGACAGGGGAGAAAAGGGATTTTACGAATCATATACAGAACACATGAACTTTGCATAGTCACATTCTCTCCTTATGGTACGCTGATGACATTTAACACTGTTTCTATACCCACAAGATATTGGTGTGTGGAGTCAAAGTTATTCATGTCGTGTCTTTTTATTTACAGGAGTATAAAGACTGAGTGAATGTATGATGAAAAGAGTACACACTGTTGTTAAAACTTCTAAAAGGTATACAGGTGTTTAGTGAGAATATATGAGTGTAGAAATAATTCTGGGCCTTGTTTATATTTTTCTTGTTCTTTTGTTGTTTCAGGTTTCTTTCCCTGCTGACTCTTCCCTTTCCCTCGACTGATAGTTCGAACCCCCTGTGCAATTCATTCAGGGTGTTGGTGATATCAGGAAGTGGACCCCTATTTTCAACATCTGGATCCTGCAGAGCCAATCCTGACAATAAAGTCCGCCGATAAAGGCGGAAAATTTGTCTTACAAGATCGAGAGCAATATGTCGCTGAGGCCTATAGACAATTGAAAAATCACGACCACTACCAAAAAACTAGAAAAGAACCCCATGGAACAATGGACTGTTGAATACCTCTCACAACTATTGACCTGGAAGGAGAGGGGTCTTATCAAATTTGAAGAATACATGTACCTCAAGATGGAAAAATCCGGTAACACCTACCATATATTTTCTGCCCAAAGTGCATAAGTCACTTATTGATCCCCCGGGCAGGCCGATAGTTAGTTCCATGGGCTCCCTCCTGGAGAGAACATCGAATTACATTGATGTGTTCCTGATGGAATATGTGATGAAGTTACATTGAGCTATCTGGAACACTCAGAAATGATTGTGGACATGTTGATCCATTTCTTATCACACAATGTCTTTCTCTTCAACATGGAGATGTTTCTCAAAAGGCAAGGCACGGCAATGGGGACTTTTTTTGCCCCAACGTATGCCAATTTATTCATGGTTGTCTGGGTGGAGGGCATTCTACAGAGAGGGTACAAGCCTAACATCAAATCGTGAATGAGATATATCGACGATCTATTTTTAGTGTGGGAAGGAGATGAGTCAATACTTGAGGAATTTATCTGGCGCTTGAACTGAAACAACTACAACCTTTCCTTTACATCCACCTGGAGTAAGACTCAAGTAACCTACTTGGATGTAGAGGTGTTCATACGAAATCAGATGCTCTGTACCAGAATCCATCGGAAACCGACGGCCACCAACAGTATCCTCCATGGCAACAGTGGACATCCACAACATCTGAAGTGGAGCATTCCATACGGAGTGATGCTCCGCATCAAGAGGAACTGGTCAGAAATTAGTGATATTGAGGTTAATCTAGAAGAAACAAGTGCTAGATTTCTGGCAAGAGATTATCCTTTAAATTTTGTAGAAGATGTCAAGATCAGAGTAATGGAGAAAAAAGATCTGAGTTGTTGAATGAGCAAAAAATTCAGGAAAATGATGACACAGCTCGGATTATCATGGATTTCAACGTGAAAAACAAGTGCATAACAAAAATAATAGGAAAGCACTGGAATATTTTACTGCTCGATGACTCATTGAAGAGAAAGTTACCATCTACTCCCAAAATAACATATAGGAAGACTGCTTCGCTAGGCGACATCCTGACACAGAGCCACTTGGAAACACCCGGAAAGGAGAAAGGAACATGGTTGACCACCCCTGGTTTTTGGAAATGTTCCAAGTGCAATGCATGTGAACATGGAACAAATACACAATTGTATCTTCTGTCTAATGGTAAAAAAGAGTGGATCACTGCACATATCACGTGTGAAGCAAAATACGTGGTATATGTTTTAGAATGTCCCTGCAAACAATTTTACGTTGGAAGCACCATAAATAAACTGAAATTACGCATTCTTCAACATCTTCGAGCAATAAAAAACAAGGACTTGGCATATCCAATGGCCAAACACTTCTCTGAAAAACATCAAGGAAATAGTCAAGGATTTTGTTATTTCGGTGCCACGGTAATACAACTAAATGAAAGAGGGGTGACAAAACCCTGGAACTCAGAAGAGTAGAGTCCAAGCTCATATTAGCCCTAGGCACAGAAAAACCCTTTGGTCATAACTTGGACGCTGAATTACATGTTCATTTATAAAAAATATGGAATCTCAAATGTGGAATCAATTTATTCAGAAGAGATTAACAGGAGGAGTGCAGAAACAATGAAAGGAGAGTAAAAAAAGTAAAAAAAGAAAGATAAAAGATGCAATGAAAACTATATCTCTATCATGGTGCCCAACTTTATGATCGGACGATTATCAAACATGAAGAACAATTCCCTCACCTCTTTTTTATAAAATTGTAAAGGATGAAGTGCAAGTTAAGGATCTTTGAACAGCTATCATGAGATTTCCAGTGAACTTTGGAATACCCCAAGCGAACATTATCAATAATTTTATGCTCTCTCTTGATCTTGAGTAATTAAGAAAAAATCCCCTGGAGAAAGACAATCCTTATTATTTTGAAATTTGCTAATTTGCACAGTATATTTGAACTGTGCACTTGTCACTTCGGACTCTGGGATTTAAAATATATCTTATGAGGTTGCAAACTTTTAGAATACAGGTTTTTGAAGTTCTGTTTCTGATCCTCTAAGACACATCATGAGATTAATTTAGAAATTAGAAACAAATCCTGTGGAGAGAGACAATGTTTCTGTTTTGATACTTGCTTATTTTGCACAGCACATATTCCTCATGAGGTTGCTAATCTTTAGAATATATCCTCTTGAAGTTTTTCTCTACACAATGTACTTCACACAATTATTTATTATAGCGTCTTGCCTGAACTGCCAAGATACACTTAAAAATTAGACAATAGATACATTTTAAAGATTTGATGATGCATAATTTGCACTTAGCACATGTCACTTTTTCTTTCTCCAAATAATAACGATCAAAGGGATAAATACAATTGTTTGGGGATAACTCAGCGTATTCCACAGGTTTAGGAACTCCTGGTTACAGTCTATTTGTGTAATTCCCAGTCTGTCCTGTAATCGATATAGGGATAGGATTATCCGGGTCACAGACATAAAGTACTTCACTTAGAAAAAATTACCCCTGCTAATCCCCCCTATTCGCACTTGTTCCCTGTCACATCCTTTCCACAACTCTCATTGTAACCTCTGACATTAGATACGATTTCAAACTGAGACCTCAGAGTCAGAGGTGACTACACCAGATCAAACTGAGGATGAAACTGGATCCACAGAGGCAACCGGAGGAAAGTCGGCATATTTTCATACGGCAATATTGGCAGCAGAACATGCTGCGCAAACCCCCAGAAGCAAAAAGCAGAGACAGACAAGAAGAGGGGGGCAATGGCACAAAAGGGCGCGTGTCACCCGTGGTGACAAGGAGCAAAAAGAAATTCAACAGACGGCGTTAAATCAATCACCGTCCGATAACCTCACCATTATCAATCTGACTCCACGGACTCTGACACCAACTGAGGAAAAAGTGTTAGAGGTGGGTTTTTCATTCTGTCCTCGAAAGAAACTAGAGTAAACGCAAACTCGAATTGACCTATTTAAGTTCACCAGGAAATTGAAGCGCCACAATTTCTTTAAATTACGACCTAAGAAGACATATACTAGAGGGAACAGTCAGTGCCCATTGGATACAGACATTTTGGTTGGACAGGATGCATCTGCGATTCAGGTCCTAGAAGATCTGAGGAGAGAAATTGATGGCCCTATGGAGGAAGAAGAGCTGGTTGGGTTTTTGGGCATTGAGCAGCGAAATTTGCCTACATCTTTCAGGCCAGCTTCCACTTTTTTGCCTCAAATGCCAAAAATGATGATCAACACATTCTCCGAGAAGGTTGTGAAAGAACTGATGAACTTATGAAGCTATGACCATGGCTCAAGAAAGAAATCAAATTTCACTTATGAGCAAAGTGTGGTAATTGAAGGACTCAAGAGTGATGCGTCTATTGTCCTCGGATAAGGGCGGAAAGATTGTGTTGCAGACATTTGACGCTTACAATAAAGAGGCCTTACGCCAACTAGGTGATGAGGAGTTTTATGGGACGGTAGGAAAATATGTTTACAATAAGAGTGTGACGGATTGTCATGTGCCATTGAAGAGTTGGTATGAAAAGGGGAAGATAGAAACAGAAGAATATTTATTTTTGAGATGTTTAAATCCTATGACTTCTTGTTTCTATCACCTACCCAGGGTGCATAAGGACGCCCTATTGCCAAAAGTGAGGCCCATTGTATCATCGCAAGGCAGCCTTTTGGAGCATATTTCAATATATATAGATCACTTCTTATCTAGTTTTGTGGTACAACTGAAGTCTTATATTATAGATACTAAAGATTTCTTGTGACATGTAACTGATGTTGCATGGCAAGAGGGTGATCAGATGATCGTGATAGATATCACAACCCTATACACCTGCATAACACATCAACATGGTTTAGAGGCAGTTCTCTTTTTTCTGAGGATTCGAGCACTGAAATTTTCTGAGCACAGTGAGGTGCTGATGGAATTTTTAAGGTTTTGCCTGCATAATAACATCTTTCTGTACCAGGACCAATATTTTAATCAAGTATATGGGACAGAGATGGGCATCTGCTTTGCCCCCAGCTACGCAAACTTATTTGTGAGTTGGTGGGGGGAGCAGGTGGCCTGGTCGGAGGGCAGCAGTATTTGGACCAATAGGGTCGTGGCCTGGTACAGATACATAGATGATCTTTTTCTGACATGGAGGGGAACCTCAAAAATGGCTAAAGAATATGTTCAAGTATTAAATAAGAATAACTTGAACCTTAAATTAAATGCTAAAATTAGTGATAAAACAGTGAACTTCCTGCATTTGGAGGTTACAATTATTGAGAATAAAATCTGCACTAAACTGTATCGTAAACCCACTTCGGGTAATTCAATCTTACTTGCCCGCAGTGGGCAACCTCCCAAACTAATTAATAGTATCCCTTATGGGGAACTATTACGTATTAAGAGGAACAACAGTAGGGAGTTGGATTTCCAAAAGTATGCAGGAGAATGCATAGAGAAATTTAGAGCCAGGGGTTATGGTGAGCAAGTATTGGACGGAGCATTGAAAAGAGTAAATCTTATATCTAAAAAACAACTGCTAGTAGAGAAAGTGGGTAAGGAGAACCGGGAGGAAGGTTTTCGGATGATAATGACCTTCTCACAAGATTCAAAGAAATTGTGGACCATTTTCGGCAGGCATTGGAACCTGTTGAAAATGGATCCGATCATTGAAATGTATATTCCAAATTGGCCGCTGTTCACTTTCTGCAAAGCAAGGACCCTCCTAGATTCTTTAACAAGTAGCTACATGAGAAAAGGCACACCTTAGACATTTAACAGAGATCTGAAGGGCTTTTTCCCATGCAGGAAGTGTAAAACTTGCATGGGGAGCAGGAGAGTATTAACATACCAGGTACCAGGGATAAAGAAACCGAAAGGCCTCAGTAAATTTGTTACATGTAGTACCCCATAAACGGCGTATTGTCTTGTTTGCCCTTGTTGACTCAGGTACATTGGTGGCACCATCCACCAGACCAAGATACATGTCTTAGAGTACGCAAGGGCAATCCAGAATGGAGACATGACGTACCCGGTGGCTCACCATTTTAAAGCTAGACATAATGGTGACAGATCTCTTTTAACTTTTTTGCATTTGATCATGAACCGTTAAATCCCAAAGGAGGAGATAGGGTAAGCAGTCTAAGAAGATTAGAATCAAGGTACATCATTGACCTTCACACGAAAGTACCTGGCGGTCTCAATTCACATGAGGAATTGGCAGTGCATTTGAGAGAATAGATGTGTTATTCTATGGCCATGGAGTAACCTGTATTAGGACTTAATTTTTAACCTCATAAAATTTCTGATAGTGTTTTGGGTTGAGATATGATTATGCAAGATAAATGTTTTAATGAAGGTTGGGGACACTGAAAAAACATCATGTAATGAATTATGATGTAACCATTGGTCTGAAAGCCCATTCAGGGCAAGATTGAGGATAAAATGCACAGATGTTAGATTTGATATTTATCGAATGTTGCACAGATGCGTTTATGACTATTAAGTTTGGCCCATCTGTGGGCGGTATTTGAGTCAATCATGACAAAATAATGTGTGTCTATGCAGGTATATCTATGCATTTGGATAACTGTGCGGTTATAACCATGAGAAGCATTTAATGTACATTACAAGATGTCTGCCATTGTTTGCAGCAATGCCTCTCTCAGTGTTGATTAAAAAGTGATTGACATAAAACAGAGCTGTTTCAGGCACGCCATGTTACCATTGATGAAGGCATTAGCCGAAATGCATCTGATTGCCGTAAGTCCGTAAAATAAATGCTTTGGACTCGCCCCCGAGAGTGCTTTCTTTGTGTACAAGGAGTTACACAGAGGTTGGAGCAGTGATAATTGCGGGCGCACCACCCGCAAAAAGCACCCGCACGGGAGTGCACGAAGGAGGTGGAACTAGGAGCAGATATATATATATATATATATATATATATATATATAAATATATATATATATAAATATATCCAAATGTAATTGCAGGCTCTGAACCCCTGCCTCTTGCAGCGGAGGGCCTGGACGGGGCAGCCACTCCCCAAATCTCCAAAAAACAGTTCCACACGATACAAAACAGGAATGTCCAGGCCAGCTTTGCAGTTATCCAAGAGCTTTTATTTTAGCTCCTACTCAACGCGTTTCGAGGTACAACCTCTTGATCACGAGCGTGAGTGTGAGTGATTCTCATGTTTAAGTATAGTCACATGATCTTCCAAACAACATAGTAAACAGACTTGTGAGACAGTCATTAGGCATTTGTAACGTGTGGTTATACACAAATGCAAATTAAATAAACTACATACAAAGCATAAAATAATCAATGCTATGTACAAAAAGGAAGAAATAAATTAATTAAGCAAGCATGGAAAGGCAATGATTTCTGTAGACATTACATTATTACATCATGTATAGTCTCAGCAATTGAAATCTCGCAAACTAGTAAGGCGCATTAATAAATGGTGGCATGCTCATTCAGTTTCTTCTGGGGTTATTTTAGTGCATGGTGCATCCCGGATAATTAATCTAACTCCAGGGTGAGTTCACTTGGGTTGAATCGTCCAAAACAGCAATGCAAGCCGCATTCATACAATCTTTTTGCTGTACATGAACTCGGGCAACTAGACATCCTATCTGTCTTATGGCTTTGCATTTCAGATGCACCAACCGAAAAATAAATAAAGAACACTCCAGTTAATGTGGGCATTTAGTCAGGAGTGCCTGTATCTGTGCCTGCTTCCGCCCCAGTGGGCATTACTATAAAATCGGAAAACAGAAAAAACAGAAAAACCAAAAGCACTACAGCTCCAGTGGGCATCTAGTCAGGAGTGCCTTTGTCTGTGCATGATTTCGCCCCAGTGGGCAAAAAATGTTCATAAACAACATAAAAGTCATTGACCTACTGAGCCGCCATTACTCATATTGCCGTCCATACGTGTCAACTTCCATACTTGAAAACGTGTTAAAGTGCTCGTGCATTGTCAAATCGAGTGACTTCTCACAAATATCTGGTGAAAAAATAGACAATTCAATGATTAGAGGTGCATCAGTGACAAGTCTCATTACATCATTATATACAACAGTATTCTCACAAACCAAAATTAAAAACAGTGCTGAACAAGTCTTCACCTAGGAATCAAATGTACTAAGTGACGGAGTCCACCAGCTTAACCCAGATGAACTTCCAGTTCTTCATCAAGGTTGTGCCCATCCGGCTGCTTAGTTCTATATTTTATGATCAGAAGGGATTCCAACCTGCGGAGTTCTTGAATCCTATTGCCCCCCCTCTCCCTTGCGGGTATGGATGCCAGCACGCAAAAGGATAAAAAATTAGGGTTGCTTTTGTGAAAGGACTCAAAATGTCTCGCTATGGGGTAACTTTTGTCTTTATGATTTATGGCCCTCATATGTTGCAGCACTCTGTCTTTGGCAGGTAGTTTCGTGCTACCTATATAGGTTAGTTTACAGGGGCACATGAGTGCATACACCGCATAGTCAGTTTGACATGTTGTGTGCACTCGGATGGTAAAAGGGTCGAGATGTTTAGAAAGTTGAATGGTTTTTTTGCTGGTGCTATTCTTGCAAGCCTTGCATCTGCCACAGGTATAAAATCCAGTGACAGGATTCTCTCTGACTTTTTTGGGGACCAAAGTAGTACATAACGTGTCTTTTAGAGATTTAGCTTTTCTGAAAGTAATCTGGGGGTGTGGGCTAATGGTTGCTGCTATGTCCTTATCTAGTTTGAGGACATTCCAGTATTTGTCCAGGGCCTTCCTTACCTCCCTATTCTGGCCGTGAAAATCTGTTATGAACCTGGTAGTGACAGAGGAAGGTTCGTGATTTGGGTCCTTATCCTTTAACAAGTCAGTGCGGTTCAAAGTACTTACTTTAGTCAGAGCAGCATTGATGCTTCTCTTACTATAACCTCTTGCTATAAATCTTTGGGTCATGATTTTTGCTTCCTTCTCAAAGCCTGAATTGTCAGAACAGTTCCTCTTGGCTCTTAAGAATTCGCCTAGGGGGATGGAGTTGATCAAAGACCCTGGATGGCAGCTGCTTGCATGGAGCAAGCTATTACCTGCTGTTTCCTTCCTGTAGAGTACAGTGGTGAGGGTGGTACTAGGAGCAGAGATATATATATATATATATATATATATATATATATATATATATATATATATATATAATATATATATATATATATAAATATATATATATATTACCTACTGGCGGTCGCCAGTAGGTATATATAGTTAGGATTTTTTCCCTATGGCATTTTTGAAAATTCTATGTCTAATAACTTTGGCGTTTGTGGACGGAATCGGCTGAAATTTGCAGGAAAATGGCACATTCTGTTTCTGAGCAGCTCCTGGAAATTTGGGGGGGGTCGTCAAGGGGGGGCTGAGAAAAAAGGGGGGTCCCAAAACGCGTTTTTCCCATGTTAATTTCCATAGGGCGGTTGGACTCACTTTTAGCCCGAACGGCTGAATGGATTTTCACGAAACTTGGCAAAATTGTAGGGACTGTTAGCCCGATGTGCCTTTGCTAGGTCTCAATATATGTGCTCCAGTAGTTTTTGAGAAATTAACGTTCAAAACAAGATATATATCTGTAACAGCGCTCCGGGCAGTGATCCGGTCCGCTTACTTTTCGCGAAACGGAACTTTGCGCGCAGAAAGCTGATTGGCTCTCCGGTGTCTGTCAACATTCTAAACAGTCTGGAGCGGCCGCCATCTTATCTCTCGGTAGGATCGAGAGAGAAGAAGAGGTGAAAAACGAAGGGGGAATTTAATGAAAGGGGGCAAGGTATACCCCTCTTGACCCCCTAGGATTGTTGTTGGGGTTATTAAAGGGTCCCGTGGGGAAAATAAAAAAAAAATGATTTTTCACGGTAGAAGCGCTTCACGGGCCGCGAACTGGGCCGCAAACTGGTAGCGAAACGGGAATTCGCCATTTTGTGCTTCGTTTTAATTGTTTAGAGACAAAAATTATCGCCGCACATTGGCCACAATGCATGAATATCGCTGAAAAGTCAGCGATATTCATGCATTATCCAGCAAATGCTCTTAGCCATGTTATCCACCTTCCATTGGATAACAGAAATCTGATTGGCTCTCCGGTGTCTGTCAACATTCTAAACAGTCCGGAGCGGCCGCCATCTTATCTCTCGGTAGGATTGAGAGAGAAGAAGAGGTGAAAAACGAAGGGGGAATTTATTGAAAGGGGGCAAGGTATACCCCTCTTGACCCCCTAGGAATGTTGTTGGGGTTATTAAAGGGTCCCGTGGGGAAAATAAAAAAAAATGATTTTTCACGGTAGAAGCGCTTCACGGGCCGCGAACTGGGCTGCAAACTGGTGGCGAAACGGGAATTCGCCATTTTGTGCTTCGTTTTAATTGTTTAGAGACAAAAATTATCGCCGCACATCGGCCACAATGCATGAATATCGCTGAAAAGTCAGCGATATTCATGCATTATCCAGCAAATGCTCTTAGCCATGTTATCCACCTTCCATTGGATAACATGGCTAAAAACTGCTCTGTGCGTGAGCTTTTTTTTTTTTTTTTGCTGCGTGACGTTTGTTAACGTTCGATTCGATGGAAATCAGGAAGTGTTGACCACCATTTTGTCACTGCGAGTAAATATTTTGTTATAAATGAATCCTTATTGATAAACATTGTCTGCGCCATCTTGCGTTTTTGTCCAATGCCACAATTTTGTCGTGCACGGCAGCCATTTTAGATGCCTTGACCAGGGCCACTCTCTGCACGCCGCCGATCCTCAGCATGGCTCCCCACCCTCGCAAGCATCTCCCCCACGCACTGGTCACCCCCGCTCTTTCTCTCATGCATGGGTCATATACTTCCCCCCATCTGCGCTGCTCTTCTCTGAGAATCACACCCTGTGCCCGCCCGACACCTCCCTTTCACCCTATTCACTACCGCACCCTCTGACACTCCTCTTCCTCTGTGTCCGATTGTCCAGGCCGGACCTAGGCTTTCACCTAGCCCTGCGGATGTAGTTTATGGCCCCAGCTGTAGAGTATCCAGACATGCCAACCTTCCCGATTCAGGCGTGAGACTACTGATTTCAGTGCTAGTCTCCCGCCTCCCGATTCCTGCAAGCAAAAACCCGGGGGCATATTACCAACAACTAGCGATAATTTTTGTCTCTAACTTGTTTAGAGACAAAAATTATCGCCGCACATCGGCGAATTTTATCGCACATAAACCTCGCTATTAGCAAGGTTTATCGCAAATGCGATAAAAAACGGCCGCAATGCATGAATATCGTTGAAAAGTCAGCGATATTCATGCATTATCCAGCAAATGCTCTTAGCCATGTTATCCACTTCCCATTGGATAACATGGCTAAAACTGCTCAGGGCAGGTGTTAGGTTTTGGAGATATTCGCGCTTAGCGCGAATATCTCCAAAAGTTGGTAATAGGAGATAGCGATGGTTAGGGACTGTTTCCAGTCGCTAAAATCTTGGCACGCCCACTTTGCATGTCATTAGTGATAAATATCACTGATATGCAAAGCGGGGCCCAAGATGGTCGCTATCTCCTTTTAGCTGTCACTAACTGGTGTTAGCGACAGCTTGGTAATAGGGAGATAATTTTATCTCTTTTTTTTTTTGCTTTTAAAGCCAAAAAAGCGGAAATAACCCCCCTTGATAATATGCCCCATGATTTCTCGGGGGTTTCAGCTGACAGGGCTTGGTATTGTGTTACGTGCTAATTCTTCCAGGAAACGTCAGAGGGTCGATGCAGGGGTTCTAGAAGGGGTGATAAACCATTTAAGCCTCATGAACAAGCGCATGGTCTTTTAAAGATTTATGAAGTTCTCGGGGCGGCGGTGTGTGTGTGCCCTCTTTCAGGAGCGGGCGGGGGGGGCACTGCCAGCAACTTGCCAGGCCAGGCAGTGTTCAACACGTGCATCACCCTTTCTCTGCCTGCTATTGCGCTCCATGCTTCGGAAAGGTAAGAAAAAGAACGTGCATTTGAGTTTGAAATGTCCGATCTTGTAGCAGTACACTTGCAAAGCCCACACATGACAATAATCCGATTCAAGGCCCCATTCACCCGATTTTTTAAACATATATAGCACTCCAACAAAGTTAGATTTTAAAACTTTATTAACATTTAACTATAATGAACGGAACAAAAACTGTAAAAACATTTAAACATTTTTCACCCAAAAAAGCAACAATGGTCAGAAGCTGTCTTTTGTGCGAACAGTCCCAAGGCAGCACAACGTGCAGAGTTCTGGACGGCACCCAGGTGATGTCGCCTGGGTGCCGCACTGGTTTTGGTATCCTACAATGCTGCTCCGAAAATTGGCGCGGGGCGTCCCGGGTGGTGCGGGGGGAGGCCTCGTCAGTAGCGGTCTGTTGTGCGAATAGTCCCAAGGCAGCAGAACGCGCTGAGATGTTGATGGCACCCAGGTGATGTCCAGTAAACTGCCGCACTGGTTTTGGTATCCTACAATGCTGCTTCGAAAATTTGCGTGCGGCGGCCCGGGGGGGGGGGGGGTGCGTGGGGGAGGCGGCGTGAACGGGCCTCCCCAGGTGGCGGCCATCCAGCTGAGTTGCGCCCGCTCTTGCGGCTACAGCGTCTCGCTCACCATGTTGTTGAGTTGCTCCCACTCTTGCAGTGCAGCGATAGGCGCCTGCCACATGACTTTTAAAATGGCGGACGGCTCTTCGGTTTTGGGCCTGGTCCACTGAAATGGCCCTGGGACACCTTGGAACTCAGACGCTTGCCTGCTAGGGCTTGGGCTCCATTCTCGAAAAGCGTCCCCTCAGCCGTGAAGATTCTACAAAAGTCTTGGGGGCCCCCGACTCCCGCAGGCTTCCGGTGGGGAGCGGCTGCCATGATTGCTCGCGGAATGACCACGACGGAGCCACGAGATGGTGGTGCTCTCATGCTGACGCCAGCTTCAGTCTGAATGATCCAGAAACAAGGTGGGGCTTTCATCGTTTGGGAAAAAAAAATGTTCTAAACCAATGAAAAGTGTTATTTTTAGGTCATATGACCAAGCCTTCCATCTTTAGGAAACCAAAAGTAAAATGATCCAATGAAAAGTTTTATAAACAAGTCACATGACCTGTTATGCGGCATAGGGCTACAAAAAGCGTAGAAAATCCGTTGGCACGTGAGGCGGCGTCAGTAGCGGACCGATGTGCGAATAGGCCGAAGGCAGCACAACGCGCTGAGATCCGGATGGCACCGAGGTGGTGTCAAGCAAATTGCCGCACTGGTGTGGCCATCCTACAATGCTGCGCCGAAAGACGGCGTGTCCAGCTGAGTTCCGGTCACTCTTCCGGTACAGTGAGTCGAACGTGCCGAGATCCGGATGGCACCGAGGTGGTGTCCAGCAAATTGCCGCACTGGTGTGGCCATCCTACAATGCTGCGCCGAAAGACGGCGTGTTCAGCTGAGTTCCGGTCACTCTTCTGGCACAGTGACTCGAACGCGCCGAGATCCAGATGGCACCGAGGTGGTGTCCAGCAAGTTGCCGCACTGGTGTGGCCATCCTACAATGCTGCGCCGAAAGTCGGCGTGGGGTGCCCCGTTGGCTTATGAGGTGATGTCAGTAGTGGACCGATGTGTGAATAGGTCGGAACCAGCACAAGGCGCCAAGATCCGAATGGCAAGTCCTGGATGTTGAGTGCCTCAGTTGAGATTTCTGAGCAGTGTTTGTAAGACTGTCTGAAGCTTATGTGCACCTGCTGCAGCTTCACTATTGCCCTGGTGTGGCCAAAGGTCGCACATGACATAGGCGGCCGGCTCCCGAGGTCCGGCGGAACTTTTTTCCTTTTCCTTTCTGCTTCTTTTCCTACAATCCGTTTCATCTGAAGACACGACCAGGTCCCTGAATGTGTGCAGTGGGACGCTATTGATTGAATGAAAATGGCGGCTTGACACAAAGCTGACTCAAGCGTTGCTGTTGATGCTATACAGACAAAAATTGGTTTTCAGTTTGTACATTCTTCAGGATTTTTTTTTCTATCCAAGTCTGATTGACAGTTTGTAGAAAAATGGCTTCAGATTTTCCACATACTACTCTTCAACATTCTTCCTAAATGTAACAATGTGAAACTCACTAGGAGAACGGCTGTTTCTGTTTCCTTTCAAAATGCTGCCAACAATATTTTCTGAATGGAAGACACCATCTTGTAGCATAAAGGGCCGAAAGGGGTTCTGGTCTGGCCGATGGTTGGTGGAGACATTTTGACTATATCTTGGACCTGCCCGGCCTCGCACAAAATGGCGCCGGTATAAATGGGACTCGTAACTCCTTGCCCGCAAATGTATATCTAGAAAATGTTATTGTAAGTGGCCCTGTCGTATTTTAATTACAAAATGTACGTCCACCGATTCCGCAACTGTTAGACACCTTTGTACTTGCAACCTAATGGCCCGCTCGTTACGTTCCTCTACAGTGTAAATGTCTCCTCATCATATACGATTTCAGTTTGCTCCGTGGCCGGCCCACGTGGTTATAGGCCCGTATTTGTATACTGATATTTTCACAATAAAGGTTTTTAAAACAAAACACGGTAGTAGTATTTACATTGGTAAAGTTTTTACTTTTAGTCACTGTTTTCGAATCAGTAAAAGGCAAGTGAAATAAAGCAGTCCAATTACATGACGGATAAAAGGTATAATATGTAGGAACGCAGTAAAGATAAATTGTCAAGGGCAGTTGTGTTTTTCATTTCTGCAACATAAAGTGATCGATAAGAATGTGATAATCAGGCGTATCGGCGACTAAGACAGCAGGCCGAGTCTCTTTTACTCAACGGCTCCGTCATGGAACGAAGAAACGCCCTTTTTCTCGAAAAAGGAATATATTTTACTTGCAGGACAGTTGTAAATTTTCCGGGAAAGTACATTAGCCTAGAATATTATAACATATATGTTTTAAAAAAAATAATGTTCGAAAACAATAAAAAGCGTACTTTTTAGGTCATATGACCAAGCTTTTCATCATTAAAATAACAAAAGCAAAATGAACCAATGAAAAGTTTTATTAACAAGTCACATGACCTGTTATGCTTACGTTACGCGCTGCGCGCCGCGCCTCGGATCACTTCCGGGTGCGCTAACGCGGCGTGTCATATAACGCATTACGCGACAACGTAGGTCAAGAATATAGTCAAAATGTCTCCACCAACCAGCGTTCGGAAGACAACCCCTTTCAGCAGTCCAAAAAGTTCTGTTAAATGACAACAGAGGGGACAGGCAAGAAGAACCATCAGTCAAAGAGGGGAGGGCAAGTTCTTCTCTTCCGGGTCATGTTGGGGCGCTACCGGAACTGATCGAATTGGTAGTCTAAAGTGTTTCTGGATGTTTCAGACTAAAGCTGGCGTCAGCATGAGAGCACTACCATCTCGTAGCTCCGTCGTGGCCATTCCACGAGCAATCATGGCAGCCGCTCCCCACCAGAAGCCTGCTGGAGTCGGAGGCCCCCAAGACTTTTGTAGAATCTTCACGGCTGAGGGGACGCTTTCGAGAATGGGACCCAAGCCCTATCAGGGAAGCGTCCGAGTTCAAAGGTGTCCCAGGGCCATTTTAGTGGACCAGGTCCAAAACCGAAGAGCCGGCCGCTATTTTGAGAGTCCTGTGGCAGCCGCCTAACGCTGCACCGCAAGAGCGGCAGCAACTCAACTACATGATGAGCGAGACGCTGTAGTCGCAAGAGCGGGCGGTAAACAGCAGAATGGCGGAAGAGGCACAGTGTAGCAAAAGCGGGCGGAATGGCAACTGAAACGGTAAAGGGGCGCCCCACTACAGCGTGTCTTCAGGTCAAACGGATTGTGGGACAAGGTCCAGAATAGAAGAGTCATCAAAAGGCAAAAAGTTCCGCCGGACCCCGGGAGCCGGCCGCCTATGTCGGGGCGATCTCAGGCTACACCGGTGCTATAAGACTTGGGGAGGGTGTCGGAGCCAAGCGTCTTCTCCGAGTCCATGGCCATCACACCGCCCCTCAGGGGCCTCCGTCAAGCTGTTTAGGAAGGTAACATATCACATTGTTTTCTAATGCAGTCAGGTGCACAAACGACACTCACTTACTTTGAGAATAGTGAAGCTGCAGTAGGTGGAAATAAGCTTCAGACAGTGTTACAAGCACTGCTCAGAACTCTTAACTATGGCACCCAACATCCAGAACTTATGCCATTTGAGAATGGCAGTGACATTGAAGCAACTCAGGGACCAAAACCATTAACGTACTTTCACGTATGAAAAACTTACTTGGGGAGGGGGCAGAAGCGAAGCGCCCCCTCCCAGTCCGCGCCACCACACCGTATGTTGAAAATCTGAAGCCATCGTTCTACAAAGTCAACCAACCTTGGATTGAAAAATCTAGAAAAATGTACAAACTGAAAACCAGTTTTGGTCTGCATAGCATCAGTAGCAACGCTTGCTATCAGAGTGCATGAGTTTCATGCTCGATCGATTGAGCTAGCCGGATCGGGCAATAAAAAGTATAAAATAGTTATGTAAATAGTTATTTAATAAAATGTTTTACCCTGTTTCTTTGCTGGTGTGTTGTCTATATTTTTAATATTTGCATAGGGTTTGTCGTTATTTTGGGCGGGGTGGGTGACGGAGTCGAGCTGTCTTGCAGCCCTCATGGTGTGGAGCTCAGTTCCTCTCACTATTTTCGTATTTCTCATGAAGGGTTGTTCCTAATATTTCTATTTTAGCGAGGTCAAAAAGAGATCCAATTAGTGGCCTACTGATTTTGCTCGATTACTTTTATTTTTTTACACGATTTTTCACTATCTGCAAAGACTAAACAGAGTATTGCGACTTTGTGCTTGTTTGTAAATAGAGAATGATCCAAAGAGAACCAATTCTAAAACAGTAAATGCTTGGATAACAATCAATCAAATGGAGAGACAAGCAGGCACGACGGATTACAACGGGGGCAAAGGCCTGCGTTAACTACCGTTCACTATCTGCAAAGAGAGAGTACTACTAAGAGAAAAGAGGGGAGGGGGGGCAGCGTTCAAAGCACATCAGCGTGCATAAATACGAAAATGTTTTTATCTATCACGTACTTGACATTTTAAAGCTTTTCATATTTGCTATTAAAAAACCAATGAAATTCACAGAAAAAACCATAGGTTATAGTGGATATATAGTTAGGAATTTGCATTTACAAAACCTTGAAAATTCAATGAAAAAACCATTGGTTTTAGGCCATATATAGTTAGGGATTTGCATTTACAAAACCTTTTTTTACTCGCATAAAACCATTGAAATTCCATATATAGTTATAAGCGCTAACTATATATCGCGCACCCGCAATCCACTGCTGATGATGTCACATATTACATCATTCATGACATGGTTAGTGACATCACTGATGACATCACTGATGACATCTCAAATGACATCACTGATGACATCACTGAAAACATCTCATTTGACATGACTGATAACATCACTGATGATATCATTCATGTGATAATACCATGAACCTCTTCAGACTCTAATATAACCTTAGATACAATCAGTGTAAACAGACAGTCACAGACTGTCACTCATCCATGGAGTTACTCACACACCTAGTCAGTTATGCCAAAAATCAATCACACCTCCATTTTCTCAACTATACAGTTATACACACCTTACTTATTCAAACATATACTAACACATATTTACTTTACTCTCTTATACAATCCCTGATACAAGTTCACAATGATCCATACAGCCACTCACACATTCACTGGCTCTTATGCACAGTTATTTATATATGTCAACTCTCACATGTACTGTGTTTTACATATGTACTTACTTTGACATGTAGCACTGAGATATCCATTCATTCACCAATACACTCATGCACACAGTCAACCGCCCATACATCTGTTTCCACATGCACTTTTGAACCCATACATCTAGTGAATCAACTGCTCACACATCTATGCACAGAGTCATACACCTCCCAGCCACCCACACACACACTCAGTCTCCCATACAAATACTTGGGCAACCAATCAATAACCCATATAGTTACTCATATAGCTACTGATCAACACATGCAGCAGTTTACAGAACAACAGACATATTGATGCACAAATTAAGACAGTTTAGTCACTAACCCATGCACTCAGTGAGACACATTTAATCACTCACTCATACAGTCAGACATGCACCTACTAAATCCTTCATCCAGACACTTATACATCCACTCATTCTTCAATATGTAAGACATATTTTTACTTTACAGAAACATACAGTCACTGGATGTTGTCATCAGTGATGTCATTTTATTTGTCATTAGTGATGTTGTCAGTGATGTCATTTGAGTTGTCATCAGTGATGTCATCAGTGATGTCACTGACCATGTCATGAATGATGTAATAAGTGACATCATCAGCAGTGGATTGCGGGTGCGCGATATATAGTTAGTGCATCTAACTATATATGTGAATTTCAATAGTTTTGTGCAAGTAAAATAAGGTTTTGAAAATGCTAATCCCTAACTATATATGGTCTATAACCTATGGTTTTTTCAGTGAATTTTCAAGGTTTTGTAAATGCTAATTCCTAACTATATATGGTCTATAACCAATGGTTTTTTCAGTGAATTTCAATGGTTTTTTAATAGCAAATATCAAAAGCTGTAAAATGTATTCTTTTTTTTTTTTCCTCCAAAGTACGCTCCCCGGTTTGCTTACTGGTGCGCGTACCGGGCGCTCCCCCCGCGAAATTTAAAATTTTTATTTTCTTTATTTTTGCATGTATCAGCATCCTATTCCCCCCCCCTGAAAGCCTAGAGGGTCTACCGTGCCCCCTTCTACCCATTCCGAACATTGTTTGTCCTCCATTTTGTGTCTCAATTCTACCAATACTCAAAATGGAGGACTTCCGTAACGCTGCCGGTTCACGTACCGGGGAGCGCACCGGTAAGCGCTCGATAAAGAAAGGTGGGAAAGTAATTTACAGAAAAACCCCAATGCTGATGACATCACAAATGTAATATGTGATGTCATCAGCAGTGCATTGCACGCGCAAGTTATAGTGAGTCCAACTAACTATAACGTGGGAATTTCAATGGTTTTATATCAGTAAAATTTCCAGCTAACTATAACTGGTGTGAAACCTATGGTTTTTTCAGTGAATATGTATATATATGTATATATATATATATATATATATATATATATATATATATATATATATATATATATATATATATATATATATATATATATATATATATATATATATATATATATATATATTTCCCAAAGGAAAACAGCAGTAAAAATGGCTGCCATGTTTCGAAATCAGTAACTGTATGAAGTTAGTCCTTTGTTGATGTTAAGCATTGGGAACATCTCTAGTCACATGATAATTGTATATAAAGAAAAAAATGGTGCTGATCAAGTGACATTGGAAAAAGCGTGACTGCCAAAAGGAGGTTATCTTTGGAGAAATAACTTAATGGAAACGATCCCCGTGAGTGCGCGAATCATTCTATCCCATTTGGAAAATCTATACATTATTTTCTGATCCCACCCTCATGTACCCGCAGCACCCGGCGTATGAGGAGCGTCAGCCTTGAGTGGACAGAGCCGAGAGATATGATTAGCAGCCAACCCGCAGTGTAAATATAAATCTACTGACGTGTTACTTGAACATAAAGAAAAACAAAGCTAAATACCACATAAAAGAGACAGCCATCGGAGGTGGAGAAGCCAAACAACACTAAGTCAGAGTACCCATGCTGTCCGGACGCATACCTCTACGGTAAGTCTCCAAGCGGAGAATTTTACTTTAATTGCGGCATGCACAGCAATGGCAAAGGGGTAAAATATAATTATCTCAAGCCCACAAAATAAATATAACTTTCATGGAAAAACATAAAATGTTCATTGATTCAGAAGGCCAGGAAGCAGCTGCAAATATTTTCAGACAAGCAAAAACAAACTTAGCTGAAGGAAACAGGAACACAACAAAAGGAAAAACAGAAACTAACAGCCTAAAGACTATTAAACCAACTAGAAAAAACATGTGGGAAACAAATATGCAAGTGGTGGGAGGCAACGTCTCTCCAGAAATATATGGATGCACAACGCTATCTAGGGGACTGAGAACATATACAATTTCCTCTTTTGAAAATCTAGATCAGCAACTCCTCCAGGAATGGGCTCAGTATACAACAAATTCAGTGCACAAGGAATAGTCAAGACTTTAGCCAAATACGCATGGAGTGATCAAGTAAAACTGCAATAAGAGATTAAGAGGATTGTGAAATGTATAGCACAGGACAAAGAAATACAAGCATCGGAGGTTTCCCCCAAAAGATGAAAACTCAACCTGCGGCTTACATTATTTTGTGAGCCAACCTTCACGTATTCGCAGCACCTGCTTTATGAGGAGCAGCTGCCCTGACTTGACAAAGCAGAAATATATATATATAATATATATATATATATATATATATATATATATATATATATATATATATATATATATATATATATATATATATATATATATATATATATATATATATATATATATATATATAAGCTAAACAAAAAATATGCTTTCAGTTTAGCTTATAGATCCCCTTCCAAACCACTGTGGGAAAAGCATGAGATAATAGTTTTCTTTCAAACATGATTCATGATATCCCAGCATAAGGCTTTTTCACATGGTAAAATCACCTTAGAACACACCACAATTCCTAAAATCAGTATATATATATATATATATATATTACCTACTGGTGGTCGCCAGTAGGTAGTTATAGTTAGGACCTAGTTTCCATAGGAAATCCGCAACATTATATTGGAAATAACTTTGGCGCAGGTTGTTGAATCTTCGCGGATTTCTCAAAGAAGATGGCCCGCTCCTTCCCTGAAAAGTCTCGGGAAGATTCGTCAAGCGGGGGCTGAGAAAAAAGTGGGGTCCCAAAACGTGTTGCCCCATGTTAATTTCCATAGGAACGGAATTACACCAAATTTGGGAAAATTGTAGGGTATGGTACGCAGATCACGCTTTTGGTTAATGGTGTAAATCCCTCCAGTAGTTCCTGAGAAAATCAAAAGAAAAAATATATACATCTGGGCAGAGCCTAACCACACATCTCATCTTGAGATCTGATTTGCTGTCAGCACTTCATCCAAGAAGTGTTGGCAGCCATCTTGGGACCAATATACATGATAGCACCTCATTAAAAAGCATTGCAGTTAATAGAAGGTTTTAGGACTTTAGTTACATTATAAATCATTTGTTGATGGTACCATACTCATTTTAGGAATTGTGGTGTGTTCTAAGGTGATTTTACCATGTGAAAAAGCCTTATGCTGGGATATCATGAATCATGTTTGAAAGAAAACTATTATCTCATGCTTTTCCCACAGTGGTTTGGAAGGGGATCTATAAGCTAAACTGAAAGCATATTTTCTGTAAATTCACATTATCTTTCTCAGTCATGTGAGAATGAAGTCTGACATTCTCAGTAAAGCATGTACATCCAACAAGGACAGAGACTGTCAGTTGATTCCTTTGTGTTCTACTGCAGCTTCCCAGTGTGTTCTAAAGAACAACTAGAGCGCTAACAGTCCAACTTATTACACAGGTATGGCACACCTGAAACCATCTTGATTGGAATAAAGTGGTAGCTCTTAAAACATTTAATTTAAAAAGGAACAAAATGAGGGGGTATATTTTGCCATAGAAAGTATGATTAGTGCTGCAGAAAGAAAAATTAGGGCACATTTTGAGTGACTTTTCAAATCCTCTTCTATTTCATTAAAAAATTCTGACATGCAGTCTCCCAAGATGGCCACCAGAGACAAAAGAGCCCAAATGTAGCCCAAGTATCACCCAGATGTACCCAAGTATAGCCCAATGACAGAATGTCCCAGAGTGTTCTAAAGAACAACTAGAGGGCTAACAGTCTTACTTATGAAAAAGTATGGCACACCAGAAGCCATCTTGATTGGAATTAAGTGGTAAGTCTGAAAACATTTAATTTAAAAAGGAACAAAATAAGGGGGTTTATTTTGCCATGGAAAGTGTGATTAGTACTTCAGAAAGAAAAATTAGGGCACATTTTGAGTGACTTCTCAAATCCTCTACTAGTTCATTACAAGATTCCGACATGCAGACTGAAACATGCACTTTCGAAACCAGCAGCAGACTTCCCTGGTAAGCAGTAGCTTTACTACAGTGATCTAATAAGCAACTAGCGTGCTAACATTCTGAATTTATGGCAAATGTGTGTCACATCTGAATGCGTTCTTGATGGAATCAAAGTAGAAACTGAAAGTATTTCCTACTGAGGAGACGGTAGTAAATGAGGAAAGTAGGAAACTTCATTACAAATAAGTCTCCCAAGATGGCCACCAGAGACAAAAGAGCCCAAATGTAGCACAGATATCCCCCAGATGTAGCCCAAGTGTAGCCCAATGACAGAATGTCCTAGAGTGTTCTAAAGAACAACTAGAGCACTAACAGTCTTACTTATGACAAAAGTATGGCACACCTGGAGTCATATTGATTGGAATAAAGTGGTAACACTTAAAACATTTATTTGCAAAGGAACAAAATGAGGGGGTTCATTTTGCCTTAGAAATTATGTTTAGTGCTGAAGAAAGAAAAATTAGGGCACATTTTGACTTCTCAAATCCTCTTCCATTTCATTAAAAAATTCTGACATGCAGACTGAAACATGCACTTTGAATACCAGCAGCAGACTTCCCCGGTGAGCAGTAGCTTTACTACAGTGATCTAATGAGCAACTAGAGTGCTAACATTCAGAATTTATGGCAAATGTGTGACACATCTGAATGTCTTCTTGATGGAACCAAAGTAAACAAGCATTGAAAATGCAATAGATCTCGCCCTCGTTTGAGTTAAAGCCTTTCTGTTTGTAATGAGGTGACTTTTTAGCTTTGCTTTTATTAGTGTTTTTCAAACTTTAATGTAAATAACATGCATATGCATGCACATATGTATATGTATGCATGCATTTATATTTGTATTTATATAGATATGCAGATTATATATGTTTATATATGTATGTATATATAAATACACATACATATATATAAATGCATATGCATATATATGTGTATATGTGTGCGTGTAGAGAGAGGTAGAGAGGTAGAGGTGTAGAGGTAGAGGTGTAGAGGTAGAGAGGTAGAGAGGTAGAGGTAGAGAGGTAGAGACTAGTAGAGAGAGAAGTAGAGAGAGGTAGAGAGTAGAGAGTAATAATAGAGAGTAGAGAGTGAGTAGTAGAGAGTAGTAGAGAGAAGTATAGAGAGTAGCAGAGAGTTAGTAGTAGAGAATAGTAGAGTGAATAGTAGAGTGAGTAGTAGAGAGTAGTAGAGAGTGAGTAGTAGAGAGAGTGAGTAGTAGAGAGTAAGTAGTAGAGTGAGTAGACGAGAGCAGTAGAGAGTGAGTAGTTGAGAGTAGTAATGAGTGAGTAGTAGAGAGTAGTAGAGAGTGAGTAGTAGAGAGTGGGTAGTAGAGAGTAGCAGAGAGTGAGTAGTAGAGAGTGAGTAGCAGAGAGAGACAATAGTAGAGAGTAGTAGAGAGTGAGTAGTAGAGAGTAGTAGAGAGAGAGTAGTAGAGAGTCAGTAGTAGAGAGTAGCAGAGAGTGAGTAGTAGAGAGTGAGTAGTAGAGAGAGTAGTAGAGTGAGTAGTAGAGAGTGAGTAGTAGAGAGTAGTGGAGAGAGAGTAGTAGAGAGTGAGTAGTAGAGAGTAGTAGAGAGTGAGAAGTAGAGAGTCAGTAGTAGAGAGTGAGTAGTAAAGAGTGAGTAGTAGAGAGAGAGTAGTAGAGAGTGAGTAGTAGAGAGTAGAGAGTAGTAGAGAGTGAGTAGTAGAGAGTAGTAGATAGTGAGTAGTAGGGAATGAGTAGTAGAGAGAGAGTATTAGAGAGTAGTAGAATACTAGAGAATGAGTAGTAGAGAGTGAGTATTAGAGAGTAGTGGAGTAGTAGAGAGTGAGTAGTAGAGAGTAATAGAGAATATTCCAAAGTTTGGCACAGCACCACTTGCACAACAAGTCCAATCAAATCATATCACTTAGAGTCCTTATTGAAGCGCTGAATCTCGGTGTATTTTCAAATACTTTTATTTTCCTTAAGTTTATGTACCACAGCCTGCCGACGCATTTTGTTCTGTACAATAGAACTTCTTCTGGGCGTTCTTATTTCCTTCAAGTTATGTTGGTATCCTGTTGTCATATAACTAGATATTTCTTCCAAATGTTAGACGAGTCGTAAGTACATTCTTATTCAAAGTGACTAGGTATCAATTTTACCCACACAATTCGGACAGACTTGAGTAATTGATAGCATCCTCAAAGTCAGTCTTTCAAAAATACCAAAGTATAGGACATGATAAACCAAATCCAAATCTTTCTCAAGAAAAGTCATTTTCAATCGTTCGGAATATCGGTGTTGGGGCAGATATGACCCACGGACACGGTTTATGAGTTTTCTTAAGAAACATTTGGATTTGGATTATCATGTCCTATACTTTTGAATTTTTGAAAGACTGACTTTGAGGATGCTATAAATTACTCAAGTCCATGGATGCTGCTGGGAACGCCCCCAGCAACACCCATTGCACGCCCCTTTAACGCAGGACACTACGTTAAAGGGATTGATATTTATCAGGCAGGATTACGCCACAAAAAGTGGCTTAGTCCTGCCTGATAAATATCAATTAGTCGTCTGCGCCACCGGAACGTCACAAACAATGATGTTCCGGAGGCGCAAGGGGCTCGTAAATAAGGCCCCATAGGTTTCACACTCTTTATAGTTAGGAATTAGCATTTAAAAACCTTTGAAATTCACTGAAAAAACCATAGGTTTCACACCAGTTATAGTTAGCTGGACATTTCACTCATGCAAAACCATTGAAATTCACCTGTTATAGTTAGTTGTACTCACTATAACTCGCGCGCCTGCAATCCACTGCTGATGATGTCACATATTACATCATTCATGACATGGTCAGTGACATCACTGATGACATCACTGGTGACATCTCAAATGACATCACTGATGACATCACTGATGACATCATCCAGTGAATGTGGTTTGCTTTGATATTTAAATATGTATTATAAATACACTACTTTGCATTGAAGAATGAGTGGATATATAAATATAAATATGTGGATGGTGGATTTAGTAACAGTGTCATTGATTGTTTCCTTGACTAATTTGTAGAGTCTCACTATATATAATGTGTAGTTATTAAACGGTGTGAAAGTCTTTATTGCTTTGTCTTAATTGCTATGTTAAAGACTATATTTGTTATTGGTTTCTTAACTGAGTATTTGTATGGGATAAATAAATGTCCATGTGGTTTGGTGGGGGGTGTGTGCTTGCCAAAAAATGTGTGAATAGTTCATTCAGTAGGTATATGAGGTTAAGACTACATGTTATAACAGTTGTTTCAGTGAGTGTATATGTTTATGGGTGTGGTGGTGATGAAATATTTCTCTCAATCGTACAAACCTGAAAAAAAGGCAGTGTATGTGACAGATCTATCTAATTAAGTGTGCCTAAGACATAGTGATTGTCTGAGTCACTATATGGATAACTGTATACTTGTAATAGTGATTTTATAACACACTAAGTGTGAGTTACTATCTATATAAATAGAAGAAGTGGTGTTTGTATAAGTGTGTAGGTGAGTAGATGTAAGTGTAATCAATTGTTTGTATAAGTCAGATGGATGTCTTTATAAGTGAATACAATGTGTGCTGGTGTGTAATGTTGAAATAGGTGTATAAGTATATTTGAGAGTGTTCTGTTGATTATTCACTGCATATAACACTGAATCTATAGGTAAGTGATTAGATGTGTGTATAGTTCTATGAATAACTGAGTGGGTGTTTAGAAATTTCTATTGGTGTGTCAATGGTTTCAAATATGGCACTTTCTATTTTACAGTGAGTGATGAAAGATTACATTAGTGTGTGATGAGGTGTATTTAATTGTCACATGGATGATGTCATCAGTGATGTCATCAGTGATGTCATTTGAGATGTCATCAGTGATGTCATCAGTGATGTCACTGACCATGTCACTGACCATGTCATGAATGATGTAATATGTGACATCATCAGCAGTGGATTGCGGGCGCGCGAGTTATAGTGAGTACAGCTAACTATAACGGGGGAATTTCAATGGTTTTGTATGAGTAAAATGTCCAGCTAACTATAATTGGTGTGAAACCTATAGTTGTTTTAGTGAATTTCTATATATATTCACATATGTATCTATATAGATATATATACGTAGATAGATAGATAGATAGATAGATAGATAGATAGATAGATAGATAGATAGATAGATAGATAGATAGATAGATAGATAGATAGATAGATAGATAGATAGATAGATAGATAGATAGATAGATAGATAGATAGATAGATAGATAGATAGATAGATAGATAGATGGATAGATGGATGGATTGATGGATGGAAGGATGGATGGATGGATGGATCGATGGATGGATGGATCGATGGATGGATGGATGGATAGATGGATGGATGGATGTATGGATGATGGATAGATAGATAGATAGATAGATAGATAGATAGATAGATAGATAGATAGATAGATAGATAGATAGATAGATAGATAGATAATGTTAGAAATGGGATTTCTGGTTGGCTAAGGCTTGCGCCAAAGCCAGGCAGAAACCACTACTCTAGTCATGGCAAGAGAGTTACACGCTGAAGATAGCCCCTGCTCACCCCCTTGGAAGCTTGGCATGAGCAGTCAGGCTTATCTCAGAGGCAATGTGTAAAGCGATTGCACAACACACACACGCTTCAGCAACACACTAGGCACACTACAAAAGAAACTCCAGACAAGGTTATATCAATAGTAGCCTTTATATTGTCATAAACACATTATATACCTAATCACACATTTGCACTGTGCCAACTGGCCTGGGCAATATTCACAGGGGATTATATACTGGACCGGGCCAATCGGCCACGGGCAGAACCATCAAAATACAGGTAAGTAAAGGCAAATCACAACCAGTAACTACTGGTACAATAATGACCTAAGCATTAGACACCATCCTAACAATTCACAGCATGACATTAGGCAAAACACATTAGGCCGAAAAACCATATTGGGGATTAACATCCGCAGGTCACCATACCCCTTCTCAGAGGGTACAGATTTCCAACATGGCATTATGCAGCACAAACCTATCAAGCTCCTTTGGGATGAAACTGTATCCTAGGCAATAGCTCAGTATAGTATGGCCTAGACACCAACAGCAGTGCATGTAGCAATCTCATTAGGGTGCACGCATTGTAATCATATCCCTGGCACTGACATAAAACATCACCCTAGGGCCCTGTGCCCCATTTGCACACCAGGTGCTCACAGGCAGCTGAATTGTCCAGCCCATGCATAGGGCACCAAAGTAATTTCCCCCCACAGTGTCAGAAAACTACCCTGATGCCCAGCGAACTCCGGGGCAGGGGTGTTGCACACACCCAGTCTAGGTTCAAAGAAGAGGGCCTGAGGATCTTGCAGTCGCCACACTGTGGAGTATTTTCCCCACCATCGGTAAGGGGGGCTGGTTGGGGGTCTTCGTCGTGCAGCCCCTGGTATTCCAAAAACAAAAGACTGCAGCTGCCCGCAACCCTATGGCGCAGCTTGTGGCAATGGCTGGACCTCAACAGGCACAAGCCCACATACTGGCGTGGCCACCCTGAGCTATACAGGGCCACGCAGGCGGCTGCCGGAAGTACACAAGTGGCCGGCCTCACCTTTCAAAATCCCGGCGAATGGCACCACAGCACTGCTCCCGTGGCCTGACTTTCCGGACCCTAGGACCGTCAGACTCTGGTGTCTGGAGGACTGGCAATGTACGGAGCGAGACCTTTGTCAACTTGGCTCCCATTCTTCCGGTTTCTCCCCCAGCTTGACCACGGTCCTTTTCTTGACGTCAAAGTGAACTCCCTGGCCAGAATCTCTCATTACTTAGGCACGGCCTCGCAGCCCAGGACCAAGCAGCAAAGCCCCAGCTGCAGGCCCACACACAGGGGACTGGGGGTGAGTGGTTGCAATGTTCAATACTCAGTACATGATCCGCTTTGGTTTTGCAGAGTTTTCCCTAAGTTGGCAGGGTATGCCCAGACGTGGATCCCTTGCTTACTTTGCCACTGGATTCATGATAGCCTGGCTGATGAGGGTTATGAACCTGAAACTGGTCCCAGGAGGCTTGATTCCGGTCCAGGATAGACATGGCTTAGCAGTTCGGACTGGACAGTTCCCATGAGGCACAGGGTCAGACTGATGGGGATATGGCCATGTCTGAACTGGGGTGGTGGAGTGAGCTAAAGAATGATGATGGATTAAACCCAGATCAGGTGCCTGGGGTGAGTGCTTGCAATGTTCAACCCTCCGTCCATCATCCTCTTTGGTTTTGCTAAGTTCACCCTAAGTTGGCAGGGTATGCCCAGAGGTGGGTCCCTTGCTCACTTTACCACTGGATTCAAGATAGCCTGGCTGATGAGAGTTATGAACTCAAAAGCGGTCCCAGGATGCTTGTTTCCGGTCCAGGGAAGACATGGCTTGGCAGTTTGGGCTGAACTGTTCCCATGAGCCACAGGGTCAGACTGATTTGCATATGGCCATGTTTGAACTGGGGTGGTGGAGTGAGCTAAAGAATGATGATGGATTAAACCCAGGTCTGTTGACTGGGGTGAGTGCATGCAATGTTCAACACTCCGTCCATCATCCTCTTTGGTTCCACACACAGGGGAGACAATAGGCAGCTTTTCTTTATGGAGGTGGCCCGCCCACAAAACAGTGCTTGAAAGCATGCAGGGCTCTCCTCGTGCCTCGTACAGCTTTGGCAGGCACGCGGGGCTCTCCTCCTTCTTCCGAGAGCCCCGCCCAAACCCAGGCAATCCTTGCCTGTCTTCCTGTTTCACGCAGGGAGGGCACGGACCGGCGGGGTGGGCTCCAGCTTCGGTCCCGAAAAGCAAAAACCGATGGGGTGGGCACACACTCACCAATGCATAAAAAATGTGGGGTGGGACCCGCTCCAAAGGCACCACTGCAGGGTGGGCTCCCGCTCGGTGTTTGAGCATAAATTAGCAGGGTATCCTCCCGAAAAACAGCATCATAGACGCGGGGTGGGCTTCCGCTTTCCCCAACAAAACGCAGGATGAGCTCCTGCTTTACCAGCAGAGCATGGGGGAATCCCACACATCGGGTTTCCCTCGCAGCCTCAAGCGGCCAACGCCAGGTTCTCTTCTCTGCTGGCAATTTGAATATAGCACTCATGAGGCACTAGGTGTCCTCACAGTCCTTAAAAAAGGCAGAATCAAGGAGTCCTTGGTGCTGGGGAAACCACAGCACAGCGCCACCACGCAGGCTAGCACACAGGGACCCCAAGGAGAGAGCAGCTGGGTCCTGCGGCGGTTCCTCCTGGCAGAGTGTTCCCCCAGTCCAAGTAAGCACGAGAAACTTATGGGGTCACAGTCCCTACATTTATGGGACATTTTTCTTTGTTTGTAGAGTACAGGGCTTGGATCAGCCAATTCCAACTGGTTCTGGATTACTATGTTTACCAGGCTCCTCTTCCCTATTGTTAGGTGGGAGCTCGTCATGAGACACACCACAGGGGGGCAGAGCAAGCATTTACTAGGGCAGGTACCTTCCTATTCAGGGACCAGGGGCTTCTCCTCCCACTACTCAAAATGTAGAAGTCCCATTCAGCCTAGTGCTGACTCACCCTGCCCCTCCTGGAGCCACACACACCTCCCAGCCCCTGTCACTCGAAAGCCAGACATGCAATTCACATCAGGCAGGCAGACACATAGCACACAGAAAGGCCAACTTATAAAAGTGCCATATCTACTAAATCTGCCCACACCATCGCGTATCATTTATTATAACTATTTCTAACATACCAAACTTGACCATGCAGCACCTTTCATATCAGGGATTACCACTGAAACATGTATCAGGTAATCCCCAATGCATTCCTATTGGAGGGCAGCCCCACAGTAGTGAGAAACCTAAATAGCTGTTTGTAACTAATAGGACATGTTACACAATTAAGGTACATGTCATATCTTTTACCTACAATGCATCCTACCCATAGGGCTAGTTAAGGCCTACCTTAGGGGTGCCTGATATGTAGGAAAAGGGGGGTCACAGACATGGCACATGCTTTAGGTGCCATGTCACAGCGGCATTGACACTGCACGCACATGCCCTGCAATAGATGAGGCCTGAGATAGGTTTGTAAGGCTACTTTGGTGGGTGGCGCAACCAGCGCTGCAAGCCCACCAGCAGCAATTAAGTCACCAGCCCTGGGTATTTGGGGATAACAATTTACAAGGGACTGACAGGTAAATTAAATAGGCCAAACAGGTGTAGACCAATCTTACTATATTTAACAAAGAGAGCACAACACACACTTTACACTGGACAGCAGTGCTAAAGTACCCAGAGGCCTAAAACCACTAACACCATGTCAGAAAAATAGCTAGGAGAAAGACAAAAAGTTTAGGGATGACCCTGCAAAAAGGGTCAATTCCAACAGATAGATTGATAGATAGATAGATAGATAGATAGATAGATAGATAGATAGATAGATAGATAGATAGATAGATAGATAGATAGATAGATAGATAGATAGATAGATAGATAGATAGATAGATAGATAGATAGATAGATATGCATATATATAGAGCCACAATAACTATTTTTGCAGGAATGTGGAATTTTTGAACATTATGGTGAGCCCTACACTCCGCTTTTCCACTGTGAGCGTAATTTCTCCCAGCAGCACCTACCTGGACATAGCTGCATTCTGGGACCAGTAGTTTCGACGAACTGAGGTTGGGTTAGCAAATTCTAGAAGGGGCGGAGCAGATCCCTACCAATAGGGAAGTGGCAGGCCTTACTTAATTGTGTTTCAAATGCCTCCTGATCACAAAATTCATCTGAGGAAGGTCGACAAGAGGCCGAAATGCATTATGCCGTCATCTTGAATAAATGCGTTTCCAAGCCCTTGTGGCCCCGGCTCTTTTCTTGGGAAGAGTTGCTGGGAGATATATATATATTCACTGAAAAAAGTCCAAGGTTACAGGGACATTATTCGTGGGAGTGAGTGTCTGAAGAGTTTCAGCACTCTGTCCATCATCTCCTAGTGTTTGCTTTGCTCGCCCTAAGTTGGCAGGGTATGCCCAGACGTAGGTCTCTTGCTCACTTTGCCACTGGATTTAAGCTAGCTTGGCTGATGTATGGTGTTACCCCGAAACAGGTCCCAGGATGCTAGCTTCTGGCTCAGGGAACACCTATCTTGGCAGTTTGGACTGGACTGTTCCCATGAGGCACAGGGTCAAGACTGATTTGCATATAGCTGGGTCTGACATGAGATGGCAATGTGAACTAATGAACGATGAGGGATTCAACCCAGATTCTTGACTAAGGGTGAGTATCTGAAATGTTTAAGCACTCTCCATCATCTCTTTTTGTTTGCTTTGTTCACCTTAAGTTGGCAGAGTATGCCCAGATGTCAGTCCCTTGCTCACTTTGCCACTGGATTCAACCTAGCCTTGCTGATGAGGGCGTTACCCCAAAACCGGTCCCAGGATGCTTGTTTATGGTTCAGGGAAGACATTGCCAGACAGTTCAGGCTGGACTGCTCCCATGAGGCACAGGATCAAGACTGATTTGAATATAGCTGGGTCTGAACTGAGGTGGCAAAGTGAGCTAAAGAACGAAGATGGATTCAACACAGATCTGTGACTGGGGTGAGTGTCAGAAAAGTTTCAGCACTCTGTTCATCATCTCCTTGTGTTTGCTTTGTTCACCCTAATTTGGCAGGGTATGCCCAGACGTGGGTCCCTTGCACACTTTGCAACTGGATTCAAGATAGCCTGACTGATGACTTGTGTTACCCCGAAACACTTGTTTCCGGTTCAGGGAAGACCTGGCTTGGCAGTTCGAGCTGCACTATTCCCATAAGGCGCAGGGTCAAGACAGATTTGCATATAGCTGGGTCTAAACTGAGGTGGCAAATTGAGCTAAAGAACGATGATGGATTCAGCCCATATCTGTGACTGGGGATGAGTGTCTGAAAAGTTAAATAATTCCATCCACCATCTCCTTGTGTTTGCTTTGGGACGTTATACATAGGCTGACATTTCACTTGTACAAAACCAGAGAAATTTAGTTGTTATAAAATAACGTTGCGCCCCCACCAATGCACTGCTGATGATGTCACAAATTACATCACTCATGCTATGGTCAGTGACATCACTGATGACATCTTAAAGGCATGGCCGAGAGGCCTATTTGCAGAGTGGTGAAAAAGGGGGTGCGGCCTCTGACTACCTCTCAGCAATCCAGCTCTGTGGGGCTTACTGGAGGTAACAGGTGGGCTAGCTGGCCTCTAAGGATCCTCATCAATGAAGGGGACTTTATCCTCCAACCAAGAGTGTACCAACAGATGCATTCGCAGAGTAATGGAGAAAGGGGGTGGGGCCTCGACGAGGTTGGGCTGTTGTTGTGGCCTTTTCACCAGGGGTAGTGAGTGGTGCATGGGCCTAGTCTTTCTGTGGGGTGTCTTGAATTTAAACATCATGGAGGGCATGGATGGCATGGGATTGTGCTGATTTTTCCGTGTTTTTCGATTTTTTGGGGTGTTCATGGGGACAGGCCATGTGGGTGGGGGCCATTTTGAGTGCTGCCACAGGCAGGCCCTGGCCATGTGCTGGGAGGCAGGGGGCCATTTCGAATGCAGGCAGTGTTCTTAGGTCTGCAACCATTTTGCCTAGCTTTCAACCTTTATGCCCAGGGGTAGTGAGTGGTGTATGGGCCTAGTCTTTCTGTGGGGTGTCTTGAATTTAAACATCATGGAGGGCCTGGATGGCTTGGGAGTGTGCTGATTTTTCTGTGATTTTCGTTTTTTTGGGCTGTTGTTGTGGCCTTTTCACCAGGGGTAGTGAGTGGTGCATGGGCCTAGTCTTTCCGTGGGGTGTCTTGAATTTAAACATTATGGAGGGCGTGGATGGCATGGGATTGTGCTGATTTTTCTGTGTTTTTCGATTTTTTGGGGTGTTCATGGGGACAGGCCATGTGGGTGGGGGCCATTTTGAGTGCTGCTACAGGCAGGCCCTGGCCATGTGCTGGGACGCAGGGGGGGCATTTTGAATGCAGGCAGTGTTCTTAGGTCTGCAACCATTTTGCCTAGCTTTCAACCTTTATGCCCAGGGGTAGTGAGTGGTGCATGGGCCTACTCTTTCTGTGGGGTGTCTTGAATTTAAACATCATGGAGGGCTTGGGATTGTGCTGATTTTTCTGTGATTTTCGTTTTTTGGGCTGTTGTTGTGGCCTTTTCACCAGGGGTAGTGAGTGGTGCATGGGCCTAGTCTTTCTGTGGGGTGTCTTGAATTTAAACATCATGGAGGGCATGGTTGGCATGGGATTGTGCAGATTTTTCTGTGTTTTTCGATTTTTTGGGGTGTTCATGGGGACAGGCCATGTGGGTGGGGGCCATTTTGAGTGCTGCTACAGGCAGGCCCTGGCCATGTGCTGGGAGGCAGGGGGCCATTTTAAATGCAGGCAGTGTTCTTAGGTCTGCAACCATTTGTGGCCTTTTCACCAGGGGTAGTGAGTGGTGCAAGGGCCTAGTCTTTCTGTGGGGTGTCTTGAATTTAAACATCATGGAGGGCATGGATGGCATGGGATTGTGCTGATTTTTCTGTGTTTTTCGATTTTTTGGGGTGTTCATGGGGACAGGCCATGTGGGTGGGCGCCATTTTGAGTGCTGCTACAGGCAGGCCCTGGCCATGTGCTGGGAGGCAGGGGGCCATTTTGAATGCAGGCAGTGTTCTTAGGTCTGCAACCATTTTGCCTAGCTTTCAACCTTTATGCCCAGGGGTAGTGAGTGGTGCATGGGCCTAGACTTTCTGTGGGGTGTCTTGAATTTAAACATCATGGAGGCCTTGGGATGTGCTGATTTTTTTATGTGATTTTTTATTTTTTGGGGTGTATAACTGAACTGATGTTCCTCTGTCTTCTATTGCTTTTAGGTGCACAAGACTCAAGAGAACCACCAGTGCCAGGAAGAAGTCCTGCAGCGGTGTGTGTGTGCAGCATAACGTCACGTGACGTCACGTCTGGCCACAGACAACTCTGCAACTCCTGCAACTGCGGCCTGCTGTTCTGACCTGCTCTGAAGAAGATGGCCCCAAAAAAGTTCCCCATAGCTCCTCTAGCACGAAAGTTGCCAGTAAGGAGCAGAAGAAGCAAGTTACCAAGGAGACTGGTGTGCCGGCTGCCACATTTTTTGGGAGTAAAAAAAAAAGTACGCCTGCAGCAGCAGCGGGATCTGCTGGGGACCAAGCTGGGAGCTGCATCCCTGCTCCATTGGGCTCAGTGCCACCACCACCACCACGCCAACTTAAGTCCAAGCCCTTGAGTGCTGCAGAGGCACATAGTCTAGTTGTTCTTCAATCACCATAGACCAGTGATGTTGGCTCATCGCATGAAAGTAGCAGCAATGTCCCTCAATCAACACAGGTTGTTGTAACTCATCTGACGAGTGTTGAACAACCACAGCCACAACAACAACCACATGTGCAAGTACAAGCCCAAGTACAAGTGGAAAGAGAGGCAGAGTAAGGAGATATGCAAGCAGAGGTGCATGGAGGGTCACAAGTACCCATAATAGTTGCTCCTCCCGAAGTAGGGGCGCATCAGGAAATCGACAATCAAGGGAGGTATCATTTGAGGAAGCCACTCCTCCTGATGATCATTCATTGTCTTCCACACCCCTAGCAAGGAAGAGATCAAGGGTGGTGTCTACATCTTCTTCAAGCACACCTCCTTCTGATGATATGGATCAAAATTGGGAACCAGCACTACTGCCATCTGAGAGTGAGGCATACCATGATCTGACAAAGGTAGTTAAGCGTAAAAGGAAGCTCATCCAAAGTCTCATACTTATGGAGTGTGATGAGGCTCAACAAGAAGTGGCGGATACTGCTGCTGATGAAGACTCTCACGACGACGACGCAGTCATCATAGGCTTCAATCCAGCCTCAGCGGGCATGCAGCAAACAGACATTTTGACCCTAGCCCGAGAAGCTGCTGAGCGTGATGATGATGTTGTTGACGAGGAGGCAATGGAAACACCACAATCATTGGATTTAACTAGTACACCAACACCTACCGCTTCCATATTTCTTCCTCGCCAGAAGGGAACTCCATCCACCTCGACCTCAATTAGTGGTGGTGAAAGTGCACAACGTAGTAAAGTTCGGCAATCCACATCCTCCACTTCATCTGGCATTAGCAGCATGACCACCACCAGTATCGCTGCCTCTTCCGGCCCCCACAGACAATTCAAGTCCCCAGTTTGGGACTTCTATAGTGTTTGCCCAAAAAGGGAGAACTTCGCCATTTGTAGCATTTGTAAGCATGCAGTTAGTCATGGTAAGTTTGGTGCCAACTATGGTACCGGAGGCCAGAGAGGTCATCTTAGGAGACAGCACGCTGTCCAATGGTTTGCGCACCTAAAGGAGATCAAGGAAGCCCGAAGTCGAGAAAACGTTGATGTTTCATCCGATGATGACGAGGAGGAAGAAGACGTGTCAAACACTTCACTTACACCCAGTACCCCTGTCAGCAGCACACCCCATGTGAGCCACACTAAGAGTGTTGGAGAGAGTGAGACACCGATGCGAAAAAGTTCATCAGCCAGCGTAACTCGGTCAAAGAAATCATCATCATCATCCCGTAAATGCTTGGTCCAGGGCAACATTAGAAACATGCTTTTTTCAGACGCGCCATATGAACGCAACCATTAACTGACGCGTCTGTATAACACTAAGCTGGCTAAAATGCTAGCTCTGGACCTTCTCCCTTTTTCTTTTGTAGAAGGGGTTGGTTTTCTAGAATTAGTGGCAGCACTCTGCCCTAAATGGAAGGTTCCTAGCCGGTTCTATTTTGCCAGAGTTGCGGTTCCAGCACTACAAGAAGATGTGCTGGAGGTGATTGGAGCAGCTTTGCAGAAGAGTGCTGTTCACACTATACATCTGACAACAGACATGTGGACCAGTGGCGCAGGCGCTGATTACATGTGCATCACTGCACACTGGGTCTCTTTTTCAGGGGTTAAAGCAAAGCTAAACGCAGGTGTTGACCCGGACCAAGTTTTTAAAGCTGCTCGGAAACATGCAACACTAGCCATGTTTGGCTTGGAGAAACGTCACACAGCAGAAAACATTTTGAATGAGTTTAACACAAAGGTCTTTCACTGGCTGTCCCCAAAAAAACGCCAGATTGGTTATGTTTCCACAGATAATGGCGCCAATGTAGTTAAGGCCATGGAGCTGGGTGAGTATTTCAGAGTGCCGTGTTTGGCGCACTGTATAAACCTGGTTGTTAAAAAATTCTTGAGTGATGAAGACAGTCCAGCGTGCAAGTTAGTGGCCACTTGTCGAAGAATGTGCAACCATTTCAGCCATTCTTTTAAGGCCCAGAAGCATCTGAGGAGCCTGCTACATGAACGTCGAAGGCCAGTGAAAGGACTCATCCAGGAGGTGGCACCACGTTGGAACTCAACCTTCTAAATGCTTGAGCGTCTGTATGAGCAGTATACAGTACTTGATCACTATTTCTTAACACTGGGTACAGCTCAGAAGGACCTGAGGCTAGATGCGGCGCAATGGAACCTAGTTAAAAGCCTGACAGACATGCTTCGTCCTTTTGAGGTCTTCACGCGTTCAGTCAGCAAGGAGGACTGTAATTTGGGAAAAGCTATCCCATTGTTGACATGCTGGAGCACCAACTGAAGGCGGTGTCTTCTATGTTTGAAAAAGATGAAGAAAAGAAAGACGCTTTTCTTTTGGCGGAGAAATTATCAGAGCGCCTACTTGGTGATGAACGTCTTAAAATGATCCACTCAGAACAGCATTACATTTGTGCTACTATTCTGGATCCACGCTACAAAAAGGCGCTGGCAGGCCAAGCATTCTTTCCTTTTGGTGATCAAGATGTTAGAAAGTACAAACTTTGGCTAGGCTTCTCGGCCAAGAGGTTTGAAAGAGAACGGCAGCAAATTGAAGGAAAAGGCATTACATTAGCATCAGCAGGCCATCCCAAGTCAAAAGAATCCACTTCTGCAGCTGTGGCTGTAGCACAAGTGACCTCTCAGCCGTTAAAGACACCGGCAACCGGATCATCTGCACCAGACACAACAGTAACATTGGATGCAGAAGAGGATTGGCTAACTCGGCTTGGGTTTGGTTCTCAAAAGGTCACAGCAAAAAGTAAGCAAAGTGGAGGAACCTTGGAGGACCTTGAGTCGATGGTGCAGGACTATGTGAATGACTCAACAGAGGTCTATGTTAATGCTGACCCATTGGCGTATTGGCATGGGAAAAAAGAATTGAGGGCACAGCTCTCCAACCTGGCTATAAACTTCTTGTCTTGCCCACTCACAAGCGTGTCTTCTGAACGTGTTTTCAGTGCTGCTGGTGGCATTGTAACTTCCAAACGGAGCCGCCTCTCGCCCAAAAATGTGGAGGGGTTAACAATGATCAAGATGAATCAGCGCCTCATACCACCAGATTACAAAGTACGAGAAAGCACGCCGGATGAAGACGAGGTGGAGAGGAACGTAGATGAGGGAATTTCTTCTCTGTTAGGTGACACTGACCTCACCCTGCCTGAATTCGCAGAGTATGATGACGAAGCCTTATTCTTATTCACTGACACCGAGCCCTGAAAATAAGACAATGAATCAATAACTTTCTTTTTCATCCTTATTCACTTTTATTCCTGTGTGTCTGTCTTTCTTTGTTGTGCACAGTTAATATAATTCAAACTTTAATCACCTAATCACAAAAACAAGTCCATCAGCAGAACTGTCTTCACTTGTTTGCTTATTGATTTGAAGGTGCCGCAGTCTGCATTCCTCAGGTTCACAAGTTCACAAGAACATGCTCCTCTATTCTCCTCCTCCAGACTCCTATTTCCCTCAAAGCAGAGGGCTGTATTACACCCAATGAAGAAAGACTCTGCACTTGTGGGGGTGTTCTACTTCTTTGCGGGTGAGTTGACGGCTCTGGGGCCATTGCTGCGAAGCTCTAATACCGGATACAAGTGGTTTGGACCAAATCGGAGGCGAAATTGTTTTGCGTTTTTGCTGACTTGCTTGCCTTTCGGGTGCTCTTTGGGGGGGTTTCCGGGTGTTTGTGGGTGAGTTTTGGGGTCTGGGAGCACTGCTGGGACACTCTAATTTTTATTGCATTTGCTTTTCAGGAAATCCGTGGTGGAAAACGGGAGTTATGACCTAGCTGCACAGCGCGTTTGGACCGAAGGCCGAGAAATATTGTAAGTATGAGATATTCCTTTTTGGCTGTTTGGGGGTGTTGTGCTTTTTTGCGGATGGGTTGGCGGGTCTTGGGGCATTGCTGGGAAGGTCTAATACCGGATAGAAGTGGTTTGTACAAAATCCATGCAGAATTTTTTTTTTGCTATTTCTGACATTTTGCTCAATGTAGCGTTTTTGGGGGCCTGTTTGGGGGGATTCCTGGTCTTTGTGGGTGGGTTTCGGGGTCTGGGAGCACTGCTGGCTATGGATACTTTAGATTGCAAGAGGTTTGAAGCAAATCCATGGTGGCAGAGGGGAGTTAGGGCCTAGCTGCAGAGCACGCGCGGAGTGATTTTGGAAATTACCAAAAAAATGACTAAGTCCTCATTTTTGTACTTTTTCTTTTTGGCTGTTTGGGGGTCTTCTACTAGTTTTCGCCTGGGTTGACGGCTCTCGGGCCATTGCTGGGAAGCTCTAATACCGGATAAAAGTGGTTTGGACCAAATGGAGGCAAATTTCTTTGGGCGTTTTTGCTGACTTGCTTGCCTTTTAGGTGCTCTTTGGGAGGGTTCCGGGTGTTTGTGGGTGAGTTTTGGGGTCTGGGAGCACTGCTGGGACAGTCTAATTTTGATTGCATTTGCTTTTCAGGAAATCCGTGGTGGAAAACGGGAGTAATGACCTAGCTGCACAGTGCGTTTGGACCGAAGGTCGAGAAATATTGTAAGTATGAGATTTTCCTTTTTGGCTGTTTGGGGGTGTTGTGCTTTTTTTCAGGTGGGTTGGCGGGTCTTAGGGCATTGCTGGGAAGGTCTAATACCAGAAAGAAGTGGTTTGTACAAATCCATGCAGAATTTCTTTTGCTATTTCCGACATTTTGCTCAATGTAGCGTTTTCGGGGGCCTGTTTGGGGGGCTTACTGGTGTTTGTGGGTGGGTTTCAGGGTCTGGGGCACTGCTGGCTATGGATACTTTAGATTGCAAGAGGTTTGAAGCAAATCCATGGTGGTAGAGGGTAGTTAGGGCCTAGCTGCAGAGCACGCGCGGAGTGATTTTGGAAATTGCCAAAAAAATGACTAAGTCCCCATTTTTGTACTTTTGCTTTTTGGCTGTCTGGGGGTCTTCTACTAGTTTTCACCTGGGTTGACGGCTCTATGGCCATTGCTGGGAAGCTCTAATGCCGGATAAAAGTGGTTTGGACTAAATCGGAGGCAAAATATTTTTGCGTTTTTGCTGACTTGCTTGCCTTTGAGGTGCTCTTTGGGGGGGTTCCGGGTGTTTGTGGGTGAGTTTTGGGGTCTGGAAGCACTGCTGGGACACTCTAATTTTGATTGCATTTGCTTTTCAGGAAATCCGTGGTGGAAAACGGGAGTTATGACCTAGCTGCACAGCGCGTTTGGACCGAAGGCAGAGAAATATTGTAAGTATGAGATTTTCCTTTTTGGCTGTTTGGGGGTGTTGTGCTTTTTTGCAGGTGGGTTGGCGGGTCTTGGGGCATTGCTGGGAAGGTCTAATACTGGATAGAAGTGGTTTGTACAAAATCCATAAGGAAAAGCCTTTTGGCACTTTAGGGTTCGTTAGGGTTAGCCCTAGCAGCAGGATTGCATGTGTTTCGGGGTGGTCTAGATTTTTGCAACTGAGTTCTGGGGTCTTAGAGCACTCGAGAGAATGTGTAATTTTAGTTGCAAGTCATTTGAAGAAAATCCATGGTGGGAAAGGGGGGATTTGGCATGGTTAAAGAAAGCCTTTGCCACTATTCTTAACTTAGGGCTCGTTAGGGTTAGCAGTATTTCTATTGCATGTGTTTGGGTGGGGGAGTTTTCGAGTCTTGGAGCGATGCTGGCTATGGATACTTTTGCTTGCTTGCAAGTGGTTTGAATGCAATCCACGGTGGGTAAGGGGGTATTTGGGCCTACTTTTACTTTCAAAGTACGTTTTGTCACCAGTTTTCTGCTAGGCCTCGTTTTTTGAGATCTGATTGGGGGTTTTCTACATTTTTGCGACTGGCTTTAGTAAGGGTCTGGGTGGGAGCACTGCTGGGAAGGTCTAATTTTGTTCTAAAACACAGTTTACAGTACACCAGGCTTGAGGGGAAAGATCCGCTAAATTAATTTGCCCATACTTATTTATCCTTCAAAAGGAGACTCAGACAGAGTACGCACTTTCAAAAATATTGTACTGTCTATTAGGAAACTCAAAGTGTGACTTTTTGCACTACACAGCGTATATCCCTTATATTTATTTATCAGTGGTGTTGTAATATCACTTCCTGTTTTTCGTTCAATAATTACAGGCCGGGTTTCAGTCTGTGCAATGGGGAAAAAAGGATGGAGTCAGGCTTCACATTAGCGAGCCGCAATTCAGCATCCGCCAGGCAGGCAGTGGACAGGGTGTCTTCTGGTCACCAACATTGATGGACGAAGCGTCAGCTGGAATGGAGGAGTGCCGCTAATAAGAGGAATTGTTTGCTGCATGCAACTTACTTACCAAATTCAACAGGACAAGTACAACAACATGCAGATACAGTATCCATTGTTTTCTTCTATGAGTGTGACTGCATTTTTTGGATCTCTCTCTGCTTCTAAATTGATCCCTACAGCCATTCTATAGGTTTTACTTCGGCTATTTTTTAAACCTAATTTAATGTAAGAAGTGTTTCTCTGAGTGCAGAGATAGGCAAGTGAAAATGCTGCAGCCCTGTACTGTCGCATTTTGTCATTCACGGTTGCCGAAAGTACTACTTACTTTTCAGTAACAATGCATGCAGTAGTGCATGCACTTCCTTTATGTCACTTAAAAGATTTATGGTTAGCTTTGTACCCAAAGATTTCATTATCTTCAATTATTGTTTGGCCATGCTGTGCTTTTTTTTCTTCTCTCAACAAAACCTACCCAAAAAGAAACCCCCATTCCCATCCATTTTCGAAACCCTAACCCTCTTCCCCCGGGCTGTGTGGTTTTGATTGATGTGTGACTAAATACAGCAATAATTCCACACACTTGCTGGGTAGGATAAGGTCATAGCAACAGACTGGTAAAGGAATCCGAGGATATATTCTAGACTTACTCAGCTTCAATACTATTTCTTTTAGTAGTAGCCAATGTCAAAGAAATTCAACGCACGTACTAGTTATACTTTCAATACTTTACCATTTGTTAGGCTACATTGTGGCACTGTTCTAGTGTACTGTCACCTGCTATATTCTCTATCGTACCGTTCTAATGCTACGGTAAGGACAGACAAGGTTTCATTCTTTTTTTTCAGATGCTGCAACGGCCACTGTGTAACACCACTAGTACCAACGCAATGATGACATTTTATCCGCCCAGGATTGCCATATCGCCATTTGACGTGAAGCCAGCCCTGTGCCTAGCCCTATTTCCAAACACAAATTACAGGTAAGATAAGCGTTTGGGGGTAGGAAGTATAATGGAGTATTAGGAGAGACAAGAGACTGACGCTAGTACTTGTAAAGTCCTAGGACTATTGAATTCACTTACTCTGTGAGAGGCACTTAGTTTTGAAAACATTTGGGCAATTAATTACACAACTTGAATCAAGATGCCACTTAAGTGTCACCAAAACAAAGTTACTGTTAAACATCCACCCACCAGCCTCAAAAGCAGTAAAAAAACACGTATGCTAAGATAGAGTTTAAAGTATATTTATATCCCTGACAAAAATAATCTCCCACAAGACCCAACCCACCCCCACTCCCTAACCCCAAGAAATGTCCGTCAAAAGTCCAGAAAAGTGAAAAACCCAACTCCCAATTCCCACCCCCCAGAAGTCTTTAAAAAAGGGGCATAGGACAGTCTACTCCTACTGCTGGCTGCTGCTGTTGAATTTCCGGGCCAGGTCGGAATGCTCCTTGCGGAGGGTCTCGAGCAGGGTTTTGGTTTTGAGCAGTTACTGCTCGAGGTAGGAAACCCTCAGGGAAAGGTTGCTGTTACTTTTCTATTACGGGTGGCACTGAGAATACACTGTTACAAGGGCTACTGCTTAATTAATTTAAGTTTGACCCTACAGTGCCAATGAATACTAGAAAAGGAAAATGAAGAAGATAAATGTTCTGATTATGTATCACTGCACATGGTATGTATTTACTTACATATGGGATGACTTTAGGTGCTTTGCTTTTTATTGAGTGAACAGTGATACATCCACACAAGAATGACCGAGTTCTACTAAACTTATTAACAGAGGTAGTGAGTGGCCATCGTAATAGCCGGATATATGCTGTGCTTGCAATACAAACTACTGCTACTATGCATGGTAATATTCGGACAAAATTACAACTTCTTTTCCTTGCCTTTCCTACACTGGGACGGACGTACGGGTGCGGTGTTACATGCTCTTCAAAGTAACACTTAGTTCATCCAGTGACCGTCTACTCTCTCTAGATACACATATGCTATCTAAGAGTCAGATAGTACCATGATCCAGGCATCCATCCATTCAAACGATGGGGCAGATTAGGATTGCGGATTTCCCGCATCCTCCGGGCCGGCGGAATCCACCACCGGCCCGGAGGATGCGGGAAATCCGCAGCAGACTGAAAAAGACCCCCCACCAGATTAGGATGGCTGGGGGATCGTTTTTTAGTCCGCAGCTTTTCCGCCGCGGTCGCCTCCCGTCCACGGCGGAAAAGCACTAACATGGCTGGCGGTGTCTATCAGACACCGCCAGCCATATTAGGATGTCTGGAGGAACACATGCCTTTACACGGCGGCATTTCCGACGTGCAAAGGCATACGGATTTTTGTATGGGGGCCTGTTGCAGGCCTCCAGAGGTGAAGGGGGGGTGGGGGGTGCACATGGGGGGTACCTATGGTACCCCCCAGCATTTGCCTGCACAAAGCAGCAGGCACCACGCGGTGCCTGCCGCTTTGTGCATGCAAATGCACAACTTACATTTTTATCATTGCGGCGGGTACTGCTTCAAGCAGCACCCGCCGCAATGATAAAAATACAGGATGTGACCGCCAGGGTGGCGGTCACATCCTAATTGCCACTGCACCTGCGGACGGGCCCTCCTTCTCTATGGTGGCAGACGGACTCAGGTCCGTCCGCCATCATAATAGGCCCCAAAATGTCAATCATTCTTCTTCATGTCTCTCATCTGGACAAACCTTACATTTTCTCACGGGGAGCAGCACACTATGCAGTCTGCAATCTCAATAAGTAAGGAATATAAGAGCTTACCACTGCCCGCCACTACCGTGGCAACCCGCACAGCAGTTTGGTCTGGCTCCGGCACTTGCACCGCACTTGCACCGCCTCCTCCCCAGAGCTTCCCTCCTCCACCTCCGCACTGGGCTCATCACCAGATGTTTCACCTACAAAGTACATTTAAGAATGTTAGATGTCATAGACATACACCACTCACTAGCATTTTGTCTAGGAATGAAGAAATGTGAATACAGAAACCAATCTAATAATTTGTGACTGTCTACTCTAAAGTAAAATTTTCCAGTGAAGGGTCTTGTTTTGCTGCACTTTTTGGCACAACTGATGAATGCTTGCTTTTTAACACGCACAATTTTTCTCATAACAGACAGAAGCTTCACTTCTAAGAAAATATCATCATCATCACCACTAGGACAGATTGACCAACGATTCATCACCAAAAAGAAAAATTAAAGTTCAAACCAGGTGAGGGCTCGGCTCGCCCACAATAAATGTGTGAAATAAATCACTATTAGCACTTTTCCATTTTTAATCAACCGTTTCTGTTTTATGACATGCTTGATTTTAATAAATATTTTTACTTTTAACAAAGCTTTAAAACTTAAATAGACTCTGTGGTTTTTGGTCATGAGTGAATGAGCAAAAGGTTTTGCAATTTGCAAGCATGAGCCTGTGCCTCTGACACTTCTGGACTCTGACTCCGTACTCTTGTCCTGCGTTGGATAATCATTGGGGATCAATCATCGATGAATTCGGGAGCTAAATGACTCTGCCACACTATCTAGTCAGTAAGGAGATTGGGGGTTCTTCAAAGTCTGATATCACTGAGGTATGTGGAAAGTCTACCTGCGCCTATTATAATTGATAAACAATGCACTATTTAGTGTCCATAGTTCTGTTTGTGCAGATTTGTCCCTGCAACAGTAGTAGAATGGATTGTCCTCCTATCCAAACCAAAAGTAAAGTCGTATCTTATTCATTCTTGGAGGTCAGTCACCTTTTTATTGTTGGCAATTGTCAAAGCATAAACATTTAGAAGACTTGAAAAGACATGATGGACAATCCCAGAGGACTGCACTCAGTGCATAGAGCTATTGCTGACTAGAATGGGAGTCCAATGGAATTGCCAAATGTGCACTCTTACTTAGCTATACAGACAGACTAATAAGAATAATCTAGTAATACCACAGGGAGTCATAGTCGAGGCAGGATAAGAATTTAGATACAGTCTACAAGAAGATCAAAGACGATTTAGAAAAAATCTAATGAGGAACGCTAGGAAAAAATAGGTACTCTATATTAAAATTAAAACTTACCGGGGTCAGCAAAGGAGCCCTCGCCTGACCGATCCTGTTCAGCAGCAGCAGCAGCCTCCTCCAATGCCCTCTTGCCCCTGGGGGGAGCTGATGTACAACATGAAAGAAAGAAAGACCAGAAAACATGGAAGAGATTTGTCAACCAAATCAAATATTTCAAAAGAACAATAACAAAATATTTTGGCGAAATAGCAAATAGACAACTATTCCACTGGATATATTGACCGATCTCATGTGGTCTACTACGTTATTAGTATTGCTTGATTTGCGGACCGTCGACTTGGAAAGTTCTTATGTAACTCACTAAACAAAGTACTAAAAAGGATTGCCTAGGACTGGCAGGCAGCAGTCCGCAGCACGCGAAGTGACAGACAAAGTCCATCTTGATTGCTGATCAGCAACAACACTAAAGTTTCCTACTACATTAACCAGTAATTAAAATACTCAAACTATCAATCCACCACCACTATTTCTTCTTATCGCCATGTGTACAAAGGAAGGGCTGGACTTGAGTCTTTAGGGGCTGATTTAGAAGCCCCTTGCGGCTCTTTTGCTCCATTGTTGCGTGACTTTTGTGACGCAGCGGCAGAACAAAAGAGGCGCCATGGTGCAGCGTATATTAACAACGTGACGCATATGGGACATGCATCACATTGTAAAGCCCTGCGCCATCAGGAGGCGTTCCGGCGCAAGGGAGGGCGTTCCTGCGCAGGAACGCATTTTAAAAAGTGGCTGAGGGAAATCTACAAGATTTCAATCAGTCATTTTGAAGACAATGATGCGTGACTTAAACCCTGCGCCTGCTTGAAGCAGACGTACGGCTTGACGCAGCATTGGGGAGATAGGGCCCCCCAGAGCATTGCTGGAGCTGCGCCATCGTTGCGACGCAACTCCAGCAATGCGCCGCCTTTACGGCACAGATGCGTAACGCTTTGGTGACGTTTTGGGCCCATGGTGGGCCGCATTGTAAATACGGCGCACCATGGGTGGTGGTGGCGTGGCGCACAATTACTGGCGCATCCCTGCTACTTTGCAGGGATGCGCCGGTAATTAAAAATCTGACCCTTAGTGTCTAGCATTAGGCAGTTCTTTAAACTACACTCATGCATAATTTCACAGGCCAATGAAATGAGCACAAAATCAAAAACAAATAAGCATAGTAGCAGCGCTACTGAGAAGGAGAGCAGTGCACCTGAAATGCACAGAAGATTTTGAAATATAATTTACCTACAATGTAATCAGCAGCATTATTGCCCTTGGTAAAAAAACAAAAATTTGCAAGATAATAACACACAGAGCAGGAGAAAACATAGTGAAGAAAGAGCTACTACTACTCACCAAGCCCGGGGATCTCAAGGCCGAGCAGGTTGAGCAGATCGCGTTCCCGGTCCAGGACATCCGTCCAGCGGTGGGTGGCCTGGGGGTAGCTGCGCCGGACCCGAGTGTGGTGGTACATGGCCCGGCATACCTTCTCCCACCACTTCCGGCGCTCCTGGATCCCGTACCCGCTAGCGATCTTGCCGCCTGCCATGATGGTCCTGGGGAGGCGGCGCTGAACATAAAAAATTAGTGCGGCCACCTCCTCCGGGCTGAAGATCTCCCGGGGTGCGACCTGCTCCCCCCTCAAACGCCCGCACGGGAGCCGGGCACGGGGCTGCGGGACCCTTCCCCTTCTTGGGATGCTTCCCGGCTCCCTTTACCATGGTCTGGGCAGAAAGGAAGCTAAATAATAAAGAAAATAGAATAGGGAAGAGAAGAAAAGAAAAGTGTTTAAAAAAGTAGTTTAAAATTAACCAAAAGTAGCAGAAAACACAAAAATATAGAGCTAGAAGAATAGAGGGATGGATAATAAGTAAAATAGATCAAAAAAAACTTCAAACAAGCAAAGGATGGCAGAGATTCAGAGAGGATAGAAAAAGCATGCCCAGAACCATAGCAATGAATGAGAAACAAGATGTCCGCGCCCGTTCACGACCGCGTGGGTAAGTTCGGGCGAGATTTTCCTCGGGAACACACGCAAAATTGTACTAGCGAGCCGCACACTTTGAGAGATTACACATCGCGCCCGGAAACGGAAATACGTCATGCAAACAAGATGGCCGCGCCCGTGAACGACCGCGAGGGTAACTTTGCGCCGTTGCGCTACAAGCGGCTCACTAAAACGCACAAAACCTTGCGAACTAACACGCCGCAAAAAACAAATCGCATATTCGCACAAATTCACGGCTTCCGAATTCGATCTCGCGCAAGTTCGCGCCCCGCGAATCCCGCGAAATTGCAGAAAAACGAGTTTTGCAAAAGTGAAAGCACTCAGCAGGTGCAAAAGTTCAAACTTATCATTAGTAACCATTCCCTGTAGTGCTTCCTGACTAGGGCCCCTCCAGAGTTCTGTTGCTAGTTGCAACAATTGTATGACCCTGCTCTGACCCTCACAGCAGGCTCATAGAATAGCTACAAGTAGGCCACAAAGGTCCTGGAAAAAAAAAGCACTGCAACAGAAAGCAAATTACTGATAAGGAAGCAGGTGCCAGACTGGAATTTTAAAACAGTGACACATTAATAAACCAACCCCAAATTAATTCATGTCAGTTGAAGCAGGGCAGGTGTGCTTGCTTTCCCCCCCCATAATCTACAGTGATGATGAACCAGAGGGTGGCATTGATGTACCAGAGGGTGGCATGGGTGAAACAGAGGGTGGCAGTGGTGAAACAGAAGGTGCTGGGAACCCGTGATGATGAACCAGACGCAGAAACAACATAGTCGCGACCGTTGCGAGCCGACAAGTAAGTTCGCAATTGCGAACTGGTACCAAACCCTCGCGAACTGGCAGAAACCCTTGCGAACACAAAAAAAAACAACCGCAACTTTGCGAGAATTCGCGAATTTTGCGGATTGCGAGTTCGCAAATACGCAAATTTGCGAATGCCAGATTCGCAAAATTCGCCCATGCTTACTCTGGACCAAGAGCTACCTGTCTGCCACAATTGGTGTAATTCTGTTCAGCAGTTCGGGCTGTCACTGCGTCAACAGTTTCCTAAGGAAATTAACATGGAGAAAACACATTTTGGGACACTCCTTTTTCTCTGCCCCTGCTTGACGAATCACCTTGAAACTTTCAACGTTGTTGAAGTGAGTGGGCCATTAGTTTCGAAAATTTCGCAAACATTCGTCTAAGATATTGGCAAAACAAAAAAGGCATTTTGAATAGAAACAAGGTCCTAACTATAACTACCTATTGGTGACCACCAGTAGGTAATATATAATAAAATTTAATTAAATTAAATGAACATTTATACCGCACACTTCTACCCGCAGGTTTATGGTGCCTTAAGATTCTGGACTAAGAAGTAGAAATATCAACAGAGATTTTAGTTGTTGAAGAACCAAGTTTTCAATGATTTCGGAAATGACAGGAGATCAGTTTTGAAATGGGAAGAGCATTCCAGATCTTGACGTTACCAACTATGAAACTTCTTCCGCCCCGACTGGCCATTTTAATTTTCAGAATAACAAGATTAAGGGCCGAAGAGGATCTAAGTTGCAGAAGAAGGGCATATCTATGAAATTTATGTTTAAAAAAATCAGGGCCCTGACCTTGTTGAGCCTTAAACGCAATACAGAGAAATTTTAAATGATTTTTTTTTTCATGGGGAGCCAATGCATTTGTGTTAAGAGATGAGAGACAGATTGAAACTTCAGTGTAGACAGAAGCAGGAGAGCGGTTCCATTCTGCAGAACTTGAAGCTTATTGAGGTTTTTAATTTGAATGTTTAAGAACATGGCACTACAATAGTCTAATTTTGAAAGGACCAGGGCAGAGATGACGGCTTTCGGAAGGTCCAGAGGGATGAAAGGTAGGACTTCCCGGAGGATCTTTAAGGTTGAAAAGCAAGAGGAGGTAATACAGTTGATCTGCCTTTCAAAACTAAGTTTATCATCAAAGAATACTCCTAGATTTTTAACTTTTGTGACCGGTGCAGGGGCATTTCAATTTCTACAGGCCACCACCTGGGTGTCCAGAAGGAACTGTCTTTCCCAAACAAGAGAACCACTGTTTTCCCTGTGTTTAGTTTAAGTCAAATTCCTGACATCCAGTTCCCTACCTCATGTATGCACTTTCAAAATCAATGAGCCGTAGTATCCAGATCACCGGACAGTGACACAACAATCTGTGTGCCACCAGCATAAGAGACCACAGAGAGTTTTTGATGAGCCTAGCTAGAAGCATTACATATATGTTATATAATGTGGGGCTCAAACACGAACCCTGAGTAACTCCACATGGGAGAGAGATTGTCTTTAACCTGAACCCATTAATCTCAATGAACTGCTCTCTATCAAAAAGAAAGGAGTACAAAAGCTTTAGAGCCATACCTCCAATCCCAGTGGCAGCAAGACGGTCGACCCACCCAGGAATCAAATAAATGCTTCGGTGTGGACCAGCAAGGTCTGATGGACTCACCATGTCGTGGGGAGTCATGGCACGTCCTGAGTAACCAGGGAAGCCAAAGGAAAATCAGAGCTACCTTCACAGGGACCACCAGTCAATGGACCAGGGATCGCAAAGGAGCATCAAGTGCAAATGCAAGAAGCAGTCTCACGGAACACTCATGGAGTGTAGGCCCTCAATCTTCAGGGCAGATGGTGCTCGGGGATTGGGCTACACGTAACCCAAAGCACAACTTCAAGAGACGTCAAGAAGTTAATGCACTTGCAAATGTGCACAGTGTTTAAGAATGCCGGTTCCACGTCACTCACGAGGCAGCGGGTCTCACCTTTGCTGGGGACCCGGGCCGGCCTCTGAGAAGTCTGGATATCCTCTTCATGGGCATCAAATACTTCGGAGTCTGGCGGGAGCTGCGGAGATGCAGACCAGCAAATGCTATGTTGGTGCCTGCCAAGCAGGGGAATCACTCCTTGACCCCAAGGGAGATTCTTCTGTCCTCTAGTCTTTAGTAGAGCGTCGAAGTTCCAGGATTCAATTTCAGAGTTTCATCCAGGTGTAATCTAAAGTCCTGTTGCCAGGGGTTCCTTACTTATACTAAAGAAATGGGTTGGACATAATCTGGGGACCCACCGATGGGAAGGTTTGGAAAGAGGAGTGGCTACACCCAATTCCTTTGTTCACTTTCATGCCAGAGCTGGGGCTGGTAGCCCCTGCAATTGGTTTGAACTGAACTATGCACAGGGTCACCAAATGTGCCCCCAGTGCAGACGTCAAAGCACTCTCAGACTGCACCCACCCAGCCCCAATACACTAAAGCCTGTCTAGGAGGTGGTTACACCTCCCTGTGACCGGAAACCTATTGTCCAGTCCTTCCCAGTTGGAGTTTCAGTCAGCAGCAGGAGGCCAGACTCGTGTCTGTAGCTTTAGCATCCATTTTGTGATGCCAGGGCTCTTTTAAACTGGTACCGGTGTCAGAAGGCCTTCTATTCTTCAGATGCACAGGAGCAGAAAGACGATAATTTCCCAATGCCCCACTATAGCTTCCCAGCAGCACGTGGTATGACATGCAGCCTTCAAAGGAATCCACAGGGGGAAAGGAGATGGGGCAGAGAAGAGACTGCCACTCCAGGATTTTTGGTTCTGTTCTTAGGTCTTCTATTTTCTCCTGCTGCCTTCTAGTAGTAAAATCTTTATTCGGTTGTAATTTTACAAAAAAACCATAAAAGCTTTCATACATTTCATTTCATTATAACATTTCTAAAACATAGTCAGTTCATTATAAAATGTTATCGCACCATTAGTTTATCAAGGAGATTGAAGATTATTATTTTGTAGATTTAGCCTGTGTTTAAAAATACATTTTAGAAAAGTGCTTACAACTTTGCATGCATATTCAGAGCTTAAAAACTGCAGCCACAGCATTGCAGGACGGCACCTTCGAAGGCCTAAGTTTCGAAGCAAAGGAGTTAGCCAAAGTTTGCGGTGTGCCGAATAAAATTTACAAAACAGTACTGTGTGGATTGTTGACTGCTCAGATAGTCCATCGCATGGGCAAGCCATTAAACTTTCTTCCCATCTGTTTCTGTTGGGAAATGCTACAACCCTATGGAAAATGTTCAGCCTGAATCTCGCTAGTAGGAATCGTTCATACTGCGAGTCGACATAAGTTAAATATGGTTACATATCCAAGGTGGTCATGACCGCTAGGGAGTGCTGTACAGATGGTTTCTTGATTTCCACAGAAATACGTAATTCTTCGAAATGGCTCAGCGCCTTTGCCTTTAATTCTTTTTTATTGATTTCAGTGATAGATTCAGGTTTATAATAAAAGTCTGCCATTCCAAGGTCAATAAAGAGTTTTTTTACGTATCTTAGCCAGTCTATTTTTTCGGCACAGTCTAGGGTCATGCAGTCCGCAATGATGTCTTTGGTAAGGGTATTTTTAGTTGAAACCCATATTCGGCGCCATAGGAGTATAGGTTCGATTTTGGCCAAGTCCTCAATATGTGGTAGCCCCAATTCTGCATGGCAAGCAAAGGTAGACACTCTTTTTGGAACCGCAAGTACGAATCTTGTAAATGAGTTCTCCGCAACCTGGAGGGCTTTTGTATTTTTATGTCCCCACAGGCCCGCCCCATAAAGTGCGATGGAATGGCCTTTGGCTCTATAGATCTGTAGGAGTTCGACCGGGGGCTTTTTCCCTAGCTTCTGGGCGAATTTCATGAGTGCGGCAATAGAGCACAAACGTTGGTGTTTACGCGCTTCTATTGCCGCTTTCCAGTTGAGCCTCTCATCTATCATAATCCCTAGATAGGGATACTGGGGGGTGGTGTCCAGTTTTTCGTTGTTAAGGTAGATGTTTTTTCCTTGTTTCCTGGATTGGCCAGCTACCATGACATAGGTTTTTTTATGTTTATATGGAGGTCCAAATCGCTCATAAAGTTCGCATAGCTGTTCAGGGATTTTTGGAGCTCACGTGGGGTGCGTGCTATGATGACCGCGTCGTCCGCGTATAGGAGCGCGGGGACCAGTCGGTCTTTCACCCGGGGCAAGTCCAGGCCCCCCCTCAACATCTCTACCTCAAGACCATTGGTGTAGAGGGAGAAGAGAAAGGGGGCGAGGACGCACCCCTGCCTGACCCCGCGCTCCACAGGAAAAGATTCCGACAGCTCACCTCGTGTTCCATCGCGAACCCTAGAGGAAGCGTTGGAGTAAAGTTCCCTAAGTACGGTCAAAAGGGCCTTGTCAATTCCCATGTTGGATAACACCGACCATAATTTTGCGTGGGAAACGCAGTCGAAAGCCGCAGAGAGGTCGACATATACCATGTAGAGCCTCTCGCGTTTTGCAGACACGTATTTCCCCATCAGCAGGGCCAGGTTAAGGGCTTGTTCCGTTGTTCCGAGTCCCTCTCGGAAACCATACTGGATATCCGAGAGGGTCCCGGTGTCTGCCGCCCACTCCTGTAGTCGCTGGAGTACCACTCTGCCCAGTACTTTCCCCAGTGAATCCAGAAGGGAAATTGGTCGGTAGCAGGTCACCTCATCTCTGTTTCCCTTTTTAAATATAGGTACCAGTATAGATTGGGACCAAGAGGGGAGTAAGCCACACTTCATTGTTGCGTCAAATACCTTTGTTATAATGGGAGCCCACAGGTCTAATTTAAATTTAAAGAAATCGACTGGCACCCCATCTGGGCCAGGGGCTTTTCTGCTCTTGCTGGCGTTGACTGCTGCTATTACCTCTAGTAAATCAACTGTCAATGGGATTGGGAATAGATTATCCTGGTTTGGACTATTGGTATCTAAAAGGGGTACTACTGATGATTGGCTAAAAAATTTTGCGAAGTGATTTACCCAAGTTTGTTCCTCGATGGCCACTTCTATGCTAGGGCGATCTTCTGTGTCCGTTAAGAAAGGTGCTTTTACCACCTTCCAGAACGAATAGCTATCTTTGTTTTTAGAGCTTTCATGCAACTGATCCCACAAGGCTTTTTTGAGTTCTTCTTTTCGTGCTTTACACGTAAGCCTATATTTTTTTCTCAAAGTACTAATCTCCTCTTGATCTCTTATTGGTTTCGATAGGGCTCTCTTTAGCTTTTTATGTGCGTCTGTTGAATCATGGTTGAACCAACCTTTTATCCTTTCCTTGGTCCTTTTCTGATTTACAGTGAGACATTCATTCACTTTTCCTAGAATTAGATTGAACTGGAGCAGGACTTCCTCTTCACTTGCCTCCATATCTAGACATTTCATTATTGCCGATTGTGCATTAGTTACGACCCGGTTTGTTAACTCATTTGGATCGATCTTCCCCCACCCCAAAGTGTAGCCATTTGTTTTTGTGAGCTATATGTTATGCCGGGCGAGAGTGGACATTATGGTTAGGGCAAGTGGTTGACCATTATCTAAGGATAATTCAAGAGCCAAAGCTGAGTGATCGCTCAACGTGTTGATTTTAACTTTAAAATTTGTATGCCTGTTAACAAGAGTCGGTGTTATAAGAATATAATCGATAGTTGTTTCACTACCCCTACCAAGGTATGTGGGATCCAATTTCGCGGATAAAGGGTTTATTTGATTAATTATGACTAGAATCAGACTTGACATAGTTTCATTTAAAAAGTCCCCCACTACCGTATGACTGAAATGGGTTATTTGGTCTTCTGTTTCAGCCCCCATCCCGCAAACATTACTATTGAGCTTATCACAGGGGTGATGGTTAAAATCGCCTCCCCAGATAATACTTGGGGGTTCTAGCCCTTGTGTTACTTTCATGCCATTAAGCAATTTCTTGCAGAGGGCCCCCAGCAAATTTATTCTTTCATTATCCACTAGATTATTGTATAGATTAACAATAAGAATAGTTCCCTTTGTCTTGGATGCTAGTCGTAGAATTTGATATTGTGGTTCTAGACTGAGTGCAGTAACTGCCAGATCTACTATAGTATTTGATATATAGGTTATCAACCCACCTTTAGCTCTCCCATGAGTTCCTGCAATTCCTGGTGAGAAATAGGTTTTGTACCCTACCAGGTGCATTTCTTTTGTGAGCCAGGTCTCCTGGAGAGCCAGAACTTGGCATTCTTTAGTAAATTCTTGGAAACTTCCATCCAAGAGTATTTCTCTAAGGCCCGCAACATTCCAAAACATTGCTTTGAGTTTTTCTGGTCTACTATCAGGGACCTGTCTTTTGCTTGCCCTGTTTTCTTTGTCTATCGCTGATGTCTCTATATCTGGCACATGTTCCTTATGGGTTAAGGTGGGTGGTATAGTTATTTTTATTTTACTCTGCCTTCTAGTTCTGGACCAGCTTGCGTCTTCTGAACTGGAACTGAAAATTAACCGATATAAGATAACCTTCAATTATATCACATTAAGACTTGACATAGAATAATACACTTTACTCTACAACTACCCAACTCCTTGGTGAGGTGTGCCTTTCTACTTTTCTTCTGTATTGTCTATTAAATACCTTGTCTGCAACTACAATTACATTTTGTGGTTAACATTTATATGTTTTTTTTGTGAAACTAAATTCGATCTCTCTTTTTGCTAAGTCTTACCTACAAGGTGTACAGAAGACTCCTAGTGAATTTTCACTACTAAGCTGGGAATTACTTCTTTCTTTTCTAAATATTAAGCATCAGAAGAGCTGACTACACTTTAGTAATGCTTCTAAATGAACACAAGCGTGTGAGATAATAGTACCTAAATGATAACTATATGAGCTCTCTATGCTTCCTAAAAACGTGCCGGTCAAAATGTATTCGAACAGAGATTCTGGCTCTTTAGAAGAAAGAAAAAATATTGTAGGTAAGTAACATTTACCGATTCTTAATTACCGAAAATTACCGAATTTTACTGATTCGGTAATTAAGAATCGGTAAATGTGAGGGGTGGGTATGTAGGGAATCCAGATGTTCCCTTTTACCGAATCGGTAAAAGTCGGTATTTACCGATTCGGTAAATACCAAATCGGTAAAGCCTATTGATTTCTATGGGCTTCAAAGCCCATCGGAATCAATAGGCTTTACCGATTCGGTATTTACCGAATCGGTAAATACCGAATTTCACAAGGGTGCAGGGGGTGTCACTTTGACACCCCCTGGCACCCCCTAAACAGGATTGGGTGCCATGTGGCAGGCATACAAGCCCTAGGGGCAGGTCTGCCTGCCACATGGCATAGGTGTGCATGCACACATGTGCATGCACACTGGAATCGGTATTTTACCATGAAGTTGGATTTCATGGTAAAATACTGATTCGTTAAGGCCTTTGGGATTCAGAAGAGTCCCACCTACATATGGAATTTACAGAATCGGTAAAATTACCGATTCGGTATTTTACCGAATCGGTAATTTTACCTATTCTGTAAATGTAGATTTACCTACATGTGGCCTTGGATTTAGGCCCCTACATACGGATTGGCCATTTACCGGTCGGTAACGGCCGAAATCGGCCGTTACCGGTCGGTAAATGGCCTGAAACAGCCACCTACATCGGGCCCTAAGTCTTGGATTTTCCTGAAGCACTCCGCAAAATTCGCTAAATAGGTAAATGCCAAATAAAACTGTTTGTGACTGAAATTGTCCTACCGTAATTGGACACCTACTCCCTCAAACGCAACAAGCTTGATGCAAAAAACGAGCCACTGTGGCTCCAGGCTCCACTATAAACATCGAAACAAAAGCTTACTACCATCGCATTCCTGCACTACTCCAAGATTCCGAAAACTCTGCTGAATTGGAAGCGTGACGAAGTTTAGCATGCCACAATTCCCTAACTAAACTTTGCGCCGCTCCAACCGCCGAACCTTCTTCCACCTAGGCTTCAGGTGAAGTGCACACTTCCGCAGGCGCCTCACCTGGATATTCTTGATTGCCCTTCTGCCCAGAGAAACTAGACCGCTGACCCACAGCGGCCATCTTAAATCATCTTTTCTGTGTTGGAAAACGGGAAAGAAAGAAATCTAACCTTCAATGCAATTTGTCCTTGACATAGAAAGAGCATATAGAGCGTGCTTGAAGAGGGGTGCCATGAATGGTTCTGACAACCGGGTATACCGGGTGTGTACATGTCTCACCCTCGAGAAGGGTGGAATTCTACCCCCACTGGCAGGGGGGTAGGATTCCAAAGTGTTTGACACCAAACACGACATGTTTCCATGCAGCCATTCCAAAGTCAGCATTTACCCCGAGGTTATAATGCACTTAAGAGTATATGGTCTGGCTGCATCACAGAACAGCCCCAGAGAATAGAGTCTGAAGGCTGCAGAGTGGTCCTGCTCATGCATGGGCACCCTCTCACATGAAACCAAGCACCCTGCCATCAGGATTGATAAGGGCAGCCATTGGGGTGACCAATGGTTTCTATGTGTGGTGATTAAAGGTAGATATAGTTAACCTATATCTTAGTAAGGGGTGCATGCACCACCTTACCCAGGCTACAGTAACCGTCCTGTGGTGTCATTTTGGAAGGCTTCCCAGGGGTGGCATAATACATGCTGCAGCCCCTGGTAGGCCTCTAGGGTACCTATGCCCTAAGTACCTGGTGTACCGTATACTAGGGACTCACAAGGGTACCCCAGTAACCAAATCGGAGTGTACCGAAAGTACATGCAATCAATTTAGAGAGGAGGTAGCCAGGCTGGGGCCCTGAATAGCAGGATCCCAGCCAAACTAAGTCAAAAACGATCAGAACACCAGGAAAAAAGTGGGGGCAACTATGTAGTTGGATTCCACATTCCTACAGGTATAAGTAAGTCAATTTGTGTCAATGAGGTGTATGCCAATTTTACCATGTTTAAAAGATAGAGCACAAGCACTTTGCCACTGGTTTGTAGGCGTAAAGTGCAAATACCTAACAAAGCTAAAAGAGAGTGAACTCTTACATTTTTTAATCCTACCTCTCTAGCACTCATTAATTCGTAGTGGTGGGAAAGAGAAACATCTTTTTAAAAGGACACTCACCTACCAATCCTATTGGTTGTATGGTTCATCCTCGAGTCCTCCTCCATGGTGTCCAATGCTCTTCAATTGCATTTTATAAGGGATCTATATTAAAATTGCATGCAGATAACCCAAATTCTCTATGACTCTTTTTATTCATTATAGGAACCCTTGGTAAGATTAAAAACATGTTCAGGTGTTTTTTGTATGCAATGCAATCCCACATCCAAAGGTCTACACGTTTTAGCCATTATTAAACGCCCATATAAAGGGGTTGTTTGGCTTTCTTCAGGGCCATGATTACAGATCCCTTCCACCTATGTATCACTATTCAAGCACTCTTTGTGCAGTATTTGGTATTATTAGTGTTAATCACTCATGCTTTCATTCTATTGCATGTCTTGCAAACCACAATTTGGGGATTTGTTTTTCGGAAGTTTTAGTGTGTAATAGGGACTTGGAGGCGGCAGACCCTGCAATCACACTTTCATCAAGGATAAGCTCCCTCTGAGGACCTAGCTGTGTCCTCGCCCTGCATATTGGTTCAAATAGTCCTATCGCCAACCAAAATGGGTTCAGCTAAAATAGACAAAAATCTGGAGTGAACTTGCAGAAATCGCACTTTTCCATAAACCAAAGATTTAAATTGTACATTAGTGCCTGCGGCTTGCCAGTATCACATGGGATTTGGAGGTACAAATCTTTGATAGCATGGCATTCAGGAAATTGCTAAACTCCACTGAGAGGGCCATTTGTGACCTGGCACCATCTGCAGGTGCCCTCCCTTACAGCCAGATTCATCAAACTAAAATCGGCTCGCAAAGGGCCAGATTCTGAGAATCTGGCCCTTTGCGAGCGCAATTTTTGCATTTGGGATTCATCATCCCAAATGCAAAAATCGCAATTCTAGAAATCGCTAAATTGCGATTAATTGCATTTAAGGAATCTCAATTTGAGATTCCTTAAATGCAATTCATGAAACTAAAGTGCAGTTTTCAAAGTTTCATGGTGCGCACACACATGCCCTAAGGGCATGTGTGTGCGCAACATATGTGCACACATCAATTTCAGGGGTGCAGTAGGGTGTCCTTTGGACACCCCTGCACCCTTAAAATCGCAATCTCAATTTGGGAATCGCTAATTGCGATTAGCAAATTGAGATGGTCTTCCCATTCATTCCTATGGGCCTCTAGGCCCTTAGGATTGAATGGGGAGATATTCCTTAATTGCGACTCGCAATTTGCGAGTCGCAATTAAGGAATTATTAGAAGTTTCTATTTTTTAAGTGATTTCTTGATGAATAGCATTTTGCTATTCCTTAATAGCGAATCGGTATTTTTCGCTATTAAGGAATCGCAAAATGTGTTCTTGATGAATCTGGGGTAAGTATCTACTAGAGGCACAAAGATGTACGGTGCAGTTTTGTACATATGGCCCTACATGTTGTGTAATAATCTGCATCCTTGATTTGCGAATTCTGTAAAATAAACGTTGAAACATAGGACAGCTTTATTAAAAATTTATTTATATTATGATTGCTATTGTAATTCCAAAACTGTGTAGAAATCGAGCACTTTTATTTATAGAGTGTGGCACTTTAATAACCACAGAGTCTCTGTATAATAAAGATCTGCAGCAGTCGACATTGTCTGCTCAGTGCTAGAATGCACTGAAACAGTAGTCCAAAACACCCTTAGACCTTTCAGTTTATCTTCTTTAGCATGCCATAACTATTTTTTCATTTTCTGTCCTCTTCCTCACTGAAAACCAAAAATAGCTTAATGAAGGAGTATCTTAACAGGCTTAATTACGAGATGTAATTATTTACCTTAAAAGTGCATATTAATTAAATGTAAATAAATGAGAATGCACATTCCCTAAAATAGATGGCCTCAAAATCACTAAACGATGTGGAAGCCAGAGTCTGCCTTACCTTTTGGTTGTGGATCCCCATATCTGCAAATTTCTTCTTCCAATTATCTCTTAATTTTTCCTGATAGGGGCTCAAACGGGTCTGCCCATATCTCAGAATCCCTAAGAGGAAGAAGTTCTATTGTCTACTAACTCAGCGATTTTGCATTCTCAGAGTACGAATTAGCATACCTCCCTGGAAGCCGTAGCATACCCTTTAAATTGTTGCATCACGGTGTGAAACTCCCCATTTGTTCAAAATGGGTTTTGTTTCACAGCAATTAACCTTTTTCGAGAGGCCTGCGTACCTGTTATTGCCTTTGAAGTGGAGGAATAGAGGCTTGCTGACCCTTGTATAAGTAAGAAAGAAGCTTGTGCATGCCTGGCTGTACCATGTGAAAACATGTGGTTTCACTAAAAGGTCTTCCTGCTCATAGATAGCGTTCAGTCAACCTTGAACAAGTAGCACAGACAAACATTTACAACTGCGCTTTCATACACGCAGTGTATTCTTTGGTATAAAATTAAATACTATTAGCAACAAATGGCAGGAGGTAATTTGCAGTGAGGGCGCTGATAACTTCTTTAACTGTTATGTGCATTTAGGCTTTCATGAATACAAATGTTGCATCAACAAATGATTGACGGAATGCTGAATACATCAAACATTCACCCCCAGTCAAGAGATCTGTGTTAAATCCATCACTCTTTCTCTCAATACATGACCCCAGTTTGGACCCAGTCATATGCAGAGAATGAGTTCGTAATTTACTTATTTTCCTGTGCTTTGCTGCTGAGTATTGTGCCTAAAAGTATCAGAATATGCATTTTATCTTATTTTCAGAACTGACTTAATACATTTTTATAACTATTCACTTGGATAATTGTCCTAGCCTCTTTGCCATAAAATAGAAATTTAGGTGGAGGAAATGCCCAATACCAAGAATTCTGTCATTTCTTGCTTGTGACTTTGCTGCCACCATTTTGAGTTTTTCTTCATGGAGAGCTATTCATTATTCTAGTGTTTCTTGGGAACCAGTACCTCCTGGCAGGTTGGTGCACTGTTTTTTTTAGCTTTTCCCACTGACTTTCTAAGGGGTCTCTGTTGCCCTCTAGTTCTTGCAGGACTTGAAACTTGTTACTGAGGGTGACTGAGTATTCAATCTGTTCTGTATATGTTTTAGGAGACTGGTGTTATATAGGTGAAGTTGGTTTATCGGTTCCATTCAAACTTTCTTCAGATTTAGCTTTAGCCTGGCCATGACGATGTTAACCCCTTCGGGGCTGATGACGAGCTGGGCTCGTCATGGCGTAGCCTCCTCGCACACTGATGCCGAGCCCAGCTCGTCATGAATAATGGGATTTACTAAATCTGAGCGTGCGAGCGGAATTCCGCTCGCACGCATGTGGTTAAGATTGGAAACCACGTCCGCTCATCTCATCACTCTCACATCTTGCAGGGACCTCTGAAACTTCTTGGCAATGCTGGCGTGGCCAAACTGTTTCTCTGATGAATGGTCTGGTGGCACCCATGGTGCCTTGTGTATTATTTTGTGTGGAAATACAGTCCCGCCATTCACCAAACAGTACAAGGCACAGAGACCTGCAATCCTTTCACCATTCTTGTTCATGTCGCCAAGGCCATGGTTGTCTATGACTTCTTCATACCTAGTGCAGTTGCTTCCAACCTTGGCATTGAGGTCCCCCCATCAATATATTGATGTCTCATAAGGCATTTTACCAGGCTAGACTGGAGTCTGTTGTAAAACGTTTCTTTTTTCTTTTCTTTGCTGTCATTTTTAGGTGCACAGCACTGGATAAATTCATGTTGGTCCTTTTTTCCTTTTTGCGGAAGGTCGCTGTGATGATTCTGGTGCTATGGGCTTCCCATCCAATGAGAACTCTGTTGGCTGCTGGCATTTGCATCAGTGCTACTCCTTGTGTATGTGGGTTGTTCTCTTCCTTGAGTCCAGAATACAGCAGCATTCCTTCTGAAGCAGGTATTTTCTGTTCCAACTGTGTACATCTGGTCTCGATGATGTCAAGCAGGGTAAGGTAGTATTTTTTCATCTCCGCTGCCACTAGGGTTTTGTTGCTTGTCTCGTATATTGTCCTCAGATTCCATGCCCAGCCCTGCCAAATGCTACACATCTCATGTTAGAATAATGCATTTCTGATCATTTCCTCGCACTACAGCAAGGCCTTAGATTGTCACGCAAAATAACTGTGTCCAGAAGTGAAATGAAACCATGTAATTCCATTTCTCGCTTTGCTGGGAACAGATTAATAAAAGCGGAGCTCATATTTTCAAAGTCCACACAATGGCACTAGTTTATAATGACAGCTATAGGAATCTCAATATATTATGAAGTGGAAATATACTGCTACCACAGAAACTCATATGCAAGCCAAACAAACTTTAGAGATTTGAAGATAGAAACTCAAAACCACACACCCACCTAATTAATGTAAAAAAGCATCCCCTGGTCAAACTATGGTATCACACAGATGTGAATGTCCAGCCGCAAAACAAAGATTCTAAATAAATGCCAAAAACTGGGTCAGTCTAAACTGTAGTAAAAGAGGGGCCAAATTGGAGCAAAATCCGGGGAGATTATCCCAGCTGGGGCCCCACTAGTATCCTGTAGTCGGCCTCAGGTTGCACGTGGCAGACATCCTAGACAGAGTCTGTCATTTGATCATGAATTTATCAGGCCATTAATTTAATTAGTTGCCAGCCAGGGAGGTGTAGGCTGGCCAAGGCAGGAAATCTCTATTTCATTTATTGTTTCTCTGCCACACTGCCCGGCAACAGGTGTCCAACCTAGGCTGTGGGCTATGGCATGCTATTACTAAGTGTGGGTGACATTATACTATTTGCAGGAAAGTGCCACTCAGTCGTTAAATAACACTCATATTAAACTGAAATTATGAAAATGGCAGCTATGCATGTCCCGATGGTGATGGTCTTGGTCAAAAGCTCATGGATCAGCTTTGTGGTTTCCAAGGGTCTCTGGTTTTCACCACAAATCATTAAAGCTCTCCGTGAAGGAGATTTCTCTTTCTCCAATGCTTAGATGTCTTTGGTCTTTTGGTTGACATTTCTGTAGCTAGGATTTTTTACATGGTGGGTAGCTAGCCCCGGGCTTAACCCTTCTCCTTAACAGCTGGACTTGGGACCCACCATTACCAAGACTCTCCACAAACTCTAAGATAGAAAAAACAAGAAAGCTGCAGTCAACTCCAGCAGAACAAGAGCAGAAATAGCAAAAACTCAGGGTGAATACACCAAAAACCAACAAGGAAGAAAAGAAAAACTTAAGAGCACACAAGAGAAGATTTATATTTGGTCTTGACACAGAAGCCCAAGAAGCAGCAAGCCATGGAAACCTGAAAGAACAATACGACATAACAAAGAAATGGTCCGGCAGATACAGCAAGTCAGAAAGACCTGTTAAAGACAAAGCTGGGAAGACAATTATGGGTAATGAAGGCAAACAACGAAATAGGTGGAGAACTTTGAATAACTGCTGAACCAGTCTGTGGCACAATCCCCACCTGACATTTAGCCATCTGGCAAGACCTTGCCAATTGACTGCAGCAGACTAGCCAAGGAAGAAATACGCTAGGCCATCTAACATCTGAGAAACGTGAAGGTAGCAGGACCCGGCAACATTCCTACAGAAGCACTGAAGACAGACATTGAAACATTTGTAGACATACTCTACCCCATATTTGGAAGGATCTGGAAAGAGGAAAATTGCCATCAGACTGGATGGAATGATTGCTCATCAAGATCACCTAGAAAGGTGACCTGAGTAACAGCGCAAACTCTTCTATCAACCCCAGACAAAGTGTTCAACGGAGTCATCCCAAACAGAATAAGGGAAAAAGTTGAAACTCAGTTGGGAGACCAGCAAACTCGATTCTGCAAAGTGAGATCCTACATAGACCAGATTGCAACATCATCATTGAGCAGTAGATGGAATCGAACTTCCTCCTCTATGTCAATTTTATTGACTATTAGAAGGCATTTGATAGCGTGGACAGATGGGCCCTTTGGAAATTTCTCCTTGATGATGTGCCAGACAAACTCACAAGAATCATCAGGAACACCTATGAGGGAATGACCTGTTAGACAGTCCATGGAGGACAACTCATGGAAGTCTTCCAAGTGAGCATTGGAGTCTGCCAGGGTTGTTTGTTCTCATCTTTTCTCTTCCTGCTGGATATGAAGACATGCACAACCAGGAGAAGAAATGGGATCCAGTGGATGCCATGGATGCAGCTTGATGACCTCGACTTTGCAGACGATCTGGCCCAACTGTCCCATAACCATCTGCAGAAGAAAGAGAAAACGGACAGTGTGGCGGCCACATCATCATAACTTGGCCTCAAAATGCACAGGCAAGAAACTAAGATCCTGAAAACTAACATGGTCAGCGCAACTGTAGTCACTCTTGTAGGTGATGCACTGGAAGAGTTGAGGCCTTGAACTACCAGGGCAGTGTCATAGACAATCAGGGCAGAACAGACGCCCACATCGAGGCAATCATTGGCAATGCAATTTGTTTAGCTCAAGAGATCTGGAGCTCCAAGGACCTAACGCTGCAAATTAACATCAAGCTTTTCAATACCAGTGTAAAATCGGTCCTTCTGTATGGAACAGAAACTTGGAGGACAATAGTGACCTTCATCAACACCTGTTTGAGCAAAAGTTTCCAAAAGTGCTGGCCAAACACTATTAGCAACAAAAAACCTTTGGCGGCATACTATCCAACTCCCTGCTCATGAAGAAATCATTAAAAGACACTGGGGCTGGACAGGTTACACGCTCCGCAAACCTGCATCAAATACCACAAGGCAAGCCCTGACCTCGAACCCTCAAGGAAAAAGGAAAAGTGGAAGGCCAAGTAACACCTGGTGCTGAGACCTTAAGGCTGACTGCAAGGAGATGGGGTACACCTGGAGTCAGAATGAAAGAAAATCCAAAGACAGATATGGCTGGAGAGTACTGGCTGATGACCTATACCCCAGGAGGGGTAGTAGGCATAAGTTAGTATTTTAAGTTTACCCGTGAGAAACAGAAATAACCACAGGAATTGGTGTTTCTGCACTGATTCCTACATTTACCCTAGTTTTTGCAAAGGCTGCCTCTGAAGGGTGCCTTGAGGGCCGGCGCCATAACAGGCGCCGGACCCCTGTAAGGATCCAGTTCCAGCTGCCTGGAAGCGTCCCGGAGCGAAAGGGCCTCTTCCTGCACGGCATACTCGCGCCAGAGAGTTGCTTAGTCACCTGGTCAATGGAGGAGCTGGTGATGTTAACACCCAATCACAGCAAACTCCCATCTCGGCGGAAAAATCGTTGGTGGGGATATAAGGCACCGCTTCCCATACTACAGCTAATTAATACATTGTGGAGCTGGGGAGCGGGCGCTGAAGGATTTTCAAGACAGATATTCCTACACAATTCATAATCCCAGTTCAGCCACTATCTCCTGTTACTGGCCTAAACAGGATTTGCAAAACTCTATTAATGAAGACCTGAGTCGGTCAAAGGTCAGAGGAAATATCCCAGATGTCTGCTGTGCAAGGGGCTAATTATGCAATGCAGATCGTTAAACGACAGACCATTTGGTGCTGCTTCGTGGAGGAGTCTGCCGTAGCCTGTCACCGCTGCTGTGTCCTGTTGGGGCTCTTTGCTGTCTTCTGCGGGGGAGCTTTGCTGCGCTCCTGCTGGGGGCTGGAAGAAAGGAGAAGGCTAAAAAACTGGCCTGCCCCACGCTCACCTGCCTGCCGGGAGGGACTCAGAGACTACAAGTCCCAGCAAACCCAGCGCTCGCCAGACCGCCGGCAAAACCTGAGGACAGTTAGCCCTCCTCCCCTCAGTATATCTTAGCCTTGCTCCCTTAGTGGCGCGGGATGCGCGCGGGGGGCACCGGGCGAAGCCTGTGTGAGCCCGTCCGAGACTGTTGAGGCTGGGCTCGGCCAGAGCTCTTGGTTAATATTTTTCAGCCTTTGTTATTAGGACCGGACCCCAGAGGTAAGAAAAGGACCTTTAAGATCACTCTGTGGGTAAGGCCTATCTGAACTATACTCTTTTGGACGGGCTTGGGTATTTGTCCTTGTGCTGCACCTTTATTTTATTATCTTATCCAATCATAAGCCAAGGTGGCCAAGGTGCCATCTACCTGCGGAGTGCCTCAGGGATCTTCCCTGTCCCCTCTGCTTTTCAATCTTTATCTCCAACCACTCATTCACTCATTCACTCCCTGAAGAGGTGGGACATCACCGTCTTCAATTATGCAGACGATCTACAAATCATCTTCCCTCTCAACACTCCAAATGCAGCCATTGACTGTCAAGCGGTGATGCTACACATCCAACAATGGATGAACCTTAACCAGCTTAAGCTGATCCCGGGGAAAACAGAGCTAATTCTCCCAAGCGACAGCCCCATCTACTGGGGTCTTCAGTTCTGGCCGGTGGAGCTTGGCCCTCCACCTGCTCCGGCCAAGTCAGCAAAAAGTCTTGGGGTCATTATCGACATGGAGCTTTCCCTCAAGCCCCAGGTGGGTGCTGTTGTGTCATCATGCATTTTCCAGCTCAGAAAAATCAGGAAAGTCTCTCACCTCCTCACACCTGAGGCTCTGATTCAAGTCCTGATTGCCCTGGTGCTTTCCCGCCTGGATTTTTCAAACTCTCTGTACCATGGCCTACCCAAATCCCTTCTTCATAGGCGCCACATAGTACAGAACCAGGCGGCCAGACTGGCCTACAAGACCCTGAAGTGGCAGTCCGCGAAGCCATCACTCCGCAAACTCCATTGGCTGCCGGTTGAACGGAGGGCTGCATTTAAGATCGGCTGCCTGGCATTTAAAGCTGTCTCTGGGACCTCCCCCGCCTTTCTCAAATCCCTGGTCACCCCCTATCATCCGGCCGTAATATACGGTCCTCTCATCACCAGCTCTTAGTTACCCCTCAATTAAGCTTAAAAAATTTGGCGGCCGCAGATTCGCTCACTTAGCCCCCAACCTTTGGAACCCGCTGCCCCTCCCGTTCAAATCTTCTAACTCTCTTCTGGAAATTAGAAAACTCCTGAAAACTTTCCTTTTTATACAGTCTGGCTAGACCCCCGTGCCTACACCTCTCAGCACTCAATCAGCGCCAGGAAACTTATGGTGACAGAGCGCTATATAAAACCCCCTTAAGATAAGATAAGATAATCATAATAGTTCTGTGTGTATGGTCATTTCATATGCTTCATTATTATCTGTCTTTTTTACTGGTTAATTTTAAAATCTCATAATGTTACAGCATAAGGGAAGTAAAACCCCTGTTGAGCATGCCAGTTCTACTCTTGATAATTATCTTGTAAAAGCTGTGAGTGCCATCAATAATTAGAGCTGAGCGGCGACTTTCACTCAATTTAAGTAACTCATCAGCATTGCCCCCAGCCCTGTTAGTAGCTGCTGAAGAAAATAGGGAGAATTTTAGTACTGACACTACTTCGCATATTAGCTAGTTGAGCCATCTACTGTACCGGTTGCTACTCCTAATTTATCAACATCCGGATCACCTGCTCCCAGAACTAGAAGGGGATGTAGGAAAGCTCAATCCAAAAGAGGTTCAATTAATTCGGGCAAGGGAGGCAAAAAGTTAACTGGGAATACACCAACCGTAGATGACCTTTTGGGCAATACTAATGCAGTAATATTAAATAATGATCAGATTGAGCAACTAATGACCACCTTTGTTGCAAAAATTGAAGGATCTATTAAACCCCTATCAGATAGAATGGACAGTTTAAACAGTGAGGTTAAGTGGATTGGGGGTGAGATTGCACTTCAAAATTAATTATTAAAAACCTATACGAATGCCCTGGCCAATTGCCGGGTTCGTACGGCCACCGGGGAAGTGGCTAAACCCGAAGCACAAAATAGTAATGGCAGGCTCATACACTAACAGGAGAGCTGAATAGGCAATCCCCTAATGCAGAAAAGAGCAAGACAGTTCCGGACCTTAGGGGGGAAACAGCAACAAACATTACCAAGCGTAGTAAGTCTATAAATTTACCCCCTGACTGTGCGCCGTATGTGGCAGTCTTAACCAACGTCCCACCGCTGAATGAAAATCTGTCCCCTAACAAGCTGGAGACCCATGAATCCATTAAAAATAAAACTATTTCATGGCTAATTCGTGAATGCGGGTTCCCGGTGGCATTATCCAATCAGATCCTTACCACGAGAAGGGTCAATTGGATTGGAAAATCGACCAAAAACACCAAGGGGGACTGTGTTATCGTAAATGTTAAAAATCCTCATTTTGCTACCACATCCCTGATTAGAGCAACATTATTACCATACAATGACCAGGGAATTATTTTACGCCCCCTTGGTTATTTTTGTAGCCACCTAATGCACCAAAATAATGGTGAATCCAACATAGACCCACGCCCCCCCTTGATATCTCCAGAAAATATGAGGTCCCTATCATTAACCGGTTTCAATCCTTGAGCACCTTGGACGTTAATGATTGACATAATCAGGACAATACTGCTATGGTGGAGGTGGTCACCCCCAGAAATGTTGAACCGGAGAGGGATAACCTAGGCGAGTTAGGGACCATGCATGGGATTGAACTTAGTAATGATGTCCAAGATGTCCAAGATGGGGTTGGCCCTATTGATATGCGAAGAGAGGGGGGTGATGGCATCGGGGGCCCAGGTCCAGGTCAGACCACAATCCCGCCAAACAAAGGGAAATACCTCCCGCACTGCTCCATCGTTAGCTCGAACATCGCTGGATTCGCCTCAAAATGGTACACATTGGGATGGACAGATTTTATTAAGTTGCATGATATTATTTGTTTCCAGGAAACCTGGTGCCAGGACATGGTTAGTTATGATGGTCACGTCTCCTTTAATCTACCGGCGCAGGCCTCGGTCTCTGGTAGAGCCAAGGAAGGCTTTTTGATACTGGTATTTGTCAACCTCCCCATCACTGTGAAAAGGTATCTGAAGGTCGGGGTGCATGCTCAGATCCTGTGGCTGCATCAGAAACAAGCCTGTAATGTTCTCTTAATCAATTATTACAATAATGTTTTTGATAACACGCGGCACCAAGTTGTGAAGGACTTGGAGGTCGCCGTAGGCGAACTGATTGCAGGGGAAAATGTTATTTTTGATTTTATCTGGGTGGGAGATTTCAATATTCCTATCTGTTCCATGTCTACTTTGGGGGTATGTGGGGTTAAAAATAATTTAGAGGAAGATGACTTGCACTTCCCACATAACTTATATGGTGAGTCACTAAATAAAATAATGGCAGATTATGATTTAGAAAGCCTGGCTTATGTCAAGGATGAACTTGGTGATGTTATTCCTACTTATACGGGCCGAAATGCTAATACCGTGATCGACCATGTATGTGTATCATCTAATATTACTTCATTGTGTAATGTTCCAAAGATTGATGAAATCATGCTAAGTGACCACAACTGTATTATTTTAGAAGTTATTATTTGGGAAGGCAGGCCCTTATCCATTTCACGCACTGTAATGAATATTGAACCCCAGAGACCCAATGTCGTGAGAGTAAGATGGGAAGGAGAAAAGTCTGAGGTGGTATTAAAATCCATTGTTATGGGGTGCATTGGAGAGATTACTGCCATTCTTAATAAAGATCATGACCCAGTAGATATTTTAAGGGAATTTATGATTATTAATAATGTCATCGACACTATGTTCACTAAAACCGGCTCGGGGAAATCTGTCCATAATAAGGGGTGGTTTGATCACGCATGTACTGCAATGCTCATCGAATTAAAACAGGCCTTGGCAGCCCGGCCAAGAGATAAGAAAGCAGTATCCAAACTTAGATGTGATTATAAGGTAGCTCTTAAGCACAGAAAGATAGAACTTCAGCAAGAGGCCTGGGAAAAGTTGACACAGGCTGCGGAAACTTCTAATTGTGCGCTATTCTGGTCAACACTTAATTCTCCCTTTCTTAAAGAAGACATGGTCACAGAACTCACGTCTAATGTCACCAGGGAGGCATGGGTAGCTCACTTTTCCACCATATTTAAGTCTGATAAACGGCAATGTGTTAATCATAGTTCCTGGCCCATAGTGCAACTGGATTTCACTGTTGCTGAGGTCGAACAAGGCCTTAGTGCCAGCAAAGGGGGAAAGGCCATGGGGCCGGACGGGGTCACCATCGATGTCTATAAAACTGTTCCGACGATGTGGGGCCCAGTGTTAACCAATGTATTCAATGCCGCAGTATGCAATGGAGTTCCATCGACCTGGGGGGAATGTATTATAATCACTAGCTATAAGAAAGGGGATAGGGGGGACGCCAAAAATGATCGTCCCATCTCCCTACTTGATTTATCTGTACAAATTATGAGCAGGGTATTACTGGTAAGGCTGGAAGAATGGGCAGAAGTGAACGGTATCATGACCAGCACCCAGTATGGCTTCAGGAAAGGGCGTGGAACCCTGGACCAGTGCCTAAATCTAAAACTGCTTATTGAGAAGTATACCCAGGCCAAAAAGGGTTCTCTCTACCTCTGCTTTGCAGATTTGAGCAGTGCCTTTGACTTGGCGGATCACTCTATTCTCTGGGTGAAGTTGTTAGAAATGGGAGCCCCAGAAGGTATTATGTTCTTCCTAGCACGGTTATATGATAACCTTCAAACTAGTGTCCGTTATGGCATAAATGGCTAAATTTAAGGTTAGGAGTGGGATAAGACAAGGTTGTGTACTTGCTCCCCTGCTTTTTATACTTTTTATCAATGAGGTAGATGCGGTTTTAAAAACAGTCAGCGCCGATACCCCAAAGGTAAATGGCCTCGACGTACCGGTATTGTTATATGCAGACGATGCCGTGTTACTGTCAAGGACCCCCATCGGCCTCCAGCGCTTAATAGATAGGTTCTCCATTTTTATTAAAGATAGGAAACTACTTATAAATAACACCAAAACTTACACCATGATCTGTGGGGATGGCCGCAGGAGATCCCATGCCTTTTTTATTGATGGGCACAGGGTGCTCCAAGTTGACACGTTTTGTTACCTAGGAATTATCTTTGCCAAAGACTGCACCTGGGCACATGAAATTACCAATGTGCGGGCCAAAATGTCAAAAAGTGCCCATGGCCTATGCGGCCAAGATAGGGGATAGACGCATTAGGGATATGTTACAGATTTATCAATCTCGATGTGTCTATTGCCTTATACAGGGCTGGGGCTTGGGGACACAGTTCTAATGGTTGCCTACAAATAGAGGAAAACATTTTTGTCAAAAAACTTTTTTCTACCAAAATCCGCCCCAAATGATTTAACCCACAGAGAACTAGGGATCAATTTCCTGTCAGACCTGATATCTTTGAGGCCGTTGATGCTATGGCGTTCGATCTGGCAAAAAGATGATACAGCCTTGAATAGAGCTGTTTTTAATGACTGTCTCTCTGTTGATAACCACCTTAAGCTCCCTTGGTTAAAATATATAATACGCAGTTTCCAGGAAATTTTTGATATAAATGTTGTGGTCGACCCCTATGCTGCTGTAGCGTTGTCAAAACAGGAAATTAAGAGTACATTTATGAATTACAGGGCAGAGAGACAAGCGAGTAGCACTGGTCAATTATCTACCTGCTTGTTTTATAACAAATTTGGGGGAAATGAGGGGTTTCAACTATATTTAAGTTATGTGACCAGACCCTCACATAGATTTGTTCTTACCAGGTTGAGGCTTGGGCTCGTACATCATCTGGTGGCCTTTCAGTCTCTTAAAAAACACCAAGCTGGTCCCTGCCCGTGTGACGGCCAATCGGTACAATGCACCTTGCACTTTCTTCTGATATGCAATCGTTATAGGAATTCTCGCATTGTTTATTTAGAACTGATCTTTGTAAAATATGGAGTCCGCACTGTTAACGAATATATCTCACCGCCTCACCCTTCTGGAAGCTCAGCTGGAAACGCTGGTCTGAGGCATGAACGATACCCTTTCTTCCCTAGCCAGAATCAAAGTGCCCTCCCAACAGCCCGCCCACCCCCCTAACCCCATCCTCCCCAGACTGCCCAAATCGCCTCCTCCCATCCCGACCCTTGCCCCACCAGATCGCTCCCACACGTCACTATACCAGAGTCAGAGAAGCGAACAGACAGACCGAGAAGAGTGAAACCCTCCCTCTCCCCCCAGGAAGTGATCACACTCGCCTTCACCTACGACCACCCCGCGACCCCCGACCAGAGCACCTCACAGCATTCACAGAGAGGGACTCCACCTACCCTTACACAGGTCCCCAGGCTGATCTCCTCACCCAAGTCCTCTATTCAAGTTATTACAGGAGTGGGCAGGGATCATACCCCCTCTAGATTCCCCAGACCCTCGACACTCCTAACCTCTCTAACCAGAGCCCAACCCAGCAAGTTGTTGCCCGATAAAGAACCCCGCATCAGATGCATGCTCATCAACAGCAGATCTGCCTCCAAACACGCAACAGAATTAGCAGAAGCTATCCTCTCATATGATATTGATGTAGCCTTTATCACAGTAACCTGGCTCAACTCCCTGTCAGACACCATCATGGACATGCTAGTACCACCAGAATTTTCAATCAATCACAAAGACCGCCATAAGCAGAGAGGTGGAGGTGTAGCTCTCAGTCAAAAGACTATCCTCGCTATCACAGAAAGCTCAACATGCCTGTACAGCTCCTTCAAATGCCTCTCTATCAACATCAAATCCTGCGCAAAGAGCTCAATACTTTGCCATCTCCTCTACCACCCACCAGGCAATTCAAAGGAATTCGGATTACAACTCTCTGACCTAATCACCCAATGCGCGCTCAACAACGCCAACAACATAATTCTGAGCGATCTCAACATTAGATGGAACGAAACAAATAACCCGCTCATCCAAACCCTCAACAGCCTTCTGCTAGAAAACGATCTGACACAACACTGCTCTGAAGAAACACACTACAGAGGAGCGATACTTGACGCAATCATTGCGGAAAAGTACTCAATCACCATTGACTATATCATTCCAGTAGACTGGTCAGACCACCACTTAATTCTTTTCCATATCAACCAACCAGCGCGAACTCGTCACATAAAACAAGCATCTTCCAAATGGATCAGGAATATTGCCCAAGTCCCACAGAACATCCTAGAAGAAGAATTAAGCACTCTTCTTCCGATCACAACGGAGCACCTCTCAACCACAGATCTCACCTCTCTCTACCATTCCAACTTGACGGCCACCCTTGACCGCCTGGCGCCCTAGAAACTAAATAAAACCAGAAATATTCCATCAAGATCTTGGTTCACCTCTGACATCAATGATGAAAGAAGACTTCTCAGATCCCTTGAAAGAATCTGGAGGAGCAATCCCTCCACCCATCACCACGAACAACTCAAGACAGCACGCAGAAACTACAACAAACTCATCAAGGACAAAAAATCTTCTTTCTTCTGCTCCGCTCTAGATAATGCTAAAAATCGCCCCAAAGAGCTCTTCAGTATCATCAGAAGCCAAACATCCAAACCTATCACATCCAATTCAGTGTCCTCCAAAGAACAATGCAACAACTTTGCCAGCTTTTTTAACAAAAAAATCACCAAGATCGACCTTTCGCTCAGCACAAACCCCTCCTTTCTCAGGGAGACCAAGACTCCATCACTGACTGACAACACCTTATTGATCCCACCCACTCAATGGTCTGTCTTCACGCCGATACAGGAAACAGAGATTGTCACCCTGATCGCCAACGCCAAACCATCATCCCACTCCCTGGATCAGCTTCCTATAAATCTGGCCAAAGTCCTGAAACACACCCTAGCCCCAATTCGGTGCTAAATCATCAACAACTCGCTGAGCTCGGGAAATATCCCAGAATACCTCAGGGTCGGCCAAGTCACGCCGTTACTAAAAAAAACAGGGTTGGACACGGAAAATATGAACCACTTTAGACCCGTGTCAAACTTTCGTCTTCTATCCAAAACACTGGAAAAATATGTTCTCCCACAGTTAACCCAACCCTTAGAGAACATCAAGCTCCTTGACCCCCACCAATCGGGTTTCAGAAAGGAATGCAGCACTGAAACTGCCATCCTAAACGTCATAGACGATCTACACAAATCACTTGACTCAGACCAATGCTGCCTCCTCGTTCTCCTTGACCTATCGGCCGCGTTTGATACTGTTGATCATACATTGCTCCTAAAAGTCCTTCAAGAAAGAGCAGGCTTGGAATTGACGGTACTAAACTGGTTCTCCTCCTTTATACACAATCGCTCGCAAAGAGTAAAAATCAAAAACTTTGAATCTGACCCCCTACCCGTCATTTAGAGGAGTTCCACAAGGGTAAGTACTCAGGAATTCCAACATCCCCTTCCACCTCTACGCTGATGACACGCAGCTCTATCTGGAAACCACCTCTATGGACGACATTCTCAAACTTAATGACACGCTCAAAGACGTTCAACAATCGCTCTCACAGACCACTTGAAGCTTAATTAAGAAAAAACAGAAGTTCTACTCATCTCCAACAGAGATAAAACCCCAAATTGCAGAATGGCTCAAAGCCATCGAAGCCCTCAGTGGCACCCTCAAGCCGAAAGATTCGGTCAAGTCCCTAGGTATCACCTTAGACCCCAAACTAGACATGAAAAAACACATCACGAGCTCCGCCAAAAGCGCCTTCCTCAATCTGAAACTTCTCTACAAAATAAAACCCTTCCTGCCTCCAAAGGACCTTCAACAGGCCACTCAAGCATTGGTGCTTTCTAGAATTGACTATGGAATCGCAGCCCTGACCAGATCAACTAAATCACATTTAGGCCCTTTGAAAACCACCCTCAATGCCGCGGCTGGAATGGTCACAGGAACCAAGAAATTCGACCACATTTCTCCTGCACTCAAGGATCTGAAATGGCTCCCTATTGAACAACGAGTCAACTTTCGAACAGCATGTCTTACACACAAAGCCCTTCACACAGGCAAACCAGAATACCTGGCCGCGAAACTCAAAAGGGCTGACCAGTCCAGGAACCTCAGAAGCTCCAACACCCTTCTTCTCATTCCCTTGAAATCGCGGAAACGCAAAACTATAAGTAAATCCTTTGCGGGCAATGCACCCAGGATATGGAACACCATCCCTCCCCACATCAGAATGACCTCCCATTTCCCGAAATTCAAGACTTTACTCAAAGCCCTCTTCCTTGAGTCCATCTGAACCAGGCCCGGACTGGCCGTTGAGGGCACCGGGCAATTCCCCGGTGGGCCGCATGGTTGGGCGCCGGTTTTGAGCCCCTGGGGCCGTTTTTATTACAGGGCCGTTATGCTGCAAAAATGGCCCTGTAACAAAAACGGCCGAAAACCGGCCCTGTCACAGAGCGCAGTCGCACCTCTCGCCCCTCCCCTCTCCTCCCGGAGGGGGGGAGGGGGGCCGGCCGAGCACTCTGCCAGGGCCGGTTCTGGTTCCCAGTCCGGCCCTGATCTGAACTGAATGAGGAAGATCATAGTACCCCTCACCCTTGTAGACCTTATGATCTGTATGATTCTGTTATTTGCAATGCCCTTAAGTTGTCCATATGTGGAGTCTTCCTTCACCCATAAGGCACATTGTTGTACCTGTTGTGACGCCCTTGGGTCCAGCCAGCGCTATACAAAACTTATAATAAATAAATAAATAAATAAATACATGTTTGCTTTTTTACCGCTACCTTTTTACATAAATCAATTAATGCAACGAAAAGTGTGATGTTTTAATATTATGAGTGTTTAATTGAATTAATATCCTCTGTATTTTCATTTTTTCCCTACATGTGTATGTTATCTTGTGATTTTATGGTCATTGTTTTATATGTACCGAATAAAGCTTTATGAAATGAAAAAAAAAGACAGACCATTTTCTTGGGTTTTGGATACTTTGGAAAAAGGCCATTATTAGAACTATCTTCTGCATGCAGCTAAAGCATTATCAACGTTAATGAAAGCTTATATGTTAAAATACTGATATGCTGAATCAAATGAGTAAGCTAGAAAGTAGAGAAGATAGAAACAACTGGAATCGAGATACCTGGCTCTTGCTACTCAGAGTGGAAATAATTCTTGTAGGGCCCCATTATAACGTTTTTCAAGTCGCAAAGGTCTATGAATAAATGATTCATCAAGTTTTGCATTCCACCCATTGTGCAGGCGATCTGGCCTCACAGGCGGTACAGTTGCAGGACTGTCGAATCTTTTTCCAGCTGTTTGCCGATTGCAATGTGCCACGTTGTGTCCGACAACATTAGGCGATTTCCGTTGGTGAAGCCGGAGTCCCGCTTCTCATTGGCCGCTCTAAAACAAGCTAATGCGGGCTGTCCTGGGAGCAGGTGTTTTTGTGTTCAGGCGCTGTTAGTGATTTCTGCTCTAAGTGTTTCCTGTGATAGAAAATTGAAGCCTTGATTATAGGGTATTGTTTTCTTAGCAACTGGAGTTCAAAGCTGTAATAAGCAACTTGCTCGCCATGAAAAGCTATAAACCAGTGTGTCCTTCTTTGCAGTACTATTTGCGAAATGGAGACCTAAATACTATTTCCTTTTCTTCGTGCTGGTGATAAGCTTGCATTTTCTTCTTGTCAATTCAAATAGGAAGTCAGAAATGTGTTCATAACGTGTAAACATACGTATTCATGTCTTGAATATAGAGATTTAATAATCATATCAGCTAAATATAGTAAAAGGTAGCCCGGGATAGGGGTTCATGGTAACACTCTGCAGTCCTCTGTGATGCAGTGATTGGCGTGTGCCCCACGTAGGAGAGGAACGCTTCCTCTACCAGTGCAGTGCCTCTCGTGCACATGTATGTGGTAGACACTGGCGCCTCAGATGATGTCTCGGCTGTGGAATAATTGGATGAGTTCTTCTTTCGAAGTTACCTACACAGTGAAGCAATTGACCCACCTGTTAAGCAACGACGGAATGGTAGTAAATCCACCCAATCCCGATAAATCATAAATTAAACCCCATGAAATGGTAATTACCATGCGGGGCTGGTTTTTCCGATTATAAAACAGAACACAAATTTCAATGCTGTGAGGTTCGACGCATACATTTACCACCTACTTTAAGCCAGCGGTGTAACAATAGCCCCCGCAGTGCAGTGGCCCCAAGCTACAGGGGGCCCCTTGGGCACTGTACATGGGGGGCAGGCGCCTGACCTGAGAGCACCTGACTGGGTCCGGACGGTGGGGGACCCCTCCATGTACTTTACTGGGGACCCCCTCAACGTTCGATTCGCCACTGCTTTTAGCAGGGGGTAAATGTATGCTACGGGCTCTGCGTAGGGTGGGGCATGACAGAAGGGGTGGGGGGATCTGGGGAGAGATGGGGAAACAGTTTTCTAGTTTTCCCATTACAAATTATTTGGGACTGAACCTTGGCTGCTGCTGCACCCAAAGTCTTTAAAAAACTGCTGCTGTGTGTTATTAGGAAGTTAGAAGTTGCCTTGGAGATCTGTGACTTCAATCTCATTCTTCTATATGGTAACATAACTAAACGTTTCCTGATAACTTACTCTAAACAAGCATTGGCAAAGACAATAGATCTGACCTTAAAGTGCCAACCCTCTCATAAATAGGCATGTACATGGCTTATAGTTGTGTTGTGTGCACGACATCTGTTTATCATATTACATCAAGACAAAACACTGGGAAGAAAGTAGGAAAAGGAAATTATTTCTGTTTAGAGTTTCTATAGGAGATATAGATTTAAATGTCACAAACAGTACGACGCTTGAGTATATGTTTCAAGTGTAAAGCTGTCCCTCTTACATTCCAATGGAAGCACTTCCTGGAAGGTTTAATTATATACCAAATGGTAGAGACTATCACTTCTCTGGGTGCGGGCAAATTATGTAAATTCAAAAGAATTGGTAACAGGTTGTCTTGCAGAAAGCTGAATGCTGCATCTGTGCACACTCTTACATAACATCAGAATGTTAGGCTCCATAGTACCAGTCCAAAAGCTGTGACTCCCAACAACTATATTTCTTATGTACTGCTACTTCAGGGAATATTTTAAATCTTAAAGCTTCCACATCAGAGTATCCTCTCATTCAAGGTTCATGTATAAAGGGAGAAATTACATTTTTTTTCTTTTTTCATCAGAGTAGGTACTGGCATATATAATTTCCAGTTTAGTAAACATACTGTTAGTGTGGGCTTAGTCTACTCACAAAAAAAGTCATGGTTCAGTGTGTCTTAAGATGTCAGCCATGGTTTCAGGCTCTGTGACATCTCTAAAGATTCCTGGTTAAAAATCGAGGCTTTGTATTTAAATCTCAATATCTAAAGATTTTGCTCCATTCTTAATTCAATTATCTCACTTGACAATGGATGCCCAGCACACAAGTCCAATATAAAAACTTGAACCTGGGAGCTATGGCTCAAAGCAGACAAGCTTAAATGAAGGAAATGTATTAAGTATATAACAATATCAAAACAATTAAAAAGTCAAAACTCAACACAATAAAAATGTCATGACCTACTTCTACGAACAGAGACATTTTTTATTCGAACAATGAGACAGAAATAAAAAAAATCCAATAAGGGAAACCAGAGATATGATTTTATTAAATTTTAGGGCGGAAAGGGTAATAAAAAGTTAAGCACCAATTAGAAGATACTGCTTGTTGTTGACCGGGAGCTAGTTAAAATTTCATGCCATTGACAATGGAGCATAGGTTGGCGACCCTCGAAGGGTCAAAGATGTTACCTATTGACTTGATTTGGCAAAATCCTCTCAAAGTCAGAGAGCTATTGTGCGAGGTCCATCTGAAGCTCTTGCTTTAAAAGGAAGAATACTGCAAGGGATGTAGATGTAGGAATGTAGCATAGCTGTCTGGTTGAAACCCATTGTGGGCTTTTCTGAGAACGTACCTGTGCTTATAGCCCACCTACTGCGTACAATTAGTTGGCTGTATTGTCACTCTTCTTTGTATGCTTCTTGACAGATTCCTTTTCATGCTGTAGTTTGTCAATCTTGTGTTTATCCCTTTCTTGGAGTACTTCCTCTTTACCATCTGTCTAATTGACTAGCTTCCGTACCATCCACTGTTGACTTTTAGAGGACTATTTTTTCTTTTACCATAAGCACTCCAAACTCAAGGACTCTCGGTGTTGCTCTCTGTTGCCTGATTCCTTCCCTTTTTTGCCCTGGTATTGTTCTACCTTGTGCACTTCTCCTCTGTCTTCCATGTTACTCACCCTAGCCCACTGTGTTGCTTCCTCCACCCACTCCAAAGGTCCATTGGAAGATGTCCTACCTCTCAGATCAGTAAATAAAGAAAAAAAGCCACCTGCAACATGTTGTTGGTGCATGCCTGTGTAGCGTCCTGCTACTAATAACCACAGACACCATTGCTTATATTCAAGAGCTTTATTCAGTACATCTCACTCACTCACTGTCCCTACTCTAACTGACTCGTTCCTTTCCCCCGGCTCCTCCTGTTCCTGCTCCCCCTACGACTCCGCCCCCCAACCACTAGACTACCTCACACAGCTCTACATCTCCCCCTTTCTTAACAAAGTGAGCTTAATGTCCTCAGTGTTCGCAGTTCTTCAATCCACCACACGGGTTGGCGGACAGTCTGTTCTTCAAGCCTCAGTAGTGTCGAATCAGTGGTGGGTTTGGCTTTGGTCACTCTTTCCGGTGTCTTGATCAGGGCGTTCTTGACCACGTTGCGTGTGAGCTGTTCACTCTCACAGTCTGCAGTCCTCATGTTCCCTTCTGGTGGTGTAACGGTTGGTTCGGGTGCTCGGTCCCTTTCATGAGTGGATAATGTTCTGGTCCTCTTATGGGCACCTGCGCCTACTTTTGCTCCCTCTTGTCTTGTCCGGTCGAGGGCGACACTGTCTTCCACTTCAGGGTCATGCACATCAGACAGCATGGTACTATCTGACGAGACTGTCTTGGTTTGGTTCGGTAACTCATTCCCAGCCTCGGGTTGTCTGACGAACTCATGGGATATCTGTGCATAGGCACGTTTCTCTCTCATCTGATGATTTCTCTCTACCGACATGTCCGGCTTTCTTTGCGGAATGGCTGGCAGGTCCCTTCCCGTCCGGTGACTAAGGTCCACTGTCTCTGTTTTCTTTTTGTAGGTCCTTCGAGTCAGCCTTTCGGACCCCTTCAGGGGTGACGGTGTCTGATCTATGTCCGGATATGTTTGTGATTGACAGAACAGATTGTCTTGTGGCGTGACTGAGTATTCAGAGACCTTTGTGTGTGTCATGTTGCTTTTGACAGGAAGGGTGTCCTCTGGTTCTATGGCACGTTCGGGTGGTTGACGCCATGGCTGTTGTCGGGACCATGACTTGGTCGACTCACGGGATTGAACAGACGTGCTCTCTGGGTCAGAGAAGTCTCTTGTTGACTTCCAGGATCGGACGGACGCGCTCTCTGATCCAGAGGAGTTCCTGGCCATGGACGTGCTTTCTGGGTCAGAGAAGTCTTTTGTCGACCTCCAGGATCGGATGGATGTGCACTCCGTGTCAGAGAGATCCTTCTCCCCATTCCTTCTCCAACGTTTCTTTGAAACTGTCTTTGGAAATGGATTTTTGAATTCCGTAGTCCACGACGAATTGCTCTTCCCCTTTGAATTGTCGTTGAGATGCCTCTCCGTGTGCCTTTGTTGGAACGTCTTCAATGCTGTCTCATTTGGGAGGTTGTTTGATGATCCTGTGCTTGTTCCTTGTGCTTGGTCCCAAGCTTTGGCCTCTTTGTCCTCTTTTTTGGTTCGTTGCTGTGGAGGATCAGTCCATCTTGTGCGACCTGTTTCTCCTTCTCTCTTGTTTGATGCTCTGACACTTCTGATTTGTGTTGTATGTGTTCTTCGGCCAGATGTTTCCTTGGACTCGTCTTCACTGCTTGTCGACTGATGTTCCTGCGCCGACTTCCGGTGTTGACCAGTGCGTCCCCTTCTTCTACGGTTAGTATTTCTCTCTCTCTTGCTGTGCAGGATGCTCTCTTGTCCAGGAGTGCGATCTGTCCCACTTGATGCTCTTTCCCCATCAGAGCATTGTGTGTCATACCTTGAGTGACTCCTTGAGGAACTCCTGGGGGGTGAATAACTTCGTGGAACGATCTTTTGGATGGTTGACCCTGGGTCCTCTGACTCCGAGTAATTCTTGGTTGACTTTGAGTAGTCGGATGCTGAGGAATCTGACTCTGAGTAATCCGTGTCACTTTTTTTGTCACTGTATATTTCCCGTTGTCTTTTTGCTGGTCGGCCTTCCCTCTCTCTCCTTTCAGTTCTGTTTGTTTTCTGAGTTCTATCCTCCCAGGTATCTTGATGGTTTGCGCGTAGGTGCACGTCCTTCAATCCTTCTCTTGCTTCAATTTGCATTCCAATTTCGGCCTTCTTGATGATTTCCTTTAAGGACCAATGCCCCTGCAGGATCTCGCGCTTTGTGGCAGGGTTTGTGCAACCTTCAACAATCCGAAGTCGAACCGCATCCTCATCTGTGAAAGTGTTGAAGTAGCAGCCTCGTACCATACTTTGCAGACGAGTGATGAAACTTGGCAACGGTTCGCCTGGTTCCTGCCGTGCTGTATTGAAAGCCATGCGATTATGATCCACATCTGTCTGTGCGTTGAGATGAGCACAGAGCTCCCTTTGGAGTCCTTTATAGATTTCTGTGTCCTCTTTGGAAAATGTCCTGATTGGGCACCGGCCCTCCGGGCCCACCAGATGGAGGAGTAGTATCAGACATTTCCTCTCTCTTTGCTCACCATTGGCTTTTAAGAAATCTTCTAATGCTTCGAGCCACCGGTGTCGTTTGAGATCCGAGATCCAATCATCAGTCTGCATCGCTGGGGTCGGTACTTCACTATATGGAGTGACCCGCCATGCTATGTCTCCTCCCGCCATGAGAGAGGGAGAGTCTTTGGTCTGGTCGTTTGCTTAGAGATAGATAGTCTTTGTAATCAACGGAGTATGCGCCGGCGAATGAACTTGGATGGTTCTGCTCTCTCCGGGGTCCTCTGTAGGACTGCCCTCCTCTGGGTCTTCTGCAGTTCTATCCAGCAGCTCTTCTCTCTTCGGCGCTCTTCAGTTTGTGCTCAGCGTCATCGTTATCCGCCTCTTGCATTTGCTAATGCTTGTTCCATTGTGCTGTTGTCGTTGCTTGGTTCCTGCGTTCGCTTGTGCCTCTTATTCTATAGACACGTGTTGCTTCAGTACATTCGCCACTGCGCATTCGTTTGCGTTTCTCAATGTCCACGTTGCCAACCGTGCTGACATTTGTTTTTTGTCAACGCATGTTAGGTAAGTGACTCTTGTGGTTGCCCGTGCTTGTTAGTTGATTCACTCTCGTGTGTGCACGTGCTTGTTTGTTTTGGTTGCCAAGACGTGTTCATTATTGTTCACGCGCCGTTATCCACGCTTATATGTTCGCCTTGCCACTGCCTATTCCTTGGCAGTTACCAGCGTATGTTTATTTGCATATACCAAGGCTTGTTGATTGCATGTGCCAGTGCTTGTTTGTTTCCTTTCGCCACTGCTTGTTGTTTCTATTCGCCAAGACTCGTCTGTTGGCTCTTGACAGTACTTGTTTGTTCCTTGCCAATGCTTGTTTGGCCTTCGCCAATGCTTGTTTGGCCTTTGCCACTGTTCGTTTGGTCTTCGCCAAGGCTTGTTTGGCCTCCGCCAATGCTTGTTTGGTCTTTGCCAATGCTTGTTTGGTCTTCGCCAATGCTTGTTGATTCACTTCCGCCAATGCTTGTTTGCATGCAATTGCCAATGCTTGTTTGTATGTCTCTCGCCTTTGCCAATGCTTGTTTGGTCTTCCCCAATGTTTGTTTGTTTGTCCTTTACCAATGCTTATTTCCAAACACTGCTCGCCTGACTTAAAGATGGCCGCTCCCGATTTTCACAGGGGTGTCCCATTGGCTTGCCTGACTCCAATATGGCCGCCGTCCCTGAAATCCCAGCTTGCACGAGACTTTCACTTTGCTCATTCAGACCCGGGCCGACTCAATCAGGACTCACCGGCCGCCGGTCCCAGAGACATCAGCACTTCTCCCGGTCTCCACGCTGATCCACAGGTGAGGTTGGAGCGAGTTCCCGCTTCGCTGCGCTAGGGGCCGCTTCCACGCGGCGACAGCGTGTCAAAACACACGCATCAGGCGTGAGGTTCCTGGCGTCGGGGCCACTCGAGCTCCGGTTCCACCGCGCTCGACGGCGCTTGCCGCCAAATCTTCTGGGGGCGATGCTCTTCACTCGGGGCACTCTTTTCCGTTTCTTGGGCGCTGGGCAGAGTCGGGGTGGGCTCCCGATCTCTGTTCTATCTGCATATGCTGGGGGTACGTGCATTCGGCAATGTCGCGTTTTGGCGCAAACTGCTCCGACTTCTCGAGCGCTCCAACGCTCGTTACTGCGGCTCCCTCTCTTCTCCCTCGAAGTCTCTGAAGGGACAGGGTCACCGGCTGCCAGCTTCTCTCTGGGGCAGCTCCGTGCAGCGGCGGTTTCTTCTTCTTGGCGCCGCCTTCCTTCAGCAGCGGAGCTCGTTTCTCGACGCTGTGGGGACAGGATGATTTTCACGAGGTGCTGTGGCTTGTGGGGTTTTGCTCATCCCACCCTCGTCGCCAGTTGTAGCGTCCTGCTACTAATAACCACAGACACCATTGCTTATATTCAAGAGCTTTATTCAGTACCTCTTACTCACTCACTGTCCCTACTCTAACTGACTCGTTCCTTTCCCCCGGCTCCTCCTGTTCCTGCTCCCCCTACGACTCCGCCCCCCAACCACTAGACTACCTCACACAGCTCTACAGCCTGGGGCTTGTGCCCAAAATGCAGCTGCTGGATTGGCTGCATAATCGTGCCTTTCTCTTTTTTTCCGTCTGCACTGTCCTTCCTGCTGCTCCCGCAAACCTCCGGACACTTTAACGGCCGGCAATTTCCACCTTTAAAAAAATATATCATCAATGCATTATTATCTAATGGCTCACACTTTCAAAATGAAAATGCTTTTGTTCTTTAATTTGTAGGACCACCTTAAAACCATCTTGTCTTTTATGAAGGGAAAACGTTTTACAAATAATATTCGCTGTCTTGAAACATGCACTGAGTTTTTCCTGGGTTGCCAAGAAGAGAAGTTATTATTACCCAAATGAAAATTCATCATTTTTCGACCCTAAAGGTATTGAAAGCTGTGTCTGCCACCCAAGATTGGAAGTGCAAACTACTGCAAGAGCTTTGCCGCCAGTGCTGACCCTTAACCAACATATGAAAATACAGTGTTAGGTTTGTTCAAAAGTGTCGGTTATGTTTAAAGCGGGGTGGGATACAATTGTGTTACCTTTAGCCGAGAAAGATCACATATAATACGTATTTGATGAAAATCAGGCAACAGGTTCTGGTGCTTACCCAGTTCCATTTAATCCTGCTCTCCATCCTTGCTTACAAACACCCCACCTGCTCCATCCGTGTTCCCTTGCTCTCAAGGGTCGTTAAGCTATGTGAAGTGGATGAAAAGTGATTTGAGGCCCTTTCAAATGGATGCAAACGAATATAGCAGTCCTTATAGGTATTTCATCCATCTTTCAATAAATTGTGCTTGCCAGTCGCAACCATCAGCATCACAAGGCCTACAAGTGATAGCATGTTTTTAAACACATTGAAGAGAACATGTCTCTCTCTCAGGGACGCCTTAAGGAGTTTGGGAGCCCGGGGCCAAACATATTTTGGGGGGCCCTGTTCAGAACGGCTTTGGATTTATGATGCAATATTAGCTCTTTCATACTGTCTTTGGCCAGGTCACTGACAGTGCACAGGCGCATTTGTCAAAATTTTTAATGTGTTTACATCGAATATTCAGGGATAGTGACATGTATTTTCAATATTGTAGCACTGCAGCTCACTAATGTTATTGAAAATAATCTCTGTGATACCCTCTCATTTCTCTTATATGAGGTACTGTTTTGATCTAAAATATTTTTTTATGGATGTTGCATGAAACATAAACGCAACATGTCTCTGCAAAATGTCTGCAATAGACTCTTACACATCATCAGCATTGAAAATAAAATTAAAGGAAAACAGTATTTAAAACAATTTGTTTAAGAAGGATTTAAGGCAATCAGGGCAAGGCTCTGCAGAACAGAGCTAGCTCTATCAGCCCCCCCCCCTCCTTGAAGGGCTGGGGCCCTGGGCCAGAGACAACTTTGCCCATGCCTCAAAACATCTCTGCTCTCTGTCTCTCTCTCTCTTTCTCCCTCTCTCTCTCTCTCACACTCTCTCTTTCCCTGTTATTTCTAATTTCTCTTCCCAATGTTTCACCCCGGAGACCCCTTCTTTATTTTGTGAACTTAACACCATCTGAAATGACCCAAAAAGTAACAATAAAGTATAAAAACAAACCAAGTAAGTATCATCCCTGCAACCAACCAAAACTGTACAGGAGGATTCAAGGACATGCTCCCAGCCCTCCCACATGCAGCCTTGAGCCATCGTGGCCTTATACATTGGTGATCTATGGAGTGCACGTACAAATCAGAGCATTTCTAACAAACAAGCGTAGCATTTTTATTAACTCTAAAGAGGACACCGACTTCCATTTCCAGCGCACCAAAGAGTCCCTAGGGGCAGATGGTAAAAAGGCAATGTAAAGTCTTGAGGTGGAAATTAGGAAACACCAATAATTACATTTAAACCAGTCGAAGCTATGAAGTGGATTTCTTTGTTGACTAAATGTTCAGCTACAGAGTCACCTACAGTGATTCAAAGAAGGCTCCCTGCTAAAGGATTCTGTAACATTTTAACCGCAGTGGCTTTGCTTGTGTTTTAAGGTCTCTGATACCAGACAGCGCAAGCTAAGTGGTTGTGAAAGACATAGAAAGAAACTCAGGACCTGGCTTTTTGACGGGGACATGGCGCCCTCAGCGCCCAGATACCCCTAAGGGTGAAAGTGCTGCACTATACAAATGCTTATTTATTGATTAGTTGAATTATTGTGGGCTTAGCAAGAATTTACAGTTTGCTTGAAGCATGCCCATTGCTTACCCTTGGTTCTCTTTATTGTCACACGCATTTCCTTGTTTCCTAGTCAATAGTTTCCCTTGTCCATCTTGATCCATCTTGTGTCTGTCACTCCAATAGAGCATAGCCAACTGTCAGCAGTGTCCATGTGTGCTTCAGCCTCCCCCATGCTCTGTGTTGCTCTATCTAACTCGTCTACTGCCCCTGTCCACTATGTTGCTTCAAATTATTAAGGGTTGCAGGAACCTTAAGCCTTTTTTGCAATGATTTCCCATCCTACTTGCTGGAAGACCTGCTGGCTAGCATACCCTGTGCATTCAGATTTCTATGGCTTTCTTGAGTAGCACTGCATTCCCCATGTACCGCTTTTCTGCTAATGCTTTTGGGATGTGTGTGTGCAATAAATAAGTAGCAAGAGATGCATCAAGTCAACAGTTGTTTTACATTCCTTCTGTCCTTGGTATACCCTTTTGTCATACTTTTCCTTCTTTTTTGCCCTTTTATTCCCATTTCCTCAAGATGAGCAGAAATGATGTTGTAAGCGACTTTCAATGTGTTATGGTTGAGCCACACTGAATGTATGCCCCACCCTTTCCCCTTTCCATTGCCTAACGTTCCAGGTCACAGAGGTAAACATTTAGACAGTCTATATCCTTTAGAATATTTACCTATTAGAATTGACTCACAGGCATCTGCAAGGATCTTTTGGAATAAAGAGATTACAACTTCAGTACTTTTAGGACTTTTTAACATGTAAAGGCATTTACACTGGAGTTTGGAAGGAAGGAAGCAGTCATTTCCTGAATCAACCTTGTGCTTGCCCCAGAAGCAGCTGTTTTGTGTTCCAGGGATTCCACACTTCGTAGGAAATGGGGGCATCTTCTTTGCTGAAACCCACCATTCCAACCAGTAAAGCAGGCTAGTAATCTTGAGGTGTTCTGTCAGATACATGCACAAAGAGTATTCCCTTTTGCAATATCTAAGGTACTCTGTGACAAAGCTTCAATGTACAATACAGAAACAATTTGGGAAATATAATATTCCCAGCATATACTGACTTAACGTCAGTCAGGTTGTTACACAACATTTTACTGTGGGCAGGGGCTCAAATAAATCCAAGTGGAATGAACAGCTCACCATGTCAGATTGCCATCTTCACCTGATGCTCAAAAAGTAGCCTAGACAAAGAAATGGCCAAATTTTTAAATCTATGGTTTCATAATTGTAAAATCTATCAACGCGTATCAATTCTCACTGCATCCAGGGAAGGTGCTCACCAGCAAATTTGCCATTCTTAATAATGGCAAATTTTAATAGTGGACTTTTAATAGTGGACTTAATAATGCACAAATGCATTATTAAGTCCACCCGTTGATGTATTCTGGTTGGGGAACTACAAGGTCTCATGTAGAGTAGCTAGCATGACTCGAAATCAACAAAAATGTGAATACATTTTTATTTAACATGGTAGACAAATTATTTTAAACACATATACACAAAATACAATGGTAAATACTAATATGTAATTATTTAAGGCAACAACCCCGACATTTATTCATAAATATATAAAGACATAGGGCCAGATGTACAACAACATTTTGCATGCGCAAACGGGGTTGGAACCAGTTTGCGCATTCTAAATCTGATAGGGCCATGTACAAACACTATTTTGAGACTTGCAATTAGGAAGGGACGTTCCCTTTCTAATAGCGACTCACAAGATATGTACAGATGTTTTGCGACTGCAATTGCAGTCACAAAACACTCGCAATTTACCACCCACTTCAAGAGGGTGGTAATGCAGTCACAAATGGGAAGGGGTCTCCAAGAGACCCCCTTCCCCTTTGCAAATGCAAGGGAAAATATTTTTTAGGGGTAGGTAGTGGTCCCTGGGAAATTGAACGAAAACGTTTCATTTTAATTAATTTTTTTTTATCCATTCCGTTTTCCTTTAAGGGAAACGGGCTGCATTAAAAAAAAACACTGCTTTATTTAAAAGCAGTCCCAGACATGGAGGTCTGCTGAACCCAGTGGGCCACCATCCATTGGAGGGACAGCCATTCCCAATGGGTTTGCAAATTGCGAGTGGCTCATTAATATTCATGAGGCTCGAATTCTGCGACACCCTTGTATATCGCAATCAATGTCTCTGACACTGTTGTACATTGTAAATTGCGACTCGTAATTTGCAACTTGCAATCGAACGCAAATTGCGAGTCACAATTTACACTGGTCTTACATCTGGCCCATAGTTATTTCTGCATCTCTTAAGAATAATCTCAAACCCACAGCAACATCTAAAAAACACACATTTACAAACAGATAAAATACTGATAATAATAGCAGAATTAAAACCTTAATAAAAATGTGCACAACAATTTGTGTCATGGTTTTAGAAACCATAAACAGTCTATGAATAAATGTGCACTGCTCCAAATGCTGAAGCAGACAAATACACCTTCTCTCATTTGCTTTAATTTTAGAATGACACTTCTGAAGCTTTTTTGAGGGGAACTCCTTAACCTAAAAATATATACAAGATGCCTTAATTTACGGATTAATAGTTACTCTAAAAATTGGAACAACCCACATCGTAATACTGATCATAAAGTTACCGACATTGACAGTTTACTCAACCGATATTGCCAATCAGCACCCAAATAAACACTTATTAATTCTTTGAGAAGTAGGGAAAAGGATTTTATTGAGTAATTAACCAAGCTTTATCATATGGTATTATGGTCATATGATAGTTTTAGCAAATCTATTTGTCCAAGCACACTGACAGCCGAAGATCTCTTATTCTCCAGACTCTCCTGACAGTGATATGATGCAAATTTGTCTTTCCCTTAACATCAATCCGACTAAAATATTACAGTTAGCGAATCCCTTCTGTTACCTTGCTGTTGGAAGTGGAGGTCCCTGTCGCTTACCGCCGCCGCCAAATGCTGGAGGCGTGCGTTCTCGACCCCTTGCTTCAACGTAAGGACACCGTCTGAGATAGGCCTACTCACCCAGTTAGTATCTTGGCACGAGCAGCCAGGCTTATCTCAAAGGCATGAGTGTTCAGTAAGTTCAAGTTCAAGTTCAGGAATTTATGTAGCGCGCTACTCACCCAGAGGGTCTCAAGGCGCTTGAGGGAGGGAGGTGAATTATTTATCGAAAAGCCAGGTTTTTAGTTGTTTTCTGAAGGAGAGATGGTTCTGTGTAAGGCGGAGGTGAGTGGGGAGAGAGTTCCAGGTCTTGGCCGCTAGGTAGGAGAAGGATCTTCCTCCCATGGTGGATTTGTGGATGCCCGGAATTGCGGCGAGTGCCTGGTTGGATGATCGTAGTTGGCGGGTGGGTGTGTAGAAGGACAGTCTTGTGTTGAGGCATTCGGGTCCTAGGTCGTTGAGGGCCTTGTGTGCGTGGGTGAGGAGGCGGAACGTTATTCTCTTGTTGATGGGGAGCCAGTGAAGGTCTTTCAGGTGACCGAAAATGTGAGCTTGACGGATGTAACACCTGGGGGTCTCGGGGTCGCCACAGACACCACAAAACAGGACACGACACTGTTCTATATTTTGGTGATTTATTTGTATAGCATATCAATATACAAGAAATCAATATTGCAAATAGTCACTGGTCACTTCCAGCCGGTATACGTTACCCCGTCCTCTACAAATACGCCGGTCCCGGCGTATGCCAACAGAGGGCAGAAACACAGTAGCCGACAATGCCACTCGATGTGTCTTGATGGAATCGTGGAAACAGCCGTTTCTCACAGTGGAGTCAGGGAGACACCCGGCCGGGGTCTCGACCTGAAGGGAGCAGCTGCTCGACCTTATTCCACAGATGAGTCAGGGAGACAGCCAGCCGGGGTCTCGACCTGAAGGGAGCAGCCACTCAACCTCTTCCTCTACTACAACGGGACGCTGCTTCACCTCCGGGTGATGCGTCACCGTTGTCCAAATAATGCCAAAAGCTGGTGACGAGAGCAGCCGCTCGATCGTCGTTGGAAACTCTGCAGCCGAATACGCGGCAAACACCTCCAGGTGTGCGTAACAGCTGGAGTTTCCCATAGTTATGGGACAGGCTGGGAGCTACGGCTCACACCAGCGATTGTCCCTGTGTGGGACTCCCGACTCCTCCGAGTCAGCGGCGGCAACTTTTCCGCGTCCGATTACAAGGACAGGCTTCTCGACTCGTCCGAGTCAGAAGCGGCAAGGAAGCTTTCCTGGCGGCTCACCGCGAAGAAACAGGGCGGACTAACAAAGAGCGGCCCGGGGAGACTCACTCGACCCACATCCGTCTTTGTCCTAGGATCCTGCTGGGAACTCTTCTCACTGCGGGTGCACAGGAACAGCTTGGTGGAAGGCCGTGTGGATACTAGAATATCGGACACCCTTCTTCCTTCAGGTACCGCCTATATAGGCGTGTTGTAATTGCGTTATGCAACCATTGCCTTGAGTTGCATAACGCTCCTCCCGCTTGGCCTTCTGGGAGTTGTAGTCCGTTGAAGTCGCGGATGTCTTTTCCCTGTCGGTGCAGGGATTTCCTGACAGTACATCCTCCCTCCCTCAGCCTCTCCCCACGGGGCCTGCGCTGGAAGGGAAGCGACGGTGAAACAACGAAACCAGGCGCGGTGCGTGCACCCCTGCAGCCGGCTCCCACGATTGTTCCTCAGGTCCATATCCTTTCCAGGCGATTAGGTACCACAACCTTCCCCTTAGCCACTTGGAAGCAAGGATACCTGCAACCTCATATTCCACCTCCGATTCCACCACTATCGGTTTGGGCTTCTTGTTCTGTTTGTCCGAGGCTGGTTTGAGCAGCGACACATGGAACACAGGATGGATTGTCAATGTCTGGGGTAGGCATGCCCTCACATTTACTGGACCCATACACGTGGTGATCCTGTAAGGCCCCATGTATTTGGGATGGAAGATGCTGTTCTTGCGGAACCTCATGTTCCGTGTAGATATCCAAACGTGGTCCCCAGGCCGGTATATCGGTCCAGGTCTCCTTCTTTTGTCCGCTGTAGCCTTATACCTCTGTTTAGCTTCAATCAAGAAGGCCCTGGAACGTAACAAGATGTCCTTGATGTGTGCCACTCTTTCTGCTGTGGCAGGTATTTTGGTCTCTCGAAGCGGATGGACAAAGGGCAAGAACCTCGGATGATGACCATAGTTACTGTAGAACGGGGATGCCTTAGTCGAACTGTGAGTGGCATTATTGTACGCTATCTCCGCGATCCAGAGCAGATCGACCCATTCCTCCTTCCCCTGCTCCACAAAACAGCGCAGATACTGTTTTAGAGTTTGGTTTAGGCGTTCCGTCTGGCCGTCCGTCTGTGGGTGGTAGCTGGTGGACATCGCGGTTTGGACGTGCAACGCAGAGCACCACGTCTTCCAGAATTGTGCCGTGAACTGCGACCCCCTATCCGACACAATCACCTCGGCTAGTCCATGTAAACGTACCACGTTAGTTAGCAGTACTGTTGCTAGCTCTCCTGCCGTAGGTACCTGTTTGCATGCGATGAAGTGCCCCATCTTAGTCAAGTAGTCCACGACCACTAATATCGCCGTCATTCCTTGATCCCTTGGCAAACCCACCACAAAATCCAACGAAATATTCTCCCATGGTCTATTCGGGGTAGGAAGGGGACAAAGGAGCCCTTGGGTTTTGCTGTGGTCCGTCTTCATGGTAGCACATGTGGTGCAGGCCTGCCCCCATGTTTTGACATCCGCTCTCATGGCTGGCCACCAGAAATGGCATCCCAGGCTGGCCACCGTCTTCTCGTACCCCAAAGGACCCGCACTGGGGGAGTCATGACACCACTCAAATGCCTGTTTTCTCAGTCTAGGCGTGGGTATCAGTAGGCATCCGCCCTTTACCGGTATACCGTCTCTCACTTGCCATTACTTGTGGCTATGTAGCCACCTCCTCCAAGCGAATGAACAGATCCCTCTCCGGATTCCTTTAAGGAAGGTGTCTGGTTGTATCACCCCCAGCACCATCTGCGGGGGAATGATCGAATGCACCATCTCTTGTGGTGGTTCTTTGACAGCAGACTGTCGTGACAGCGCATCGGCCTTTCGGTTTTCTGACCCAGGACGATAGGTAATGTGGAAGTTGAATCCAGCGAAGAATATCATCCATCGTAACTGCCGAGGAGAAAGGTGTCTTGTTGCTGTCATGAACTGCAGGTTCCGGTGGTCGGTGTACACCATCACAACATGCCTGGCCCCTATCAGCCAATGTCTCCACTCTGCGAAAGCGTCCTTGATGGCGAGAAGCTCTTTTTCTGCTATATGGTAATTGCGCTCAGCGTCGTTCAGTTTGCTGGACATAAATGCCACGGGATGAAGCAATCCCGTGTCCGGATTGCGCTGTGACAATATGGCTCCAATGGCTACGTCTGATGCGTCTGCTTCTACCACATAGGGAAGGGACGGATCCGGGTGTGCCAACACCGGAGCTCTGCCAAAGGCGTCTTTCAGGGCTTCGAAGGCCGTCTGTGCATCTTGAGACCACACGAACTCAGCTGACTTCCTTAGCAGTTGCGTGATCGGTGCCACCAGCCCTGAGAAGCCGTTGATGAATCGCCTGTAGAAGTTGGCGAAGCCGATAAAGCTTTGGACATCCTTGACTCCTTGGGGGGTTGGCCACTCTCTTACTGCCTTGATCTTGCGTTCCGCCATCTCTTGTCGGTTCGGACTCAGCATCACTCCCAGGAACTCTACCTATGTGACATGGAAATCACATTTGCTGAGTTTGCAGAACAGCATATTCTCCCTCAGCTTCTGGAGTACCGCCGAGACGTGTTTTACATGATCCTCCTCATTGTCTGAATAAATGAGGATATCGTCGATGTAGACCACGACGTATCTATCCATCTCCTCCCGAAACACCTCATTCAGGAAATACTGAAAGGCGGCCGGTGCGTTGCACAAACCGAACGGCATGACGAGGTACTCGAATAGGCCAAACCGTGTTTTAAATGCGGTTTTCTACTCATCGCCGTCCCTCATGCGCACCAGATGGTAAGCCCCTTTCAAATCCAACTTGGTGTAAATCCTTGCCCTCTTAACCTGCTCCAGTAGAACACTTATGAGTAGTAAGGGGTAGCGGTTCTTTATGGTGATGGCATTCAACTCCCTGAAGTCCACACAGGCCCTCAGCTCCCCGTTAGCCTTCGGAATGAAGAAGAGCGGCGAGGCGGCGGGGGATTTGGACGGTCTTATGAAACCCAGCCCCAAGAGATTATCCAGATACCCTCTGAGATGCACGTTTTCCGGTTCTGTCAACGCATACAATCTGCCGCTGGGCACGTTGGCTCCTGGGACCAGATCAATCTGACAGTCGTATATTCGATGTGGAGGGAGCACCTCCGCCTTCATTTCATCAAACACATCTTCGTATCTGTGATAAGTTCTGGGGAGCATAACATCCTTTTCAGCTGCCGTGGCTACCGTCTGACTTCCGTTCGGGTCTGTGAGGTTTTGTTCCTGTTTCTTCCCACATTGCAACTGGCAGAACGGGGATTTCATCTCGAGGGTATGCGTAGGCCAATCCACGGAAGGGTTATGCTTCTGTAACCATGGAAGTCCCAATATGACCCCGTATTGAGGTGCCCTGATTATGTTGAAGTCTATCTCTTCCAGATGGCTCCTTCCATACTTCATCAGTAGACCCCCTGTGTGCTGCCCTATGGGCCCGGTCACCAATCGTCTTCCGTCCACGGCGTATACGTCTTCTGGAACAGCTTTGGGAAGAAGCACCAGCCCCAGCCTGTTCGCCTCGTTAATGTCCATGAACACGCCTGTCGCCCCCGAATCCACCATGGCCACCACCGGTACCCACTGGTGGTGCACTCCCACGTGCACTGTGATGAACAAGTGTCTTTGTCCCTTGGACACAGAATTAGACAGTGAAGGGATGTAACCGTGACTCCTAGATGCCCCTTCGTTGGTCTGGGAGTCCTCTAGTTTTCCGCCGGGACGTCCAACACTGCTGTCACCGACCGGTTGTTCTTATATCGTGTACTCTTGGGCTTTGCCGGACACTCCCGGACATAGTGTCCCTTCTTGCCGTAGTACAGGCACAGCCCCTGTTTCCGGCGGGATTCCTTCTCCGATGCCGTGAGACTTGCTCTAATGGCACCGATGTCCATGGGTTCCCCCTTGGTTGGGGCCGTGGGTTCCGGACTTCCCACCGTTGTATAAGATGGAAGAGCTTTCCCTTTTCTTCTAGTGTCGCCTCTTCTGTCGCTCATCCGGTGATCCAACCTCAACACCAGGTTGATAAGGCCTTCACACGTCTTGGGTTGTGGGTCGATTTGAGCAACCACATCCTTTAGCTCGTCACACAACCCTTGGTGAAACTGCGCCGTTTGTTTCGCTACTGGCCACTTGGTTTCGGCCACCAGTCTGCAAAACGCATTGAGGTATTGCACTAGATCGTTGGACCCTTGTCTTAATTCCAACATCTCGCGGTCCGCGGTGTATGAGTCTGCCCTTCTGTCAAACACCTTGAGGAATTCCTCGCGAAAAGCCCCCCAGTCACAAAGGATGGCCCAATTTGAGTCACAATTCATCTATAATGAAATTGCCCCCTTCAGCGAGTCGATTTCATCATGGGCTCGTTATATAGATGATATTTTTTTCATCTGGACGTCAGAAATGGAACCCGTATCCACATTTGTATCATGGCTCAATCTGTGTGACAAAAACATACGCTTCACTGCCACATCTAGCCAAACATGCGTTGAGTTCCTGGACATCAATATAATCAGCAAAAACAACCGCCTTAGTGTAGACCTGTATGTGAAGCCAACCGCTCGCAACACGTTATTGCACTACACTAGTTACCACCCCAAAACACAAAAGTCCAGCATACCCTTTAGTCAATTCCTTCGGGTTCGAAGGAATTGCTCCTCAGTCACAGATTTTGATAAAAGAGCGACAGAAATGAAACTTAAATTCATATCACGTGGATACCCCAAGCGCCTAGTACGAGAGTCGTACAAAAGAGCAAGATTCTTTGACAGACAGCACTTACTGACCCCCCAGAACAAAGAACCACAATCCAAGATGGTATTTGTTACCAGACACTCCACAATGAATGCAAAACTCCAACAAATCATATTCTCCAATTGGCATATCCTCAATGCCACTAAGCCCAAAGAGAGCCAGCTTCCAAAGCCTATGTTTGCCTACAGGAAAAATAAAAACTTAAAAGATCTGGTAGTAAGATCAAGAATGAGCACTAACAAAACACCTTCTACTCAAAGAACGCTCACTGACCTTAGTCCAGTAATAGGTAACTACAAATGCCTGGACTGTACAGCCTGCGAATTTGCTATAGAAACCAAAGAGCTTAACTTCAACAACTATAACATCAGCTCTCGAACTCTGACCAACTGCAGAACCACTAACGTGGTCTATCTTTTACTCTGCCCATGCAATATTGGCTATGTAGGCGAGACATCCCGCATGATGTCAACACGCCTGTCAGAACACAGATCAGCCATCCGCACAGGCAAAACACAGGCTCCTCTAGTCAAACACTACCAAGAAGCCAACCATACCCCCAACGACATCCGTTGGTTCATCCTGGAAAAAATCCACAAAACATCTGGTCCATTAAGCACCCAAGTGCGCAAATGTCGCGAGGTATACTGGATTTTCACCTTAGGTACCTATCAAAAGGGCATGAATAACGAAATCCCATGGGACCAAGTACTGAAATACAATTATGGTTAAATGTCCCACAGTTCCACCAGTACGGATACAGTTCATCTTCCTCCCCTACCCACAGTCACTCTAGTATAGACTTGTACCACCTTTCACCCCTTTCTAAAATTCTCCCTTCGTAATATGTCTGTCACCCCTTGGCACAAACAGGGACACCTTTATACTCTAGCTCGCCTTTAAACACCATTCCAATATGTCCGCCCTGTTCGCGTCAACACAGGAGGCTTTTTTCATAACATAGTCCGTTATCTATGTTTACACTGCCCCTAAGGCGCCAACTCATGAAACCGAGTACGAGGACTGTATATAACCGGCATCATTTCCCTGCCCAGACTCTACCCTATTCCAGCGGACCATATGCCGGCAGACCCCACAATCGGAATGAATACGATGTACAACGCCTAGGTAAGCAAACCGGACGTAGCCCCTTCGCATACTAAATAGCGTTCACATGCGCCCATCCGTTTTTCAGCTCCATTAGTAAACGCGAGCTTTGTATTTCTCTCTCCCCCCTCTCAACTATGTAGATTAACCGCACCCCGCCGTCTTGACCACGAGCGGCTTTGCAGACTCCCCACGGAACACTCAATGGGCGAACTTTAAAGGTAATGCGCGACTAAATATCATGCTTGATCTGCTCTCTTACTGCCGCTCTGTGAACTTAATATACTAATGCGCTGTCCATATCCCCACCTTTGATGCACTGTGCAGATTGACCAAACCCCGGCGCCCAGATAACGAGCAGTATTGCAGACCCCCGCAGAACACCCTACGAATGTAATCTACAGGTAACACCCGTTTCCATATCACACCGGTTCGGTTTTCTCACTGCCAATGTGTGGACACAATGTCCTTATGCACCGCTTTTATCCCCGCCTTGATTTACAGACGGTCAGCATTATCAGAAACAGCAAGACCGTCACTTACAAGACCCCCGGTCGACAACACACGTAATCTAAAGGTAATTGGATATAAGTATCCAATCGCTCTACACTGTTATTGCTGGCACCCGTTTGTCTTTAGCAGTATGTAATATCAAGTCTTTTAACATTCAGGTCCCTGATGTTATCCACTTCACCCATTCTCCATGCTTGGAATTACCATAATTTGTGAAGCCGAGTGACCATCCACACAAGGTAATAACGTCACGCTACCCATCTCAGTATACCCCCATACCATCAACTATACCTTTTCCTCTAAAAAGCATCTCTATGCCTTCTCTTTTGAACAGCCCAAAATAAGTGAGGCGTCCTCCGAATGCACGAAAGACCCACGCAGCCGAATAAATCAATAAGGTACTAGCCTTCCTCACATGCCTATAGACCGGCCTCAAAATATCCCTAGATATAAAACTTTAGTCTTTCATTTAATTCTCTTGCAGCCATCAAGGTCTATATTCAAGCACCCTGCCATTCCATCTCTTTCCTGCCACCTCTTTGTGTGAAAATCTTCCACACCCACCGCTTCAGGTATAAACATGTCATTATTAATTTTTCTTATCCATTAAATTCCCACCTCCTTCCCTCTACCCTCTGTTCTGCTTTCTCTATTCGACAAACACTTACCTCATTTTACAGACAGCTGTTCCTTAACACTCGTTGTAAGTAGGGACACCCCACTACTTAGGAAGATGTTTTTTTAGACCACCCTATGTGTCCGCACCCCTTTACATTCTGTATTACCTAAGTATAAAGTGACTAGAGCCCCCTTTTTAGTACAATTTGAGGACTGCATTGTATATTATTGTATATTAATGTAAATACTAGGACAGGTTCAAGACTCCTTCTCTTTCTTTTTTAGATATTATTGTTAAACTGTATACCACTGTAAAAATGTACTATATGATATTGTCTCATTGTTTTAACATGTATATAACTTAGGGCACCTTTAAGGACGTTGACAAACACCACTATTGTTTATATTTTTCCCATATATATAGGTCCACTTGGATACTCACATGGCCCCCTGATGAAGGCCCCCAGCCGAAACGCGCGTAGATGTCATAGATGTCATATTTAGCCATGTTTTTATATATAATGTGCTGAAACATCCATTTCTCTCCATCCTTGAGTATAAATGAACCATCTCAAGATATGTATAAAATGTATATATATGTAGATTAATCACATGTATAGGGGAGATAGGCACATGATTTTCATTCTTTATCAATTGTATACTACAAATAATTTTTTCATGTTTTTTATCATACTGCTAATTGAATAAAATAAAATTCTTATTTTTGTATCACACCTCTCCATTGGTCCTTTCAGTCAATTGTCCGCCTTGCCCCTCTTTCCAAACCAGTTCCTAATTACCTTTCTTCCACACACTATACTTATCCCGAATTAGGAACTCTAGTCGGGGATACCCTCTTCTTCTTACACAAATGAGTCTGCCCTTCTGTCAAACACCTTGAGGAATTCCTCGCGAAAAGCCCCCCAGTCACAAAGGATGGGGTCGTCACGGCTCACCAATGGTACAGCCCACTGTGCAGCGTTCCCAGCCAAGGAGGATATTAGAAAAGCCACCCTGGCTTGGCTCGTCGGGAATGCCTTAGGCTTGCAAGACAAATGCAGGGCTACCTGTGTAAGGAACACTTGCACGGTGTTGGGGTCTCCGCTGTATCTCTCCGGGGTTGCCAAGGGAATAGCAACCGGCATTTCCACCACTACCGATGGACTCTGTGTCGTGAGGGAAACACTGGGTGTTAAAGGGTCTGTTTGTATGGCATCCAGCCTGGCCCGCACATCTGCGGTTTCCTGCCTTGAGGCCGCGAGTTTTATTTGCATTGCGGCCAATGCGGCTAGGACGTCGTCCAGTGTTGCCATGTCCGTAAACGACCAGGAGACTGTTAAGGTTTATTAGGTTGGATATTTTGTAACACCTGGGGGTCTCCGGGTCGCCACAGACACCACAAAACAGGACACGACACGGTTCTATATTTTGGTGATTTATTTGTATAGCATATCAATATACAAGAAATCAATATTGCAAATAGTCACTGGTCACTTCCAGCCGGTATACGTTACCCCGTCCTCTGCAAATACGCCGGTCCCAACGTATGCCAACAGAGGGCTGAAACACAGTAGCCGACAATGCCACTCGATGTGTCTTGATGGAATCGTGGAAACAGCCGTTTCTCACAGTGGAGTCAGGGAGACACCCGGCCGGGGTCTCGACCTGAAGGGAGCAGCCGCTCGACCTTATTCCACAGAGGAGTCAGGGAGACACCCAGCCGGGGTCTCGACCTGAAGGGAGCAGCCGCTCAACCTCTTCCTCTACTACAACGGGACGCTGCTTCACCTCTGGATGATGCGTCACCGTTGTCCAAATAATGCCAAAAGCTGGTGACAATGACGTTGGAAACTCTACAGCCGAATACGCGGCAAACACCTCCAGGTGTGCGTAACAGCTGGAGTTTCCCGTAGTTATGGGACAGGCTGGGAGCTACAGCTCACACTAGCGATTGTCCCTGTGTGGGACTCCCGACTCCTCCGAGTCAGCGGCGGCAACTTTTCCGCGTCCGATAAGAAGGACAGGCTTCTCGACTGGTCCGAGTCAGAAGCCGCAAGGAAGCTTTCCTGGCGGCTCACCGAGAAGAAACAGGGCGGACTAACAAAGAGCGGCCCGGGGAGACTCACTCGACCCACATCTGTCTTTGTCCTAGGATCCTGCTGGGAACTCTTCTCACTGCGGGTGCACAGGAACAGCTTGGTGGAAGGCCGTGTGGATACTAGAATATCCGACACCCTTCTTCCTTCAGGTACCGCCTATATAGGCGTGTTGTAATTGCGTTATGCAACCATTACCTTGAGTTGCATAAAGCTCCTCCCGCTTGGCCTTCTGGGAGTTGTAGTCCGTTGAAGTCGCGGATGTCTTTTCCCTCTCGGTGCAGGGATTTCCTGACAACGGGGGATGTCCAGTATGAGTCTGGCTGAGGCGTTTTGGATGCTTTGGAGTTTTTTCTGTAGTTTGGTAGTGGTTCCGGCGTAAAGGGTATTTCCGTAATCCAGTCGGCTAGTGACCAGTGCGTGGGTGACTGTCTTTCTTGTTTCAGTGGGGATCCAACAGAAGATTTTTTTGAGTATGCGTAGCATGTTGAAGCATGAAGATGAGACGGTGTTGACTTGTCTGGCCATCGAGAGGGAGGAGTCCAGGATGAATCCCAGGTTACGTGCGTGATCTGTAGGTATGGGTGCTGTACCTAGGGCCGGTGGCCACCATGAGTCGTCCCAGGATGAGGGGGATGATCCTAGGATGAGAGCTTCCGTTTTGTCTGAGTTCAGTTTTAAACGGCTGTTCTTCATCCATTCGGCTACTTCTTTCATTCCTTCGTGTAGGTTGGTTTTGGCGGTGTTTGGGTCTTTGGTAAGGGAGAGGATCAGCTGGGTGTCGTCTGCGTAGGAAATGATGTTGAGGTTGTGTTGTCTTGCGATGGAAGCGAGGGGACTCATGTAGACGTTGAAGAGGGTGGGACTGAGTGATGATCCTTGTGGTACGCCGCAGATGACTTCGGTGGCCTCTGATTTGAATGGGGGAAGGCGGACTCTCTGGGTTCTCCCGGTGAGGAACGAGATGATCCAATCCAGAGCTTTTCCTTGTATTCTGACGTTGTTGAGGCGTTGTATGAGGGTGCTATGACAGACTGTGTCGAAGGCGGCGGAGAGGTCGAGTAAGATGAGGGCGACTGTCTCTCCGTTTTCCAGTAGGGTTCTGATGTCATCTGTGGCTGCGATGAGGGCGGTTTCGGTGCTGTGTTTGGCTCGGAAGCCGGACTGTGAAGGGTCAAGGGAATTGTTGGATTCAAGGAAGGCGGCGAGCTGACTCTTGACAGCTTTCTCAATTACTTTGGCAGGGAATGGGAGGAGTGAGATGGGGCCGTAGTTCTTGAGTTCTGAGGGGTCTGCTGTGGATTTCTTCAGAAGTGCGTTGAGTTCGGCATGTTTCCAGCTTTCCGGGAAGGTGGCAGAGTCGAAGGAGCAGTTGATGACATCGCGGAGATGGGGTGCGATGATGGAGTCTGCTTTGTTGAAAATGTGGTGGGGACATGGGTCGGTAGGTGATCCAGAGTGGATCCAGTATGTGCAACCATGCTCAGAGTAACCCCATGATGCCATCACAAATAGACTCCACATGAGTATTGACAAAATGAGTATAATCTTTATATAAGCAATTATACGATATGACCACACAATACAAAATCAACATACAAGAATGGGTAGTATTCTTTCCAGTTGGTTGGTAGGTTCTAATCACAACACTGCTTCTAACCAACAGTTAAGCTCACGTCTAACCGTTTCCCAAAAGGTTAGGCAAGTTGTATTTGCTAGAATCACACACTTTGCAAATGGAAACAGTATTGCAATGCGTAACGATATTCTCTTATACTGTGCAACAGAGATACAATGCCATACGTTGCACCACAGTCAGGTAATTTGCAATTGAAGTAATAATGCACTGCGTATCACCACCAGCATGCCCTGTACCAGGAAGAAACAAAGCAATGCATCACATGTGCCACGCTATACTCAGATACTAGGCACTGAAGAAATAATGCAATGCGCCACGTTACAATCAAGTAATATGCAAGGGAGAAAGAATGGAGTGTGTAGTAAGCATGGGCGAATTTTGCAAATCCGCGAATTCTCGCGAATTTGCGGATTTTTTTTTTTTGTGTTTGCAAGTGTTTCTACCAGTTCGCGAGGATTTGGTACTAGTTCGCAATTGCGAACTTACTTGTCGGCTCGCAACGGTCGCGACTATGTTGTTTCTACGTCTGGTTCATCATCACAGCCTCCCAGCACCCTCTGTTTCACCACTGGCACCCTCTCTTTGACCCATGCCACCCTCTGTTACATCAATGCCACCCTCTGGTTCATCATCACTGTAGAAGATGGGGGGGGGAAAGCAAGCCCACCTGCCCTGCTTGAACTGACATGAATTAATTTGGGGTTAGTTTATTAACAACACCTGCCCTGCCCCAACTGACAATAATGAATTAGGGGCTAATTAATGTGTCACTGAAAGAATTTCAAGTTCCAGCCTGGCACCTGCTTGTCTGCTCCTTTAGCTGTAAATCAGGACCTTTGTGGCATACAGTTAAGGTCAGAGCAGGGTCACACAATAGTTGCAAGCAGGCAACCGAATTCTGGAGGGCCCCCTCAGGAAGCACTACAGAGAATCGTTACAAATCATGAGGTTGACCTTTTGTACCTGCTCATTGCTTTTGCTTTTGCTGAAATCGTTTTTCGGTTTTTTCGCGCTATTCGCGGGGCGCGGCGTCGTGCGAAACCGACCGCGGAAGCCGCCAATTCGTGCGAATGAGCATTTTATTTTTTTGCGGTTTGTTGTTTCGCGAGTTTTTTTGCAGTATTCGCGAGCCGCTTGCAGCGCAACACGCGAATTTACCCCAAGGTCGAGTACGGGCGCGGCCATTTTGTTTGCGTGACGTATTTCAGTTTCCGCCCGCTATGTATAATCTCGCGCAGTAAGCGCATTGCGAGTAGAGGTTCGCACGAGATCGCGCGGGAAATCTAGAGGTTCGCACGAGATCGCGAGGAAAATCTCGCGCGAACTTACTTTCGCGCTCGTGAACGGGCGCCGGACATCTTGTTTTTCATTCATTTCCTGTGTCTGGGCATGGTGTTTAATCCTCTTGGTATCTTTGCCATCCTTTGCTTGTTTTCAGTTTTTTTTTAACGATTTTTCTTCTTATCTATCCCTCTCTTTTCCTAGCTGTATATTTTTGTCTTTTCTGCTATTTTTCTTTACTTTTAAACTACTTTTTTAAACTCTTTTCTTTTCTTCTTCCCTATCCTATTCTTTCTTAATTTTCTACTTCTTCCTACCTTACCTGCCCAGACCATGGTCAAGCCAGGCGCCGTGAAGCTGCCCAGGCACTTGAGGGCCGCAGCGGCGGCAGGGAGTAGTGCTGGACCCAGTGCCAGGACAGCATGCGGGAGATTGAGGGGGGAGCAGGTGACGCGACGGGAGATATTCAGCCCGGAGGAAGTGGGCGCGCTGGTCTACTTCGTCCAGCGCCGCCTGCCCAGGACCATCGCGGGAGGCGGCAGGATCGCGGCCGGCGGCTACAACAGGCGGGAGCGCCGGAAGCGGTGGGAGAAGGTGTGCTGGGCCATATCCCACCACTACGGGGTCCAGCGCACCTACAGCCAGGTCACCCATCGCTGGACGGACCTCCTGGACCGCGAGCGCGACCTGCTGGACCAGCTCGGCTTGGAGATCCCCGGGCTTGGTGAGTAGTAGTAGCCATTTAATCACTCACTACTATGATGTTTTCTCCTGCTCTGTGTTGTTGTATTGCAAATATTTGTTTTTTACATGGAGCAAGCCAATAATGCCGCTGATGACTATTACATTGTAGTTAAATTATATTTCAAAATCTTCTGTGCATTTCAGGTGCACTTCTCTCCTTCTCAGTGGGGTTGCTACTATGCTTATTTGTTTTCTATTTCGTGGTCTCATTGGCCTGAGTAACTATTATGTATGAGTGTACTATACAGAACTGCGTAATGCTAGACACTAGGGGGCAGATTACATTTACAAGCCCCTTGCGCCACGTTTACGTTGCCTTGCGTGACGCAACAGCGGCGTAAACGTGCCGCATCCCTGCGAGTCATTTACAGCATGACGCATCTAGGGAGATACGTCACGTTATAAAGCCATGGGCCTGCACCACAATGGGTGCGTTCCTAGTACGCAGGGTGGGCGGTCCTGCGGCTGTGCGCCTCGCAAAATTGCCTGCGTGAAATCTACAAGATTTAACGCAGGCACTTCTGCGACGCTGCTACGTCAATTCAATTCCTTATGTCTGCTCGAAGCAGGCGAAAGGACTGACACAGCATGTTAAGTATTGGGTGGCCCTGAGCATTACTGGAGTTGCATTGCGTTGGCGACGTGACTCCAGCGATGCGCCGCTCTTACGTGACGAGATGCGTCACGCAAGTGCCTACCCTTGCGCAAGGGCGCGCCGCATTGTAAATGAGGCGCATCTGCCGTGTCGCAAGGGTAGTTTTGCGTGACGCATTTGATCTGGCGCATCTCTGGAGATCCGCCAGAACGCGTAAGTAAGTATGCCCCTAAGGGGCAGAATTGCAATTACCGTCGCATCCCTGCAAAGTAGCAGGGATGCGCCATTAATTGTGCGGCCACGTCACCGAAGCTTTACTGCTGGAGTTGCGTCGCAACGATGGCGCAGCTCCAGCAATGCTCTGGGGTACCCTATCTCCCCAATGCTGGGTCAAGCCGTACGTCTGCTTCAAGCAGGTGCAGGGTTTGTTGACGCATCATTGTCCTAAAGGTGGCTGATTGAAATTTTGTAGATTTCCCTCAGCCACTTTTAGGATGTGTTCCAGGCAAGGAATGCCCTCCCTTGCGCCGGAACGCCCCCTGATGGCGCAGGGCTTTATAACGGGATGCATCTCCCAAATGCGTCACGTTGTTATAATATTATACGCCAGACCATGGCGCCCTTTTTTGTTTAGCTGCTGCGTCACAAAAGTCACGCAAGAACGGCGCAAAAGAGCCGCAAGGGGCTTAAATCTGCCCCTTCCTTTGTACCCCTGACAATAAGAAAAATAGTGGCGGTGGATTGATAGTTTGACTATTTAAATGACTGGTAATGTAGCAGGCAACTGTTAGTGTTGTCACTGATCTGACTGAAATCAAAATGGAGTTTGTCTGTCACTTTGCGTCTTGCCTGCGGACTGCTGCCTGCCAGTCCTAGGTGAACGTTTCAGTACTTTGTTTAGTGAGTTACGTGACTTTCGAAGTCACAGGTCCGCAAATAAATGAAAACTAACCCTAATCAATATAATTTCGCGGAAATATTTTGTTATTGTTCTTTTGAAATGTTTGATTTGGTTCACATTGACAAGCAACAATCATCCATGTTTTCTGTTCTTTCTTTCATGTTGTACGTCAGCTCCCCCCAGGGGCGAGAGGAGGACACAGGAGCAGCAGGCGGCGGATGCTGTTCAACAGGGCCAGGATCGGGCAGGCGAGGGCTCCTCTGCTGGCCCCAGTAAGTTTTCATTTTAGACTAGTACCTATTTTTCCTAGCGTTCCTCATTTGACTTTTTTCAAAATTGTCTTTGCTCTTCTTGTAGACTGTATCTAAATTCTTATCCTGCTTCTACTATGACTCCCTGTGGTATTACTAGATTATTCTTATTAGTCTGTCTGTGTAGCTAACTAAGATTGCACGGTTGGCGAAACTCCCATGATTCTAGTCAGCAATAGCTCTATCAACTTAGTGCAGTCCTCTGGGATTGTCCATAATGTCTTTTGAAGTGTTCTATCTGGACTCATGCTTGCAAAAATTGCAAAACCTTTCGCTCAGTCACTCTAGTCTGGACCAAAAAACACAGATTGTATTTAAGTTTAAAAGCTTTATTAAAAGTAAACACATTTATTAAAATGAAGTCATAATAAAACTAAACGTTTAACTGATAATGGAAAAGTGGTTAGTGCTGACGATTAATTGAAGACATTTCTTGTGGTCGAGCCGAGCTCTCACCTGGTTTCAACTTGATCTTGTTGTTAGAAGTCCATCTTCTGTCTGTGTGGAGAAAAATGGTGCGTGTTAAAAAAACAGCCTTCATCAGTTGTGCCAAAAAGTGCAGCAAGACAACCTTCCCTGGAAAAAGGGACACTTTTTTTTAACTTTAACGTAGACAGTCACAAATTACATTGTTTTCACATGTCTTCATTCCTAGACCAAAGACTAGTGAGTGCTTTATTCTAACATTCTTAAATGTACTTTGTAGGTGGAACATCTGGTGGCGGGGCCAGTGTGGAGGTGGTGGTGCTCGACACGGAGGCGGAGGGCGATTCTTCAGGGGAGGAGGCGGCGGCTGTGAGAGTTGAGACGGTGGTGGTGGCGGCCAGAGGTAAGCTCTTATATATTCCTTACTTATTGAGATTGAAGACTAGCTGGGAAGGCAAGAATATGAGATGCATGGCTGGGTGAATGATGAAGCAATGATGGGTGGAAGGACAACAGCCTGGGTGGGTGACACAGAAACTGTATGTGTCCATATACCTGGATCATGCTACTATCTGACTCTTAGATAGCATATGTGTATCTAGAGCAGGGGTACTCATAGTACGGCCCGCGGGCCGGTGGTGGCCCGGCAAGCCTTCCTTGGCGGTGCGCAGACCTTGCAGACAATCACTGCTCCCCCGGCCCCCACAGAGCAGAGTGGAGATGCAAGGCCACAAAGAGGTGAAATAGAACAAAGCCTCTGCTCTGTGGGGCCGGGCAAGCAGTGATTGTCAGGGTGGAGAAGCAGGGGCGCTACAACAAACAAAGCCTCAATAATATGTTAATGGTCTTTTAAAGACCTGTTAAGTACTTTGGCGTTGTTGTCTGTGTGTGCGCGTTGAGGAAGCGGTCTCAACCCGGGCTGAAGGCTGACACAGATAGACACACACACAGTGAGATGACAGAGGGGGAGGGAGAGGGAGGGCAGGAGGGAGAGAGAGATGGAGAGGGAGGGCAGGAGGGAGAGCAGGAGGGAGAGAGATGTATGTAAATGCTGGGTCTGGTGGCTCAGTGGATGAGGGCATCTGCTGCAGGGACCTGTGTGCAACCTCATGGTCACAAGTTATCGTTTTGCTTTAGCCCCGCCCCCTCTGACTCCGCCCCCACCAGTGCGGCCCTCGGCCCCAAACTACACTGTAAATGTAGCCCCTGAGAGAAAGTTTGTGAGTACCCATGATCTAGAGAGAGTAGACGGTCAGTGGATGAACTAAGTGTAACTTTGAAGAGCATGTAACACTGCACCCGCACGTCCGTTCCAGTGTAGGAAAGGCAAGGAAAAGAACTTTTAATTTTGTCCAAATACTACCATCAATAGTAGCAGTAGTTTGTATTGCAAGCACTGCATAGATCCGGTTATTACGGTGGCCACTCCCTACCTCTCTTAATAAGTTTAGTAGTACTCAGTCATTCATGTGTGGATGTATCACTGGTCACTCAATAAAAAGCAAAGCACCTAAAGTCATCCCATATATAAGCAAAAACATCCCATGTGAAGTGATAGATAATCAGATTATTTATCTTCTTCAATTTTCCATTTCTAGTACTCATTTCCACTGTAGGGTGAAAGTTAAATTAATTAAGCAGTAGCCCTTGAGTTGTAACAGAGTATTCTCAGTGCCACCCGTAATAGAAAAGTAAGAGCTTCACCACCTGCATTTACTGGACGGGTACAGTAACGCAACGCAAGTCTAGGTCACTCCTCATGGCGTGCGTCTCTTTTTCTCGGGTGCAAGTTTACTGCGCTGGCATTATGCCGGCTTGCAGAAGACAACGTACCAATTTTCCAAAACAAGAGACAAGAAGAAGAATAAGACTGGTGTACTTTCATAGTCGACTCCAATGGAAGTCCATAGTGCTCGTAGAATTTGTTCCTTAAACTCCCACTAATGTTAGAGCAAGGATGAAGAAGTGTGAGGTTAGATAGATACTGGCCTCAATAGTTATGTAATGCGTTTGCAAGTTGCTAGTTGTAGTGCAACACAAATTTCTGCTGAATGATTGAGTTAATCTTAAAGAGCATTGGTTACAGACTATGTCTTTCTTTCTTCATATAGGTTCTCCTTCCAAACGAACAAGGAGGAAGGAGCTGGCTAGAGCGGCCCGGCAACGGAGGATCGATGCCACTGTGGCCGAATATCGGCGGCTGGTGGCCCTGGAGGACGAAGAAAGTGTGCAGTCGACCACAACAACTACGTCGTCTGCATCGGCCTCCGTTCCCCCACGGGCTGCCAGTGCCACCCAGCACAGTGGTCCACCCAGACTGAGCCGGGCTGCCAAAGCCAAACGCCACCGCCGAGTAGCAAGGACAACAGCTACAGCTTCCTCTCACAGCCGTTGCACCTACAAGGCATTGAAGGCACGCCTGCGCCGCAGTACCCTGATGGTGTCCCGCCTCCAGCAGGAGCTCCACCACTTTTCCAACCAGTTGGAGGGGCTCCGCGTAGAGCACGCCTTGCTCCGCCAGGAGCATGATGCCCTGGCCCAAAAAGTTGACAGCATCCACCCATAGTGTCCCTTGCCCCTTTTTTAGAGACTTTTGGGGGGGTGGGAATTGGGAGTTGGGTTTTTGGGGACTTTTGAAGGACAATCGTTGGGGTTAGGGAGGGTCTTGCGGGAGATTATTTTGTTAGGGATATAAATATACTTTTTCAAACTTTATCTGAGCATACCCGTTTCTTTCTGCTTGCCTGGTGGGTGGGGGTTTAACAGTGACTTTGTTTTCCTGAAAGTTTAGTTCCATTTTCTTCCTTTAAGTGTAAATGCCCAAATGTTTTCAACACTAAGTGCCTCTCACAGACTAAGTGAAGTGAATCCAAGAGTCCTAGGACTTTAGTAGTACTACCTTCAGTCTCTCGTCTCTCCTACTAATACTCCATTATACCCCCAAACCACCAAACGCTTATCTTACCTGTAATTTGTGTTTGAAAGTAGGGCTAGACCCAGGGCTGGCTCCACGGGAAACAGCGAATAAGTTTGGCAATCTTGGTCCGATAAAATTTCCTCATAGCGGTGGTACTAGTGGTGTGACACAGTGGCAGTTGCATGCCTATGAAAAAAAAGAAAATGAAATCTGGTTTGTCCTCCTGACCAATTCAACAGTACAACTGAGAATATAGCAGGTGACAGAAGTACAGTAGAACAGTGCCACATTGTAGCCTAACAAATGGTAAAGTATAACTACTAATTCGGTTGAAGTTCTTTCACATTAGCAATGGTTCTTTGTCAAGCAGAGTAAGAATATATCCTCAGATTTCTTCACCAGCCTGTTGCTATCACCTTATCCTCCCCAGCAAGTGTGTGGATTTATTGCTGTAATTTAGTCACACATCAATCAAAACAACACAGCCCGGGGGAAGAGGGTTAGGGTTTGAAAAATGGATGGGTACGGGGGTTTTTGGGAAAGGTTTTGGGAGACAAGAAAAAATAGCACAGCATAGACAAACAATTGTGAACATAAACAAATCTTTGGGTACAAACCTATCCATCAATCTTTGAAAGTGCATGCACTACTGCATGCATGTCAGTGAAAAGTAAGTAGTACTTTCGACAACTGTGGAAGAAAGAATGCGACAGTACAGGGCCTGTGTGGAATTATTGATAACGATATTCAACATAAGGTCTCTGTAGCCAGATACCCGAGAGCCTTGCTGGTCACTATAAATCCATTCACAACAACACTCAGTGGGGTTGGTCTGGAAGGTATAGTAGATAGAAAAGGAGAAATTTCTTTTTTTCTAGGTGTCCCCTCACTCACCAGGGTTGCCCCTTGGTGACATGCTTCATCATTGGGGCCATCCCAGTCCTCTACGGCCTGGGGCGTGCTGCGACTTGCGAATTACGTAGGAGCACTTACAAATGACTATGTGTGGTGCAGATGTGATAGTGGAGTGGAGTAAGTGATGTGTTAAGGGATCAATTTAGAAGCAGAGAGAGATCCAAGAAATGCAGTCACAGTCAGAGAAAAAGGCAAGGGATACTGTATCTATGTGGTTGTAGTGGTCCTGTTGGAAGTGGTAAGTAAGTTGCCTGCAGAAAAAAAATCCTCTTATTAGCGGCACTCCTCCATTGCAGCCAACGCTTCGTCCATCGATGTTGGTCACCAGAAGACACCCTGTAAAAAAAAGCACAGCATAGACAAACAACTGAACATAAACAATTCTTTGGGTACAAACCTATCCATCAATCTTTGAAAGTGCATGCACTACTGCATGCATGTCAGTGAAAAGTAAGTAGTACTTTCGACAACTGTGGAAGAAAGAATGCGACAGTACAGGGCCTGTGTGTAATTATTGATAACGATATTCAACATAAGGTCTCTGTAGCCAGATACCCGAGAGCCTTGCTGGTCACTATAAATCCATTCACAACAACACTCAGTGGGGTTGGTCTGGAAGGTATAGTAGATAGAAAAGGAGAAATTGCTTTTTTTCTAGGTGTCCCCTCACTCACCAGGGTTGCCCCTTGGTGACATGCTTCATCATTGGGGCCATCTCAGTCCTCTACGGCCTGGGACGTGCTGCGACTTGCGAATTACGTAGGAGCACTTACAAATGACTATGTGTGGTGCAGATGTGATAGTGGAGTGGAGTAAGTGATGTGTTAAGGGATCAATTTAGAAGCAGAGAGAGATCCAAGAAATGCAGTCACAGTCAGAGAAAAAGGCAAGGGATACTGTATCTATGTGGTTGTAGTGGTCCTGTTGGAAGTGGTAAGTAAGTTGCCTGCAGAAAAAAAATCCTCTTATTAGCGGCACTCCTCCATTGCAGCTGACGCTTCGTCCATCAATGTTGGTGACCAGAAGACACCCTGTCCACTGCCTGCCTGATGCTGAATTGTGGCTCGCTACTGTGAAGCCTGACTCCATCCTTTTTTCCCCATTGCAGAGACTGAAACCCGGCCTGTAATTATTCAACGAAAAACAGGAAGCGATATAATATTACAACACCACTGATAAATAAATATAAGGTATGTAGGCTGTGGAGTGCAAAAAGTCACAATTTGATTTTCCTAGTAGACAGTACAATATTTTTGAAAGTGCGTACTCTGTCTGAGTCACCTTTTGAAGGATAAATAAGTATGGGCAAATTAATGTAGCGGATCTTTCCCCTCAAGCTAGGTGTACTGTAAACTGTGTTTTAGAACAAAATTAGATCTTCCTAGCAGTGCTCCCACCCAGACCCTTACTAAAGCCAGTCGGAAAAATGTAGAAGACCCCCAATCAAATCTCAAAAAACGAGGCCTAGCAGAAAACTGGTGACAAAACTTACTTTGAAAGTAAAAGTAGGCCGAAGTACCCCCTTCCTAATTACCCCTTACCCACCGTGGATTGCATTCAAACCACTTGCAAGCAACCAAGCAAAATTAGCCATAGCCAGCATCGCTCCAAGACTCGAAATCCCCCCCACTCAAACACATGCAATAGAAATACTGCTAACCCTAACGAACCCTAAGTTAAGAATAGTGGCAAAGGCTTTCTTTAACTATGCCAAATCCCCCCTTTCCCACCATGGATTTTCTTCAAATGACTTGCAACCAAAATTACACATTCTCACGAGTGCTCTAAGAGAGAACACCCCGAAACACATGCAATCCTGCTGCTAGGGCTAACCCTAACGAACCCTAAGTTACAAAAAGTGCCAAAAGGCTTTTCCGCGAGGATTTTGTCCCAACCACTTCTACCCGGTATTAGACCTTCCCAGGAATGCCCCAAGACCCGCCAACCCAACCCACCCGCCAAGAAGCATAACACCCCCAAACAGGCCAAAAGCAAAATCTCATACTTGCAATATTTCTCGGCCTTCGGTCCAAACGCGCTGCGTAGCTAGGCCATAAGTCGGGGTTGCCACGACGGATTTCCTGAAAAGCAAATGCAATCAAGATTAGAGTGTCCCAGCAGTGCTCCCAGACCACGAAACTCACCCACAAACACCGGGAAGCCCCCCAAACAGGCCCCCGAAAACGCTACATTGAGCAAAATGTCAGAAATAGCCAAAAAAAAATCGGCCTGGATTTTGTCCCAACCACTTCTACCCGGTATTAGACCTTCCCAGGAATGCCCCAAGACCCGCCAACCCAACCCACCCGCCAAGAAGCATAACACCCCCAAACAGGCCAAAAGCAAAATCTCATACTTGCAATATTTCTCGGCCTTCGGTCCAAACGCGCTGCGTAGCTAGGCCATAAGTCGGGGTTGCCACGACGGATTTCCTGAAAAGCAAATGCAATCAAGATTAGAGTGTCCCAGCAGTGCTCCCAGACCACGAAACTCACCCACAAACACCGGGAAGCCCCCCAAACAGGCCCCCGAAAACGCTACATTGAGCAAAATGTCAGAAATAGCCAAAAAAAAAAATCGGCCTGGATTTTGTCCCAACCACTTCTACCCGGTATTAGACCTTCCCAGGAATGCCCCAAGACCCGCCAACCCAACCCACCCGCCAAGAAGCATAACACCCCCAAACAGGCGAAAAGCAAAATCTCATACTTGCAATATTTCTCGGCCTTCGGTCCAAACGCGCTGCGTAGCTAGGCCATAAGTCGGGGTTGCCACGACGGATTTCCTGAAAAGCAAATGCAATCAAGATTAGAGTGTCCCAGCAGTGCTCCCAGACCACGAAACTCACCCACAAACACCGGGAAGCCCCCCAAAGAGGCCCCCGAAAACGCTACATTGAGCAAAATGTCAGAAATAGCCAAAAAAAAAATCGGCCTGGGTTTTGGCCCAACCACTTCTACCCGGTATTAGACCTTCCCAGGAATGCCCCAAGATACGCCAACCCACCCGCCAAGAAGCATAACACCCCCAAACAGGCCAAAAGCAAAATCTCATACTTGCAATATTTCTCGGCCTTCGGTCCAAACGCGCTGCGTAGCTAGGCCATAAGTCGGGGTTGCCACGACGGATTTCCTGAAAAGCAAATGCAATCAAGATTAGAGTGTCCCAGCAGTGCTCCCAGACCACGAAACTCACCCACAAACAGACGGAACCCCCCCTAAGAGCACCTCAAAGGCAAGCAAGTCATCAAAAACACAAAAAAATTTCGGCCTGGGATTTGGTCCAAAACACTTTTATCCGGTATTAGAGCTTCCCAGCAATGGCCCCAGAGCCGTCAACCCAGGAGAAAACGAGTAGAAGACCCCCAAACAGCCAAAGAGCAAAAGTACAAAAATGGGGACTTAGTCAATTTTTCCCAAATTTCCCAAATCACACCGCGCGCGCTCTGCAGCTAGGCCCTAACTCCCCTCTGCCACCATGGATTTGCTTCAAACCTCTTGCAAAGTAAAGTATATATAGCCAGCAGTGCACCCAGACCCCGAAACCCACCCACAAACACCAGGAAGCCCCCCAAACAGGCCCCCGAAAACGCTACATTGAGCAAAATGTCAGAAATAGCCAAAAAAAAAATCGGCCTGGATTTTGTCCCAACCACTTCTACCCGGTATTAGACCTTCCCAGGAATGCCCCAAGACCCGCCAACCCACCCGCCAAGAAGCATAACACCCCCAAACAGGCCAAAAGCAAAATCTCATACTTGCAATATTTCTCGGCCTTCGGTCCAAACGCGCTGCGTAGCTAGGCCATAAGTCGGGGTTGCCACGACGGATTTCCTGAAAAGCAAATGCAATCAAGATTAGAGTGTCCCAGCAGTGCTCCCAGACCATGAAACTCACCCGCAAACACCAGGAAGCCCCCCTAAGAGCACCTCAAAGGCAAGCAAGTCATCAAAAACACAAATAATTTTCCGCCTGGGATTTGGTCCAAAACACTTTGATCCGGTATTAAAGCTTCCCAGAAATGGCCCCAGAGCCGTCAAATCACCTGCAAAGAGGTACAACAACACCCCCACAAGTGCTGAGTCTTTCTTCATTGGGCGTAAACCAGCCCTCTGGTTTGATGGAAATAGGAGTCTGGAGGAGGAGGATAGATGAGCATGTTCTTCTGAAATTGTGAACCTGAGGAATGCAGACTGCGGCAACTTCAAATCAATTAGCAAACCAGTGAAGACAGTTCTGCTGATGGGCTTGATTTTGTGATTATCTGATTAAAGTTTGAAATATATTAACTGTGCACAACAAAGAAAGACAGACAGACAGGAATAAAAGTGAATAGGGACGAAAAAGAAAGTTATTGATTCGTTGTCTCATTTTCAGGGCTCGCTATCACGGTCCAGGAATAAGAATAAGGCTTCGTCATCTTACTCTGCGAATTCAGGCAGGGTGAGCTCAGTGTCACCTGACAGAGTAGAAATTCCCTCATCTATGTTGCTGGCCACCTCCTCTTCCTCCGGCACGCTTTCTCGTACTCTGAAATCTGGTGGTATGAGGTGCTGATTCATCTTGATCATTGTTAACCTCTCCACATTTTTGGGCAAGAGGCGGCTCCGTTTGGGAGTTACAATGCCACCAGCAGCACTGAAAACCCGTTCAGAAGACACGCTTGCGAGTGGGCAAGACAAGTAGTTTAAAGCCAGGTTGGTGAGCTGTGGCCACAATTCTTTTTTCCCATGCCAATACGCCAATGGGTCAGAATTAACATAGACCTCTGTTGAGTCATTCAGATAGTCCTTCACCATCGACTCAAGGTCCTCTTCCAAGGTTCCTCCACTTTGCTTAGCTCTTGCTGTGCCTCTGACCTTTTGAGAACCAAACCCACGCAGAGCAAGCCAATCCTCTTCAGCCTCCAATATTTCTGTTGTGTCTCGTGCAGATGATCCGGTTGCCGGTGTCTTTAACGGCTGAGAGGTCACTTGTGCCACAGCCACAGGTGCAGAAGTGGATTGTTTTGACTGGGGATGGCCTGCTGATGTACTGCCATTTCCTTCAATTTTCAGCCGTTCTGTTTCAAACCTCTTGGCTGACAAGGCTAGCCAACGTTTGTACTTTGGAACATGTTCATCATCAAAAGGAAAGAATGCTTGGCCTACTAGCGCCTTTTTGTAGCGTGGATCCAGAATAGTAGCACAAATGTAATGCTGTTCTGAGTGGATCTTTTTAAGACGTTCATCACCTTGTAGGAGCTCTAATAATTGCTCAGCCAGAAGCAAAGAGTCTTGGTTTTTGTCATCTTTTTCAAACACAGAACACACCTCCTTCAGTTGGTCCTCCAGCATGTACAACAATGGGATAGCTTTTCCCAAATAAGAGTTCTCCTTGCTGACTGCACGCGTGAAGAACTCAAAAGGACGAAGCATGCGTGTCAGGCCTTGAACTATGTTCCATTGCGGCCCACCCATCCTCAGCTCCTCTGTACCCTCTGTAAGGAAATATTGATCGAGTTCCATATACTGCTCATACAGACGCTCAAGCATGTAGAAGGTTGAGTTCCAACGTGTTACCACCTCCTGGATGAGTGCTTTCACTGGCATTTTACGTTGATATAGCAGGCTCCTCAGCTGCTTCCGGGCCTTAAAAGAATGGCTGAAATGCTTGCACATTTTTCGGCAGGTGTCCAATACACTGTACGCTGCACTGGCTTTATTAGCCAAGAATTTTTGGACAACCAGGTTTATACAGTGCGCCAAACACGGCACTCTGAAATAGTAACCGTCCCTCATGGCCTTAACTATTTTGGCGCCATTGTCCGTGGAAACATAACCAGCCTGGCGTTTTAGTGGGGACAGCCAGTTAAGGACCTTTGTGTTAAAGACATCCAAAATGTTTTCTGCTGTGTGACGTTTCTCCAAACCAAACATGGCTAGTGTTGCATGTTTCCGAGCAGCTTTAAAAACAATGTCCGTGTCAACACCTGTGTTTAGCTTTGCTTTAGCCCCTGAAAAAGAGACCCAGTGTGCAGTGATGCACATGTAATCAGCGCCTGCGCCACTGGTCCACATGTCTGTTGTCAGATGTATAGTGTGAACAGCACTCCTCTGCAAAGCTGCCCCAATCCCCTTCAGAACATCTTCATGTAGTGCTGGAACCGCAACTCAGGCAAAATAGAACCGGCTAGGAACCTTCCATTTAGGGCAGAGCGCTGCCACTAATTCTAGAAAACCAACCCCTTCTACAAAAGAAAAACGGAGAAGGTCCAGAGCTAGCATTTTAGCCAGCTTAGTGTTATACAGACGCGCCAGTGGGTGGTTGCGTTCATATTGCGTTTCTGTAAACAACATCTTTTTAATGTTGTCCTGGACCAAGGATTTACGGGATGATTATGATATCTTCGACCCAGTTACGCTCGCTGATGAACTTTTCCGCATTGATGTCTCACTCTCTCCTGTAGTGTAGTTCCTAGTTTCCCACTAGGCCCTGCGCATTGGAATAACATAAACAGTAGTATCGACGTGGAACTGCGGATATTCCAGGCCTCCACTGACTATGCTAAACTTAATTGGGTTGTGTTACCAACTAGCTCAGAGGTCACTGGAAACTTTCTTCTCTGCATAGGAAGTGATCAGCTTCCTTGGCACAGACAAGAAGGGATTCAGTTTTCCAACAACCGTGCAACATGACAACTTTGCTCCTCAGATCAAGAGTCGATCTCTAGGGTCGTGTGAAACAATAGACACAGATTTCACTCAGTCAGTCTAGTGCAGTTTACTTTCACAGTATGTAGAGAATAGAGAGACGGGCGTTTATCAATAAAGGGTTAACATTTATTGAACAGTCTTTCTTCTCGTACAAGAGAAATGTATTGCCACAATTGCAATAACTGTTATTATAAAAAGTACGTACAGTAAGATAAGTATTGCGAAATAGAACTGTAAAAGCATTGATATGGTTTCTTAGCCATACAATGGTTTAAAAGTAATAAAACATATATACAGTCATATATACATTAGGCTAACATACTCAACTGGTGCTTCTAACTAAGCCTACCCCAGTGTGCCTGACCTAAGCCTAACACGTTAGAAGGGGAGCAAGTAAGTAGCTTAAGTTAAGTTGGTTTTGCCAAGGTTTGTTTCAAGAATTCTCTTCTAAGGGTTTAGTCAACACCATACCTCTGAATAGAATGATGGAGGATTGGTATCTCCTTCAGGGGTCTCTCTCGATATCCCAGTCACCCGCGAGGGTAAACCGGAAGCGCCGGGACTGGATTTCTCTGCATGAGAAATGCAGCGGCTTCTCTCAGCGCGTCGAGGAAGGAGGGGGGACAGCGTCCGCGGGCAGCTGGGCTGGATGTCTTCGCAGAGGACGGCTGCACGGCTCCTCAAGCGTACTGAACCACAGTTCGCGCTGTAGCGGCGATAATGGTAATCAGCAGCTTCACCACCACAGGATAGCAGGCTGCAGCGACAGAGTGCTAGTTGTTACCAACACGGGGTCATGCAGGCAGCTGGCATCAGCAACAGGGAACAAACTCACAGCTCGTATCTTTCTCTCTCATTGCTTAAGGCAACGTTGGTAATATTTATACCTGACAGGTGCCGGGTTTGACGCAAGTTTGCTGGACATAAGACGTCAATTAAAGATGTCACTAGGAAGTGACAGTTATCAGTTGCTCATTAGAGTTCCATTACTAATCAAAACATAGCAAGCGGGGATTTCCAGGTTTGCTGAGTTTTTATCTTGTTGAAGAACTCGGAGTGTTATCTAGGAATATCAGATAGTGGCTGCTGCTCTGTCATTGCACTAATTGGTCGCAAAGGAAGTAGCAGAGAGTCATGCTGGAATGTGGCTCTGTTCGTGTGAGGCCAGAGATGACTTTTCAGAAAATCGCACTTGAACGGTTATGCCAATATAGGGAATAAATGGATTTATAGCCGAATAGGGGCATAAGGTCACAGTATCGATCAGGAACCTAGATAAGCACGCAACACCCACTCCACGTATACATGTCCATCAAAATTACTAAAACTAAGCAATTAGATGTATGTGTAACATTGCCCACCCCAAAATACATAAATGCATTCGAAATAGGCGTACTTGCAATACATGGAATTTAGGTACTGTACGTTTTTTTAAAGCATAGTAATCATTCAAAAAATCATTGCATATGAAGTCAATGAACGATTATGCAAAAGGAATTACACATGAAGTATCTCTGACAGAAGAAATGCGAGATAAATCATCACATAAAAATGCATTGTAATAACATGTGTGCTATAGGCTGGTGTTATGTTGTTATGTCTCTAGATGTGTTTAGAAATAGAAGTGTGAAGCTTCTGTTCTCTAAGAATAATTTTTACGTTAAGCAAAGAATTGTTCGTGCCAAAAAAGGGTCAATATTAGAAAAAAAAAATTGTCCAATTCAAAGAAAAATAGATTTCCAAAGCTCCTGGCAGTTTTTGTTGATCAAAACTGAAGGCCGAATTCAGAGTTCTTGGGAACGCTGTGTGTCGGAAAGCTTCTCAAAAGTTATTGTTTCTCTATGGGTGAGAACATCGTATCAGACAGGCTCGCAAAGAATTGGTCTACAAAATCAGGTGATAGTTCAACCAAATTAGATAGCGCTGTAACTTGGCAGGTGTGAGAATGATTGCTGTCATCGAAGGCAGGACCAGCAATGCTCACAGAACGTTGTACCTGGATGATGTTGCTTTTGTCACTCGCTCCACTGTTACCACTTGGCTGTAGTACAGGAGTCTCCACGAATGCCGTCATCAGGATTGGTAGCCGCTGGGGACAACACAATGCGTGAGCCGTTATTGGACTTAGCAAAGTATCGACGTCCATTGGTACTGCTGATGGAAGTGAAAGACAGATGTCCAACACGCATTCATCGCCGCAAAGCATACACCGTAGCACAGGTAAAATGCAATTTTGCCATATCGGTCTGAATGAAAGGAACCAGGTCATGTTTAGATCTCTCAGCCTGGCCAATCCGAGGACGTTAGTTATCCTGTCCCTGTAGCGCATTGCTAGGATTGTCTCTTCCATTCCCATGGGAGCTATGTCTGAGCCGAGGCTTGCCATAACGTAGCAGGATGGTCAAAAATAGAATCCCTGCGATGAGTCCCAAAAATAGTGTAATACCACCAAAGATGGAGTGCACAAAATTAGGAAAGATTCCCAAAATTGCCTGGAAGGGTGTTAGCAGTCCCGTAAAGACTGTCTTAAATATGCCTGGGATGCTTGTAGCACTAGACATGTTAAGGAGTTGGCTGAACATTTCTACGAAATGCACGGGGCAATTTGTTGATAAAAGGTCATGGACCTCAGTAGCCGTCCTTGCGACTAGAAGATCATACGTCTCTTTAGATGACGTTATAGGCACTGTTGTCTGTAAAAGCACAGATTTAATTTTGCTTAATGTATCAATTCGTATAGAATAGAGATTCAGACGAGGCCAGAGGGGAGTCACTATGTCTGGAGGCCCGCTCGGGAACAATGCTTGCATACAACATTTGACCATGGACGTTACTTGTACTAGATAACTTTTCCCTGGCGCGAGGCCACAGCACCTGTGATCCGTTCTAAGAATGTAACTCCCGTTTGCGAGTTGCATAAAGAAGGGCTCTATCTGAGTTGCAGGTGTGACTAGCTGGTGGCATGAGAGGTTGTTTGAATTTCCATCACATGCTCCGTGTAAATTAATACCCTGACACAAAAGTATACCGCTTAGTGAGTGTTTACAGTTGTCACCACTAAGAAATACATTTTTGTCACTGTCACTATAGCAAGAATGAGTGTATGGTAATTTCCATTCGGATTTAACATATCCCTTACCCAATTGTTCATACTGGCCAGCAGGTATGTACTCAAGGCATTTATGAAATCGGAAAGTTGTTATCGGAATTGTGATAATTCCGTGTATTATCCATTCAATGACAGGACTCTCTGACATTGTCAATGGTAATCTCTCGAGTTTCTCGATGCTCAAGATTGTATAGTCTGCTCCTTTCTGTGCCAAACTGATCTGTTTATCAGTAAGTTTAAAAATGGAAAATAATGACGTCGTGTTGATTAAACGCCAAGGCACATAGCCTGAACGAAGATTTTGCAGCGTCCAGCCTAGTTCTATAATAGAGCGTAATTGAGACTGGCCATGTTGTAACATTAGCAAATCTATGTCTATCACATCAAAGGCAGAGGATACAATATTGTCCAAAGAATATATTCTGGAAGACAGAGTCATTAACCCATTGTCTACCACAGAAAGTGATTTCTCCAAATTAATACGATCAATTTCTCGTATTTTTTCTGCAGTTTTCAATTTGCTTTACTTTCCAAGCCTCGTTGTAAGCAGCATAGATACTGGTCGCTATGAAACGCTTTTGACGCTGTTTGCGTGGTCCAAGAATGAAATCGCGCAAATCAGCACCATCTTTTAATAAAGACAAGTGTTGCTTAATTTCAGCCAGTGTGGACGAAGTTAGCCATTCTAGGCAGAGTTTCCCTACACTGTATGTTGTTATAATCCCTGGATGTTGTCTCTGGGAATATCTAGGGTCTAATCTGGTCATTTTTAAACCCTGTGTTTTATTCAGGAACCTATCTTGACAGCTATTTGTGTCTGTAGGCCAGATTAACCACTTTTTCCAATCAGGATCTGTTCTGTTGAAATGTAAAATTTGTGACACGTCTAACTCAATATCAGCTGTTGCATTTTCAGGTATTGGCTTTGGTATAGACGGTGTTTTCATTTCTTTGTTCTTGGCTAGGCCAAGACAAGATGTTTGGTGTACAGTGTCATTTAAAAATAACATTTGTTCAGGTATCATGCAGGTTCTAAAAAGTGCTTCAATGCCTTGCACCTGCCAATCTTTTGTACCCCAAATCGTTTTCGTTTCAATATTATTTTTCCAATAATCAAAACCAAATGTCATCATTTTGTCATAAAATGCTTCTGAATATATCAATTTAGAATTTGTCAGCATTGTTTTCATTCCTGTTTTATCTAACAGTTTATAATAAAACATTTCTGCATCACTGGTGTTAAACCCTGAGAAGTATTTGAATTTCTCAAAAAATCCTTTAGAACTGCTTTTAGGTGGTGTAGAACAATGTTCCCATTGATTATACATAAAAACATTTCTAGACTGTGCAGATTTATGCAAGTAATGATCCCCATAGTGGGTGTAACAGAATAACTGCTCATAACTAGATGAACCTTGTAAATAATCATGATCTGTGAATCTAGCTGACATTACTAAATCAAACATCATGTCATTAATACTGTTAAAGTCCCAATCATCAGAGAATGTACTAGGTGTCACAAAGTCACTTAAGGAAACCTTTAGTTGATGAGGATACTTCAGGATTTCGACCGGACCATAGATCTCATAGTCTGTTTTCTCCCATACTACCCCACCAGGTATTGGAATTGCTGTGACATTTACTGTTGACAGTTCTCTTTTCTTCACGTGGGATGATCTGTGTGGTTTCAGGACTAGGTTGATGTTCTGACTTGCTGTGTCCATTGTAATATATTTTCCTTCAATGAATTTTCCCAAACACAGTACCATGATGAGCCAAAGCAGGAGGAAAAATACACCTAGACCAAACCAGAACTCTAGCCAAGGGGAAATAAGGTAGATTTCCTTCAGTTGATGAAAGAGTTCCGTTGCTTTTTCTTTAAAAGACTTTTTTGTTTCTGGCATCACTTCGGGGTCATTTAAATCTTCAGAGAAGTTGTCGAAGTTGATGCAGTTCTGTCAATTGATGGGATTGTTCTTTCAATCTGTCTTTCGGTAGCACTTTCTGATGCCACATCATTGTAGACTGGTGTTGTTTCTTGACGAACTGTTTCAATCTGTGTTTCAAGAGGCACGAGTTCCATGGCATTATTGCATAGTCCTTCATTGTGCACTGCAGGCTGATCGAATGTGATTAGTCTTTCAGTTTGAACCTCTTGGATTGTTGCAAGTTTGGGTATTCTGTTGTTTCTTGGGAGTCCACTGGGCCTACTGTTGATTATAGGCCACATGCTTGTGGTTTTACCAGATCGATAGACACGACTCTGTTCTCCTTTTTATCAGCAAGGGGCGGTAGCACAACTGATCTTGTTCCGGTGACTGCTAAGACAGGTACTGCTTTTCTGTAAGAAGGCCCAAATTCCTTCTTAACCGCGATCTTTTCTCTGACGAGATCCCCAATCTTTGGAATCCAGACAGGCCTTGCTGGGGCTGTTGCGGGTGGTGCCTCGTCAGTGGTACTTGGCTGTTGCTTTAACTTTATGTTGCTTAATGATTTTCTTGTTTCATTCAGTTCCTGTAAAACAGCCAAACGGTCTTTTACATCAAACTGCGTTTTTTCTTCTTGTACCACTGACATCTGACTATCGAGGTCCTGAACGTTCATTCTAATTCCGAACAATAGTTCGTATGGGCTGAAACCTTTTAGAGAATTTCTTGGCATGTTGTTAAGACTAGTCTGGACACTTATTAAATGTTTGACCCACCCAGCACCTGAACCTAATACCTTCGCTGTTATAGATTGCTTTATGTCCCGGTTTTTTCTTTCTACCACACTTGTGCGACGGACAAGAATACCACAACCCAATTCCCATGCTAGCCATGGCCTCCTCATAAGCTCGAGAGCTGAAAGCAGGACCCTGGTCAGAATGGAACGTGGTAATTGCGTATGTGCCGATAAAGACTCGCAAATCTTTTATAACCGTTCTAGCGTCAGCCGAGCGCTGGAGGCCTCATTTTTTAAGTGCTTTTCGTCTTAATGGTGTACACTGGGACGCGCTTCTCTTCTTTGATTGCGCAGATAGACCGCCTTATGCTGTCTAGAAGGGATCCTGAAACTACACTTGCCTGTTCATTACTGCGATCTCTATTGCAGTCTTCACAATTTTGAGCAAAACATTGAATATCTATATTCATTCCTGGCCACCAGTACTCTGATTGCAATTCTTTCAGAGAGGCTTTGATTGTTTGGTGTTTCAGACCCAACCCCATGTGTGCTTCCAGTAGGAGGAAGCCCCTCCTGCTCCTGTTTGGAATTACTCTATCCCCCACTCCAGGGATTCGAGCAAAAGGAACGGAGTTTGCATCGATTATGTATGCATAATTGAGTGGATAGTTTACGGGTAGTGCTGCACAGTTGCCTTTTACGGTCGTTTTTACTGCCAGCATGGTTTCCCCGTCTATGTACTTATCTGTACGCTTTTTTGTGGCTACGGAAGCCGGGTTAGTTGCTTCCGCGGTGGCTGTATTAGCCAATGAATTCCCTGCAACGTGAACGCCATCACGTTGAAGACTCTGTGCGTGAATCACGTGAGTCTTTTGTAGTTCTTTGTGTAAAAGAGCTACCTCGTTCCAGAGCATTTTATGCTTTATTGTGGCACCTGTGTCATCTTTGTAGTCGTTTTCGATCCAACTCTGCAGTTTATTGTTGTAAGAGTTGACGCAAAAATGAGAATCGCACACTATAAGTGTCGGGAATTCACGTTCTGCATTTTCGAGCGCCTTCTTTAAAGATCTGATTTCAGTTCTTTGAACCGAACAGTTTCTTACAGATTCAGTTTTTGTTACTTTCGGTCTGAATTTACCGCACAGCCAACGACCTTTTATGATCGCACATGCTGCATCGTAGGATTTTCTCTCTACGTTGAAATGCTGTACAAAGCTATCTGTATAGATTATACAGGCGTATTGTGGGAGAGGCAGGATTTCGATTGGCAGAGGATATTCTTCTTCATATTCTAAATCATTCAGTTCTTCAAATTGCGGGGCGAAATAGTATTTCACATCTTCCGCTCCTAGAGAATCTATACACTGTATCCATTTCGGATCCAGTGACACTGTAGGCAGGTTTACTGGGCTGAATAGTGCCTCGAAGGCGGATTCCGCTGTAAGGATATTAATCCGTTTACCGTGTGCTAGTTCTCTTTCATTTGCTAATGCGATTTGCACTGCGTTCACAGTTCTTTCTGTGTGACTGAATGTTTTTTCTGCTTGTGTGTACAAGTGAGATTTAATTGAAATTGGTACCTTTTCTCCCTCATTAGAGGTTAGGTACGTGAATCCGCATCTTCCTGAGTTGACTCGGATTACAAGATCGATCGTGTTGTCACGTGTATCTAATTTTGTTTTTGCTAAAATGTCTGTTTGCAGTGATCTCAAAATTTCTGTGTGTTTTTGAGTCCAATTGATTTGTTTTAAATCAGGTTTTATTAGTTCGTAGAGAGGTTTAACCCTCTCTGCGTAATTTAGGATGTAAGTTCTTCCGAAATTCAGAAAACCTAGTATTGATTGTAAATTCTTCAGCGTTTTTGGAGCTTGGAGTACAGCGCACTTCTCTAAGAAGTTGTCCGCTAGGCTTTTCCCTTCACTTGATAATTCGTACCCTAAGAACAGTACTGTCAGATGGGCAATTCGGGACTTTTTAAAGTTGAATTTGTAACCCTCTGCTGCGAACCCAAGTATAATGGTGTTCACTCTTTTCAAGTGAGTATCCAAGTCGTCGTCTGTGAGATAAATATCATCTACGTAAGATAATGCTTCATCATCATAGATTTGTAGTAACTCTGTTACCCTAGCTGAGAATAGTCCTGGGCTGTTCTTGAACCCCTGTGGGAGTCGACAGAATTTTTTCTGCGACTCAAATGCAGAGAAAGCGGTCAGATATCTGCTTTCTGGTGCAATGTTTTGACAAAAGAAACCATTAGAAATGTCTAATGTCGTTTTGTATTTTTTCCTAACTATGTTATTCATTAGGGCTGCACTATGCGAGTTTTGTACTGCAAAAGTTTTGCAACATGTATTAAGATGTCTGTAGTCCAAAACTAGACGATATGAATTGTCTGGCTTGGAGACAGGAAACAAAGGATTGTTCATTTGAGAGGTGCAAGTTTCAATCACCCCCTGGTACTCAAGTTGATCTAAGATCTCCCTGACTTGTTTTTTAGCTTCTTGCTTTATTGGATACTGCCGTTGGGCAGTTGGTTCACTTTTTAGTTGGATTTTGTGAGGCGGAGAATCCTCATCCCATCCTACATGATTTTTATATAATGCAGGTGCCTGGGCTACTGCCCATTTCCTTGCATATGTATATTTTTTGTGAATCGGAATGTGATTCGAGAAGGCAGGCATAATCACTTCTTCGCCACGAGGGCACTCCCTGACAAACTCCGGGGGCCAATCTTTTTCAGCTAACAGAATATCATAGCCTTTTGAGAGCTTATCCCAAAATAGACCCTTAATTTTCCTAGTCTTATCACCCTCCATACGCAATGTTATTTCGTATATTTTATGGGGCTCGCTAAGTCTGGCGTCGGCAGTTTCAACCTGAATGTATTCATTCGTGTCCACTGTCTCCAGATGACTCATCAAGTTCTTGCGCGCTATACTGATCTCTGCTGCACTGTCCAACATTGTCAATGCCCACTCCCCGTTTTTCAACTGTGTCCTCAGTATTCTCGGCATGGTTGATTACTCTAATACTGGCTACCTTCTTTTTCTGAAATTGAGATTTCTTATTTTGAGCAGGTTCCTTGTCTTTGGACTTGGTGTGCTCTCCTGGGTCTGACCGTCCTCTTCTTTCCGAATTCTGTGGAAAAGATCGAGAGGGACGTGTATCAATACTTTGATATCTGTCAGGTTTTTTTATATTATCCCTATTTCTAAGGTTATATCTTTTCTCAGAGGGCTCCCGTTGGGGAGACTGGCGTTCTCGAGTCGGAGTTCTTTCCCTCCGTCGAGGAGACCTTCCTCTGGACTGGAAATCTTTTTCCTTGGGAGTGGATTGTTTATTTCCATCCCAGCTCTTTTTAGGAGTATTTAAATTATTTTTAATAAATAATTTTTCAGGATTTTCGAGCAGTTGGGGCTTAACTGGTTTTCCACCCAAGCTGTCTCTACCTAATTCTTCATAGCATTTTTCTATGATTTTTGCAAGCTCAACAGGATCTTTTATATCTGTTTCCCTCAACTTCTGGCGGATCGCCACAGATGCTGCTTCTCCCTTTACGTTGGCTAATAATATAGCCGTGACCTGCTTGAAGTCTTTCAGTAATTTCATACCTAGATTTAAAGCGGGCTCTGGACCGAATTCATTTTGAATCTGTTTTAGCACTTCTGGTATTACCGCCATAGACGGAACACCGTGTGTTTTTGTGTAAATGGAAGCAAAGACTGTACCCCAAGTGTCACAGTCCTCCACGTGTGGTGCGATTCCCATAGGAAGGCAGATGGTCAAGATTCTGTGTTTCTCTATAGGGGTAGTATCAGGAAATACTGCCTCTATTTGAGTGATTTTCTGTGCTAACCAGAAAGGAATTTGTTCCCGTTTTACGGGTGTTTTACCAAGACATGACTGTATGTTCTGTGGTGTAATTTTATTTGTGTTCCCCTGATGAGGGGTCAGCTGTGGTGAATTAACAGCTGGCTGGACTGTTGCAGTCCGCATTACATATTGGACTAATTGCCTATGTATTTTTATTAATGTGTTTAGCTGTTCTAACAGCTCTTCCTTAGACATTTTTGCAATGTCAGGATGTGGTGTGTAGCTGGCTAGAACCGGCCACGTGGCTCCTGGTCTACCTAGTGGACCGAGCCTAGTTATGTGATCATTGTGTTTTAGGGCGCCATTAAACCAGAGCAGGTGCTCTTGAAATTTAAGTGGGATTTCAACCTCCTCGAAAGGAGCGTACTCTCCCGGAGGTTCCTCTATTTTGTAATAGTGAAACTCTTGTGTTATAGCGTTTACCGCTGGAAAGTTTATCCATGAATAGAATACCTCTGTCTGCCGATACTCGTGAGCCTCTATCACGAAAATTACTGTACCACCTTGAGGTGGCAGTCCGTTTTCTATAAGTTTTAAAGTTATAGCTCTTCTTAACTGGACCGGGATGATAATAGCACCCGGGTCTGTGTATTCGGGACCTTGCTGAGTCGCATCTACTGCGGCCCCAGGGGCTCCGTTTTCTGGCATTGTAAAAATGCGAGTTTTGCAGAGTAGGTCTCCAAGGAGACAAAGATTAGATGCACAATATTTTGGAACACTGTATCCTTCAACGTTGAATAAACCAGAGCTTTACATAGGAATCTCTTCCTACTAATGTCGGGCGGATTTTAACCTTTCACCCACTCCAGACGTCTATTGGAGTATTTACGGGCGAAAGGGGTGTGAAATATGCACGACTGAGTTACTCTACAAGTCTTACGTTAGTTTATCGCCTTACCAAACGTTGGGCGCCATGTAGTGTAGTTCCTAGTTTCCCACTAGGCCCTGCGCATTGGAATAACATAAACAGTAGTATCGACGTGGAATTGCGGATATTCCAGGCCTCCACTGACTATGCTAAACTTAATTGGGTTGTGTTACCAACTAGCTCAGAGGTCACTGGAAACTTTCTTCTCTGCATAGGAAGTGATCAGCTTCCTTGGCACAGACAAGAAGGGATTCAGTTTTCCAACAACCGTGCAACATGACAACTTTGCTCCTCAGATCAAGAGTCGATCTCTAGGGTCGTGTGAAACAATAGACACAGATTTCACTCAGTCAGTCTAGTGCAGTTTACTTTCACAGTATGTAGAGAATAGAGAGACGGGCGTTTATCAATAAAGGGTTAACATTTATTGAACAGTCTTTCTTCTCGTACAAGAGAAATGTATTGCCACAATTGCAATAACTGTTATTATAAAAAGTACGTACAGTAAGATAAGTATTGCGAAATAGAACTGTAAAAGCATTGATATGGTTTCTTAGCCATACAATGGTTTAAAAGTAATAAAACATATATACAGTCATATATACATTAGGCTAACATACTCAACTGGTGCTTCTAACTAAGCCTACCCCAGTGTGCCTGACCTAAGCCTAACACGTGAGAAGGGGAGCAAGTAAGTAGCTTAAGTTAAGTTGGTTTTGCCAAGGTTTGTTTCAAGAATTCTCTTCTAAGGGTTTAGTCAACACCATACCTCTGAATAGAATGATGGAGGATTGGTATCTCCTTCAGGGGTCTCTCTCGATATCCCAGTCACCCGCGAGGGTAAACCGGAAGCGCCGGGACTGGATTTCTCTGCACGAGAAATGCAGCGGCTTCTCTCAGCGCGTCGAGGAAGGAGGGGGGACAGCGTCCGCGGGCAGCTGGGCTGGATGTCTTCGCAGAGGACGGCTGCACGGCTCCTCAAGCGTACTGAACCACAGTTCGCGCTGTAGCGGCGATAATGGTAATCAGCAGCTTCACCACCACAGGATAGCAGGCTGCAGCGACAGAGTGCTAGTTGTTACCAACACGGGGTCATGCAGGCAGCTGGCATCAGCAACAGGGAACGAACTCACAGCTCGTATCTTTCTCTCTCATTGCTTAAGGCAACGTTGGTAATATTTATACCTGACAGGTGCCGGGTTTGACGCAAGTTTGCTGGACATAAGACGTCAATTAAAGATGTCACTAGGAAGTGACAGTTATCAGTTGCTCATTAGAGTTCCATTACTAATCAAAACATAGCAAGCGGGAATTTCCAGGTTTGCTGAGTTTTTATCTTGTTGAAGAACTCGGAGTGTTATCTAGGAATATCAGATAGTGGCTGCTGCTCTGTCATTGCACTAATTGGTCGCAAAGGAAGTAGCAGAGAGTCATGCTGGAATGTGGCTCTGTTCGTGTGAGGCCAGAGATGACTTTTCAGAAAATCGCACTTGAACGGTTATGCCAATATAGGGAATAAATGGATTTATAGCCGAATAGGGGCATAAGGTCACAGTATCGATCAGGAACCTAGATAAGCACGCAACACTCCCACACTCTTAGTGTGGCTCACATGGGGTGTGCTGCTGACAGGGGTACTGGGTGTAAGTGAAGTGTTTGAATCGTCTTCTTCCTCCTCGTCATCATCAGATGAAAAATCAACGTTTTCATTACGTGCAATTCGGGCTTCCTTGACCGCGTCTAGGTGCGCAAACCATTGGACAGCGTACGTTCTCCTAAGATGACCTCTCTGGCCTCCGGTACCATAGTTGGTACCAAACTTACCACGACTAACTCGAAGCTTACAAATGCTACAAATGGCTACGTTTTCCTTTTTTGGGCAAACACTAAAGAAGTCCCAAACTGGAGACTTGAAATGTCTTTGGGGGCCGGAGGAGGCGGCGATACTGGTGGTGGTGGTCCTGCTGCTAATGCCAGATGAAGTGGAGGATGTGGATTGCCGAACTTCAGTACGTTTTGCACTTTCACCACCACGAATTGAGGTCGAGGTGGGTACCTTCTTGCGAGGAAGAAATATGGAAGCGGTAGGTTTTGGTGTACTACTTAACATCCAAATCTAATGATTCCATTTCCATTGCCTCCTCGTCGACATCATCATCACGCTCAGCAGCTTCTTGGGATAGGGTCAAAATGTCTCTTTGCTGCATGCCCGGTGGGGCTGCAGTGACCATTGTGATGACTGGCTCGTCGTCATCGTGAGAGGCTTCATCACCAGTAGTATCTGTCACTTCTTGTTGAGCCTCATCACACTCCATAGGTATGAGTTTTTCGACGACCTTCCTTTTATGCTTAGGTACCGGTGTCAGATCATGGTGTGCCTCACTCTCAGGCTGCCGTGGTGGTACCCATTCGTCATCCAGATCATCAGAAGGCGGTGGGCTTGAAGAAGATGTAGACACCCCCCTTGATCTTTTCCTTGCTAGGGATGTGGAAGACAATGAATGATCATCAGGAGGAGTGGCTTCCAATGATACCTCGGCTTCATTGTCGATTTCCTGATGTGCCCCTACTTCGGGAGGAACAACTATTGTGGGCACTTGTGAACCTCCATGCACCTTTGCTTGCGCATCTCCTTTTGATGCCCCTCCTTCCACATGTACTTGGGCGTGTACTTGCACATGGTGTTGTTGTTGCGGCTGTGGTTGTGGTTGTTCAACACTTGTCAGATGAGTTACAACAACCTGTGTTGATTCAGGGACATTGCTGCTACTTTCTTGCGATGAGCCAACATCACTGGTCGATGGTGATTGGAGAAGTACACTGACTGCCTCTGAAGCACTCAAGGTCTTTGACTTAAGTTGGTGTGGTGGTGGAGGCACTGAACCCAATGGAGCAGGGGTGCTGCTCCCAGCTTGGTCCCCAGCAGATCCTGCTGCTGCAGGCGTACTTTTTTTTTTCTCCCAAAAAACGTGGCGGGTGGCACACCAGCCTCCTTGGTAACTTGCTTCTTCTGCTCCTTACTAGCAACTTTCTTGCTAGAGGAGCTACGGAGACCTTTTTTTGGGGCCATCTTCTTCAGAGCAGGTCAGACAGCAGGCCGCAGTTGCACGAATTGTAGAGTTGTCTGAGGCCAGACGTGACGTCGCGTGACGTTATGCTGCACACACACACCGCTGCAGGACTTCTTCCTGGCACTGGTGGTTCTCTTGAGTCTTGTGCACCTAAAAACAATGGAAGACAGAGGAACATCAGTTCAGTTATACAGCACAAAAAAATCGAAAAACACTGCAAAATCAGCACAATCCCAATCCATCCATGCCCTCCATAATGTTTAAATTCAAGACAACCCACAGAAAGACTAGGCCCATGCAAGACTCACTACCCCTGGGCATGAATAAAGGTTGAAAAGTAGGCAAAATGGTTGCAGGCCTAACAACAAAGCCTGCATTCAAAATGGCCACTTGCCTGCCAGCACATGGCCAGTGCCTGTAGCTGCACTCAAAATGGCCACCAGCCACATGGCCTGTCCCTCCCCATGAACACCCCCAAAAATCGAAAAACACTGCAAAATCAGCACAATCCCATTCCATCCATGCCCTCCATGATGTTTAAGTTCAAGACAGCCCACAGAAAGACTAGGACCATGCTAGACTCAAATACCCCTGGTGAAAAGGCCACAAGTACAGGCCCAAAAAACGAAAATCACTGAAAAATCAGCACAATCCCATTCCATCCATGGCCTCCATGATGTTTAAATTCAAGACAACCCACAGAAAGACTAGGCCAATGCAAGACTCACTACCCCTGGGCATAAATAAAGGTTGAAAAGTAGGCAAAATGGTTGCAGGCCTAACAACAAAGCCTGCATTCAAAATGGCCACTTGCCTGCCAGCACATGGCCAGTGCCTGTAGCTGCACTCAAAATGGCCACCAGCCACATGGCCTGTCCCTCCCCATGAACACCCCCAAAAATCGAAAAACACTGCAAAATCAGCACAATCCCATTCCATCCATGCCCTCCATGATGTTTAAGTTCAAGACAGCCCACAGAAAGACTAGGCCCATGCTAGACTCAAATACCCCTGGTGAAAAGGCCACAAGTACAGGCCCAAAAAACGAAAATCACTGAAAAATCAGCACAATCCCATTCCATCCATGGCCTCCAGGATGTTTAAATTCAAGACAACCCACAGAAAGACTAGGCCCATGCAAGACTCACTACCCCTGGGCATAAATAAAGGTTGAAAAGTAGGCAAAATGGTTGCAGGCCTAACAACAAAGCCTGCATTCAAAATGACCACTTGCCTGCCAGCACATGGCCAGTGCCTGTAGCTGCACTCAAAATGGCCACCAGCCACATGGCCTGTCCCTCCCCATGAACACCCCCAAAAATCGAAAAACACTGCAAAATCAGCACAATCCCATTCCATCCATGCCCTCCATGATGTTTAAGTTCAAGACAGCCCACAGAAAGACTAGGCTCATGCTAGACTCAAATACCCCTGGTGAAAAGGCCACAAGTACAGGCCCAAAAAACGAAAATCACTGAAAAATCAGCACACTCCCATTCCATCCATGGCCTCCATGATGTTTAAATTCAAGACAACCCACAGAAAGACTAGGCCCATGCAAGACTCACTACCCCTGGGCATAAATAAAGGTTGAAAAGTAGGCAAAATGGTTGCAGGCCTAACAACAAAGCCTGCATTCAAAATGGCCACTTGCCTGCCAGCACATGGCCAGTGCCTGTAGCTGCACTCAAAATGGCCACCAGCCACATGGCCTGTCCCTCCCCATGAACACCCCCAAAAATCGAAAAACACTGCAAAATCAGCACAATCCCATTCCATCCATGCCCTCCATGATGTTTAAGTTCAAGACAGCCCACAGAAAGACTAGGCCCATGCTAGACTCAAATACCCCTGGTGAAAATGCCACAAGTACAGCCCCAAAAAACGAAAATCACTGAAAAATCAGCACAACCCCAATCCATCCATGGCCTCCATGATGTTTAAGTTCAAGACAACCCACAGAAAGACTCAGTCCACCCACCACTGAGTACCCCTGGGCAAAAGGCCCCAAAACAGCCCAAAAATCGAAAATTCCAAAATTTTAGTTGCAGCAACTGTAATGCCCCAAACAAACTTACTTGTAAAATTTCTAATCCAACAGTGATCCAAAGAAAGTCAAAAAGGCCTCAAATCCAAATATCCAGCAGCATCCACAAAAAGTAATCCTTCCAGCTCCAGATCCAAATGAAAAGTGACCAGGAGATGGACAAAGCACTGGGAGGAGCCTGCTGAACAGGAACAGGAAGTTGAAGACTGTGGGGCACTTCCTTCCTCCCACCCCCCTCCCCAAAATGGACTCCTCGCTAAAAAAGTGCAGGCAAATGTCAACCTAAGGAGTTATTCAGATAAAAATCATCATTTCTAGAAGGTTTATGCTGCTTGCTGGTGGATTTCTTGTGCAGAATTGCAAATTTTATATTTTCGCTCGCCGCATCTCAAATCTCGCAATTGCGAAGTACCGCGAGACGTGATCTCGCCGTACTCGCGTTGACAAACTCTCGCTGGCAATCCGCGATGACGTTGCGCGCTCACCAATTCCCGCGGGATCACACAGCAAGATCCAAAATGGCGCAGCACTCGCAAACTATCGAGAAAAACAACCCGGCAAACGATGATAAACGCCGCGCGCCGCAATAATTGTATCACCAACGCCGCGCCCCGCAAAAAAAATCCGCTGCGTGCGGATTTGCGGATTTTGCGGGAAATTCGCAAATCTCGCGGATTGCAAATTTCCCAAAAATCCGCAAAATCCGCGAGCAAAACGGATTTTCCGCCCATGCTTAGTGTGTAGCGCATCCAGCATACAGTTCTTCAGGCACAAATGAGGTCAGGCCTCATATGACAGTTTGATAGTTCATTATTTCGTTAGCAGCAATAATGCAAAGTGTAATTCAACAGTTTTACGTGCTCCATTAACAGTGCCCCCGCAATGGATCAAAGGATGACACAAAAAGTACTGCTTCCCACTCTGGACCCAGTACTGCCCCTTCTTGGGTCAGCATGGGCCGGGATCGGAGCCGAAGCACGGCTCGCCCAGCTTACTGAAGCGGGAGGCCAAGAGAGTGTTACTCTTGGCCTGCTCCCCACCCCAGGGGTTGATCCACATTACCTGGGGGGCACGATCCCACTCTCCTCTCCAACGTCAGTGACTTGGGCCTTGATCCAGAACTCCTTTACGGGCTGCGGTGAACTGGGGCCGGCGGCTCAACTCTTTTTTGGCTGCCGGTCCAGTCCGCTGCTGATTGACTCAGAGGGCCCCAAATTACTTGGCTCTCACTCCGGCGGTTTCAGTCCACACCAAGACCCACCCTCAGTACTGTTGAGACTTTAGTTCACTTTGGTGTACACCCTAACCAGGCACTCCTCACCAGCATCTCAGGTTTCACTTCGGCACGCTCACCGCGCAGCCGAGTCTCGCCTCTTCTCTGGTGCTCATGACAATCTGGTGCTCTACACATTAACGCTCCACTTGTACCTCAACACGCACGATGTGCGTTCGAGCCTCTCATCTTCTCCAGGTGCACACGATGTTCAGGCGCTCCACCCTAATGCCCTGGCTGCACCACGACACTCACTCTTGCATGTCGGAGACGCACTTCTTCTTTTGGTGCCTACGAGGCCCAGGCGCTCTTCACTAGGCCTGGGCAGTAAATTCCGTTCGGCTTACAGAATTTGCAGAATTTGAGAATTGGAGTGAATTGCAGTGAATATTATAGTATCCAATATCAAAATAATTCTACAAAGAGCTGCAGTTCAACTAGTCGGTACTAGATGTTCCTCACGGGTCAAATGCAAATGCATGATGAAAGGGTTTCAATGCTTTTGTATTTGACTTGTGAGGGACCTCTAGTAACAACTAGTGGAACTGCAGCTTGATGTAAGAATAATTTCAATGCTTTTGCATTTAACTCGTGAGGGACATCTAGTAAGGGCTAGTTGAACTGCAGCTCTTTGTAGAACTATTTTGAGATTGGATACTATAATATTCACTGCCCACTGCTAATCTCGTCCCATAATGCTTTGCAGGGCCTTTGGTTGGGATTGTTTTTTTGCCAATAACTGTGCTTGGGGTGGTCTGAAGAGGATGGGACCACCACCGAAGTTCAACAAGATGTGCGTTTTGTTTATGCTCTTTGTGTTCAAGGCATCTGCTTGGTCTCCCCCTAGGTTAAGGGGGAACCCAAAATCATCACCTCTCTCATTGCCTAATGTTTTCATTGAAAAAGTTCACTTTTGTGAATAGTTATATGCTTTTTAGAATGTAAAAGTGCTTTATCAGAGCATCTGAGGAAGTTGTTCATTTAGCTGCTACGTCAACGTGATTAAGCAGTTTTTGTACTGTGCTACGTGCAATTTGTGGAGTGCTAATTAATACAAACTATGTATGCTCTGTTAGCGTAGCATAGTACTATGCCCAGTGTTAATGAAAACATCACCATATTCTCAAGCATGCTTAAATAGTCATTAAATGGAAGCAAGAGCATGAACGAGAAGTGCCCATGCAAATTAAGGGGTGTGAGAACTCCCCAAACTGAGCCATTGAGACACCATACAAACTTTGAGCTTTGATGATAAAATACTTAAATCCTGTCTTTGTCAACCATTAGGTGGTTTGCTTCACAGTAGTCACCTAATAGTCTCAAATTCCACAGAAGACTATTTGGAGTTAATTAAAAAATAATAAGGTCATCAGTGTAAAAATGCAGAACACGCAACCCATTCAACTTTGGAGATAAAGAATGGGCAGTGCACATTTTATCATTAAGGTCAACAAAGTAGAAGGCAAACAACGAGGGGGCCAGAACACATATCTGCTTCAGATTATTGTGTATTGAAATTTGTTACAACAGCTTCCCCAGAGAATCAGCTTCAACGCATGTCCAGTTGCTATTCAAATTATGCTGGCATGATTGGCATAAATTAATCTTCTAATTATTACATGAAATTCTCCAAATGATACTATCATGCAGCAATACATAATTTTGAGTTGTATGTGGCAAAACATTACAGTGAGTGTGGTGATAACAAGAGCGCTCAGAAATGCGAGAGACTGTTGCTCGCCCTACTTGTGTTTTCGTGCTATTTTCTTTACCACAATATGCACGTTTGAGTTGAAATAGACACAATGACTGGCTTCATGCTAAAAATTAGCAAAAAATGTTGGATTCCTATTTTGCATGATTACACATAATTTGTGTTATTTACCTTCAATATTGTGCAATTAGGTGAAAGCAAATTACACGAATTTTGCACATCTCTATTCAACACAAGCCCAATTATGTTCAAGGTTGATATAATTACCCTAGGGATAGTTTCTCCTACAGCCTCTCCTTAGCAACAAAGTCAAAATCAGTACAAAAGTCAATAAAACAACTACACAAAAAGCCTTTATTCACTTATCTGCAGTGACCCTCAGGTAACAGCATTGCTCCACCAAAGAACAAACTTCTCTAGATCACCCTGTTCCATTGGTAACAGTGTTCCATACTGCTAATTTATACAGAAACATTTTAGTTTGAATTATTGCAGCAACAACAATTAGCTTCTGGTCTGCCGCAGCACTTTGAGCTGTTTGGGTGTAGGGGGTGCCGGCATCGGACAGGAAGCCTTTTTTTCTGATTTCCTGCTGGTTAATATTGCATTGCCATTTTGGTGGTTAGTGGTATAGTTTTTAGAGCACTTAGGCCCAGATGTAGGTAAATCTGATTTACCGACTCTAGAATACCGAATTTTACCGATTCGGTATTCTAGATTCGGTAAAGCAGATGTAGGTTTGGTAATTTTTACCGAATCTGTATGATTCAGTAATTACCGAATCGGTATTTACCGATTCAGTAATTAACATTGATTCCTATGGGCCTGTAGGCCCATAGGAATCAATGTCAATTACCGAATCGGTAAATACCGATTCGGTAAAATTACCGATTTTGCAAGGGTGACAGGGTGTCACTTTGACACCCTGTTGCACCCCTGATTTTGACTTGTGTGCCATGTGACACACATACATGCCCTTAGGGCATGTCTGTGTGCCACATGGCACAGGTGTACATGCAAAGATGTGCATGTACACAGGTATTCGTTATTTACCACTCAATAGAATTACATGGTAAATAATGAATCGGTAAGGGCCTGTGGCACTGTTTTCTGTGCCAACTACATATTGATTTACCCATTCGGTAAATTTACAGAATCGGTATTTTACTGATTCAGTAACTTTACCGATTCGGTAAATATACCGATTCTGTACATTTTAAGGCCCCTACATCTCCATTTGTAAATACTGGTCGGTAACGGCCGAAATCGGCCGTTACCGACCAGTATTTGCCGACCTACATCTGGCCCTTAGCTCCTTCTCAGCACCCATTTAAGGCACATGCCAGCGTGGATGCACAGCAGACCCTGGCTCCCTGAACCAAATAATTGTTTTTTTTACATTTGTCGTTCTCTGTTTTAAAAAAACAAAACTTTCTTTTGACTTCAATTTCTGGGATCTGTGTTGGATGGGTGGGAAATTTATTTTTAGTTTTCTCTCAGCCATTATCCTCTGGTGCCGTGCAGCCTTTTAGCTGACAGAACGAAGGGGGTGACGGCATCAGACAGGAAGGCTTGTTTTCCTACTTCCAGCTGGTTAATATCGCACAGCCATTTTGGCGGTAAGCAGTATAGTTGTTTAGAGCATTTACCTCCTTCTCAGCACCTATTTAAGGTGCATGTCAGGGCGGACATGTCGCTGGCACACCTATGGCAAGTTAATCTATACCAGTCCAAGCCTGGACAGCTCCAGGACCGCTGATTATTTTATGTCAGCCCCCTCAAGTACTACTCAGTTGAAATATGAAATTTGGCATCCTCAGCACCATGCTTTGAACCTCTCAAAGGAGCTTATTAGCTGTGACAACTGCAGGTTTCATACTGTGACCTCCCTGGCTCCTAACAAGGAGGTAAGTCTCACACGTCAGCCTCTGCTTTCTGCCAAACTCGTCTAATTGAATTGTAGGTCTCTAGTTCAATATGAACTATAGCTCAAGGAATTCCAGGAGGAACCCTAGCCAGATACAATCTTCTTGACAAAGACCTGGCTAGATGAGATTTCCTCAAAGGATTGCTATTTATTTAGAAAAATATTTGCAATGTTTCTTCTCCAAGTGTTCCATCGAGGGGTGAGAAGCAGACCTGGTTTCCCTTGCTGCTACAAAGTATTGTGTAGTTTCAGGGATTCTGCTCCTACCTAGGGTAGTAGCCAATGTATGCACCTCCCCTGCAGATGCTGTGCCCCATTGGCTCTCTGCTATGCCAAATCGTTGGTCATAGGGGTTTTCAATATTTATTTTGAAGATTCAGAGTGCACAGCAGCATAATCCTTGCTTGTAAATCTTGAGGACTTACAGCTCACCCAGTCTGTCTCTACCCTGATTCACAGACAGGGTCATATTCTAGATCTCTTCCAACTTGGCCCAGTTAGTGTCCGCCCTTCTAATTTCACATGTCTGGTCAGACCAATTGCTTATCCCATTCTTGGTCTTGCCCAGACAACAGGAGTGTGCCAGTGGTCTAAAGTGACCACTTTTAGTTTTACTAAAGCAGTGAATGATAGCTGGGTTATCTTGGTAAGCTGTATTGAAGAAGACAATGTCCTACTAGAAAATTGGATCTCTGATGCCCTAGATCAAATAGCCTCTCTGACCCACCAGTCATTTCAAACACGGAAACAATCTGCTGAACGGTTCAATGATGAACTGATGGGGCCGAAAAGAATGTAAAAGTCATGAATGCCTTTGGCATAGGGCATATGATCCTGACAGCAAAACCAACTACTCTGCTGTGCTCATTCAGTATCATGGGTGCATCAAGTATGTTCACCGGGATTACCAGTCTAATACAATCCTCTCTGCGCAGAATTCCTCACAGGAAGTGTTTGCCGTTGTAAAATCTCTTACTTCTTTGCCCCGAGTCTCAGCAGCCATTGTGCCTTCAGAGGAGGGTTGCAATTCCATTTCTTAATTTTTATCAGACAAGGCGACAAAGACCGATGACTTTTTTCTAGCAGAGTTTAGAGAATCTGCATGTCTAAATTCATGGTTTGAACCTACTGAAGATAGTTCAGGGCAGCACCATTTTAAACCTGCTGAATTTGAGGAGATGCCTGCTCTGCTTAGGTCTGTCAAGTCAGGTTCCCCACTCATACCAGTTTCACCCTCTATCTTGGAATGAAGAGTGGAAGCTGTGTTGCCTTTGGTCCATGACCTACTTAAAATTTCCCTGGTGGTAGGCCAAGCCCAGATAAAGTGGAAGCTTGTGATGGTAGTTCCTGTGCTCAAAAAGCCAAAGTTGGATTTTACTAATCTGAAAAACTACTGACCAGTTTCATTGCTGCCATTGTTAGCTCAAGTAATTGAGCAGCACATAAATATACATCTCTCTCTGTTCATTGAGGCTAACTTTCTTCTTCATAGGACACAGTCAGGGTTTCACCCATATATATATAGAGTCGGCCCTGCTGTTAGCGTCAGATTCCATTCACCAAATCTTGGATGCAGAAGACACTGCTGCTCTTCTGATGCTAGATCTCAGGGTGGCTTTCTACACTGTATCGCTTAATCTGCTCATTGAGCGTCTGTGGAAATGTGGTGTCGACCATATGGCCTTATGGTGGGTTGCCTCCTTTTCAGAGGGACGCAGCTTCCAAGTGTGTCACCAACCTTAACACTGTACAGTGTTTAATCTGTAGCAGGAAATACCTCAGGGCTCCTCCCTGAGTTGAACCTTATTTAATATATACATGCTCCCTCTGGCTAAGATCATTGCACGTCATGGGTTCACAGTGATTACTTATGCTGATGATACTCAGCTGATCATCACTTTCTCCCAAGATGGCTAATTCACTAAGGTCGTGTCTGGCAGAGGTTGCCGAATGGATGGAGCAAACATTTTTAAAGCTGAATGCAGTAAAGACAGAGGTCTTTATCCTGGGCATACACCCCAACATCTGGTCAATCTCTAGGTGGTCTAAAAGTCTTGGCTCTTTACCCAGCTCCAAGCCCAAAGTTAAAAACCTGGTTGGTTTGACCAGAAGCTATCCTTAGCCAAATTACAGCATTGGCTGGCAAATGCTTTGGAATCCTCAAGACACTGAAAAAAGATCCTGAATTTGCTCCTGGAATCTGTGGTCCAGGCCTTAATCATCTTGAAGCTAAACTACTGAAACATGATGTATCTGTGGGTGTCACAGTCTTGTATGATGCAACTCCAACACGTGCAGAACTCACAGCTTGTCTGCCACTCAATCTCCCAGAACATGCTTCCATGGGGTCTTCACTTGCTAAGCTACACCGGCTCCCTGTAAAGCAGAGGATCTCGTTCAAAGCATTGTGCTACTACTATAAAGCTATGGCAAACAGTGGCCATCAGTACATTCAGCCTTTCACTCAATCCTATACCCCTCAGGGGAATCTTAGAACCTCGTTGGCAAGGAGTGTCTGCATAATGAAAGATAGAAGAGTGTGTCTTAGAGGCAGTTCTTTTAGCTTTCTAGCTTCAAAACTGTGGAATTTACGGCATCTTTCTGTCCAACAGGCCCCATCGGACCTCCTTTTTAGAAAAAAAAATTACTTGTTTGTTTAGTTACTTTCTGTGAGTGCATACCACATGGGATCTTGGACAACAGCGCTTCACTTCATTCCAAAGTAGCTATGCACTTTACAGGCTTTGCTATTAATATTATTATTATTATCATTATAATAATAATAATAATAATAATAATAATAATAACAACAATTACTATTATTAGTATTGTTAATATTATTATTATTATTATTATTATGATTGTTGTTGTTATTATTATTATTATTATTATTATTTTTATTATTTTTATTATTTTTATTATTATTATTATTATTATTATTATTATTATTATTATCTAGATGCTAATTTGAGAGAACTGAAAATGCTTCACTATTGGCTTAACCACTATACCCTTCAATGAATCGGTGGAAACTCCACATGCTTCAAAATCCAGTGAAATAATACTGTCAACTGAGCCATCCGTTGTACAACCTTAATATTGTTTAAAAAATATCACTAGACACAAATATTGTGTCAAAAATATTGAGATGTCCTAAATATCGTGGATAGAATATTGTAGTTAACAATAATCTTGTTCGCGGTTTAGTATATTGATTTTAATAAGGTTATATAGAAATCGTTTTTTAATTATTTAATGTTTTATTACTTGTTATTTTATGCATTATTTGTAATTTAATGTTAAATATGTATACACATTTTTTGTATCGTTTTTTTATTTTTGCTTTAGAAATATACTTTATACTTTTCTATTTTCTTTGACATTTGGTATTTATTGGTGGGCTGTAGATTTATAGGGGAGTTTGGTGGGAAGTTGTTTTTTACAATAAATTAATTTGATGTAATATGTGACGTCATCAGCAGTGCATTGAGGGTGCGGGAGTTATAGTTAGCTGAACTAACTATAACAGGGGAATTTCAATGGTTTTGTACTAGTGAAATGCCCATGTAATTATAATGCCCCTGAAACCTATGTTTTTTTCAGTGAATTTCTAATGTTTTTAAATGCTAATTCCTAACTATAACGTGCCTGAAACCTATGTTTTTTCAGTGAATTTCAAAGGTTTTTTAAATGCTAATATCTAACTATGCCTACAGAGATAGGACATGTGAAGATAGAATAAAAAACAAAGACAAAGAAAAAAAATGCAGGAAGAAGCAACTGAAGTCCTCAAAGACGAAGAAAAGTGCAGGAAGAAGCAAGACATGTGCAGAAAGAACCAACAGGGGAGCAGAAAGAAGCCTTGTTGTAAAATCATCCTATACCCTCAACTTTTTCAGACGGATACTGGTGGTAACTGAGTCTGACTAACCACTCCTAGAGCCAATGCTATGTTAAAAGGCACTTAGAATACAGTGAAAACACCTACAAACACTAGGGAACACTATGCGTTGGGTTCCCCCTGTGATTAGCATGACCTCCTCTGTAAGCCCCTAGTATATAATAGGGTAGGGGGATTAAAACTGCGGCGTGTGGGGGGCTCATGCCAAACCCACACAGGATTATTAAAAAAAAAATAAAGCTCTGGGGATGGCGGTCCCCGGGGCTGGGGCGGCGCTGTAAGCCCCCCCACATATTTTTTAAAAGCCCCGGGGGTGGCCTTTGAGCCTCCCACCCATTTTTTTTTTAAGCCCCGGGGGGTGGCGGTCCCTGGGGCTGGGGGGCTGAGAGCCCCTCCACATATTCATGAAAAGGCCAGGGGATGGCGGTCCCCAGGGCTGGGGGACCCCTCTGGACCTCCCATTACATTAAATATATTGCCCCAGGACTTTGCCCCCCCGGGGGCTAAATACTAATGATATTGCCCCGGGATTTGGCCCCCACCCGGGGGCTAATTACTAACGAAGCCCAAGAGCCCCAGCTTCATTTTTTTTTCTCTGCAGTAGGGGGGTGGCCTTTGAGCCTCCCACCCATTTCTTTTTGTAGCCCCGGGGGGTGGGGGTCCCCGGGGCTGGGGGTCTGGGGGGCTGAGAGCCCCCCCACATAGTCATGAAAAGGCCAGGGGATGGCGGTCCCCAAGGCTGGGGGGCCCCTCTGGGCCTTCCATTACATTAAATATATTGCCCCAGGACTGTGCCCCCGGGGGCTAAATACTAATGATATTGCCCCGGGACTTGGCCCTCCCCCCAGGGGCTAATTACTAACGAAGCCCAGAAGCCCCCGCTATTATTTTTTTTCTCTGCAGTATCCGCACACCCTGCCCGGATGATACCAATTTTTAAAACAAAATAATAATTTGGGGGGCCATGGGGGTCCTTGGTGGACCCCCGAGCAGGCCTAGGGGGTTAGGGTTTTTTTACCCTGCCCCCTTTTCACGCTTTGCACATTTCTTTCGAGGCTCAAGATGGTTGCCAACACTTCCTGCTTTGGACTGTTGACAGCCAATTAGACTACAGCTCGTGATCGGGAGGATGCGCGGATCCTGCGCGGGCATAGATATATATGTGTTTTTACTTTTAATTGTCTCAGCAACTACTGAACGGATGTACACCATTTAACAAAAAGGCCTCTTTCTGAACCAAGAACTACCTCTTTTCCAAATTTGGTTTAATTCCGTTCAGCAGTTCGGGCTGTAGCCGTGTCTAAAGTTTCCGATGGGAAATTGCATGGGGAAAACACATTTTGGGACCCCCCTTTTTTCCCAGCCCCGGCTTGACGAATCACCCCGAATCTTTCAAGATAGACCAGAGCACCCCACGAGTTTTGAAAATTTCGCTAAGATTCGTCAACCAGCGTCAAAGTTATTGGGAATAGAATGTTGCGAATTTCCTATGGAAAATAGGTCCTAACTATAATTACCTAATGGCGACCACCAGTAGGTAATATACATATATATACATATCTTAACTGAAAAAACAAAGCTTACAGGGGCGTTATAGTTAGACTCAGATTTCACTCATAAAACCATTCAAATTCAGCAGCTATAGCTACCTAAGCTAACTGTAACTTGTGCCCCGCAATGCACTGCTTATACCTCACATATTACATCACTCATGACATGGTCAGTGGCATTACTGCTGACATCACTATTGAAATTCTACACTGCATCTGGTAATGGACCATGTGGAAATTTTCTTTAGTGACCTTGTGTGCATTTCAGAAATGTTTTTTTTTTTTTCTTTTTTTTTAAACGTTTATTGTAGCATTCAGTAAAAATACAAGTATGGGCCTACAACCGCGGGGGCCGCCGCTAATAAAATTAAAATCTCCAATATCACCTTACAACACGGCTCATCAGCCAACAATCCTGAGGTCCGGCAGCGAGTCAGGACAAGGCTTGTATTTAGAATGCACAGATGGATTCCAGGATGAGACAGAGGTTTCATTTTATATTTTATACGAGAGGATCAGGTGCTATAAAATCAAACAGAATGCGGGGGACAGGGTAAAAAACAGGATATGCATGAGGTAACAACTATAATGGAGAATTGGCGCCAGAGCATTGAGATCTGTACGGAAGAAAACACAATATACATTCCATTTTGCTTCAGCACTCAGAGCCCGCCCACACAGGAATCAGGATATCATAAGAGCATAAGCACGAAATACGAGCACACAATAAGAATCCAGTTGATTCCTAGCTATATTGATCCTTAAAAAGGGAGAGGAAGAAAGATAGAAAGGCCAAAGAAAATAAAAAAGGCAAAATAAAAAACCCCTCTCCAACCCCCCACCCTGCACCCCTGCAAATGGCTATAGCCTGACCCCACTAGCAGTGTGCCTGTCGCCCCTAATAACTAAAACCCCAAAAGTAGGAGAAAGAACGGAGGAGGGCATATCCGTGTGGGCTCCCGGCCCCTTTAGACCCCCAGCCTGAAACAGCCACCCTCTTATCACTAAAAACAAGTTTAAGACAACAATATAGATGAAATTAGAGGGTACCGTGCGACACCGCCCAGCCTCTCAGAGCAAACAATTACAAGTCCAACATTCATAAACGCCATGCCAACCATTCCCGACCCAGTCGATCTCAACCTTGGCCCTTCCGAACGAGAACACAAACCCCTCCCAGCGAGACCCAAAGGCACACAAAGAAGCAATAAAGAGGCAGATAAAGAGGCAGAGAGTCATCAGAAAGCAGTCCATGGCTACCGGCAGGCAGTGAGCCCACAGGAACTGTAGACGCAGACGGACTCTCCCTCCTAGTTGAACAGTCCCAATGTGTCTTGCACAGGAGTCGCAGCGTCACCAGGAAAGGAGAAGATGACCACAAAAGAAATAGAAAGTCACAAACAAAAGTCTCCGGGGGGGGGGGGCCGGGGGGCACGCCAGACGTTATCTCCAAAGCCGGTGGTGGTGGAAGGTTCAGCAATGCCATGACATCCTCGGGAACACAATCTCCCAGGGCACCATCCGAGGGATCCAACGCTTGTTTCCTCATGGGGCTCTCGCACGGAATCAAAATGGCTGCGGTATGAATGGCTTTAGATTCCGGTTCCAACGATAGGGCCGGGCCCGGTTCCACCCGGAGCATCGCAGATAAGCGCGTGCCCAATTTGCTCACCAAAGTATCCACATGTGAGCGAAATGCCCAAAGTTCTGCCAGTATTGACCTCAGTGATGACTCATGCACCGCTCGATTCATAGTTTCATGCCCGACATCAGTCACAATCACCTCCCCGGGTGAATCTGGCATCCTCGGGGGGGACAGACAGGACCACGAACGCGCAATTGCGAGGGGTGACCAGTCTTCGTCCGCAGCCACGGTCAACCCGGTGAAGGCCGCAGGCCAGAGACCCCGAACCACCAAACCCCGGGGACCGTGAACCGGGGCCGCGGGACGGGGGCCCCCACCCGCAGCCGGCAGCAAGCTGACTCACCCCTCGGTCGATGCTGAGCAATGGAAACGATGGCTGCCAATTTTGGGCTGAATTAAAGCCTCCACTCCGGTCAACCGGACCCAGCCCAATCCTCCTGGCCGATGTTGTTGCACTACAGCCCGGCTATGAAAGTACTCCAGGCCCCGGCTTCACCGCTGGAGTAGGCCGCAAACTTCAACTCGATGGAACTTCGTCAAACAAGCCGATAAAAGTATCCGGATTTCACCATCGGAGTGTGGAACAGTTCATGCACACAGAGACTAGGCGTAAAGTCAGGATAGCGTACAGGATATCGTGGCGGGTTACGGAGGTCGGCGGAGCCGGGAGCCTAAGCAGCCATCTTGCTTGCTGACGTAGCTCCTCCTCCCATTTCAGCAATGTTATTGTTTCTTGTGCATCTTTATCCTGAAATCTGTGATAGCATGAATCATTCTATAGAGAACAAAATGAAAGTACAAAGAGGTAAATCTCCAACAAGCAAGGGTACCGCCTCTTAACTATTTGAATTAACGTGCTGAGGGGCCTTTTGATAAGCTGTTCATCAATGTGGGAAAGGGAGCAAGACATATGCATACTGCTAAGGGCAATGGGCTGGGCCATACAGAGGACCTCACAGATGATTTGGGGGCATTTGCATACTCAATTTAATTAAAAAGGAGAACTATGGACTCTACTCAACAATGCATTCACCTCCATTAAGGCTTTCAGATCATTTTTCAACATGGAATACAAGAGGAAACACACTTGCTTTGCCTTCATTAAGTCCAAGATTTTAGAACCATTTCTGCTGTATTTATATTTGTAAGTGCTACCCATTTCTGCTGTATTTATATTTGTAAGTGCTACCCATTTAAGTTTAATTTCTGTGAAATGAGCATCAGGGCAATAATGGAACCTCATTTTTTCCAACAAGAGTCCACAGTTTTGTCAACAAGGTGTACCTAACTGGAGTACTTTCTACTAGATAATTAGTAAGTGCATCCTCGTTGGGTAAATGTCTAGTGCATATTCTACACTGCAGCTACGTAAAGGACCATGAAGAAAGGTCTCAAGTGACCTCGTGTGCATGTTATTTCGGAAATCTGATAGTTCTTGTAGTGTCTTCATCCACAAATCTGTGATAACATGAATGTATGTTTTTTTTGTTTGGTGGAGATGTTCTTTCATTTATCTGTATAAAGAACACATCATAAAAATTGGCAGGAAATGTGCATGGGGGGCCTTTAGGTAAACTGCCCATTAACATGGGAAAAGACGGTAGGATCTTTGCATACTACTAGGGAAAACAAATGAGGCCAAATGGGCGGAGCTTGGAGATGGTTTTGGGTATTTGGATACACCGGGAAAAAAAAGGGAGAACCTCTGGCTCTATTATCACCAGGAGACAACAAAAAATAAACCATTTGACATAGTGCTCCAATAAATCATTGATGCTTTCACCTCCATTAAGTATTTCCATTTTTCAACATGGAACATGAAACAAAACATAATTGCTTTGTCTTTTCCGAGCCCAAGAAGTTAAGATCCTTTGTTCTTTAAAAAAGAGATGAGGGTGGCGTGGCACACCTCCCGGGGCCAAATTTGGCTATGGGTGCCCATCCCCCCAGGGCCCAACCACTTGATCCTGGGTGCACTGAAGCGCACCACGACATCAAGTGTGCATTGCTGGGGATTTCAGGGGGAGATCCAATGACCCAGTGGTCCCTGCTGTCTGGGAGCCAGAATTGCTCCTCCATGCAGGGACCAGCAAAAAAAAGCTGCTCCCATTGTGTGGGAGCAATTCTTTTGTCTGTTGAAGACTCCACTCCCAGGGGACGGGGGCAGATTTTCTGCTCCTGTCCACTGGGAACAGAGCTACTGTTTATTCTCGCTTGGGAGGAGCTGTCAAAGCTCCAACCAAGTGTAAACAAACTGCTATCTTCCAAGGGTGGGCCCCTCAGAAGATAGGGAGCTAACCCCAGGGGGTGGCAGTCTCCACGGTTAATAATGGCTACAGGAGGAGGGCCATGTGGCCCCCCTCAGATTCTGTTTGCCCGCCTGGCTCAGGAAGATGGTGGTCCTTGGGGCCGTTTATGGCAGGGAGTGGAGCCCTGCAGCCCCCTTCCCTTTTATGTATATTTGTTGGCCCAGGGAGGGGGTCCCAGGGGCTCCTCTCAGCAACAGGTGGGGGTTTACGTGCCTGCCTCCATTTCCCCATTAATGTCCCGAGGAGGTGGTGGTCCCCGGGGTTCTTATGAGCACAAGGAGGGAGATCTGTGTGGCCCGCTCCATTATTTACTTAAATCCCCGGGGAATGGTGGTCCATGGTACGTGCTCAGTGGATGTGAGAATGTCTGGGCAGGTGCATGAATGTGTGGGTCTATGATTGGATGCATAAGTGTCTGAGTGGGTCTGTGAGTGGGTGGGTTAGTGTCTGAGTGGCTCTGTGAGTGGTTGGGTCAGTATCTGTGTGGGTCGGTCAGTGGGTGTGAGACTGTATGAGTGGGTTTGTGAGTGGGGGCCTGAGTGTGTGAGTGGGTGTGTAAGTGTCTGTGTGGGTATTTAAGTATCTGTGTGGGTAAGTGAGTTTATGAGTGTCTGTTTGAGTCTATGAGTGAATCTGTGTGTAAGTGGTCTGTATATGAGTGTGAGAGTGTCTAAGTGGGTTTGTGAGTGGGTGTATAAGTGCATGAGTGGGTAAGTGAGTGGGTGTGTGAGTGTCTAAATGTGTCTTTCAGTGGGTGTGACAGTGTTTGAGTAGGTCTGTAAGTGGTGTATGAGTAGGTCTGTCTGTGGGTAAGAGAGTTTCTGAGTGGGTACATGAGTGGCTGCATAGTTGTCTGGTGAGTGTATATATACAATTTTTTATTTGGTGGTTAAATTACAGCAGCGCCACGCTGACCATCACAACGGGTTTGTGAATCCTTGCACCTGGACATTTTCGTTCCCACCACGTGTCATTCACAGACCCCTATATTGTACCCAGGGGGTCAGGGTACCTATAACCTGCCCCTGCCCCTTCCACTACAGTTCAAGTTTATTTTTGCTGCTGGAGACTATTCCCGGGTGTCTACAATCATGGCCGCAACTTTCTACTCAGGTTGTGGCATGCCAATCACAGCAGTGCTGTTGGCGTGTGGATTCCTGAATCGCCGGAAACGATTTGTGAAGGGTTCATGCCTCTAGATATAAACATTTGTTGCTCAGGTTGGAGAGGGAGTAGTAAATGTGACTCATCTAAAGTCCAACACTTTTCTTACTGCCTGCTCAGGAATTCGACTCAGCAGATTTCCGTGGAGTTTCATAACAAATCTGCAAGGGGGCAGAAATAAACATGTTGTGCTGCTCACGCTGTGATTTAGCGCCAGTAGTGGTTTCCTCCCTGAAACATCAGTGCCCACAGCACTACACTGTGAACCAGAGAGTACAGCTACTCGAGCTGATTTTGTTGCTGCTTGAGTAGATTATTTACTTGACTGGCCACCTTTTGACCGTGAATGCCTGGTTGGCCCCACCTGCATTAAAAATATCTTGCTGGATGTTTTCCTAGTGACTAGAAATCACGCTAGGGGATGCAAAATCTTGATCACGCTCACCAACTAACTATTCTGTGGCCGCTCGCAAGACAAAAAAAATGTGGGTGGACTTTGGCCAGAATTCAGCCTTACAAGAGTAATGCAGAATCGCCAAAATTACACCAATTCTGTGGGCGCAATGAATATTCCATTCGTCCTTAGCAGAAACATTAACTCTGAATCCTGCAAAGTACAATACTTTCCCAACTATTTTTCCGGTTGAGGTAGGCATAGTATATAAGACCCCTCCAAAGTACAACACTTTGCCTACTGTTATTCAGGTTGTAGTAGAAATAGTAAATCTACCCCCTTCCCTAAAGTACAACATTTGTTATACTGTTGCCTAGGTTAGAGCTGAACAGTAAGCCCTAACACTTCCAATACTGTTGCTCAGATTGGTAGGGGAATAATAAATCTGACGCCTCCAAAGTCCAATACTTTCCCTATTGTTACCTATGGTGGGATGAGAATATTAAATATTGCCCCTACAAAGTTCAACCTTTTCCCTAAAATTACTTAGTATGGAGTAGGAATGGTGAATTTGGCTGCTTCAAAGTCCAATTGTTGTGTATGTGAAATATTTCTATTTCTTTAACTTTCCATCATTTATTTTATGTTTTTGTTTTATTTAGGTTTTCATTTTCTTTTTTTATAGTGTATTTTTATTTTTTGGGAGTAATTTTATGTTTATTCAATTCAATTCAATAATCTTTATTCGGATACAAAAAAAATATATCCATAAAAGCACATTCAAGAAAGCAGCAATATAACAACAGCACAATAATTAGCAGAAGAGGGGTTAATGAGATTAAAACACCACATCTAAAAAAGTTGATAAGCATGACCATCATAAATTCAATACATGTTAAAAATATGAAAAAAACAAGCAGAATCAATCAATTATGCATTAAAAGTTAAAAGCGGTGGGGAGAAAAAATAAAAAAACAGACTTCCGGGTGTACACATTGAAACACGAGCACGCACTGCAGCTTTCAAAAAAGAGCCATCCCAAAAGGTTAGCTCTACATCTTCCAGGGCGGTGACCATATTGTAAGCTGCCTTATACCTAGTCTTGATTGTGAACTTGAAAAATTGAATCAAAAACAATTTACTGAATTTTAAATAATACTTGCAAAAAAATAAGAAATGCATCATAGATTGTTTACCTTGACCATCACAAGGGCACAGCAACTGATCAAGGTTAGGGCTAAACCCCACAGGAAAGCATTGCGAGAATGTTATCGTATCAGCTCTTAGGCAAAAAAGCAGACCCTTCTCCCACCTGCCAATAGGTTTTAAAAGGTAGCTAGATTGAGAATGGGAGATATTCTCAATAAGCATGTAACTAGCAACAGAGGGTTTCAAAGCATCTGTGTTGTGTCTAGTTTTACTATAGAGAGTATATAAGGCCTTCTGCAGGGTTATCTTGCTTACACTTTCAGAATCTGTGGGTTTAAAAAATATATACTCATAATTCCCACTAATAAGTCTCCTCTGGACAGGAACTAAGCAAGGTATTTCCCTGCCCCTATCACACTTAAGGCAATCCGTTATAATTTCTCTGGTAAGCAGAGCCGCAGCGTTCTTCCAGACAGCAAGCCAGAATAGGGCGGGACGTGCCATGATGTAATCTTCAATATATGGCAGTTTAAGTTCACTGTGACAAGCGTACTGTGAGGAGGAAATAGGGGCACCCAGGAGTTTGCAGAAAAGCTAGTCTCCTCCTCCTCAATGCTACCACAGTTGCCAAAGCCCCAAACTTCTGCGCCGTAAGTGGCAGTAGGAGTACATTGCAATTTAAAGATTTTAAAACGGGCCGATACTACCTCTGAATTTCTCGGTTGGGGCAGACCAAGGATAATATTGATAGAGTTAGAAAAATTCTTCCTGCTATATGCTACATGATCAACCAACGTTCCATTGGCGGCAAATACCAGCCCTAGGTAAGGGAAAGTGCGAGTACTATGTAAACTATCTAAGTCAAAAATAATAGAGTTGTCAGAATGCTTTTTGGACACTCACACCATTAAAAATTACTTTTTAAAATTAGTGCATAGGTCCAAACCAGCCATAAAATCAACAAAACCCCACACCAAGGTATGTAAGGCTTTAGGGTTTTGGCACATTAGGACCGCATTGTCAACGTACAGCAGGGCGGGGAGTCAATTACTGTTGATACTGGGGACATCATGGGTTAGTATTACCAATGTCTTATTAAGATAGTTGATATAAATAATAAAAAGAAGAGGGGCCAGGACACAACCTTGCCTGACCCCTCTGCCGACGTTGATATCTTTTGATACCTCTCCGCCCATGCCAATCCGCACCCTGGCTTTCAAATCTTTGTGCAAATAAGCAAAAATAAGATACTAGTGTCTCGTCCAAGCCATAGTTTAAAAGAATGGACCAAAGTCGAGACCTATTGACGTAGTCAAAGGCCGAGGTAAGATCCATGAATGCCAGGTAAATGGGGGATTTTTTTGCTATTGTGTATTTACCGATAATCAAATTGAGGTTGAGACATTGCTCTACGGTGCCATTTATGCTCCTAAACCCCAACCGACAAGGATGAAGAATATGGTTATCCTCGGCCCAGACCTTGATCTTATTATACAATACCCTCCCCAAAATTTTCAACGTATTGTCGATCAGGGAAATTGGCCTATAACAGATTGGGTTGGATCGGTCACCCTTCCTAAAAATCGGCACAAAAATGCTGGTGGACCAAGTCTTTGGTATGGTAGAAACTGATAAGTTATTGAAAACATTTAATAACCAAAGGTGCCCAGAAATCGGGTTGATTTTTAATCAAATCAATGGGCAGGCCATCAGGGCCTGGGGCACTATTGCCCAGCCTCTGATAAATTGCCACCTCTACTTCGGACAAATTAATCTGAACTCTACTAGTGGCTAGATGTTCAATGGCGACCTTGTCTGAGGCTGCGGCTAGGTAGATATTTGAAAAGTGTGCCTCCCATGTCTCACTAGCAATTTTACAGCCAATCACAGAAAAAAGTAGGCCTAACAACCTAATATCTTTAATAGAGACCCAAAAATCATTCTAATTTTTAAGCGTAACAGCTTATTCAAGATTGTCCCAGCGTTCTTTAACCATTTCCTCCTTTCTAGTTGAAACAACGATCTTATAACTTTGTCTCAATTTTTTAATCAGCGCGCAATCTCTAAGTTGGGTGACAAAGGCCCTACGGAGGTCTCGGTTAGCAACAGAACAGTCGTGATGAAACCGTCTAGGACCAAGTTGTACTCCCTTAACGGGCCTAGATGGCATAGCTTTGATGCCTTTAAATAGTTGAGTAAAGGCGTCAACAACTGCAGGGTTATGGTAACTAATGGATAAACAAATATCAATGAGTTCAGGGTAGGTTCTAGCCATTTTGTCAAATAAATCTATGTTGTTTAAGACCTGCCAGGCCAGTCTGAGATTATCGGTGGAGGGTGACAAGTCCCTTGCGCCGCACTCTTTGCCATAAATTGGCCTGGGGTAAGTCTCAAAGTTAGATTGATGGGGTTAGGATCCCCCTGAACAGTGTGAATGACTTCAGCTTCTAAACACACAGTTTTCTAACGAAGGTGAGACAAAAATATAGTCGATTGTAGAAGCACAGCCCCTGCCCCTGTACGTTGGATCCATGTGGTCAGCCCTTTTCAAAACAGCAGCAATGTCCAATACATCTAGGAGATTATTATTACATAAATGATTCAACAGTTCAACACCCCATTACATGGTGCCACCGTACTATTAGAATTGGTGGCAGGATAAATTCCACTAGGTAATGTAGCATTAAAATCTCCTCCTAAACATATTCCTGCAAGTCCGCCAAAACACTTCGGCTTCCAAATGGAGGAAATAAATGTAAACAAATTAATAAAATTCATGTTTGGCATGTTTAAGAAATCATTATTATAAAAATGAATTAAACAAATAGAAACCCTGCGTTTATAAATTATGGCCTAAAATTTGTCAGTTTTAGTATCAAGAACCCTTGTACTGCTACCTGCCAGGACATTATTCCAAATAGAAAGACCACCAGCTGGACGGCACAAAATGGGAATAGGAGCTACGATATTAAAACATTCACAACCTTCTAAGCATAGCTCTCATGTGGCCCATGTCTCCTGGAACATTAGGGTGTCCTGTTTTTGAACTAACTCCAGCCAGTCTGGTAGATTTAATTTAGAAGCCAGACCAGCAACATTCCAGCTCAATATTTTCATGTTTGAATCAATGCCAGATGTAGTTGGGAGACATAGGCTGCCAGACGGGGACGCAATTATAAGCGGAATGAGCTTAAGTGGTGCTGACAAAGAAGGTAGTCAATCCTGGTTATCCAGACCAGACAATGGCGTGAACCTATGAAGCAGAGAAATGGAGGAAACAACAGGGGAGAGAACCCCCAGAGAAGGCTTGTAAAAATAGCCCAGAGGTATGGCCAAAATACAAATTGGAATATTAGAGTGGGACTCTGGGGCCGTTATTATCAATTTTGCCACTGGTGGATAGCGAACATTGATAACTATACAATCCCCCTCAATATTCTTTGGGGATTGACCCACCCAATCAATTCTACGTACAATGATAATGTTGTTACTTAATGGCACCCTAAACCCTGTGTGTTTGGACAACCAGCCAACGCTTTTGTTGCACAGTTGAGCCTAAGTTTCACTTTGATCTGCATTGAGAGGGGGCACGCCTGCCAAAACTACACCATAAGGACATGCTGCAGGGGGTACATTTAAAACCTCCTTGCTACGCTTGAGATTTGGTCTACTCATGAAATCGGGACCACCCTCACAGGAATTACTACCTCCAAGAATAGTACTGGCCTGAGCAATGGTGGGTGCTCTGGGGAAATTAGAGAGCTAGGGCCAAATTTGAGCAGGTACATTTTCAGCAACCCTGTTATGAAAAACACTATTTTGTATACTACTAGCCTCAAGCACAAAACGCTCCTTAACTTAACTACAAGTGCCACGAGGGCCAGTGAGTGGGGTGGATTTAGGTGTACATGATGGGGTGGGATGTTAGGGTTTTGAACATTATTAGATGGTACATTGCGAACTATCCCCCCAGGATTGACAAGCTCCAGAGTTTGGAATAAGAACTTAAATTGGCACCAAGCAGTCTGAGATGGTCCAGTCGCTTCCTGAGAGTGGCAAGGTTATTTTCCAATAGGTCTCTGACCCGGCCGTACACAGTGTCTGCAATGAGATTAATAAAAACTTCACTGTGGCATTTGCACTCCAATGAAATAGGTCTGGGTTCGATCTGGGTACTGATGGAGCGGCATAGTTCTTTAATAGTGGTGTATACGGAGACTACAACAGCCTTGGGAGAAGGGGAGGCACGTATCCAGGAACTCAAGGCAGTGCGAGCGAGGGTGGTTGTTTCCTTTCGACACTAATGGGTTTGGTAGTCTTTCTTTTACGTTTTGCTCCAGAATTAGCCTCAAGAACCACAATGGGTGGAAGAGTAACCAAGTCTGATAAGGGGGCTACTGTTCGATCACCATTGCTGTGCACCACAAAGAAGCACCTCATGACCATTAGACGGGGTAACAAACCGTTATGTTTATTATTTATTTAACTGTAATCATTACATTGTGTCCATTTGTTTTTTATAATGAATAATCTATAGTGTTCAATTATTCGTATTAGCATTTTGAGGTTTAGCCTGCAAATTGGACGAAACCTTGAAAGGAGCTTTCAAGGAAAGGAGCTTACAGCCTGCCCAAGGAAAGGAGCCTACTTGAAAAGAGCTTATAGCCCGGCCATTACATAGGCTTCGCGGTCACTCTCATCTTCTGGCATCTCACTGGTCAGCAATATCTGGGTAACATCATCAGCTATCACTTTCTTTTTCCTCAGCTGACCCTGGATCTTGGACCAGGTATTGTTTCCGGTTTGGGGCTAGAGGCTGGTGGCTGGTGGCTGGTGGCCAGTGTACTTCCACTGACTGTGCACCTCTAAGGCAAACTTTTGTTCCCACCCTCCAAAGGTATCAGAGCATATTACATATGGACACCTTCATTTTTAGGCTTGGAGCAATTAAGTGATTAGTCCAAAATCACAGGATGCCGAGCCCCTGCCAAGTCTCAAATCAGGTTCCCCAGCTTCAAAGATGGCTACTCTCGCTGTTACACCACATCTTTTACTTTTGTCCACGCTCAAGCAAGAGTTTAAACTCAGTCCCCTTTTTTTTAAATGCACTTTAATGTTGGGCGAACTCGAACAAAATGTATTGGAGCTCAATGACGAGCCAGTTGTATTATGTACGAACACAGGTATGCATTGCCCATAGGGCTGAAAGGACTTTAGCCCCTCACATCATGTGTCTCAGCCCGGGCTTCTGCAGCTTCCAGGATACACGCACAGTTATTGAGCCTCTATGGGCTTGGCTGGGCAGTGTCTGGCATCTTTTCCCCGCCACACCACTGTTTTTCACAAATCTTTTCAAGACCATTTACATGCCTTTGTGATCTAGTTAAAAACGCTTTGCTTGTGTTTTTTCACTGGTTCCAGTAGCCCATGTGTTCCCCACTCTGCCTATTTCTTACATGTGTGTTTTAATTTTACTGCCAACAGTAGGAGCATGCATTTAGTGAAAACTCATGTAACAGTAGGGTTGCCACCTTTCCAAGAGAAAAATGCCATGCATTTGTTGTTGTTTAAAAAGCCTACAAAGGCCTGGCCATGATACTAAATAGGGCTTTAAACAAAATTGCATTTGTAACATTACTTTTTTGTCTTTGTTTCTTTTTATTATTAGTCACGGATCATTAATGCACCCTTAGAACACATGTAAATAAGATTTATATTTATATTTCCTGTTCAGAGTATGTCCTGATAAGGGCTAAAATTACAGGCTATGGGGGATTTTGCTTATTTTTGTCCTGAACCGGATATAGAAATCAAGTAAGCTGGCAACCCTAATCATGGCCATGAATTTTGTTGCAAGATTAGAAAAATTATTTAATTCCCCCACCCTCCATCCCTGATTGATGCCATCATAGTAATAGTTTAACTTATATCTGAAACCCTACGCTTCAACCATCAATATCATCCTGAGCTTCTCTAACTATCTGGGAATGCATCTTCCATTCTGACAACTCACTCCTCATTCTCCGGACTCACCCTTCATTTTCACACTCACCCTGCACTAACAGCGATCACACTGCGCCTACACTGTTCACCACGTACTCAAAATATTCACTCTCTTCATACCATGCACTTACATGAGCCTACCACCCACCCTGCACTCACATGGCACTCCACTCACATGTCACTTTCACTGCTAACCCTGCACTCACAGTGATCCCACTGCACTCACACTGCTCACCATGCACTCATGCTGTTATCCTGCACTCGCATCATTCAGCCTCCTTTTACCCTGAGCTCACATGCGCACATGGCTGACATTGCATGCACAGCAACCAGAATGCACTCATACAACTAACCATGAACTCACACAGTTCTCCTTCCACTTATCAGTCACATGAGCACCCTCCACTTCTCACTCACAGAAATCACACTGCACTCACAACACTAACCATGCACTCATGCTGTTCACCCTGCACTCCCCCTGCAGTCACACAAACACACTAGTCACCCTGCACTCATGTGACACTTCACTCACCTGTCACGCTCACTGCTAACCCTGCATTCTCACTTAAACAAGCACATCACTCACCATGCATTCATTCCTCCAAACTGTTGGGCATATTACCAAGGGCATTCTCGCGCATTAGCGGGAATTTTTCCCGCTAATGCGGTGATAATTGTATCGCCCTATTACCAAGCTGTCGCTAACACCAGTTAGCGACAGCTTGTAGGTGATAGCGGGCATTTAGGGGCCCACTTTGCATGTCAGCGATAATTATCGCTAATGACATGCAAAGTGGGCGTGCAAGATGTTAGCGACTGAAAACAGTCGCTAACATCTCTAACTCCTATTAACAACTTTTGGAAATATTCGCGCTAAGCGCGAATATCTTCAAAAGCTAACGTCTGCTAAAAGCAGCTCTTAGCCATGTTATCCAATGGAAGGTGGATAACATGGCTAAGAGCATTGTCACGATAATGCATGAATATCGCTGATTTTTCAGCGATATTCATGCATTTCGCAGGATTTTTACCGCTTTTGAGATAAACCTTGATAATATCAAGGTATCTCAGCGGTAAAAATCCTCGGTGCTCTGCGATATTTTTTTCCCGCTAACCAAGCAATAGCGATAATTATCGCTATTGCTTGGTAATATGCCCCTCTGTTTTTAAGCCGCACCTTAACTCATATGATCACATCACTCACCCTGCAAGTACTCCTATAACCCTACTCTCACTCAATCAATCAATCAATCAATCACAGGCATTTATATAGCGCACTACTTACCCGGAGGGTCTCAAGGCGCTAGAGGGGGGGGGGGAGTGCTGCTACTGCTCGAATAGCCAGGTCTTGAGCTTCTTCCTGAAGGAGAGGTGGTCTTGGGTCAGGCGCAGGTCGGTCGGTAGGGAGTTCCAGGTCTTGGCGGCCAGGTCAATCAATCAATCAAAGACATTTGTAGAGCGCACTACTTACCCGGAGGGTCTCAAGGCGCTTGGGGGGGGGGGTGCTGCTACTGCTTGAACAGCCAGGTCTTGAGCTTCTTCCTGAAGGAGAGGTGGTCTTGGGTCAGGCGCAGGTCGGTCGGGAGGGAGTTCCAGGTCTTGGCGGCCAGGTAGGAGAAGGACCTTCCTCCTGTTGTCGTTCTTCGGATGCGGGGGACGGCGGCGAGGGCGTGACTGGCCGATCGGAGATGGCGTTTGGGAGCGTAGAAGTTGATGCGGTTGTTGAGGTAGCTCGGGCCTTGATCGTGTAGGGCTTTGTGTGCGTGGGTGAGGAGACGGAAGGTGATTCTTTTGTTGACGGGGAGCCAATGCAGGTCTCTCAGATGTCCGGAGATGTGGCTGTGTCGTGGGATGTCGAGGATGAGTCTGGCTGAGGTGTTCTGGATCCGCTGGAGTCTCTTCTGGAGCTTGGCGGTGGTTCCGGCATAGAGGGCGTTGCCGTAGTCCAGTCGGCTGGTGACGAGGGCCTGGGTGACCGTCTTCCTGGTCTCGGTGGGGATCCACCGGAAGATCTTCCGTAGCATGCGCAGGATGTTGAAGCACGACGAGGAGACGGCGTTGACTTGTCTGGTCATGGAGAGGGAGGAGTCCAGGATGACGCCCAGGTTCCGTGCGTGGTCTGTCGGTTTGGGTGCGGTGCCCAGGGCGGGGGGCCACCAGGAGTCGTCCCAGGCGGAGGGCGAGGAGCCCAGGATGAGGACTTCCGTCTTGTCTGAGTTCAGTTTCAGGCGGCTGGTCGTCATCCACTCGGCTACGTCTTTCATCCCTTCATGAAGGTCGGCTCTGGCGGCGGCGGGGTCGTTGGTCAGGGAGAGGATCAGCTGGGTGTCGTCAGCGTAGGAGATGATGTTGAGGTTGTGCTGGCGTGCGATCTCCGCGAGGGGGCTCATGTAGACGTTGAAGAGGGTGGGGCTCAGCGAGGATCCTTGAGGGACGCCGCAGATGACTTTGGTGGCCTCTGACTTGTACAGTGGTAGTCGGGCTCTCTGTGTTCTTCCGTCGAGGAAGGAGATGATCCACTCCAGTGCCCTCTCCTGGATTCCGACGTTGCTGAGGCGCTGCACTAGGGTGCGGTGGCAGACAGTGTTGAATGCCGCGGAGAGGTCTAGGAGGATGAGGGCCGCTGTTTCTCCGTTGTCCATCAGGGCTCGGATGTCATCGGTGGCAGCGATGAGGGCGGTCTCGGTGCTGTGGTTGGCGCGGAAGCCAGACTGTGAGGGGTTGAGGGATCCATTCGTCTCGAGGAAGGCAGCCAGCTGCTTGTTGACGGTCTTCTCGATGACTTTGGCTGGAAACGGGAATAGGGAGATGGGGCGGTAATTCTTGAGTTCGGTGGGGTCCGCTGTAGGTTTCTTGAGTAGGGCGCTGAGTTCGGTAGGAGAAGGACCTTCCTCCTGTTGTCGTTCTTCGGATGCGGGGGACGGCGGCGAGGGCGTGGCTGGCTGATCGGAGATGTCGTTTGGGAGCGTAGAAGTTGATGCGGTTGTTGAGGTAGCTGGGGCCTTGATCGTGTAGGGCTTTGTGTGCGTGGGTGAGGAGGCGGAAGGTGATTCTTTTGTTGACGGGGAGCCAATGCAGGTCTCTCAGATGTCCGGAGATGTGGCTGTGTCGTGGGATGTCGAGGATGAGTCTGGCTGAGGCGTTCTGGATCCGCTGGAGTCTCTTCTGGAGCTTGGCGGTGGTTCCGGCGTAGAGGGCGTTGCCGTAGTCCAGTCGGCTGGTGACGAGGGCCTGGGTGACCGTCTTACTGGTCTCGATGGGGATCCACCGGAAGATCTTCCGTAGCATGTGCAGGATGTTGAAGCATGACGAGGAGACAGCGTTGACTTGTCTGGTCATGGTGAGGAAGGAGTCCAAGATGAAGCCCAGGTTGCGTGCGTGGTCTGTCGGTTTGGGTGCGCTGCCCAGGGCGGGGGGCCACCAGGAGTCGTCCCAGGCGAGGAGCACTCTGGCACATTGCTCACTGTGCACTCTCATGGATACTCCTCTCAGTCATACAGCTCACCCTTCACTAACATGGGCGCACCCCTCACCCTGCACTCACACCACGCAAGCAAGAACATCATTCACTCTGGATTCATACAGGCACTCTTTTCACTATGCCTGAACACAGGCACAATAGTCTGCTGGAACTCATAGTGACATACCACTCGTCATGCACTAACGCCTCTCACCATGCACTCACCAGTCAGTCTCCACTCTCATTGTTCACCCTGCTCTCACACACAGGGACACCACTCACCCTGCATTTACACTGCACACACCACCCTGCACTCACTTCTTTCACTCTTCATGCACTCCTCTCACCAATCACTCACATGGGTCCTCCTTTCACATTGCATTCATACAGTTCATCTCATCCGACACGCACATGAGTGCACTGAGGATATGGGATACCTGGAGGAGGGACACTAGGGCTGGAGCTGTGCGGTATGGTGCTAGATTGAGGATCATGTGACTCCTTCACCCAGTCCTGCCTTTCCATTAACCACAATTAGGAGCGAGGAGGTGTTAGTATGCTGTTTCCCCTTACTCGCACTACACTTAGCTGTTTGGAAGTGTGATTAAGTTTTGCTATTGTGTTGCTACCTCTTTTTTAAACCTACTTTGCTGCTACTTATATTTTAAACTGAATTTGTTGCTTAACACGTTTTACATTTTTTTGAAAGAAAACGATCACTCTCTCCCACTCTCCACACATCACGGGGAGTCCCGGCTGTGCAGTCAAGGCCTCCATTTTGCTGGGGGTGCGCGCTAGTCGTTGGGGACATACTTGCATAAATTATGCGTGCTGTGCGGACGCACGCAGCGGGCACACCTAAGGCAAGCCCGTCTGTTCCCGTCGGCATCCCGGAAGCGACCAGCACGAGCCATGCTGCCCGTGCACAGGCGGAGGTGTCGGCCGATCACTAGTTGTAGAGCCGCACAGTTTTACTAGTGTTAGACATCCAACACTGTGAATGTGAAGGGCATGGGCCGGTTTCAGATAAAAATGTAGTTGCTGTACCGAGTTGGGTGATTCTATTCCTTTGGCAGTTCCCCCCTCAAATACCCAGAAAGGCAAACTCGTACGGGTGGCATTATTCAACGCCTGCTCATTAGTTAAACATGCCCGGATATATATGAGCTCCTCTCAGATGAGGAGCTCGATATACTATTTGTGACTGAGACATGGCAGAATGAGTCCTCCGCACCAGCTATTGAGTAAGCCATTCCTGGGGATATGAAATAGTGAGGGCCGATTGCTAAGAGGGAAGAGGTGGAGGAATAGCAGTGGTGTTCAGGGACACAAGGGTTTTTACCCGCGAAGACACTCTAGGCATTGGCAACAGCAAGGCACTAGACTTTTGTATTACCATATACCAGCACTTTACAATGGGAGACACACTGGTGTACAGACCGCTCGGCCCCTCAGGAGCCTTTTTGAAAGCCCTAAATGAGGTAATTGTCCCCAGGGTCCGTCACTTCTCGAACTTCCTGCTTCTTGGAGATTTTAATATCCATTTGGACTGTGTGGAGGCTAGTGACACCAAGGAATTCTATGACCCTTTATATATCACGGATACCCTACAAGTTTCCTGGTCTGATCAATTCCTGATACAATTCTCTTGGTCCATTGCGCTATCTACCATATCTAAGTGATTTCCTCAAGGCAGACCCTTGCCAAGAATTGATTCTGTGGCCTTTTGCAAGGCACTGTTGGACACACGCCCCACTCTCACCAATAACCTGCATAGTGCCCTGGTGAGTTTCACTAACTGGATCTCCCAGGCAATTGAATTCTTAACCCTGCCCCATCCGAACAGACGAGCAAGGAATCCCCCTTCAAACCCCTGGTATTATGCAAGCTCAAGGAATTAAAACAGTCCTTTAAAATATTGGAATGCAGTTGGAAACAGGCATACTGCCCCTTGGCTAAAACAGTGCTAAGGAAGGCCCAGAGGGTATACCATGCTGCTATTAGAGAGGATAAAAGTTGCTTCTATGAAGAACGTATTGCCAAGTCCAAAAATAACTTGAAAGACATTTTTGCTATTGTCCAGAGTTTTTCCAATGCCCAGCGCTGAGCGTACTTCCCTTCCTGCCTCCACCTAATGGTGTGAGAAGCTATCATGCTTTTTTATTGATATGATCCAGGACAGTTTGGGGACTAGTTCCCCCGGGCAGGTTGGGTCTGCCAGCTTGACCATCTCTGTTTCCACCCTGTCATTTTCCCCCTGACGGGGCTCTTCCCCATCTCTCCGCTTGACACATTGTCCATTTTTAAATCGCTTAATTCAGGTTCGCTGGTAGACCCATGCCAGGCTAGGTTGCTTGCCCTGAGGTTAATACCATCATAAATTTATCTTTCCAGACTGCCACAGTTTCTCTGAATTGGAAGTCGGTTATATTACTACTGCTATTAAAAAAGCCTTCCCTAGACCCCTCCACACTTACCAGCTATAGACCTATATCTCTCCTTCCGGCAATGGTGAAGGTCTGCGAGAAAGCAGCTTTTAAACAGTTACCCACCTTTGATGAGCCATCTGGTGCCCTCCATCCAGCTCAATCAGGACTCAGGACATCCTATAGTACAAAGACGGCTCTAGTCAAAATGTCTGAGGCAATAAGGGAATGCTTGGATGCAGGCGGCAGAGCAGCTCTGATTTTATTGGACATCCCTGCCGCCTTTGACACAGTGCCCCACCACCAATTGCATGCTTGTCTCTCCAGTATTGGGGTTTCTGGACGGGCCTGGGACTGGCTAAAATCCTTCTTAGAGGACAGAGCCCAGCAGGTATGGCAGCCTCCGTTCTTTTCGGCACCCAGAAAGGTGACTACAGGAGTTCCACAGGGCTCCACTCTGAGTCTCCTGCTTTTTAATATTTATGTCACTCCCCTGATTTACTTAGCAGAGGAGCTGGGAGTTAAGAATATTGCCTATGCTGATGATATCCACCTCCTATTCACCTGGAAGAAAAATAACTGGTCGCTAGACAAAGTGAAAAACTGTCTCTCTGCTGTTTTTAAATGGCTTGCACTGGCACCTCTGAAGTGCAATAAGGACAAATCGGAGGTCTTCTGTATGGATCCTTTCCCCCGCATTTTAGGGAGGCTCTCTGGCTCATTGAATACCCCCTACCCAATTCTGTTGGCAACCCTGCTAAGAACTTTGGGATCTGGTTTAGCGAACACCTCAGGTTCTCCATACGGATAAAGAAACTTGTGGGAGTGTGCTTTGGCACGTTGAAATCACTCAGAACGTTTTTTTCCCTGTAGCCTCGGCCAGCTAAGGAAATGGTGACTCGTGCTCTAATCCTATCTCGCATTGACTATGCCAATGCTCTGTACATTGACTTGCCTGGCTACCATCTAAAAAGATTGCAAACAATACAGAACGCAGCAGCTAGGGTTCTGCCCCATATCCCAGGAAGACCAAGCATGAATCAACACATACAGGACCTCCATTGGCTTCGTGTGGCCCGCCATGTCCAGTTTAAAGCTCTTACTTTGGTGCATGGAGCTCTACATGGATTGGGGCCACTTTACCTTAGGAGACGCTTCGCCTTCTATGTTCCTCGATGACGTCTGTGCTCCGCTGCACAGCATCTGGCAGTCATCCCCTGTTTCCGCCTTACTCGTATGGGGGCAGCTCCCTATCTTTTACGGCGGATGAAGCTTGGAATTCTCTTTTGCTGGAACTGTGCAACATCTAAGATACTAGACTGTTCAAGAAGCATCTCAAAACTCTACTGTTTGATTAAGCCTAGTTATTCTTAGCCTCCTCTGCTTCCGACAATAGCAGTCCGCCCTGGGACACTCTTGTTACCCATGTCAAACTGCAGGCCCTGACATGCTTCTATTAAGGCACAATCGTGGCAGTGGGTGATAGAACTGTCAAACTGGGAAAGATGCTAGGCCAGTCATACCTAGCAGCAGGGACACAGAGCACGCACCTCCAAACCTAGCCGAAGGCTCTGAGATGATGCGCTTAGGGCTTGATTTAGAATTTGAAGCAGTTGCGCCGGCTCACCGGCGGCACAGGTGCGCCAAACCTGTGCAAGGTCCGCTGACCATAACACTGGTTGAACTTGTGTTACATGAGTTCAACTCATGATACAGTTGGTGATCCTTTGCCTTCCCCATGGTGGTGCCTGGAAAACAGGCACTGCAATGGGAACAGCAAACAAGTTCCAGCACGGCATGGGCAGTGATGTCCATAAGGTGCTGGAACTTTATGGGAATACAGACAGGGGGCAAACAACATGTATCCACATGGCAGGGGAGATATGGGGTCCCTGTAGGACCTCCTTTCTTCCTGCACAGCCAGCCTTTTCATGGCGGGCTTCGCCATGAAAATCTGCCGGTCCAGGAACTCATTATATGCTGAGCTGGACTGCACCAGTCCCATCTCAGCATATAGTTATGTTGCGCTCCTGTGCCACTGCCAGGGAACACCTGTTCCCTGGCCAACTGCCCCTATAACTTTGACAGTCGTAATACAGTGGATTGTGAACCGCCTGTGTGAGTCTGACTGTTAAATGACCGCCCGATTTGTAATCAAGCCCTTAATACTTAGCTTATGGGCTGGATTCACAGCAAAAGGCTGGATCTCATAATTGAGGTAATTTTTGTCATATGAGATCTTGTACTCGTCTTACAGCCGGTGTCACTGGCAAAATGCTGACCCTCATTTACTAGATGATCGTTTTTATCATTGACTGTTATGTAGCCATAGCAAATTTCTGGCACTGTCATACTGTATGTACTCCAAGGCACCAGGAGCTCATGCATGAAAAAATACTGACCTTGGTATAGTGGAAGTAAATTCTAACTTACAATATTTGAAAAAATGGCATCTACTCCTAGGAAATGTCAGGCTTTCCTTGTGCACCATAAATGTATTGGAATATTTCATAAATGATATTTTAGGGTCTGAGGCGTTTTAGCAAATTTGACCTCAAAAGTAAAAAATTGTTTTAGGGGAAGCATCAACCCTCACCACTTACATAGATATTTAGGCTGCACAAGTGAACAGAAGTTGCAGGGGACACTTTAAGAGTTGAGTGTGCTCTGTGGCTGCATATAGGACAGGAGCAGAGATTTCTCAGTGAAATTACAGCACTGTCTAATGGATATAATTGCTTACATTTAAGAAATTTAGCTAAGCCTCTCTTTCTCTTAACCTACCTGTAATTATTCCCAAATTATGGTCAAAATTGAGCGTTTTGGTCCATGCTGTACCAATAACTGTGAATCTGGCTCCCATGACTTCGTGAGATGCACATATGGGGGTGGCTGCAGTTGGGAGAGCAAACTGAGATTCAACAGCATGAGGCATGTTGGTGCTGCAGCAAAAGACATGTCCCCAGAGTACTGGGATGGAAGGGCAAAACTAATTGCTTATTCTGTACAGCATAAACGTAAATGGGGAAGGAAAAAAACCTGCACAGACACCTATGCAGCATTAATGTGGATGACACAGCCATTTGGAATGGGGCTACAAACTTTTTAGAAACATCAATTCTCCAATAGGATTAGCCTAGCAATAAAAACGTGGTCCACAGTTTAGTTATTGCACATAGTGAACATGGTATAATGCTTTAGGAATATTATTAGCCAATACTATTACCACATGGTAAAGAAGTCTTCCCATTGCAAACTGACGTATGATTTCGTTTTTTTAGTTGACTGAACTCCCCTCAGGAGCCACCAGGAGTACAACAAGCACAGTCTCTGTGGTAGCACATGCACTTTTCTCAATCAAATATTGTACTCAAGGTAACTAACATGTGGGCGAAGACGAAACACCTCTCTTAAAGCTCTTTTTGTTGCATCCAGACCCAAAAAGTAAAACTCTGAATTACAGAAGTTCTGAAATACATATGTTTACTACTGTACTTTAAAAAAAAACTAAAGCACATCTCAACACTATACAAGTATCTTAACTTTTCCAGACAGCTGAATGGAATTATGTCAATGATTGAAGAGTATTAGTATTTATCCCGAAGCAGTGTAGTGGTTTTATAACACTCTGCTTTATTCCAAATCACAATGTTTTCATTTATCTCCAATAATCTTTCACATTTCCTCTCTGCACCTATAGGACCCTTGACTCCCTGAAATCTTCATAAGTGGATGACAGTGACTACAAGGAGCTAGGTAGCTCACATTGTACATTAATCTGGTCAGAATATGTATCATTTCAAGTAGAGCATTTCCATGTATGGATTCTTGCAGGTGCACAGCAGGGCTTGCATCGGAATTGGTGCGATGATCTCAGACTTTGGATTTCATTGCACTCGATGTGGCTTGCAGCAATTTCTCGAGTCGTGGCAGGTTCTGCAACGGTTTCTTCAGCGGTGCTTCGGAAACAGGTACGGATGCGTCACGCTTCTCGGTGTTGCGTTGATTTTTCTAGCTCCCAGCGGAAAACAGTCTCTAGAGGTCCAAAACAACAACAAGTACCTCTTTGCAGGTAAGAATTCCCAGCAAGGAAGTTCAGGGGAGCTGGTGTTGATGTGTTTGTGTCCCTGAGACTTCAGAACAGGAGACAAGCTCAGTTTCAAGCCTTTGGAGATCTTCTTTCAATCAAAGAATGTAACAAATCACCTTTACTAAAAGATGCATTTTAACATTCTGAGTTCAGGCATACTAAACTTTATTTTCCTCCATGTCTCCAGGGGTAGTTATGTTTATAAGATGTTATAAACAAACTCCCCATTCTATCCTATGGGAACAGGTAGCCTTGCAGTAGTGAAAAGCAAAATTGGCAGTAATTCACGATCAGGACATGCCACACACACCAGGGCATATCCTACCTTTCACATACACTGTACATTGCCCACAGGGGTACCTTGGGCCTATCTTAGGGGTGGCTGACATGTAAGGAAAGGGAAAGTTAGGGCCTGGCAAGTGGGTGCACTTGCCAGGTCGACATGGCAGTACCAGACTGCACACAGGCTCTGAAATGGTAGGCCAGAGCTACATTTACAATCTGCTTATGTGGGTGGAACAATCAGAGCTGCAAGTCCACTAGCAGCATTTGATTCACAGGCCCTGGGCACATGTAGTGCACTGTACTAGGGACTGACTAGTAAATCAAATCAGCCAATCATGGAAACAACAATCCATAACGTTAATATACAAAGGGAGCGCTTGCACTTTGCCACTGAACAGCAGTGGTATAGTGCCCAAATCATCTAGACCAGCAAAACGGAGTCCAACACACAGCAAAAATACAGGAGGCAAAAGCAAAAAATGCAGGGGAGACCCATACCAAAGGTGCCAGATCTAACAGTTACAATATCAGATTTGTCCAATGTGTTTAAATTGCACAATTTGTCACTTCTCTTTCCTCGTATAATGGATATGAGGTAAGCTCCGATCCCATTTCTGGAAATGTTAGTCCTGGACCATTGCTGGGAGTGTTAGCCCCTGCCATCCGAAGTTCGGGTCTAGGTGCGCCCCTGCATGGACACATTCATTTTTAGGCACAGAGATTTTAGGGCAGCCTGACATGACAATAGCTGGCACCATATCCTGAAACGTTTCAGTGCTCCGTCAATCATCTCTTTGTGTTTGCTTTGTTCGCCCTAAGTTTTCATGGTATGCCCAGACATGGGTCCTTGCTCACTTTGCCACTCGATTCAAGCTAGCCTGGCTGATGAGGGCTTTGAGCCCAAAACCGGTCCCATGATGCTTTTTTCTGGTCCTGGGAAGACATGGCTTGGCAGTTCGGCCTGGATTGTTCCCATGAGGCATAGGGTCAAGACTGATTTGCATATAGCTGTGTCTGAACTGGGGTGGCGAAGTGAGCTAAAGAGCGATGATGGATTCAACATAGATCTATGACTGGGGGTGAGGGTCTGAAAAGTTTCAGCGCTCCGTCCATCATCCATTCTTCTCTACAGGAATGCCGTGTGCCACGCAGCTTCTGTCTATTCAGAGTAGCCTACTAAAAATGCTTCAGCCCAAGGGAGTCTCTTTTGATAATAGGGTGTTGTATTTATATTTTCACTGGAATGAAAGGCGCCTGTAAGGTATCCAACAGCATTCCTTTTTAGCACAATGCAATGCTCCCAAAGTTCCAATGGGCCCGGTGCTTCAAATGTACTTTAAAAAAAAAACTTTTGTCCCCCCACTCTGAATGTATCGGAGCACTTTACATGACGAGCCAGTTGATAGGCTGATTCTTTGGGGAAAAATTAAAGCATTTACAAAATATTCAAACTGATATTTGAGTGGTACTGCATGATTCGATGGCACACATCCAGGTCTTTATGGCCTGAGACTCTTGGTTGCAACCTGCGCTGCTTGATCCTGGGATGGTTGTTTCATGGCTTCTATATTGGCGTTTGATGATCTGCAATAAAAGGTTTTATTATCATGTCGTCTCTATCACTGTACACATGGACTGTCCATGGCCTCAGCTTTCGTGTTCCGATTTCTTAGCCTGTAAAATGTGTATAACCTGAACGATACCATTTCAAACTAAGGCTGGAGAGAATGAGATCTGTTAATTTATTTTACCATTGGAAACTTCCACGTTATATGAAAGGTGATCTCCTTAGAAGTGTTATGAGTTTTTGGAAAGCAGTACTGAACCGAAATGCTTAATACTATTTGAAAAGACTCTCAAGCATATTTCAGCATGGAATATAACATTTGCAGTATTAAAAAGACATTCTCACCTAACCTTCCATATTTTTACATAGGTGAAACCTATTGGCTGTGTCAAAGCTTTGTATTTTATTATTCATTTTTTTATATAGTTGATTAATTTCCATATTCTGTTTATTATTATTTTACCCTTAACTTGAAGAATATATTTATGTTTTTAAGTTACAGAATGTATTTGAATATGTTCTAGACTACATGAATATATTTTTTACATGTAATGGTTTTTTAAATGAACATATTTAGGTTAATATAATGTTAAATATTTAAAAAATGTGATATACTTAACTATGTAATGACGATATTTTGTCCCACTGTATTTTTGGAGTCAATATTTCTGTACTTCATACTGAAAGTACATAAAGCCGATATTTATGTCCTTAATATTTCTTCGTTGAAATATAGTATTGCAATTTTTTTTACAGGTGATATATAGGCTTGGGCGTAGAAAATACGCTACCCTCGCTGAGCGTGCATAGTTTGCGCAACTACAAAATTGCACGTAGCAGAGTGCAAAAGCGCCTAGGGTAGCACAAATTTTTCGCCTGCTTGCCGTCCTCAACGTCAAGTTGGTGACCACGAGCGAGCAAAATCAACATCCAAGAGAGACTTTTTCCTAATTCGCGATCAACAACAACAAGTTGCTGATTGTGAGCGTTGAAAATGAACCTCCCAGCGAGATTCTCAACGTGGGGAGCTCAGGTTTCTCATTGCGAGTGGTCACGTATGCTCTCTACCGCTCATGATGAGAAACTACCAGTTCGCGTTGAGAAAGCTGCCGTTCAAGTACCGCTCTACTTGAGCAGCAGAAAATGGCCTCTTGCACTGTGCAAGATGCCGTTTGCAATGAATGCACAGTGCGGACAAGCATCCGGCACTGTGCTATCAGTGCGAACAGCATTTTCCCTACCGCACTACACAGTTCGGGTAGCTACGTGTAGCTTTTGTAGTGCGAAGTACACTTCGCATAGCTACGCGTAGCGCTACTACACAAACTAGGCCCAGGGTTAGTGATATCATGTCATAGCATTGTCCTGCCCATTGCTCTGAGTCATTCCTAGCAATTACAACGGAAAGATTTGCAGGACTCGCCTCTAGTTAGGTACATGAAAGTAATGGCCTTTCTTCACTTTATCCACTGTCAGAGTTTTTAGAAACTCATCATCAACCCCCAATGGCAGGTATTAATGAAGATGAGGTTCTACCATAGCCATTCAGGATCATAAGGCTGCATCATTCTTTCCTCAAAAACCACCAAATTCATGGTGGCCAGACACCCTGAGGTACTGGGTTTTACTAAAAGCAAACAAATCCTTTAAATTGCCTGGCTCAATCACTTAAATCATCTTATCTAATTGTTCATGGAAAAATCCAGATTTCTTAATCTTTAAATGTTTACTCTATTAGTTTGCTAATCAACGATATTCTATTTCAGCAGTAGATGCCAGATGCATCCTAAAATGACATTCAAAATGACGTAATTTCAATTCTATTTTGTAAGCAATACCTATCAAACTAGGATGCAGAATTTCATTTTCCTGGCAAAAGCAAAGTATTATCAAATGAAAAATACAACATTATTTTGAAAGTTATTAAAACATCCTCACACATCCAACTTTAGAGAGCGATTTTGTACCGACTGACTTATTTGGGTTAAATGTGGTTCAGATAAATGTATGCACACAAACTGCGGAAAGTCTGACAGTATAACAAATGATTTTATGTAAATAGAGTGTGATTTTTGGGGGATTTCTATAACTCAAACATAGTCAAAAAGCAGTAAATTGCTGTGCATGTTCAAAGACAAGCATAAAGTCAGCGAGTAATTGGAGAAGAAGCTGTGTTGTGGACATATAATGCATTGTGATGTTATTTTCTTTAAAGAGGTGAATATTTAAATGATTGCTGAATTGGAGCAGCATTGGGGTGGTCCTGATGGATACGGGGATGTTGTTTCAGATCTTGGGTGGGCAGAGAAAATGAACAGGAATGTTGTCTTTCTGTTTTCCTTTTTTACTCTTCTTAGTCTGATTTGTTATGTTATGTTATATGCTGTTTTGTAACACACACAATTACTACCGGAGTATCCTGGTGCGGTATACCGCTGGGGAACCCATCCAGGCTTTCCCTTGGGATGGTCCCTACTGGGAGTCCCCAAGGAGGAGCCAGGCATCCCCGGCATTGATGGGGCCGTTGTGGAGATTAGGCAAGCTAATGCCCAGAGTTGCCGAGTGGGACCCCTGGTTAGAGTAGGCACCGAGGCTAGAATTATCGAGTCCGCTGACCCTGGTCCACGACCCTGCCGCGTCAGGAATTGAACCCTGGTCCCAGGCGACTCATCCTTCTGGGTCTGCCACCTCTAACCAGTGAGCCACACCACTCCACTGTGTTCTGGCTGTGGGTGTTCCCAGAACCACTAGAGATGGTAAACTATTCTGCAAGATAAATGTGGCTTCTAATTGTGACAGGTCTGAATTGTCCCATACAAAGGCTAATGATTACTACCTTCTAACTTTGGTGTCTCAACTTCCTCAAAATAGCTATATGGTGATGCAAACACAAACATATCATCAATTTGTGAAACCTGTGTACCTATGCAAAACATGTTCAGAGTGTGGGAGGCATGATGCCATGATCCATTTAAACAAATGAAGCCAATGCCATACAAATCTTTGGCTAGTGAAGACTATGACAAATATACACATCAGTGATATTGGGCTTTTGGGAAGTTACTGAAATCGAACATTTGTTTCAAATCACTATCTGACCATGAGGCATTGAAGTGAATATTCCTGTCAATTGTCAACAATAGTACAGCATTGGCATAATGTGATCAGAAATGTAGGAGATCCTCTTCCAATGATCTTAGTAAATTTCAATACTTAAGTATTATACTAGGTGGAATATAAAGATCCAATAAAACTAGTGGTTTTACTGCATTTTTATTGCTGTGCAGCTTTACCAAACTTGCCAACCATTCATTTATTAAAAAAGGGGACGTACGATAAATACTTTATTGTTTTAGCACAGACCAATGTTTGCAGACCATCTGAAGTCCATCCGCGTCCATTGATTCCATTCACTACTTCCCGTAACCCATGAAATGCATCTCTTGAAAACGAAAGCCAATTCCTATGCCAAATGTTCTGAAATAATAAAATATCATGCTCTGCTAAATCCTTTAATGAATAGCAATCAAATAATGGGTGAAAACTACGTATATTCCAAGTCAGGAGTCATAAGACATGAAGGATCCCTGCTACGTATTCCACATCACATAAACCAAAAGTTTTATTAGCCTACATTGAGTTTAATATATCAATTATAATACTGAAAAGTGCTCTTACCCAAATTAAAACAATTTGCATTCAGGGTGAACATAGGATTCCCAATAGTTCCCCAAATATTTGCTTGCCCAAAATATACTCCTCAAGTATCACTTGCTTTCCCCTGGCTTATATGTTTGACCTGGCATCCTTGGCGTGGTTTCCTCTTTGCTGACTTGATTTTGCTAGCATTAGGAATCTGAGCACTTTACCACTGCTAGCCACTGTTAAAGTGGATATCCTCTTTACTTTAAACATGGTAGCATTGGTTTTATCTACAATTGAAATATCTGATTTACCTATTAGTCCCTAATAAAGTGCACTATATGTGCCAACGTCCTGTAAATCAAATGCTACTAATGGGCTTGCAGCACTGATTGAGCCACCCTCTTAAGTAGCCCTTTAAACATATCACAGGCCTGCCACTGTGCGTACAGTTTTAAAACTGCCATTTTTAACCTGCAAGTTAACGTACTTGCCAGGCCCAAACTGATAAAAGCTCTTAAAACAGGGTAGATTAGAAGAGCAGGTTTATTGGTACAACCATCAACAGCAAGCCACAGTAACTGACTCTATATTTAGAATGTAATCATTCCATCTATGATATAGAGTACACAGTGTTCCATTAAAGTGACAGTAACCATAACACAAACCTTCCTTTTTATTACATGAAGGTTACTCATAAGGTAGGCCCAAAGTGCAGTGTATTTACAAAGCAGGATGTATTTTAAAGTTTTATATTTCCTGATAGTGGCAAAGGATGGCAGCCCCTCCTGGCAGCACAGTAGTCCTTCTTCCTGGTAGAATGTCCCTAAGTTCCAGAAGTTTTCTGATTTGGTGGTGTCAGAGGCCTAGTACTTATACCCATTTGGGCCTTCGAAGTAGGGAGACTTCAAAGAGATGCTTTGAAGCAAACAAGGAGCTACCTTTCCTGCCCTGGCTCCAGACTCATTTCAGGAGGTTATGCAATCCCTGTCTGGGGACAGGACACAGCCCTTTCAGGTGTAGAGTGTCAGCTCCTCATTCCCATCCTGCTCAGGATGACCCATCACCATGCAGATTGCTACATAGTAACACCTACCCTTCCTTTGTGTGTGGCTGTCTAGAGCGAATGCAGGAAGCCAACTGTCACCCACCACAGAGATGTATCCCGGAGAAAGGCAGAGCAGAATGCGCCAAATGTTTTAAGCAAAAAATGCTATATTTGTAAGAGTAATACAAAAAGTGGACCCTGACTACTCGTTTCATTTGGTGCTGTCTATTTTGAGCAAAGATCAAATGTAATTTTTTTTATTTGATCTGGTTATTTATTTATTTATTTAACCATACACATATATATATATATCAAGCAAACAAGTTCCCAGTATACACGCTCTCAGAAAAAACGCCACTCCACGCCAGGAAGTAAAGTCCAAGGGTGTTTATTCACACCTACAACATGTTTCGGCTCGAGACAAGCCTTGTTCACGTAAGTGAGAGTGTGTGCAAAACATTGTTAATAAAGATACAGGCAACAGTGAACATCCTGTGAACACAAACAAAGGACAACCATACTCGTATAATATAACACTGTTTCCTAGACATTCTTTTTTTAACTGTATATATTTTCCATTTGGGTGCAGAAACTGTTTTATAGTTTTATTGCACCATGAAAATGCACCTGGGGTTTTTCTTTTTGGTATAAATCACATATAATTATCAACATACATCTCTATACAGGGTTGCCATCAACATAGATGTCCCAATTATTTTCATTTATTTATACCATTTAGACATGTATATCTATTGTTATAGTCTATTGTGTGTATATATATTATCCTTGCGTATTTTGCACAATTTTGATGTTTACAAAAAAGAACTGTTCAAATTTTAATAATGTGCATGTTATTTAATTTTGATAAAATTTAGCTAATATTTATTGATTTTATATCAAATTGATAAATTATTATCAAAACTTCATACATTTGCACAGTTAGTATGTTTACATCTGTTGAAATATAAATGTTTACTCATTATATGTTTACATTTGCAATTTTGCACTAATATCTATTAGACCATTACAATGTTTATCTTGCATGTAGGCAGATATAATTATTTCTACATGTCTTAAATGAAAATTGACATATATTGACAATACTGAATTCATTCAGTCCAAAACTCTACATGTCTTTTACCCTTCTGTTCGGAATTGAATAATTCTAGACATTGTGAGTAGTATGTTTTCTATACCCATTATCACATGGTGTTCACTATTGCATTTAAAAATAATGGCACACTCTGGCTAAAACTATCTGTGAGCAAGGGCATCCGCCCGAAACGCGTCAGACCGTTGTGCTGTAACCAACAAAATAAACATCTTGCCTGAATCTATGGGACTCGCCGTGGTTTTTCTGTTCCCCAGTGTTGGAGGTGCAGAGCCAGTATTTTTGTATATATATATATATATATATATATATATATATATATATATATATATATATATATATATATATATATATATATATATATATATATATATATATATATATATATATATATATATATATATATATATATTATATATATATATATTTGTTTTTCTTTATATCTTTTCTTTCTTTTGTAAATGTATGAAAAGAGACCAACACTTCTTCATTTCAGAAACATATATAGTACAAAAAATCAAACAGCATACATATGCATACATACATACATATTTTTGGCCTCCGTAGGCGAGTTGGAGCTTCTGGTTTGTTGCAGTCGTTACATTGGCTGCCCATCCGGAAGCGGATCATGTTTAAAGTTCTGACGCTGGCGCATAAAGCACTTTTTGGCGTGGGCGCGAAATACCTTCAACGCAGGCTTGCCTTCTACCGCCCTCCCAGATCTTTACGATCCGAATCTTTGTTCTTGGATCTGGTGCCCCGAATTAGGAAGGCACGCACAGGAGGGCGCTCCTTCAGTCTAAAGCCCCTCAGTTGTGGAACACCCTTCCTCTGGCCCTACGGTCCTCTGCTAATCTGTTCCACTTCAGGAAAAGCCTGAAGACTTGGCTTTTTAATCTTTAGTACCTCTGTTGTCCTTTCTCAGTTGTTCGCTGTATGGTGTTATGTTTTTTATTCTGAGCTGCCTCGATAGAGCGCCGGGACACTCCTCTGGAGTAGCCGTGCTCTATAAAAATAAATGTATAACATAACATAACATAACATATGCTCATTATATGACTACATATAACAAAAGACATAAATGTTTATACACCAATCCTGATTAACAAACAGACAACCCCTTTTTCACAAACATTTATTCAAACAAGGGGAATGTCAAACACTGGAACATTTGTACAGATAGTAGGGCTTAAAAATTCATTGCAATTTCCTCAAACTGTACATGTAAAATAAATAACAGTTCCTCAATGTGAACCAAAATGCTGATGCGTTTCAAGACCAAGTTGACTCCAGGGGCTCTCATCAGGGCTTCTGAATATAAACACTGGCGTAATGTGATGGATGCGATTCTCACCACCAGGTAAATTCTTATATATTCATAAAGGGTGAAAGGAATCTCTAAACAGTAATGATGATTTAGCCTTGCTCGTATCTTTATCGTGATGGTCACTTTAAAAACAAGGTTGTCTTCCGGAATGCTTCCTGTATCTTGAAAGTCTTCATCTAAGGCTTTGACTTCCATAATTGCTTCTGAAACAGTCTTGCACTCCAAGTTGCTTCCACCTGTTCAAACTGCAGATTGGGATTCCTATTATTTAGCCTCTTTTCAGCGTGACTGGTCGTCTGTGTAAAAGTGGCATTTTCAGAACTACAAATGGAACACCACCTTCAACCCCAGTTGTGCTTTTAAATTGTGAGTCCAGGGATACCAAATCCGGGATTGCCATATCTTCCCATTTGGAAATCACACTTATAAAATGTAATAAGGCAATCCCAAATGGCACCCTATGGAGAGATAGGCCTTGCAGCAGTGAAAAAACAATGTAAGTGAATTGCAAAGTACATGTCCTTCTTTTTAAATGCACTGTGTCTTGCCCATGTGCTGTCCAGGGCCTACCCTAGGGGTGACCTATATGTAACAAAAAGTAAGGTTTGGGCAGTGGTGGCTCGCAGAGGGAGTGTTGCTGGGAGGTGGGGCAGGGCGGGGGAGGGGCTTGGCTGGGGGGTAATGGAGTCAGACAGCCGAGTTGGCGATGCAGCGAGCGCAAGGTAAATAGTTTTATTTATTTAATTTACTACTGCTCGTCGTGTGTCTGACTCCACTATTTCCACCCAGCCCCTATCCCGCCCGGCCCCACCACACCACAGCACTCCCTCTGTGAGCCACCACTGGGATTGGGCATGGCAATTTCAGTTTTAAAACTTCATACACAAGCTTTGCAGTGATAGGCCTGATACAACTTTAAAGGGCAACCTAAGTCGGTGGCACAATCAGTGCTACAAGCCAAATTGTTGCATTTGATTTATAGGCTCTGGGCACATGTAGTGCAATGGATCATATTTAAAGTAAAGAGGACATGCACTTTTGCACTTGTTTGCAGTGATAAAGTGCTCAGATTGCTAAGGCAGCAAAAAAGAAGTCAGCAAAAACAGGAGATAAGAAGGCAGATGCCATGTCTAACAGTATGCTTTCTATAAGAGCCATTCATAAAAATCACCTGAATGGGAACCACTAACTCACCATTGATCAAGTAAGGGCTTAAGATAGGCCCTCTTGAAGTAGTTCTCCCTCTGCTCACAAGACTAATTAATTTATATTGGGAGGATAAAACGTCACCTTAGTTGCACCCTGTCTGTTCATTTGTCTTATAAGTCCAACCAAAATCAATGTTAGAAAAAGTAAACATTGAAAGAAGGGATTATTTTCAAATATTGTTTGTTACCAATTTATAGGGTGTAATTTGCAAGGATTCTTCCTAGCTGCATTCATTTTAACAAAGATCACTAATCACAAATTAATAATATTGGCACTGACAAACTGAGGAGTTAAATATGTCTGTCTTTTTAATTCACCCTTAACATTATTGACAGCAACAGCAGAATATCAACCACTTTTAGATGACCTTGTACTGCTCTTGGAGCTGACCAGATTCTCTGTATAAGTAGAAATGAGCTACAGGGGGAGGCGCTAGGTGGCGCACGACCAAGATGGCCGCACACCAGTAAGGCTCCTGCCAGACCGGGCAGATAACATCCTTCAATGCCATTCTGATTTATAATGTGGAGATCCGCAGCATCACTAGCATTGAGCACTAACTCTGCTGATCCCATCAGTGTCCCATGTGCCTCAAGAAACGCTGCAGTCCCCGAGTCGGAAGCAGTTAAATATCTGAGCAGGACTGGCTGGTGACGGCCGGCTGCGACTGGGCAGAGCGCAGCTGCAGGAAAGGCCGAGGCAGACTAGGCCGGAAAGAAGAGGCATCTCCTGCGACCTCCCGTGGGGGGGAGACACAGCAGTATACGGCGGAGGCCCTATGTGATCGCGACCACCTAAACATCAGAAGCGTTGCACCGACCTGGAGTGGAGATATCGCTGGCCCTGAGGTGAGGCGGGTTGCGGGATTAACACGAGCGGCCCGCAGCTCGGGCGCCTTGCACTGCGGGTAGCCGCTGTAAGCAGCGTGAGAGAAGCTGCGACCAACAGAACTGCGGACTAAATTGACCCCCACGCGGCTCAGCTGTGTCACGCGGGTAGAAGATCCTGCCCTTGTGCCCGGATGTTGTGATGGAATGGCCCGCTTACAAGCAAGTGGGACTTGCCTGGTGAAGCTTGTACGAATGGCCGCGATTTTAAAAGCAGTGAGGAACATCGGTCAGGGCAGACAGAGACCTGGCGCAGTGACACACCCCCCGGCCCCAGGAGCTATGGCCAATACATTTCACCCCAAAATAAGAGGTGGAGCATGAACATTGTGAGTACTGACACTGAATAAGGTGGCAACATTAGCCCGGGGCAAAAGATATGTGACAACCCCCCCGCCCCCCCACGAGCGGCGCAGAAGGAGGTTGGGGACTGTGAAGCTTGCTCACACACATACTACGTGCCTGAGTGCCAGAAGGGCGGCCCAATTGCAATATTGGCTTGGGTACCTGATACCCCATTGGTGATAACATGCTCCCGGTGCGCCCCCACAGCATTGAGACTGCTTGCCTCAAACCCTAGCACAGTTCTGCCATTTTGAGGACCCTAACCTCTTGGCACCATCATAAGGGGGTCAGGATATTACAAGACGCGATCTCCTGCTTGTGAGGGACCGGGAGGTCATCATGGGGCGCAATGACGCCAAGCAGGCAAAACTTTTGTTTGACTCTCGCAAACCATCGCATGCTAACACCTCGGAACGTACTAACTCGGACACTGCAGAACACTAAGAGGAGGGCTGGAAGTCCCTGCTGCTGAGTGTGAAGCAGAGCCTATCATCCATTGATGCCAAAATTGAAGCAATGACTGCAAGAATGGACACAGTGGAGAAGAAACTTGAACAACACGACCAGAGAATTACAGAAACTGAGTCCAGGGTGTCGGGGCTGGAGAATGGTGCTGTAGCGAATAGGGAACGGGTGCTTCAAATGGACAAGCTCCTAAAAATAATCGTGGATAAGAACAAGGATTTGGAGGCCCGTTCAAGGAGGAACAACGTCCGCATCTTGGGCCTGGATCGAATCAACAGACTTCATGGAAAAATTGGTCATAGATCTATTTGGGAGAGACTCCTTCTTGGCACACATGACGATTGAAAGAGCGCACAGGTCGTTGGCCGCACATCCACCACCAGGGCCGACACCTCATTCCAGTATCATGCATTTCTTGAACTACCGTGACAGGGATACGGTCCTCAGACTGGCACGGGAAAAGGGTCAAGTGCACTACGAAAATACTAGCTTTCTTTCCAGATTTTACCCAAACGGTTCAAGAAGTTAGACGTAAATTTGCCGCAGTGAATAACAGACTTCAACAACAGGAGATACTGTACGCCATGATGTACCCCGTGAAGCTTAAGAGCACACACCACGGATGTAGGTATGGGCGGAAAATCCGTTTCGCTCGCGGATTTTGCGGATTTTCGGGAAATTCGCAATCCGCGAGATTCGCGAATCTCCCGCAAAATCCGCAAATCCGCGAGCAGCGGATTTTGCTCGCACTGCTCGCACTGTTCGCGTGAGTTCGCGGCTTCCCAGTACAACTTCGCGCCCCGCGAATAAGTGCTAAATTGCAGAAATACGATCTTAGCAAAACTGAAACTACTTGCCAGGTTCAAAAGTTCAGACTCATCATTAGTAGCCATTTCCTGTAGTGCTTCCTGAGGGGCCCCTCCAGAGTTCAGTTGCCAGTTGCAACTATTATGTGACCCTGCTCTGAACCTCAGAATAGTTACACATATGCCACAAAGGTCCTGAATTACAGCTAAGGGAGACAAGCAGGAGCCAGGCTGGAAGTCAAAATCCATTAATCAGCCCCTAATTCATTATTGTCAGTTGGGGCAGGGCAGGTGTTGTAACTAATTTTGCAACAATGAAAGCACTTAGCAAGTGCAAAAGATCACTAATCAGGGCGCACTAAGGAAGCGGTGCCAGCTAAAAAAATATTCTGTGACACATTAATCAGCCCCAAATTAATTCAGGTCACTTGAGGCAGGGAAGGTGTGCTTTGCTTTGCCGAAAATAATGTACACTGGACAACCAGAGGGTGTGGTGATGAAACAGAGGGTGGCATGGGTGGGCCAGAGGGTGGCATGAGTAGTCAGAGAGTGGCAGTGGTGACAGAGAGTGGCAGTGATGAAGAAGAGTGTCCCAAACAGGCTGGACACGTAGAAACAACAAGTTCGCAAAACTTGCGACCCGACAGGTAAGTTCGCAAATTGCGAAATTGTAAAAACCCTCGCGAACTGGCAGAAACACGGGCGAACACAAAAAAAAAAATCCGCAAATTCGCGGGAATTCGCGGATTTTGCGGATTGCGAGTTCGCAAATCCGCAAAATTCGCGAACGCGAGATCCGCAAAATTCGCCCATGCTTACACGGATGCCAACACTATTTTACCAAACCCCAGCAGGCAGAGGACTACCTGAAGAAGAATAGCAGGGCGGCATCCAGGGAAGCGGCAGCGCGAGATCACTCCAGATCACAGTCACCGATATCTCAGCCTGGGGCTTACCAATGCTGGTAACGGCGGACAAGACACTAGCATTGCAGATCGATGGCTTCGAACTGGTGATGTATTCCTGCTGACATTATGACTGTAATGAGGTCTGCCTGGTCATTCTTCCCCACCCCACAGAAGCTGCTTGCCTAACCGGCGTTGTGGCGCGTGGGTGCAATAGGGGAGAAGAGATGGCGTGGCGTGGATCCCTAGTGTCTCCCATAATGGGTGAACCCCCAGTTCATGCTGGGATTGACTGTTAATAGGATGAGGGGACAGATACGTGGGGAGGGTGGGATTAGCATACCCGGCAAGTTGGGGGAGCCAGTGTGGGAGGGGGAAGGATGTGTTCTGGTAGATGCGCTGCACAGAGTACAGGCAATTATGATTAGCAATATGTGCTACATTGATGGTTTCTTTTGTAATGAAGTCATTGGATAGGGCATGCAACACTCGTAATAAGGCGGCGTCCTGGAATGTGCGAGGCCTCAATGACCCTAGGAAACAAAGGCGGGTGCTTGGGTACTTAGATAGGCATGATATCAAAATTGCCCTTCTACAAGAAACTCACTTGGCCCCAGAGACCAACCCACGATTCGCCTCGAGATGGGCCTCCCACCGGTGCTTTGCGTCTTACTCCAGTGATTCTAAGGGGTTGTCCATACTAGTCAAGCCTGGGGTGGCATTTGCTCCCACTGGTTCTGAATCTGATGGCAGTGGCAGGTTCTGCCTACTTTGGGGTAGACTCCACTCGTATGATGTAGTGTTCGCCAATTATTATGGCCCTAATACAGATGATCCCCATACCCTGCTCTTGTTGAGGGGCAAAATACAAACATTAGGTATCCCTTATGTTATTTGGGGGGGAGACTTTAACACAGCACTAAGGCCCCAGATGGGCAGATCTAGAGCTTCCCAGCCCATTACACGCTAACGCAAAGGACACTTAGTGATATAATAGATAGCAGCTATTTGTTGGATTCCTGGAGGTACAAACATCCTACACTTAGGGAAGGCACACCTTTCTTGGCGTCCACTCAACCTGGGCTAGACTTGACTATGTGTTTGTCTCTGCGGGCATGACACATGGCTGGGCTGTACGCACCACCTGGCCTGCACGTATTTGGATCACTGTCCGGTGACCGTAGGGCTACAGCCCCCTCTAGACAGCTCCCTGTATCTAAATTGGCGCCTCAACCCATATCATCTCAATGGCTCAGCGTTTAAGGCTGAGATAGAACAAGATTCCGGGATTTCTTTGAACGCAATCTAAATTCTGTAGCTAGCGTCACGACGCTATGGGAGGCATTCAAAGTTACAGCAAGGGGATGGTGCATAGCTAAAGGTGGGGTTTTCCTCAAATCGCTACGAAACGATCTTTGCAAACTAGAGAGGGAGCTCCAAGATTTAGAAAATGCCCTTGCTCGTAGTCCTGATGATATTGCTATAAAGGCCCAAATGCGTGACAAAGTCACAGAATATGGGCAACTTGCAGATAGGGAATGTCAATTTCGGGAAAAAATGCACATGGCACTCATCTATGGTGAGGGGGATCGCCCAAACCCCCTAAATTTTCTAACTATGTTACGGAAATCCAAGACACACATGGCAACACACATAGGAATCTCCCAGACCTACTCAGTACATTTGGGGAACACTATAGCACGCTGTACTCTTCTCAAAGAGGTGCTCCACTCGATTTGCCCACCTACTTTGGGGATACTGCACTTACCTGGCTGGGTGGCACCCAACGAAAGTTCCTTATCTTTGACCTGGAACTCGACGAAATCACTGATGCCATCATGCATATGAAATTGGGACGGGCCCCGGGGTCAGACGGGCTCCCAATCGAATTTTACAAAACCTACACTCATCTACTGGCTCCCATCCTAAAGGAAGTGTTTTATACGGCATGAGAGAGGCCCTCATAACCTCATCGCTTAGACTAGGGAAGTCCCCATTGCTGTGGGATTCATACCCCCTGTCTTTAGTAAACTGCGATACAAAAATATTGGCAAAGGTCCTTGCGACCCGACTTAACCTATTGATGGAACGGCTGGTACTGCATGACCAAGCGGGTTTTATACCCAACCGCTCCACTTTCCACAACCTTAGAACCCTAGCAGCCGTACTTCGGGATATTGATCGTACTTGTGAGGCAGTAGCGGTGTTCCTCGACGCCACCAAGGCGTTTGACTCACTGGAGTGGGACTACTTGCTGGGTACATTGGAGTACATAGGAATGCCTTTCACTTTCCTGCACTGGATACAGCTATTGTACTGTCGGCCGACAGCGACGGTGCTGCTAAACGGGGCCAGATTTCCCCCCTTTACTATTTTCAGGGGTACCAGGCAGGGATGTCCACTATCCCCAATCCTCTTTGACCTGGCCATTGAGCCTTTAGCTGCAAAACTCAGACAACACCATAACCACAGGGCATTGGTCTACCCAGCCAGGCAACTACTTTTTTCCCTATACGCAGACGATATGACATTATATGTATATAAAACACAGGAAAACTTAAACCCGGTACTGCGTGAAATCCCAAAATTTGGCGGAATTTCTAGCGTACAAATTAACTGGTCGAAGTCTGCTATATTCCCCCTCACTGATAACACACAGCCACACCAACTGGACTACCCCCTACTCTGGGAATCTGATGAGTTAAAATACCTGGGCATTCGAATTACGAGACATAAAGATGCACTGATGAGAGGTAATTATGGGACGGCCATGGATAGGATAACCAACAACATTACTAAATGGATATACTTGCCTCTTTCCATGGCGGGCAGAATCTCTCTAATCAAGATGGTAATACTACCTAAACTGTTGTACCTGTTCACCAATATCCCATACCAGCCAGGGAGATTTTTCTTTCAAACATTCAGGACCCAACTCACACGGCTCATATGGGGAGGGAAACAGGCAAGACTTAGTCTAGATACATTGATGCTCCCATATTCTCGGGGTAGGTTTGAAGTCCCTAATTTTGAATATTATTATTACTGCGTACAAGCCCTCTTTGCAACATACTGGACCCACCCTCCGCCGTATATGGCCCACCTGGCAGTAGAAGATGGCTATATGGCTCTGACGCCTCCGGCAAGCTATCTATTTATGCCAGGGAAAGAGGGGGTAAATGACCCATCCACTGTAGACTGCACAGTGCTGGCATGGCGACAGCTAACTCGGGTCCTGGGGAACCCCTTTTTTGTACTCCCCTAGGATATCTTTATTGAACACTCCCAGGTTGCAGGTAACATGCAAGGAGATATGCGGCAGAATGCTGACTAAACTGCAATATCATACCTGTGGGGATCTTTACACTGGATGCCAATTCCTCTCCATTGAGCAGTTTTTCGGAGCGCACACCCCCACAATAATAGACACATTCTTATATACCCGGCTCCAGCAAAGTGTCAGAGCTGTGGCCCCTGTCTTTCCTGATGATCCGGATACTCTTGCGCCCCTTCATGCTCTCCTGCAACAAGAGTCACGTCATCTCCCTCCTGTATAAACATACGCAGAACACTACATCTGTTCATACTCTATGTTCCAGTGGGAACTCAGTTGCACCCAGACAGATAGACTCACAGGTAATAGTCGACTATGCCTCATTCACTTTAAATTCCTCCATCGACTATACCACCCCGTTAAATTGCATAGGTTTCACCTCAGAGACAACACACAATGTGAGCGCTACGGGGAAAAAAAGGCAGACTTTCTACACCTGGCCACGGGTTTTTGGGGGACTCTCGGCCATGCTAACGGTCACAATAGAGCCATGCCCACTTATGGCACTGCTGGGCCTGACACAAAAGAAGAAAAAAAGAAGCGTAATTACATCAAACCCAACCTCTCAAAAGCTCAAAGAGAGGCGTTATGTACTCTAAAAAATGACGATAACATTATAATAAAACAGGCGGATCTATTGTTGTCTGGGGAACAAATGAATACATTGCTGAGGCCACCCGCCAACTGATAGACCAGGAATGCTATCGCAAAATTGATCATGACCCAACTCAAGAACTACAAAAAGATCTATTCTCTATATTAAATAAAGGGTTTGCAGATGGGTTTCTTGGAAAAAACGAATTTGAATATCTGCAAAATAGACACCCTCGAACACCACTGTTCTATGTACTGCCCAAAGTACATAAAGACGAAAGATCGCCACCAAGGAGGCCGATCATTTCCGGTTGTGAATCGCTTTTCGAACCCATATCCAAATTCATAGATTTCTTTCTGAAACCATTCATGTCAAAAGTGAAATCATATTTACAAGACACAACAGACTTCATCAACAAACTTAACAGCTTACCGTTTACCGAAAACCAAGATCTACTTGTCAGTATGGACATTGTGTCTTTATACACACAAATCCCTCAAGATCAGGCCCTAGCGGTTTTGGAATTATATCTAGATCGGAGAGATCGGCCAACCAAGATTCCCACTCAATTCATCTTAGAGCTAGCAAGGAATTAATTTAAGTTCAAAGATGACTTTTTCTTCCAAATTAAGGGAGTTGTGATGGGCTGCCCTTTTGCCCCCGAGCTAGCCGTACTATTTATGAGCCAGTATGAAGAGACCTTTGTTTACAACAATAACCCCTACAAACAATGGATTGGAGGTTGGGTCCGGTTTATAGACGACATCTTTTTCACCTGGACAGGGAGTGACGATGAACTCGTAAACTTCCACGGGTGGCTAAATAGCCGGACAAGAGGCATACAATTCAGCATTCGGTTCTCAAAAACCAGACTTACTTTCTAGGATGTAGAAGTCTACTGTTCAAATGGGGAGTTGGTGACAACTTTGTATCGAAAAAAATCTGACAGAAACAAAGCGCTCCATTTCTCAAGTAACCATCTGAGAAGCCTCAAACAAAACTTACCGATGGGCCAATTCCTCCGTATAAGAAGGAATTGAACATTTAAAGAGGAATATATGGAACACGCCAATTCAATGAGAGAAAGACTACTCCAAAGAGGATACCCTTCCAAACTTTTGAAACAAGCACAGAAAAGAGCATGGTGGACACCACGGGAAGAACTGCTGAAAAAGAGAGAACGAGAGAGACAACCCAGAATTGTTTGTGTTTCCACCTATTGTCCTTCATCAAATTGGTTAAAAAAGACCATTCACCAAAGTTGGCATCTATTATAAGAGTTAGATCCTCAATTCAATAAAGAACCCCTTTTTGGGACAAGGACAAGAGCATTGCCAATCAGATAGTACGGGCAACAGTACCAAAAGCACGCAACCCTACGTTGAGAGACTATGTGGGCTTACCACCCATAAAAGGCCACCACAAATGCGGCACATGTGTAAACTGTCCATCAACAATGGAAGGAATGCTGTTTCAGCATGACGGGATTTTTTGGAAGCATGACAGATTCACAAACTGTAAGACCCGTAATGTGGTCTATGGAATTGTGTGTCCATGTGACAAATTGTACATCGGAAAAACAAATCAAGAGGTACGACAGAGGATCTCACAACATAAATCGAGACTGAAAAAGAAGGTGCTCGCAGCACCATTAGTACAGCATTGGATAGAAAAGGGACACAATGACAACGATTTGAGATGGACAGTCATCTCCAAAATCGACCCAGATGCAAGAGGTGGCAACCAAGAAGCAAAACTAAGACAAAGGGAAGCTATGCTCATACTCAAATTCAATACTGCGACTAGTGGGCTTAATGAAATGTCGGAACTTTACAATTTATAAGACCTATCGTAAAGTCTGAACTATATAAATGGAAGCAAGTGGACTTAGGCAACACCGAAAATTCTACATCGCACACATTGACAACCATGAGGGTAATATCCTCTGAAAGAAAATGAGACATTTCAAATACTTTGGTGATGTTCCATCTTTTTACACTTCAAATACTACAAATCAGAAATTCACCATACATACATCGGTATTCTGTTATTAAGCGCCGTATACGTTACGTGGATTACTAACGCCCAAGTCGATTGCTGGACGGGTTTATGGAATAGACATAAGAATGACGGTAAGAATGCCTGCGCCTCTTCGTTCACAGTACCTGGCACATACGGAAAGTGAGATGTAATTTGGTTTTGTTTCGCATATGCGGCTCCGATTTTTTGCCTACTTCGGTCCTCTCATATGCTTAGAATTACTGCCACACTCCGTATTTTAGGACAAAAATACTTGGGATATGTTTCATCCTCCGGAAAACTACAAATCCCATTACACTATGCGAGAAACTAAACCCCGCTATTAAGCTCCGAAAACATGACGTGCAGTAGTGGCGCCAAAGTCAATTGCCGAACGAGTTTACGGAAGACACAGCAGACCGATGGTAAGAGCTCTCGCAAAACCTCTGCTCCTTTTCATGTATGGTATCTGTTACATACGAATCGTGAGATTTAATTTAGAGATATTTCCACGCATACTAGGCTCAGACGCGCTGCGTTCCAAAGTCCACTAACATGCCCTCAGTTACCGCGATATACAGCTTTTTTAGCAATCTAAACATCCGTCCCTAAGCGTGATAAGTAGGCACGCATCAATACCGCCAGGTTATTCACCATTCACACGAGTGACTACGTGCGTCCAAGTATACAACAAATACGTTTATTTTCTAGCAAACAACCTACGGGTAGCCAATTAACCCCACGTCCTATAGTCACATCAACGCCAATGTGTTGCGAGTCAGTTGGTATACAAAACGCCCCCCTTAATTTTGCCTTTCCCTTCCTTCCACCAGGATACTTATACGGAATATCACGAATGAAGAATATAACTTCCTCTCATCAAACTGAGGTTGATTAACAGATGTTATTTAAAAAGGAGATACATACGCCTTGATTCCAGTGAGTAAAATCGATAACTAATGTCATGAGTTCCACACATCCTAGGTTCAGTAACTGACAGAAATATACAATTTTATGCCCACAGTTTTCATCAAAGAAATTTAGAAGAAACCCCCACAGGTACTATGTGAGTGAGTGTTGTTCTGAATGTTAAGTTGAGAGTCTCTTTTAGCTGCTGATATTGACTGAGTGTTTTTTGTTAATTTTATGTTTTCCAGATTTTATCTGCTTTGGTCCTGAAGAGAGTCCCATGAACTAACGGGATTCGAAACGCGTCGACCTACTTGTATTGACAGACCTATTTATATTGACTTTATGACTTCATGATTTGTATTGGATTCATTTGATTGTATTTAAACCCAGCTACTAAGTATTTTTCAAAAGTAAAATTCATTTTCCGAGTTCTCCTAGGCCCATCCTAGTTGTAAATATTTGACAGGGCCAAACTACTGAGGGTAGTATGGGAATAACATCCTATATTTCCCTTATGATCCTGGATTGTTAAAAGTATTGATTTAGGTTTTTTACTTCTAATCACTTGTACATAATTTTCCTTCCCCTCACCACTTTGTATGTGTTATATATTGTTTTGAATATCTGTGGTATGAGTGATGCTTGGAAAGTTTGATGAATAAGTGTTTGAAATATATGTAGTTTGTCTTTTTTGTCTTTGTTTAACACAATCCTTTCAACACCAAACTGTATATATTCACTATTTTCCTCCAATTATTAGATTCCCTTCTTTGCGTTTATTCTAAAACAAGTAGAATTACTTTAAATTGTGATCCATGAACGCTTGATGTCTAAAAGCAAAAGAAAACAACAACAAAATGTTGTTGAAAAGAAATACATTTATATTTTTTAAGACATATTTCAGGACTGAAAGAGTGGTCTATCAAGTTGAGAATGATGAACTCAACTTATTGATTCTTTGATAAAAACGTTTGAGCAGTATTGTCAATTGTTTTGTTATGTATGTATGTGGCGCAGCCTTACTGCGCTTAAGCCAAACCCTTCCTTGTTCCTAGGGCCTGACACAAAGCATCACTACGGTCCATAAAAGGTTTTTGGGTATGGGCTTGCTCCTTGCCAAACGCCTGGTGGCGTGCAGATGGGGTAGGGGTCGTGCTCCTAAATTTAAATCCTGTATACATACTCTGTCCACTTGGCAGGATCACCTACACTCCTACGCAGAGCTGTTGTCCATAAAGTCGCGACGAAGAATATCTGGGGCCCATTCACTTTTTATCTCATTAATCAGGGGGCGGATGAGGCAGGGGGGGGGGGGAGGAGCAGGATGCTGTGATGACCGATGACTCACCCTGTGCCCCAACCACTTGCACCAGTGTTGTAGTTATGCTGAAGTTCAGGACGACTTCCCTAAAATAACTTATGTGAGCATGTGGTATTGGGGGTATTGTGCCGAGAATGTATTACAACTGACATTGATTAATCGGGGTGCAAGCCTATTCAACGATGGGGTTGTCTTTCATCCATGTGTAGTCATTATCTGACCATTGCAGCCACATGTAGTATGTTAGAATATTGTATTCACCTGTTGCTTTAAGTGCCATTGACTGTATTTCAGTGCGAAGTTTCTTTATTGTCTGTACATAGAAAGTAGGTTGTTTAGGGGATGGGAGTATATTGTTTTTTTTCTTTCCTTTAAATGTCATGCACACTTGAACCGAAGACACGGAAAGGTGTCACTATTTAGTTTACTGCTCCAAAAGTTGCTATGCTGTTGTTTATTACACTGATGTACCGTGCTAATTATCAATGAAGGTTTTTGAAACTTAAAAATAAATAAATAAATGAACTATAGGACAGTAACATTATCTTGAAATTGCTTTGGAATTTCCTTACTGGATATTGCAGGAGCACTAGATCTGCACTGCTTACCAGACCTCAAAGTGTGGCCCTTCTCAGAAGGTCTGATATACTGCTTCAAAGCTCTGGTAAATGCTGATTTGCAAATGAGTAATATAGATCCCTGTCCACTGTTGAGGAAATGTCCCCCACAGATGTACTCATCTCACGTTAGCCTTGATCTTTGTCTTCCCTCCCCTTCACTAGTAGAAATGCAAGTAAAATCTACTTAATGTACCAAAGTCTTCTGATTCCCACATCATGGTAATCATTGCAGGTTCCAAGTACAAAGTTCAGTATGAGTAGGAAAGAGAAAATGAGTAATACGGTGCCTCTGTTTCTTCCCATCTCTTCTCACAAACTTTTTAGGTTCTTTCACATCCACCTCCACTTGTAACCACCCTACTCCACTCTTCAATTCCAGCCCACCCTCTGATCTCGTTAACTGGGGAAATGAAAGGGTCAACTCCCTTCTACCACTTTCTCAGGACATTGCCACTATGGGTATGACCCGTGAGTGTGAAAAGATCTCGTGAAACACAGTTTCACAGTTTCACTAGCACAGCCAAACCTGTCCCCAAGTGGGCACCCAAAATTTGTGACTGTGTGTCCCATCCCACCAGCCTCTTACAGCGGGATTTGGGGCTACACTGCAGGATTTAAAGTTTCAAGTATTCAAGATTTTCCATAGGATTTGAGGATCAGAGATGCAAGGATCTACTGCAGGATTTTAGGATCCCACACCAATGGCTTGGCTAGGTCCTTGGCTTTCCTTCCTACTGATGAGAATCTTTTCTTGGATTCCGCTCTTTATGTATGTGACTGGTTCTCCAACTGAGACAATAGTGAATCAAATTGCCGAGTTTATCTTCTCAGAAGGTTTCTTCTTGTGGCACACCTTAGAACATCTTCTACAGTGTCTTGCCAAAATTTTCATTCCAATTCTGGGAACTCATCAAAGATGCCCATCCTTCCTGAGAACTCTTCAACCTCTTGTTGCGTAGTCTTTGGGGGCTAGAGGTTAATTATTAGCTGTGGAGAGTTAGATATACTTGTTTGGATTGTTAAACTTCTGTTTAATTCTTTAACTGCCATTTGCTCCAACTTACTGGAGTAAACCTTAGTTTCTGTTTGGTGGCTTAATTTGTTAAGCTTCAAGAACAGTGGATAGGACATCAGAAAGGACTAGTCTCCCAATGATTTCCTAGGAAGGTAAAGGTACCGTGCCATTGATACGTATTGATTGTATCGACAGTAAACGCCTCATTTATTTTTTTACAGCTAATGTGCTGAAACACGGCTGATCAAAGACGGCCGACTAAAGCATAGATTTTCCAAGGTATGTCGTTACTATGTCTTCCAGCCCCGCATATACCGTTCAATTTGATGAAATCAATCCTAATTACCACCGAACAGTATAGCCCTCATTGGGAATTCTGCTGATAACAGACGGCTGGATCTCACAACCATAGCACGTTAGTTTAGTTCTCCTCTGTTACTCCATCTAAACAGTGCTTAATTGATCCTTTCTTGTTTCCCCAGTACCCTTATGCAGGCCCCAGACGATCCTTGACTTGGCCAGCCAAATGTACTATAGGCTACCCCTCCTATTCGTGGAGGCTTGCTAAATAGACGATTCACGCTACCGGAAACCACCCAAGGTAACTTGACAGCCTCCCTTGACATGTCCTTCCTCCCCAATCTCCTAAACCCCAACCTTGAATCTTTCTCCTTTCCTTGCAGCACGCCCCAACTCAGACAACCAAGTCCTGATGACGATCCAAACTAATGTGGATCGAAACGCAGTCGTCCTAACAGCTTAATAACAGGCGCACTCCTCCTTTGTGGCTCTACATCTAATTGAAAGAACCTCTGTTTACTGTGATATCACGTTGTCACATGCTTTTTTGAGCCACTCACTGTAAATTATCTGCACTTTGTTCACAGTGCGCCGTACACGCTGTTCACTTTCACTTGCGTCGCCACTCTTACTTTGTACACCTCTATGCACCAAGTATTATATGGTTGTCATCAATTCAGTTTATGCAGTGCTGCTTCTAACTGTATAACGTCCGACCATGAAACTAATGTCATAATATAAAGATGATTAACTATCTTTTTTCACACCAATGAGTACTCTCCTTCCTTCTTTACAAGTAATGCTGTATGCATGCATGTTTAATTGTCTACATATCCTAACCTCTCAAGACATTGTTTGGTGCTTCTTCGGTAGCGGAGCAGGTTTCAGATGTTCAGGCCACCACTGCTCAGACCAGAGCTCCTGGTCCTTCCCATATAGAAGAATCTCGGACTTGCTGGCATTTAGTTGAAGGCAATTACCCTTCATCCAGTCTGAGATAATAGCCAGATCCTCTTTGAAGGACTCCAAATTGGCGCAACTTTTTTTAGAAAAAGCAATCATCAGCTGGGTGTCGTCTGCATACGACACTATGGACAGCCCCCTGCCTCTGGCCACCTCCGCTAAGGGTACCACTTACAAGTTGAATAAGAGTGGGCTTAGGATAGAGCCTTGGGGTACCCCTCTACACAGGGCATGATCCTGAGAATGGAAAGGTGGCACAGATACTTGGAACGATCGCCCTTCCAGAAAGGATCGAATCCAGTCCAGAGCCTCAGCTCTGTCTCCGATTGTCCAGAGACGTTGGAGAAGGATCGCATGAGACACCGTATCAAAAGCGGCGCTTAGATCCAACAGGACCAATGCCGCGGAGTCGCCTTCATCCAACCGACTTCGGGTAGTCTCCGTAACAGCGAGAAGAGCTGATTCTGTGCTGTGGCGGGGGCGAAACCCGTGTTGGGAAGGGTCAAAGATATTGTACTCATCTATATATCTAGACAAGATGGAATTAACTTGTGCCTCCACCACCTTCGCCATAAACGGAAGTTGGGAAATGGGGTGATAGTTACCAGGATCGTCCGGGTCAAGTGAGGGCTTCCTTAATAGTGGAATGATTTTAGCATGTTTCCACGCCCTTGGAACAGAGGCTGATTTAACTGACAAATTGGCCAGTTCAAGGGCCACGGGGGCAATAGATGATTGGAACTGGCGAAAATAAGTCGCCGCCATTGGATCCGCTGGCGAACCCGACTTGATTTTTGCACTTAAAATCTCTTAGTCTTGCTGTGTTTCTTACAGAGACTCAAATCATTCAGCTACAGATATTTCACACTTCTGCTGTCTTTTTTGATCCCATCCACAATCTAATCCATTGCGCATACAGGAGGACAACCAGGTGTCTCCCAATTAATTCAATATCATCTACTAAAAGCCGTCAAAATAAATACTGAATACTAACTTGGAGATCGTGTTTGAATAAGCACCAAGCACCTACAGCTACAAGGGCCAAGAAAGATACAGCCAGGTTTTTTATGTATCTTTGCCACAGAACATATGAGCCCATGTGGCAGCAATTTTAGTTTTGCCCAATGGTCTCTTGGCACACTCCAATTTTCATGTTTTGTTGTTCAAGTTCTATAAAGAACACAGTACACCTTACTCACCCCTGCCTCCAGTACATGTGGATCTTCATATAGATTATGAAATAAGAGTCATTTTATTTGCATTAACTATAAATATAATGTATTCACTAATTTTAAGCCATAAAATAAAAAAACTTCCTACAATACATCTTAACCAATTCTATGCTCTGAAAGGGTTTTTTAAAAGGGCTTGCATAATTTAACCAACAATGCTACTCAGCTCTTGACGTAATTGGTTGATTCTCTAAAACACTTTTGTTCCAAGATTTACACCAACAAGGTTTAGCTTGACTATTAGATGCCCTTAAATCACAACAAAAATTAATCATTGTGTTGATATAGGTTGATTATGTCTGTGGAACTGAGTGCTGCATTTCCACATTAGCTTCTAAAGAACAAACACGTATATACATGATCAAACTCTAAATATTGTCTTTTCTGGTTCCAACACAGCTTGTCTGCCGTTAAGTGGCTAAGTGGATTTGAGAGTGTGATTGGTCCATTGGAAGCTCAGTATTCACTGTGGCCACTAACGTAATACTTTCCAACTTCCGTTGATACATTGATGCATTGGTGGTGCTTCATCACTTCGCTCATTAGGAAGAGACCAGCTTTGGTGCTCCCCATGGCACTCAGGTTCAAATGATATATCAATTGTCTTTCTCTCTCTCTGGTGCGATGAATATTTTGAAAGGCCAGAGAACTGCTGCAGTGGTTCCAGCAGCACTCAGATAGCTCCACTTCTCCATACATGAAAGTGGTGATAAATACAGTTGAGTTGGTGCATCTGAATTTGTCCAGGGACCCATCCTGGATCCTAAGTGGCTAGCATTCCGGGCCCATGGCCTTTTTCTCAATCTCCTTGATATCACTTGGAACACAGATACATAGAAAGGATCTATGACAGAATTTCGACAGACAGAATTTCGACCTACAGAAATATCGGCGTAATTATATCGATTGCAAGAATATCGACGCCCTATGTACAACATGGTAAGTACCAAAATATCGAAAAAATAATATCGATGTTAAAAATATTGTTGTCAAATATATCGGGTTTTTTTGGGTTTAAAATAACATGAAAAATACTGTAAATAATACTTATAAATTACTTAAACATATTTAAATATATTTAATAATGGTAAAAAAATAATAATACATATTTAGTACAAATAAAAAATATTAACAAATCATATATAATATATACTTACTTAACAATAATTTCTATTCCCACTCCAGAGGGTGCAACAGTAGGGAAAGTGTTGGATAGCGTAGGGGTTAAAATTACTATTCCCACTCCAGTGGGTGTAACAGTAGGGAAAACTGACCCTGAACCCAAAAAATATCCCTTTACCCAAGAACTGAAAACTGACCCTGAACCCTAAAAATACCCCTTTACCCAAAAACCCAAAACTGACCCTGAACCCTAAAAATACCCCTTTACCCAAAAACTGAAAACTGACCCTGAACCCAAAAAATACCCCTTTACCCAAGAACTGAAAACTGACCCTGAACCCTAAAAATACCCCTTTACCCAAAAACTGAAAACTGACCCTGAACCCTAAAAATACCCCTTTACCCAAAAACTGAAAACTGACCCTGAACCCTAAAAATACCCCTTTACCCAAAAACTAAAAACTGACCCTGAACCCTAAAAATACCCCTTTACCCAAAAACTGAAAACTGACCCTGAACCCTAAAAATACTCCTTTACCCAAAATTAATTAATATTACAATTAAATTACTTCCCACCCTATTCCCCTATAAACCCACAACCCGCTCCAGTAGTAAAACATATAATTTAGTTAAAAATATACATAAATTATCAATTAATTATTCAATTATTCAATTAAAATAAATCATTGCCCATTAATATTTAATTGCAAAATAAATTAATCATTAAAACATAATTATTTAATTACAAATACATTACTTCCCACCCTATTCCCCTATAAACCCACAACCCGCTCCAGTAGTAAAACATATAATTTACTTAAAAATATACATAAATTATCAATTAATTAATCAATTAAAATAATTCATTGCCAATTAATATTTAATTGCAAAATAAATGAATCATTAAAAAATAATTATTTAATTACAAATAAATTACTTCCCACCCTATTCCCCTAAAAACCCACAACCCACTCTGGTAGTAAAACATATAATTTACTTTTATATATTTTTTTATTTATAAAAACATATTAAACACATATTATAACAATTAATTTAAATACTTAACTAAAATTTCTAACACATATTAGTAAATCGAAATTACTTACATCGATATATATGCTATCGATATAAGCAATTTCGATATTACTTACCTTAGGGTCGATATTCTGGCCATCGATATTCTGGACATCGATATTCTGTCCCTTCGATATTTGCAACTCGATATAAGTGTAAGTCGAAATTAAAGATTCGATATTTTGACTGTGTACCACATAGAAATGCACCACAGAGGCATGGTCAGGATTTTTCACTCCTATACTATTAGTGTGCTAAACGTAGTATGGATCCTTGGGCTTTGATAGATCCTATATAAAAGACATATTCAAATTAGAGATAGCTCAGCATAGACATAACTGTGGCTTACACTATATCATTGCTCAATAAGGAAAGTTGATTGTAAACATATAATACAACATTTTAATAAATAAATAAATTTTTTAAATGCACAAACCTTATTGCCCAGCTTGAAAACATGTCATCTTGTGGTAGATAATTAATACATATTTTAATATTTCATTGATACTTATTGGATTCTGCAGGTGAACGAGTGTTACAATTATAAAATAGCCATGGAAAATATATATATCATGTTTAATTTGTCAAAGGCTGTGAACGCAGTTTTTTGTAATCTTTGACAAACAAAGGCACAATAGGCACAAACTTCCGTATAAGAAGGAAGCAACAGTATTACAGTACCTTTGTGATTACAAGGTGGAATTCACTAGGCATTTTAGCAACCACAAAAACATATCCAAATAAATATCTTCAACATTACATACATCAACTGACCAAAGAAAGTGTACAAGTAAATCTTACGGCTTTCGACACGGTTGATCATACCATCCTCCTTTCCCGTGTTGAGGCGGCAGGCATCGGGGGTTCCGCCCTGGCTTGGGTGACCTCATTTCTTAGTGATCGCACCCAAGCCGTCCATTTGGCAGACTTTTCCTCTATGGCTCGCAAAGTACAATGTGGTGTCCCTCTCTCCCCTCTTCTTTTCAACTTGTATATTTTCCCACTTATCTTTGCTTTACAGCGGATGGAGGTCACAGTGTTCAATTACGCTGATGACCTCCAGCTTATTTTTACTTTGTCAAACTCACCTTACTCTATTCACAACTTCCAGTCAGTGATGGTCTTTATCAGGGATTGGATGAACTCCAACCATCTGAAACTCAACCCTGATAAGACCGAGCTTGTCCTGACTGGAGGTAAACTTAATCCTTGGTCTTCTGCTTTCTGGTCTTCTTCGCTTGGTTCTTCTCCTCTTCCCACTTCTTCTGTCAAAACTTTGGGGATCACTCTCAATCAACACCATACTCTTCACTTGCACGTTAGCATGGTGGTCTCTTCTTGTTTTTTTGTGTTGCGTACCATTCGCTTTTTCTCTTTTTCATCCCTTAAACTTATTGTCATGGCGATGGTTCTCTCTCGCCTTGACTAGGGTAACGCACTGTACAATGGCATTTCCAGTTACGCCCTTCGCCAGCTCCAGCTAGTGCAGAACCAAGCTGCCCGCTTGGTCCTTAGGTTACCTAGATCCCAGCACATTACCCCGTTTCTTTGTTCTTTACATTGGCTCCCTATAAAAGAAAGAGCCCTGTTCAAGCTTGGATGCCTGACTTTCCAGGCTCTTGCCGAGACAGCTCCAGCTTTTATCAAATCTAACATCCACTATTACATTCCTAGTAGGCAATTACGTTCCTCTTCCCTATCTCTTTTAGTGGTACCCCGATTTAAGAAAAGCAGGACAGGAGGCTGTAAGTTTTCTGTCCTTGCCCCATCCTTTTGGAACTCCTTACCCCTCTCCATTCGAACATCAGCATCTTACATGGAGTTTCGTGGGAGACTGAAAACTTTTCTGTTCTCACGGGCCTTCTCATCTTGATCCAACTCTGTGCCTGCTCTTGAAGTTGTATTGACCCCGCAGCGCCATGAAACCGCTAGGCAAAACGTGCGCTATACAAATATTTTTAAATTAAATTCAAATACGGTGAGTTTAGAAACAGACCAGTCATTTTCCATTAGAATTCATGACATCCTTTGTCGAATTTATTCTTACTTACAATGCCTATTTAAAAAGTAATGCCTGCTTCCAAATTAAAGGCAATTTCACAGACTTCTTAAGCCCCCAATTGGAGTGTACAATGACAAATTATTATGTTATCAACTCAATGGTTAATTAAATGTCATGATTCGTTGAGGTAATAAGTCCTGACTTGTACTTGATCATTAGCTATTATGCTCATGAGATACATGTTCTGGATGTCACAGCTATGGTTGGCGGTAGTAGAATCCATATGAAATTGTTCACAAAATGCTACTAAAACACGTTTTTAAGATATGAAAGTCATTGCTCTTGCAATTTAAGCGAAAGGTGTGACAGTATGAAAAACAAGATTTTCTATTTGTGCAGTTTATGCTGAGGAACAAAATGAACAGAGGTAGATACTATCTATATCCTGATAAAGAGATCCCCTGTTTAATCAATTGGGCCTGTTTTGAATGGGAATAGATTCAATATGGGATGCCCCGTCTTTGCAATTAAAAGGAGCAATGATTTAATGGACAATTTGGTCAGGACATAAACATATCAACAAAATAATCATTTAGATGCTTACTGTTTCAAAATAGAGTGCAATCTTTCTCACACTTGGTAATTACAACACTTATAATTGAGACCTCTGCACAGGCAGGTGTTTTCGCTTGTATAGCAATTTAAGGGCTACACATACTCACGTCCATACTACTACCAGCTGTGCTCCAGTAACATCATTCATAGTGTTAACAATCCTCATGTAAAACTTTATATGTAGACAATCGAACTTAGACTAAGTTAATAATATTAAAGGTTAGCATAAACCAGTAAGTAGTAGCTTAGTACATGCTGTATGCTCGCCTCGTCAAGAAAAGTTCCTTCTGCTTAGCATGTAAATTGCTCGAGAGGTGAATTGTGATCTCAGTTTTACTGTTTATGAACTTTGTGAATGGCTGCTCTATACCTATGTAACTCATTTTGTACTTTTAGACTATTTTTAATATTTGCTCTTTTTTACAAGAATGACAAATATATTTATTTTTTTAACTAGAGAAGGAGGAACACATACATGCAATAATATTTCTTATACATAGTGAAAAGGTTTTTTTCTCCCAGATTAGAGGGACAAGAGGATGCTATACCAAAATTAACATCAAAGACAAACATCACAAAATGTATATTGTTTTATAAGAAAGTTTCATCTTTTATTTTCTTGTTTTCTTGAACATAAAAACAGGGACACAAACACAGCCAAGGTCACACCCAATGTAGTTCATCCATATATATAGAATGTCCTCAGGGCTGTCATAAAAAACGTAAACATACATTTTAGACAAAATATTTGCAAAAGACAAGCTCCAATTCCAATAGACAAAACAAATGTCATACACTTACAAAATTAGTTGACACCATTATGTTGTAAATGAATCTAGGACCCTAGTGTAATTTTCCCGATTCATGCCCTTATATAGGTATAAATGACCCGATCCTTATATAGGCATAGAAATCATTACCATATTTAGACCGAGCCTATGCAGTCCAAATACTTGGTTGAAAAATAAGTAGAGTCAGCGTGCAAAATGATGCCATGAGAATAGTAATATTCGCCTTCAAAAGAACACAACAAAACTCTGTTCCCATTTCATTGAGCAAAAACACAGCATTGAAGATCTGAAATGGACTGTTATAGAAAACATCAGAAGTGACGCCCAATGTTGAAAAGGTACTATATGAAAAAGAACAACGTTGGGTGGATCGCCTCAAAACTAATCAGTACGGTTTGAACGATGAAATCTCATGGCATCATTTTGCACGCTGACTCTACTTATTTTTCAACCAAATAACTTGAGTTTTTCTCTGTAACACAAGCCATTGTTATTTGGGTGTAAGCCCAGCATTAGATTCTGCCGAGTTTTCAAAATTTGATTTCACTATTAGCGTTATGATAATTATATAAAACCTTTGCCAATAACGCGAAAATATAAATTAGTGTATCTGAAGGAAGTTAAACCCTATATTTTTGAGTTTAAACTTGTCCCTCGATCTTCGTAAACATAATCCTCTTTCTATCTCTATGGCCAGTAATGAAGAAAACGCCATTGGAAGCGTGCTCCTAGCGTCCAGGAGGCAGAGCCAGCACAAGACGCGGAACACGCTTCCAACGCGGGTGAGTGTTTCCCTTACCGCTCGCCGCCTAATAGTTATCGTCAGACATCGACTTTACAATCTCTCTCTGATGTCTTTGTAGCCTGGGACTAAAGTCCGTACCTCCTGATGGGACCTGGTAATAATTACCTTAAGGTAAGACCTCTCAAGAGGTAACCGAGCACCAAATATTACGTGAGAGTAGTATTACATATTACCTCCGTTTTTCCATCCAGGTTCAATCTGTGTACACCCAACATAGAGGTATGATTTATTAACTATATAAGTCAAATACTACATAGCCTTTTGCGCATTGCATATTACTGACACACTAGTCTCTATATATCGCAACCCCTTCTTAACTCGCCATGATGTCACTATTGTTGTTTGTTTCCTCACAATTTGCATATAATGTCTCTTAAAAGAGCGTGTAACCTTTTGATAAACACAATGCATGTTTTTTGACCACGATTTTAGCATGAATTTGTTAAAATGCCACCAGTTACCCCATTTCCTTTCTAATCCTTTAGGTGACTATTAAGAACCTTCATGGGTAAGACTATTATGTTGTTTTGACCCACCTACGTCACAAATAGTGATAGCAGTCTTTTACTGTGTGTGTTTTTGTTATATGTCCTGACGAATGCTCTTAGACCCTCGGGCCAAGTGAGCAGAAACATGTTGACGTTTTTTCTGTCTTAATGACCTATGCCAAGGATTCCTAATTATCCCCAGAGCATACCTATCACACTTTTAATTAGTGGTCCAGCGATTTGAATAATGTACGTAATCGCCTGGAAACTATTTTACTCATTTTTTTCAGCTTCAGTGGGGTGACTCAAACTTTCTCTGGATACTGCCACGATAAAACCAGAGATTGCCTCGGGTGAGGCTGGCAAGATACTGATTGAAAAAACCCAATGACTGTTGCCATAACGTTTGTGTGGGGCGGAGAATAAGATATACCGCTTCTCGAGATACACAACGTTTATGAGGGTTTTTCAATATATCTCTTGGAATAAGTGGTCACAAGTGTCCTATCCATTTTGATAAAATCTACCTAGTTCTGGGGAACAGATAGGGCAGCCATTCCTCTTCCCTCATTCTGATAAAATACTCGTATTTTAGAAGCACCAGTTGAGTACTTATAGTCATTATTTTATCACTGTATGTATTATATGTATTTTAGGCGTTTTATGGCTTAGAAACCATATCATGCTAATACAGTACTACTTTATAATACTTATCGTATTATATACTCTGTACTTTATAACCAGTACTACGATTGTAGCAGTACATTTCTTATGCTTGAGAAAGAAGACTGTTCAATAAATACTTTTTATTGAAAACGCCCGTCTCTCTATTTTCTTAGCACCTCTGGTGAAACGAAGCATGCACGATTGACTGAGTCAAATAGCTATCTATGGTTTCCGCAACTCTAGAGATTGATTTCTTATTCTTGGGAAACAAAGTTGTCATGTTTATGCGGTTGTCATAAACTAATCCCTACTTGTGAATTCGAGAAAGTTTCTAGTGACCTCTGAGCTAGCTGGAACTCACAAATAAGTCTAATATATTTGGTAGAGACCTAGTCGACCTCAGTCCTACCCCTAAACTACAGGATATATTTTTCCAATGCGCAGAGCCTATTGGGAATATAGGAACTAAACTACATTTACTCATAACAACATCTTTACAAGATGTTAACACAAAGATCAAAACATGTACTAACTCCAAGAGGCATTATGCCAATATGAGAAACACAATACTCAGGCATTCAACAATTGTTTATACCTGACCTCTTTTCTGAAGTCTTGGCACATCTTTGATCTAGATAATAATTCAATTCAGCCCTATCCATAACAAAGCATCCTCTTTCTCATAGCCCTTACTATTTCAAACATCTACTGTATAATTAATTCATTACAATACAAAGTTTCTAAAATAATCTCATGTTTTGTGTTATTATTTTCATTTTCATCTGATGTATCTTAAGTAAGCACATAGGTAGTAAAAGCTTTAGCAAGTTTTTTTCTATAGAAGTGTTTGTGCTACGTATATCCTTAGGGACTAGTAGTCTACCAGAACTTCTTTGCATTATCACATCATATTCCAATTTTCAATACACTCCCCCACTTTGTTCTCAAAGAACAGGGGGGGGGACTATCCTTAAAAGGAAAGGGAAAATGTTCTATTTTTAATGAAATCCATATATCTTGTATGACTTATTTCAAACCTATTCTGCATGAAAATGTATAATCCATGCCTTCCACTATCATATAATTATTCCATAACCAAGTGTATGAACTACTTACCCTAGCGACAAATATGCTCTAGTTGCATTCAAGTACAACTCTCAAACTCCTTCCTTCTTCAACAGAATACCTGTATTGATATTTTCCACCTATCCATATGATTTCTTAGATGAGTCATATAGCTCTATAAGGAGTAAAAAAGCGGCCATCACTCTTGCTCATCCCAACCTTTGATAGACAAAGCCTACAGCAACACCTTAACTCTTTTGTCCAGTTCTTTTCTTTTAAATCAGATAATTTGCTATCCTTACGTGGGATAGACAAAAAACAAGGGGGACCCACTAGGTGGCTTTGGACCATGGGTATCAAGTATTTTCACAAACAAAGGTCCTAAGCCTAGAACATTATTCAAAGTCAATGTTATATAGACCACAATGGGAAACTATATATTCATTTCCTAAACCCAGTCGGGCAAGGAATGTATTTGTTGAATATAACAAGTATTTAAAGTTTGAAATACAATTTCACAACAAACATTTCCATGTGAAGTAAAGCACAAGCCTGTGCTGTACTGGAAAATAGGAGAAAATTAAAGGAAAGGATATAAAAGAAAGAGCAGTTTACTTCAGGCAAGACGAGGTGAGCAAAACTGGGTACTGCTTTACATCAGAATTGACAGTGATACCCAGAGTAGTCCATACATAGGAATATTCACAAATTTAGCTGTATGTCTACTAATCAGAGTCAACGGTGTTTCGATCCCGTGCTCAAATTATAATGGGATCATCATCAGGACTTAGTATGTATATTGCCTGCTACTACAAATGTGCATAAGCCCACAGTGCAGAGATTCTCCTGGGTTGCGTGTGGTGCGTTTGAAGGGCGAGATTGACTGGTATATAAGTTCCGAGTCATGAATGATAGGTTTGGGGTGTTCTTCTGCTTCTTGCTTCCTTGCTGGAAATTGTAGCGGTAGATGGAGACACATACTGATGGGCGGTAGTGATTGTCTAGATCGTCTAAGGCATGCGTGAAGACGTCAGCGTCCGCTTGTGGTCTGGTCGTGGGCACTAAGTTCGTGAAGACTCTTATTCCTTCCGGGCCCAGATTGTGCAAGAGTATCCTTCTTCTCCTCGCACTGGGGAAGGGTTCCCCGTTTTCATCTTCAAGGGCTTCAAGATAATATTTGAAATACTCCCTCCAGTCTTCCCACTTCAGCTTGGGTTCACCTGGTTTGGGCAAGAACGGTACTGGCGCAGTGAGTGACTACGTCTGCGTGCTCATTCTGGCCTGTTCTTCCGGTTCGGCTGCCTGGTTTCTTGGGCTGCCAGGCGCGCTTGCGTTCCCACCTTACGTCGGGTTCAGTTGGGGTTCTCCTGCACCCCCTCCTCTGCAGTCTCCCAGTTCCGCCAGGGCCTCTGTGAGGTTTTATCGATCTGCTCCGTGCTTCAGCCCTTTGGTTCCCGCCTTCTGGCACTGGTGCATGCAGTAGGTGCTCTCCACCTCTCTGTGCTTCTGCCGCGCTCTCCCTGCGATCTTCCCTTGACCTCTTGGACGTGGTATCTTCCCAAGTCGTCCCCTGTCAAGGTGTGCTCATGTGGGGTGTGTTCCCCTCCTGTTGGTGCTGCTTCTCTGTTTTTCTGCTTTCTTTCTTTCTTTTTTTTTTGTGGGCAATCCTACTCCTCGTCGCCACTGTTATGGTGCTATTTGAATGCAGAAATGAGGAGGCAGACTCAGGAGATTAGGGGAAGATTGATTTATTATACCGGTTCGATCGCGGGAGAGCGCCGAGCGTCTTCTCTGCTCCGACGCGCGGTCTCCCTCTGCGCGCATGCGCGGTCTCCCTCTGCGCGCATGCGCACTGGCTCAGACTAGGCGTCTTTGCGTGTTGCGTCACGACGCAACGCATGAAGACTAGAGCACAACTCTACAGGACTCTCCTTCCATGGGCCCAGCTTAACCACACAGTATCGAAAAGAGTTTGTGCTTCCCGGCAATCTTTTTTTAAATACTCTTGCCTAAATTATTTCATCTGTACTGCGCTACGTGCCTTCCACTAGTTTGCATGTCAGACATCTTAAAATGGTGTTTCCCTTATTACTTCATAACTGTCAAAAAGTTTCAAGCTACAAAATAAGTGTGAACTGTAACACGTAGTGCGACAGAGGGTGCTGCTTCTTTGCTGCCGCTAGAGTAGATTTTGTACTTGAGCATCAACTTTCACACAGTGAACGATTTCGATAGTCCTCTTTGAGAAAATCTCGGCAGATGCTAGAAAATCACAAAATGGGATGCCAATTCTCACCCACGCTCACCAACTAACGATTGGCAAGCCTTGCACGAGATAAAACTTGGCCAAGTGCCAGTTGGTGGAGTTTGGACAGAACTCCGTTTTCCAAGCATAAAGCAGAGTGGCCAAAACTCCACAAATTCTACCAGCGGAGTGGAATTTATTGCGCAGCCCTAATCCCACAAGTTCAATATTTTTATCTTTCAGGTGCTCTTGGCCTGCTCTTTCTGCGTTCGTTATCATCTTCCTCTAAGCTTAAAATGCAATCAGTGCATTTCTCTTCAAACCAACTCTTCAGTCACTGCTCCCTGCATACCTGTGCAACATGGACCTTTCGACCATATTTCCTGCATTCTTTATTGAAGGCATAACAAGACTTTGACTTCCCCCAATGGATACTGCTTCCATATATGTGCCAGTATTTACAACTTTATTTAGGGTTCGTACCACCCTTCTGAAGCTCATTAGAGTTCTTTAGTACTAAGCTCACAGCACTGTCTTATTTCCCCACACTATCTATGGAAGATAGATCATCATTACTATCTCTCATTCCCATCTCTCTCATACAAAAGTCAGACTCTTCCACATCATCTTCCATATCACTTGCACCTTTTACAGTGGTATTCTTGAGTGACTTTAGACTTTGTTGGATTTTCTTACTTTTGCATTGGACAATCAATTGATCTCATGTAAGTTCCTCCTTCATGTGACCGAACTATCACTATACTAAAATTTCTCTTAGTCTTGCAACAAATGTATCAATTAGTTGATTATTTTAGTGTTCAATTGGACTGATAATGAGTCAGTCATACCTGTTTTGCATTATGAGTGTGTCTCACCCTTGCATTGTGTTGTGCTTGTGCATGCGCTAGGTGCTGGATTCGTGTTGAACCTCGTGCTTCAAGCAGTCGATAACCACACATTTGAAATCATTGAACGCCGTTAGTAGAACATTTAAGTTAGAAGAAATAATAAACACCAGGTTGAAAAGTTACAGCAACAATAACAAGTCGGGTTGAGGAAAAGTCAGCAAGTTAACAGAGAGAGAGAGAGAAAGAGACCCTTAGTAGTGCCATATTGACTTTACAGCACTTATCTTATGACTATGTGAAAGTGGGAAGATCCAATAACTCCTGTAGACACCTGTCCCGAACTCATAAATAGCATCTACATATTTATTCACTCTTCTTTCTATTCAGACCCTAGCAATGAAAGGAGATTACAGACACCTGCATAATATGTCATTGTAAGATAGAAATCATAAATTTAAAGTTTATTGTATCATATTTTTCAAACCAATATCTCCAGTGTCTATAACAAGATACAACTACAAAAGGCATATGAATACCTTACTAAAATTCAACTCTGGGGAAAAACATGCGCAATCAAACTTGTTCAAAACAAAAAGTTGCCCTATCCAATGGGACAGGGTCACTACCCGCAGACTCTCACTCAGCGAAACTAATCACTTTTCTCAATGATTTGATCACTCGTTGAAATTTTCAAACTCAATTTATTTTCCAAAGAGTTGTATAAGGTCACTGTTATGGTGATATCCATGCTTAATTAAGTCATGAGCATTACAATTTTATAATCACATAAATTCCTTGCATCCAAACTTTTTCTTTACATCATCACAGGGTGTATGTTTCCCCTATGCATTTCGGTACCAGCCCTTCATCAAGGGGTATTCCCTGAAAAAAGTAAACATGAATATATTCAACTTCATCCTACAATCTGCTCGAATGTGAGATGTTAAGTCATTACTGCATAAACAATTTACTATGGTTAAAGCAAATTTGTCACTATCAATTTAGTGAAATGAAAGCTGGGTGAAAGTGATATGGGTTCGTGAAGTTTCTGTTATACCGTGTGATCTAAAGCTTAAAATCATAAATTTGGTGGCCTATAGATTTCAGGAAGGCCATGCATTAAAACAGAAAACAAAAATGTTTAGTAGATGGAAAAAAAACTGATTCTATGGATGTGCACTGGTTGTTAAAAGACTTTGTTTGTCAAATCAGCAAATCGAAAACGGGTAAAAAGACTCGATACCAATGGTGCCAGATGATGCGTTTGCATTTATGAGAATATAACCCTTGGGTCAACCGGTAAACGGTGTAACACCATTGAGTGCCGAACCAGGTACTATAGCGGTAGTGTGATATTTCTATTGGCCATTGTACCTGTGGTCTTTCATACGTATCTCGGATTCGGCTGCAAAATGTGCGTGCAGTGGTATATTGAGGCTATGTCAGCCTGTCGATTTAAATATCTGATGTAGGTTATTTACTTCCGGCGTGGTGTGATTACGACGCTCAGTCATGTGGTTATTGACGACCACTTGATTATAATCCGCAATTTATATCTGTATTTACAAAGGCAATACCCCTAGAATGTGTATCATTGTTTCATGATATTTAAGCAAATGCCGTGGAGAAGATCCTGTGTTTACAGGGTGTCTCGGTATTTCTTTGGTTACTCGTTTGGGTGTGCTTGTGTAAGACGTTGTTGCTGCGCAACTTAATTCAAACGTTCATGAGTTCGGCTAGACATGAAAGAAATACTATTTGAGGTGTCGGAATGCCTCATGAGTATTAGGCCAGTGTGTAAATAATGAAAAAATAAATAAATTAAAAACATTTTTCAAATAGTGGCATATTTACATGTATAAGCACAAATTAAAATTTACGTGAAGGTTATTCACACCATTGTGTGATGTTAAACTAGAACAGACAATTCAACAATATTCAAAATACCTCTACTAAGTCAATCTATTGGATAGTTAATAAAAGGCAGCAAAATTCCAATTTCTCATTGAGTCCCTTGAGGGTACAAAGCATTTAATTTGTGGATACAAAAAAGTTTGCGTTGCGAGTAAAAAATGTTGTTATCCCGTCCTTCTTTTTCTTTAATTTACTCTAATCATATACAGTAGTTGGCTGGTATTATGATTTTTCTCTGAGAAATGTATCCCCACTGTGGATTTGGGGTTTTTGTTCCTGATATTACTTTTATGCTCGTTCTGTTTTTCCCACATATGGTAAGCCACATGGGCATTTGAGGAGGTAAACCGCAAAGTTAGTGTTGCAAGTGGCATTTACTTTTAGTTTGATTGGAGTCCCTTGTGTGGGATGCATAACAGTTGTGGAATGGGATATTTCCTCTGTATTCTTGATCCGTGAATTCACGATTGGTGCTTAACATTTGTTTTAGATTTTTGATACGCTCGTATGCAAAAATGGGGCAAATTGAAAAATTCAGTTGAAGTCTTCTCCCATTTGGAGCCGTGACGAGTTTTTAATGTTTATTGTCTTAATTTCAAAATGCTGAGTCGAAAATTTGGACACAAAGACTGCTCGTTCCATTTTATAAATAGTTGGTGGTTTAAGTGTCAATAGTTGACTCCTTTCTTTGGTATCCACTCTATCTTGTGCTTCCTTAATTATATTTGTTTTATTCTAAGTAACTGTGAATATGGAAGATGTCTTTTGAGACTAATTTGGTGGAAACTCTGGAAATGCAGATAGTAATTGCGATCTGTTTTTTTCGCGTAAACGAATATCATCCATGGAAGAAATCTTCAAAAAGAACAACGAAAAAATTAGAGAAAAATTCCTACAACGAGCATACCCATTGCACATCATTAAGGAAGCATAAGAAAGACGGAACTATCTACACCATTTAAATCAAACTTGTTGCCAGCTGGACTTATTCTTACCTCTGTGCAGTGAATAGAATTTCAACTTACCCAGGGGAAAGCTATGACATTTTACATTTTATGACAGGATAGGAGTTGAGTATCACCAGATTGAGAGATATTAAGTACATCATCGGTCATTACCCATCAGACCAATCTGGTTATGATAGGGGAAGATAATTTCCAAAGGACCCTCTGATTGAAATTCAGAGAATACATCTTGGCTGCCCTCAATTTTGCTTTGCTGCCATGATCTCATATGTTATGCTATGTTATGGAGATTTGTGTAGTGCACTATCACCCTGGAGGTTATTCTGTTGTTGAGCAGGTGGGAGTCTAGCCAAATCTAGAAACTCGTTGGGCTACTTGAAAAGCCAGGTCTTCATCCACTTGCATAATTCAAGAAGGGAGGTGGAGGCTCTTATATGTAGCTGTAGGTTAATCAAGGCCTCGCCGCAATTCCGCGCATCCAAAGATCCACCATGGGAGGTAAATCCTTCTCCTACTTGGTGGCCAAGACCTGGAACTCACTCCCCACCCACCTCCGCCTTACACAGAACCACATCTCCTTCAGAAAAGAACTTAAAACCTGGCTATTCAATAAATAATGAGCCCCATCCCCAAGCGCCTTGAGACCCTCTGGGTGAGTAGTGCGCTATATAAATTCTTGAACTTGAACTTGAACTTTGTTCCACACTTTAGAAGCGATACAGAAGAAGGCTTGATCACCAGATCTGGTTTTCGATAGGTATGGGATATGCACAAGTAGGAGTCAGGACTAAGGGAGGTGTCTGGAACAGTTGTGAAAGAAGATGGCATTTTTGAGGTATGCTTGGGCAGTGTTATAAAATGCCTTGCAAGTGTAAAATTGAATTGCGCGTTTTTGAGTATGGGGAGCCAGTGGAGATCTTTCAGGTGTGGTTTGATCAGAGTGCAGCATGAGAAGTTGAGCCTCCACGTTCCAAATTGTTTGCAGCCTTCTGGTGAGTTTTTTGTTGATCCCAGAATAGAGGGTGTTCCAGTAGTCCAGATTTCTTGTAATAAGGGTGTATATGACGTTTTTTCCAGGAGCTAATTCAGAGCCATTTGAAAATCTTCCTCAGTATCTTCAGGGTATGTAAGCATGATGCGGTGATGGCATAGACTTCAGCAGTCACAACAATTCAATTCAATAAAATGTATTTGATCTATATTATTAGCCTATAAAAGCACAAACAGGTAAAAAAAAGAAAAATACGATACAGTAAAGTACAAAACAAAGAAGTGAATTCCATTATGATTAAAGGATGATTACAATTTTTTGCATTTCCTAATAATATCGGAGAAGATGGGTGAAAGGAAAAAAGCCTGTTTACGATCTTGTGTGCAATTTTGATGCACCCAAAGTTCTCTACAGACCCCAAATAATATTAAATAGCTATGTACAACAATAAATAAACTGAAATATAATTAATTAAGAACCACATGATGTCCATTTAGCAATACTGTTCCAAAAACAGCAGCCAGCCCGCTAGTCATATAAAAACGGTCACCGGCTATCTTTAAGAACACTGCTGGATGATTTAATTATTCACAGCAAGCTCTAAGCCTAATTGCAGACATCAAAAAAGCTAAGGACAAATAACACAGATTCACTAGTAAGCATTTGCAGAAAACTAAACGTGGATCTAACCTGTCTAAAATTGCACTTTTTTAAGATGGGGATAAGATGTGATTTTCTAGGGACCTCATAGAAGCTAAAAAACATAAGAAAATGCATCAAGCCCTGTGGAGACTTTCCATTGTGGCCACAGGGAGGAAGACTCTGACCCTATTTGCCCCCCCCCCCTCCTCTGAATGGGCCAGGAGATAATGGAAAAGGTCCAAACAAAACCTGGTCAATCAAAACCTGGTCAATAACAAATGATAGAGGAGATAGGGCTCAGTCGATGGCGAGGTTTTCAGAAGGGAAATATCTATACACTGTTGTCTTCATCAGCTCCTCAAATTCCCTATCCTGCTGGCGTTTTCTAAGACAGTTCTCTTTCACCCATTGCAGGTCTTTTCTACAGATATTCTCTAGATTGGTGAATACAACAACCCTTCCTAGGTCCCCAAAACAGTCCATTGCATACTTGGGAATACGATGGTAGTGATCCCTGGAGAGACAGACAGCTAAAATATCTTGCTAAGTGCAATTCCCTCCCTGAGCCACTCATTCATCCACAATGCTAGGGGGTGGTAAGACAACCTGTCAGAAAGAAAATCCAACCCAAGTTCTTCATGGACTATAAGAGAGAGGATACCCTGCGGGAGACATAGGACACGTTTTAAAAGGTGTTTTCAATGACTTGGAGTTCCTCATGCCCTTATAGTCCCAAATCTTGCTGCTGTAACTAACCTTGGTGATGCACTTGTCCATATAGATCTTTAGGAGCGCCCCAATAGGTCGATTTCCAGGCCTTGAAGCAAAGTTGAACATGGCAGAATTGGCCCTAACACAGTCTCCTTTTTTCCTGTTAATAAGGGGAGGGTAAGCCATGGCGGCATCAAAAACTACTCCCAAGTATAAGAATATATATGTCTTTGGGACAGGCAATGATCCTACCACAAATGTATAGAGTTTGTTGGGACAAGAGCCTACTTGCATTAAAAAGGATTTCTTATTGTTCCCTCGGAAATCCAGCTGCTCCATAAAATTTACAAATGTGTTCAATTGGGTCTACAGCCCCCTAGCTGTCCAGGCCATGAGGAGAGGGTCGTCATCTGAAATAATATTGGGAGAGTCCGCCTGTCCACATGTGGTCAGTCAGTGTTTGTCTCCACTATGTTTGGCTCCAAGTTGTTGATATATAAATTAGAAAAAAAAGCACCAGAATACACCCCTGCCAGACTCCTCTCTCAATGGTGAGCTCGAGGATGACTCTTGGGTCTTTTTTTATAGCAGACCACTGCCTTGTTATCACTATGCATGTCCCTCAAAAAGTGTACAATGTCTGGGCTAACTCCAATAGACAACATGGTCTGCCAAAGTTTTGATCGGTTGACAAGATCGAATGCTGAAGACAGATCCATGAATGCTAAATAAGCAGTGCTGGCATGGGCGACTCTATACTTGTTAAGTACCAAGTACAAATTTAAGCTTTGATCCACTGTGGACAGACCTGTCCGAAAACCGTATTGGGCATCGGACAAGATGTTGTTGTCCTCAGTCTACGTAGAAAATCTATTGAGAAGAAAACAGCCTACCACCTTTACCACTGAATAGAGTAGTGAGATAGTCCTATAACAATAGGTGCTATCCCCATCTACCTTTTTAAAAACAGGTATAAAGCCCAAGAGTTCCGGCGGCCAGACACTGCTGCATTAATACCCGTGGTAAGGGTCAGTACCCAAATATAAATGTTAGCAATGTGGAGGTCTGGGGGTATCTCGTCAGGGCCACGGGCCTTCATTTTTGTTAGCCCTCCTATTCGCTCCCTGACTTCCTCCGGTGTGAACATCATATAGGGGGGCCTACCTCCAAGACTAGGGGTACCTTAACAAAAGAAGAGGAGAGAAAAATGGCATCAAAGTGTCGTACCATTCCTCTTTAGTGATGTCTGAGTCCAAGAGGGTCGTATCTTATCCAACCCAGATGGGGTTGTTGATTATATTCGAATTTACAACTATTGCTCAGGGTATTGGCTTCAATGAGGTTTGCCCAGGCTTCGTCCTTCAATGTGGATTTACGGGTCACAAGGCTACTTTATAGAGTCTCCAACAGACATTAATACCAGAGAGGTCTCTTGGATTCATGCTGAGACCTACTCCCAGGTTCCTAGAGTCTCTGTACCAATCTGAATTGAACTATCCCAAATCTAGGGGTGGTTGCTGCGCTCCCGAGGTCTTTGATAAGCTTGCAATTGTACCTGAGATTGCATCAGAGGCCCCTAAGATGGCTGATGGCTCGGCTAGGTTATCTGCACAGGTTGCATTATGGCACTGGGTGAGAAGAGATTCCTAGAACTTATCTGGGGAAATATGTGCCCACCTTATTCTCCTCCCACCATCTGCAGCTGACAACAGCCCCCTGGGTGGCCCTGCATTAGTTTGGGGTGCACATGACCAACATGTAGACATACACACAGATTTGTGATCTCTATGCTCACTCACCTGAATGGAAAAGTCCAAAATATGTGCAAACAATGGGTGGAAATATATATGAAGTCAATAATTGATCCACAAAGAAATGTAGGATTAATATAATTTCGTTCAGGAGGCACTTATTCATAGATTACAATAGATCATGCTTGTTTACGATGCCGATAAGTAAGTCACTCTGTAGCGTGTGTTCCATATACAAACCGGACAACCGAGCACAACCCATATGTTCAATCCCTCCTCGCCGCAAGTCCCCACACAAGTGAATGTTGAAATCTCCTACAATCACAAGATTAGATTGGCTCTGATTTTTCAAGCGCAGGTTTCTCAGAAAGGAGACCAACCAAGAGATGTTACATCCTTCGATAAGAGACGGTGCCGAGCTGTGGATGTTCATAACCAGCATCTCAATAGACCCCCCTAAAAAGCATCATAGCCTGCAGGGTGGAGTTGCTTGTGGGTACTGCTACCAAACGACTACAAACGGCCAAGTGGATGAAACTGACCAAGCCCCCTAAGCTCTGCCTACACTTGAGGGGGTAGCTGGTACAAAAAGAAAATGTAAAGCCCTCCAAAAACAAATTGTTAGCAGTGGCCCATGTTTCCTGCAAAAAAATACATCATACTGTTTTATAAAAAGTAACCAGCTAGGATAACTAAACGTGCTTGCCAACACAGCAATATTCCAGAAGATGAATTTGCAATCAGTGAAGCCCTGATGACTTGCTCCAGGGGCCCAGTTTTCAACTGGATCGGAGGGGTCTTGGGGTCAGGAGATATGCCAGTCGGCAGTCAGTCATAACAGTCAATCAATCCTAATGGTGCAAATCTATTGAAAATATTAACGCCAGGGGCAGCCACCTGGCGTGTCCCCCACTGTGAAACCTTGGGGCCACCCTGGATCCTGGCTCCGGGAAGGGGCAGAGGAATTGATGGTCTGTAAAAATAACCCAGGGGAAGTGCCATAATGGTCAAGGTGAATCCAGCGATGGTGCCCTGCAAGGTTAAGGCCAGTATTCTGTGCACAACGTGGCAGTTATTAAACTTTATGACAATACAATCGCCATTCCACACCTTCCTTGCCCTACCCACCCAGCTTATACTCCTCAGCATGATAATTTGGCTTTCCACCTTCGGACAAGGGGCAGTGTTTAAATTCAACCAATGCACTACCTGATTCTTAAGTTGGCCAAATTCTTCTTTAGCTCCCGGAGGAAGACCTGGGACATTCGCTAGAACTACCACGAAGGAGGTGGATTCTGGTCGTAGATGGAGGGTATTTGGAGGTTGAATTGAGATGTTAGGTGTCTGATAGCAAGGGTTTTTTTCCTCTCCACCTGTAGTCATATTGAGTTTGCTGTCATGATGATCCAGAGGTTCTTGGCATGGGTGGTGGGGGTGGGGGTCGGTCCTAGCTCTGTCGGCCTCCGGGTGGAGTCCCACAGTGAAATGCTCTTCCCAAAGATCACAATTTGATTCTTGTCTGTGTTCAGCTTCAAGCACTCTGTAGTTATCCAGTGGACAATTTCAGTCAAATAGGCATTGAACTTGATCTGGGTACTGAGCATCTAGTTCATGAGGGAGAGAATGAGTTCTGTGCCATTGTTGTTGTAGGAGAGGATGTTAATGTTGCGAGAGCAGATGATACTGGCTGGACTAATCATGTATGCATTGAGGAGAATTAGGCTCAGGGAAAATCCTTGAAGAACTCTGCAGATGAGGTCACCTGCCTCCAAAGTGTGTAGTGCCAGGCTGACTGATTGGCTCCTTCCAGTCAGCAAGGAGCAGATTCATCCGAGCGCGTGTCCTTATATTCCAAACTTCTGCAAATATTGGATGAGGATGAGGTGGGAGACCTTGTCAAAGCTGTCCAGAAGGGTGAGGGCCGACGTGTTTCCTCCAACCAAAGTCATGTGAATGCCACCCGTTGTGGTGATTAGGACAGTTTCAATACCATTGTTGGTTCTGAAACCAGACTGAGTGCTGTGGAGGAGTTTGTGATCATTGAGATATTTTGTGAGGCATTTGTGGTTGATTTTCTCTAATACCCATTCTGGGTATGGTAGGTGGTGAAAGGTGAAGGATCTGGGGAGGGATTTTTCAACAATGGGCAGAGAGGTGCATGTTTCCAAACATGAGCATGTGAACATGGTACTGATGTGTTGCAGTCCTCCGGAGGAAGAGTGGTGGGGGAACTTTAGTGCAGTGCACTAAGCCAAACTCGGGTGAGTCCGGGAGAGACTGGATGTATCATGATATGGAACTTTAGGTGTCTCGTAATAGGGAAGGGTCCCCCACTGGACAAATCTAGCACCCACACATCTAACATCCATTCTGCTGGAGAAAAAGAATAACAGCATTGCTAGTTTGGCAGGAAGCTCCTTTTGAGACAGACATGTATTCGGAAGTCAAGATATAAAAAGAGTCAACTTCAAGTTGACATCCCACAACCATGATCACCTACATTTCAGAAATTGAGACAGATGAGTGCCCAAAGCAGTTTGCAAAGGAGAGGGTGCCTGCCCAAAACAGAGCCCTCCAGGGAATGACAGCCCTGAAACAGTTGACTCGGCATGCATTGATGGCCCTTAATATCAAACTGGCTTCCCTCAAATCTGTAAAGATTTGCTACATGGACAAGGCCCATCCCCACAGCATCCTGACATTGTCCTGGAGACCAACTGGATCATTTTCATTAAGAGATTTGTACCACCTAAGGGTGATGTTTACACAAGCTATTCGGATTCAGGCCTTAACTTGTCTTGGAATTAATGGGAGCAATCAGTGGCCCTGGTAATCCTTTAGACTCTTGTAATTAATTGAAAATGTTTTTGATACATCAGTACGAGCAGCGGTACCTGACTGGGGCCTCACTGACTACTGCAGAACCATGGCCATGCTCTGCACCAACTTCCCAGCAAGCACCCGTTCCCTACAGATGAACGCCCTCAGCAAGTGCCTAACCCCCTGTGCAATGCCTTCAGCGGTGTGCAGTGATGAGTTAGCCCTGCAGCCAACTCCTCTTGGCAGCCAACTCCCACTGCACACAGACTAAGGCTGCAGATTCCAGTTGAAGAGTTTCTTAGACCTGTAATGGCCACCACTACATATTATCCATGTTGTGGTCAGCCATTCAGGATTCATCCATCCACTTTGAATGGTCCAGATATCGCTAACTTTTTACCACCATCAGCCCCTTCATGCTCAGCCAAGCACCTTTTAAACACTAATTTTTGGAAATAGGTTTACACAAAATAACATTAGAGTTCTAACTTTGTTCCGAAATTGGTCTAATCCATTCAATTCTCTTTTCTGTATCAGCGAGCAAACTTTATTATAGAATTTAACTATGGATATTTTGCTTTGAGACCACACTCCCAACCCTTTTTCTAGATTCCTATTAGATAGATTAGCGCAAAAAGTTTCATGCATGAAGGAGCCAACTTTTGTTTGGGAAGTTTTGTGCAGATTCATCAAATAGTGACAGCGTTTAAAAAAAATTCCATTCTTATTGAAACTCTGTCCTGAAACCTAACTATAACTAACCAGTAGAGCCCTAAACCCTAGCATCCATGTCAAACATTTGAGGAAACTCCAGAGGTTGCAAAACATGGCTAATTGTTTCATCTACAGCCTTTCAAAAGCTGACCAACTAACAGAGCTTCAACAAAGTTCAGTGCAGTGAAATAGTTTTTTGAGTGGTGGGCCTCGAACTGTGGAATCTTTTTCTGACCTTCTGAGACAAATGAATACCACAGTTTGCCAAAACCCAGCTTAAGACCTATTTCTTTTTCAAACAAGGGGGAATATTTTTTTAAGTAATGCAGCACAGCAACTCACCTTGCAGTGCTATGCTGTTTTTCAGAAAAAGGGCATGATTAAGCCTTATTTATTTCAATATTGTGCTTTCCTGTCGTTTCCCCAGGGCTAGCGCAAAATGTGCTGCCTAGCGTCAATGCAGGTACCTGGCAGAATGGTGCAAGGGTTCCTCCATTGCATGCAGGATTGTTTTTGTGCAGGAAGGGGCTCCTTTCTGCACGAAAACAATCATGTGAGGCATCTTTCTCTTTCTATGTTGGTTGCAGAATGCCAGTAATAGTAAACCTGGGAATGCACAAACTTCCATTGGTAGAAGCATGGTAGCACCCATGCTCCACCCCCAGAACGCCTCCCTGGGTCAGAGTAACACACTGCAGTGGTTTGTGCTGAGTTGCGTTACCCCTGATTTATCAAGCCACTCAGAGCCAAGCAAAGTGTCCTAGTGTGGCTCTATATATCACATTTTGGGTTTGCATCATGCATGTATCATGTTGCATGATGCAAATATAATACAAATCCTTTATAAATATGCCACCAGATCTATTATGCTGCACCTATCTCCTGAAGTCCAAGATGCTCAATGTCCTAGCGCCAAGATACTTCTGTCAAATGTCACCTTTAATAAATGCATAAAATACTAAATAATCATTGCAAGACTGAATGGCAACATAAAACCATACATGGTGGCGCATCAAGTTAATGCCGCAAGGCATGTCATAATGTATTGGAAAACTAATCCCTCATTTTTCACAACCACCAACACTCTAGAACTATAGAGGATGGCATCGCCATCTTCGTTCTAAACTAGCATACGCACTCCCTTGTTGTCAACATTCACTTTGAATACCAGCTGCAACGCTTTGTTTATGTTTGCTTGATCTGGTACATGCCATCCAAGTAGATGTTCTGAAAAGAATCAAGCCTTCTGTGATATCCAGTTAATCAACGAAGTCGGTATCAGAATTGTCACATGCTGTAATTACATATTCACTAGATAGGTGTCATTCCTACTGTAACTAGTAACTAATTATAATGGCAAGTGTGTAACAAGCACAGATAATAAACTCAACACCTCAGTTTCTGCGATGCCACCATCACCTCACTTAATTCAAGGGAAGCACCATTTAAAGAGTGCAATTTATATTTAAAGCACTTCCAATAAAGACCTTTATTTATTCTTAAGTTTATTTCTAGGTTAAACATTTTCTTGGCATTAAGAAACAAGCACATCTCCAAATGATGTTTTGTCTTTTGACTCCTTCTCTATAGGAACCAAATAAATTAGTCAAAGAACCTTTAGTGCCAAATGATGATCAGATACTATTTTAAAATGTTTAAATATGCGTTTGGATATTAAACTCAGTACTATAATGATTATAATCTCAGTGGACATGTCAATTTACTGCTCCCCTGACCATTCAAATGTGATTCAGAATGCCACTTAAGGCTGATTTAGAGTTTGGCTGTGTGTAATAAGGCGGGCCGGATATCCGTCACATTTGCAGCCGAGTACCCGTCCACCTAACTCCAAATCAGGCCTTAGTTTGGTTAACAAACGTTGTTGATGTTGGGATAGTGTTTGTTTACTAAGGGCCAGATGTATGTCGGCCAATACCGGTCGGTAACGGCCCAAAATCGGTAAAATCGGCCGTTACCGAGCGGTATTGCGAGAATGAGATGTAGGTGCCAAAAAAAAAACCGATTCGGTAAATATCAATCGGTAAAATTCCGACTCGGAAATAACCGAGTCCATATTTACCGATTCGGAATTCGCTGATCGGATAAATACCGACTCGGTATACACCGAATCGGGAAATAAGGAATCGGAAAACATGGCCATCGAGATGTAGGAAAGGGAAAAAATACCGAATTCATCCAAATTCGTTATTTCTGAGTCGGAATTTACCATGGACTGAAAGGTGGTGGTAACCATGTGGATGCTATAAAAAGGCTCCCAAAATGCAACCCTCCAGTCAAAATGGCTGCACTCTATGTGATAGCGAGGAGGCGAAGGCTACAGGCTGCAGGACTGAGGGTATGGCAAAGGGAGGAGCAGGTGTACAGTCAGAGGATCACTCTGTTCCAATTGACTGAGCCTGAGATACTCCAGAGGTACAGGCTGCACCCCAATACCATCATGGACCTAATAAGGGACCTCCACCCATACCTGGATCATCCAACACCCTGGGCCCACGCCATCCCTCCCCATGTCCATGGGCTGTGCAGCATACACCTGCTTGCCTCTGGGAGCTACCAGAGTGTGATAGCTGCAGTAGGAGGAGTATCCCAGAGCTGTCTGTCCCGTTTCTTCAGGAAGTTCCTGATGTCATGACTCAGAGAATGGGAGACTACATACAGTTCCCTGACACACCTGCGGAACTTGCCAATACTAAAACAGACTTCTATGGACTGGCTCACTTCCCGCATGTGATAGGCTGCATTGATGGCACCCACATTCCCCTATGCCCACCTGCAGCCACGGAACACATATACAGAAATCGTAAGTCTACACACTCCATCAACGTGCAGGTGATATGCAATGCAGGGAACATCATCACCGACATAGTAGCTAAATTTCCAGGAAGCACGCACGACTCCTACATATTCCAGAACAGTGGAATATACAGACGGCTACAGAATGGCGATTTTGGAGATGGTTATCTGCCAGGTAAATATGTAGCACACACCCTGAAATGTATTTCAGCTCCATGTGGAATGTGTATGAAACCCATGTACCTCTTGTTCTCTCCCAGGTGATAGTGCATATGCCCTGCGTTCCTTTGTGCTGGCACCGTACCTGAACCCAACCAACAGAGCAGAAAGGCGATACAATGTTGCTCACAGGTCCACCCGCAATGTTGTGGAGAGAACCTTTGGACTCCTGAAGAGCAGGTTCCAATGCCTCCACAAAAGTGGAGGTGCGCGACAGTACACCCCCCTCCTGTGTTGCAAAATTATAGTGACCTGTGCCATATTGCACAATCTTGCGACCAAGGAAGGCACAGAGGTGGAGTTGACACATCATGAGAACATAGATGAGGACCAAGAACATGCTGATCCCCAGGCAACAGGGCCAGCCGCAGTAGATGGCAGATTGAGACGGACTGAAATTACACACCGCTATTTGTAGGTAAAGTATGACACACACACAGGTATACTTCTGGACATGAGTAGTTTATTCTGCACTACTTCATGATGGTCACATGACTGTACCTCAATGTCACTGGCTGCACATACTCAGTTGCTGTCACTGTGTGCAGTAGAGTCAGTTCGCTGCATAGTTCAGTTCTTGCGTCCTCGCACCACATTGCGGGACTTAGCTGCCTTTCCTCCAGGTTCCCTGATGGTGCCTGACTCACCATGGCTGTGCCTGCCGCTCCTGCGCACCTCCTGTACAGGTGTACTGGAGCCACTCCTGCTGGTTGACCCCTCAGTCTCCTCCACACCCGTGTCACCAGCATTGCCTAGGTTTGAGGTCAACATCTGCTCCATTGCAGAGGTTACCCTACCCATGCCCCGGGTTAAGTCAGTGCAGCAGTGCTCTATTGCCTCCTGCATTGAGATGGAGCGTCTGCAGAGGAGAGCTGTGTTGGCAGCGAACCTGTTCATGGCCTTGGTCTGTTGGCGCATGTACTGCCGTTCCCTGGCACGCTGGAGATGTTCCCTATCAAGCTTGTCGGAGAGGACCCCCATGTAGGTAGAAATGTCAGAGATGCCCTGTGCTATCAGGTCCAGGCTAGTAGCCATTTGGGTAATGCCCTTGTCCATGTTGGACATTGTTGCGCTCAAACCGCGCACCTGCCGCTGCATGGCTTGCAGCGATTTGGCCTGCTGCCGTTGCACCTTCACCATCGTGCCCTCCAGCCCACAGAACACTCTCTGACAATCCTGGCCCTCCCCACCATCACGTGCCCTCCTGCCAAGGACAGTAGTGCGCGCTGAGCCTGCAGACATAGTAGGTCTTGGCCTGTCAGGCACTGGCGCACTCTTCTGGCGGACATCTTCCTCATCCTCTGAATCAGAGGTCTGCAGAATCCTCTGCGGGGGCTCCACCTGGCTACTTTCCCCTCCCGGCATGGGCGTGTTTGTGAGGTCTGGAGACCCAAACAACAGAGGGGACATTGGGATTGGTGTAAAGGGTGGGTCTGGTGATGAGGGGTCCTGGGTAGGGTCGTCTCCACCTTCTCCTGCGCTGTGACGATGTTTCCTTTTTTCTTTCTCCCCTCTTTTAGATGGTGCTGCCCTCTCCTCCCTCGGCGGTGCAGAACTGCGTGACGACTCTCCTGTGGAATGAAATTGACATAGTGTCAATGCTGTAGTTTGACTGTGTGTTTTTCTTAATTAAATGGTCTGCACACCTTTGCACAGTCCACATTGCTTGTTTGGGGATGTGTGTGGCATGCCTTGCTGAGTCTTGTGTGGTGTACTTTGCTTCTGTGTGTACATGACTACGTCTACCATGATGCATTGCAGCAATAATTTCTGACCTCTCGTGCTGTGTCATGTGTGTACACAGTGGGGAGCAGGGTTGGGATAGGTGGGGGTGCATGTGGGTACATGCCTCTTACCTTGTTTTTTGGCTGATTTCGCTGTGCTGTCCAGGTCTCCAATCCCATGGATGCATTCAGACTCCATGGTGGATGCAACTTGCTCCTCAATTGGTGTGAGTTTTGGGGCTTTGGCCCTGCCACCTCCTGTCAAACCAGCATCCTTTTTCTGTCCTGCTATCTTCTTCTTGGTGACTATACGCAGGTCATACTACCGTTTCTTGATGTCCTCAATGTCCCGGTGGGTGACTCCTATGGCATTCACTTTGCCCTGAATTGCTAGCCAGATGTTACGCTTCACAGTCTCTGAAACATGCAGAGACTGCCTCCCAAATATTTGGCTGTAGTGGCTGACAATCTCATCCACAGCCACCTGTAGTTCCTCTGGGCTGAACTTCTGCTTCCTTTTCCTCTCAGCAGCTTCCTTCTGGCCTTCCTGAGCCTCCATTCTCTCAGTCTGCTTGCCTCTGGATGCTGTGCTCCTCTCTCCTCTGCAGATTTGATTGTTCAGTTGATTTCCACCTGCATGGGTGTGGCCACTCCCAGGTACTGGGGTGGAGTGCCTCTCTCTCATTGGTTGGATTCACAGGGCCTTGGCTGTGGGGTGTGTAGGCTCTCCCTGATTGGTTGACAGGCTCCCATGGCATCTTTCAAACTCCCAAATCAGTATTTACCGATTCGGTAAATTCCGAGTCGGTGAAATCCGAATCGGAATTTTCCGAGTCGGTGATTCCCATTCATTCCTATGGGCAATGTGGCCCATGGGTTTGCTTGGGTTTCACCGACTCGGATTTTACCGACTCGGTCAATTCCGATTCGGTAATTAATGATTTGGCTTACCGAGTCATACCGAGTCGGTAACTTTTACCGAATTTTTAGCTACATACCATTTACCGATTGGGGAATACCGATTCGGTATGAGTCGGTATTTTCCATGCGGTAAATGGAAATTACTTACATCTGGCCCTAAGTGAGGTAATTTGGCTCAGACAAATGTTGTGTGAGAACCTGGTAACTGTGAGATTGCACTGGATAAAACAGTGGGAGCTGACCCTTAAAGAAATTTGTAAGGAAGGCCGTCATTAATGTTTAATGTACTCTGTTAAAAGGCCATACACTGGTAAGTTGAATTTTTTTTAAAAATTATTTTAATCCTGAGCCACCAACTCCTGCTGCCAGCCTGTCAGCTCTCCTGGTTACAACTGTCTCCCACGAGAAGCTACGATGGTGGTAGAACAGGCAAGCACATGCACAATCTTTAAATCATTACAACACATCCCCTTTACAGGGAAAAAAGAAGAAAGGAAAGAAAGAGTAAGAGAAGAGACTAAAAGAGAAAGAATAGGGACTTTATAGAGTTAACACATGTACTAAAATAGTTCAAAACATTAGAGTAAAACATGGTACTAAAACAGTTCAAAACAATACAAGAGAAATCAATATATTTCATAGTCTTCATACCTCTTAGGAAAACATTGAGACCTTGGAAAAGATGGCGGAGAACTTGACCTGGTGGGCAAACTTGAATCAGGTGAGACATCTGGGCATAAGGTAAATTTAATAGATCTAATATGGATCATAGATCCCTTGTCAGACCCCATCAGCACTGTACCGTGTGCTTGGTCAGACCACCATCTAATCACAGGTCAGAGGAAGATCAACCTTGTAGGGAATAGACAGAGAACCGGGTGGAAAATGGAAAGAAGATGGAATCACATCAATCAGGAAGAGTTGGTGGGACACCTGTTAAACTCAACAGAGTTAAATATAGCCAATGAGAATGTTGAGGCTGGTAGTCAAAAATTACTTGACAAACTGAAGAATGCCATTGATGCTGTTGCTCCAGCAAAAAAGGTGAAATGGGTGGTTAGAGGGATGGGAGCTCCCAGGTTTGATGAAACTCTAAGAGCTAAGAAACAGGCGCTCCGTAAGGTGGAGAGAGCCTGGAGGAGGGATTATAATATCAACACCCGTAACCTATATGTGCAGGAACTGGCACATTAATAAAGGCCATATTAGCTCGTAAAGCAGAATTGTTTGAGAATAGAATAACGACAGCCCGGGTTCCACAGAAAGAAATTTTTAAAGTACTGTAGGAATTGAGAAACATCAAAGAGCAGAAACCTGAGTTCTCCCAGGAAGACTGCCAGAATTTTCAGGACTTCTTTACAAGGAAAATTGAAGACCTCCAGGGTGAAATCTCCCAGGCGCAAAGGTTTGAATGTCCATTATATATTACGCAGGATCCCCCTGATGTACACCATTCTATAAATACACTACCCTTGATTACCAAGGAGACGCTGGTTAGCTTGGCAGAGAGAGTAAACTCTGGCTCTTAGGCAGATCCCTGCCCGCCCAGTGTTTTTAAGCTTGCGATGTCAGGAATTGAAGAGGATGCACTTACCCTCTTCAATAGATCCCTAGAGATGGGACAGGTCCCGGTTTCCTTTAAAGAGGCCAGGCTGATCCCGCTTCTTAAGAAGCCAGGGGCTGATGTTAAAAATCACAAAAACTATAGGCCCATCTCCCAACTACCTTTCCTGGCTAAAATGATTGAGCAGCATGTTTTGATTCATCTTTCAAAACATTTGGAGACCAACGCCCTGTTAGAGCAAAATTAGGCTGGCTTTCGAAAACATCACAGCACGGAGCTGGTGATGGTATCCATCCTAGACAAACTAAGATGTAGACTGACAAAAAGATCCCGGGGGCCCTGGTGCTCTTAGACCTCTCAGCAGCGTTTGACATGGTGAATTACAACCTACTGCTGAAGCGCATGAGAGATCTGGGCATCGGGGGGGACCGCGCTGGGCTGGCTAACATCATTCCTGCAGGGAAGATCGCAGAGGGTCTCTACACCAGCAGCGATAACATGTGGAGTGCCGCAGGGATCTGCCCTCTTACCGCTCCTTTTTAATATATACCTACAGCCACTGATTTCTGCTCTAAATCAACTGGAATGTCAAATTTACAACTACGCCGACGACACACAGATTATCATACAAATTGAGGAGTCACCTGGTACCCAGGCTAGGTTACATAACATCTTAAAATTCAAGAGTAACTGGATGTCTTCCAACTCCTTGAAGATCAATCCAGAGAAGACCGAAGTATTGCCCATTACCACCTCGGGCAACCCTTAGAACGATCTTCTCTGGCCTCAGGAGTTGGGTAGGACTCCGATACCAGCGAGAGTGGTGAAAAGCCTGGGCATCCACATTGATGGTAATCTATCCATGAAAAATCAAGTGTCGTCGGTGGTTGGCACATGCGTTGGCCTCCTAAGACAACTTCGGAAAATCTTTCCAATGCTCTCATTCCCCACGCGAAGGACGGTGGTGTCCGCAATGATTTTAGGACGTCTGGACTACGGGAATGCCCTTAATGTTGGGCTCCCCCAGCAACAACTCTTGAGATTGCAAATAGTGATGAATGATGCAGCTAGATTGATCTTTGGAAAACCCGGAAACACCCATGCCTCTCCTCTTTTACGTCAATTACATTGGCTTCCTATCAGGCAGAGGATTTTATTCAAAGGTCTGTGCATCACTCATTAAGCGGTTTACGGCAATGCGCCTAACTATATCAAAGCCAGACTGGTGCAGTACACCCCTAGAAGGACCCTGCGCTCATCTGAGGACACTCTTCTGGTAAGCCCGCGCTATCGTTTAACCACCCTCGGTGGACGGGCCTTCTCAACCACTCTTCCAGCAGCCTGGAACAAGTTACCATCAGACCTCAGGAAGGAACCAAATTTATTGCCTTTCAGGCGATTATTAAAAACGGTGCTCTTTCGAGAAGCGTGGGGTGTGATATAACTCCATTGTCTGCTCTCTGAAAGGATTAGTTTGTCAAGTACAAGCGCTTAGAGACCAATCGGTGATAATGCGCTATACAAATGTAATAAATAAATAAATAAAATTTAGACTTGTCACCTTGGAACCTAACACGACCAGACATGCTCCACTTACCACTATTATGAACTGTAACTACATTCTTATAAACAGATGTAATGAAAAATGGGTCCATAAACTGAGTGACTCTCTTCCTATGCCACCATTGTTTCTTAATAAGTACCCACTCCCAACCTTCCATGTTGTGGTTTTGGTAGATTTCTTGAAATCAATCCTCTCTTTGTACCTATTTTGATAGAACTTGATTTTATCATTCACCTCCTCCATTTGCAAGATAGGACCTTCAATGAGAAGTAACCACCCAGAATTGAGTTTGGATAATACAACCTCCCTGGCAACACTCGGAAAGGAGATTTCTGTAGAATGGTATTGATGGCAGTGCGATGATCCCACCAATTGTCCCACAGGCCACCCTTGAGAGAAACCTTTATTTCAATTGCTCTATGAACACATGCTTTGACAACTCTGTTCATGCACTCCGCAAGCCAATCCTTGTCGCTAGTGTTAAAAGGCCATACACTGGTAAGTTTCAAAATAATGTATTTCTTTTATTCCTGTGCCACCAACTCCTGCTGCCAGCCTGCCGGCTATCCTGATTACAACTGTCTCCCACAAGACCCTACCATGGAGATAGAACAGGCTGGCACAAGCACATTCTTTAAATCATTACAACACACTCACCTTATGCATTGTTATTCTTTTAAGAATTCAAAACATTTAGGCTAACTCTGTCATACATGCAAGAGATCTCTGACTAAACTAATTCTAATTTAGTATATTTCAAATCTCTCTGCTGTTGTCCTCCTCTTTGTGAACAGTTTATGCTATGTTATATTATGTCATGTCGTGGCATATTATGCTATGTTATGTTATATTATGTCATGTCATGTCATGTCTTGTCATGCTATGTTAGGTTTGGTTAGGTTACTTTGTGTTATGTTACTTTATACCACGTTATTTTATGTTTTATGTGATGTTACTTAGATTGTTTAGTGCTTGTAAGAAATTGAGGGAGTAGAGAACCTACCTCAAATAATAATCACAATCTTTGAAAGGGTGAATCACTAAAGTCACTAAATAAACCTGCGCTTAACCCTCTGGTAGCTTCACAAAAAGCAGTCAAGTTTAACTTAGAGGAAATCTGTAAAGTACTTATGTAATATTCAAACAACAATATAGTAAAAACACAATTCAAGGAAAATCCCAAACCAGTTTAGAAATACGGAGAATATTTAAAATGACACCAAATCAACAAAAATCCAATAAGTAAAACCAGAGATATGAATTTTTAAAGTTTGAATTAAAAAGGGTGTCAAAAAGCCGAGCCAACTGTGGTTATCTGGTCACAATAGACTTGTTTAAAGTCAAAAGTTGAGGCTGACTCTGCTTAGGTCCTGGCGAAGCCTTCTATCTATCTATCTATCTATCTATCTATCTATCTATCTATCTATCTATCTATCTATCTATCTATCTATCTATCTATCTATCTATCTATCTATCTATCTATCTATCTATCTATCTATCTATCTATCAATGGATAGATAGATAGACAAATAAAAGCCATTTTCCAGCCCATAACTCTGCATCTTGCTCCAAAGGAATGTCGGACTGGCTAAAACAACAAGAAGATCAGGTACAAATAATTCAAAATAAGCAGTGAATGAATAAAAAGTTGAATACGTTGAAAGAAGAGACAACAACAAAAAAACAAACAGAGTTTATATGTGACATGGAGAATTATGAAACAGGAAGATATCTAAATTTCAATAAGTAATTTTAAGGGCATCAAATGCAGCCTAAACAGAAAAGAAACAAAGAAATGCATGATGATATTACATTGGACAAAGGCTCGGACACTGTTAAAGAGAGTGACACATCAGAAACAGGAGAAACCAGTACATCGGAAGGAGGAAAACAATAATAAATCTTTTAAGCTCAATTTAGCATTTTGAGATGAGGGCAGAACCTACAACAACATTCAGTAAAAAGTAAGGTTGATCATGAGGGGCTGGTAGAAGTTAGAGAGGACAAAGGAGAAATGCAGATGGAAATGAGAAGGACTTGGATCAAAGATTGCCCCCTGTAAACACTTAATTTCAGAGTCCGAAGTCCAACAAAAACAATGAGCATGGTAAATAGCACAATAATGCTAAACAACTTAATACTTGAGAACTTAATGTACTTATATGATTTATCTTTCTGTCCTATCACAAGGTTCAATTATAAACAAACAGAAATTGATTTTCTTCAGTGGTAAGAACGTGAATGATTAATTGGGGTGGATGGTAGATACCCACAAGTAATAACATCACTAATCTGTTAGGCCCAATGGAAGGTTTGAATAATTTGGTAACCATGGCAAACAGGCTTGACTTGAAGAAAGTTTGTAAAGCATTTAGACATACCAAATCAGGTAAAAAAGTCAAAGAAACAACACAATACAAATCTCCCTCCAATTTATAAAAAGAGAACATTTTAACAAGTAAAATGAAACCAAAGCAACACACATCTAATAAGTGGAACTAGTAAGAAGAATATTTAAAGATTTAAATGAAAATAGTGCCAAGAAAAATAAAGCATCCAATGTAGAGACTGGGTTCAAGGTACAATATCAGGTTGACTGCAATAGAGAGTGAAAGTCTGGAAATCAAAAAGTAGAATAAGATTCTGAGTTCCATTCCAGGAAGGGACTTTGTCACTTTTTTTAAACAAAGTGGTGAAAGTTCTTCACAATTCCAAAGCAGTCACTTTTAAAAAGAGAAAAATCATCCCTTCCCGGATCGCTATTGAAACTTTAGCTGCCCAGAACAGAATGGGACTTAGCTTTCTGCGATCGGTGCAGTTTCCACACTTCATTAAGGTCAAGCACTGGTTGAGAAGCTACAGTCAGGCTAATCCAAACCAGCATTTTTAGACTCCTCCGTCATCATCAAACTATTTCCCCAATTAATATCCCTTTTCAGAATTTGTTTCTTCAAATCCGCTATCACTGCCTTATATTTGTCAGCCAAATCTGGTGATCATGCATTGTTAAGACCCACTCTAGGTGGTTCCTGTATTGGTCATGACACAGCCACCTTATATTCTAACCACAAGTCTACTGGGTCAACAATTTCAAACAACAAATTCAAATCTGTCCACAACATTGGAGAGAATTGTGTTAATTTATGCGCCTCATCATATCATTTAGATGGGTCTTTCCTCAACTTTGGACGATTATGCGCAAAGGCACACAAATCCAACCTTGTCCAAAGAACATGCACCAGATTTCCTCTGTGTACTTCTGTCAAAGGAAACTTAGCCTCTGTACCTTTTCCTCCTTTCGAATCACTTGCTATGCTTTTCCAGTTTTTGCCTCACTTTTCTTCATCTTCATATTATTTACAGTTCCTTTTTCCTTTTTTTCTCAATATTTTTTCAATCGCTCCAGTCCTATGTTTTATCGATCAAATGTTTGATGTTGGCTCATAATGTAATGAGTCCCATCTCTTTAATTAAGTCAGGATTATATCCATTTGTTTGACATTTTTCATCCACCTAATATAATTGCTAATTTTTCCAATTTGTAATGTGCTTTATTAGCACATCTCTCTGATTCTTTGATCAACTTTCTTATTTCATCAGCATTGTAGGTCTACATTACCCTGAAGCATCTCTCCAAAGTCTATCTTCAGAATGCTAATGCAAACTTCAAGTGGTGCTTTTATCACCACTGTCTCTGTAATTTGCTCCATGCTACTAGTGCTAGGCACAACAACTATAACTGAGGTCTCTAACAAGGCACTTGGTGCAACTCCAGTAACAGGCTGCACTGCCACCGTATCTCCTCCTTTATCAACCCCAATCGTAGTCAGAGTTGGGGTCTTGAAATAAACAATTCACTAAGAAATGTGTCATCATCATCATTATCTGTCTCTTCTCCATCTTTCTTCTCTTTTGTCTTACCTTTTTTTCCTTGCTCGCTTTCCATAGCAATAGCAGAAAACGTCTTAACCGGTTCCATTTTATGCACTCTCCATGCCTTCTCTACACTGTCCAGCTATGATTCTAGCAACCCCTATAGGATTTTTAAATAGATCTATCCTTCTTCTCTCTCTCCTTTTTGGTTGCCATATGGTCCCATATATTAAGCACTTCAAACGGTGTAGTTCATCGTACAGGGCTCATTTAATACATATTCTGTCTCAAGGATTCTAATTTTGCCAAATTTGGTGCACCCTCCATTGGAAAGTGCAATTTTTCAAAGTGTGCTGTATACGTATTCTGTTCAGGGTTCCACACACATGTACAATACCCAATCTCTTCCATCATCTCAAATGCTGACGCGCCCACTTTCAGGATTTTTTGGCCCTTTAAGCTTTTCCTCTTTCTTAAGTTTGAGTTCAGTAAATACTTCTCCCATGTTTATACTTATCAAAAATCCAAAATACAGCGTTATGACCAATACAAATGCAGCTCCCTGGCTGAATTGCCAATCACAGTGAACAGGAAACCAACTTCAGAATCACAATAAACCTTAGAAAATCAATAAACTCCTTGTGTATTTACTCTTGAAAGGAAAATTAAAGCAGTATTTCACATAGAGTACTCTAAACCAAGAGGAAAAGAAGAAACTGAATTCTGAGGTGAACAACAGAAAACAAATACTAGCAAAAGAAGATTGATTCTCAAAACAATCCAAACCACCCACTAGGCAAAACTTTTGACCAGCAGACTTCTACCTCCTGAGTTAATGTACTTTACCATGTGCACTCAGGGAAAGCACAGTGGCCCACATGCATCAAGCATTTTTGTAGTCGCAAACGGTGCGATTACTTAAAATCGGCCGTTTGCGAATGCAAAAGTGCTTTTTGGGATGCATGAAGCAATTTTAGAATTCGCAACATTGTTGCGAGTTCTAAAATTGCGGGTGCTTTTAAGAAGTCGCAGATGTGCGACTTCTTAAAAGCAATGCATCATTACTTTGACAAGTGGAAATTCGCAATTAGGGTTCCAAATTTACCGAGTGGTTGAACCACTCGGTAAATTTGGAAAAAGTGTTTAAAATGCTTTAAATGTTTTTTTTTCAACATTCGGTATTTCTTTGGAATTCGGTAAAAATTGCGATTTTTACCGAATCACAAAGAAATACCGAAAACAAGCACTGGCGTTGCCAATAGGTCTCGCAGTAGGAAAGTTGGAGCTATTGGTTTTGTAAATGACAAAGCCCTTTATGTTTTTTAAATGAAAACAAAAAAAAGGCATCGTTATTTGCAATTGTAATAGCTCCAACCTTCCTACTGCGAGACCTATTGGCAACGCCAGTGCTTGTTGTTCACTGCGGCAAATGCCTCATTTCTACTGATGGAAAAGATGCACTTAAAGTGCTCTGTTTCTGATGTGCATTTTTTTGCGGTTTTCTACAGCGTGAACTTGAAGGCATCAGAGCGCTTTACTCGAGCACCAGTTTCGTTACAGGCGGACACATTTTTGGGCATTGGGAAATTAAGTGATCTACCCAGAATCACAGGATGTTCAAACATTAGCCTTATGCCAGACTCTAAAGTTGTTCCCCACCTTTAGAGACGGCCCTCCAGCCCTTAAAGCCACAACCTAATTGCGTTACACCATAGCTTCCAGCAATATTTCCATGCTAAGAATTCAAATATCATAAAGCTGATTTTGTGAAACGGATGAGCATACTAATTTAACCGTATCGCCAGAAGCAGTATTTAGGTGCCTGCCATGCGATCAGTAACTCTGCCAAGATGGAGCGTCAGCGTCACTCAGAAAACTCCAGTCCGCTTGCTTAAAACTGGGCGTCACCTACCGACCACAAGAAGGTCGGCTAAAAAAACAAGATGGGCATTTAGATATCGGGAGCACTGTACAATAGCAGAAGTCTAGCACAAGCTTCTTCAAATTGTTGGTATTCCTGTCGCATTGGCTAAGATCATGCAATTCGTCGCCACTGATGAACAATGCAGTGCTCCATGAAAGATACATTAATCTATATAACAAGAGGGGAGCTGGGTAGAGGGTGGATTGTTGAAATAACTAGGAAGACAGTGGGTGAGGGGTGAGGGGGGAGGCAGGAGTGTTGCAGGGGGCGAGAGGAGGCTGCGTGTGAAAGAAAAGGCATAGGGGAGGAGAAGCCTCAGAGCGCACGCTGGGCGAAGCCCTTAGATGTGCTGTGAGCGGCCGGGAAAGTGAATAATTAGGGGAGGAGCATCCAGCTTTGCTAGTAGTATCAGTGAGGGACCCCGGCGCCGGTGTGGGGGGAGTTGTAGATTTTGTAATTTTTGTGACCGACAAGAAGAAGCAGATATGGTGCCACTGAGAAAGCCACCGAAGTTCCTTTGCAAGAGTTTTACAACAAAGCAGGAAACAAATTAACGTGGCATGGCGCCAGTGGCAAGTTGAACACATGCTGTTTTACAACAGCGGATGCTAGCACGTGTTTATGAGCGTGTTTGCAAGATAACCTAGTCAATGGAAGAAGGCAGCAGAGGAATTGTTGTAATTTTAGAAAGCATAGGTACGGAATTGTAGTTTAATAAGAAGCTTAACAGGGTTAGAAGACACAGACATAAAAAAATTATATAACGGAAGGGTAACCGGGAGGGTAGAGCACCCTGTGATTAACTTGTAATTTAATGGGGAACAGCAGAGGCAGACGATAGAGGCTCGTAGTTGTAATTTGATGGGGAACATGGCATAATAAACTATAGGTATATAGCTGTGGAAAATTGTTAAGGGACTTGTGGAGAAGTAAAAATGTTTGCAAATGCAACATAATATGGACGGTGTTAAAATAGCAATGCTGTTAGTGACAATGGACATTAAGGGCATATAATTGCAGCACGATAAAAGTGTTGTCCATAATTAAGCGGAGTGAACGGGGCTGTAGCTACATAGAAATAGTGCAGTGTTGAAATAGACAGACACTATGCTGTATGTAAATTTGATTGGTGGCTGGGCTAAACTGAAGGGATGTAAGGGCTAAGTGCGGTACGAGTAATAACAGTTTTAGAGTGTAGAGGTTATGTGTATTGCTAAAGTAAATATAATATTATTAAAAAGCACGCAAAAAGATTGTGCTTCCGTAAAAAAAAAGCACCAGTAAGTAAAGTAAAGAGCAGAAATGTTTTCGACAATCGCATTCATTCAGCTTCTTTTTTTATTGAAACACTTGAGTGGCTCGGTCTGATTTCAGGGAGCTCTGGGCAACACCTGTGAAGGCTCGTGTGTATGTGTTCTATTTATAACATATCTGTGGGTTCAGTAATAAGGTGCGGGTGCTTCTAGAGAATCTGCAGCCGCCCGATAGATCCAATTGTTTTTGCAATTTAGCGCGTGGATGCAATTGTAGCAGGAGAATGATGTAATGTGCCTCGAAGTCCATTTTAGCTGCGTCATTGATTAAAGAAAGGCGTGTGTCTTTTTCCTCCTCTGCCCAGGACAGCTCATAGGTGGACACAGGCTCCTGCACTCCACTGACAGGGTGGACTCACTCACGGGTCTGTGGAGACTGGTGGAGGAGGGGGGGAGAGGGAAGAACAGGAAGGGGGGGCGAGAAGTGAAGGATTGTGGGGAGAGAAAGGGGGAGGGGGCTCTAAGGGTGAGAGTAAAGGGGGAGCTGAGAACCCCACAGAAAAAGAGGGATAATGAGGTGTAGTGGGAAGAGACAGGGAGACAATGGGGGAGACTTGATGAGAGAGTGAGTGACATGACGCAAAGGAGAGAGAAGAGAGTAAAGAAAAGTCACAGGCTGAGCTGCCTTCGCTTCGACGTGCATACACTGCATGGGGGCTGTAATGGCAGAGCCAAGGGCGGGGCGCTGTAATTGGAAGAAGTGACACAGCAAGGCAAGAAGGCAAGAAGAGGGAGAGGGGACATACAGCGAGAGAGAGGAGACAAAATAATTGTAAACTTAGAAAACAAGGCTGTGATTGCGTGGAGAGAGAGGGGAGGTGCTGGTGTGGGAGGGGGAGGCTGTGATTGCATGGAGAGAGAGGGGAGGTGCTGGTGTGGGAGGGGGGAGGTGCTGGTGTGGGAGGGGGAGGCTGTGATTGCGTGGAGAGAGAGGGGAGGTGCTGGTGTGGGAGGGGGGAGGTGCTGGTGTGGGAGGGGTAGGCTGTGATTGCGTGGAGAGAGAGGGGAGGTGCTGGTGTGGGAGGGGTGAGTTGCTGGTGTGGGAGGAGTGCTGCTAGATGAGGAGAAGCCTGATGCCAGATGGGGGCGGGAGAGGCTGGGCTTGCATGCGATGCGCGTGCATGTTCGCGTGAACTTCATGAAAACCGTGGGGCTGAAAGCCCTTTGGTTTGAAGAGAAAATAGCCGACTTGAATTCTCCCCATTTCCCATTCCTGCGGAATGGTAAAGGCGAGACCTAAAAATGATGCATAGCATTTTGCACTTCTTAATTTGCGATTCCTTATTTTTCGCAAATTAAGAAATGCAAAATGACACAATGATGCATGTGGGCCAGTAACCCAGAATTAATCCCTTGACCTGGAAAAAGAAACTTATTGAAACAGAATCGCTATCAATGTATAAGCGTTGCCTCAGCTTTAAACACCACAATACAGAAAAGGTAATAATATCTCAAGATTTTAGTTTTTTAAATAAAAATCCAATAACCTAACATATTTAACTTTCTCTAAATAATATCAAATGTGTTCAACAGTATGAAAAATACATCAAAACAGTGATAAACCCACCAATTCAAGCAACAATCATAATTGTGTAGCCCAAAAACTCACCACGGAAACAGAAATCAAACTTCACAGGACACAGTTAATCATGCACTCCAAACTCATTCAGGACGGCATGGTAATACAGTTGGTCACCTCAGCAGGGGATCCAACACTGGGAAACTGGCAAAAATGTCCAACAATTTTTTCCTTGCATTTGGGCATTAAAGACCAAATACTCTCTAAAAATCTTTTGGGAACCCTTAAAAGAGGAGGTGCTCTAATTCTACCCATCCACTGCTACCACCTTTGTGGGAGCTGAACCCCAATAATCATCTAAACCCCAATGATCTATCACCCAATTTACCATATTATTTCAGCTTCTGAAATCCGTGATTGAGCTAGCTGTTAGTGACTGCACTCCTCATCAGGTAAAGCACATTTTTAGGAGAGTTGAATGGAATAAATATATTTAACACATAAAGGACTGAGTTATAGATCACAAATAGGCACAAGATTTTTTTTACAGAAAAATGAAAGATGACTCAATAGAGAATAGGCAAATATTGTCATTTAATGGTCAGAGCAAAACTACTGGGAAATACATTCAAAATCCTAAAGCTTATTTAGTCATTATTTTACACAAACAAAGTGTCTGAAGAGTACTGAGAGTTCAATAGAACACTGAAAATAGCTAAGTACCCCCATCTATGACAATAAGAGAATAAAGCTCACGGAAAAAGTATGGGCCAAAATAATGATCTCCTCCAAAATACAATAAGTCAGAAGGATTTATTGCAAAACCACATATTTTATTAATAGATTCTGCAAATTCGCAATTCCATGATTATGGTTAGGGCCGCGTTTGACAAATCAGAAACACCATAATAATTAAAAACATGCAATTATTTAAACATTAACCCATTTCCTCAGGTAAAAAAAATTGTCAATTGCTTCCTCAGCCAGTGCACTTCAGAAATGTATAACACAAATGAAATATTTCTTGAACCATAGCTCATTATATTCATGGCTTCTGATACACTTCCAGCAGAAGTGGGTGCTTCATGGAAGCCTCATTCAGAATACACACTTTCTAACATAATATCATACACTACTGATACATTTATGGCATCTGCTTGCCTCTTTGATGAACAAGAGGAGAAATGGATTTGTAGGGAGTCACTGATTGGGAGGGGAAAGAGCTGGAGTATGCTGAATAGAACACAAAAAGGCAGCACTCAGTTTAACATTAATGGTGTTTAACACGAACATATGACGTAATTATTCATAGCATAATCAAGACTTCTATGTGACCCAACATTTAGTTTCTGAAGCAACCTCACAACTTATTTAGTTAGAACTATATGCATCATTAAAACTAAAGCATATAAAAAGAATTCTTACAATATTTGCACATTTTACATATTTTGATAAGTGCTACGACAATGGCTGCTTGAGAAGAAAAACTCATGAAAATGTTGAACCCTAGCTCCGCTGGCACCGAGGGAAACCTAGCAAACCTATACATTTTTAAAAACTAGACACCCAGGGGAATCCTGGATGGGGTGACTTGTCTGGCTCTTACCAGGTTATGTTACCCAGGATCCCTTGCAAACCTCAAAATGTGTCTAAAAAACAGATTTTCCTGACATTTCTGTGGTGTAAAGTTCTGTAATCCGTGTGGATCCACAAAATTCCATGCATTGGAGATATGGTTGCAGACCATATCTCCAATGTTGTAACATGGATCAGAATTTCTGTGTTTATCAGCTTGTTTTTTCATTAAAGTCTTATAGTTATTTAAATATGTTTTGGCTTTTTTTAAATGTCCAGTACATTTTGCAAACAATCAGTGACTGCAGATATAAGGGAATACTCTACAGAAATTGGCAACGCCTTTAGATGACATCCATATAAGAAGTAAAACGGGTTACAATGTGTTGCAGAATGAACACTGTTCCTATAAATTAACTCTGCTAATGGCAAGGCCTTATCTCATTCACTAGTAATGTCAGCCATTAGGCAATGTATGGTCTGAAGTAGTGTCTGATTTGCCCTTTCCGTTTACCCATCAGTTTCTGGATGAAAGGCTGTAGATAGGGCTATTTCCATTTTTAGGTTTTTACAGAGTGCTTTCTAAAATCTAGACATGAACTGACTGCCACGTTTGAAAATAATCTTAGATGGCAGGCAATGCAAACAGACAATATTAGTCATAAAACGTTACTAAATTCAACTGAAGTTGGTATTTTATGCAATAGAACGAAATGTGCCGTTTTTGACAGATTATCTACAACTACAAGGATTGTAGTGTACCCATTGGCTACTGGTAAATTAGTAATAAAGTCTACACTAATAGAATGCCATGGGCTTGGGGAAATAGGTAAAGGTTGTAATAACCCTGTTGGTGCTTTATGTAAAGAGTTATTTCTAGCACAAATGGGATAAGATTCTATGTAGTTTTGAACATCTTTAGACAAGTAGGACCACCAAAATAGTTTCTTACAAATATCTAAGGTCTTTTGATATCCAGGATGACCTGCTAAGGCTGAATCATGATTTTATGTTAACACTTTATTTTGCAATTCGGTAGTTGGTACGAATAAAATACTATTATGGTAGAACTTGTCCTGAATTGTGTTTTTTGCAATTTCTAAACATTCCTGAACATTTAATGTGTCGTATCAAAGTCATGAAACTTTGTTGTACAATAGGTGCTACAATTTTGTTAGGAGGAATAATAGGAGGGATTTCCATCTCTTTCTTTAAGTCAGCTGTATGCCCATAACGTGACAGAATATCTAATTGGATTTGTTTTGAGCCTGGCCTGTGAGTAATGAGAAAGTCAAATGGGCTAAAGAAATGTAACCATTGCATTTGACGAGGTGTAAGTGCTTTGACAGAAAGGAAGAATAGCATATTCTTGTGATCACTAAAAATTGTCACAGGCTATTGAGTACCCATTAAAAGATGTTGCCACTCTGTAAAGACTAGTTTCATTGCTAGTAGCTCCCTCTAAGCCACTGTATAGTCCTGCTCAGCAGGAAGTCATTTTTTGAAGCAAAATGATACAGAATGTAATTGCCCATCCTGTGAATCCCTCTGGGAAAAAACTCCTCCCACTGCAACCGGTGACGCATCCGCTTCCACAAAGAAAGGGAGCTCAGGATCAGGATGCCTCAGTAACGGTGCTGAAGTAAATTTTTCTTTAAATCTGGTGAAAACTTGAGCTGCCTTGTCTGTCCAAGAAAGAGCCTGTCCTTTTTGCAACAGTTTAGTGATAGGCGCAACAGTTTCTGCAAACTGAGGGATAATACGCCTTTAAAAGTTGGCGAATCCCAACACTTTTTGTACTTCCTTAACAGACATCGATTCTGACCTATCCTATATGACACTCCCTTTCTTTGGATCCATCATTATGTCAGCTGGTGATAAACAATACCATAAAAATTGTACAGTATCAGTATTAAATATTCACTTCTCTAATTTCGCCAACAGGTGGTTTTCTTGTAATTTTTTCAACACTGCCTTCACGTGCTGCACATGTTCTTCTTTATTTTTTTAATAAATGAGAATGTCATCTCTGTACACTATTACACAGATGTCTAGAAACTCGCTTAGGCCCTCATTAATAAAATATTGAAAGTCCACAGGGGCATTACCCAGACCAAAGGACATGCATTGTATTTGATTAAACCAAACTTGGCTCTAAATGCTGTCTTCTACTCATCATGCTCTTTGACCTGTATAAGATGATAATCCCCTCGAAGGTCCAACTTTAGTGTACACAGTGGAATGACGCAGCTGGTCAAGTAAGATTGGGATCAATGGTAAGGGATACTTACTTTAAATAGTGGCTATATTCAACTTACAATAGTCAATGCACGCTCTTAAGCCACCATCCCTTTTTGGGATGAAAAATAGCGGCGAAGAAACGGGGGACATAGCATTTCGGATAAAGCCTAGGGCCAATAGAGCATCCAAATAACTTCATATGTTTGGTGTTTCTTCCTCTGAAAGAGCATACACTCTACTACTGGGAAGAGGAGCTCCTGTGATTAAATCTATACAACAATCGTATGATCTACGTGGGGGTAGAGTAGTAGCTTTTACAGGGTCAAAAATGACTTTAAACTCCTGATATTTATTAGGTATAGTAGGAGAAGGTGTTGTGGTGGTGGCGCCATGTAATATCGTCATGGAGTCAATGTGTGCTTCCTGGTAACAATGTGAACGGCAATGTAAAGAGTCTAAAGTCACTGTTCTTAAATCCCAATGAATTTTAGGATTGTGCACCATCAACCACGGTACACCTAAAATAAGTCCAAAGGTGGGTGTGTCTATGAGGACAAAGCCTATTATTTCTCCGTGACCATTCTGACAGACCATAGTGATGGGACAAGTCTGATTGGTTATTAATCCAGATGACAATGCAAAACCGTCAACAGCACAAACTGGTTCTAGTTGTGCCTTAGATTCTGAGAAAATATGCAATTGTTGTGCTAATCGGATATCTAGGAAGTTTCCTGTCACTCCTGAGTCTAAAAGAACTGGAACCGAATGTCTGATTTGTGTACTTTAAATCAATATCACTTGCATGATGAAATGTCTGGGTATGTCCCTTTATCTCTCTCCCTCTTTCCATCTCCCTTTATACCTGTTACTCTCTCTATTTTGGTCTTGCTTTGTGTCTCTCTCCCTTTGCGCCTGTTCCTGTTCCTCTCTTTGTCATTCTGTGCCCATTATTGTCCTTGTCCCTTCTCTGTCATTCTGACCTTCTTTATGTTCCCCTGTGCCTATTAACTTCTTCAAAAAAGAAGTGCCCCTTCTTTATTAGGAGCTGGGGGCCTCGAAGGCCTTACACTAGTGTACAGTGCATAAGGACGGACAATGTCTCATATAAAGTTAAGGAAATTGGAGTAGATATGTACCATTTCTCACCTTACCCAAGGGACAAAAGGGGTTTATAATTTAACTCTCTCCTGATGTTTGTAAGCATTGGGAGAGGTCAAAAAAGAATGCTTGGCAATGGAGTTGTTATTTCACAGCTCTTCCCTGCTTGATAGTTATGGGGTATTATTGACCTTAAGCCATCTTGCCTAAGTGTGGGGGGGTTTGTTTTCTAACCACTTCTGTTGTGACCAAGGGAGTGGGTAGTTTATGGCCTCATCACTTCCCCAAGCCAGTCCTTGCTCACCAGAATTGAATAACCTGCCCACCAAATGTAATGTATATGACCAATATTTACAAAAGAAAGATCATCTAACCACACAAACTTACTAAATAACAAGATATATTCAAAGAAAGATATTATATAGTATCCATTGTTGTTGATTGGGAATTATATTGGTAAAGGAATATGTCATGTCACCAGTGGATGGGTTATGTCACTTTTGATGTCATCAGTCTTATCAAATATCACTGAGTTGGGTACCGAAGAAGTGCACTCCAAAGATTGGTTGGCTGGCCTCTTGTGTGGCTACAGGGGCACAACAAGCTTCCAGGGACCTTCTCTGAAACTGCTTAGCTGACCAACACCAACAGGACCTGCCAGAGCACCGCTGCTGTCCTCTGCCAGGAATGACTTTTGATCCCCAAGAGGTCCTGGAACCGTGTCTGGCTGGCATCAGAGTGTACTCCTCCTGCTGAAAAACTATAGAGATGATGTAAATCCAGAGGTTGAGGGCTCTTTGTCATGCAAGCAAGCTTCTCATGTTAGCACTGATCATGGTTTCTTCCACCAACATGAAGTTCTGATGGTGACCTGCTCTTTGCGTCAAACAGTGACACCCTGCATCAACCTCTAATGGGAATCTCCAGCGTTAATTGCTCCTCGCTCCTACATCGAACTCCTTGTGGCCCTCGCCAATGAGATGATCCTGCTGAGACTCATTGCATGGATTTGGGCTTTGAGAAGGCAAACTCTTCACCCAGACATAGCTGATCCCTGTATCTAACTTAAGGTCTATCACGAGTGGCCTGAATTTGTGACTATAATCCGGTCCAACACGAGCAGAGAGCCAGGAGTTGCACATTTTGCTTCTAGTTACTATTGTTACATTAGACTTTAAAAATTCATACCTCTGGTACTTCTTCCTGCATTTTTGCTGTTTCAGTGTCATTTTATTTATTAAAATGTACTATCTTATTGTAAATTGGTTTGGGATTTTTATTGCTATGTTTCCTCTCTATTACTGCTTGAGTTCTGCATAAATACTATACAAATTGCCTCTAAGTTAAGCCTGATTGCTTTTTGCCAAGCTACCAGAGTGTTAAATACAGGTTTATTCAGTTACTTTTAAGTATTACCCAAGGACTGTGTTGAATAACTGAGCAGGGCTTCAACCACTCTTAACTAATACCCAATTTCTTACATCAAAAAGGATACATTCCAGGAAATTCCAAACTGACCAATGGCAACTGAATGCCCCCAAAGGCTCTTTTAGGAATAGGACTTATACTTTTTTCTTTACTTGTATACTTCCAGGCTTCAGCAGAACCAATCTACTTGGTGTATCCGACATGGGCTAAACTGTGGTCTGCCTCAAATTGTGCATGAGTTTCAGTCTACAGTGATCATTGACTACATGAAAGGAAGTAGAGGACTCGTCAGGTAAGTCAAAGTTCCTGTATTGAAGTCCAAAGTAAGCGACTGGTCTGAGCAGTCACCAACACCAAGTGCTGCTCCTGACCATTCCAAATGCCACCATTCTAACATGGAGCCCATAGACATGGTGCCATGTGCTAGTATTGAAAGATACAGAACCCAACCCAACTATTGGTGCTTTGGTTTTTTCGGCTCTATTTTTACTTGTCTTTGGATATAAATATCTCTGGTTCCCCTTTTGTATTTTTGTTGTTTTGGTGTAATTTTTGTAATATAGCAATTATTATTTAAGTGAAATTTGCTTTGACAAGAATATCTGAATAAATGTGTCCATGTTAGTTGCTCTTAATCTGGAACTTTAGTTACATTTACTCACTTAGAATGAACCAAGACTAGTAGTATAGGCATGGATTTGTTTTTTGAATGAGAGTATGGAAATGAATTCAATGTCCCTTGTGACATGGATACATGGGTAAGGCTAACATAGCGCTTTGTACATAATTAAAACAGTGGTGCATACTATGCCTTTAAATTATGTGATGTGGCAACTGGACACGGGAGCCTGTGTTCTAATTTTACTAAATGATTGCACTTTGTGAACAATGCAACTGGTGATATGCAATTAGATATTGCCTTAGAGCAGTTGCCAGTTGCTGTTTTTAGCCACATTTGTCTGAATTGATGCCCTGGAAAATGTGTGCATTGAACTCTATTTGGCCACTTCTAAACAAAAGGGAAGTACAGAAACTTCAGTTGATCAAAAGCAAAGCTGCAAAACTTTGTATTGATATCAGAAGAGCAAAATACATAAATTTCACTGAGAAGGCTCTCCATTTACTGTAAGTGGCGTAGACAATTACGTTACAAGCTCTTTGTGGTGCATACAAAGTTTACAAAGGCATTACTCTGGAATATTAATTAAAATAGATCCGCCTTACAAGTCATGTTGCAATCTCATTAATCTGCCAACAAAATCAAGGACTATAAAGTACAAAAGGAAAATTCGACAGGAAGCCGGGTCATCGTCACCAAAATTCTGTTATGTTCTTACCAGGCAACTCACTTTTACAAGAGCTATGTAGATAGAACGCTTCAATTAAGCCTTCCAACTGTTATCTGAAGATGCTGGAATGCTTCTGCCCTGCCACTTACAAGGCATCCAGCCTGCAATGAACCCCAGGGCCCCTCCCATAGCCCCAGCAGGACCATCACAAAGTTCTACCAATGCAGACACTGACAGAGCAATGAGGACATTGATGGACCGAATGTTGCCATTGCTGGAAACAATTTTAGCCTTCCTAAATGGCTAAAAACGATATGCTGACATACAGCCACTACCAAAATAAAAATAAAATCAATATATTTGGTTGTGACTGTGCCATCAGAGCAAAGCTGTTTGAGCTTTTAAATTAAGCACATTTAATTGAGAATAAATCACTATATAAATTAACTCTCAACCAAGAAAAAAATAAAGGTTGACCGTCATATAAGTTCCAACTTAAAGGGCCTGATTATGAGTTGAGGCTTTATTTATTGCCTGGATAAATAATGATACCACGGGGTACCTTATGCAATAAATAACGCCTATTATGAGGTTATGGGGAATGGCATGCAGATTTTGGTTTTTAGTGCTGCAAAATCCGCATGACACAATAAATATCTTATGTTTTCCTCTGGTAAATTTCTGCAGGTTTGATCTACCGAATGAATGTTGGGTTATTTAATGTATCCGATAATTATCGGATGCATCAAATAAAATCACACATAATTTAACATTTCACCCACAATTAGGTCCCAAGTGTGGAACATTGTGAGAAGCCTTGCCAGTTTTCTTTAAATGAGGTGTAAGAGTCTTATGCCATAGCGTTTACTTTCAGCATGAAAATCAGAACTGAATTTTTAAGCCTTTTAACATTTTCATTTTGACTGGACTTTGCAGGCTACCTTATGATGAACTCACACATATACAAGATGCCATTTGTGGATTGTGAAAAAAGTGTGAATGTACTACTATCAATGATTGCTACTATCTTTAAATGATTAATTAGTGTGACCTCTTGCATTCTGCTTCTATGTACTCACATGTTTTTGTTCTCACTTTCTATAATGTTGCCACCCATAAATAGCAAAGTGCCTGCTTTCCATCATTCTAATAGTTAAATGATGACACCACTATATAATTGAAACAGCAACAAAGGTCACCTTGATGGTCCTTCGTCCGCTAGAAAGTAGCTCACGGCACCACTGTTGCTTGATGTGACAGAGCGTCTGTCTGGCAGCAATTTTTATATATTTATCATAAAACTGCCTCCTCAGAGGCCAGCAATATACAGTTTACTTAAAAAATATAGTTTAAAATTAGTTATACACTCTCATAATATCAAGAATGCTTTGAAAATATAAAAAGCTGATAGAATATTTGACCGTTTCATTATTAAATAGGAAATATATTGCCTCCTGAGGAGTCACTTAAGCATCTTAGTCTAATAAATCTTCTTCCCTAGATTCTATTTCTGGTGTGGAACATTCACAAAGAGAAGACAGTCGACTGGAATATCCTATTGAAAAATTCTTCGATGCAAACGTGTTAATAATTTTTAAACAGCGTTTAGGAAGCAGACATGTGTAGGTCACATGTTAAAATGTTGACCACTGAAACACTATGCAATCAAAATATTGTAGGTAAATATCGATTTACTAGTCTTAACTTCACATTTATGTATCTTAGTCATACATATATTTCACTAAAAAAACAAAGGTTGAAGTGAAGGGCTGAAATGAGATAAAAACGAATGTTTAAAAAATAAAATTCACCAGTTCTAGTTTACTGAGCCAACTATAAATTGTGCCCCTGCTAATGGCCTCACATATTACATCACTCATGACAATCAAATGACATTATTGATAACATTGGTGATGACATCTCAAATGACATCACTGAAAATATCACCATAGTATTAAACTGCTTAAAGTCGCTGAGTGAACAACTGTGGGTGTATAGCAAGGAAATAGAGTACGTCCTTGAGGCTAGTGAAGCTGTGCATGCTCAAAGTTACATGGTGTACAGTCTGCAAATCACTAGTGTTTTGGATGCAATTAATACTCCATGTTAAACAAGGTAAAGGCTGAACACCTGTGAAATGTGTTACAGAGTATTATTTCAAAGTAGAATATTCGTTAACTTCAAAGCCTATTGCAAAAAAATAGAAAGTAACCCCAAAGGTTTCTATTGACAATAGATTACTAAGCAGTGTATATCTAGGCACATCCCCATGTTAAACTGTTGTAACATAGTGCTATAGGCAAATTCAGTTTAAAGGAGATGTTTATATGGTGTGGAAGTTTATTTTCAGAGCTTTGTAAAAACGTTTGATTCATTGTAGACGAGTCAATAAAGTAGAAATAGAGATGTCACACTTATAAGTGTTGTAAGGAAGTGACCTTGGGTTACCCAGCACATCTTTCTAAATTTTACTTTTTGTGTATGGACCCTGAACACTGGGGCACTTCTGTCCAGCAACCAGTGTATTCTCTCTGCCCCTTAAAAACATGTACAATTAGCTAATTCCTGATTAGCATATGTAAAGTACTTATTAGTCCCTTGTTTATGGTACACATGGTTTGTAAGTTTAATGTCACTAATGGATTGCAGCACCACTCACTAAATGACAATTGAAAACATGACTCCAGATCTAAAACTGTAGCTTAGCTACGCTGTTTTATAGTTGCCATTTTGACTGTTAAAAACACCTTTTTAGCAGACTTAAACCTTCCTTTATATATTGTTAGGTCACCTCTACCAGCCCTGAGAAAGGGTGCATAGTATTAAAATGTAGGGCATTTGTATTTACTGCTTTTAGGTGTTCTTAGAAGTGAAAAAAGCCCCAAACCCATTTTCACTGTAGCAAGGCTGGCTGTGCCTTAGAAAACACTGGGTTCCCCTATTTCACTTACTAAAGTTTATTTCAGAGGGACGCTAGCTAGAAGAATTACTCAAACAGCCATTTGTATAGTTAAATAACGTCCAACTTAAAGCCAAAGTGGAATTTTGTCTAACTATTTCAGAAATATTGACGTTAGAATGTCACAATTTTTCTGTCTAAAGCCTCCTGTAGCTTTTTGAAAGTTCATCCTCAGCTACCGTTTGGCAGCTTGATTGCCTTCAGCCAGGAGGAGTGACTGTCTCCTAGGAAGAGGAACAGAAGGGCCACTATGTGAGAGAAGGTGTGGCCTATTCCTGACAGAATGCCCTGTCACAGGCAGATGTAACTCACACCAAGACCTGCCATGTCCCATTGTCCAGGTAGTCAGGATGGTACCAAATCTAATGGGGTGGGGTGGCTGTTTCAGAACTAGTTTCAGGGGAAGTTTCTCATTTCCCAAGAATTATCTCTGGGGTGTGCCAGAGTTCTGCCAAGGTGGAAAAAAGATTATGTATGTTGGATATTTACAGAGTAGTGCATTGTGGGATTGTTTAGAGATACCCCACAGGACATGATGTCAAAGTGGGTAGAGTTGCCTTTGGGAAAATTTCCTTATTGATCAGAGAGTCTCCCCCCATCCATAAGCTAGTGGGGGCATACATGTGGTACCCTTGGGTAACTTCTTCAGAACACCTCTGGACCTATGGAAGACAGAAGAGTGGACTCCAAGGGCTAACTGGCTAGCCCTCTCTTAATATCCAGAAACACAAAAACTGAAAGAAGTACAAGCCTCTTCTGAGCCCAGATGACCAGCTCCAACTGGATTTGCCCTGATCCCTGCTTGTGACTTCTGGGGGATTGAGTCCTAACCCCCAAGTGGTGCACAAAAGGTCTTCATCTGGACCGACGCCAAGCGGCACCCCCCTGAGGACGATACATTCCTGGACTTGATCTTCGAATTTTGCCCACTTGGAGTTTTTTTGACTTTGATGTTGAAAGCCTTGAACTCCCTGCAAATGCCAAGGCCCCAAGATGGCTGCTGTTGAAAAGACTCTCTTCACATTCAGCTGACACTCTGACCCACTGATGACCTCATTGACAAGGATCTTCTCCTATAAAAAAACTAAATCTGAAGGTAACCTTTCCACCAGACCAAATCTGGCCCCTGTATACAATCCACGCTCCATCATAGTCAGTCTGATCTTTTAACTATGACCTGATATAGCTCTACTAAATACCCATTGTAGGAAGGTGGAATCTGACTATATGGTTACCCCCTCTTTTTTCCTGGTGTTTTGCTGGTTTTTTACTTAGTTGGCCTGGGACCCTGCTATTCAGGGCCCCAGACTGTCGGCTTTCTCTATAAAATGGACTCCTTGTACTTTAGGTAGGTCCCAGATTGGTTACTGGGTCACCCTTGTGAGTCCATGTATAGTGTACCATAGGTACCCAGGGCAAAGGTGCACCTTAGGCCTACCAGGGGCTGCAGCATGTATTGTGCCACCCCTGGTTTGCCTTCCAAACTGACACCACAGGTCTGTTCACACAGTCTGGGTAAGGTGGTGTAATCACCCCTCATTTAGATATAGTATACCTATATCTACCTTTATATATAGACACATATACACCTATAAGCCACTCCTATGTTAGGCCTCGACAATCCTGGAGGCAGAGTGCTTTGTTTTATGTGAGAGAGTGCCCCAGCATGAGCTGAGCCCCTCTGCAGCTTTTGGAACCATCTCCTTATAGCTGTTCTATGATATAGCCATACCATATTGAGGTAATAGAAATTTTCAGGTAGCTAATGTGTCCCCCACTCGCACCCTATCCATGCACCCATGTTCCTTGTATGTTGTGTAACTTCTTTTCCGTACCTGCTAGAAAGACGCATATGCTTTTGCGTCCATTCTTAACATGTCAGCTATCCAGTTCTGCAAGAAAATCCCGTTAATTAGGCTTCTAGGCCTATGGTGCCAACGTCTTTACATGGTACACTTTTGAATCTCGCACACATTTTCTCCATGTTTCCTGGCTCAGTCGAGCTAGGCCCTTAATTGAAGCCCCGAGTCTCATCTCTCCTGTCTCTGATAGCTGTATGCATCCCTGACCTCTGCCTTACTTCCTGCCCGGCAAAGCGGTGCCCGGCTCGGCCTGGCCTGCCTGCCAAAATCGTATTTTGCCTACAGTTATCTGCTCAGCCTCCTCGAAAACACATTCCAGTCTAGTGAAATAGGTAAACATATTCCCGGCTACAGAGCAAAGGGCCCGGCCTTCCTGTCCTCCTTGCAAGTGATTTACTGAACCCGTTACCATGGTAGGCCCATGGCCCCGCGCTTTGCACCAAGACACGTATGCACGCACTAGCATTCAGTATTGAACGGCCTCTGCCCGAGAGACCTTTTACTTCAGACACTACATCCTCCAAACATGAGATACCAGATATGCTATAGGTACAGGTTGCCCTGACATCCCAGACACCAGTCTTCTCTACTAGTGCTAAAGTCAAAGCCCCCTGTTCTCCCCAGTTACACGTCATGCTCAGTTGAGCGCGCATATAGGTCATAAGTTTCTGCTGATCCTGCAAACTTTCTCTTTGCATCCTCCCACTTGTGACGTTTCTTGTGACGTTTCTCTGACATGTACAGTGCACGCCCATGTGTACGCCTTTTTACACGCCTTCTGTTACGCACATGTGTTCTTATCTCTCTCTTTTCACCTGTTACGCCTACTGCATTCATTTCAATTATACTGTTTTACTATATATAATGTGTAATGCTAATAAAACGTTGAATGTCCCTTCCTGAACCTTAGTGGTGATGGAACATGATATCCTGCAACTCGAGTCGCATAATTAAAGCCCGTATGACTCAGATACCACGGACTCTGCCTCTCATTTGATTGAGCTGTCCTTTATTGATTATTAATTATATGGAAAAATGATACGGTGAAATTATTTACCACATAATCTGGCGCCCGAATAGGGACCCCCCCTTCCCCACTCGCCGGCGATGTTACGCAGGCTTTGACCCCTTCTACAGCCGCGACGGAAACCATGCACGCCTGCGGGTTTTCCTGCTATCTCCCTCGGGCCCACGGAGGAGACGGAGACTGCGGTCCGGCATCCAGACGAGGCGGTGAGGAATGCGGAGGATCCCGACCAGAGCCCCAAGTCAAGAGAGCAAGGTCCGAGGTATCTGGAGGCCCACCTGTTCCGAAGCGCATGCGTGGTAGCGTGATGCGTAGCAGCCAGACGTCATAGCAGTCCAGTCCAGTCCAGTCCAGTTTCTGAGGCCTTCAGTTTATTGCTTCCCGGTGAGTACCGTTGTTGGGAACGCATCTAGACGGGTTCATTAATTTGTGCCCGGTCAAGACAGGTCTGGGTACACAGACCTGGTCCAGACGTGTTCACTTAGGTGAATACGGTCCGACGTGTCTCTTTATGGGACCAGTATTGTCTGTACTGTTTTAGCAGTGCATCTAGTTATCCAGTATTCTAGTATTGCATCTCGAGATTTTCAGAATATTGTGTTTTTTATGTAGCAGGTAATTTCAGTCTGACATGTTTCAATGTGTTTTAATGTCGTGGTATGAATGATTGTTTGCTATTCATTACTGTGTTTACTGTGCTCACGTTCAAACCAGTTCGAAAATGCCACTGTTCTCAAAATTACGTCAGATAGGAACTAGGAAAGGGATACTCGAAGAAGCAGTTCCCGTCCCACCTAGGGACACTCCTGGACATTTTATGTAAAATAAGCATGGCTTAGATGCCATACTGTATCTAGATTTATGGGTGGACTATACCAAGGGTCTAGAAGAGAAGTATAGATGGCCTGTCTCAGGGACATGGGATGCTGATTGCATCATGAGAGTAGAAGAAGCATTGTGGAAAAAGAAAGCCAGACAATCCCAGAAAGATGCCATAGAATTGTGGCGTAAAGAATCGCATAGAAGAACAGAGAAAGCAATCAGAAAAGCAGAGAAAAGTAGAGAAGAATCTGAAAAAGCCAGAGAAAAAGAGTTACTAGAAGAAGGAGAACGAGTCAGAATAGAACAACAAGACAGACAAAGAAATGCCCTTATTACAGGACTGTATCCAGTTCTTGCCGAGGGCCTGCCCAAGGCGACCCCGGAAGTACCCCGTAACTTGCCACTACCATTGGTTCCGACTAAACTTCGTCACAAACAGACCGCAGCAGACATTTTCCTTTCTTCCTATTTAGATGATGTAGCTCCAGCATATACTAATGTACGCGTACCACCAACTAATAATGCACAGCAACCTCTCCCGCCTGTTCAAAACGTACAGCAGCCTGCTCCGTCTGTTCATTCCACTGTTCAAGCCACGACCCCTCCATGTCTCCAAGACGCGCTTCCCGCGCCTGTTGTCACTTCCCCTACTGCTGCTGCTACTGTTACTGTTCCCCCTACTATTGGTCCTCACAATCCTTTTGCGACTGCTGCAACCCAGAGTCCACCCCCAGTACATATGCCTCCTATACCCGCTATGACATCAGCAGCTTCAACCCAGTCAGTTCACGCCCTCGCTTCCGCTTCAGGAGGTGCCGTAGGAGGTCACCTTCACACCCCGCCACAAGTGAAACGAACGACGCTTAGAGAGTTAGCATTACAGCGTACCCCCAAAGCAGCGACTTTCCAATCCCTTAAACAGTACCTTACTGATTATAGATATGACCCAGTACCTGGCGAAGAAGAGATGATGTTATTCTCGATACGTTTACGACGTGTTACGAACTATCTGATTCTTTTACCAGAAATGACTAACCATCTAGACAATATATATCATTTTATTAGAACGGGGGAGAGACCAGAATGCATTCGAGAGGCCATGGCACATCAAAAGGTTGAGACACAAAAAATGATCTTACGGTTTCTGATAAATTGTTTGATAAGGGAACGAGATCGGCCAGGTACAAGCAGAGAAGAGATGGACATACTGATAAATTGGAGTAACAACATAGCTGATGGTAAACATGAAAATTGCATAGAAGCCATGTACAGAAAGATCCGTAAAGAAATTGTAATTATACACGAAAAAGCAAATGCGGCTAGGGAGGCCGAGACAGACAAGAATGAGTCCTCAGAGGAGGAAGAAATAGATAATCCAGTAGAAGACAGCCAAGGGATGATAGCGTACGTAGGTAGAGCGAGACTTCCTAAACAGTATTCTTTTGACAGACCTTTTGACAGACCCATCCGTCTAGAAAATAAGAAACGTTTCCTTTCCCCCATACCAGAACAATGTTCTCTTGAACATGTATTTCACGAAACCGATAAAATACTGAAAGAAAGAATAGGTTACCATGAACTTAGTATAATGCGTGATCAGGAACTAGCACGGTCAGCAGTCCAATGGGCTGGAAATGAAAGCATATATAAAGATGATTCAGTAGCGCAAACATTTTTGAGTCTTACCCCAGACGAACAGCGACTAGCTGGTATGTACATGATCCAACATCTCATTACACTATATGAAAGTCAGCATTCTGATCCAGGTCCACTATATAGTTTACTGGAAGAATTACTCCTAAAAAGATGGAGAGGCCTAGGTACTGATTTAATTAATACCATTCTAGAACAACTTCACAAATACAGAACTTTCCTGACTCCACATTTTGTTTCTGTTCCACCCCCAGTAAGACAACCCTTTCACATAGACAGACAGAATCCCTTACGAGAAGTTCATCCCGTCCAGATTCCAGGGGGTGCGCTTCAACGCGTATTCGTATACACACCCTTAAGCAAAATGGAATTATTGGAAATGAAGAAAATAGTGCCAAGTCATGATAAAGATCCGGCAGGCTTTCACCGTGAATTAAAAGACATGTTACTCATGGGAGACTATACGTATCCCGACATTCTTAAAATGTTAAAAGTACTATTGCCAGCCGGTATTTACGAGAAACTTAAAGAGAAAGAATGGGAGGTGGGAGATAAAAAGATTATCTGGACTGAATTAGAGGACGAAGAAAATACACGTATTCCAGGTACTGGTCTCGGGACCAAAACTAAAGCATTACCAGGATTACTAGTACAGGTTTTGCCTAGGTTATTGACAGTTAAAAAGGAAGACTGGGATGCAATCTCAGCCTGCAAACAGAAATAAGACGAAGACACTAGTGATTTTTATTCTAGATTCGAGAAATGTTTCATTATTAATAGTGGCCTGAAAACAAGTGGCGAGTCATATCCACATCTTTTTGTGACCAAATTAGTCGAGAATTCTTTACCCCAGGTTAAAAACAGAGTATTGAAAGTCGAAAGCACATGGCAAGCAAATACCCCTTCCCAAATGTTACAAATGTTACAGTATCACCAGAATAGAATTAGAGAGGAACACGATCATGAACAGAGACGTATGAAAGATACGAAAATGAAAGTACTAGTTGCCCAGTCCGTCCCAGCAGATGGTCAGAAGAGGGGTAACACACAGACTAGTCATTCTGCAGCTCCTTTTAAAGGGAATTGCAATTATTGTAAACAGCCAGGTCACTTCATAAATGAATGTGCCGTTCTAAGACACAATATTGCTACAGGCAAAACGAAAGAAAGACCGCGTCCGCCTAGACCAGAACACGTTCCACAGAATATACCACAGAATACGCAACCTCCCCAGAATGTACAACAACAGACAGTAGCTGTACCCCAGCCCCAACCTATTGCCGCAACGCAACATGTCACACAGCAAATGTACCAGTATGCACAGTCCGATTACCCCGATTATCAGCAGTATACATGAAACAGCCTAGAGAGGGAGGTTGGCTTGCCCCTTATCGAGGTTCCTGTAGATCAAGATGGTCCCTATGTACATAGTCAGGTATTAGGGAAAGACAGAAAAATTTTGATTGACACAGGGGCGAGCAGAACTACCATTAGTCATGACGAGGTTCCAGGGGCACCCCTCTCAGGCTCACAGAATGTTTCCCTTGGATTTTCAGGAAAGCCTATTGTTAACGAAGTATCAAAGCCAGTTCCCCTTGCAGTTGGTCCATTGTCCCGTACTACGGATCTGTTACTTACGAAATCATGTCCTGAAAACTTGCTTGGTATTAAAACGTTAAAAGCTCTAGGAGCAGTAATATGTTGTTCTCCGGAAGGAGTGAGATTATTCTTACGTGACTTTAAGGGTCATTATGTGTTGAGAGATTTTGATCCGAGATTGAAAAATGTTCCACAGCATTTATGGGCGCAAGGTCCAACTGATGTAGGTTGTATGCACATTACTCCCTATCGTGTCACACTCAAGCAAGGTGTTGTACTGCCCTGAATCCGACAATACAAATTGCCCCCCGAGGCTGTAGCAGCCTTACTGAAAATTATTGACGAACTCATTGCCCAAGGAGTAGTTGTAGAAACTGACTCCAATGTATGTAATTCTCCAATCATTCCGATTCTTAAACGAACTGATCCAAATGCACCTCCAGTCTACAGATTGGTGATTGACCTTCGAGAACTCAATAAATGTATAATACCACAGTACCCAGTAGTCCCAGATATTTCGTCACTATTGACTGCCATTGATTCCGAAGCTGCGTTCTTTACTGTAATCGATCTCAAGAACGCCTTCTTTAGTGTCCCCATTCATCCCGATAGCCAGTACCTTTTCGGGTTCTGTTTAAATGGCCGAAGCTTCAAATTTGCACGTGCACCTCAAGGGTTCACGGAAAGTCCTAGCATTTACAGCCAAGCACTGAAAAGACAACTAGACAGTATTCACATGCCTACTGACACTGCTCTACTGCAATATGTTGACGACTTGTTAATTACAGCACGGACCGAACGTGACTGCGAACGCGCGTCACTGACAGTCTTGTATTTTCTGGCCGAAAAGGGGCATAAAGTGTCCCCTTTGAAGCTGCAATTCTGTGCCCAGCAAGTGGTATACCTTGGACACTTGCTGTCCAAGAGGGGTAGACAGTTGACACCAGATCGTATCCAGTTAATTGCACATCTGCCACAACCCAAGACACAAAAGGAAGTACGGGCCTTCATTGGCCTCACTTCTTACTGCAGACAATGGATTCCTCAGTATGCATATCTAGCCAAACCACTCATACAGTTGATAACACAGGAGGCAGCGACTTCGACTGTCCTCCCTTGGACTCAGGAACATACACAAGCTTTTAATGACTTGAAGAAAGCTTTATGTCAAGCACCAGTTTTAGCGACACCATGTTACAGCAAACCTTTTACACTTTTTGTCACAGAACGCGATGGCACAGCATTATCTGTTCTCACACAAGATCAAGCAGGACACCACAAGCCTTGTGCTTATTTTTCTAGTACATTGGATCCAGTAGCCCAGGCTCTGCCTGCGTGCTTAAAGTCAGTTGCAGCAACAGCTCTAGCTGTCAGACAAAGCGATTCAATAGTGTTAGGACATCCCTTGACAGTACAGGTTCCACACTCCGTGGAAGTTCTTCTGAACCGAACCCAGATTCAACACTTGACTATAGCACGACTGACAGGTTATGAACTGACACTGTTCCAGCCACACATAGAAATCAGACGTTGCAACATACTCAACCCTGCCACATTGTTACCCTCGAGTACAATTGATCCAGCACCACATGACTGTGTGGAAGTCATTAATACCGTGACAAAGCCCGACAAGACTTGACAGACATTGCATTGCCCAACCCAGGCCTGACGCTTTACGTGGATGGTTCATGTATGAGAATAAGCACAGGGGAGTTAGTGGCCGCATATGCAGTGACCACTGAAACTGAAGTCATAGAAACACATCGTATTGACACATTATCTGCTCAAGCAGCAGAGCTCATCGCTCTGACCCAAGCTTGTATACTAGCCTAGAACAAGAAAGTAAACATATACACAGACTCACAGTACGCATTCGGAGTCGTTCACGACTTCGGTGTCCTTTGGGAGGAGAGAGTTTTTTTAACTTCTCACGGTGCCAAGATCCAACACGGTCCCCTCATTCAAGCCCTGTTAGAAGCAATACACTTGCCTACAACCATAGCCATTATGAAGTGCAAAGCACATACTAAAGTCACCGACACTATTTCCCAGGGTAACGACCTGGCAGATCGAACAGCCAAACTCACAGCTCAGACAGACATACCGACTGACATGACAAAGACTGAAGTAACTTCACTGACACATTGCCTGACAGTTAAGGATCCCACACTAGAAGTACTCGACATACAGACACATGCAACCCCAGATGAAATCAAGAAATGGACTGAACAAGGAGGGATCCAGACAGATCAGGGATGGATGACGTAGGGAAGAGCCACATGGTTCCTCCCCGACTCTATGGTTCAAGTTATCATTAATACAGCACATAGTCCAGCACACTTAGGAGAGAAAGCTATGTTAGATAGTTTACAGAATCTTTGGTTCAACAAACATTTACGAGCAGCAGCGAAACAGAAAGTGCATACTTGCATGATCTGTTGTCAGTTCAATCCAGGCAAAGGTATTCCCGTGGAACAAGGTGGATTTCATCCTCCTGACCATCCTTTTGAAGTCCTCCAGATGGATTATATCCAGATGGACAGATGCCGAGGATTCAAGTATGTCCTCGTAGTCGTATGTGCTCTTACCCGATGGACAGAAGCATATCCAGTCCCCGATTACACTGCTGTAACAACTGCCAAACAGCTGGTCCGTGAATTTTTCCCACGATATGGTTTGCCCCGTGTCGTGTATTCTGATAATGGACAGCCATTCTCGTCCGAGCTTATGAAACAGGTATCACTCCTGTTAGGTTACCAGTGGATGTTCCACTGCGTACGACACCCAGAAGCCGCCGGTCTCGTTGAGAGACATAATCAAACCCTGAAAACATGCCTAGCAAAAGTCTGTGCAGAAAAAGGTGTAGATTGGATAGTAGCCCTGCCAGTTGCCCTCTTTTACATGTGAATGGTAGCCCATTGCAGAACAGGATTGTCCCCGTATGAGATTATTTTTGGTCGTCCCCCGAATATGTGGGGTACGCCTATGCCCCGAAAGATCACAGATGTTGAAAGTAACATGCTGACAGATTACTTGGCTTCCTTGATGTCTGCACTACAATCTTGTCGTTCACAGGTCGCGGCTGCTTTCCCAGACAACACCCAAGTAAAACCGCATGAAGTCGTTCCAGGAGAATACGTGTACGTGAGAAACTTCGACAGAACAAGTCCGCTGGAACCCAGATGGAAGCAGCCAAAGCTGGTGTTGATGAGACCGAGGACCGCCGTAAAGCTGGAAGGTCGCAAGGGATGGCTGCACTCCAGTCATATTAAGAAATTTCACGGACTGTGTCCAGAGACTTCGATTAAGGACTGCCCCCTTTCAGACACTGACTCTAAACTCCCCCTGCTAGAGAAAACTCCTCAACAGGAGTATCGTTCCAAGTTAAGGTCTAGTAAGTCAGACAGCGTTTAATTGTTTAAGTCCCCCTCGGGTGAAGCGGTTAGACAGGTTTCTGACATGTATAAGATAGACCCAAGTAGTCAGAGAGATAGGCGTAGCGAAAAGAGAAAACAGTATTGTAAAAGTTTGCACAGCAGATGCGTCATCGCATTAATTTTCATGTTTCTCCTGAGTCTTACGATCATATGCATAAGTTTAATGTTACATGTTTTCTTTCCTCTTGATTCTCATGTACATGCTTCCTCTAATGACACTGTAGAGCACACTTTTAGTGACCTGCCTCCCCACGAATTATCCTATCGTCTAGCAATGCACAACAATACATTTATCCGTATGTTACATCATTCTCACCAGACCAGCAATGCCACCAATTGCTGGGTATGTGGCCGACTCCCTCCCTATCAGAAGTACAAGGGAGCTCTGCCCCTCTTTCCTTATCCGTTCACACATAATGGTTCGTGTGGTGCATGGTTTACTTTAATGTCTTCCCTAGATAGTAAGTCCAAGGTTTCCCAAGGCAATTGGATATGGGGGAACCTGAATACAGTTATGAATAAAATGTGTTTCCCAGACCAAGAAGGTCTTCCCCAAAGGACAGGGACCGATCTAGAAAATGAAGTGTATGGATTAGGTAATTTTACACTTAACCTCATGATCCTGAATGTGCAGTCTGAGACTAATTCGGACTTGCCGTTTATTACAGTTTTGCCAGTGAAAGGCAATTATGCGTCAGAAAGAATGGTTCAGTACATCTAGGACACAGTGATTGTAATACTGTGGTCGAATTCAGTGATAAAGGAAAGTCTACTTTCAAAGCTTCCCGCCATTCTTATTTTATATGTGGTCAGACAGCCTATGTATGTCTGCCATTAGATTGGGATGGGAAGTGTTATATTGCGTTCCTATTGCCACCTGTTTTCCTAGCCCCGCCTGATTATCATCGAAATCCACACCTTGTACATGTGAGCCATAAGAGAGACCTTCCTCCCGTTATTGATTATTCTGAATCAGCATGGAATCAGTATAAGGATTATATTAAAGGATACTTCTGGTTCATAGGTCCTGTCCAAAATAGTAAGATAATTCGAAGATTGACCAGAACTTTGGAAGCAGTAGTGAATGAGACTACTTTTGATTTAGGTAACTTGACCGAGGAGCAGTCTGCTATGAGACTTGTTGTTCTTCAAAATCGCCTTGTCCTTGACGTCATCCTGGCAGATAGGGGCGGGGCTTGTAGAGTCATCGGATCCAGTTGTTGCGTGTTTATTCCTAATAACGCGCCATCCGTGTATAAGGCCATAACTCGGCTTCATGAAATTGCTCACCTGATACACCAGAATCCAGGCTCCTGGACTTGGTCCGGTTGGCTCTGGAGTGTGATATCCGCCTGCGGATGGAAATTGTTATCATTCCTAGGAATAATATTGGTCATAGTATTCAGTTGTTGTCTCTGTCTGCAATGTGGGCCAGCGATTTGCGGCTTGTGCACCACAGCTTGTATTCCCCGTCCAAGTACACGTTCCCGTTCCTGAATAAAGAAAGAAGAACAAATGATGCTTTACGAACAGATAGATGGTCTCATGAATATAGATATATCCTAAAGAGTGTAGTAGGGTCCAAGTAGGGAATGAGGTAATAGAAATTTTCAGGTAGCTAATGTGTCCCCCACTCGCACCCTATCCATGCACCCATGTTCCTTGTATGTTGTGTAACTTCTTTTCCGTACCTGCTAGAAAGACGCATATGCTTTTGCGTCCATCCTTAACATGTCAGCTATCCAGTTCTGCAAGAAAATCCCGTTAATTAGGCTTCTAGGCCTATGGTGCCAACGTCTTTACATGGTACACTTTTGAATCTCGCACACGTTTTCTCCATGTTTCCTGGCTCAGTCGAGCTAGGCCCTTAATTGAGGCCCCGAGTCTCATCTCTCCTGTCTCTGAAAGCTGTATGCATCCCTGACCTCTGCCTTACTTCCTGCCCGGCGAAGCGGTGCCCGGCTCGGCCTGGCCTGTCTGCCAAAATCGTATTTTGCCTACAGTTATCTGCTCAGCCTCCTCGAAAACACATTCCAGTCTAGTGAAATAGGTAAACATATTCCCGGCTACAGAGCAAAGGGCCCGGCCTTCCTGTCCTCCTTGCAAGTCATTTACTGAACCCGTTATCATGGTAGGCCCATGGCCCGCGCTTTGCACCAAGACACGTATGCACGCACTAGCATTCAGTATTGAACGGCCTCTGCCCGAGAGACCTTTTACTTCAGACACTACATCCTCCAAACATGAGATACCAGATATGCTATAGGTACAGGTTGCCCTGACATCCCAGACACCAGTCTTCTCTACTAGTGCTAAAGTCAAAGCCCCCTGTTCTCCCCAGTTACACGTCATGCTCAGTTGCGCGCGCATATAGGTCATAAGTTTCTAATGATCCTGCAAACTTTCTCTTTGCATCCTCCCACTTGTGACGTTTCTTGTGACGTTTCTCTGACATGTACAGTGCACGCCCATGTGTACGCCTTTTTACACGCCTTCTGTTACGCACATGTGTTCTTATCTCTCTCTTTTCACCTGTTACGCCTACTGCATTCATTTAAATTATACTGTTTTACTATATATAATGTGTAATGCTAATAAAACGTTGAATGTCCCTTCCTGAACCTTAGTGGTGATGGAACATGATATCCTGCAACTCGAGTCGCATAATTAAAGCCCGTATGACTCAGATACCACGGACTCTGCCTCTCATTCGATTGAGCTGTCCTTTATTGATTATTAATTATATGGAAAAATGATACTGTAAAATTATTTACCACAATATACTCTTAAGTGCATTATAATCCTCACGGTTAATGCTAACTTTGGTTTGGTTTTATCAAAACATGTCGTGTAAGGTGTCAAACACTTTGGAATACTAGCGCCAGCCAATTCTGGCAGCGGGGGTAGCATTCCACCATTCTAGAGGGAGAATACATGTAGTTACTGCTTTACCCGGTTAAAGGTAAACAGAGCCTCTGCATCACAAAATGGATTCCGCTGCCACAGACACGAGTCTGACCTCCTTCTGCTGGACAAAACTCCGGCAGCGGAGGCCTGGACAATAGCTTTCCTCCCCAGACAGGGTTTTGTGTATTGGGTTAGGGAGGGCTGCATCAGCAGATGCTTTTTCAGACACTGCCTGGGGCACACAAGGTACTCCATGCATAGCCCTGTTCAAACCAGTTGCTGGGGCACTCCAGCCCTGCTCTGGCGCGAAACTGGACAAAGGGAAAGGGGTGTAACCACACCCTTCTCAGGTCCACCAATAAGAGGAACCTAGTCAGATAATCCAGCCCCCATCCTTAGTATAAGTGTAGGAGCTGTGTCCCTGGGACTTTAGATTATCCTGGATGAATCTTTGAAAGACATATCTTGGACCTTCAACATTCCATTCTGACTGGAAGACGTTAGACATCTCCCTTGTGGTCAAGGAGTGAACACGCTGTGCAAACAGGTACCAACAGCAACTTCACTGGTCTGCAGTTTCAAGGCTCCTGTCAGAACCCAAAGACTCTGTGACACAAGAACTGGACTTCCAGACTTCTCTGACACCAACCCACATCCAGAGCAAAGCTGAGACCCGTGGCAGACACGAGTGATGTGGGACTAGACATCTTGGACATACTGCATTTTGCTCTCTGCACTCCTTTCCTGAAGCATCAGTAAGTTGTGCATTGGGATATGAGAAGACCCATCCTCGAGCACCATTTGCACCGAAGCCCAGGCCCCCACACTCTGTGAGGGTCCCGTGAGCCCCGTCTTTGCATTTGAGCTTGATGCGTCTACCTGGTTCCTTTCCCGTTGACTAGTGAGCCCCCTGAAGAGGCCATATTGAATCTAACTTGCTTTCCTCGTTGCTCCAGGCTTGCTACAGCTTCTCTGAAAAGGAGGAGCACCACAGACCTTGCTGGTCTGCAACAGAGCCAATCTTGACATCCTGCGTGGGTTGTGGTTGCCAAGACTTGTTGGGTCCAATCTGGATACCAACATAGCAGTCATCTAGATCCATTGTGGGACAGTTTGAATCCAGCGCCTGGTCATCGTCGATGCCTCCTGGACCTCGTGGCTGAAGAGACAAACTCACCTTCTTCACCTTCAAGTACCCAACATCACCTGGTTCCTTCCTGGTACCTTCCTGGTCACTGGCTAGTGACCCAGACTCTGTCCCCTCTGCTTTCAGGTTCTTCACATCACCGATCCACCCTTGGATCCACCCGGACACTTTTCCTCTGGTCGCCTGCAGCACTTCTTTGCAGCTCTCTATAGAAACGACGACGAAACCCGACATGAAAAGACACCTATGCACCCTGCTTCCCTGGGTGAGGTAACACGAGTACTCTGGTGCTCTCGTGCTCTTGACTCTCGAACTCTCTAGTTTAAAAGGGTTCCATCCTAGTCCATCCGGAAGTGTCCTTAAATTGCATATTTGTAACTTCTTCGTTTCCCATAGAAAGTCAATGGTAACCCGCGTCTGTGTTTAGACACTGCACGCGTCTCCCGTGGGCCTCCTACTTCCTAACCTTTGGTTGTTTAGTGTAGGCCCAAGGCCTGCTTTCGAACTCTAATGTGGTACTTATACCACTTTCTTAGTATATGGTTTGTGAGGCCCCTAGGGCATAACGTATACTGGGCAACCTATTGTATATTAACTGTGTGACTTGTATTGTATTTTGACCTCTGACCTCATAAAAAGTGCAGAGGGGTTGTGCTTAGATTAAATACATATATATTTTATATATACCTTGTGTGGTGTCCTTTCATTTGGTATTCAAGGGATTATATATGGCAAAACAACTTGCTTAACTCGCCTACTGAAGTCTTAGCCTGAAGACCGCTGGTTCATGCTACCACTAGGATAGCTTTCTATAAGGTTGACTTTACAACCACCATCAATAAGGGTCGATTAGACTGGTGCGAGGTGCTCACTAGAACTAGTGGACATCATATGCAACACTTACAAAATAAAAAAATATTATGACTGGAAGATGTCATCAGTAAAGTCTTCAATGAATTCATTTGAGATGTCATTTATATATCATGAGTGATGTAACGTGAGGTGATTAGTAGTGCATTGCACGGGTGCATGTTATAGTTAGCTGAGTAAACTACAACTGGTGAATTTCAGTGTCTTTACGTTTTTAAATGATAGTTTTTAATCTAATTTCAACTTCTAACAATAAAGTGATATTTTGGGCCTGCATCCAACCCCCTGTTGGCAGCCAAGTCCCATTGTCAGCCCACATTTATTTGTATTATTTAGTTTTTACGCTGGTTCTAGTTTCAGTTCCATACCTAAAACCCTCATAACCTCATTTTTAAAATGAGTTCCACCTTTTGATTGGCAGGCCCTAGCTAAAGATCAACTCCCCCGGTTATAGCTTGCCTACAGTAAGTGCATCAATATGCCTTGTTGGGTACTCTTCAATTCATTTACTGAACAAAGTAATGATCAATGAGATCTATCTAAGACCTTTGGAAGCTAGCTGTTCACCAAAATCTACTGGTAGCCTTGTGAATGGACATTCTGATTTGACTACATGACTCATAGTCACTTGTGTTTCCTACATATCCTGGCTTGCTGATAGATTCCACACCTTTGATGTAGGTTTACAGTTAAATTTCTAAAATGAGAATTAAATTAACACTTTTTGAATGTGACTAAAAACCTATCACTTCCAGCATATCTATTTCCCATCTGCAGTAACATTCACTCTGACAACACAAACCTTCTATCAGCTGACCGCCACAAATCATCTCTAACTTGTGAAAATTCCACTTTTCATGTTTCTTTTCATCACCTGACATCTCCCTTTGCAGGCCTCAGTTCATCCAAAGGTTGAACTAACATTGACAAAAAGTTATTTAAATGTTCTGCTTTTTTTCCAGAATTCTCAACCAGTTCTAATGTAATGTTATTCTTAAAAATCATTAAGTTTGAAAATATTAATATCCATAACTTCTGTCTCACTCTGCGAAGACAGCCCAGGCTTTGGATCCTCTCTCCTTACATTTGGCTTGCCTGCTCCCACTTCTTGCACTTGCGTGAATCTAATTATACGGCATGGTCTTGCATCAAACCACAATCTATTAGCTCATCCTCTCTGTCAGAATCACTCTAATTCTCTTCCTTTTCATCCTTTTTCTCATTTTTATTGTTATTGTCTTTTGTTCTCTTTTTGTCTGAATGACCAGCAATCGAAAGAAACACATTCATAGTTGCCAGCACATTCTGTTACCACGCCATCTTCCATAATTTAAACAGTTAACATCTTTACCGATCTAACCTGTCAGCATTTTCTTATGTGCTTTCTCATTCACCACATAATCTCATTCATGCAGTGCTTCTAATTGTGCAGGGTTCATATGTGGCTTAATTTCGAATCAAACCTACCATTCACAGGCAAGTGTATTTTTTGTTATCTTTTACAACAATTTTACACCATTCTTTAAGCATAAACACGTATGTACACCATGATCCAGTAGCATTTCATGAGAGGGTACACGAATGGGTGTATTGCCTTTCCTCTGTAAGCAGGAATCTTTAACTTATCCAGGACTGCACCCATAGGAATCACAACCAAGCTTCACAATAAGTGTAAGAATCACAAAACACTATCAATCATACCAAAGATGATTTTTCGAACAGTGACAACTCACACTAAGAGTACGGGTATCTATCGTCACTCACGGATCAAACACCACTGTTCAGGATTAGCACTCATTCACAACTAGATAACTAAGGATTCTATAAATTTCAATTTACACCCTGGCTCCATGCCTTTATTCAGCTGAAAGTGTTATACTTAACTTGAGTTTACATAAAATCATAATATCTTTTTATCAAAAAATGCATAACTTTATACAGTGTTTGCAGATTGCAGGTCTGCAGTTCATACAACACATTACAATGTAATACAGTACAACTTCAAATTTGCGATGCATGCCTATAACCCAATTCCATTGATATAATGTGAAAACACAAATGAAATCACCAAATCACTTTACACTATTACAAGACAATATACACCTCTTTTAACCCCTTGGGCGCGGCCGTGATTCTGCGCCTGTGCAGGCGATTTAGAGAGTGGGCGGGTTCATGACGGCCCCCAGCCGTCATCAGCACACGAGTATCGTGATGCATGAAGGCCGGGGTCCGTCATCAGCATGGAAGGGGTTAATAATCACCCCTCAACAATATCTAAGGCAATCCAGCAATATTCCAAACGACTCCAGAGTTCTAATAATTTTGACTGTCAGAAATTTTCCACTAGTCTAATTAATGAATGTAAATTATGTTAATTACATTAATTAACACAGTGCCTACATTCTCCCCTGGAATTCTGTTGATGCTCCAATTAAGGATCAAGTCGTAGAAGACTAAGCTCAATAACATTAAATAAAACCTGTACAAAACAAGAATTCAAGTATAAACCATTAAGGTTTATTCAAAATTTGAATCATTTGGATCAGTATAGAGGGCAAAAAGTAATTCATTAAACAATGGGGAATTAGCAGTCATAATAAGTCAAAATCAAATAATGCAAGAGAATTAACATATGGTGAAATCCTAAAGCAATGGCAACAAGAACCAATAGATAGTGAAGCAAGAGGACTGACATACACACGGCCTCAAAAGCAAGTGCAAAAAGCTCTGGCACATCCCCCTAAAAAACTATCTGGTCTGACAGTGTTGGACTAGCACTATTACAAGACACAGACCAATGAACATTCAGATACATTCAATACATTCAATAAGATACATCTAGCAAACATCTACTGTAAGGCACATTATTGAAGGATGTGTCTACAGAATATAAAGGAGATGGCAGTGGGTTTCAGAGGGTAGCCAACATTTTCTGTAGTGAGAACTACTTCTGATCAATGAAAATCATCATGAGCTACTGAAGGCTAAGCAACTCACACTTTGTTACCAGATGCCCCCACACCCAGTTTATTTGACTTTAAGCCGAATATCCGTAAAGCCAGATGCCATGGTTTGAATAATATACACTGACTTGGGCACTAAGACAGGGCTTCCATGTGTGTCAGTGAGAGCGTGGTCTTTGGGGTTGTGTGAACATGTGTGCATATGTATGGGATATATGTGACTGAGAGACTGTGTCATATGTACTTGTGGCACAGGATAAACATTTCACCATATTTGGCACTGTACACGTAAAACACATATGGATAAATTTAAAGTGCAGAAACATGTTCTACAAAAATGTTCAGCATATGGAAAAAATGTCTGCACTTTAAATTTCTTCAACTCAAAATAATGGCTGTATTTTCCACTTATACATATGGCACTGAATCAAAAAAATTAAACAAAAGTGTAAACTTTCCATAAAACTCATCATTTACATTTTCTACCATTTCCAAGTGTCACATTTACAAACACCAAACATCTTGCTCACAGTGTCCTATAGAGATGGTGCCATATCTGTTACAGAAAAATACATTTGTTTAAATGGGAGAAATTTTAAGTGAATAAACATACTTCATAAAACATTAAGAAGTGTTTGGCTTAATTGTAAGTAGAGAAAGATAATAATACTTAGGGGCCCATTAGGATGGCGGGCGGACACCGTAGCACCACCACGGAAAGGCTTGTTTCCACCCCCATGCTAATATGGATGGCGGTGTCTAGCAGACACTGCCACCATATTAAACCCTTTTCCGCCAGGCGACTTGTCGACAGGGCGGAAAAGCGGCAGGGAGTTTTCCCGGCCGCCGCAGTACTCCCGCCATACTAATGTGGCGGGGGAAATAGGTGGCGGGCGGGGACTCCTAAATGTTTCATAGAAAAGGCTTTCTTCATTTTACATTTATTTATATTATTCAGCAATAAAAATGGCACAGTGTATATTTGCCCCCTGGGAGCAGAAGGCCTGCTTCTTTTAAATACTTTAAAATGGAAGAAAATTCAAATGAAGAGGCAATAACTAAGGTAACTTTTCATAATAATATGTTCCCACTTAAAAGCATTCATAAATATCATTTTGATCTCACACTCCAATATTGAGAAGGACATTTACTTCAGTGCTTCAGTTCTTCACCTCTGTGACCCAGCCTGGCCCATATATCTGACTAAGCACTGCTCATTATCATTCTCTGCCATCTGCAGCCTGATGATAATAATGTAAAGTAAACACAGCATTTCCTTAATGTGAAAAGAGAAATGTGCCCCTGCACTTATTTAAGAATGAACACAAGGCTGCCAGCTACTTTAAAGGTGTTTGGGGGCTTCTGGTAGCTCACTGGTTGGAGACACATGACTTAGGTAACTTAACAAACAATAATACCTTCAGTGAATAAAAGGTTATTTTGTTCAAGCTTAGGAAAAGACCTTGAATATTGCAACATGGAGGAACATCCTGGACATAACTTTCTTTTGGGGAAGGCATATTAATGGGCGGGGGAAGATGATGGGCTAAGCTCGTCACTGAGAGTTCTACCTTCTCCCTTCGTCCTCGCGGCTCACCTGTGGACACCAAGTGAGCCACTCTAGCGGTGCCGACCGACCACCACCTTCTGCCTGCTTTCTGCCCACGATTTCCCTGAGATTGGGATTTTGATCCAGACTTTCACCACGCATGTGGCAGCTCCTTGGATGTGGGAACCGCAGGCTTCTGACACCGGTCTGGTTCTTCTGCTCAGCTCCCTCAGCTGTGGTAGTAGCCCCCCATCCTCTCACTATCATTGAATCTTCTTTTTTAAGTTCAAAAGAATTTTATTTGATAATAATAAAAAAGAGAAAAACAGGTGTCAAAACAGAATACAATGGAATACAAAGTTAAAGACTCTTAAGCAAAAAAAAGAACATAAGTATATAATGCATTTGCAATAAGAAAGAAATTTGGGTACAAAGTGAAAAATAAGGAAGAGATATAGGAAAAATACATGAGCGTAAAATATGGCAATCATAAAAACATTGGGAAAAGTTAAGAGAGTGATACAGTGAAGGATAAATGGAATGTATCGAGCGATTAAGGGGGTTTGGGAACTTCTTGTTGTGGAGGCAGAGGATGAAACAAACGTTTACTGCAAGAGTCCAAATAAAGTGTAACTGGAGTCCATAAGTCCATGCGTTTGACAGCCAAACATGCCGGGAAAACATGAGTGGTATCGAGTCTGTGGTTATGGCAGACATTAAACCACCATGCTTTGAAAGAGATTTTGGAGAAATCCTTCCAGTTAACTGTTAATTGTTGGAAAGCAGCAGCAAGTAAAAGGTCAACAATCTGGGGTTTTAAGTCAACATCATCCCAGCAAGGGGAAAGGCTACCCATAAAAATATGTGTGTGGGAGAAAAGGATAGAAGTATGGAAAATCACATTAAGTTGAGCCCAAACCTGTAACCAAAAACTACGAACATGAGTACATAAAAATAACATGTGGAATAAGTCAGCTTGTGGAGATGAGCAAGACCAGCATGTGTGAGGAGTGTTAGGAAAGCGTTTGTGTAGGTCAGAGGGTGTGAAGAGGAGTCTATTATAAATAAAAAATAAAGTCTGAGTGAGTGTTGCTGCTCTTGAAGATTTGCGGAGTTTGGTCCAGATTTTGTCCCAGAAGAGAACTAACCAAGAGACAGACAAGTCATGCTCCCAGGACTCCTCGACTTTGGATTTAGGTCTTGGAGTCTCACTAGCTTGAAGGTATTTATAAATAGCAGTAGCTTTTGGTGTAGTGCGTAAGAAGGAGTGGAGTGAGGAAGTGGGTGTGGATGAGGGAGAAGGAGGGTTGGGTTGAGTGAGGAGATCATATATCAATAAAACTGCGTTTTTAAGCGAGTGATATTTGCGTGCGAAGGAGGTGGGTAAGTCATAAAGGATGCGAAGTTCATGAAAAGACAAAAAAGAGGAGTTGGAAAAAAGTTGGGAAATCCATTGCAGACCTCGAGTGTGCCAAGATTTCCAGAAAAAGGGTCTGTCCCGGATGGGTAAGGAGGTGTTATGGCATATGGGGGAGGATAGGAAATCGGCAATAGTGGTAGGGGGTGAATGAGAGGAGGAGAGGAGTATTTTTGTGGTAAACTTATGAATCGGGGTAGAAACAGATGCAGGTTTGCGAGAGAAGGAGAGGTATTCGGAAAAAGAGAAGGGAGATAGAAGGAGGCGTTCAAGTTTGGCCCATAATGGACATGGGGTGTCAGGATCTTGGAGCCAAAAAGAGGCTTGTCTTAATTGGAACGCCTTGTGATAGGCTGGGAAATCAGGGAAGTTAACCCCACCCTCTGATTTAGGACGAATCAAGCGCGCCAAGGACATTCGTGGTTTCTTTTTGTTCCAGAGAAAGGAGATTAGAATGGAGTTGATCTGTTTGAAAAATTTGGATGGGATAGGGACCGGAATATTAGAGAGCGTGTATAAAACAATGGGAGATAGCATAATTTTTATAGTGTCTAGACGGCCCCACCAGGAGAGGTAAAGAGGATGCCATTTGGACGTGAGATCTGTCAATTTTTTAATACATTTGGACATACACAGGGAAACAGTATCTGGGATGGTGGGGGCAACATGCATTCCAAGGTACTTGATATGGGAAGGTTTCCATGTGAAGTTGGAGGCGGCAAAATCTGGCTTGAATGTAAATTTGGTTAAAGGAAGGATCTCGCATTTGTCAATATTAAGTTTGTAACCAGAGATTTGGGAATAAGCATGGACTTCGGTAAGAAAAGCAGGAATGGAGACAGAGGGGTTGGAGACAAATAACAGAATGTCATCCGCATAAGCAGCTAGTTTGATGTGGGAATCTGATAGTTGGTAACCATGGATGGAGGGGTTTTGACGAAGCTTGGAGAGGAAGGGTTCTAAAGCCAAGTTAAAAAGAAAGGGGGATAGGGGACATCCTTGACGAACACCTCTTTTTAAATCAAAAAATGAAGAAATTTGACCATTGGCACAAACCGCTGCGCGTGGGTTAGAATAAAGCAGTGAAATTAAAGACGTAAAAACAGGGCCAAAACCGAACCATTGGAGGGTATGAAACAAATAAGTCCACTCAACCCTATCAAACGCTTTTTCAGCGTCCAAAGCAATGGCCGCAAGAGGGTGAGGTAAAGGGCGGGATTTAGAGAGAATGTTAAATAGGAGTCTGGTGTTATCAGTAATAAATCGGCCTTTGACAAAGCCGGACTGTTCTTCACCCAATAAGTCTGGAAGAAGAAGGTCGAGTCGAGCTGCAAGAGATTTTGCAAAATTTTTGTAATCAATATTGACCAGAGAAATCGGCCTGTAATTTTTGCAGTATTGAGGATCCTTCCCCTCCTTGGGTATGAGGGAGATATGAGCGTCTGAAAAGGAGCCGGAGGAGGAACCCAAGGAAAGGAAGGTGCCAATAAGGGAATGGAGTCTGGGTATAAGAAGCTTTGAAAAGTGGAGAAAGAATTCTACCGTGAAGCCGTCGGGCCCAGGGGCTTTGTCTTTTTGGAGGGTTTGAAGTGCTTTGAGTAATTCTTGTTGGGATATATCGTGTTCTAATTGAGAAAGGTCAAGTGGAAAATGTGATGGTTTTTGTATGGTGGAGAAAAATGTGTCTAGTGAGTGGGAAGATGGTTGAGTTTCAGAAGAATATAAGGTCTTGTAGAAAGTAGAGAATACAGTGAGAATGTCTGCGTCTGTGTGTTTAAGGTTCAAGTCAGTGTCGTAGATAGATTCAATGTTTAGTTTGTTGTGTTTCACCTTTAGATAATTGGCTAAGATCTTGCCAGCCTTATTTTTGCCCCCATAGAACTTGGCACTAGATTTTAATAAATATAATGATGCATCATCAGTAGATTTTTTGTTAAATTTCATCTTAGAGCTGATAAGGGCGGTTAGAGTTTGCTGTGAGCGGGAGGTAAAATAAGAATGCTCCAATTTCCTAATATCTAGAAGGATGGTTTTAGTAGCTTCTCGAGCAGCTCTACGTTTTTTAGCAACAAAGCCAATGATAAAGTCCCTCGCTGTCGCTTTAAAAGCATCCCAAATAGTATGTTTGGGAACAGGAGAGTTATCGTTTAGGGCAAAGAATTCATGGGAGAAAGAGGTGAAGGCGGTAGTAAATTTGGGGTCTAGGAGAAGAGAATTGTTGAAACGCCAACGTTTAGGGCCTGTTGATTTGGGTAAGAGATCCAATTGAACTAATGTAGGGGCATGGTCAGAAAGTAAAATTGGACCTATTTCTGCATAAGAGAGAGTTTGGGCAATATTGTGGGTAACAAAAATGTAATCGATTCGAGATTGGGAATGATGACATGGGGAGTAGAAAGTAAATTCTTGGAGATTCGGATTACAAAGACGCCAAGCATCGGTGAGTTTATGTTGGGAGATGGTTTGGGAGAAGGATTTGTGAGGTTTGTTAGGAATGAAATGTGCTTTGGAGTTCCTGTCTAAAAAGGGATCCAAGGGCTGATTGCAGTCTCCCGCTAAAATAAAATTATCATCAATGAATCTGGTGACATGCTGGGAAAATGAATGCCAGAAAGTGGGATCACCAGTGGTAGGGGCATATACATTTAGAAGAGAAATTGGAACATTCTTAATAGAGAGTTTAACATAAGTCCAACGGCCCTCAGTATCCGACTCTTGAGCAATCATAGAAGGAGAAAGAGCTTTGTGACATAGAATAGCAACTTCATTGCGTTTACCATCCCCAGGGGAGAAATAAACATCACCCACCCAGCTTCTTTTCAACTTAACAGATTCTTCAGCAGACAAATGGGTTTCTTGTAAAAAAGCAATGTCCACATTTAAACGCGAAAGATGAGACAAGATTCTTTGTCGTTTGATAGGTGAGTTGACGCCCTTAACATTCCAAGTGATTATTTTAAGAGACATATCATATCAAAGAAGAAGAAAAAAAAGAAAAGCAGAAGAAGATAATAAAAAAGTACAGAAAAAAGAAGATGCTGAAAAAATGAGAAGGTAGTCCAGGGACATATCATATCGAAGAAAAAGAAGAGAACAAAAGAGAGAGAAGGGGGTGCAAAGGTGACCAAAAGAATTGAAAAGCCAAGAAGAATAAGAGAGTCGATAAAAAGCAGTGCAGTATAATAGAGAGTAAAAGGATGAGGGAAGAAGAAATAGGGTGAGGAAAAGAAAAGTAGAAGCGAGTTGTGTAGAGGAGAGGATAAGGTAGTCCAAGAAGTAGGCAGAATAATAGATATAAGACAACAATAGAAGAGTATTCGAGAACCAAGAAGAAGAGACACCTGTGAAACAGAGAAAATTGGGAGACGTAAAAGCAAAAAAGATACAAGGAGGAAAGTGAACAACTGGGAGGAAAGGGAAAACATACTTACGAAGGGTAGAGATGGGGAGGATTGATCACCAGGGGAAGGGTACGCGAGGAGATGAATGAGGGGGGAGCGCCAGGCAAAGGAAGCAAGCGTCCAATGCAAACGAACCAACAGGTCGGGGGAATGACGCCAAACATATGGTAAAACCTGCAAGGAGAAGGGAGGGAAGACAATAATGAATGAGACGAATGAGAGAGGGTGAGAACAAGACAATAATGAGTAGCAAAAAGGTACGCAAACAGGCGGCAGTGAACAATACTAAATAATGAACAGGGAGAGAAGAAATATGAAGGGGAATGAGGGGGAGAACAGGGGAACATGAGAACAGGAGCCGCCTGAAAACATAACAAGAACAAGCAAAAAGACATTCAACCATGCACGACAAGCATGCAGATTAACTGAAATTGCAAATCTTTAACACGCAGAAATCATGGCGGAAAAGCTGACGATGAGCTAGAGAAGTCCATATCAGAGGCTTGAGTTGCATTCAAAAAGCTTCGTAGGCGAACAGGATATGTCGTAGTTTTGTTGTTGTAGGTCACTCGGAATAGGCATGGGTGGAAAAGACCGTATCTGGCTCCAATGGCACGAAGTTCTGGTCGCATGTCCAAGAAGGCCTTGCGTCGAGTAGCTGTAGCTCTTGCATAATCCTGTGCAAAGAAAAGGTTAGAGCCTGACCATTGCAATCGAGGTGAGGCACGGGCCGCTGAAATAACTTTGAGGAGGTCAGTGTATTCTAAGAAGTACATGATGACACCTCTTGGCCGTGAAGAAGGAGAGGGAGTAGAAGGGAGGCGGCCCAACCGGTGTGCACGCTGGATGTTAAGCGTGGTATCTTCAGGTAGGTGAAGGAGCTTGGGCAGAAATGATTTGAAGAAGGCAATGGGATCAGTCCCCTCGCAATTCTCCGCAAGGCCGTAGAGACGAAGATTGTTGCGCCTGTTACGATTCTCCAATTCTTCAACCTGCTTTTGAAGAGAAGAGATTTGAGATTGCATGTGTGTTACTTTAGAGGATGACTCCTGTAGAGCTGTTAGGGAATGTTCTACTGTAGTCACTCTAGCATCCATCTGAGACCAGTTGTCAGTAAGAACCTGCAACTTGAAATTAGTTTCTTCCATGAAGGGTCTGAGGGCACATATTTCTTCCAATAACAGCTCCATGGAAACAGCCGATGTGGACCCCGTTGGCGATGGAGGATCTTTTTTAGGACGTTTCGACGTGACCTTCCCTGGAGGCTGGATGGGCCGCTCCGTATTAGACTGCGACATTTGAGTGATGATTCCTTGAGAGGCCTCGAGGTGCGCCAGTGCAGAGAAGACTTTGGAATTTTTAATGAAGACGCGGCGTGGAGGTTTAGAGGTGCGAGAGAATGCCTTCTTTTCCATAAAGACAAAGAACAGTAATGTCCACTACTAGTCCAGAGGCAGTGAAGAGTACGCGTCGGAGCTTCTAACTGAAAAACTGCGCAAGGTGCAGATATGCCATGGAGTGAGGAAAATGGAAGGAACAGCAATCAAGTCTCTAATTGAAGAAGTTAGGACATAGGTGACGAGAACAAAGAGCCATCTTGGGGACAAAGTGTAGAGAAATGGCACCTCATGGAGCAAAGAAGGTCCGTCAAAAGGAAGACCTCATGAGGATAAGGGGAGCAAATGAAGGAGAACGCACAAAAAAACCGTGCTCAGCACTGCTCCAAATTGTAAATAGCGTTAGACATATGGCCAAGGGAGAAAGCAGCTCAGTCGATGTAGAATTGAATCAGTCTGAATGCTTTTGCAGGGTGCCTGAGGAGATGGGAGAGCATTTGCTCAAAATGGCCACCAGAGGGAGAAAAAACGCGATCCAAACTTGCCAGAATTCATGTAGAGGCAGATCACAGAATACGCAGGCAGCGGTAAAAGAAATAAGCAGAAATCACCTCACCATGAGGAGTTGGCGCTGCGTAGGGCTCCGTGGTGAATGCGCATTGGTGTGGGACGGGAGCGCCGCAGTCCGCGCTGAAGACACACAAAATGGCGGGCGCGACTTTCACTCAGCCGCGTCCGCTATGGAAACATGAAGAACGGCCATACCGCCGCCTGGCAAGGACCGCAAACCAGAGCCCCGTCGTCGCTGCAGACTCCGGTTGTAAAATATCAGCGTTGCAGGTACAGTTGTGCCGATGGAAGCGGCGAAATCCCCTGGCGACCGGGAGCGCTTACATCTGCGCTGCCGTCCCCGCCGGGCGCCAAGCCACGCCCCCATCATTGAGTCTTCTTGATCAGCCCTGTGCCAAGCCCTAGTAGAGCACATCTATAGGTGGGGGTGAGAAGACAACTGTGCTAGACGCCTCTGAGAGCCCCACTATTATAACTGTAACAAAGCAGCCTGAGGAGCTAACCCTGGGGACCACTAAGCCAGTAGAGGGAAGGTAAAAGCTGTGAGGAAGCTCAAGGGAGGCACCAAAACATCTTCTCAAGGAAAGACTGCCTTTCTGCAAGGGAAAGGTGCGGGCGCTCTGAAGTGGATCAAAAAGTAGCCCCTTGTGCAATTGGGTGAAATCAAAGGGAGAGGTAACGGTTCCCATCACAAGATTACCATTGACTCATTTCCAGGAGGATATGCAAGAGCGCATTAGAGGGGATAAGTTAGCCAAGCAGGGTCAACATTGCCCTGAAATACTGTCAGGGCAATGGTGTCTCATTTCATCACACTAACTTGGAACCATCTGAAATACTCTTGAGGGCTCTAAGCATTAAATGATGCCTCAAATGATATCCCTCCTAAACGGTCCGTCTTAGAAAATTTCACAAACTCCTTTTTGTGAATTGTGAGCACAGACTCTCCTAGCTACCTATATTACAGCCCCTACAAGTGAAGCGGGCAGAAGCCTAACAATACTATGCCCAAGTCCAGGAGGACAGTACAGCTATTCGGCAATCGTTAGCCAAAGTTACCAATACGTTCTCTGTTCTTTCTATGGAGATGGCTGAAATACAGAAACGAGTGTCTGATATAGGAAATGCAAAAGCACTCGCAAACAAGACCATTGCGGGTCACAGTCAGCATCTGGACAAAATCCAATTCAAGACTGAGGAATAACCTTGGTATCTTTGACATTCCAGAGGGGAAACAATGTGTTGATCTTGGACAATTCATTATGATTCTCTTCTTAAAAGCATTTCTGTAACTTTCAGATTAGGACAAGGACTCTCATATTCCGAGGGCTCACCGCCTTCCTCTCAGTAGGTTTAGCAAAACGTGCCCCCCAGTTCCAGGAATAGATCAACAAATCCAAGGCCCATTCTAATCTATATTGGTTACCTTTTGTTAAGACAGGCAATTTCAGTCAAAGTGCATTCTTCTGCCCCTTCCTAATTGACTCTAGGTCCATCTTGATATGCTCTGATTTTTGCAAGAATACCATGGAAAGTGTTGGAAACTTCAACAATTGATACCCTAAAACTGTTGGGGCCCTGGTTTTCGTTCAGGAACCAGCAAGGCTCAAGATCATTAAAAAGGGTCAAATACAGTTCTTCTTTACTTACTATGATGATTCACAGATTCTCGGAAACATGAAAAAGGGGGATCACTAGATGGTCTTCATTTTCTCCAATTGTTTCTCACTGTCTATTGGGGGGGATAATGGGGAAAAGGAGAAGTAAGGGAAGTCTTTATTTTTATGTTAGGCGGAAGGTATAGAGCACATCGTGGGGTAGGCTTGGAAGGTTGGGGTGTGCCTAAGTCTCTGGGCTGCCACTCCAGCCAGAGTCAGAGGGTTGGGTTTGTGTGGGAGGGAGGGAGGGATTGGGTAGTAGCAGGAGGACTGGAGGAGTCTGTTTTTGTTCTTCTTGTTTTGGGGGGTGAACCAAGTCAAAATAGTGAAAAAGTATTGTAGGTTTTTAAATTTGGGTTTCTGCTACACTTGCGTGCAACCAGTGCAACAAAATGTCTCAATTAAGGGTATGATGTTATGCTATAAAAATGGGCAGATTTATGTGTTTATGTTGGAATGTTTTGGGCCTTGATTCTTGCAGCAAGCGACAGCTAGTCCGTGAAGAAATAAGAATGTGTGAGCCTCAGATGGTTGTATTAATAGAAACTCACCTTGCTTACAAGGACCAAGCTTTGTCAAAACAATTAATGTACAACACGATTACATGTACTTCCCAAGCACTTTCGCAATGAAAAGTTGCCATTTTAGCAGATAGTAAGCTAGAATATAAACACTGAAAACAGTGCCGATCAAACCTCAAATATTAGTCTTTGGCTTTAAAATTGTTCTGTGTACAGTATATGGCTCTACTATTGATGAATCCAGCATGATTAATGAGTTACTGGACTGGTCCGGTGAATTAATAGTTATGGGGGACTTTAATTGTGTTATCTATTATAGTAGGGATACTACTAATCATAGGGCTATACCATGGATGGTCAGAACCTTGGCATATTCTTTTAGGGTTGGCCCGGCTACATCAGTTGACAGACATATGGAGGACACTATGGGCCATATGTATCATAGTTCCGTTTTGCGATTTCTAAATAGCGATTTTTAGGGAATCGCTATTTAGAAATCGCAAAACGGTATGTATGAAAAAAATCTCATTTTTTTTGCGATTCCTTAATCTTCCTTATTTGCAAATTCGCAAGTTGCGAATTCGCAAATAAGGAATATTTACCCATTCATTCCTTGAGATTGAGATTGATTTCAAGGGTGCAGGGGTGTCTCAAGGACAACCTGCTGCACCCCTGAAATCAGCATGTGTGTGCATATGGCACACATACATTCCCTATGGGCATGTATGTGCGTCACATCCCACATTCAAAAATGCCAATTAGTGTATTTTGAAAAGAAATCGCAATTTACCACCAGCTGAAAGTTGGTGGTAAATTTCGATTTCTTAAGCTAAATTCGCTACAGTAAAATGCTTCATACATAGCATTTAAGGAATCGCAAAATTGCGATTCCTTAAATGCTATAGCAAAATAAGGAATCGCAAATATTCGCGATTCCTTAAGATGCAATTTTTTGATACATGTCAATTAATGCAAAACAGCCTTTTGCGATTCGCAAAGGCCGAAATTCCAGCTTTTGCGAATCAAAAAAGGCTTGATACATATGGCCCTATATCCAACGAAGCCACGATGCATCTACTATTCTTCACCCTCATCGACATTACTCCAGAATTTACATGATTTGTTCTGGCTGTAATCTTCTGCAAGGTGCTTCCATGAAAGTATGTCCCAAAGTAACCTTAGATCATAATTCAATACTGGTCCAGTTTAGTCTTCCAGCAACTGATAATCGGTGGCACCCGTTTTCTTTTCCATGTCACCTGCTTTGTAATCCAGAGTATCTAAATTTTATTTCAAATGCCCTCTCGGAATTCATTCAGCTTAATGATTGTACAGCGTCATCTTTAATAGTCTGGGATGCTATGAAGGCCTATATTCAGAGTACCACTCTTCAGTTCATTCTTTCTCAAAATAAGACTAATTTAAATAATATACAACAGCTACGTCATTCAATCATAACCCTTGAATTATTGCATACCTTTAATATAGCAACAGATTAGAGACTATTTGATGATGGGCTGTAAATTTACAACCTTGGTGCCTCACTCCGATATACTTAACAGCTTATATAAAGTGCCTCGGAAATCTCACATCAGTTCAGTATGTCTAGTCCTTGTCCAGTATAATATTAATGATATCACCACCCTTGCCATTAATTGGACCATGGCCCTGTCAGACAAATGTTTACCTTCTGAAATAAGCTCAGCTTTAGAAACTATTGATCAATCCATACAATTAATTAATTTGAAATTACAGCAATTAAAAAAAATATGTTTCTTGTACTACATACCTGACAAAATTTCTAAATGGGCTTGGAATTGCTGAGGGATAAGACTAAGGGCCTTATTCCGATATTGGGCGGACTTACGCTAGTCCGACACCATTTCGGAAAAGGAACCACACGACCTTAGGTTGGCGGTTTCAACTGCACTATCATGATGCGACCAACCATAGGGCAGTCGCTAGCCTCCATTTGTCAATGGTAGCTTGTGCAGTGGGAGGAAAAGGTCCGTGGCACATGAAACTTCCATTGACAGATGGAGGCATTTAAACATCCCTGCATCATATGGCAGACACCATGCGGTGCCCCACATGCCACAGAGCGGAGGTTGCAGACGGTTGGGGGCCCTGCTAGAGTCCCTCAAAGACACTTTCTGACAGTGTTTCCATGTCGGAAAGACCGACATGGAATTGCTATCGGAAAGTGACATCAAAATCCTGACGGCAAAGCCGAGGCTGGCTCTGCCGTCATTGTGGATTATGGATGGCTTCTGACGCACTGACAGGCTCCTTGAACCCATCATAAGTGCTGCGGACAGTCCCTCTGCCCTCCGACCCTGCGGCATTAAAATATGTGGGCAGACCGCTGTGTGCGATGTCAGTCAGTCCGACACCAACGTGGCGTCGGACCCACCAACATCATAATTAGGCCCCTAATGTCCAAAGTGTGGCCTTTTAGCAGCTGATAACCTCCGCACCTTTGCTGTTTGCACTATGCTTTATAAATTTTGGACAGGGGTGGGACAACTCTCTAGCTCCAGTATATGTGTGAACATACAGTTTACACAAAAGGAGATCAAGTTAGGCCATAGGCCACATTTAGGCTACAGGACAAACAATGGTATTGTTCAGTGGCAACTTCTATTTTTTATTATAATCACTTTCAAGCTATGTATTGCAAGAGCTTGGATCTCTCCAGCAACCCCCCGCCCCAAGGTAACTCTATGATCTAGAGTTTGCTCTAGCTAAATCTAGGGGGTCTCAGTCCATTAAAAAGGTTGATCTTATCTGGGTTGGTTTTAGTAGGGACCCCTCTAAAAACACTAATCTGAGAAGTGTAACTTAATCTAAGCGATTTGCTTAGTCTTATGAATTTAATACCAGTATGAGCAAATGGGTCTTTTCTATGCATTCTTTGATGTTGAAACCCAACTAATTTTTTTTCCTATTTACATATTTTTAGTACTGGTGCATTTTTTGGGAATTAGTAAGGGAATGATGTATATTAGATATGTCTAGTGATTCACTGTCAACCCCCAGCCCTATTCAAGTCTCAGTCACTGAAACTTTATTTCGATTCGTACAAACAGAATAATAAAAGTATAGCATAGTATTTGTACAATTTAAAATACCTACAATGACTTCAGACCATTATAAATTTAGTCAATACATCATTTACAGGTTGATTTAGAAAAGAACAATTTTCTAATACAAATAAAATGAATTAATATTAGTACCAAACTATGAGCTGATTACATTTATGAGGGTCAATGGTCCATAACAGTAATTAATTAATATCGGTTTCTAATACTGAGTGCTACTCTGATAAAACTAAGAACAGCATTGCATATTACTGGAGTTGATAATGAGAATAAATGTTCATATCCTTCTTTAAAGTTTCGGGATCCAAGTGATAACAGAATTGGTCTGATAAATCTATACCTTGGATCTTTGTACAAGGAACAAAAAAGTATTAAATGAAGAGAGTTTTGAGAAACTTGATTGTTACAAGCACGCATGGGTAAACTCTCACACCAACTCACCTGTTGTGGGAATGCAAATAAAAAATGTAATGTGTTCAGGCGAAACCTAGTTAAATAGAAACGCCATTGTGTCTGCCCTATATATGAAAGGTAAGGTTGCTGATACAGCCTCCCCCTATGGTAGACCGCACTCTCGCTATTTTGCAACATCCCTAAGTCTAAACGGTACGCCTCTTTGGTTACTTGCTTTGTTTCAGCGCCAATGGTCTCCACTTTCGAGAAAATATGGCCCAAGCCTATTCTAAAGAAAGTATCCCTAACATATGATAACCATGGGATACTATCATAGTGTTCAAGGTTAAGACAATCTAGTAGAATTTCCTTAGTAAGTTTCAGGTCATCAGAGCGCTAAACCTTGACCCAGAGCAGCAAAGGGGAAATATGGATAATGTCACTTACAAATTCCAAGCCTACTTCAGTGTGACAGAAGAGATTAGAAGTGCTTTGAGGGACACATAAGAGGCGTATTATAAACTTATTTTCCATAACTTATTATTGCAGGATTGAGTACCCCATATGCCTGCACCGTATGTTACAACCGGGATGCATTTAGCTTTGTATAGGGATTTCAATTCTTCAACCGGCCTCTGCCCCAGTTTAGTGGAAAAACGAAAAATGGCTTCAACAGTTTGGGTAGCTTTTTGTGCACGCGCTGACATTAACAGATCCCAACTTAGGGTTTTGTTGAATAAGTTCCCCAGATAGTTGAAATTATCAACTTTCTCAATAGTCGAGTCCCTTACCACAAGCCTTCGAGATTTAACCCCTTTCGGGCCGCAGACCATAGCAAAAGACTTGGCAAAGTTGACCCTAAGATCTAACCCCTGCATAAAGGTCTCAAAAGCATTTAAGCAGGTTTGCATGCTATTTGCAGTTAGGGTCATTAAGACCGTGTCATCCGCATAGGATAACATCGGTATGCGTTTGCCATTTACCTGGGGGAAATCAGTACAACTTTCTAACAAAAAAGCTTCCAAACCATTGGTATAGACCAGAAACAAAAAAGGGGCCAATATACACCCCTGGCGAACACCCTCAGTTGATGGTATGGGCTTTGTCATCTCCCCTGTGGGGCCGAATCTGATCTTTACTGTAGTGGCAGCGTGGAGTCTGCGAAGTAATGTGACCAATGGCTCCTCAAACCCCATAGACTCCATTATTTGCCATAATTTTCCCCTGCAAACAGTATCAAAGGCACTGGATAAGTCCATGAAAGCCAGGTGTATACAACCACGCTTGGCTCTCACGTACTTACCCATGATAAGCGCCAAATTTAGGCACTGCTCATTTGTGCCTTTACCCCACCTAAACCCATATTGGGATTCGACGATGATTCCATTGGATTCGGCCCAGGTTTCTAAGCGAGCCAGAATCACTCTGCCCATTAATTTGCAGGATGCGTCTATTAGCGATATTGGTCTATAACAACTAGGATCACATTTGTTGCCTTTCTTAAATATCGGGACCAATACCGCTTCTTGCCATGAGGTCGGGATACGACCATCCACAACTGCTTTGAACAAAAGTAATAAGAGGGGTGCCAAAACATCTGTATTATATTTAAAAAAGTCCATAGGCACCGCGTCCGGTCCTGGGGCTTTCAAAGCTACACCCTTTCTAAGAGCAGCCTCGACCTCTGGGAGAGTCAATGAGAGACTAAGCATGTCTGCTGATTCCCTCCATGTGTCTGGGAGCCCTTCGAGACACGTAACAGAAGAAACCCCCTTAGGATTAAAAATACCCCCATAATGTGCCTCCCATATGCTCCCTGGGATGTGCATCTGCAAGGATTCCTTTTCCTCACTTTTTAGAAAGGGACGATTTACAACCTCCCAAAAAAGTTGCCTATCTTTTAATTCTGAGGCTCTTCCCAGATCGTCCCATGCCTGTCTTCTTAGTTCAGTTTTACGTTTAATGATGGCATCTCTATACATTTTTCTTGCCACTCTTACCAAAGCCCTATCACGTGGCACTTGACGTAGGGCCCTCGTTAGACTAGATTGTGCTCTGGAACATTCGTAATCAAACCATTTATGATTGTTACCCTTCCCCCCCCCCCCCATTGGTTTCAAAAGATGGGAGGCCACATTTGTTAAAAGAGCTTCAAAATTGTCAATTATTAGATTTGGCTCACTTGACAGCGTTAAGCAGACTTCAAGCCTTTGTTTATTTAATTTAAAAATCTCTTTCTCCAGGAGTTTAGCGTCAACCTTATCCCACCTTAAGGTGACCCCCTTATTCTGACTAAACTTAATTGGATGTTCTGAAGTCTGTGTGCTTTTAAACGCAGGACACAGGGTCAAAACAAGTGGATTATGATCATTTGCGGGATTAGCCTGAATCTAGAAATCTTTAACAAGATGAACATATTTTCTTGAAACTAAAACAAAATCTATAACACTTGTCTGGCCTCCCGCACCATGGAAGGCAGGAATACTCAACATTTTTGAGAAGCTAGACATATCTAGGACACAAAGATCATTTATTATAATGCTGTTATTTAAGGCCTCACCTTGCTTTGTATGTTTAAAATGTGCAAGAGGCTGCTCCTCTAAGTCTACCAAGCCACAAACCCCACTAAACTTACATAAACAACAATTAAAATCACCTACGCAATGATTACAATAACAATTCCCAATCGGTTCCTAAACTACCGTTTAAAGACTGGAAAAACATAAATCTAGAAAATTTCAAGTCTACACTCATACAAACTTGTCCAGACTTCGTGGATGACCCCAATATAGCTCTCCAGCAATTATACGACTGGATTGGTCAGGCATCCCACCAATCAGCCCCTTCCAAGGAACATTCCAGCAATCGAGCTAAACCCTCCGCCCCTTGGTACAATGATATTCTCAGGACACAAAAACAGATAAATCGCAGCAAGGAGAGAATCTGGAGGAAAGATTATGATGCTGTTAGTAAGTCTAACTATAGGGAAGCCGTTGCCCTATATAAAAATATGATAGTGCAGGCCAAAAGAGAATATTATACGGACCAAATCGAGCAAGCCAAAAATTCTAGTAAACAACTATTCTCTATTACTAAAGCATTATCAGGCAACTCACCGGACCTCACGCCTCCCCCGTCACAATCTCTCTGTGACGCTCTGGCATCTTTTTTCTACACCAAGGTAGATGATATCTACCAAGCATTTTCTTCCAAATCACCTTCTGTCGCCACATCTCCCGTCATCTCCTCCTTGGCGAATGTTTTCCCGTGCTTCCAATCAGTTACCCAGGAACAAATAAAAAACACACTGCTGACCATTAAATCAGGCTCCCCCCTCAACCCTTGTCCCCTATCGGTACTCAGACCAGCTTTAGAAGTCATCCTGCCGGCTCTCACACATGTCTGTAATCTGATACTGCGGTCAGGCCAATACCCTAATTCACTCAAAAACACGCTACTAAAGCCCCTGCTAAAAAAACCTTCGCTCGATAAAAATGAGCTGAAAAATTATCGACCAATTGCCAGCTTACCGTTCATTGCTAAGACCATCGAAAAGATCATGAACATCCAGATCTCTGAGTTCATCGAGGATCACCAGCTCCTGGACGATACACAGTTCGGGTTCCGTAAATTTCACGGGACTGAGACCGCCCTGATTAAAGCCGCGGATGACATCAGGGAGATTAGGGACCAAGGTGGCACTGCCATATTGGTTCTGTTAGACCTTTCAGCGGCTTTTGACACGGTCGACCACAACATCTTGGTCGGCCGTGTCCAAGGATTTGGCATCTGTCACTCTGCCAAAAACTTAATAGCCTCCTTCCTTGCCAATAGAACGCAGGCGGTCATCCTAGGACCCTTTCAATCAGCACAACTCTCCGCCCCCTGTGGTGTCCCTCAAGGCTCATCCCTTAGTCCGACACTTTTTAACATCTATGTGTCGGACCTAGCTAAGACCATCAAAGCTCACGGGATGAGCCTTACCTCGTACGCTGATGACACCCAACTAGTGCTGGCGATCAAGGGGGACGGAGAGCAAGTAGCCGAAAAATTTAAGAAAGGGCTCCTAGACATAGGAGACTGGATGGAAACCAATTGTTTAAAGCTGAACTCAGAGAAAACTGAGGTGCTTGTCTTCGGTCCTTTGTCTCCAGCCTGGTCCACCAGTTGGTGGCCAGAGACCTTTGGTACCCCTCCCACACCGACCTCGAAGGTCAGGAATCTGGGGGTTATCTTCGACGATGGATTGAACTTTATGGATCACGCTAATAAGACAGCATCCACAGCGCACTTAAAATTAAAAATGATTTGCAAAATTCGTCCATTTCTACCCGAACATGCGATTAAGACTCTGGTCTCGGCTCTTGTCCTTTCATCTCTGGACTACTGTAATGGCTTATTTCTTAATGCGCAATCTCGAGTCACCACAAAACTTCAAACTATACAGAATGCAGCAGCCCGTCTCATCACCGGCAAAACAAAGTTTGAACCTATTGCCCAAAACATAAAAGACCTGCACTGGCTGACTGTACAAAAAAGGATCCTCTTCAAGGCTCTCTGTATAGTCTTTAAATCAGTTAACAACCAAGGACCACATTTCTTGAGAGACAAACTTCAATTTTACAAACCGACAAGAGCTTTACGCTCTGCCACTCTCAATCAATTGTCTGTTCCACGCACCAAAACAGTGTCCTGGGGAGACCGTCGCTTTCTTGTGGCTGCCCCCAGAGTTTGGAACACCTTGCCTCTCAACATCAGACGGAGTGCTACGCTGTTTCAGTTTCGTAAACTCCTGAAAACCTGGCTGTTTTCCCATTAATCATGCTTAACTGTCACCCTGTTCATTCTTTTCTTCTGCCTATTCTTTCCTCCCTCCCTTTCAATAATGGTTTTAGCGCCTTGACGCCTAAGGGTATAAGCAGCGCTTTACAAGTGTCAAAAATAAATAAATAAATAAATAAATAAATACCCACATAATAAAAAGAGGAGCTATGCTATTTGTTGCTTTGACAATCTCATCCTGGAGTCTTTGTATAACCACTGTGGATTGGGGGTCAAAAATGTTATAATGCCAGTTAATTAGGAGGGGGGACCAAGAACAGGCCCTTTAACACAAGTAATAGGAACCAAGGACATGACGCCAATATCTCAGTTTTTATGTTGTCATATTTTACAGAGATGGCTGTCATAAGGCCGCCCTTAGTCCTTCCCGATTGTGAGGGTTCTGCTGCAACATTAAAAGAATGGTAGCCATCTAAACCAGGGGAACCCCTGCTCCATGTCTCCTGGAGACAAACAATATCAAAGGGTTCCACAAATTTTAGCCATGCCGGGTCCTCCGTGAAAGACCAGCTATATTCCACAAAATCAAACTAAAAAAGTTGCCATCAGGCATGCTATCTGGATCCTCCATATGTTTTATTGCTTGTGACTGCATTACCACATCAGCTCTCGGGGTCACAACCAATGGGCTACTACGTGAATCCAATAAAATAGATTCTGCCTGATGGGGGCAGTTTTTTTGCCGTGGGGCAAGATACCAGCAGTCTGCCACCCACGGTCCGTCTCATTCCCCTTTGGAGTTGGTGGAGTTGGTGGTCAACCAAGTCTATTATGTAAATAGAAATATTTTCCTTACTTTTGTATGACCATTTTTTTATGAAAAAAAAAGATTTAAAAAAAAAGAAAGGCACATTAATACAATCATATTAATGTTGTAAAGAATGCCATGAATCATGTCCATCCGGAGAATGCTGTTCTCATAAATAAAAGTGCTTTTTCTACAAATGTTGCATGATGTTAATGCAAACTGCTTGAGTCCTAATCAGGCTAACTTAAACACATATAATTGAATCATTATTGTCCAATTAATAAAAAAAGCTTTCACAATAGCTTTTGCACTTGCAATACAAGATTCACAGCACATATGGTACATGACAATGTGCCCTTCATCATTTTTCTTATGTAATGTCCTTCAGTCTATGAATTAGCCAACGGTAAAAATACAACAACATTGATATGCCATACCATTTTGGGATATCTGCTCCAAGGCAAATTCGACAGCCACCTGTCACCACTGTCAATGCAATGCACTTTTTTACCCTGTGTTTTAATCAAAAGAGTGAACTCCCTAGATACAGCTTTCTGGAAAATGCTTTTGAAGGTCAGCTTCATATCCATGTGGAAGCCACATATGTATCACAAATAACTGAAATATCAAAGAAGAAGAATGTAATGTTACCTATGAGATCACACTACCATTCAAAAATTCCGACAATATCATTTTAACGCACATACCAAAAGACTGTGTACAAATATAAATCAAATAATATCAAAAAGAGCGATGTTCGGAATTCTAAGAGGGAGGGGAGTTATCAATTTACTATATAGAAATAACAGCTGTTCACCTCCATTCTTAATCATGCAATTCTCCTTAGAGTTCTTAGACCCTCTAAAGATGTTTAGATCCTAGGACTGAGCCCTAATGGTTTAGTTAGGTTTGTGTATATACTCCTTCAGTGACGCGAGATCTCGGTGGGAATATCACAGGTTGATTGACATGATGTAATAATGCATTACTAAACTATTGTCAATATACAGACCGACATAACAAACTAAAGATTGCACATTGTACTTGCTTTCAGATAACAAAAGAGCTTAATGATGCTCCCTAAAGTGACAGGAAGTTGGATGTCATAGTCTTTCCTCCGACGGGGTACAATTTGTTCCGAACTCACAATCTTTGATGTCAAGAATTCTCCCTCCATAACTCACTCATCAATGTTTGATCAACGCCATTTTATGGTTATAAACTCAGAGCAAATCTTGATTAGATGGAGTGTACAGATATTATGTAGTAACCACCGGAGGTTGTTGCTGCTACTTCACGACTTTGACTTACCTTTATATTACCCTTTATGATGAAGGCTTCCAGTTTCCCAAAGTAGCAGCAAAAGTGGACATAAGAATCCTTTGATCTAGCATGGCCTACATCAGGAATTAGCAAAAAACAAGGGGCACATTTAATAAAAGTTCTAACAGGCAACAAACAAAGTTGCTGAACCTTGTGAACAGGAGAGGCCTGAACAGGGACATCTTATGGTAATTGAACCTTCAAGGGTTTTAATTGTCTTAATGTTTCGAATATTATTTTAAATATCTACAATTGTACGACCTGATATATTTGATGCCGTTAATGCACAACAACTGTGACAAATGTCTTTTTAAGTTAATTTCTGTTTGTCACTGAACAGTGATCTTTTTGAGACAAAAGAGAGCAAGAGAAAGGGTGTATATGAAAGAGTATTCGGATTTAATATTTGTTACAAGGGTACATGATAGATAAACAACGTTGTAAGAGAACATACAAATAAATTGATCTATAAAAATTCTCTATACAACAATTGCAAAAGCTTTTCTACCTATTTACAATCTAATTTATTATCCGGTAGAAAAAGCAATCGTCGACGTTTCAGTCTCTATTCTTGCGTTTCCGAGACCATCCTCAGGAGATAAAAAATCATATCTTGGGAGACCCTCAATCACGAAAATTCTGAATATGGTGGTAATGTGCGACACAGCATAAATCAAAATGATTGTATGTCTCTTAGTAGAATAACCTGTTTGAAGTCCTTATTCGCCTGACTTCATAGATGTATAGAAAAGGAATTGGGCAGATAAGATATCTAAAAAAATTGGTGAAAATCTCCTATCGTATTATTCTGGCGTTTGTAGTTACAACGTTGAGTCTATCGCAGTCAGCTCTCAACAACTGAAATTAATTTGCTGCAGCCCGTCACTTCCAAGTCAGTTCAGTTTCCTTGCTCCTGAACTGACTTGGAAGTGACGGGCTGCAGCAAATAATATTCGAAACATTAAGACAATTAAAACCCTTGAAGCTTCAATTACCATAACATATCTATTGCCCAAACCCTCAAGGGTATATTGGGTTGCTCACTTTTGTGTACTGAACAGGGACATGACACTCTTTATCTCTCTAGGTGTGATGGCTCACTTTAGCACTTTAGCGCAGGCACCTTTTCACCTTGGTGGAAAGATGTTGGCTTTATGGCAGGGCTGATTTTGTGGAGGAATGGATGCCTTCTGATTAACACTTCTGATTATCTCTGCAAGAAAAACGGTGAGAGAGCCCGTTGAGATTAAAATTGTATACTCTGGCCCAGCCACACAGTGGGAGTGTAGTTCAAGGCAGTGTTATCAATTTAACAATTGCACCACACATTAGAGAAAAGGTTGCTAAAAACTAATGACTACTGATGAATCCATGCCAACCATGGAAACTGAAGTTTATTGAACTTTGTTTGGTGTACAGTTACCCCTCTTTGCAGTGTACTTTATGTCTAGCCTCATCTTATGCTCCTCAAAGCTATGAACTTATGACGGCAGCCATGAGGAATGATTTAATGCTTTGGTTGGCCGTAATTCTATTGCAAAGTTGTGAGCTCCGGTCTACCCTCTGTTTGCATGCCACCTTCAAGAATTGTTGAAGTATTTTTCAAGTCATAAAAAATCATGGCTGCCTCTTTTCAGAAAAAGGCACACTTCTTTGTTAATCAGTACACACCAGAGTGTGTAGTGGATGAGAGATCAACATGTATTTCACAAGTCCAAGTATCTGAACATTTTGATTTCCACCGTACTGAAGTTGTGGGGACATTTTCTTGTAATGCCTATGCATATCTCGAAGTAAAAAATCTACACTATCCAGAAAAGACACTTTCTACCTCTCTAAGGGGCATATTCTCAAGGACACATCGCCGATTTAACGGCACTATTCAGCCACAAAAGTGGCGATAGATTTATTGCCCTATTCACAAGCCTGCGCTAACAGCCGATATCGCCAGTTTACTTGCGATAGCTGGCACTAACAACATTGTCAAGGCCCACAACGACAACTAATACTAATCATATGCAGAGTAGGCATTCCCGTCTAAAAACGCACAATAACACCACTGTGCGATAATCTCAATGACCAGCCAGATTGGCGATGCAGGCCAAAAACGGGGGATAAGACACGTTAGCAGCAGGGACTTAAGACCTACTTTTTTCTGGTCTGAAATAGGATGAAAATCAGCAGTATAAAGGGAGCCCAGCCCAGAGCCACATCTGAAGACCAACAGATGCCATGGAGCTACTAATCATGCAGCTTAGAGACCCAAGAGGGCCAAAACACCCACCGCCACCACCCCCAGGACCTCCCCCACCCGCCAGGACCACCCTCCCCAGGACTACCACTGAGGCAGCGCAGAACAAGACAGCGGACCTTTCGAGAATGCACCAGCCTCAGAGACTTATTGCCAAAGGATGTCATTGCCCACTACAGGCTCAAAAGGACAACCCTCCTCTGCATCCTGACCCACATTGCCCACAGGCAGACGGTACCAACACAGCGGACAACCAATATCCCTCTGCAGACAAAGCTGCTGCCTGTGCTGCACATGTTGGCCTCTGGTACCTTCCAGCCAACAACTGCCAGAGTCAGAGGAGTCTCACAGCCAGCCCTATTAAAGTTCCTCACACCTGTCTTGGATGCCATTATCAGCTTGATACCCCAACACCTTCACTTCCCCCCACACTGCGCAGGAACAGCTGGAGACCAAACAAGGCTTCCACACCACAGCTGGCTTCCCGCATGTGTTGGGGGCAATTGACTGCACACATGTCCTACTTGTGCCCCCTGCCGACTATGCACAAATTACTGCAACAGAAAGCACACAAATTCCATCAATAAACAGGCAATAGTGGACCACCGGGGACTGTTCACCAATGTCGTCGCCAACTTCCCAGGCAATGTGCATGATTCCTACTTCTTCCGACAGTCTATCACCAACCAGCGCTTTCAGAATGGCCTATGGAAATGCACTGCTTGCTGGTAAGTACCAACAGAACACACCACACACCTCAACTCCACAATCATACAACTCACATCTGTGGGAATGCACACCTAACAAAATCACATACTGTGGTGTAGTTCCTATATTCCCAGTAGGCTCTGCGCATTGGAATAATATATCCTATAGATTTGACGTAGGACTTAGGTCGACTAGGTCTCTATCGAATATATTAGACTTAATTGTGAGTGCCAGCCAGCTCAGAGGTCACTAGAAACTTTCTCGTATAAACAAGAAGGGATTAGTTTCCGACAACTGCATAAACATGACAACTTTGTTTCCCCAAGATAAAACATATCTTCAGAGTCGTGGAAACAATAGATAGATATTTTACCAAGTCAATCCTGCGTGCTTCGTTTCACCAGAGGTGCAGAGAAATAGAGAGACGGGCGTTTTCAATAAAAGTATTTATTGAACAGTCTTCTTTCTCATACAGAAGAAATTAACTGCTGCAATCGTAATACTGGCTGTAAAGTATAATGCGTGTAACAAGAAGAGTATTATAAAATAATACTGTAAAAGCATGGTATGGTTTTTTAGCCATAAAATACATACATAAATAACATTGACTAAAAGTACTCAACTGGTGCTTCTAAAATACGCCTACCCCAATGTACCTAACCTAAGTCTAGTACGAGGGAAGAAGTAAGTATGGTGTAGCATAGGTTTTAGTTTCTTTGCCAAGAATCTATCCAAGATTTCTCTTGGGGTCTAAACAGCTCCGTACCTTGGTTTTAGAATGAAGGAGATCTGCTATCTCTGTCTCGGGACTCAATTTCCCAACACCCCGCGAGGGGAGCCTGGAAACACTGGAAGCTGGATTCTCAGTGAGAGAAAGGCAGCCTCTCTGTCAGTGCGTCAGCTGGAGGGTCGGCTTCCTTCGGCACTTGCTGTAGCGAGCTGCGCCGGGCAAGTAGCTAGTCCAACTGTTCCAAACCACTGTGTGTTTGCTAGGGCAAGTGGGTGCATATTTATACCTTGAAGGTGCCTGGTTTGACGTAAAGTCGGACATAATAACGTCACCAAAGAACCCCGAGGCAATGGTAGTTCTTTGAAAACGCCATGATTTCTAGGACAAATCAATATTCAAGAAACGGGATGTCCCTGACTGCTGAAGCCAAGTTTTCCAAGAAATCGTTGTGGCTTTTTGGAACTAGTGGAAGTAGCCATGCCTGTATTAGGACTGCATGGGCTATGTCTAAATATGGGTATGATTTCTATACCTATATAATGGTAATGTGAATGATACCTATATAAGGGCATGAATCAGGAAAATTACACTAGGGTACTAAAACGCTATACAACAATACAACATGTCAACCAACATGCCCACCTACCAGATACGACAACACATGCAACTGTGGTAACAGGGGCCAGACATTTAGACAAACCATCCAACATAGCATAGCCCCTCAGACACACAATTTTGAATGTGGAGAGAGGTGGGAACCAAGAATGTTCGAAGGAAGCAATGGATCCATGAATAAGAATGAACACAATTCCAAGTGTGGCGGTAATGTGCTGGACAGTCTTGAGTTTGCAGAGCACAGACATGTCCATGTGGACATATACTGCTGTTGTTTGTAGCGTTGTGGACAGTGGATGCAACCATCTTAACTCAGGCAGTGGGGAAGACCTTGGACTTGTAGCTAAGTCACCCACCCCTGTAAGCGTAAGCGTAGTGGACTGGGCAGGCATACACCAGTCCAGCGTAGGAGTTTAAACAAATAGACCGGGGCTCTGGGCATGGTTCCCTTCTAGGATGACCACCAAAGTAACTACTGCATGTGTCTCTGTCTCTGACATATCCTGGCCATAGGCCTACACACACGTGGCTGACCACCATTAATGGCAAAATTAACAACGGCAGCGAGGTGGCTACGCCACACGCCACCGGCACACATCTCCTCTTTGCCTGCAGGAGCGTGTCTGCCAGGGCGGTGCCCCTCACCCTGCCATGAGACAATCACCTTGATCGGTGATGCCTGCACAATCCTATGCACCTGCTGCACCTCAGCCCGCTGTTCCACAGACCAGTCCGGGGCCCAGCGGTGATTGCCCGCCCCTGCACACTCAGGCCTCACTCCTCACCTGCTGCCAACAGCTTGTCTGCAAGAGAGCCCACCATGTGCCAGTGCAATCTTCAAGCCAAGGATTGGCAGCCTCCTCAACCAATCACTGGCTTCCGTGTAACAGGCCCCCAGCGCACCCTGTGGCCCCACACGTGGAGTTCTGTGTGGGTCCAGCAGGTTTCACACATATCGGATCTGGTCCAGAACTTCAGGCCACTGCATCATCGGAAGATGTACACCTGCTCAGCTCTTCTGGTGGGCCTACCTCAGTGCACCGCAAGTCACCGTCCAGCCTACAGGCCACTGCATCATCGCAGGCTGCACACCCGCTCAGCTCATCAGGTGGGCCTACCTCAGTCACCACAAGTCATCGCCACGTGGCGATAGGCCAGTGCCGGACGCAGTGCCTCAGGTGCCACTACCTCTGCGCACCACAAGTCATCATCCCGTGGGGTTACCCCACAAGTCGGCCTCCAGCAGCCAACAGCATGTCCTCGGTAAAGCCAATGGAGCCCTTCACAGTCTCGGGCCCACCCCAGTCCCAGCCAGGCTGCTGGAAAGCCTGGGTGGAACGCCTGGAGACATACTCCAAAGGGCACGAAATCCCAGCGCCGTGGTGGCAGACCACGAATAGGCGTGTGAGGAGTGTGAAGAAATGGCCCGGGGCTCTGGGCGTGGTTCAGTTCTGGGCTGCCACAAAAGTAACTATGGCGTGTGTCTCTGTTGTAGTGTCGGCGCCACCCGGACCTTAATTGACAATGTTGCAATGTAGCATACACCCTGAGGGCGGGCTCACCCGAATAGAAAAATAAAGGAGCGCAAGACCACTCAGGGTCTTGGCTCATACATGCCAACTGTTGTGTGTGTATCTTCATTGCCACAGTATAAGCCAAAGGCCTAGCCTCAATCGCATACTTGTTTGATCATAGACATGACACATCTGTGTGAATTAGAATGTTTAATCACATTTGGTGGAGTGTTTAAGCTGGACCAGTACATGGCCATGCAAACCCCACTTTACATTGTTGCCCCGTGGAGGGCCAGACATAGTCCTTTAGGGATTGACAAGTTCATCAGAAGAGGAAGAGTTCAGTCTGCAGTCTGATTGCTGTGTCATTGGTAACCAAACCAAATATGGCAGTCCATGTCGAGGGCCAAGATGAGTGTCACAGATTGTATCGGGGGACAATGGAAGGTGTTATTCCAGGGCATGATGCAGAGGGCAGAACCAAGCTGAAACAGGCCATATGGCGGAGATGAATGCTACTGCTTCCTTCTTACCAGAATGGTAGTATTATCCACATCATGGTCCTCTGGTGTGTGATGTTCTTCACATGTGGGTGGTGGTGTTTTGTCTGGAGCACTGTGTGGCACTGACACATCAGGGGCCGAAGGTGGAATGTCTGCCGCACTGTGAGTTACTGACACATCAGGGGGCGGAGATGTGGATGGAGTAGTAGCAACAGCGTTCATCTCCGCCAGGTCTTGTGGCAGCAATGCCATGATGAGGATCTGCAAGGCATGGAAGATCCCAGCTACATCTTGCTGGTGTGCAGCCGTGGCAGCCATTCTTTCCACCTGCATTCGCTCCATGTCCTCCATGATCCTCTGCGTGTGTTCCAACTCCCGGGTGACATCACTGGAGCCACTCTGACTAGACAGTTGTTCTTGTATCAGAGTCATGACTGCAGCGATGTCTGCCATGGATTGTTGGAGTATAAAGAACAATGGATGGACAAAATGCCGAACAATGTAATACATTCACCCCAGTACTGCGATCTGGACCTAAATCCATTGTTTTGTTGCTCACCATTTCATTCCAGTTTGGACCCAGCCATATGCAAATCAATCTTGACCCTGCGCCCAATGGGAACAGTCCAGCCCAAACTGCCAGGCCAGCGCCACCCTGGACTGGAAATAAGCATCCTAGGACCGGTTTGGGGGTTTCACCCCCTTCAGCCAGGATAGCTTGACTCCAGTGGCATGGGTTGTTGGAGAGCATGGAGCGGACTGTGGGTGTCCGTTACGGACTGTAAGTGGTCCCTGTTGGGACTTAGACACCCACTTATGGCATCAAGTTTGGCTGCCATGAGGTCGAGGCCCACCCGCACCTTATCAGCCATCTCCTTCAGGCCATCTAACACACAGCATTGGAATGCCATGTGTTGGTCGTGGCGATCCTGGGAGACAGCTTTGGTAGTGGGTTCTTCTTGCTGTGTGGTCTGTGCCGGGGGTGGGGTCTCCTCGATGCAGCTGGGCTGCCCAGCTCCTGGGGTGGGGTGCTGCGGGTGTCCATGAGTTGTTGGAGGGCGTCGGTGTCAATGGTGTGGAGGTCCTCTTCATCATCAGTGAAGGGATGTACGGTCTGCTCTGTAGGAGGTGTTGATTCTCCCTCTGCAATGTAAAGGGGAGATACAGGTTAACAGTGTGTTCATGTTCACACATTGGACAAGTTTACAGACAGACTGCACGACAATGTACATTGTGACTGTTTGGGAAGCAATGCCTATTTGATTTGGGACAGTGGACATTTCTACACCATCAGGGATGTCCTGTTGTACTTGTACATTATCATCTCACAGTTTCCTGCTATGCCAAATGTGATTGGGCAGTTTCTACACACAAGCTACAGCAGTTGTGAGTGTTGCAGTCTGTACCACATTGTTGTCAATGTTGATGTGCTCGGGTTCTTATGTGTGTGTGCTGCATTGTGGGAGAGTCACCCCTGCAGCCCTGATTTTGCTGGCCCCTAGGGTGTGACCTGCTCCTTTACGGATGTGGTCCACACTCAACCACCTCAGTGTCGTGGTGTGCACCATGTCATTGGAGCTCTCCGTTTGTTATCGAGTTTCAGCTTGGTTTTGCGCTTCACATCATTCAAGTGCTTCTTGCAGCTGTCCACTTCCCTTCTCTTCTACTGCATTCACCTTGGCCAAGATGGACTGCCATATTGCATTTTCAGTTGCCAATGACACAGTGGAGGTTATGAACAGTTGTTGTTGGTGTTCTATCACCTCTGTAATCAGGATCTTGTTTTCATGTGGACTGAATCGCGGGTTCCTCTTCTTCTTCTCTTTGCCCTTCTCCTTCCCCAAGGTCCCTGGCTGGTCTTCAAGGGGGTTTTTGGGTTTCTGGTTGGCCTCCATTATTGCTCCAGCTTCCTCCATGGTGCTTCTCAGTTCTTTGGGTTTTATTTTTTTTGGGGGTGAATTTTCCCACCTAACGTGGGAATAGCAAGCCTGGCGCTGATTATTGTTGATATTTTTATCTCTGTTGGGCCCATCGCGACTTTTTTCACGTGCGGGTTTCCTTTTTGATCGGTGTCCCTTTAATTTTAACGCGTTCATTTGAGGCATTATTGGGGGAACTATCGTCTGTTGGCGGCGTGTTGAGGATACGCCGTTAACACAGCATTAGTTTCCTGCGATAGACGGCGTTATGTAAGATTGCGTTAGCCTAGGTTTGCGATGATTATCGCACGTTCTTGAGAATACCCCCCTGAGTCTTTCTTTGGTTGTGGACCTGAATTCTGCTTCCTTGTGTCTGTGTGATTGGTTTTCTGGCGTATTCGCACCTATTCCCTGCCACTCTTTACAATCATCAAGAATTCTGCAGCACACTGATACCTTATCATGGCCTGGTCTAAGCTATTTAATGTGCATAAAATAAATGAAATAAAAAACAAATCTTGTTTGGAAGGTGTAGGCAGAATCTTTCCTCATCAACAGCGCCTCCTATTCCTTTGAATTACTGAAACAAATACAGGGACTGAGAAGAAGTACAAAGGGAAACAACCTTCAAGTTAGTTCGCTATATTTTAGAGGAGATCCATACACCTTTACATAAACTAGAACAATTAACACATCCGACTCCTTCATAAATGCATAGTATCTGTTTTCATCAATTATTGGGGCATTAACCTTGGTGAGAGCCTCTCTATTATTCCTCTAAAAATCCCCTTTTATGAAACTGAGAGATGGTAAACTAAGCTATTGAAATTTCAATCTGCATGAACAAAATATTGTGGGTATTTTAACAACAGCCTTCATTTGCTGGGCCATTAATATCCTGTTCATGCGGTGCCTGCCTAATTACTTGCCTGCATGCAAAGACCTTTGGACTTGGAGTTCTCCACCTCATGCATTTGCAGGGGTTATTGCTTAATGAGCTCTTCATAGCCTATTAAATCCATACTGTAGGATCTTCCGATTATATTCTTCCAAATCAAATAATAGAATGTGTCCCTAATAGATGGAGTGTATTTGAACTTAGATTGCGCGCATCATTGTACACAGAGTGATCATTATCTCTGTTTCAATTAAATTGTTTCCAGGTTATGAAACCTTAACCTGTATGTTATTCCAAGTGGAGCCGGTGATGGTGCGCCATGTTCTTGGCTCCGAAAAGTACCTTTAGTACACTGTATTCCCAGCGCTGATGCGACGGAAACTGAAAATAGCCTGCAACATGATTTTTTTCAGCAATGTTGGCCACGTAAATTCATCTCAATGATCTCACAGAACATCTGTTTCATCGCATGAGGAGGTGAAGATGAGACCACTGGGGCACTATGTGTTCTTGGTCAGAGGACATATATTTGGTCTTTCATTGATATTCATTGCGCAAGTACTTAGGTACCGTAAATCTGTACTCAAGAGGGTTTTGAGAGCACATATTTAAAACTGCAAACTAAATGACAACATAAATCTAGTAATAGCGTAGTAAGTCGCATGCTCAAAACATCGAATCTCTAGGACATTTACACTTAAGCTTTACATGTCGTGGCAGTGGAGTTGCTTTTCACTGTTGTAGGGCTATCCCACCCATAGACTAACACTGGGTTACCTTTTATACTTAATATGTGATCATGTTAGTTTTGGAACAGATAGAGAAATGCTTCCTCCACTCAATTGAATTGTAATTTAAAACTCTCTGTAATAGTCAAGCTGAATTTTAAATCCCTATTATGATAATGCCACTTTTAGAAAGTTAGCATTTTCCTGTCTAAACCAAATGTGCCTTTCTACCAGCGTCCAGGGTCACATGACTGTGACTGGGTCTCCTGTGTTATATCTGTGGTATATTGTGCATTCCATGGAGACAGAAGGGACCTAGTATTGAGAGGGGAGTGGGCTTTCCTGACAAAATGGCTGACGAGGAGTTTTTCTCCGTCCTCATTATATTTCAAAGAACCCTGCCTGTAGTACACACAAATGAACCTAACATCAGTGCCCATGCCTCTGTCAGCCTAGAGAGTTTGGAGCAAAACTAAGGGGAAGAACGGACCAAAACAAATTAGGGAGTATGCCATGGATTACCCTCTCACAAAGACTGGCACTATATATAAATGTGACACCTTCGAAACCTCCCATCAGAAAACTCATGGACCTGTGGAAGATTCAGAAAAAGCACTGCCCTGCTGTCTGAAGATGGAAGACTGTACATGCTTGCCTTGAACCCAGGATTCCAGAACTTGACCCCAAATGTCAGTTAGGTGACCTCCTGTTTGAGCTAAAGGGACACAACACGCTTTGAGAAGCCTTCCCTGCAACTCCCTGTGTGGACTTGAACTTAAACGTAAACTTCACAAGGACAAACCTGGTCCCTGTATATGACCTGTGCTCCATCGAGGTCTGCCTGAACTTGTCACTTTGACCCGGTCTAGTATGACCAAAAAACTGTGACTGGTGCTTGATGCTTCTAGCTGCTATTGTTACCTCAAAGTTAAAAATTCATAACTCCAGTTCTACTTATTGAATTTTTGTTATTTGGTGCCATTTTATTCATTAAAATGTATCAAATTGGTTTGGGTTTTTTATTGTATTGTATTTCCACTTTGTTACTGTTTAAATGCTGCATAAATACTCAGCAAGGGCTGAAAATTCGTTCCGCTCGTGGAATTTGCGAATTTCTGGCAATTTTGCGATCCCCGAATTGCGCGAAATTGCCTAAAAATGTGCAATTCGCGCTTCAGAAATACAATCTCGCGCGTGCGGCGTTGACTTACCGTGATTCTGAGTTCACCGAGTTGTTTTCCTCCCGGTTTGCGTGTGCTGCGACATTTTGTATCTGGCTGCGTGATCGCTCAAGACTTTTCAACCGCGAGTATGTCATAGAGTCCCGCCATCTTGCACTGCAATACTTTGAGAACGCGAATACGTCATAAGGGCCCGCAATCACATATTGCGAGAGTAAACAATAGCGAATACGTAGATGTGACGCACAGCTGACATCCGGAGGGAGATTTGAACAGCTCGCTTTCCCGTAGTCGCAAAAATTGCAATTCTGCACAAGAAATCTATTGCAGGCAGCATAAACCTTCTGACAATGATGATTTGGATCAGAATAACTCCTCAGATTGACATTTGGCTGAACTTTTTTTGTGCAATGAGTCCTCTTTTGGGGGGGGTTAGAGGAAGGAAGTACATCAATGAGCCTAACTGGGTTGAAGAAGTCTGGATCATCATCATCACATATGAAAATGGTCCAGACCATCATTAAAAGCATGTTTTGGTCGGAACGCATTGGAACGCAACCACCCAACGGCACGTCTGTACAATGCAATGCTGGCTAAAATGTTAGTGCTGGACCTTCTCCCTTTTTCTTTCGTGGAAGGGGTGGGTTTTCTAGAATTTGTGGCAACAGTCTGCCCTAAATGGAAGGTTCCTATCCGGTCCTATTTTGACAGAGTTGCGGTTCCAGCACTACATCAAGATGTGCTGGACGTGATTGGGGCAACTTTGCAGAAGAGTGCTGTTCACACTATCCACCTGACAACAGACATGTGGACCAGTTGCCAAGCAGTTTCTTACATGTTCACACTGGGTCTCTTTTGCAGGGGTTAGAGAGAGGATAGCTGCAGTGTAGTAAATGAATCTAGGACCATAGTGTAAACTTTCCCGATTCATGCCCTTATATAGGTATACTTTATTATATCCTTATATAGGCATAGAAATCACTACCATATTTGGCCTAAGCCTTAAAAGCCCAAATACGGCATGGCTACTTCCATTAAGTTCCGAGAATCAACAACGATTTCTTGGAAAAACCCGCCTCCAGCAGCTAGGGACTTCCCCCTGCTTGAACATTGAGTTCTCCAAGAAATCCTGGAGTTTTCAAAGAATCAAGCCTTTGAGTCACGTCATTAAGTCCAATCATGCGTCAAACTCGCACTTTCAAAGTATAAATATGCCTAGGTTTGCCCAGAAAAACACACGGTGGTTTGGAGCAGATCGAATATTTACCTGTCCGACGCCCTGCAGCAGCAAGTGTCCGAAGGAAGCCGACCCTCCGGCTGACGCACTGAGAGACTTTGTCTTTTCTCCTGCCGAAAAATCCAGCTCCAGTGTTTCCGGGCTACCCTTGCGGGTATCTGGGAAATCGAGTCCTGAGAGAGAGATAAAAGACCTCCTTCATTCTAAGACCAAGGTACGAAGCTGATTAGACCTCTTCGAGAATTCTTGGAATAGATTCCTGGCAGAGAAATACTGAACTTAAGCTACTCCTCACTTACTTCTTCCCTTGTACTACACTTAGGTTAGGTACACCGGGGTGGCATATTTTAGAAGCACCAGTTGAGTAGTTTTAGTCATTGTTTACTACTGTATGTATTTTATAAATGTTATGCACTTTTATGGCTAAGAAACCATATCATGCTTTTACAGTACTACTTTATAATACTGTTTGTATTATATGCATTGTACTTTATAACCAGTGCTACTATTGTAGCAGTATATTTCTTATGATTGAGATAGAAGACTGTCCAATCAATACTTTTATTGAAAATGCCCATCTCTCCATTTTCTCAGCACCTCTGGTGAAACGAAGCATGCACGATTGACTGAGTAAAATTTGTATCTATTGTTTCCGCGACTCTAGAGATTGATTTCTTATTCTTGGGAAACAAAGATGTCATGTTTATGCGGTTGTCAGAAACTAATCCCTTCTTGTGAATTCAATAAAGTTTCTAGTGACCTCTGAGCTAGCTGGCACTCACTATTAAGTTTAATATATTCGGTAGAGACCTAGTCGACCTCAGTCCTATGTCTAAACTACAGTATATATTATTCCAATGCCAGAGCCTATTGGGAATATAGGAACTAAACTACATGGCGCCCAACATTTGGTAAGGCGATAATTTAACGCTAGATTCTAGAGTAACTCAGTAGTGCTTTTCACACAGACCCCTTTTTCCAGTAAAATACTCCAACAGACGTCTGGAGTGGGTAAAAGGTTATTATCCGCCAGAACGAAAATCCTATGTATTAGTTTTTGGTTTATTCAACGTTGAAGGATACAGTGTTCCAAAATATTGTGCACCTAATCTTTGTTTCCTTGAACCTATTCTGCAAAACTCTTCAGTCAGAAAAAAATGATGTCTGACGAAGAATTAGCTACAGCTGCAGCTCAAGCGGTTTTACATGACAGAAATAGGCCGGATACTGACCCGGATGCTATAATCATCCCGGTAAATGTAAGAAAAACTATAACTTACAAACTCATAAATAATGGGGTATCATCGAGAGGTGGTAAAGTAATGTTTGTTATAGAGGCACATGAATACTGGCAAACAGAGGTATTCTATTCATGGATTCATTTTCCTCCGGCAGACGGAGGGACACACGAGTTCCACTACTACAAACTAGGGGAACCTCCAGAGGAATATGTTCCTTATGAGGACATTGAAATTCCATTGTCTTACCAAGAGCATCATCTCTGGTTTGAAGGCGCCCTACAACATCAAAATCACATTACCAGGCTCGGTCCACTAGGTAGACCAGGAGCAACATGGCTGGTACTAGCCAGCTACACACCACATCCTGACAAAGAAAATATGACAGGTCTAGAACTGTTAGCCCAGCTGAAACAGTTAATTAAAATACATAGACAATTGGTTCAATATGTCATGAGGACCTTAACAGTCCAACCTACTGTAAGGATTCCACAGCACACCCTTTCACCAGGGGAACACAAATAAAATGACACCACAGACTATACAATCAGTCATTGGTCAATTACCTGCAAAGAGGGAACAAATTCCGTTCTGATTAGCTCAGAAATTTACTCAAATAGAGGCAGTATTCCCTGATAGTACACCTCATGAGAAACACAGAATTCTAATAATCTGTTTACCAATGGGGATAGCACCACATGTGGAGGACTGTGACACTTGGGGTACAGTCTTTGCTTCAATCTACACAAATACACATGGTGTTCCGTCCATGGCGGTAATACCAGATATTCTGAGGCAGATTCAGAATGGATACGGTCCAGAACCGGCCTTAAATCTAGGTATGAAATTACTAAATGATTTCAAACAGGTCTCGGCTACATTATTAGCTAACATTAGAGGTGAAGCAGCATCCGTGGCAATCCACCAAAAGTTAAAAGAAACAGATATAACAGGCCGACCATATGAGCTTGCTAGACTTATTAAAAAATCTTATGAAGAATTAGGAAGAGATAGTTTGGGTGGGAAACCAGTAAAACCAGAATTAACAGAAAATCCGGAAAACGTATTTATTAAAAAATAATCTCACTACTCCTAAAAAGAAGTGGGAAAATACTAAACTGACACTTCCTAAAGAGAAACGTTCTCATTCCAGAGGAAGATCTCCCCAACGGGGAGGTAGGTCTCCCCAACGGGAGCCCTCTGAAAAAAGGTATAACCTTAGGAATAAGGCTAATTTGAAAAACCCTGACAGATATCAAGATAATGATACACGTCCCTCTCGATCTTTTCAGACTTCCTTGCAGAAATCGGAACGAAGAGGACGGTCAGAACAGAAAGAGGAACACGTCAAGTCCAAAGACAAAGAACCCGTTCACCAAAGCAAAAAAGCTCAATTTACCAAAAAGAAAGCAGCAAGCATAAAGATCAGACATGCCGAGGATCTTGAGGACTCTCCTCACCATAAAACCCAGTTAAGAAAATCAACCTACTGCACAGAGGCAGTATCCAGTTAAGCAAGAAGCTAAAAAACAAGTCAAGGAGATTTTAAATCAACTTGAATACCAAGGGGTGATTGAAACATGCACTTCATCAATGAACAATCCTTTGTTTCCTGTCTCCAAACCAGACAATTCATATCATATCGTCTAGTTTTGGATTACAGATATTTAAACTCCTGTTGCAAAACTTTTGCATTACAAAATGCACACAGTGCAGCATTGATGAATAACATTGTGCGGAGAAAATATAAAACCACATTAGCTATTTCGAATAGGTTTTTCTGTCAAAATATGGCACCTGAAAGCAGGCATTCGACAGATTTCTCAATTATGGGGACACACTGACAATTTTGCCGTCTCCCCCAGGGATTCAAGAATAGTCCAGGGTTATTTTCAGCCAGGGTAACAGAGTTACTACAAACATACGATGAAGAGGCATTATCCTATGTCAATGACATCTATCTTACAGACGGCGACTTGGACGTACACTTGAAAAGAGTGAACACCATAATACTTGGGTTTGCATATGAAGGGAATAAATTCAATTTTAAGAAATCACGAATTGCCCAACTTAATGTCCTATTTCTAGGCTACGAGTTATCAAGTGAAGGCAAAAGCCTGGCAGCTAACTTCCTAGAGAAATGTGTGCTGCTACGACCTCCAAAGATGCTGAAAAACTTACAGTCAATTCGAGGTTTCCTGAATTTTGGAAGAACTTATGTTCTGAATTACGCAAAAAGGGTTAAACCTCTCTACGAATTCATCAAACTTGATTTCAAACCAACTAATTGGACTCAAACACACACAGAAATTATGCGTTCAGTCCAAACAGACATGTTAGCAAAAACACAATTACAGACATGAGAAAACGTGCGCAACCTTGTGATCCGAATCATCCCAAGGAGATGCGGATTCACGTACCTGACCTTTAATGAAGGAGAAACAGTACCAATTGTTTACAAATCACACTTGTACACGCAAGCAGAAATGAAATTCACCTCCACTGAGAAAATTCTGACAGCAGTTCAAACTGCAGTAGCAAAGGAGAGAGCCCTTGCACAGGGTAAACGCATAATGATCGTTACACCTGTAATGCAAATGCAAAAGCTTTACATCCAGGATGGATACAATGGGTTAACTCTCTTGCTGCAACAGACGTTAAATACATTTTGACCCCTACTTGAAAACCCAAGAATTTCTCCAATCCGAACATGAATGTCCTCTGCCGACTGACATTCTGCCTCTAGAACATTACAGCTGTATAATCTATACAGACGGATCAGCACAGCCCGCAATTGAGGGTAAATAAACCTATAGTGCTGAGTGCGCTATTGTTAAAGGTCGCTGGCGTGAAGGCAAATTAAGACCTATGGTCACAAAAACTCATTCACTAGGAGACTGTACATCTCAGCAAGCTGAACTACAGGCTTTTAAGATGGCGCTTGAAAATACTGATCGCGAATTCCCCATACTAATAGTGTGCGATTCGTATTACTGCCTACAATCTCACAATGAATACTTGCAGAACTGGGTTCAGAATGGCTTCAAAGACGCAAAAGGTGGCACAATTAGGCATAAAATGCTTTGGGAACCAGTAGTTCTCTTGCATAAAGAACTACAAAAGACTCACGTGATTCATACACTGAGTTATCAGCGTGATGGCGTTGACGTTGCAGTGAATTCTTTGGCTGATGAAGCCGCGAAGGCAGCTGTGCAAACAGCTGCCGTAGCTGCAATCACTCGGTCAAAAACAAAAATAGACAGCAAAATAATGCAAGCTGTCACTGCTTTAATCAAAGACAGTGGTAAAACACTCCGAAAGGCTTTCCAGTAAAGTACTCATATATAACTGATGCAAATAATGTTCCTTTTGCTCGAATCCCTGGAGTGGGGGACAGAGCAATTCCAAACATGGAACTTAGGGTAGGACTAATCTTAGCAGCACATGAAGGGCTCGTCTCTGCATACGCAGGAGTTTTCGCCACAGTGTCTTTATCAAAACAGAGATATTGGTGGCCACGCATGAGGAAACAAACTAGAAACTATGTTCTAGAATGTCAAATACGCCAAAAAATGAATGTTTCTACAGTGAAGCGACCTGCACAGATGCCCCTTCTGATTTCAGATAAACCACTAGTGTGCGTTTACCTGGACCACTGTGGTCCCTTAACAAGGGATGGCAACTATAAATATATCATGGTCGCAGTGGATTCCTGCACAAGATTTATTTGGATGTGGCCCAAGCGCTCCGCTGATGCCAGAACTGTTATAAAGGATTTGCGAGTCTTTATCGGCACATACGCAAAGGGCACACTACATTCTGACCAGGGTCCTACGTTTAGCTCTCGAGCTTACAAGGAGGCCATGGCGAGTTTGGGCGTTGCAGGGCGGTATTCTAGTCCCTTCCATCCTGAGGGTAATGCGGTAGTGGAAAGAAAAAAACGTGACATAAAGCAGTCCATAACAGCTAAGGTATTAGGTTTGGGTGATGGGTGGGTCAAACATCTAATAAGTGTCCAACTTAGTCCTAATAATCTGCCAAGAAATCCTCTGTGGGGAATCACTCTATACGAATTACTATATGGTACAAGAATGTTAATCAATCACCTCGATTGTCAAACTTCAGTGGTGGAACAAAAACCCTTTGATGTCAAAGATCGTTTGGCAATTTTACAGGACTTAAATGAAACAAGAAGAAGTCTGAGTAATAGGATACAAAAGCCAACAGCCACTGAAGAAAAACCACCTGTCCCAGCAAGTCCTGTCTGGATTCCAAAGATTGGGGATCTAGTCAGGCAAAGGATAGCGGTGAAGAAGGAATTTGGGCCTTCTTACAGAAAAGCAGAACCTGTCTTGGCAATCCAAGGAACAAGATCAGTAGTACTACCACCCCTTGCTGGTAAAAGGGAGAACAGAGTTGTGTCCATCGACCTGGTCAAACCACAACATGTGGCCAATAATAAGTAGTAGGCCCAGTGGACTCCCAAGGTGTAGCAGAAGACCAAATCTTGCTACTATCCAAGAGGTTCAAACTGAAAGACTTATCACCTTTGATAAACCTGCAGTAAGGCTATGTAACAAAGCCATGGAACTCATGCCTCTTGAGACCCAAATAACAGTTCGTCAAGAAACACCTGTCTACAATGATGTCGCCTCTGAATACACCAATATGACAAAGGAAGAAGCAACTCCAAAGATTAATAACAATCCTGATGCAATTCCAACAATTGACATAACTGCCCCAGGCTATTTCATCAACTTTAATACATTTTCGGAGGATCCCAGTGAACCCGAACAAACGCCAGCAAATAAAACTCTCAAAGAAAAAACAACAGAACTCTTTCATCAACTTGAGAAAATATATCTGGTTTCACCATGGATTGAATTTTATATTGGTTTAGGTGTATTTTTTCTCCTGCTCTGGCTGATTTTAGTTTTAAGCTTGGGACAAATGATAGATGGAAAATACAGTAAAATGGACACAGCAAGTCAGAAAATCAACTTGGTCCTAAAACCTCACAAATCATACCATTGTGAAAGAAGAGATCTGTCATCAGTGAACATCACAGCCGTTCCTATACCTGGTGGTATAGCATGGGACAGAACTGATTATGACATCTATGGCCCGGTGGAGCTGCTGAAGATTCTACACCTGTTCAAGATTCCTTTAAGTGACTTTGTATCACCCAGCACATTTTCTGATGATTGGGACTTTGAGACTCTTAATAATATGATTTAGAAATGTCTGCAAAATTTACTGAACATGACTATTTAGAAGGGTCATCAGATTTTGAACAAATGTATTGTTTTAATCATTATTTTCACCACTATTTGCACAAATCTGCAAGTCCTAGGAACGTTTTTACATATAATCAATAGGTACATTGTCCCACGCCCCCAAAAGGATGGCTCGAAAAGTTTTCGTACTTCTCAGGGTTTAATGTTACAAATCCAGAAACGTTTTATTTCAAAAATGTAAATAAGACAGGAATGAAAACAATGTTGACCAATACTAAACAAATTTATTCTGCAAACTTTTATGCTCAGCTGTCTACATTAGGTTTCGACTTTTGGAATGACAACATTAAGACAAAAAGATTGGCAGGTACAAACTTTAGAAGCCTTGTTCAGAGCCTGCAATATTACAGAACAAATAATGTTTTTAAATGACACTTTCAACAGACTTCTTGTCTTGGCCTGGCTAAAATAAAAGATTTAAATAAACCGTCTATACCTAAAACCCACTTCTGAGAGTAATGATACTACAGAAAAGGAGGTAGACGTACCATATATTTAAACACAAAACAGAACTAATCCTGATTGGAAAAAATGGTTAATCTGGCCCACAGACACCAATAACTGTCATGATAGATTCCTGAACAAAACACAGGGGTTAAAACTGAACAGGCCAGATCCAAGATACTCCCAGAGACAACATCCAGGGATAGTAACAACTTCTAGTCTAGGAAAACTATGCCTTGAGTGGCTAAAGACATCCACACTTCCGGAAATCAAACAACACATATCTTTACTTAAAGAAGGCAATGATTTGCGAGATTTCTTAATGGGGCCTCGCAAAAGTTTCATATACGCCGGTATATGCACTGCTTACAATGAAGCTTGGAAAATAACGCAAATAGAAACGGCAGAAAGAATATGAGAAATTGATTGTATTAATTTAGAGAAAACTCTCTCTGTAGTGGACAATGGGTTAACGACTCTGTCCTCCAGGATATATTCCTTGGACAGCATTGTATCCTCTGCAATTGACATAATGGAACAAGACTTGCTAATGTTACAACATGGCCAGTCTCAATTAGTTCTATAATGCAGTTAGGCTGGATGTTGCAAAATCTTCGTCCAGGCTACCTGACATGGCATCTAATCAACACAACATCATTGTTTGCTGTATTTAACCTTACGGATAAACAAAAATCTTTGGCACAAAGGGGAGCAGACTATATGGTGCTGAGCATTGAAAAACTTGAAAGATTACCATTGACAGTTTCTGAGAAGCCTGTCATTGAATGGATAATTCATGGCACCATCATGATACCAGTGACAATATTGCAATTTCAGTATTGTCTACAGCATATACCAGCAGGCCTGTATGAAAGGTTGGGTAAACAATACATTAAGTCAACATGGACTTTACCTTACACACACAAATGTTGGAACAAGGGAAAAGAGGTATTTCTTAGTGGTAAAAATTGTAAGAACTCACTAAGTGGTACACTTTTGTGCAAAGGTATTAATTTACATGGAGCCTGCGATGGTTCTGCAAATAATCTCTCTTGCCACCTGCACGGTACACCCTCCACAGTGATAGAACCCATTTTCTGGCAGCTATCCAATGGCAGTTACGTTTTGTTGAATGATCACAGCTGCTGTGGCATGTTGCCAGGAAAACTTTATCTCGTTAGTGTGTCGTCCATGGTCACTTGTTGTATGCACGTATTGTATCCAACGCACAAGACAAACAGTGGGACTGCATTACGGCCATCACTGAATATCTCTTCTATACGAATTGATACTTTAAGCAGAATAAAAGTCATTCTTTTGCAAAAATCTGTGCCACTGACCTCGTCTAAAGAAACGTATGATCTGCATGTTGCGGGGACATCTGCAGGGATACATGCATTATTACCAACAAACTGCCCAGTACATTTAGCAGAAATATTAAGTCAAATCTTAAATATGTCTGATACCAGTGGCATCTTACATGTATTTAAGACAATTTTTTCGGGACTGTTAACACCATTTGAAGCAGTCCTCTGCATTTTTCCAAATTTCGTGCACTTTGTGTTCGGCGACCTGCCTCTCATCTTGGGACTCGTAGCAGGAATTCTATTTCTATTCCTTCTGCTCCGATATGGCAACTCCAGTAACCGACGATACCCAGACCACCATGAAAGGGACACTCCTTGCCATGAGGTATCGTGAGAGAATTACACAGATTCTTGGCTTAGCTCGTTTAAGAGATCTGAACACAACCTGGTTTCTTTCGTTCAGATCAATCTAGCAAGATTGCATCTTACCTGTTCTACAATGCCTGCTTTGCGGAGAGGAATGCGTGTTGCACATTTGTCTTACACTTCCATTAGACCTGCCATCGGATGTCGACGCCTTGCTAGGTCCGGTAATGACTCATGCATCGTGTTGTCCCCAACGGCTACCAATCCTGATGACGGCATTCATTGAGGTCTCACCAGTACGTCTAACTGAGACTGAGATACCAGTATCAACAGGCACACATGTACCATCTGATATGACCATTGCTAACACAGCAACCAGCGCTGACGGCAATGCTTCTCATCTGTGCACATTTGATATGTTAGATCAAGTAGTTCCACTTTCACCTACTGTGGTAGACGATTTCTTTGCCACCCTAGATGATCTGATGTTTTCTCCTGACAACGAGAATAACTTTTGATTCATGCACACAGCGTTCCCTGAAACTCAGAAATTCGGCCTTCAATTTTTCAAAACAAAGACTTCTAACTTTGGAACTCTATTTTTCCACAACCAATTGAATTTTTCTCTCAAAAACATTTGAACTTTTTGGCACAGACTAATCTGCTTAAAGTAGAACTATTCTTAAAGAACAAGAAATTTATTTCCTTTTTGAACACTGCTAAGAGAAAATATTTGACCTTGTCCCCATATAACAATTGACATGATATGTTATGTTATGAAATGGTCTCGACCTTTTTTTCTGTATTTAAGAGCCATTTTCATAAATGTAATTTCATGATTCATTCAGTTTGCATATTTAGATACTCTATGCTTATAATGACATCACTTCCTTAAAATGCTTACTGTAGAAATGCTCAATATTTTTTCATTTGTACAACCATTTCAAGTGTATGTTATGTATTTTGGGGTGGGATTGTAAACACTAGCTTTAGATATGTTCAGTGCTTATATGTTAGCTTCATTGAACTAAAGATCGTGGAGTGGGTGTTGTAAATGAATCTAGGACCCTAGTTTAAACTTTCCTGAATCATGCCCTTATATATGTATACTTTATTATATCCTTATGTAGGCTAAGAAATCACTACCATATTTGGCCTAAGCCTTACAGCCCAAATACGACATGGCTACTCCCACTAAGTTCCGAGAATCAACAATGATTTCTTGGAAAAACCCGCCTCCAGAAGCTAGGGACTTCCCCCTGTTTGAATATGGAATTCTCCAAGAATTCCTGGAGTTTTCAAAGAATCAAGCCTTTGACCAACGTCATTAAGTCCAATCATGCGTCAAACTGGCACCTTCAAAGTATAAATATTCCTAGGTTTGCCCAGACAAACACACAGTGGTTTGGAACAGATCGACTATCTACTTGCCCGACGCCCTGCAGCAGCAAGTGCTCAAAGGAAGCCGACCCTCTAGCTGATGCACTGAGAGACTCTGTCTTTTCTCCTGCCGAGAAACCCATCTCCAGTGTTTCCGGCCTACCCTTGCAGGTATCTGGGAAATCGAGTCCTGAGAGAGAGATACAAGACCTCCTTCATTCTAAAACCAAGGTACGGAGCTGATTAGACCTCTTAGAGAATTCTTGGAATAGATTCCTGTCAGAGAAATACTAAACTTAAGCTACTCCTCACTTACTTTTTCCCTTGTACTAGACTTAAGTTAGGTACACCGGGGTAGGCGTATTTTAGAAGCACCAGTTGAGTACTTTTAGTCATTATTTATTACTGTATGTATTTTATACATTTTATGCACAGATTAACACAAAATAATTCAACAGAAAGTTATGTCACAGTAGCACTAGCAACTTGCAAACACAGTACATAACATTTGTGGCATGTATCAATCTAACCTCCCACTTCGTCTGCCTCTGCTCTAACATTAGTGGGAGTTTCAGGAATTCTACTAACACTATGGACTCACTACATTAGACTCAGACAGTACACCAGTCTTCTTCTTCTCTCTTGTTTAGCTAAATTAGTGTACGTAAACTTGTGGAAGCCGGCATAATGCCAGCGCAGTCAGCTTGCACCCAAGAAAAACAGACGCAAGCCATGATGACGCAGACTCGCGTTACTGTTACCAGTACATGCAGGTGGGGAAGCTCTTACTTTTCTATTACGGGTGGCACTGGCCATACTCTATTACAACAAGGTCTGCTGCTCAATTAATTTAACTTTAACCCTGCCCTGCCTCTGACAACTACAAAAGGAAAATGAAGAAGATAATATGATCATATATCCCTTCACATGATATTTGCTTATATAAGGGATGACTTTAAGTGCTTTGTTTTTATTGATTGAGTGAACACTGATAGGCCACACATGAATGACATAGTTGAAAAAAAATTATTAACGTAGGTAGTGAGTGGTCCCCGTAATCGACGGAGGAAAGCACTTGTGGCTTGACTTGATAATGTGAACTATACAATATAGATACACAATATATGCTGTGCTCGCAAACTACTGTTAGTCAAGGGAATATTCTTAAAAATTACAACTTCTGCTTTCCTCTGCTTTGCTACTCTGGCACGGACGAGCGGTGTTACATGCTCTTCAAACTAACACTCTTCATCCAGTGACCGTCTACTCTGTCTACTCTACATACACCTATGCTATCTATGAGGAAGATACCATCCAGGCATCCATTTATTCAAAGTGAATGTCAATAATTCTTCCTAATGTCTCAGCATGACAAACCTTACTTTTTCTCACTGACAAACACCCTTTTTATTTTATTTTGTAAACCACTACCCATGCATCCGTGCTTGACTTGCATTAGAATTTGACCCAAAGGATATATTGTGCACACATACAGTTTCTGTTTCACCCACCCAGGCAGTCCTCTTTTCTTTCTCCTTCCACCCATCTTTGCTTCAACAGGCCATGCATCAGATTCCTACCAGCCACCTCTGCCTGCATTCAAAAACACGCATCATTCTTTGCCAGTCATTAATTTAACTCGCTCGTCCTTTCTACTTCCTTACACCCTTCTTTCCTTTTCCGTTCATCCCATCCATCAAGTTCATCTCTGAACTGACTTGGCTTCTCGATAAAACTTTCACAGCTGAGTTGAAGTCAAATTTAGAGGAGGCCATTGGTTACTCGTCAACTCCTGCCGCTAATGCTATTGCTAATGCAAAGTTAAGGGTGACTGTCATCTACCTGGTTGACAAAAACTTAGTTCTAAATTTATTTGTAAGTCTTCTTAACAGGAAAGTGTACTTGTACAGTACAACATACACCCCTGCAGCGAGCCTACTCTGCAATCTCAATAAGTAAGGAATATAATAGCTTACCACTGCCCGCCACTACCGAGGCATTCCCCACAGCAGTTCCTCCTGGCACTGGTGGCACCGCATCTGCCCCTGGAGTGACCACCTCCGTGCTGGCCCCAGCACTGGTGGTTGTCTGTGCCAATGGTGTTCCGCCTAGAAAAAATATTTCATATTTAAAGATGCCATATACACCACTCCCTATTTTGTCTACGAATGAAAAAAATGTTACTACATAAACAAATTTAATTATTTGTGACTCCTAGTCTAAACTAGAAATTCCCCTTTCAGAAGGGGAGGGTGTTTTTATTTATGCTTAGCCATAACATGCTACACTTTTTGGCACAACCGATAAATGCTTGCTTTTTAACGTGCACCATTTTTCTCATAACAGACAGAAGATTCCCTTCTACGAACAAGAGCAATATGTTACTCATCATCATCACCACCAGTACTTTAAGTTCTGACAAGGTGAGGGCTCTCCCACAATTAATGTGTAAATCAGCCACTGTTCAGTTTTCATGAGTTCACCGTTTCTCTTCTATGAAGTTGATTTTAATAAATGTTTTTATATAATGCACAATTGAAAATTAATATACAGAGTACATACAGAGCTAGTTGTTTTACTTTTAATAAAGCTTCAAAACTTACATTGACTCTGTGGTTTTTGGTCATGAGTGAGGGAGCGAAAGGGTTTGCAATTTGCAAGCATGATTCCGTGACTCTGAGAGGTCGGGACTCTGACACCGTAGTCTTATGTTCTGGGTTGTATAATCATTATGAATAATCGCTGCATTCGGGAGCTAAATAATGACTCTGACACACTAGCTAGTCAGTAAGGAGATTGGGGGTTCAACTTCTTTTATGACTGAGGTATGTGGAAAGTCTAACTGCGCCTATTATCACCAATGCCCTATTTCTTGTCCATAGTTAGGTATGTGCAGAATAGTCCCTGCAATGGTAGTAGTATGTCCTCCTATCCAATCAAAAAGTAAACTAGTATCTTATTCTTGGTGGCCATTGACATTTTATTGTTGGGAATTGTCAAAGCAATGGTAGTAGTATGTCCTCCTATCCAATCAAAAAGTAAACTAGTATCTTATTCTTGGTGGCCATTGACATTTTATTGTTGGGAATTGTCAAAGCATAAACATTAAGAAGACTTCAATAGTTTATGGACAACCCAGAGGACTTCACTCAGTGCCTAGAGCTATTACTGAATAGGAGTTTTGTCTAACATCTTTTGCCAACTGTGCAAGCTTAGCTAGCTACACAGACAGACTAATAATTATAATAGTAGTAGCAACAAGAGAGTCATAGTAGAGGCAGGATAAGAATTTAGAAACAGTCTACAAGAAGATCAAAGACGATTTAGGAAAAAATAGAATTATGATGAACGTTTGGAATGAATAGGTGCTGTAAAAGTTATGGAAGTATAATTATTAATATTAACAGGAAAACTTACTATGGTCAGCAGAAGAGCCCTCGGTGGATCGATCCTGGCCTTCCTGCTCCGCCGGCACCGCTACCTCTGTCCTCTTGCCCCTGGGAGGTGCTGATGTACGTGAAAGAAAGACACAAACATGGATGATTGTTGTCAATGAATTCAAACATTTCAGAAAACAATAACAAATTATTTCGGGGAAATAAACAACAATTGTACTAAATTTATTGACCTATCTGATGTGGTCTACTAGGATATTAGTATTGCTGGATTCGCAGACCGTCTACTTGGAAAGTTATGTAACTCACTAAACCAACTACAAAAAGGTTCTACTAGGACTGGCAGCACTCAGCAGCACGCGAAGTGACAGACACAGTCCGCCATGATTGCAGACCATTAAAAAATGTCCTACTAAATACCAAGTACTAATACACTCAACCTATCAAACCACCACCACTATCTATTCTTTGTTGTAGGAGTTCAAAGGAAGGACTGGACTTGAGTCTCTAGTCTTTAGCATTACGCAGTTCTGTAAAGTATACTCATACATAATCACTCAGGCCAAATGAGCACAAAATTGAAAACAATTTAGCATGGTAGCACCGCCACTGAGCAGGCGAGCACCTGCAATCACAAAAGCTTTTGAAACATAATTTACCCGCAATGTAATCGGCAGCATTCTTGCTCTTCGGAAAAAACATATATTTGCAAAATAACACAGAGCAGAAGAAAACAAAGTAGTTATTAAAAAGCTACTAGTACTCACCAAGCCCAGGGATCTCGATGCCAAGCAGGTCGAGCAGGTCTTGTTCCCGGTCCAGTGTGTCGGACCACCGGTGGTTCACCTGGTTGTAGGTGCGCCGGATCCCTGACTCCGGATACATGGCCCAGCACACCTTAACTCATAGCTGGCGACGCTCCCCGAAGCTGTACCCGGTACCGAGCCTGCCGCCTGTTGCGATGGTCTTGGGGAGGTGGCGCTGCACAAAGAAGACAAGTGCGGCCACCTCCACCGTGCTGAAAATCTCCCTTTGACTTACAGACGCCCCCCTTAAACGCCCGCAAGGGAGCCGGCTGCGAGGTGCAGGACTCTTCCCCTTGGAGTACTTGCTGGCTCCTTTTGCCATGGTCCTGAGTTAAAGGAAAAATAGGAAAGAATAAGGAAAAAGTAAATTAAAAAAAAGAGAGTGAAAAAAAGTAGTTATTAAAGCAACGAAAAGTAGAAAAAAACGACAAAATATAGATGTACAAAAGTAGAGAGATAGATAATGAGTAAACAAGATTTTTAAAAAGTTCAAACAAACAAAGGATTACAGAGATTGAAGCAGGATAGAAAAGGCATGCCCAGAACCATAGCAATTAATGAAAAACGAGATGGTCGCGCCCATTGCAACCGCGTGGGTAAGTTTGCGTGATATTTTCCACGCGAGCACGCAAAAACAGACGCCAACACGCAACTGTGACCCGGAACAGGAAATGCGCAACGCGAGCATGCAGCTCGTGACCGGAAACTGAAATTCGCAATGCGAACAGTGAAAAACAAGATGGCCGCGCCCATATACGACCGCATGGGTAACTTCGCGGTAGCCGCGGTGAAAAAAGATCTTGCGAACTTGCAAAAATAAAAAATCTGCAATCTCACGAAAGTTCACGTATTTTGCGAACTGCGAGTACGCTTTTGCGCGAATTCGCATACCCGCGAATTTGCAAAATTCGCCCATACTTAATAAATACTCTACGCATTGCCTCTAAGTTAAGCTTGGCTGCCTTTGTGCCATGCTACTAGTGGGTTAAACACAGGTTTATTCTGTGACTTTTGTGGTTCATCCTGACAAAGAATGTGTTTAATACTTGAGCAGGGATCTCACCCCCCCCTCAACTAAAAAAACTATTGCTTAGAGGAAAGAGGATATATAACAGGTAACATAACAGTTTGGGAGTTTGTTTTTGGAAAATAAAAATGTGTTGTGACTGGCTGCCTGAAACATATCCTCCACTCACCAAACTTTCAATGCCCTCTGAGGAGCCACCATGGCAGAGGCTCCTCTAAAGGTACTGAGATCTCCACAGTGTCTATTGAGATCTCTTAATGTGGTAGGTGGTAATCTAGAAAATGTAGTAGAGGATATAACTTCTCCCACTCAAATGGATGGCAGGCCTCCCACCACATTTTAAATTTGGCCATAAATTGCACATTATCCATTAATGTATCTTTGATACATATGTATTATCGGGCAGTTAGCTGCATGTTTATTTTGAGGCAATTAGCTTGGAAAAGGTGGATTTTTTACGAATGTTTCTTGAAAATAGAAACTAACTGAAATGATGGACTCCGCTGTGTGTTTGTCTGTAGGAAAAATGAGTAAAAATAACACAAATATGTTGATATGAATGTAGAATTTCAGAACATACATATCAATATGAATGTAGAATTTCAGGAAATACATGCACCAGCCAAGTGTGTTAGTCAAACCTCTCAAATGTATCACAATAAATGATAGGGCTTAATAGTACATTATTATGAAATAATAATGCATATCCAAACAAAAACAAATACATGAATGCTTCCGTAGCAATATAATTGATAATGTCAATGGTGGGGTACCATGTAATGTCACAAGTGGTATTTTCAATATCAGATGTATTACAACATGTTTGAGGTTATGAGGCTTGCTGCCCCACTCCTCAAGCCTTAATAAACCCTGGGGACCCACTACTTGGGACCAAATTAAACAAAAAGGAGTCGGGGCTGTGTAGGCCACTCCTGGAGCCTTCAAAAGCCACTGTTACCTCAATCCCCCGGGCTGCATTTTATTTAAAAGTGGAGAGGGAAGCATTGCAGATTCTCCCCGAGCCTTCATAGGCCCCATCCTCTGGGGCCATATTTCATGAAAGGGAGACTGCACAACCCCCCGCCCAAGCCTTCTCGGGCACCAGAGACCCCATCCGCCGAGGCATCTCTTTATAATAGGTGGGTGTCCTAGAGCTAAGGGAGGGGGCCACACACCCCTCCTTTAAATAATTATCCAGCGCCAGGGGATGGGTTCCACTGGGCCTTTTAAAGCTTTGGGAGTGGGGTCGCTCACTGGCTCCATTCAATATTTGCTCGGTCCTTGGGGTTGGGATCCCTGGGGCCTTTTTAGGCTTGGAGAGGGGGAACCACATCCCCTTATTAATACATTTCGGCACCAAGGGATGGGGTCTCCAGAGCCTAATTGGGTGGCAGATCTGTGCAAAAAAATTGTAAAACATTTTGGCCTAGGTGGGGTTCCCACCGTTAGGCTAAGGGGTTCAGAGGATCCCTTCCCTGCCCCTATATCCTTCTTATTACAATTTCCTAGGATAAGGTACTAAGATGACTGCCACCACTTCCGAGTTGATGTGGATGAGAAGGAGAGCTTTTTAACCATAATTCCTCCAAAATTCCTAGATGGATTTACACCAAAACACAAGAAGCACTCAATCTGGACCAAGATCTAGCTTTCTGTCAATTTGGTGTAAATACATTCAGCGGGTAGAACTGTAGGTTTTTCTAAAGTTCCTATGAAAAAATTAATGGGGAGAACACTTTTTTAATGAGCCCTACCTTTATCTCAGCCCCTTCTAAAAACGTTGGCGCCGTTTGACAGATCTCCACGAAACTTTCCAAAAAAGTGCTACATTTTGACTAGTTTTGCATGAAAGGTTTCAAGGTGATCTGTCAAATGGCACCAAAGTTTTTAGCAACACAAAAAGGCATTTCCTATGGAAATATGATCCTAACTATAACTACCCAGTGGCAAATGCCACTGGGCAATATATATATCTTGATCTGTGGGGAGGGTCCTAGAAGTAAGTCGCACTCGAGCGCAGGAAAGCTTTCATCAAAAAAACCTTTCTTTTCAATAAAACAGTCACTCTTGTCAGTTAATCAAGGCATCTGACCACAGCCCAGATGCGTTTCAAGTTGACCTCTTTTTTGAAGGGTGTGCAGCCAACGAACACATGATTCAACCTTATCTTCCTTATACGCGCTATAGTACGCCAATCATTGGACACCTCTGTATGAGTTCAGTACGTTGCTTGTTGGGAAGTGAAGTCCTGATATTGCCTTAAATGGATGCGCTCCCCAAAAAATGCAAATTTAGGGTCTTTCTTGAGCCCTTTTAATCATGGCTGTTAATATCCATTTCCTGTGCCCCACGTTCGGAGCCCCATGAATGAAGGGCTCCGTGGCCCCCATAATTTGGAGTGGTGCGAACTCGGTGGCAGGACAGCCGCTATAACATCTTGGTCAGTGGGGATGGTCCTATAAGTAAGCCGTACTCAAGTGCAGGAAAGCTTTCCCCCAAAAAGCCTTTATTTTCAGTAAACCAGTCACTCTTGTCAGTTAATCAAGGCATCTGACTACAGCCCTGACGCGTTCCGAGTTGGACCTCATCTTCCTTCAATTCTGGCCCAGTCACTCATACATCTATTTACACACCCACAGACACCCACTCACACACCCATTCTGCCACTCTCATATCCATTCACACAGCAAAACAGCCACTCACACACACACCCACTCAAACACCCACTCACAGACCTGTACAATCACTCATAAACGCAGTAACACACCCACATAACCACTCAAACACCCACTCACAGTCCCATGCAGGCACTCACATACTTACAAAACCCTCACAAACTCACTTACAGACCCATACAGACACTCACACACCCGCTCAGACCTATACAGCCACTCACACACCCACACACAGACTCAACCAGCCACTCTCACATCAACTAACAGGCTCATACAGCCACTCACACACCCACTCACAGCCACTCAATTTCAATTTCAATTAGTCAGTGTCACAAGATACAATTCAATAAAATTCCATTAAAACGAAACAGACTAATAATACATGTCATTAAACCTTTTGTCTTGAAATTAGATAATAATTCCTAAAAGGATAGGAATAACCATAAATACGCATATTTACTTTAGAAAGGTCAAAATATTAGAGAAGACTAGAACAGACCATAGCTCATTGAAATCATTTACATAGTTACATAATTACATAATTACATTATTACATAATGCCCTTCATCCTATTCCTTCTAAGGGCCCACGTCCAGCTTCCAAATTTAGCCATAGCAATATCTATGACGTTGCTGGTGTCAGTTTTTAGATTACGCAAAGCCGTTTGGCATGATATTGTTCCTATTTTAGCACAAATTGGCTTCAGCCATTTATGGCGAGGGGCCTTATATGCAGGACAAACAAAAAGAATATGCAGCAAGGTCTCTTCCTCACATAGACAAGAGTGACAATTTATGTCTTGAGCATTCCACCACTTTTATGTAAACGATTTTATCGGGCGAGGACCCACTATAAATTGGTGCTAAAGCTTCCTATCACCAGGGCTGGTAATGGTATCCCAGTAGGCCTCCAGTCTATGTTCAATTTTGTGACCCAAAAAAGACCTGTTAGGGAATCGCCATTCACCTGAGAAAGAGACTTCTGACAGACCATATCCCTATATAAGGCTTTAAATTCTGATTTTTAGGGAAAAGAATTCCCTTTGGGTCCAGCCACAGGTGGTTGAAGCCTATATCCAATAATGTAGCCTTAATCCTTTGTAGCCATGCGATTTTGTTTGATTTATCAGCTTCTCTAGTATGCTTAAGAGCTTGGACATAGGGAGTGGTCAAAAGCCGGCACCAATAGGCAAGAGGTCTAAACCCCGCTGCCTCTTCAAAGGAAGTACACCCCAGATCTAAAAGTAAGGCTCTAAGTGGTGTCGACTGGGGGAGATTGGTCAATGCCCTTAAAAACTTGTTCTGCGCTTGTACTAAGGGAACTAAGTATCCAAAGCCGCAGAGTTTAGATCCATAGATTATTGAGGCTTTAACCTTTCCTTGGTAAATTGCCTAAACCGGAGCTACTGGTTTGGTTTTTGATAAACAGTGTTTTTTAGAAGGGCCCATGCTAGTTGGTTTTGCTTTAGGACCAGCAAATCCATCTGTGGCTTCCAATTCATTCTTTTGCCCATTGCAACAACCAAGTTGGTAAATGAGTCAGTTTGGTCAAGGGATGCAGTATTAATTTCCACTTTGGCTTTCACTGTTTTATTTTTATGCAAGACCATCAACTTTGTCTTGTCAACATTGTCTACAAGATCATGGTCATTACAGAAAAGACTAAATCTGTCAAGGGCTCTTTGCAGACCAGCTTGTGTTTTAGACAAGATTAAGGTGTTGTCTGTGAACATTAATAAAGGAAACTTCGAACTAGCTAGAGTACGGGCATCCGTGGGACATTCAGAGTAATATGAGACAACTTTATTAATGAACAAAGAGAAAGCGGTAGGGGGCTAACACACACCTCTGCCGCACTCCCCTGTCCACCGGAAAACATTCTGTCTTCTCCCCCTGCTGACCCCACCTAACTTGGGCATAGGTGGAAACATGTCATTTTATGATAAATGAAAGGATCTCAGCGGGCATCCCAGCTTCTTTAAGAGTGACCCAAAGTTTATTACGGGGCACTAGATCAAATACAGATATAAGATCTACAGATGCTGCATAGAGGGTGCCCCCAGCTAGGACCACAGTATTCCAATATAACATCACAAATCTAAAAACTTGGTCGATGGTGCTAACATGGGAGTGAAAACCTGCTTGATAGGTGGATAATATTTCATTGTCATTGATCCACCTATTTACCCTACTTAGCACTAATCTAGTCACCAACGTCTGCATAGTGTCTATGAGACTAATAGGCCGATAATTGGAAGGGCAGGCTGGGTCCCCTTTTTTATATATGGGGACAATCTCAGCCCGCACCAGGAGTCCGGAATAGGGGCTCCTCTAGCCAGACCATTTGCGAAAATAAAAATATATTTCAGCCAGTTCTCCCGGTCAGATTTAAATATGCCCGCCGGGATACAATCCGGACCCGGGGCTCTACCTGCGGCTACCCCATCAAAGGCACACTCTATCTCCACTAAAGTAAATATTAGGGTTGAATCTAGAACTATGCCTTGGAATTGCCCAGGATCATTTGCCTGCAAGGAAAACTGGGTCCGATAATGAGCAACCCACGCTTCAGGGGGGTCATTGTTAACAGGTGCCGGACTGACATTATCGCCGCCCCACTAGATTAAATGCCAGAATCGGCACCAGTTTTTCCCATTGCATGCAGCCAACAGGTCCCTCCATCTATTTTCTTTGCCCGTAGTTGGGTTTGCCTTATAATCAGATCTCAATTTCCTTATCTCCTGCCTGGAGCCTTCCCTTATTGTGTTAGACAAAGCACTATAGGCGATCCTGCAAGCCCCGTCGTACCATTTTGCTGACTTATACTCTAGGCGCCTATTACTTCTTATTTTGGGTTTTACCATATAGGATCTCAGCTCGGCGAACAGGGCCTCATGATGTGTCTTAAGGGCTGAAAGAGTATCGTCATTAAAATCAAGTTGGGAGAGGGCAGTAAGGGAATCTACAAATTTTAACTTGATTTGAGTCAGGATGCCCTCATACTCTGGTACCTGTGCCCATTTTAGCCTGCGGTAGTCATTGGACATAATCACATCTGGTGTTGCAGTCTCCAGACTACCACTCCTAGACAGACAACATGTCACATCTAGTGTCAATAAAAGGGAATCGTGGTTGCTCTCTGATCTTTTCACAACCTTCATATCCCTCACCCTTTGCCAGAATTCTAGATTAATAAGAAGATAATCGATCCTACTTTTCCTTTGACCCACTAATAAAAGTGGAATTGCCATTGTTGTCTGATTTGGATCTTCCATTGGCTGCACAAAGCCCCTCTCCAATGTTAGAATTTTAAGCTGGAGAGCAGCTTCTGTCCAGTTCTTAATTGGGGCAAGCATTAAAGACGGGACGCCCCAGACAGCATCCTCGTCACTGGTGAGATTCCCATCTTCTAAGCCAAGTGGCTCAAACGTGCAGTTAAAATCCCCCAAAATAATCCTATTGGAAGCCCATTTATTGATTCGATGAAAGTATCCAGGCTAGAGACGGTCGGTGAAGTCTTTCCACCTACCAGCCCTCTGGCATAGACATTAATAAGTATAAACTCAGGTTCACACACGGAAATTATTTAAATTGCCTGAATACCTAGATTGTCAATCACTAAGTCTTCTACTTGGAGACCTGCCTGTTGTCTAACCAAAATAGTTAGGCCGCCTGATGGACGCCCTTTGGTTCTAGGAATTTCTGGCTTGCCAAAGGCCAAGTAGCCTGGCCGGAAGATTGTACTCAAAGACCAGGTCTCCTGGAACGGAATAATGTCGCAAGACTCGATGAAATTTGACCAGTCAGAAGATCTAGTCTTCGTTAACAACCCAGCAATATTCCAGGATAAGATATTTAATGTTCTGAGGGGGGAACCCTCGCTTTGTTCTAACAGTGCCATGTTCTCGATACCTTCTGTCCCACTGTCAGTAACTAACTGGGAGTTTGAAACCATCAAATGGGAAGTAACGGGATCAATAGCAATGTTCTCTGTCCCAGGTGGATCTGCAGGTATCAGTCAGTCACTGCCATCTAAGCTGGACAATGGGGCAAATTGGTTAAATAAGTTTAATTCGAGGGGGTGCCCCATAACCCTATGATTGGCACTGCGACAATCACCACAGGCCCTCCTTTTAGTTTTGAACAGTAATGTGGTCTGTAGAAGAACCCTAGGGGATAGAGAGATATTTTTACGGGACAGTGCCGTTCATTCCTACCCCCTAAACAGTCCAATATGAGCATAACTACACGATCATTATTGAAGTTGGCAACTACGCAGTCACCCCCCCATCCTTATATACAGCCCCTCACACACCCACTCTCAAAGGTTACAGGTTAGAGTTAGGAAATATAATCTATAAAAACTTCGTAATTCACTAAAAAATCAAGGGTTACAGTGATGTTATAATGAAGGAATAAAATTTAAAAAGCCTTAGAAATTCACTTAAGAAGCCAAAGGTATAGGAATGGTATAGTTACATAATGGCAATGAAAAAACAAGAAATTCACTGCAAAAAACAAAGGTTACAGGGACATTATGGTTAAGTTCACGTTTCACACTTACAAAACCATAGAAATTCAGCAGTTATAGTTACCTGAACTAACTATAACTTACGCTCACGCAGTGCACTGCTTATGCCCTCACATTTTACATCGCTCATGACATGGTCAGTGACATTCCTGTAGTGGAACAGCAGCTTTATAGGCTACGTGCTCTACCCAAGAACCACCCAGAGTGCTCCAGAGTTGCCATCGGACAGGCCCAACAGGTGCTGCAGATGCAGATGTACGTTTTAGAACATGGGCATTTCAGGGCCTACACAGCTCCATTGGTCTTGCAGTTCAAAGCTTGTCTAATGATTATCTTATCTCTAGCTCTGGTTGTAACCATTGTGGTGTTGATGACATGTTCATAGGCTTTGCACTTCTTACATTTAACAAAGCCGTTTTGGGGTTTAACCAATGTTCTTATTTTGATTTTACTTCATTTTTATCCAATATATTTCTGGTGGATCAGGCCCTTCTAAAGATGATTCATGGTTTCCTCCCTACTTCACATCCTATAGCCAGGCCATCTCGTACGAGGTGGCAATGCCTTTGCAGTATGCCTTGCAGTGTGTTGTGTTCAGTTTTGTATGCAGTTATAAACCTACATGCTCTTTTGTCTGAGTCTTGTTAGGTACGTTGCTGAAATAAGACCCTTGGTTGTGTGGCTATTCTGTTCTTGACGGCTGACAGTGTACTTTCTGAATACCCCTGAACTTGCAGTCAATCTAACATTTCTCTCTGAGTGCTGTTGAAGGCTTTTTTAGTGCTGCATAAACGTTTGGCAAGCATGAGCTCACCATGTAGAATTCCGTTTTTTAGAAATACAGGATGTTAGCTGGTAGCATGGAGAGTACTGTTTCTTGCTGTGCTTTTCCTGTGTACTCTGGTAGTCAGTTTAAATCTTTTTATTGTCTTTTTTGACTTCTAGAAGATCAAGAGTACTATAATTGTTAGTTATCACACTCACAGACATGTTGGCCGAATCTGTATCAACTTTCCATAATATAAACAGATTGTCTATGTACCTGACCCAGATGGTGATGTGTGAGACCATTCTTGCATGTCTGCTCCATTGAGCCCTTGCTCCCCCTACCAGCCCATATGCAGATTCGCATAGCTGCGCACAAAGCAAGTGCCCATCGTTGTACCCCTCAATTGTTTAAACCTCTCACCATTGAATATGAATATATTGCATGTTAGGCACCATTTTACAATTTTTAGGAGCATTTTATTATGAGTACAGAATTTGATGGGCCTTGACCTCAGAAAATGTCTTACTGGTCTGATAGCATGTTTATGAAAAATACTGGTATTCAGTGAGGTTACATATAAGCACATCATTAGCATATAATTTTCTGACTGTATATTAAATATCAGTAAAAAAATTCTGAGGTGTTTTTTATATAAGACGAAAGATTAATCTTTAAAAGTTGAAAGAAGTGAGCCACATACTTTGATGCATATTCAAATAAACTGCCATTGGCAGTTATAATGGGCCTACCTGGAGGCTTTTCTCTGTCTTTATGGATTTTCAGAATTGAGTAAAATGCTGGTAATCCATCACCCCCAATCTGTTCAAAATCTACATGCCTCCTGCAGATGTTGTCAGATCCCAGTCACCTTTATTAACGTAGCCAACTGGACGAGAGACAACTACCTCCAACCCAACTTTGACAAAACTGAAGTACTGGTCCTCAGGAAGAACACTTCCACATGGGTCCACAGCTGCTGTCCTGCAGAACTCAGCAATCCAACCACGCAACCTCTGTATCATCCTCAACAGCCGACTGACTGTAAAATGACAAGTCAACACAGCTGCCTCCTCCTTCTTCTACACACTTCACATGCTCTGCAGAATCTTCAGATTGATCCCAGCAAACACCAGAAAGACTGTCACTGAGGCCATTGTCACCAATCCCCTTGACTATGGCAACGTCCTGTACACCGGCATCTCCATCCAGCTCCTCAGAAGACTCCGGACCACTCAGAACGCTGCAGCCCAGCTCATCCTGGACCTCCCCAAATTAACCCATATCGCCCCTCCATCGTGTAGAGATGCCGGTTCAAGATCCTCACAGATGCCTATATATCCCTCCATTCCCAAGGAAGAGCCTACATCAACCATCAACTGAACTTCCATCAACCCTCAAGACACCTGCCCTCCTCTTCATACTCCCTCGCACACACCCACGGCATCTGTTGCAGCCGCAGCAGTGGCCGCTCCTTCTCCTATATTACTTCCAAGACCTGGAATGACCTTCCCCTCCAGCTCCGTACAGCCCCCTTGCTGGCTGACTTCACAAAGACACTCCAGTCTTGGTTCTTTGATGGAGACACAGCACCTAGATACCCCTAGGAGTAACAGTGTAGCGCTTTACAAATGCTGTTCGTCTGTGGTTGGGCCTCCTGTCGTCACACCCTCTTCTCTGTCTGATTCCAACCCAGTGTCTGAGCTTAAGTCACAGAGTGAAACGTCTGTGACTTTTGTTGACTTCTCCATGCCATTGTCTCCGAGTACGGTCATACCTTCTTTGGAGTAATTTCTGTCTCTCTGGAATTTTTGTGCATCTTTGCTTTTATTTTCCCTTCATATTTAGTCATGCACACCTTTATTTCCTCTCTGAAGTGAATTTCTAGCTCCTTGTTGATTTCTTTGTTAAGTTGTACATTAATGTGCTTGATTTAGCCCATTGCAGTTTCTCTGTCGATTGTCGCATATTTTACCAGTGACTGCATCATGTTGCTTGAACGCAGTGAATTAAGCTCAGCTCATTCTTTGACGAGTTCTGTGAGTGAGTTTTAATATGTTAGAGCAATCATAATATGCAGTCCATGCAGGACCCTTCCTGCTTCAATGTCTCTTGTATAAGACTGCATTTCCCACCACTTAGATAGCTCAGTTTGTGTAAGTTGTTCTAGGTTTTACAATAGATTTTGAACTGAATCTGAGTTTCTGTTGTTATCACCCCTGCTGCCTGTTGTAATGTCTGAGGTTATTGGGCCAGTATAGGTGAAAATATTAAGGGCTGCCTTTAATCTTGCCTCGATTTCATCCTCCACCAAGGTTGTTACAGTTCTTTTAAAAAACACACCACCTCAATGGGAGAGACAAAGCTCAATCCCACTCCCGCTACCTTAAATGCATTTTCACGCTACCCCATGAGTTTCCAGGCCCATAAGCGCCCTCCAGCCCTTCTGTTGCTTTCTGACCTGGAGGATGCCACTGGTACTAGTGGTGAATGCAGGTGGACCTGCCAGCTGGAAAATTCAAATAACAGGCTTCATACGCTAGTGGGCGGAAAATCATAGGGGGTGCTCAAAGAGGCATTTGCACCCAAGCTCTTTATATATACGACTTCCATACCTTAGACATGCGGAAGAGGAACAACACTCCAGGCAATTTGTTTTTTGTATTTATTCAGGAGGAAATAAAGGGCCTCATTTATTTTCATAGCTCCATCCTTACGGCACAATGGACGCTCCATATTTAAACTACGGCACTCCATGTCACAAGGATTAGATAGATACGTCAGAATCCCCTATGTATCTGTAGCACAGTAATGACACATTGCTGGGGTGTGTCGCAAAACATACCCAACTCAGCAATGTGTTACACATGGGCGAGTCCCATGCAAAAGGGCCAGCGTCACTCCTTATGCCTGCTGTGCAGCAGACGTGAGGATTTGACGTTGTGAAGTCGTAGAAGTAGTGCAGTAACATCTCATAGATTTCACTGCACCACTTCTACGAGCCTAATTGCATGGGAATGCCCCCCTGCATACACTACTGCTGCATAATGTACCATGAGGAAATGTCTCCAGTGACCTTGTGACACAGGTATAAGGTAGTGTAGGGTTTTAAAAAGTTATGCTTCTGCCTAAATGCGTCACTTTGTGGAAGCAGTGTGGCGCATTTTGTACACCACTGCAGAGTCACAAAAAAGTGACACAACGGCATCGTAAGGCCTCATAAACAAGGCCCAAACTGTCTGGGAATTTTAGCTGGATCAGCCTTTGTCATGACGCCGACATACTTGTTTCAATCCTATTTAACCAAACAAAAGAGATAACATAGAAAGCGGACAAGTCACAGTGTTCTCATACGGTGCCATCTTGGGAGTATGCAATTGATATATTGTGATTCATATACAGAGAGGGTTTTCACATAATTATATTGAACATCATACAATTGGGGCACTTATACTTACAAAACATTAATTAAAGCAGTTTCAAAACAAAAAAAAGATATATTGTTCAACATTCAACCAAGAAATCACATCATCTGCAAGACTTACTGCTCCAGTGGGCTAACTCCATTTGCTAATGTTACTTGAACTGTGTGCGGTACAAAATATATTGTATTTTGATGTAATTGGATATTTGTATTCATATATACAGATCGACAGATAGATAGCTAGATAGCTAGATAGCTAGATAGATAGCTAGATAGCTAGATAGATAGATAGATAGATAGATAGATAGATAGATAGATAGATAGATAGATAGATAGATAGATAGATAGATAGATAGATAGATAGATAGATAGATAGATAGATAGATAGATAGATAGATAGATAGATAGATATTTTTTTCACCGATAAAGCAAAGGTGACAATATACTTAGGTTAGGTGCTAAGTCTTTGACATGTCAAACATAATCCCTGATTACATATTTTGACATCACTACAACACAGATGTAGTCATCCAGTTACTCTGACAGCATCCTATAGGATTTGTGAACTTGAAGTAATTTTATTTTATGGACATTAACATTTACTGCATTCTGGATGTTGGAAATTACACTCTTTTGTATGGCGTCCCACAGAATGTTGCCTTGTTTTTCTGGTTGTAAAGCTCTGTGCACTTTACCCTTCTAATCAGTGGTAAAGTGACTGTGCTCTCTCTATAAACGTTATGAGTTTTGCATATGCCTAACCAGTGTATTTAACATACCCACAAGTCCATAGTAAGTGATGACCAAATTACACATAGGATCTGCAAGTTAAATGTCGCCAGCGGGCTGCAGCACCAATTGTGCCATTCAGTGCACTGACAATACAAACATGACTGTATGCCTTCCACGTGTACCCTTTCTGTGGTGGTATCACCTGCAAATCCCCCGTGTTAATATAAGTCATTTTGACAGACTGAAACTCTCCATTTAAAGATCAATAAGTCATCCCTAAGTAGGCATTACTGTCCATTAGGGAGAGTGTATTGTATTTAAAAGTCGGACATGTAGAAGGAAAGTGTGAAGCATGTTTTTAGTGTGAAAAAGCTCGAAAAGCTGTTTTCGCTGTACCTGGGTTGTCTGTTCCACAGGAAAGCATTGGGATACAATATTACATTTAAAATTGTTATCCATAACCATAAAGTTCATACTTGGTCTTTTTGAAATTTACTGCTGAAGTTGGGTTTGTAATAAATATTTCAGAAAGAATAATTTTAGAAAAGTTACCCTTTGCCCCCTGCCTAAAGCCTCTCACTCTTTTACCCTAAAGCTGAATAACACTTTTGATGAGGTGCGAACTTGCTCCAAGAACTAAGACAAAGGCCTTAAATGTGGGGAGCCATTCCTTTCCTCTGGCAGGCTGACCATCTGGGCTGTGCCCAGGAACTTAATACATTTCAAAGGGGTCTGCCCCATCACAAGTAGGTGCAGCTAACACCTGGGCATACCCCTTTCCTTTTCGTCATAGCCAGTCAGTTACCAGGCCCAGTGGGAGAGAATCTGCCTTCAGACCTGGTATAGAGTGGCACACGGGAGGAGTCGATCACTTTCCCGACATGCCTATGGTGTTGGTACAGGACGTAAGAACAAAGGAAGAAAGGTTCTGCTATGTTGGTTTTGGGCAGAGAGGGGCACTGAGAGATTGTTTGCAGTAAGACACACATGAACTTCTGCTAAAGTGGGTAGAGTTGCCTTAAGAACTTTTACCTCATTGGTTAGGGAGGGGCCAGGAGTCACCCCCACCTACAGGTTTGCTCCAGACATAAATGTGGCCTCAACAGTACCTTCCTCAGAACACTTACGGATTTGTGAAAGAACAGAAGAGAGCTGGAGCTTCTGTCTATGACCTGACTTGAGCCTAGAAGCCAGGACTTGCTCTCCCTCTTGTACGCAGGACAAATAAGGGACTCCAAAGGTCATAAGGGTAACCTCCTGTTCCAGCTACAAGAGGCCTTTAATACAATTACCCAGATAACAATTTCTAATTGGGCATGCCCTGAACCCTGCGGCCCTCTGCCTGTGTGAGTATTAAACCATCCCGAAGGTCCTGGACTCTTGACTGGTGTCAAAGAGTACTCCTCTTAACAAATACTGAAGCCTGGGACTTAAAAAAGTTTTTGCTCCAAAGACCTAAATAGGAAAGGGACCAACCTTCCAAGCTGATTCAGCAAAGGTGTGCTGGCCCTGTGCCAATGATTCAGTACACTTCTGTTCTGTGCTTTTCAGCATCAGCAAATCCTATTCAGTGGAATCTTGCATAGAAGTTATCTTGGACTCGCGGAGCCCTCTTCGACTACAGCCTGCAGTCTTGCTGGAAGAAACCAATCTCCCAAAAAACTGACTAAGCCCTAAGGAAGACATTTCCACTGAGGGATGGTGTGAAAAGCATCCAGCCAGGAAGGGCCCTTCCCTGGGCATGAAATTAACATTTCTACCACTCTGAGCTTTCTGAGAAAAGTTAATGGCTCCACCGAGAGTTCATTCAATGACTATCTGATGACATTCGAAACATCTGGGCCACAACTGCTGTCTTGCCCCAAGTACGATTTTTGACTTCCATTCCAGAGCTTAAATCCAAAGGTTAAACGTCCTACTGGTTTGCTGTATCCAACACATGCTCGATTGCAGTTGGCCTTAACTCGCATGAGTTCAGATCAATGACAACCATGATGGCAGTTGGCGCTTTTAACACTATTTCATCTATAAACTTTCAAAAGGCATAACTCCTGTCCCCAATTTTGAATTTCTGTCATTTTGGTGTTTTATTTGTTAAACTGTACTCTATTTTTCTAAATTGGTTGAGTTGTGTTGAGTTTTGACTTTATGACTGTTTGAGCACTGCATAAATACTTTACACACTGCCTCTAACTTAGCCTTATCTTCTCTGTGCCATAGCTAAGTTAAGCTCATGTTAGTTTAGTGGCTTTAAGGGTTAACTCTGACAAGGATTGTGTTTTTTATTCGAGGAAGGCTATCAGCCCTCCTCCAAAAATACCACAATTTCTTTCACTGGACAAATAGCATATCTGTCAAATCCCCCACATTTGGATGATGCACCCTATTTTTGCTGGTGCTTGTCCTCCTAGCTACGGGACTAATAAAAGCAAGCATTTGAACAGTTGCAAAGATTCCAATTTGGTGCTTTTGACCGTTAAAATGCTTTTTCTTATGTGCCAATCCTCTTTTATGAGACTGACATTTCATAAAAGGGAGATTTTTTAAAGAGCATAAAAATGGAACGACATTGAGTTTAGAAAAATATCTGACTTTAAGCTTAATTCTTTGGGAGGAAATGAGAACAGCGGCAGTTATCTGACTGCCATAATAGTACGAGGTTCAGGTTTTGGTTCCTTAGGTTTAGAAGAAGTCTCCAAATATACCCAGTATTAGAAGATGATGGAGCAAACATCATTCTAAAGATGTTATTCAAGCACCTCCATAGTGACAGCGGGCAATGGTACAGAATTCAGCATCGAAATATAGAGGGACCTCTACTTTCTCATCACTGATCAACCTGAGAAAGCAACGGCGAAATTGCTATTAACGATAGCCTCGAAATGTCACTATTTACTTGCAGACTGTTTAGAGCATCTTATGTTAGGATGATTGAATTCTTTTCAAGGGGGTTGCTTCAATATACCCCTAAAGAAATCAATAGGCTGTGTTCCACCTCTGCCCTATTATTCTTTTAGATGTCAGAGAATAGGTTGGAGGGTCGGCTTCATGTAATGGTTCTTGTCCTAACCTTCGTTCTTTTGGAGACAGTTGTTTCTGTACTTATGCTTGAGGCAAGATAGGCCTATCGTTCCCATCATTCCTAATACATTTACCATTCTGTTCGTTTATCTAGGAAATAATAATGAACTACCCAGTATAGAGGGACGGTTTATATATGTTTCTATGTCTATTGCATGTTCACTTATATTACAAAAACTCTCATTTTTCACATTGGCCTGCTAATATAGAATGAGTGAGATTTGTGGAAATAATTAATGCTACATTGAATGATTAGGTGGTTACACATCAAAAAGATTGGCAACTTTTTCATTTATTGTAATCAGTGCTTAAGAGCAGGATGAAATTACTCATTGGACTTTCCATATTTTTCTCTTTTATACTCAATGGAAGAATCAAAATTTTTAACTACCTAATTTATCTACTCTGCAATTGATCATTTAAAGTTTCATATTTCTATTTACAAACTCTTTTGTAAATGTAAAATACCTCAAAGCATCAATGTTAGTGATGAGACTGGGCAGCTATCAGTGATGACGCGATCGCGTGTTGGCACAAAGGTCCGATATAGCCCAGTGTTTTATCCCTGTCAACAATGTTACCTTCTGAAAAGTAGGCGAGGAATCTCAACTGGACAACTGCTCCCAAACTTTTCAATTGGTCCATCCTCTTTCCGAGCTCCCATTGCCTGTTTGAAGTGGTGGCTGAAACAACTGATCTAAATTTGTGTTTTACCCCCTCCACTTCTACAGATTTCAGGCTCAGAGCCTTCAAGAGTATCTTTTCCTTTAATGAGAATGTTAGGAAGTTTAGCAGGATTTTTCTAGGCTTTGTCTTATTTGTATTTAGCTTGAATGGGTCTCTGTGTACATGCTGAATGTCCTTACCTATTTCCTCTTCACATTCCTCTAGCTGCAGCTCCTTTTTTATCAGGTGTACTACGAAGGCTTTGATATCTTCTCCCTCCCTACCTTCGAGGACTTTCAAGATTTTTATGTTATTTCTCCTCTGAAAATTTTCCAGCCTTTCGACTCTGTCTAAATACTTGGAATCTGATGACTTTAACTTTGTAATCTCGGCTGTGTTTGTGTTGACCTTCTCCCGGAGCTCCCTTACCCCTCCTTCCAGTAGGATTGTTCTACTACTAAGGTCATCCATCTTTCTCTCCAAAAAGTCACAGGCTTGTCTTATTTCCCTCTGGTTCCCTTCCGATGTCTCAAATCTTGATCTAATCTCTACTGTCAGGGCTCTTAGCAAACCACTCAGCGGTAGGTCCTCACTCCCTGAGGCCCTTGAGGTAACCAGACCCTGGCCCGGAGCTGCTAATATAGCTCTCTGCTGTGACCCTCCCAGCATAGCCGGGGTGCTTATACTTTCCTCTGTGAAAGGCCTGGCCAATATTTGATACCTATTAGGAGAAGTGTTATCACTCCAATCTATAGCTTCAATTGAGACAGATTTTTCAGGGGATATTGCTTTCTCTATGGTCTTTTCTTTGTTTGCCTCTTTTTCCCCCTCCATCCTGCTCTCTGCTAAAAGTACAGTTTGGGGCACGACCTTAAAATACGTTTTAAGGTAGGGAATAACCTTGATCTCCTGGGCAGCCTTCCGCTTCTGAACAGTAAGCTTATTCCCCTTTGTCTTACTTAATGTTGCTTTACCCTCCACCCCCACTTCCCCCCCGGGGCTTGTTACCTCTTTTTGCTCCCATCCTTTAGCTCCTTTAACTCCTTTACCTCTTTTTAATTTTCTAAGAGCATATCGAGGGTGGGGGGCGGGGGTGATTGCTACTTACCACTGGACTGAGGTGAAGTCTTGGCAGGACCAGAGACCAAAGTCGTCCACCCAGGAAGAAACCCAGGAATCCGGTCCTCATCTGAATCTCCCCTGTTGAGATTGGCCGGCTTCTCCAAACACTCACCTAGAACACAGCTCCTCTCGGGCAGTCCTTCCAGCCCGCTGGCTCCGCGACCTCCTTTCTTGAAGGTGATGATTAATAATAAAATGCTTATCTTTCACTCCTGTGAGAAGGTAGATGAGTTCTTAAAAGACTTCTAAGTGAATGGAAAGTAATCTTATCTTTCCATTGCCCTGCTAAACCTGTTTACTTTGCTTAGTCAATCAGGAGAAGAAGCAGTAAAGTGAACCATGATAAGAGGATTAAGTTTAAGGGAAAGGAGGGGTGGAGATAGAGGAAGCAAAGACAGGGAAATAAGGGGAAAACATGAAGATGAAATAAAATACTAATAAAAAGAAACTAAAAAGAAAAGAAAATTTGTGAGGAAGCTCGTATTAGTGAAAAATAGCTAGGAGAACCACAACATGATTCCTCGCTTTCAAAAAACGTTATTTTCTTTCCCTTGTTGGGACCCTTGTTATCCAATATAAAGGGGGACCTCTGCAAAAAAGTGATAGGCAGGCGGAGCAGGGGAATTATTTAGAGAACCAACACTAACAGGAGCCACGTGCCTATATCTTCGGATAGCAAAAAACGGCCCCAAGGAGGGGTCCCAATATAATATTCAAATGACTAGGGCTGACAAATAAATATTGGCAAACAATTCAACCATAAAGTTAATTAGCAAATATATTTTTCTTTTATTTTCATTGTATCAATTGCAGTTACCAAGCTTTAGCAATACATAAATAAATACATAAATATCATCAATATTAATATATACTGTCCCACAGCTCACATTCATAATCATAATTCGTACTAACATTCACTCATAATGACATTCATTTGTTCAACGAAACAGAACAACTTCCTACAGCATCACACATTAATCAGTATGGTAAGGCTGCCAACTGATGGTGAGATGGAAAGATCTTGTGTATCATCCCAGTTGTACATGGGAACGAAGTCCAGAAACAAGGGAAGAGTTAAACGCCTGTGCGCTTTTCACTGTATGGCCCAGGACAGGGCAACACCTTCATTAGGGCAAAGATGGTTAGACAGTGTGGGACACACAGACACACCTAAAATCACAGGAAACATGTATCATCAGCATCTACATTTGTATAGTTATGGAGCTACTGTGTACATTAATTGAAGCATAGACAGAGTCAGCCCCAGAGGAAAACACAATTCATTTTTTCATGACAAAGAAAGTGCAACAGTCTAAAACCGGAATAGTGTGCACCAAGAAGCTAGGAACAGTTAGAAAAGAGGAGCACCCTGTGTTCATTTAAATGCTATGGGGCCCATTAGGATGGCGGCGGGTTGCCCCCGCCAGGCTGGCGGTAGCCACCGCCGGCCTGGCGGGGGCGATCCGCCCGCCATCCTACCATTAATCACCCCTGCCATATTAGCATGGCGGGGGTGACCGCGGCGGACGGAAAGACCGTCCGCCGCTTTTCCGCCCCGGTCGCCTTGCGGCCGGGGCGGAAAAGGTTTAATATGGTGGCGGTGTTATTAGCATTGCCCAAAATAGATGCCTTTCCGTGGTGGCGATGCCGCCATGGAAAGGCATGCGGTCTTCACTTCGGAGACCCCGGAGTGAAAGGCCAGGTGGGGGGTGCACACGGGGGTATCTGAGGTACCCCCCTGCATTTACATTAACAAAGCGGCTGGCACTGCGCGGTGCCTGCCGCTTTGTTAATGTAAATGCAAATGTGCATTTTTATCATTGTGGCGGGCGGTGCTGAGAGCACCGCCCGCCACAATGATGAAAATGCAGGATGTGCCCGCCACTGTGGTGGGCACATCCTAATACCCCCCACGGGACCCCCGCCCTTATGGCGGGTGGTCCCGATTTCCGATAGGATGGCGGGCGGACTAAGTCCGCCCGTCATCTTAATGACCGCCTAAGTGTGCTGTCTGGATAGTTAAGAATACCCAGTTCACAAACATGTGATATAAGTTAAATAAACATATAGTGCAAACATTTTTTATTGTAGAAAACCCAAAATGATAAAGCTCACAGCATGCTCAGAATATACCTGTAGAAATATTCATTAGGATTCTTTTAATAAGGTCAGGGGAGACACCCGACGATACGATAAAACAGGATCTGTAACGGGGATCAATAAATCAAATTTTACCAAGCACTTAACACAGAAGCTGTCCCATCAAAGAACAAGGAAAGAGAAGAGGTAGTCATGCATGGACAGTAACCTACCGCAATCTACAGAACTGCAGCAAAATCGATTTAGAATCAGGTCCGGGGGCCTTTCAAGCTGCCAAGGACATCATAGAGAGAAAGGTTCATAGCGATATACAGAGAAAGAATCAATTAATTTAATTGATGCGGGCAGCAGTTCTGGAGGGTAAAAAAAGAAAAAAGTGGTAGAACACTGGTAAATGACAAGACAAGGATTTCACATAACTATACAGGAGACCGTGCCCATTTCTAACATGAGCGTCAAAAATAGTAATGGGGGGAAATGGCTTCTCTACCTTGTGGGATCGCAGGGGACGTAAACAAATGCTCGAGCCCCCCAGCTGGGTCTCATCAATTAGCACGGGTCTCAATATAGTTACATAACTTGCGTGTCGTCAGATAAGAAACTAGGCAACAACCTCATGCACGAGGGTATTAGGTGACCCATCAAGTTTGCAAAAAACGGGGGGGGCTCGAGCATTTGTTTACGTTCCCTGCGATCCCACGAGGTAGAGTAGCCATTCCTTTCCATGACTATTTTTGACGCTCATGTTTTAGTTCAGTTCAAAATGTAAGTTTTTTTGGACCATTGTCCTTAAACAGATAAAAACATCATAAAAGCAATAGTTTTTCCATAAAAACTTTAAAACAGTGTATGACTTATATCTCATTAAAATAGATCACAAGCGACGTAAACTAATCACAATTCAAATTTTGTTTAACTTTTTGCATAAATCTCCCCAAGGCACAAGCAATATCTAAATTCATCATTTCTGTTAGGAGGACACTTGCAAAAAGTCTGTTATGTATACTGTATTTTTTTTAAATGGGCGTAAGATCTCTTTCCTTGGTTCTAAAAACTTTGAACAGTCCAATAAAATATGCATCATATCACATGTAGTTCCCAATATAAACTTACAGTTCCCAATGTCTCTTTTATTACTCTAGTATTACAATAGCAAGGATTAAATCCAATTCTTTATCTTAGGACTTCACTCCTCAGCCATCTGTTTGGTAGTCTATCAATATAAGGAAAATGTACATCTTTTAGCCAGGATTGGGTCATAAACTGTACTGACTTTTTCGTCGCCAAGTAATCTTGGTCCTCGGCTCGGGATACTTCATTTCCAACTTCCCTAAGAACCCTCCTCGCAGCCTCCATTTGGAAGGTCACGGGGCTTACACCCAGTCTCAGCAGTTTGTCAACTAACCTAAGGGAGTTTCTAACACCTTTAGCCCATGATAGTTCACTCATCATGGCTTCCCTCCTGCAACATTGCGAGACTTTATGATCTTCCTCAAAGCCCAGGCGCTGCCAGAATCTAACTAAGGCCATACAAACTGTTATCTTCCATGAGGTTACACATGTTTCTAATCTTACAGCTTGCACCATTGAGCATTTAGGGAGTGAAAATAGATTTTTCAAAGCTTTTCCCTCCTCGGCGTCCCAACCATGTTTACCACCCAAAAGCAATAACTCGGCCCCATATAGACATTGCAGAGGGACCGTAGCTAAATATGCCTTTAAAACCGGCCTTTCAGATTTTTCTCCATAGATTCCGTTAAGATTCTTTAGGCCGTTTATCAAGGCTGCTGACCTTATTTTTAATGCGTCAAGGTGGGTGGTCCATTTCTCAGATTTTTCTGAAACCACATGCCCAGATACCTATATTCCTCTACTGTTTCCAGGTTCACAGAACCTAAAAACCAGCTATACCTTATTTCCCTTCGCCCAAAACATAAAATCTTTGTTTTATCCATGTTTACTGCTAACTTTTTATAACTACAGTACTCATAGTAGTTATTCAACTTTCTTTGTAACCTGATCTCTGTTTGGTCGAAAATCACCAAATCATCTGCATATAAAAGACATGCTATATGTTTCCCATTTATCTTAGGGCTTGCCCCCCTTGCTCTACATAAGATTGAGGGTAAGTCTGCTATAAAAAGTGAAAAGAGTTGAGGGGCCAGATCACACCCTTGTCTCAACCCATTTCCAATTTGAATTTTTTGAGAGATACTCCCATCTGTGTCTAAAATAACCCGTGCCCAGTTTGCATTGTGCAGAAGTTGTATTAGGCTCAACAAATCTCTAGGAATATCATAACCAATCAACGTCTCCCACAACTTCCCACGGTTCACTAAATCAAATGCCACACGGAAGTCCACAAAGCAACAGCACAACCTACCATTCTGCTCCATGGACTTCCCTGCAATGGACCAAAGTGCGAAACAGTGGTTGACCGTCGAATGGCCCTCCTTAAACACCCCTGTTCTGGAGGTACAACTTGATTTATCTCTAATCACTCCTTTAGTCTTTCCAGGATCAATTTGGCAAAGACTTTTTCGCCTATATCCAAGAAATTAATTAATATATAATTTTTAGAAGAAGAAAGGTCATCTTTTTTATGGATCACTGATATAATATCGAGGGACAAAATATCGACCATCAAAAATATCTTTGAAAAAATATCAACAGACAGAATATCGAGTTTCTATCTACAAGCAGGTAAGTACAAAAATATTGAGTAAAAAATATTGTTTACTAAAATATAGTTTATAAAAATATCGACTTTATTAAAAACAATGTTAAATTAAATTATTATTAAAAATTAATTACTAAAATATACTTAAAAATACTTAAATTAACTTATAATAATTAAATAATTAATGAAAGTTATTTAAAAAAATGTATTCATAATGGTTAAAACATATATATATATTAACAAAATATAATTAAATAATATCCAATATTATTAACGTACAATAGCGGAAGTGTAAAAATTACTATTCCCACTCCAAAGAGTGCAATCGTAGGGAAAGTGTTGGATAGCGTAGGGGTTAAAATTACAATTCCCACTCCAGTGGGTGCAACAGTAGGGAAAGCGTTGGATAGCGTAGGGGAAAAAATTAATATTCCCACTCCAGTGGGTGCAACAGTAGGAAAGCGTTGGATAGCGTAAGGGTAAAAATTACTATTCCCACTCCAAAGAGTGCAACAGTTGGAAAACCTTGGATAGCGTAGGGGTTAAAATTACTAATCCCACTCCAGTGGGTGCAACAGTAGGGAAAGTGTTAATAACGTAGAAGTAAAATTTACTATTCCCACTCCAGTGGGTGCAACAGTAGGGAAAGCGTTGGATAGTGTAGAGGTAAAATTTAGTATTCCCACTCCTGTGGGTGCAACAGTAGGGAAAGCGTTGGATAGCGTAGGGGTGAAAATTACTATTCCCACTCCAGTGAGTGCAACAGTAGGGAAAGCGTTGGATAGCATAGGGGTTAAACATTACAATTCCCACTCCAGTGGGTGCAACAGTAGGGAAAGCGTTGGATAGCGTAGGCGTTTAAATTACTAATCCAACTCCAGTGGGTGCAACAGTAGGGAAAGCGTTGGATAACGTAGAAGTAAAATTTACTATTCCCACTCCAGTGGGTGCAACAGTAGGGAAAGCGTTGGATAGCGTAGAGGTAAAATTTACTATTCCCACTCCAGTGGGTGCAACAGTAGGGAAAGCGTTGTATAGCGTAGGGGTAAAAATTACTATTCCCACTCCAGTGAGTGCAACAGTAGGGAAAGCGTTGGATAGCGTAGGGGTTAAACATTACTATTCCCACTCCAGTGGGTGCAACAGTAGGAAAAGCGTTGGATAGCGTAAGGGTAAAAATGACTATTCCCACTCCAAAGAGTGCAACAGTAGGGAAAGCGTTGGATAGCGTAGAGGTAAAATTTAATATTCGCACTCCTGTGGGTGCAACAGTAGGGAAAGCGTTGGATAGCGTAGAGGTTAATTTTACTATTCAAACTCCAGTGGGTGCAACAGTAGGGAAAGCGTTGGATAGCTTAGAGGTTAAATTTACTATTCCCACTCCAGTGGGTGCAACAGTAGGGAAAGCGTTGGATAGCGGAGGGGTATAAATTACTATTCCCACTCCAGTAAGTGCAACAGTAGGGAAAGCGTTGGATAGCGTAAGGGTATAAATTACTATTCCCACTCCAAAGAGTGCAACAGTAGGGAAAGCGTTGGATAGTGTAGAGGTCAAAATTACTATTCCCACTCCAAAGAGTGCAACAGTAGGGAAAGCATTGGATAGCGTAGGGGTCAAAAATACTATTCCCACTCCAAAGAGTGCAACAGTAGGGAAAGCGTTGGATAGCGTAGGGGTCAAAATTACTATTCCCACTCCAAAGAGTGCCACAGTAGGGAATGCTTTGGAAAGCGTAAGGGTTAAAATTACTATTCCCACTCCAGAGAATACAACATTAGGGAAAGTAAATACTTAATATATTATTTAAAAAATTATAAATTAATATCTATAAAAAAATATTTAAAAGTAATACCAATTTAATATAATATAATAATTAATCTATTTAAATTACTAATTAGTTACCTATTAATACTAATTAATTACAGATTAACAATTAATTATTTAATAATAAAAACGTATTAACAATTGATTCGTATTAAATACAATTAAATACATTTAATTATTTAATTAATTAATTAATAATTAAAATTAATTAACAATGAATTCGAATTAAATACAATTAAATAAATTTAATTATTGAATTAATTATAAATAAATTACTTCCCACCCTATTCTCCTATAAACCCACAACCCGCTACAGAAAATACATTATTAAAATTAACATAATTATCAATTAATCAATTAAATTAAATTAATTGACAATTAAAATTGTATTAATTACCCATAAGAACTTAATTAATAATTAATTCTAAATAAATACCAATAAATGATTTTACATATTTAATTAATTATAATTAAATTACTTCCCACCCAATTCCCCTATAAACCCACAACCCGCTACAGAAAATAAATTAGTAACATTTACATAATTACCAATTAATCAATTAATTAAAATTAATTATCAATTGAAATTTAATTATTTAACAAATATAACTTAATTAACAATTAATTAAAAATTAATACCAATAAATACATTTACATATTTAATTAATTATAATTAAATTACTTCCCACCCTATTCCCCTATAAACCCACAACCCGCTACAGAATTAAATTACGCAAAAATTATAAAAACAAAATTCATTAATTAAAATTAATTATAACATAAATACACACTTTTCACACATATTATAACATTAAAAAAACATATAAAAAATTTGATATTATTAAAAAATCGATATTTTCAACACTCTATATTATATACTTCGATATTTTAACTTTCTATATTTTTAACAATCGATATTACATCACTTACCTTAAAAAATGATATTTTTGATATCTATATGCTGTCCTGTCGATATTTTGTCCAATCGATATTTAGAACTCGATATTATGTCCAATCGATATTTTGGACTCTATATTATGTCTGTGCACCCTTTTTTATGGATAGGTCTTATAATTGCACCTCTCCAATTTTCGGGGATTTGACCTGAGGTAAGTATCCCCTAGAACATTTTTGAAAATAAAAGAACCCACCACTCTGACCTCTTTTTTATCACCACTGCAGGGAGATTGTCTGGGCAAGCTGCACGAGTCAAATTTAGGTTAGATATAATTTTTTTTACATTAGCAACAGAAAAATGATCCTCCATTTCTTTACTAACTCCAGACAATACTATTGAATTTAGACATTCAGTTTCTTTCCAGTCCCCTTAGATTTCGCCCAAGTATATTGCCCACTCATTTTCAGGAAGCACACATTTCAAGACTCCCCTTACTTTACTTGAGCTTTCTTGTACCAATCTCCAAACCCTTTCAGATCCTTAGACTCTATTGCAATCAGCAATTTATCCCAGCAATCTCTCTATAACATCGTTTTTTAATCCTCACCAACATTTTATAGAGTCTCCTTTGCTTCCGGAGATTATACAACAATTCTATATTGTATTTTGACCTTAATCTTCTTTCCTGTTGCCTAAAAAAGGTTTTGGCCTTCCTACATTCCTCATCAAACCATTCCTTCCCTTTCTTATATACTGTGTTTTCCCTCTCACATCTGGAATTTCCTTCTTTAATTTTTACCCACAGACATTCCACTAATACACTAATTGAGTTCTGAAACCAGGAGCTGTCACATACACTCAGGATATCTTCTACCAGCAACGTCTGTTAAACACCTTTTCCAAATATTCCTCCATAATCCGAGTTGTTAGTCGTCTGGGGTAATCATCTTGGACTGGCAACACTTTATCCCTTTTTTTTTGCTTTAGCTCACACATTTCAAATCTTAACGGGACGTGATCGCTACCTTCTTCACAAAGCACCTCAAATTTTTTGATCAGCTCAAAATTCCAAGCTTGTATATAAACATAATCGATTGGGCAGAATTGCTGGCCTGACTTAAAGGTTCGCTTTGCTGGTCTATCTACATCAAATATACCATTTGCACAAATCAACCCCAAGGCCCTCAACATTTGACCTGAAGTCGAGTCATGTTCTGACATTGCCACCCTTGGAAATATTGCATTCTTAATTTTGTAGAAGTGCAATAGATCTGACACCATTGATCAGTCCTCACAGGGTTTATCTTATGATTGAAATCACCCAGCAGTAGCAATACATCTCTTGGATAGCTCTCAGTCATAGTTGACAGATCTTCATTTAATTTTTCCATATCATCCTTGTACGACCTCTCTTCCCCCTTCTGAATGTACACATTTACAATAATAATACAGTCAAACCGAGGGTCTGGGTTCAACAATAACACTCTACATCCTATCACCCATTTACATTTTACATTCATCAGAACCACTTTCTTGGCAATTTTGGTCGATACCAATGTCGCTTGCCCTGCTGAGGGTCTACCAAAGCATCTTCTTACCGCTACCTTTGTCTGCTGAACAAACCCTACACTTACTTGGGTATCGTCACACAGCCAGGTCTCTTTCAAGCACACAATTTCGCAGCTATTATTGATCATTTTAAAATTTGCCTGATTTTCTATTCTTTTAAACCCATATATATATTCCAGGATAACTCTGTCAGGCTGTGCGACGACCCAGATACCTAGTCAATTTCATTTAGGCTCCTGTTTATATCATAATCAGGAAATGCCAAGGCTCTATATCTATTTCCAGCTAATATTTCTTCTTCGCCTAACTCCTGATCCCTATTTCTTATCTAAATTTCTATATCATCCTTTTCTTACCAGCAGGCACCAATCATTCTGACTTGCCTTTGTCCCAGACCTGCATGGTTTAATAGGAATGGTCTCTCCTGTGTGATTGATGCTTGCATTTCCATCTTTTTAACCAATCTAATACCTACTTTATGTAACTCTGGTTCCGCCCTAATAAATGCTGACTTAACTAATTCAGAATACAGCAGAACCTTAGTGACTTCAGTCCCTTTATTGTTCACAGAGAACCCCACTTCTTTAAGATCTGCTGAGCCAATACTAGGTAAACTTTTACAGTTTGCAAGAGAGAAAAGCAATTGGGATCTATTTAGCCGGATTCATTTCCTCGCCTTTTTCCCTGCTTTTCCATGGTCACTCGGCTCAAAATATAACCATAAATCTGAACTACCTCTTACCTCTGACTCTCGGGGGATCCTTGATGGGTCACTTATACTTACACTTCTCTCATGGAGGATACCAGTCTCCACATGCCCTTTGGTAGAGCTAATACTTTCACCAACTTGCAGTCTCACTCCCTTCTTATTAGCCTTTAACCCCTGGTCTGGTACCACACAATCCTTATCAGGACTATCTTTCTTGTTCTTAGGATTTCTTATGCCTTTTTTACTTCTGCCTACCGTTTCGAGCTCATCAGAGGCAGTTCCTTTACCTCGCTTATTTTCCATTAACTGGGCAAACCTTACTGACTCTTTTTTACCCTCTTGTTCTTTCTCAGAAACTTCATTTATTGGTCTCTGCTGTGTAGGAGGTTAGGTCCATCTAATTTTTTTCTTACCCTCCCACACTCATAGACGTAGGATACGCAGTGTGAAAACCCTCCTCTCACTCCTTTTTTTTATTATCATTGGGTATCTTGAGACGTACACGCTAGGTTCGGACTTCTCTATTGGTATATTGGGCAGCTGTCTACCCCCCTCTCGAAGTTCCTCCCCAACCGGTCTAACCATGGAAGGCATAAGATCTTTAATTTGTTTTAACTCCCCTATCATAATATTAAACTGGTCCCTTTGAGCCTTTAAGGCTTCATTATTTAATACTGCTACCTCTAATAAACCTTGCAAAGTATTTTGCAGTATCATCAACTCATCCAACATTGAAGCACTAGAAGACCCCGTGACCTCTAAATTAGACACAGATGTTCCGGTGGAATCAGTTATTTTTTCCTGATAGGTTTCCACTCCGTCCTTCTCCCTCCCATCCCGATATTCTTTTGAAGAGTAGATATTTCCTGAATACTCCTCTGCCTATATCCCCCATTCCTCTACCTCCCTTCCTATCTCGTGGACACTTGGCGAGGCGTTTGGCGAAGCATAAAGTCTTGTGGATAATCTTGGGGATGAGGACAGTTTTGGGTCCAACTATGCTCCGGAGAGAATAAGGTCGAAAAGGACCTGTGAATTTTGTCCTAGACATACTGTATTGACTGAAGTAGAGCATACCATATTTGCTGAGGTTGGGAGATTTATATCCGCACTTAGTTCACCGTCCTTCAAGCTCTTTCCTTTATAATATTTCCCCTCAAAGTCTTTAATTGATTTTGTAGCAGAAGAGCTGCCCTTTTCCCTCCTTTGGCAGGCCTGCTGCAGTATGGTATCCGGGGGTATTTGCTCCTTCAGTGGGGCTTCTTTACATGCCGGTATCTTGCCATGTATACCTTTTGTACCTCACTTGGCCAACTCTTTGCCCCTTTCTTCCAAATCCATAACTTCTCCTTCCGTTATACTAAGATCAGGGTTTTGTTTCTTCTTTTTTTGAATGCCCTTCTGGGCTCTTGTTCTCCCAAGGGCCATCACCTTCAATGCCCTATCCAGCCTAATATATACTTAGTATCTAATATCCAATCTCCGTATAAACGTTGTCTCCTTTAGTACCCCCACAAAATTCACTTGGCGGTATTTCCTTCATTTTCCCCACTCTGTCATTACACTCACCTCTGTTCCTCGGCTACAGGCTGCGCGCTGCACGCTGACCGACTGCTATTACCGAAGCAGAGTCCAGGGCTTCCTGCTTCCGTCCTTCGCACCCCCACACTACGTACAACTAGTTCTTTGCATCGCAGTTCGCTAATTCCGCGTTCTTATTAGCTTCTAGTTTTTTTGGTACCCTGCGCGGTACCTCCTCGATAATCACAGCATTTGGCGTTCTTTTTTTTTTTTTAAGCCTTCAACGCACCTCCGCCGTTCTCTGCTCCACAATCCGATCTGGTCCAGTCCGAGAGTGCCGGTCACGTGGTCACGTTGAGCAGCTTTGAGCATCGTTGAGCAGCGTTGAGCAGCGTTGAGCAACGTAAAGCAGCACAGCCGGGAATCAGAGACCTCGAAATCAGCATGTAGCCTTATGACTAGGTTGAGGATCCATAACATGACGCTAGGAAGTTGTTCTGCTTCGTTGAACAAATGAATGTCATTATGTGTGAATGTTAGTACTAATGATGATTATGGATGTGAGTTGTGGGATAGTATATATTATTATTGGTGATATTTATGTATTTATTTAGGTATTTCTAAAGCTTGATGATAACTACAATTGACACAATGAAAAAAATATATATATTTTTGCTAATTAACTTTATGGTTGAATTGTTTGCCAACATGTATTTGTCAGCCCCAGTTATTTGTATATACTATTGGGACCCCCTTTTGGCCTTGTTTTGCTATCCCTAGATATAGGCAGGTGGCTCCTGTTAGTGTAGGTTCCTTGTTAGGTCCCAAAAAATAAAACGAAAAAAAGAAAGTTCATTGGGATTGCAAATTTACACTAGAAGTTATTCGCTCTAAGGGGAAATCCATATGACCTTATCAGCCTCCTCAGGTATTCAGATTTAGGTCCTTGTTGTTTTGTCTGCCTGCTGGATAGTGAGAGGGAGAAATCAGGCAAATGGACATGAGGGTAGATGAAGTCCGACTCCAAGGGCCATCGGAAATCTCGACCTCCCTCTCTAATCGTACCTACCCGTACTGCTGGAAAGCATAAGAGCACAGGCATCCAGGTGCCCATCAATATGTGCAAGTGGAAGAATGTCATTGTTTTTTCTCTCCACTAAAGAGGCTTATGAGGACTGAATAAAAAAATTAAAATGTTACCTTCTGACTGACAAGAAAAAATGGAAGTCAAAATCCTCCAGTGGGTTAAGACAGGACGTGATGAATTTGAAATCAATTGAAGCCTTTACTTTAGATGCCAAAAACTCCAAATTACACTGACTTGGAAAAAAGTAGCTACCAAGGCAGGGGAATTGTATTTGTTTTAATAGGGAATTTCATAATAGTCCGGGAGACTCTGTACTTTGGATACTGAAACTAGGTACCAAAGTACCTATTTTAGCGGGAAACATCCTTTACGACGCAACTTTTACAACGCAGTGCCTTTACAATGCGGTATTTACAACGACAACCATTACAACGCATTGCGCTGGGGGGGCGCTCTAGGATAGGGAATACGTTTAATTTACTATCCAACACCTTCCCTAGTGTCCACGGGGACTGGAGTTGGAATAGTAAATTAAACTATTCACTATCCAGCATCCCAAAGCACTATGCGTTGTAAAGGTTTTCGTTGTAAATACCGCGTTGTAAAGGCATGCGTGGTAAAAGTATGCGTTGTAACGTCATACATCCTATTTTAGCACTTGATTCTCATAATAGTGAAGCAGAGCAGGCAAAGTCTCACTTACTAAGGTACTGCTGGCTTGAAACTTATAACTTAACAACACACAATAATAACTAATAATAACTCTTGATAAATCAATGTCTAGCCATTGCTGTTACTTTAAAAAGAAAAAGTACTTTAACACACGCATATAACTATATGCATAAAATTAAAAATGGATACGAAATTACAGTGGGAACAACAGTTTAGTTCTTCCTTAATTGTTCCAATTTTCTTCTTTTCCCAGAAAAATGAGCAGTTCCATCGAAGCTTTTAGCTTTAACTTCAGATGCACGTGCAACATTGGGGTACCAGAAAAACACTTCTACCTCTATGGCAGCAGAATGCAGGGGGGGGCCATGTGGAAGTGATCTTGAACTCGACAGTGCTGCTGGCCCCTTTGACCTGGTGACAAGGGGGGACAGAGTTCCCTGTGCCCTGGGGGTCCCATGCCAGTAGAATTGTGTGATGAGACCTTGGGGCTCTTTCCAGGCAGGGACATAAAGGCATTTTGTTGTCTAAGATATTGAATAACCTGCCAGGCCCTCCTCTTACTCTGAAAACGGGATATTAAATAGCATTTGGTCGAACCTGAGATTTCAGGATGTTGGATCGCCTCCAGAGGCATATATCCGTAGTGCAGGGGTTTAAATGGTTCCCGAGGGTGCCCAAAGTTTCAAGCCATGGCGTAATGAAGACAAGTAACAAGCAAAGGTGGCAGCTCTCGTTCAGATATCATGGCCATCATTGAACCTATTTTCTGCGATCAGCATCAGCAGGAAGGAACCTCCGGGCCCAACAACAAAAGCAGCTTCAATGTACCTGATGAGTGCTTGTCCTCATTCTGATCTCCTGACCTGACACTCTTCAGTTCCTTAGCAGCATCCCATTGTTCCTCCAAAGCAGACTGCCCTCTACGCCTCCCTTCCCCAGTAACCCAAGGCCAAATTTATCAAGGTTTTGCATCACCATTGCGCCACGCATGGGGGCGCAAGGGCAACGCAAACTCTAAGTGAGATTTATCAAGCCACGCAAGGGAGGCATGTTATGGGTGGAGCGTGGGTGTCTCGGTGCATCCACTCATGGATTTTGGAGCATTCCCTGATTTATAATTATTGATAGACCTGGGAATGTGTCAAATACTACGCCTTTCCTAGGTGAAGCAAAACAAGGAGAAATATCTGTATTTCTCCTTGTTTCTTACTCATTTTACATATGCTGCATTCTGCAGCACACACAGAAAGAGGAAAATGCCTCTCAAGATTATTTTTGTGCAGGAAGGTGTCCTTTTCTTCACTAAAACAATCCTGCCTACAATGCAGGCACCCTTGTACCATGACGCAAGGGTGTCTGCATTGGCTCTAAGCAGCCAAAAGTGTGCAAGAGCTGGGAAAGGAGAGGAAGGCACAGTATAATAGTAAATACTGTGCAATCCTGCCCTTTCCTTTTTACTCAGTATAGCAAGGTGGCTTGCTGAATTGCACTACATGAAAGAATTACAAATCTGCCCCCCAGTCTAAAGGGCTTTTTGTGATGGAACTCTGCGGAACAGCCAGAGTCCACAAGGCCCACTTCTCTAGGCACTACAGAAAGTCCAGTCTTAACCAAATTCCACAGAATCACTTCCTTCAGGGCACTTTAAAAGGCCAACTCCACACCGGTCTTGCTGAGAATCATTGGTTTCCACTAGCCATGGAAATAGAGCCCCAAACAAATTCTGAAGTACAAACCTGGAGTGGATGCACCTCCAACAATTCCAACAGCATCACATTGTCTTTCCTATCCTTTCCAGGCGCATGCTCTGCTCTTCTATCCTATGAAGTGATGTAAGAAGACAGATGGAGAATTCTCCCTCTGGTGAAGCACCCACCTTATCTAGAGTAGTATTAAAACTGACAGCCTTAGAGTGGTGTTCTCCAAAATATTTGCCAGCTTACCTTCAATTTTTGCTTTATTCTTTTTGTTGGCCTTAAGACTTTGAGCATTTTACAACTGCCAACCATTGCTTAAGCACATGTGCTTCTCCCTGCATGTGCTTAGGGCCTGTAAATAAAGTGCTACTAGTGGACATGCAGCACTGATTGTGTTGCCCTTTAAATATGTCTTAGTCCTGTCATTGCAGAGCCTGTATGTACAGTTTACACTGTCATGTTGACTTTGCTTTGGAGACCCCTTGCCAAGTCTTAAACTTTCCTTTTATTACATATGTCACCCCAATGTAGGCCCTAGGTAGCCCATAGGGCAGGGTGCTGTGTGGTTAAGAGGTTTAACTTTTAAATGTTGCATGTCCTGGAGATGATAAATACCCAAATTCATTTTTCACTGCTGTGAGGCCTACCCTTCTCATCGGTTAACTTTGGGAGTACCTTATTACACATATTAGCTGTAATTCATGATTGAGAAGGAGTAGCTCTGTCATGTTTAATATAATTGGAATGGTAATGAGAAATCCTCTTCGCGGACAGTTGGACTTTGTGCATTCCCTCTTGACAGCCAAACACAAAGGAAGGTTAGGTGTGGCTGATTGCCCATCCATATGCTGATGGGTCATTCTGAGCATGGTGGAAAAGAAGAGGTGACTCACCTAAATAGGCAGGTTCTGTCACCACACGAAGAGCTGCATACCCCCCCTTGTAGCGAGTCTGAAGCCAGGGCTGAGAATGGAGGACCTCTGTGCACTTCAAAGCCACTCTTTGTAGTCACTACCACTTCAAAGCCACAATTTTGCATAAGAACTGGGTCTCTGATGCCAACAAATCAGACACTACTAGACCTGTTAAGAAAATCTGCCAGGAAAAAAGAACTGCTGTGCTGCTACAAGGACTGCTACACCTGCTGGACTTCTGCTCTGAAAGTACAGATGTTTTGCTGTCCTACCCTGCTGTCAGCTATCCTCTGCACTGCTGATGAGGAACTGGACTACCTTACTTGAACCCAGAGTATTCTCCAATGTCTTGCTGGCTTGCCTCCTGTTCTAAGAGTCATGTATAACAAATCCTTCCCCTGCTCCTGTGCCTGGTCCATTGGAAATTTATCCAGGTGCCTGTTCCAGTGGAGCCTACACATTCTCTGCTATGTGAAGCAGAATTGGCGCATCGCCGCTTTTGTGGGAACAGAACCAATGCATTGCACTTGGAATCAGCACATCACCAATGGGAACCGACGCATCAGAACCACTGCATCGCCACCACTACAAGGGAGATGATCGCGCATCCCTCGACTGCGTGGAGTAACCCAGCACATCGCGTTGTGTGTTGAAAATTGACATATCACCTTGACTGCGGAATCAACACTGATGCAACGCTTGACTGCACTCCTCATCTCTCTCTTGTGACCAGGATCAATGTACTTTTGTTCAGCATGCCTTGTGTGGTTCATGTACCCAGCCCATGCTCCATTACAATCAGCCTGAACTCTTGACTTTGCCCCGGTCCGGCATGATCAGATAACCCCCGTAGTCGCTTATTGCTTCTAAACGCTACTTGTACTTCAAATCTTTAAAAAATCATATCTTGACTTCTATCTATTGGATTTTTGTCGTTTTGGTCTTGTGTTATTTATAACATAAAAATGTATGCTTCTAAACTGGTGTAGAGTCTTTTCGTCATGTTTTTACTTTACTGTTTGAAGTGTTGCACAAAATAGTTTTCACATTGCCTCTTAAGTTAGGCCTGCCAGCTCTGTGCCAAGCAGCCAGAGGGTGAGCACAGGGTATTTGATGGTGTGTATCTGACTTACCCTGACAAGGAGTGTGGCTCCTGCTTGCTCAGGGTGCATACCTCTGCCAACTAGAAGCCCAATTTCTAACAAGTAGTCTCATCACTCCCTCACCTTTATCTGACACTAGCAGGCCAAGCCCACTGACTGTGCCTTCATGTACATAACCTTGAAGAAATTCAATAGCACCACTGTCAATGCCAAAAGCAATACCACCACCAATACCATCATCAACAATATTGTCATCAATAGCACTAGTACCCCCATGACCACCAACATCACCAATGCTACCACCGATACCACCATCACAAATATCATCAATGCCATCATCATTGATTTATTTTAATATAAATCACAGTGATAACACCATTTGGGTGTAATGACACTAAATGGAAAGCAATTAATCTACAGCAAAATACAAAGAAAAAATAACTTACTTCATTTTTTTCCTAAAAGCAGATGAGCAAGAGATGGATTTGAGAGGGAGGGTATTTCAAAGCTTGGGAGAGATGGATGTGAGCTGGAGGGCATTCCAAATCTTAGAACTAAGAAATGAGAATGAGTGGCTACCTGTTGGAGATTGCCCTCCTTGCATGGTCATCCCAAAGTTTGGCGACTTGTCCTCCATTTTCTTGCTGAAATTTTAGTTTTTTGGCCTTAGTACTCAGTGCACTTTACCACTGCTAACTAGTGCTCATGTGCTTGAGCTCAGCCACCTAAATGTGGTTTGATTGGCTTACACCTAGTTGGCACATTTAATTAAATTATAAGTCCCTTGTAGAGTGGTGTACCCTCTGCCCAAAGCCTGTAAATTAGATTCTACTAGTTGGCCTGCAAAACCTATTGTGCCACCTGCTTTAATAGCTCCTTAAAACATGCCCCAGGTCTGCCACTGCAGCCTGAATGCAGTTTTAAATTGCCAATTCAATTTTGAAATATAACCCCTTTGCTAAACCTTAAACTCCCCTTTTATTTCATATTGGTCATTCCTAAGGTAGGCCCCAGGTAGCCCAAAGGACAGGGTGCATTGTAATCAAACGGCTGGATATGCAAGTTTAAGTTTTACATGTCCTGGTAGTGAAAAACTACTAAATTCGTTTTTACCTACTGTGTGGCATACCGCTCATGTAGGATAAAATTTCATGTTTAGTATCAATGAAATTGTTATTAGAAATCAGTTTTAGTGATAACGTTGGATTTTAAATTACAATTTTGAAAATGCCTCTTTTGGAAAGAATGATGGACGGAATGTGGAGCAAATCAAACATTCACCCCCAGTCAAGAGATCTGGGTTAAATCCATAGTTGTTTTGCTCACCATGCCACCCCAGTTTAGACCCAGCCACATGCAAATCTGTCTTGACCCTGTGCCTCATAGGAACAGTCAAGCCCGAACTGCCAGGACAGGTCCTCCCTGGACCGAATATAAGCTTCCTGGGACCAGTTTTGGGGCATCACCCCTCAATCTACCAGGCTAACTTGAATCCGGTGGCACAATGAGCTTGGGACCCACGTCTGGGCATACCTGGCCCACTTACGGTGAGAAAGCAAAAGACACACAGATGATGGCTGGAATGCAGAGCAAATAAAAAAAATTCCCCCATTCAAGAGATCTCAATTAAATCCATTGTTATTTGCTTATCATGCCACCTCCGTTAAGACCCACCCACATGAAAATCAATCTTGACCATGTGCCTCATGGGAACAGTCCAGCCCGAACTGCCAAGCCAGGTCCTCCCTAAACTGGAAACAAGCATCCTGGGACAGGTTTAGGGACTGGGGTGAATGTATGACATTGTTCTGCATTGTGTCCATCAAACGTTCTTTTTGCATTCATCACTCCAAGTAGGACGGGTATACCCAGACGTGGGTCTCACGCTCCCCATGCCACTGGAGTGAAGCTATCCTGGCTGATGAGGGGTGAAACCTCGAAACAGGCACTAGGATGCTTGTTTACAGTCCAGGGAGGACCTGGTCTGGCAGTTCCGGACGGACTGTTCACATTGGGCGCTGGGTCAAGACTGATTTGCATATGGTTGGGTTCAAACTGTAATGCCATGGGGAGCAACAAAAAATTTATTTAGACCCAGATCTCTGTACTGGGTGAATGTACGACATTCTTCTGCATTTTGTTCATCAATCGGTTATTTTGCATCTTTTAGAAAGTTGCCATATTAATGGCCTTTGCAATGTGTTACCTGCATCCTGCCCTAGTTCACATGACTCTATGTAGTTGGCAGCTGGGCTTTGTGAATTCCTCGCAGCCAGTTACGCAATAGAGGGAGTAGATGTCTCAATGGACCATCTGCTGACAGGATGGGGGTGGAGCTGGGCACATCCTCAATTGCAAAAGAATAGGCTGTGCTCTGCCTTCACACAAAGGGCTTGTCCCCCTGCATTTCCCCTGCAGCCCGCCTCGATCCAGGGCAGGGGAGTTAGGAAATTCCAAGCACTTAAAAGAGAAATATCTAGAAACTTCTATTTCAAAGAAGGCATCATGCATAAAAAGGGAACCCTCAAGCCCACTCTTCTGCTCACTTTTCTGGACCTGCAGAAGGACTCTCAGATGACTGCCTGCTGCTGTGGCCTGCTGTTTACTCCACAAGACTGTTTTGCTGCACCTGGAAGGACTGATTCACTACCTGGAACCTGCATTAAACCCTCAGAGGTCTCCCCTGCTCGCTGACCCCTTGTTCTTCACCGAACAAAGGACTACCAGAGTGACTCCATGGGCTAGTTTGCGGGCCTCCTGTTTGGAGCAACAGGGACATAGCAGCCTTGCATCGTCTTGAACTTACACCTGGCCCCAGCCTGAGATATTCCTGTCCCCCCCCCCCCCAATTGGTGGTGGAGCTAAAGGTGCCCAGAAAGCCAAAATCCAAACCTTAGGACTTAGGAAATGTTTGGCTAAAAACTGCTCTGAGAACCGGGGAAAGACTGGGACATACCTGCTCATCTATCTGCTCAAGATACCGCCCCAGTCAGCCTGACTTCTTGGCTGCTCCTGCTACATTCTTCTTTGCAGCAGCAAATCCTGCTCAGCGTTCCTTCACCAAATGGACTTCCAACCTACTGGATCTCTCATCGGCTACTGCCTTTTGCCTTGACCAGCTGGAGATTTTCGACTTCGGAAAAAGTGAATGAGTCAGAACATAGAAATCTTCACAGCAACTTCATCTAGCAGCTTCCCGACAACAAAGCTCCTTCATCCTTCAGTGCCTGCATCCTTTCTCCAATTAACTTTACCTTCTCTGAACTTTTTAAAGAATTTCTTTTAAATTTGAAGAAAAGCGCCAGCAATCCCAATCCTCTCCTTCTATCTTACTCATGCTCCATTGGGGTCGGCTGTATTTTTTTACTTTGACCAGGCTCCTACAACTAGAGGTCTGCAGTGGATGCTTTAATCTTATAGGTGCTAGTTTTTACTAAAAACTTTAAAAATTAATAACTCCAGTTTTACTTATTGGATTTTGTCATTTTGGTGTCAAATAATTTATTAAAATGTACTTTATTTGTTCTAAATTGGTGTGCTATTTCTCTTGTGTTGTGTTTTGTACTGCATAAATACTTTACATGTTGGCTCTAAGCAAAAAGTTACCACAGGGTTAAGCGCAGGTTAATTTAGGACTTTATATAGTTCACCCTGGTTGTGCCTGTTGCTTGAATAGCCCACCCCCCTTCACCCAACAACCCAATTTTTCACACTGCCCAAATGAGACTTATTAATATGAGGAAACAGAAACAGTTTGGAAGAGCAGGACCGAAGATAGCAAGAGGAAGGAGAAGGCCAAGTCTTGGTCTCTAGCTTGCCGGGACCAGTAATGTAGACCGAGACTGCTATATGGATTAGACAAGGAGCCTTAAATTCACTGCATAGTTTGATAGGCAGCCGATGAAGATATTGAAGGCGAGAGTTGCTAGGAGCAGAAATGGGTAGGCTTAGAATAAGCCGTCCTGTGGGGCTTTGAATGATCTTAGTACTACATAGGTAGTCATCGCCATGTATGAAATGACCATAGTTTGCATCGTGTATCCCCAGATTTTTGCCTTAACTGTTTTAGCTGGCTGTAGAACTCTGTGCACTTTACAATTGCTAACCAATGGTAAAGTGGATGTGCTCCTTCTTTTAACATGATGAAACCAATGTACCCCTAATTAGCAAATGTAATTTACCTGTACGTCCCAAATATATGGTAAATAATGAAATTAGGCCTCTAATTTAAAGGCCACAAGCAGATGCAGCATCCATTGTGCCATCCACTACAATGGTAGTGTGAAACATGGTTACAGGAATACCATTGAAGCCCTACTAAAGCAAATTTTAAACTGCAATTTGACCTATCAAAATAGGCCCTTTTGACAGGTCTTCACCATCCTTTTAAATATTAATAAGTCACCCCTAAATAGGCTTTAATGCCCATAAGGCACAGTGCATGGTTTGTAAAAGAAGGACATGTAGAAATTTGATGTTAAACATGTTTTTATAGTGAAAATGCCCCAAAAGCTATTTTCATTGTAGCAAGGTTGGCTGTACCATAGGAAAACACTAGGACACATATTACATTTAATAAGCTACCTCTGGCTTAGGAACTATTACAACGTTCATTCTTGGACTCTTTGTAAAGCTCAATTTGCACGGAAACGCAGATTTTAATAAATGTTAAGATAATGTACATTTGGGCAGTGCCCAAGAAATGTATTATCTTCAAAGGGGGTCCCCTGTTACAAAAAGATTACAGATAACACCTACACAGGCCCCCTTTTTTGTTCCGCAAGTCAACCAGGCTCTGCATAAGAAGAGAAGGGTTTCACAGTCTTTGATTTGACAGAGAGCGGCACTGTATTGGTTGTTGTAGGGCAAAGAGGAAATGCTGCAAAAATGTGTAGAGTTACCCTTGGAAAAGGTTTCCTGCTGGTGAAGGTACTTCCTTTGGCATAAAATTCAAATTTCTCCAACTAGGAGCTTTCCCGCCAAAAGTTAATGGCTTCATTGAGACATCACCCAACGGATAACCAACATCATGGAGGACTTTTTGGCTACAGCCTACTACCTACTGCCTGCCCTGTTGAAGATTTTGGACTTCCATTTCAGAGTCCAAGTCTGAAGTTAAACTATTTGCTTGGGTTGAACCTGGTTTCTTTATGTGACTCATGCTTCATCGCAGTCAGTCTCAAATCCCACCTAGGTCCAATCTAGTGCAAGCAGTTGACCACTGTGGCATGCAACCCTTTTTGACTCTATTTTAATTTTAAAAAATAATCTCCAGTTCCTCTCATGGATGTTTGGCATTTTAATGTACTTTAAGTTATTGAAATGTACTCAATTTTTCTAAATTGGTTCTGGGTTTTCTATGTGTTGTGTTTTGCCTTTATTACTAATTTGGTACTGCATAAATACTTTATACATGTCCTCTAAGTTAAGTCTTTCTGCTCTGTGCCATAGCTACCAGAGCATTGAGGTAAAGTTTATTCAGTGACTTTAGTGGTTCACCCTTATAAGGATTGTAATTATTACTAGAGGTAGGTACTCGCCAATATCAATTAATGCCCCACACCACAAATACCACCACCAACTACAGCACCACCAACTCCACCGCCAATACTGATAATACCACTCCTACCAATGCAATCACCACAAATACCAACAATATCACCACCAATTCGAATACAAGCAATCCCTCACACCAAATTCCACCACCATCAATATCATCTCCAATAACCCCACTACTAATGGGAAGATCACCAGTGCCACCAATATGCAATCATCACCAAGTCCACCACTGCTAAATATAAACAGTATCACCACCTCCACTAATGTTATCAATATTACCCAGTCAGCACAACATCACCAATGCCATCCAAAAATTCTCCAACAAGACCACCACCAATATCAACACCACCAATATGCCATCACCAATAACACTACCAACACCACTGATAATCCCACCAGTACCACAGTATCACAAAAAATATAATCACTACAGATACCACCAACCTCCAATATCACCCAAGAAAGACGACCACTAACACCACCACCATGCCCACCAATACAGCCAAAGCTAGAACGTCCAATACAACCACCATCCCCAATACCACCAATACTGACAACAATATCCCCAACTCCGATTAATACTATGAATTGAAGAACAGATAATGGACATTTGTCTGTAGCACAATTGAGAGCCCAAATAAAACCAAGTCTGAGTCCTCAAGAGAATCCCGGGAATTGTTGGGAATTCGAAGCGCTTTGGCTGTTGAGTGTGGGGGGAGGTAGAACAGGGTTTGCCACGAGGGGACTGAATAGAAATGATTTCCCCCCTTTTTCTAAGTTGTCACACCCTTAAGTAGGATATGCATCCCCACCCTCCCTTAGGCAGGACAGTAGACATGTGTCTTTGAATGAGAAATTGTCTGCCTTGTGTTTTCAGTGCAAATGCAGGACTGGCTTAATTTCAGGCTGGCTCACATCATTTCTCGATGTTTGTCTTGTGATCATTGGTTTGCTGTATATATTTTTGTCACAAACAATATTTTCGTATTATGTATGTGTTGTATATATTGTCTCACAAAAGAAATGGTTCTAAATCACGCATAGAAATGTGTTACAATTGTGTGCTTTACTAATGTGGTGTTTCCTTTTAACCCGTTGCATGCTGATGACGGAACCGCTCCGTCATCAGCTGCGGTTGGGCTGTGCTGATGACGGAGCGGTTCCGTCATGGCCCGGCCGCCGCGCCTGTGCGGCGCGTTCTATTGAGCGGGGCGGGCCATGACGGAACCGCTCCGTCACGAGCACAGCTCAACCGCGGCTGGTGATGAAGCGGGTCTGTCACCAGCATGCGGCCGCCGCGCGGCCGCCCCGCCCTGTTAGCGCTGCAGCGGAATAGCCGCCGCAGCGAAAGGGTTAAAAAACATGTTCCCGTGATTTATGAATATCTTTTTGAAGTATCAAAACTAAGCAGAATAAATGTTCAAAAACCTCCGAATTAGTGGTCTCAGGTTTATTGCGAATATTTAAAATAAACCTCCTTTGACACCTTTCTGTGATTTGAATACTTGGGTGGTCCAGTCTGGGAAGTACAAGACCCAAGCCTTCCCTGTTTTCACTAACAATTTCCCCAACATCATCACTGCCAATACCAGCACCACCAACACCAGTACCACCAATACCACAACCCCTTCCTCTTTCACCAGTAACAACATCATCACCAAAACCATGACCTCAGCATCATCAGTACAGCCAATGCAAACACCACCAACACCAATGCCACCTCCATCAAAAACACCCCCAATAACAGCACCAGCATATTCACACCACCACCAATACCACCACCGCCAATATGACCACCACCAACTCCCTCACTTACATCACATGCAACATGAACATGATCAATACCTCCAACTAGAACTCCGATATCAAGTAACAATTGCCACCAATACCAACACAACCAATACCATCACCAGTACAGCCACTACCAATACCAATTTCTAAGTCATCGATATAATCACCACAAGACACCACCAAAACCTACAGCAATACTACTAACAATACCACTGCCTCCGAATCAACCACTGTTAATATTAACACAAACAATGCCACATCTCAGATATCACCACCACAATATCAGAAATGCCACCACAAATACTACACCACCACCACTTGCAGCTGGTTCAAAGCGCCGCTGCAAGGCTGGTTCTGAATCTTCTTAAGCATCAATCGGTCTTATCTTCTCTCAGTCTATTGTAGTGACTCCCGGTGGACCGTAGAGTTCTGTTTAAGACCCTTTGCCTCACCCGCAACGTATACTATGGCTTGGGCTCATCTAGCCTTAAAGCCATTATTAAAAGGTATACGCCTTCAAAGAACCTTAGGTCAGCAAACCGCAATCTCCTCGTGGTTCCGAGGTTTAAAAGATTGAGATGGGGGGGGAGCTTTCTCGCTGACAGTGGCCAAGGCGTGGAACTCTCTCCCTGTTTCTCTCTCGGGGCAACAAGTACATTCTGTTTTTTGCAAGTCCCTTAAGACCTGGTTGTTTCCCAAGAGGCAGGTCTAAGCATGAGTTCCGAAGTTGCTTGTGGGTTGTCCGTATACAGCGCCTTGACGCCCTTGGGCTCAATTTGCGCTTTACAAATTGCTCATTCATTCATTCATTCATACCACAACTAATTTCCTGCACTGCTACCAATACCACCATCGCCAATACCACCACCACCACAATAATATCCCCCTCATCAGTATTGTCTTCACACCCATAGAATCAACGTACTTTTCTATGTCGGTGACAAATAGCTAATATTCTCCCTATCAGGCTAAACTAACACCCAGACCAAGTTCACTGCCTGCATGATCAAATTCATCGACTGGATGAAAAATAACTGTGCAAAACTGAACACAGACAAGGCAAAAGTTGTAAGTTTTACCCACCTCCACCTCACATGCCAAGAACCTCGGCATTTTCTTTGACAATCAATTAACCCTGACAGCCCAGGTCAATGCTGTCACCGCCTCCTACTTCCACACCCATGAAGATACTGAAGAAAATTTTCAAATGGCTAGTAAGCACCTGCAGAACCGTCACCCAAGCCCTTATCACAAGCACTCGGACTATGGGATCACACTCTATGCTGGAATCAGCACACATCTAACCACACAGAACTCAAAAGTCAGGTTCACATTGAACCTAACAAGCCGCACGCATATCATCCAGTAACCCGGGGAGCTCCACTGGATTTCCATACACAAACAAGCTCTTTTTGAACTCCTTGCGCACACCATCAGAGACTTACACAACATGGGCCCAGCCTACCCAACAATCGCATCTCATTCCACAACCCACCAGATACTGCCATCTGCCAGATTCCAACTCACACACAACCCTTACATACACTGAACCAGATGAGGCGGTTGTGCTTTCTCCTACATCTCTCTTACTGCCTGGAATGAACTGCTGTTTCACATCAGAGCCGCGTCTTACAGTCTTGAATTCCGTAAGAAGTTGAAGATGTGGCTTTTCGATTAACCTCACCAGCCAAGCCTACATACCAGGATACCTTTCTAGGTGATAGATCGCTCTACAAATACACGTACCATGAAATTAAATGAAATGAAAAAGGTTCTTAATAGAGCGCACTGTGACCAAGCGGCTTCCTGGCGCTAGAGGTGGGGAGCTGAGGGAAACAGGGGAAGCCAGAACTGTTTACCATAGCGTAACATAGGTGAAAGGGCGAGATATTAGATCCCTATCTTATCACTCAAGATCTAAACCTCGATCTGATCATCTGAACCTTTATTGCGTGTCATTGAGGAAAGAAAGTGCATCCAATACCAGGTTAACTTTACTAATGATGGACTAGACTCTGAAAAACCACAGACTGCTTCTAAGTTTAAAGGTTTATTACAGAGTCATTGATAACTGCAAGTACAAACATCTCAGAATGAGATTCAAAAGATACAAGGGCACTATTACATACATGTGTTCTCTGAAAGCTCTTAGGCGGGCAAAGAACACTACTAGGACTAGCTCCAGAATCAACAGGGCTGCAAGCATAGACACGAACTGCGATCTGTCCGTCATTTACAGGAGGAAGGAAAGAATCAGGTTAGGCTATCCCTACCCTGTACTAGATGGTATCCCTACTTAACAAAGTCCCTACCTATCAAAGGTGTCAGCCGTGAATGTCTTCCTGAGAAGATCACCCACTCTTAGTCTCTAAGTGAAAAAAACTATGATCTCCAGTCATGACCCCTCTCTGCCTACCCATCCGCTCTCTGAAGGGTCCTCAGGCATCTGCTCTAACTCCACCCAGGGGTGCTGACCCTAATACAAAAACACAGTTTACAATTGAAACGCCCCTCACGAGACGCCCCTCACGTGGTGTCGATTCTGGCTTTTTCCATGATGATCTTCCTCTGGGTCTTGTGTTCAGCGTTGACCTTGCTTCTCAGGCTCTTCTCCGGCCCGCTGATACCCCCTAAACATTCCTGAATCCTCCTCCATGTCTGTACCAGTCTATTCGAACAAAGCTCTATTCATTAAACTTTAATCAAGACCCCCTCGCACCTGGTGACAGACATCCACAGCTAGGATCCCAATTCTCATAAGCTTTTAACAGAAGTTTGCAACAATTCTCCCGTCTCAGCTCGGCCTGTACCAGCACGTGCAAATCAGAAAACCTGTTTACCACTTCAGGCTTACAACCCTTTTCGCAGAGGTTTTATTCTCTTCATATCCTTTTGTGATTTAAAACAACAAGTAACTCTTTAATCATTTGCTATGGAAACACATCTATGGAATATAAACCTTAACTAATAAACAAAATCATTATAACATTAGTGCAATCCATGTATATGCCTAAGCGTATATTTCCAAACACTTCTGGCCTGGCCATGAGGCCTGTTCCCTTCTATGCCTTGCAGCATGACATTTCCCCATTAGCAGCTACATAACATGGATCCTGATTAATCACGTCTAATAAGAATACATTTTCCACACATTTCTGCATCAGTCTCATTTCTTATGTGAATTTTCTATCTTAAACTGCACACGTTTAAGTATAACTGAATACATTTTCAACATTTATAAGCACTTCTATTATACTTGTGCGACTAACTTGCACTTATGGTGCACTTGTGCATTTTAGTTCAGTTTGCGCTCTCTCAGTCCCCCCTTTGATGACCTCTCCTGGTAATCATCAAAATTCAAACTGAACTGGTGGCCATCCTCTCTCGTTTCAACACTTCTAGAGCCCTCAGACTCTTGTACTGATTGTCCTGCATGACAGCTAATCTCCGTTCTTGTGCTTTTCTGGCCCTCTCCAGCCTATTTGACCTGTACCATTGGTACGACCTCACCAATCCCCACAACATGATCACACAGATCACTATTATGATGATAGGTTCCACACAAAGCTCTTCCCTATGTTGGCAAGCCAACCTCCAACTTTACCCATTCCATGACCCACATTTTCCCAAACATTTACTCTAGTCAGGTCTTCGATCTCCTTGTGAATGTGAGTTATGTTCATAATGACTTTCTCAAGAGGTTTTGAATTGTCTGGAATATAAGTGCAACATTCCTGAATCTTCAAAGCCTTACAGACTCCGCCTTCTTTTGCTAGCAGAACGTCTAATGCAAGACGATTCTGAAGCACCATGGCCCTTATCGATTGCATCTCTCCCTCCACCAACATTAAGGATTGTGCAGTACTGGCAGACAATCTATCTACGACTGTTGCCAGCCTTCTAATTTTGACATCATTGAGGATCAGTCCTAGAAGAGGAAATGCAGCTCCGAATACGTCTCCAACTATCTCTGCATCCCCTACGTCTCTCCTCCCTCTCGCTGAGACCTTGCCTTCTATTATCTCTAAGTCTTGGGCGTGGTATATTTTTGGGAAAACAATAGCCAAATAACATGATCCGTACCAGTTGTCAGGTAGTCTCACATAGGCATTTCTTCCACAGACAAAATATACATTTGGAATTACTTGCATTCCCTTCAAGAAGTTCTTTGTGTAATATTCTAGTCTAAAAGCATGTTCACAACTGACCTCCCCCACGAATACATTTTCGTAGTACGTTTTACTTCTGTGAAGGCATAACTTCCCTCTTTGTGTACGATCCAAAGCTATTGGACCACTACTACCCTTCCTTTTGTGTGCCTTCTCCTCTTCTGTCCAATCTGTCTTCCACTGTCCTGACTTTTTAAGAATCTTTTGCCTTCTATAACGATCATCCACTTGCCCTATAAACTTCTTCTCGACTTCTGACACTTTGCAAGTCAGATTATTTCTGCGGGCATGTGAAGTATCTAAAGTATCCCAAGGAATGAAGAACTTGGCCAATCTGTCTTCACTCTTGTAATAGTCCCATTTATTCATCTGCTTATAATTCGGGACCTCAGGTAACACTGAATCAAAGTTAGAAAAGTAATACTCAAAACTATCTCTACCATAAAATATGCTAAGCAATAAGCTACATGTAATGCCATAAGTCAGCGGCAGGTGATGATATCAGATGCCTTCATCTACAGACGCAGGCAGCTGCATGCAGACATAGCAGTCCTTAACGTCCATGGCATCTACATATTCGTATAATAATTTGGCATAAGCATTTGACCTAAAGTCACCCTGGGACTCATCCATGTGTAACCTACGGACCTCTGCTGCTAATAACGCTTTCTCCTGCTCAGTTTCACCTTTCTTACCAGCTGCAGTAGGGTTTGGTGTCACTACAGATTTTACGTCTGTTACCTCTGCCTCACTTTCGTGTCCCATCACTATGGCCTCACACCTCTCAATGCTGACACCCGTTGCAGCAACGGATTTGAGACATCCGGGCAACGCTGCGGCTACTGGGTCTAAGGTAGCCGAGAAATAGGCAACTGGTCTACGGGCATTCCCATGGATTTGGACCAGGACTGACAAAGCACAACCCTCTCTTTCACAACAGTAAAGCAAAAATGTATTTTCGTAGTCTGGCATTCCCAGAGCAGGAGCACGACACAAGTCCTCTCTCAGCTGCAGGAATGCCATAAAACAATCTTTGTCCCATGGTACCGGATCACTCACCTCCTTGTGCGTCAGTTTTTGCAAGGGTTTTGCTTTCAGTGAGAAGTTCGCTATCCACTGTCGGCAATAACCCACCATCCCTAGGAACATCCTGACTTCTCTCTGCGTTTTAGGCGCGTTAATTTTCATGATCGCCTCTAATCTGTCTGGTGACACCTTCCATTTTCCTTTTTCAATTCTGTGCCCCAAGTACTGCACTTCTGTCAGGCAGTACTGCAGTTTGCTTGGAGACACCTTGTGCCCGTTTGCGGCTAGGTGATTTAGCAAAGCAATGGAGTCTTCCCTACAAGCTTCTTCAGTTTCTGATTCAACAAGTAGGTCATCTATGTACTGGACCAGAACCGAATTCTGGGGCAGCACTAGACTTTCAAGATTTTTCTTCAAAAGCTGGTTAAAGATCGATGGGCTCTCTGTATACCCCTGGGGGATACGACACCATGTTAATACGCGACCTTCCAGCTTAAAAGCGAAAAGGAAGTGGCTATCTTCGTCCAAAGGGATCGAAAAGAAAGCCTGACAAAGGTCTATCACTGTGAACCATTCTGCTTGGAACGGTATCTGAAACAATATCACTGATGGATTCGGTACCACTGGGCAACATGAAACCACTATGTTATTGATTTTTCGAAGGTCCTGCACTATTCTGAATTTCCCACTTGGTTTCTGCAGACCCATAATCGGGGAGTTACACGGACTACCCACAATTTCCTTCAGTATTCCCTGCTTAATCATGGACTCGATCACGGGTGTTATACCCGCAATCGTTTCTGGGGTCAATTTATACTGGGGTGTTCTCGGAAACTCAGCATTCGGTTTCACTATGATTTTCACTGGGTCCACTCCCCTGACTAGGCCAATCTCTTCCCCAGTGAAATCCCACACTTCTGGTGACACGGTCTCCCTCAGATCCCACGGAAGCTCATCCACAGTTAAAGTGGGGTACAGCTCGACACATGTTCTTGAGTTTGCGACCTTAAAGTCAGCATCGTCATCATTCGTCAGTACCTCCACTCCCTGTGGCGTGCAGTATATTGTGCAATTTAACTTGCACAATAGATCCCTTCCCAATAGACATACAGGGCTGGAATCGCAAACCACAAACTGATGCTCATCGCTGTATTTTCCTATTTTCACTAGCACTGGTTCTGTCAATGGGCTTGTCATTCTTCTGTTTGCGACCCCCCCCACTTGTATCGTTTCTCCGGACATGGGCAGACCTGGAACTACGGCTGATCTTATCGTGGATCGAGTGGCCCCTGTGTCTACTAAAAAGGTTGTGGGACACCCTGCCACTTCGGCTTCAACATACGGTCCCCTCTGGTCCACCTTTAAAACAGCCCCGAGGGTACAGTCCTCTTTCTCCACTCTCTGTCCCGTTAGGGGATCAACGTAGTAACACTCTTCTCCCCCTACGAAAAGAGGCATCTGTCTAAAGGTCTTTCCCCCTGTCGCTATCCTGGGTGGTTGTGGGAACTGGGCTCGTGGAGCCGGGGTCCCCCCTTTGACCACCCTTCCTTGGTATGCGTTTGCCCCTTTTCCTGGAGTCTCTTGTACCTCCTCCTCTATCCCTTGCTCTCCAATTTCAACGTTGTAGGGACACTCGTGTTTCCAATGTCCCACCTCGTTACATTGATGGCACCGGGTCGTCTTTTTCAATGCCGCTATGTCTATCCTAGGTCTAAAGTTGGAGTTCTCCTCATTTCCCTTGTTCTGGTTATTCTGTCTCCTGCCCACTGTCCCAGTTCCCTGTTGCTGTTGCTGTTGTCCACCTTTACCAGTGGACTGCATCTGTACCACCATCAGCTTTTCTTTTAGCTTTTTGGCTTTTGAATCTATCTCATCGCTGCAGTACCTAGCATACCTCAGAATTTCGTCCAAAGGTTTGTTTTGCCAACAAATCAAGTGTTGCTGAATCATTAAACAAATATCCGGCCTTAAGCCCAAAACGAATTTAGACACAAACTGCCCTATGTCTTTAGGGTCCATTACGTCCAACCCGCTATATTGCTTAAACGCCTTCAGCAATCTCTCGTAAAACTCGTGAACTGTCTCCTTCGGTTCCTGTCTAGTTCGATCTATTTTGACCCAATCTATGTCCTGCATTGGCACCTTCTCCTTCAGCCAAGTCATCACTCTCTCATATTTGGTCATGACTGTCTCGGAAGGTCCATTGGTCCGTGCGTCCCTCTCTGGTTCTGCTGTGGGCCATTCAGCACTAACCTTACATGCTGACCACAAGTCTCCTGGCACCACGATGTCAAACAGGGTGTTCAGGTCAATCCATAGTACTTTGGAGATTTTTACGAATCTCTCTACCTGCTTGTACCATTCCACTGGGTTCTCCCTCAATTTAGGGAAGGAATTGGTAAATGCAGCTAAGTCTCCCCTACTCCAGGGCACATGCACATAGTTCCCGTTTGCAACCTCACGCAAAGGGTACGCCTCTATCTTTTGCAGCCCTCCCTCTGGGGATATCCCAAGCATGCTTCTCCTGACGGTCCCTTTCTTGGACCATCTTTCTTCCCACTTATCAAGCGCTCTCCATGTCCTTATTCCAATGATCAATTCCCTTATGTGTGTTTTTAATCCTATTGTCCTTCTCTCGTCTAGGTCCTGATCTGAATAGTGTAGCCTGTGATTACCCTGTAATGCTTTGGTCCTTGACAAGTCTACCATGTATTTTCCTGCCAGCTCAACTAATTTCTCATGTGCTACTCCCGCTTTCCGAGTGACGTCCTTTGCTACGAACAGTATTTCATCCTGTTCGTACATGTCCATCCTTTCCAAAGGCAAGGTACTATCTACCATGTCATCCAGATCTGACCTTAAACTGGCGACATCAAACCTTTTTGCTTTTATCTCGGCTTGCAGTATGTCTTTCCTAGGATGTTCACTGACATCTCTCCCATCCCAGCTACGAGTCCTACGCCTAGGCTCAGGGGCGTTAAGGAGAGTCCTCCCTTGTTCCCATCTTTCCAAGTCCCATGCTCGGCCATCTTCCCTTGGAAGGTGGTGAAACACTGGCTTGTTTCCCCCCATCTCATCTTGTCTACTCTGCCTGTTATCCTTGGTCCCACGATAGGACTCTCTGCTGTTATCCATCCTGTCGCTATTCCCTCGTTGCCTAGTGTCACTCAGTATCTGGTAAGTTCCCTCTCGGTTCTCCATGTCCCCCGGATTTCGTTCAGGCCCGTGATCACAGGGGTCATGGCAAGCCCTCTCGCAACTCTCATTTTGTCCACTATTGTCAGACACATAGTGAGTGCACTTAAAGCTGTTTTTATACTCCTGCGTCCTTCTGTCCCCTTCACTGTGAACGGGGCGGGACACCCCTCCACACTCCGGGCTTCTGGTCTCTAGTACTGGTCTACCTCCACTCCTGGTACGACAAGTACCTTCTCTATTTTCCTGACACTTCCCGTCCCACTCTGGACTACTTTCGCCGGCCCCGCAGTGGGTCCGGATCCTGCTATCTTGGCTTTCCCCTTTAGCTTCCGCTGCTATCAGGCTCTTGTGAACATCTACTGCCGCATCCCATTCCTTCATGTACTCTCTCAACTCCTGGAAGGATTTCGGTCCAGATCCCCTCAGATCCATCGGCCACCTCGGGCCCCCCGGATCTCCTGTGGGATCTTCTGCTGTATGCACTGGGGTACTCCAGTCTCTGGGTCCTGGCTGCTGTCTCGGAGAATTAATTGTCTCGTTTCTCCTCGCCATTTCTGCTCTCTCCCTGTCCACCCGTACCTGTTCCTCCCCTCTAGCTCTTTCTGGGTCATATATCGACACTATAGGACCTATAGTAACAGGTACTTGCAGGGTAGTGCATAGGATGTGGCACGCTCCGTTTCTGGCGCCCTTTGTACCACAAACCTTCCGACCACCTTCTGCACCGGACTAAGTTGGGGCAGTTCTTTGTTTGCAGTGGGATCCCAATCTGTGATGGGAAGCGGTCTGTACTCCCCTGTGTCAACCCCCCCTTCTCTGCTGAGCGCGGCGCTTTCTGTCTCCTTATTGTACGGGGGTGGCCTATCTGTTAGTAACCTATTTATCAGGCTGTCCTCTGATTCGCTCTCCTCATCATCCTCGAATGGGCTCTTATTTTCCGTCACCTCTATCACTGGGTACAATTTGTTTACTTCTAGGTTATGCACTCTCCATCTTTTAGCATCCGCATCCCATTTGGCATCCTGCACTGCTCTTACCGATCTTTTCACCCTTTCTTGGCGTCTGTTCTGGTTTCTTTCGTGCGCCGCCCTAATCCATGCATTGAGGGCTTCAAACTGAGTCGGTCTAGGCAAAGGTTTCATTGAGGTCATAACTACTTTTAATCGATGCAATACCTCTAATCTAAACGTCCCGTACTTTGGGAACGTCAGTTCCTCATTCCCTTCTGTAATCTTAGTCCAGTTTGAAATCCACAATATAGTGTGTAACCCAACATTTGTCGCCATATAATTTGCCGGCGTACCCTCCGGCGGGGCTTCTTCCCCATCATAAGATCTCCGCCTATCTCTTTTAAACGCCGCTCTTAACCATTTAAAACATTTCATGATTAATCGTACAATTTCCTGCTTCGCTATTCTGTTTACTTCCTGGTAACAATCCACCAATCCTAGCGCGGCTTTGCTAGCTGGCCTATCGCAGCGCGGTCTCTTTCTTGCCGACCAATCCCAGCGCGGCTCTTTCTGACGTCACACGTCTCACAGCGCGGTCTCACCCATACCGGCCAATCCTAGCGCGGCACTTTCCGACGTCACTCGTCTCCCCTTTGCAGCAGTTCCCCTCCTTTCTCAGCTCGTCTCCCGGTCACGCATGCGTCCCATTCATACACCGAAAAATGACTACTTCCGACCAAGCGATCACTTTTCTTGACTGTACGTCCACAGTCTATCTGTAATTGTCACCACAATTGACGAAATGCCTTTTCAGGCAATCGTCTCTCTGATAGGTTGCTTACACACCGTAACTTCCGACCAGCGTCCGTTACTCACACACTCACTCTTCCGTTCCCCCTATCTCGGTCTTGCGGGCGATCAATGGTACCTCATGACCCCCTTCACACTGGTTTGACAATTACTCTGGATGTCCGATACACCCGAACCACTTAAGCTCTCTTCTGAACTTAAGATTTGCACCGGTTGCGCGCGCTCACAACCTGTTCCACAGTCACTCTACAGGCATTCAACTCCGCCAGACATTACAACATAGATGCAACACAAAAACACCGCAATCTAACACGCATGACCCTTTATACTCACTCTCGACCGTTACTGCTGCTTTTCTTTCTCGCGCCGTCAGCACCCTCTTCGGCGGGCGGTTCTTCCGATCATCGATCTCTAGGGGCCTTGGGGTAAACTAACCTGGCCTAGATCACCTTCCTCAAGAAGGCAACCATCCTCTATAGCTACCAACTGAAAGGGCGAGATTTTAGATCCCTATCTTGTCACTCAAGATCTAAACCTCGATCTGATCATCTGAACCTTTATTGCCTGTCATTGAGGAAAGAAAGTGCATCCAATACCAGGTTAACTTTACTAATGATGGACTAGACTCTGAAAAACCACAGACTGCTTCTAAGTTTAAAGGTTTATTACAGAGTCATTGATAACTGCAAGTACAAACATCTCAGAATGAGATTCAAAAGATACAAGGGCACTATTACATACATGTGTTCTCTGAAAGTTCTTAGGCGGGCAAAGAACACTACTAGGACTAGCTCCAGAATCAACAGGGCTGCAAGCATAGACACGAACTGCGATCTGTCCGTCATTTACAGGAGGAAGGAAAGAATCAGGTTAGGCTATCCCTACCCTGTACTAGATGGTATCCCTACTTAACAAAGTCCCTACCTATCAAAGGTGTCAGCCGTGAATGTCTTCCTGAGAAGATCACCCACTCTTAGTCTCTAAGTGAAAAAAACTATGATCTCCAGTCATGACCCCTCTCTGCCTACCCATCCGCTCTCTGAAGGGTCCTCAGGCATCTGCTCTAACTCCACCCAGGGGTGCTGACCCTAATACAAAAACACAGTTTACAATTGAAACGCCCCTCACGAGACGCCCCTCACGTGGTATCAATTCTGGCTTTTTCCATGATGATCTTCCTCTGGGTCTTGTGTTCAGCGTTGACCTTGCTTCTCAGGCTCTTCTCCGGCCCGCTGATACCCCCTAAACATTCCTGAATCCTCCTCCATGTCTGTACCAGTCTATTCGAACAAAGCTCTATTCATTAAACTTTAATCGAGACCCCCTCGCACCTGGTGACAGACATTCACAGCTAGGATCCCAATTCTCATAAGCTTTTAACAGACGTTTGCAACAATTCTCCCGTCTCAGCTCGGCCTGTACCAGCACGTGCAAATCAGAAAACCTGTTTACCACTTCAGGCCTACAACCCTTTTCGCAGAGGTTTTATTCTCTTCATATCCTTTCGTGATTTAAAACAACAAGTAACTCTTTAATCATTTGCTATGGAAACACATCTATGGAATATAAACCTTAACTAATAAACAAAATCATTATAACATTAGTGCAATCCATGTATATGCCTAAGCGTATATTTCCAAACACTTCTGGCCTGGCCATGAGGCCTGTTCTCTTCTATGCCTTGCAGCATGACATTTCCCCATTAGCAGCTACATAACATGGATCCTGATTAATCACGTCTAATAAGAATACATTTTCCACACATTTCTGCATCAGTCTCATTTCTTATGTGAATTTTCTATCTTAAACTGCACACGTTTAAGTATAACTGAATACATTTTCAACATTTATGAGCACTTCTATTATAATTGTGCGACTAACTTGCACTTATGGTGCACTCGTGCATTTTAGTTCAGTTTGCGCTCTCTCATAGGTCACATAGCACAGCATAACATAACAACATAACATAACATCACATAACATAAGTAACATAGCATAACATAACATAAAATCACCAATATATGAAGCCTATGAAGCACCAACCTATTAAGCATTGGCAAAGATCATAAGTCTGTCTTTCAATACACTACGGCATAGAAACATAACTTTTGCCTGCCTGGGCTCACCTGGGTTGTTGCAATAGACCCAGAAATGTTGACTTGGCCAAAGTTTGCTCTAAATATATACGGTGGTCAAGCAAGAGAAAACCTGCTCGTTACATAAAAATACCAACTGAAACTGATAAAGACTAATCGCCTGGTCCAATATGCAACTGGAATTTTATGCATATCAGGTCAATATAAATTCAAAAACACATTTTCCGGGAGGGGGTTATCGAATAAACCACTTGTAATTGAATACGTTATATTTCGATAGGGTTAATCAAAAAAACTTAAGCTGTGTTTTGATAGCTATATAAAGGACTCACGCATGGGCATCCACCAATTAGTGGCAGGATTTTCCTGTAGCAGAGGATATGGTCGGCCACAGCGTTTCAGTGAGCGAGCCTACCTGCTCGACGGACCTTCCACCAGCTTGCCTCGCAACGTCCAGGGACCCAGGAGACCTCCCAGCCAAACAGCATGGGGACCCAGTGCCTCCTCCATCGCGCCAGCTGCCTGTTGTCTCCTCCCCCCGCTGCAGCCCTTCACCATCGGGCCTGCAGCCGAGCAGGGGGAGTAGAGACTTCAAGTCCCAGCAGCCTCCGCGACGCGAGCGGAAGTCGCGTAGAGGCTTGGCGCCCGGAGGCGCCGCTTAAGGGGCCGGTTTTACAGAGGAGCGGGTGTCGGCCACAGCGTTTCAGTGAGCGAGCCTACCTGCTCGACGGACCTTCCACCAGCTTGCCTCGCAACGTCCAGGGACCCAGGAGACCTCCCAGCCAAACAGCACGGGGACCCAGTGCCTCCTCCATCGCGCCAGCTGCCTGTTGTCTCCTCCCCCCGCTGCAGTCCTTCACCATCGGGCCTGCAGCCGAGCAGGGGGAGTAGAGACTTCAAGTCCCAGCAGCCTCCGCGACGCGAGCGGAAGTCGCGTAGAGGCTTGGCGCCCGGAGGCGCCACTTAAGGGGCCGGTTTTACAGAGGAGCGGGTGTCGGCCACAGCGTTTCAGTGAGCGAGCCTACCTGCTCGACGGACCTTCCACCAGCTTGCCTCGCAACGTCCAGGGACCCAGGAGACCTCCCAGCCAAACAGCACGGGGACCCAGTGCCTCCTCCATCGCGCCAGCTGCCTGTTGTCTCCTCCCCCCGCTGCAGCCCTTCACCATCGGGCCTGCAGCCGAGCAGGGGGAGTAGAGACTTCAAGTCCCAGCAGCCTCCGCGACGCGAGCGGAAGTCGCGTAGAGGCTTGGCGCCCGGAGGCGCCTCTTATGGGGCCGGTCTTCACCGCATCGCGGGACCGCGCGCGGGGCCGTGCCCGGGGCTAAGCCCGGGCAAAGGGCGGGCCCTCTGTGGCCCTCAGAGGCCTGAGGAGACTGGGCTGGGCTCTACCCACTGGCCAATTTCGCAGTGACCATCAAGGTACTACATTTTGTGATTAATATACATTGCTAATGGCTCCAATTGCATCTAAACCCACCACCAAGAACATGGTTAAAAAAACGCCTATTAACACACGCTCCGTTGCAAGGACCACTGCCCAAACCAAGACACCGTTACCAACGTTAACTGCCATTGATCGCATGCTTCAACAGACAATTGTAGTGGTAGCAAATGCCATCGAAAACACTGAGAGACGATTGTCTCTACCACCTAGTGCCTGTCTAATTCACCGCACACCACAACCTGTTGATAGCACTGTATATAATATCAACATGACAGCATTATCAAACGATTCCATTCTGATGCAATCTTACACAGGTCTCCCTGGAACTGTGCCTCCACCCACAGAAGACCTTCCCACATCTCCCACAATACTCCAAGATAGGGACAATCGCCTATCCCTAACTCCTAACTTACAGATCGATGCTTCACCACCCGAGGAACCGGGCCCTAGTGCTGCGCCTAGTGCATCATTGATTACCTGCGACAACGCAGATACTATGCATACAATAGATCTAGCCAACAATAGCAGCGACAGTAGTACAACCAACCAGGGCACCGCCCATCGCAGAACCAGACGCACTCACATTAGGAAACCACAGGCTCCTTTTAGGGGATGTACGAAACCAAAGGGCAAAAGAAAGAAGACCATTTTACCAACACCCCCCATAGAACAATCTAATGGAATTGCACAATTGGTGCCTAATACAGGACCTGTAGTTAATATGGAGTCTATACTGGTCCAAATCACGGATGCTATGAAGCACCTTATTGCTCCCCTAAACGATAAACTTGAGCAAATAGGTAAAAAGGTGGAAAACCTGGAAAAATTGGGCCTAGCCAAATTAGACATCCTTGAACACCTAGGCCCACAAACTACACAAACCACCCTACCCATCCCAAATGTATCAACTAGGAATAAGGCTAAAACAACTGCCCATACTGCACCTAAACCGCAGGCTCCACCAGTGAGTAATACGAATCCACCAGCACCTACCGGTAAAACCGTAACTTTACAAAGTAACGCCCATAACGGCCCATCTCCTTCCACCTCTCACAAAGCAACCAGGGAGGTGCCCAAGGACTATACCCCAGCAAGCAGGAACCCACCGGCGCGTAGCTACTATAACAATATCATCCCCGCCGTGATCAATCTCCCACCAGAAAGCAGGCCTCTGGTAGCAATCCTTGCTAACGTACCAAAACTCAAACCCTCCCAATTTGAAAACAGTGAAACTCTTAAAAATAAAATTTTACACTGGCTGGTCCATAATTGTGGCTTCCCCTTAAGTGGTGCAGGCCAGATTATTTCAACTCAAAGGGTAGGATGGGTGGGTCCAAGCAAAAAGGAAATAAACGGGGACTGCGTAATCATAAATTACAAAACCACTGAATGGGCACGAGACTCCCTCTTGAACGCACCCATCCCCTCTGACAATGAATACAATACAACCCTGTTTCCTTTGGATTATTTTTATAGAAACCTGGTGGGGTTTAAGACTCCAGTGCAGAATTTCAAACATCCTAGAGCAACTAATACACCTTATCCATCTGCACAGCAGGCACCTGTACAATTAGCCGGGTATCCTTCCCATCCTTTGTACCCTCCGACCACTCATGTATTTAATAATCAGCATGTTCCACAACCACCTATGGAATTGTACAGAATGCCTAACCCCAACTATCTTAATTACCACAATACAACCGGGTCTGGAAGTAACATCTTTGGACAATTCGCTGTTCCAACATCAAACAGATTCCAGATGTTCAACTCTCTTGATGAAAATGATTGACTCCCGGATACACCTACTGGAGAAAGTGAAATCCATATAGACACTTCTGCTCTAAATCTAAATAAATCAACCACGATAGTCAACACCACCCGCACCTGCCCGATTGAAATCCCTCCTGCAAATGAACCCTCCATAGAGAACCCTACAATCAGCCCTAACGACATGTCAACGATAGTTAACAGCACCTGTACTGTTGTAAACCACCCAGGCGATCAAATGTCATCGACAGCCACAACAGAAATTATTCCACCCCATGTATCCAGGGAAAGTTCACTGAGGGTTATCACGTGGAATGTAGCGGGCCTAGCTTCCAAGGTAAACACACCCGTATGGGATGACTTTCTTAAGCAAGGCTATGACATCATATGCCTTCAAGAAACGTGGGACAGAGCTGAAGTACATGTCGAGGGATATTCCTCCTTCAGCGTGCTGGCTGTGGCTTCGCAGGCTGGCCGCGCCAAGGGGGGGTTAGTGACCCTGCTATCTACAACATTGACTGAGTTTTGGGTCAGTAACCATGTAGTCTTGGGAGATTACGCATCCGTTCTGCGCGTGGCCCATAATGGACCCAAAGATTTAATAATCGTGAACTTCTACAATAACATCGCCAGCCACAGCCAGGGGCTGTTCATCTCTGACATCGAGCAGGCTATTGATGCAATGTTATCAAGCTCTTCTAAACCAGCTGTAATCTTGTGGGCCGGAGATTTTAATATCAAAACGTGCTCTTATGCACTTAAGGGGGCTTGTGGCCACAGGAAGGAATACTCTGGAAGGGAAACTACCAGCGTTTTCAATCACTTCCCACACAACATCCTAGGAAGTGCCTTGAATAACCTACTGGCCAAATATGATCTGGAACTTCTTGAATGCAATACGAATGCTAACAATGTTAGATGCCCGACATTCCATGGAAGGAACAGCCAATCATTTATAGACCATATTATCGTTTCCAGCTCTGCAACGTATATAAATGTGTGGGTAATTGAACAAACGGTCAGTGACCACAACAGTGTATCTGTCGAATTACTGGGCTGGGCGTAAAAAAGGAACTCTTACGGCCAACCTATTCAGGACATCTCCGTAGGAAGGCCAAATGGGATGAGGGTGAAATGGACAAAAGTTGACCCTACCAAAATTGTCACCAATGTAATTATTAATTGCTACGGAGAAGTGGAGTACTGTTTATCCCCAACACCATGCCCAGAAACCTTGCTGTCTAAATTTCTAATCATCACACAAACTGTTGAGAAATCACTGACACGCAAATCACGGGAGCCAAGAAAAGTTAAGACAGCGTGGTTTGATGATAACTGTGCCCAGTCACTAAATAGGCTAAAAACCTCGCTAGATACAAAACCGAGAGACCCCTGTAAGATAAGGGAAGAGCGTTACAACTACAAAATCGCATTAGCCGCTCGGAAGAGAGAACTACAGGACGAGGCATGGGTTAAATTAGATCAGGCAGCGGAAACAAAAGACCACAAACTCTTCTGGGACACTGTAAACAGTCCGTTCTTAAAGAACGACAACATCCCCGAACTTACTTCGCATGTCAGCTGTCAAGACTGGATTATACACTTCACTGGGATTTTTAACTCTGATTGTTCCTTCAATTGTACTTTGGCCTCAGATCCTAATGTTTTAACTGGAACGCCAATTAATTTTAAATGGGAGAAATTATTGTTTACAGTATCTTTAAATGAGGTGCAGGATGCTATAGAGAAAAGCAAGGGGGGGAAAGCCCCGGGCCCAGATGGGGTCCCTGTGGACTTTTTTAAATCCAAGATTGACCTATGGGCGCCTATTTTAACACGCTATTTCAATGCTGCTATTGAGAATGAACTACCTACCTCATGGGGTCAATCCATTTTGGTGCCACTTTTCAAAAAAGGTTCAAGGGCTGAAGCACGTAATTATCGCCCAATTTCTCTTTTGGACTCGTCACTAAAAATACTGAGTCGCGGGATTCTGGGAAGATTAGAGTCCTGGGTTGAGGACAATAATGTCCTATCACCCATTCAGTACGGGTTCCGTAGGGGCATAGGAACCATGGAGCAGTGTGTGAACCTTGAGCTTATCATCGGCAAGTACACAAGAGCAAAGGAAGGGCATTTGTTCATGTGTTTTGCCGATCTAAGCTCGGCGTTCGATCTAGTGGAACACACACTGCTCTGGCCAACATTACTTGCTATGGGCGCACCCCCCGAAATCATTCATTTGTTGGCCAGAATGTACAGTAGCTTATCAAGCAAAGTTAGATTTGGACCAAATGGAGAGTGCACCCCCTTTTTTAAAATAGGTAGAGGGATTAGGCAAGGGTGCGTTCTCGCACCCTTGCTATTCTCCCTTTTTATAAACCAGGTCGATCAGTCCCTACAAGAGTCCTATGCTGATGCCCCTATGATAAATGGCAAACAAATACCCGGCCTCTTATACGCGGACGACGCGGTCCTGATTTCCAGGACCGCGAATGGGCTCCAAAAGTTAATTGACAAATTTAGTGTTTTTATTAAAGGCAGAATGCTCAAAATTAATAAGGGTAAGACTATGACTATGACCTGCGGGAAGAAACTAAAGAAAAGTAAGTCATTCTTCCTTGATGGGGATAAACTTGAGTCTGTGCAACATTTTTGTTACTTAGGCATTACTTTCTCAGGGGACGGGAGATGGGCAAACGAGCAATCTTGTATAGGCATGAAGATGATCAGAAATACAAACTGCATCTTCAGATTCGCTTCCAAACTAGGGGGGCGTAGAATAAGGGAGATGATTTCCATTTATAACTCCAGGTGCATGTCCTCTGCCCTCTACGGAGCAGGGATATGGGGATATAATTCGCAGATCGCTCTCTCCATCCAGCAGGAAGAAAATAAGTACCTTAAACGCTTATTATGTCTTCCTGCTTCAGCCTCCAACGAAATTATCCATAGGGAGCTGGGCATACACCATGCCACAGACTTGATTGCACTACGTCCCCTCTCCCTCTGGCGATCCATCTGGGCCAAAGATGAAACCAAGTTTACCCAGGAATTAATTTTAGACTGTATTAAATTGGACCAGCACTTAAAAATCCCCTGGCTAAAACACATTTTTCACTGGTATAATTCCCTTTTTGGTCAGGATATTTTTAAAGATACCCCAACAGAATCAATTTTAACGAAGCGTGACCTTAAAACCACCTACATGGATCATGCTGAAGGGATTAGAATGAAGGGGTATGCTACACAAAGTACTTTTAAATTGTACCTGGAAAACAATTTAAATACAGGATTCCCATCATACCTTACATTCGTCAGTATTAACTCCCATCGTTTCGTTTTGGCACGCCTGAGGCTGGGTATAGTCCACACCTTGGTGGCCTTCCCTACTATAAAGAAGCCGGGGTCTTGCCCGTGCCCATGCGATGGGAAATCGAAACAGAGTATCTGCCACTTTTTACTATTTTGCAACTTTTATACTGGTTTTAGAAAGTTTTATTTAAAACAATTATTTTTAGAATACAGTATGTGTGATATAAGAGCTGCAATGCAATTATTGTTTGACCTGTCGTCCCCTAATATATGTTACTGTGTAGCCACCTATGTTCTTAAATGTATCAGGCATAGGAAATCAATTATCATATGATTTCCGTTGGAAAAGACACCTATTGATCAATTGTGAGCTACTGTCAAACCTTTGCATTTCTCTTATACGTGAACTTTGGTTATTATCATGATTTTAGACCCCGTATCGATTGTTCCCTTGGCTCTGTACCCCTCTGGACTTATACCTTTTAAACTTTTTGTATATAATTGTTGATAAATATGTAACAGACTTTATAGACAATGCACTTTAGTTATCCTTGCATATTTTTGCACATACTATTGCACTTTATGCCCAGTTCAGGCCTTTCTTCGATTTGTATACAATTGCTGCTAAAATACGTAAGAGATGCTGTAGACATTGCACTTTAGTTATCCATGCATATTTTGCACACACTATTGCACTTTATGCTCAGTCTAGGCCTCTCTCCGACTGGTACTACCTCACTTAGAAAGTTTTGCACTACACTTTAAAAATTGCTGCTAAATACAAACGTCCCCTTTTTGCATACTTTGCACATATTATTGCACTTTAGGCCTAGCATAGGTCTCCTGTTTAGTACCATCTATTTGCATGCTGTATCAAACGTTTAAAACGGCTGCTATATACAAGTGATTATCCTATGGTATATTAATGTGATATGTTTTGCATTAATTTGCTAAATTGCTGCTAAATGCTATGTTCAATCTTTGCTTATTTTGCACACATTACTGCACTTTTCGCACTGTATAGGCCTCTTGTTTAGTATTATTCCACTTGGCATGCCTTGCACCAAATGTTTAAACTGACGCTATATTTAGTGATTATTTTCTCTTTCAGATTTTATCTTGATTGGCTGCATTAATGTAATTGTTTTAGCAAGTTTCATCATTCTTTATAAAAGTGACTTCAACTGTATTCATGAATGTTGCTATATGGTTGTACCTATACAAACCGAATAAAGCATTTTGAAACGAAACGAAACGATAGCTATATAAACGTTGCCTCTTTGGATCTGAGCAAGACCGCCATTTCTTTCTGCCCTTTTAAAGTTCCTTTATGAATGTGATCATGCTTGTTGGGATCTCGCAAACCTACCTGAACACCCACCATGTTAATACTGAAGTATTTGCATATTTTTAAATAAGCTGAAGCGATGACTTCTTTCCCACACATGATGCATTTCATATGTCAGAATACTTGCTAAGAATAATACCCGCCGCTGGTAGGGGATAGAGCAGCTATAAATTGTTTTTCCCCGCCATAACTTTGCAGTCGTCACAGTGTACAAAACATTCTTCTAGACAACATATCTTGCTAAAAGAGAAAGGCTAGCAGATGCAAATTACCATTCCCTACAGACTGCAGAATTTATCCCGCAAAGACATGACAGCAAAGAAAACCGGGAATTATTAGTTCGAAAGCCACTCCAGACAGTATCACAAGGGGTAGGAATGGAATTACAGGAATGACGTTTTTCCAATTATCTCTTCTGCAAAGAGGGTGAGGCCACATATCACACGGGCACCTGGAGTGTTGACTGCCAAGATACGCATAAGATGCTGTGACTTTATTTCCTAGTTCTATGAAAGTGTGAATATGTTTGAATGTATATACTGAGTGACGGGCAGCAGTGATTAGCTTATGTTCTTTGTGGCATTTTAGCAGCTTTGAAATTATGAGAAACTGTTTAATCCCATCGGGTTGCCGGGCTCTGACATTCTTGATGCAGAGCTCAAGGGATTTAACTATCAGCAAGAAAACAAAAAGATTAGGACGCAGAGCCATGCTCCGCTTGCTGCCTTTCTGTCTCGCTGCTCCTGCGCTGTACTTTCAAGAATGAACAATGATGCTGTCCATCACCGCCGAGGACTGATAGGGAATGCCCGAGTCCAATGGCACAGACATAATCCTGATTGCCAAGGCGTTACCATGATGCATTTCACAGAGGTGGCAGAGGCGTACAAGCGACTCTAGGGATTCCCTGATGTTTTGCACTCGTGGCCGATGCAGTTAAGAGTAGTGTGGGGGGAGCCTGGGGAAAGTCGACAGAATAGAGAAAATAAAATACAAAAAAAAGAATGTCACTTACTCTGCGCTCCACTCGGCGATGCGGCAAGCATAAGCATGGTAGGTGTTTTTTTAATTTTATTTTATTTTAAGGTTCATGGGACATATTATCAAGCCTGTGCGCTAAAATTATCGCCGCTTTATCGGCCGAAAACGGCCGATAAAGCGGCGATAATGGGCTTGATAATATGCTCTGTGGAATTCCAATCGAAGCCCATGTTAGATGTCTTCACATCTAACATGTGCTTCGATTGGAATTCGATAGAGCATATTATCAAGCCCATTATCGCCGCTTTATCGGCCGTTTTCGGCCGATAAAGCGGCGATAATTTTAGCGCACAGGCTTGATAATATGCCCCCATATTCCTTCCTCTGTCGACTTGCCCCGCCCCGCCGCTCTTACATACACCGGCCACGGCTGATCTTTTATCTGGCTGCTTGAGTTCGCCGTTCACGAACTTCTGCTTTGCAAATGTTTAAGCAGCACAACTTTCTAGGAATTGGTCGAAGAGGTGAATATAAAGGGCCACCTCTATTCACATAACATCAGTGGACAACAATTTTTGAATGTTGGTCTGTTCTACTATTCTTCGAGCCACTCGTCATGTGACTTCATTTTAGGTAAAATGTAGCACATGCAAGTTCAGCACATTGGTCACAATATAAGATATATCATGAAATCTACAAAAATAAGACACGTCAAAATATGGAAGAATTTTTGCAATTCAGCGTATTTAAGCAAAACTGAAGAAGTTAAAACCTATATATATTTACATACCGTGTATAAATAGCATATAATGCCTTTTACCCTTATTTTTTTAGAAACGCAAGTGTAATGAAAATAGTTTTCACAATAAGCTATCCATTTCACCAAGCATCAATGAAAGTTTGAAAAATTAATTGCAATATTCTAGGAAGGCTGTAGTCGCTAGGCACTATCAGGTAGATTCATGAAGCCAAAATCAGCTCGCAAATGGCCAGATTCTGAGAATCTGGCCCTTGGCGAGCGCTATTTTTGCATTTGGGATTCATCATCCCAAATGCAAAAATCGCAATTATAGATATCGCTAAATTGCGAAGAATCGCATTTAAGGAATCTCAATTAGAGATTCCTTGAATGCTATTCATGAACCTTTTTAAAATTGCAATTTCGCAATATGGGGCCGCTATTTACAGTGAAGTGTAACTTCGTGGTAAATAGCGAAAACTTAGAAAAATGCACTTTAGTGCATTTTTCTAAGTTGTATGTTACACACACACATGTCCTTTGGACATGTGTGTGCGCAACACCAGTGTACATTTGCATTTCAGGGGTGCTACAGGGTGTCCTTTGGACACCCTGGCACCCTTGAAATTGCTTCCTTATTTGCAATTCGCTAATTGCGAATCGCAAATAAGGAATGACTCCACATTCATTTTGAGGCCCATAGGAATGAATGGGAAAGCCAATCCTTATTTGCGATTAGCAATTAGCGATTTGCAAATAAAGAAGCATTAGAAATCGCTAAATAAATTGCGATTTCTACATGCATCCCGTTTTGCGAGTCTTTAATAGCGATTCCTTAATAATCGCTATTAAGGACTCGCAAAAGAGGACTTTGATGAATCTGGGGGATTGAGCCTGATTTTAGTGTTATTAGGGTACTCTATAGCAACGATGACGGAGTACCCTTCCTGCCGTATTGAAAGTCTGCCCACCTCATTTAGAGTGAGTCAGACATTTCGTATATCAGCAGCAGGAACTACTCTATCTCTGCCAGTGAAGTACATCTCTGACCGCTCAATGGAATGAGAGCTGCAGTAGCAGCTGGTGACCATTATAAGTGGTAGGGCATAATCCTTGGCTCAAATTGCAGTGAGTGATCCATACTTTTACTTAGAGGTTGCAGGTAGCTTGCTCACACTCCCTTGCACTCAATCTTATTCTCTCACTCTTTCACATTCTGCCACCTTTACTTACTCTCATTCACCGTTGCACTCACATTTAATTACTCTGTCTCAGTGGCGTAACGAAAGTTGAGGGGGCCCCCCTGCAAAGCACATGGAGGGGGCCCCCGTCCTCTAGGCACACCACCTGCCACTTTGCCCTACCACCCAGACATCTAGGCAAGGAGGCAGGAGCTAAAGGACAAAGCCAAGAAGACAGGGTATGGAGCGTCTTGAATGTATTGTATTGTTATATTTATAGAGGGCCTACTACCCGTATGTGGAGCACTGAAACACTTGACTACATGAATAGCAAGCTAAAATATGTGTAGGGTGTTTGATTGGCGGGTGTTTGGTTGGAAGGGCGTTGTATTTGTTTTGATGCTATGTTGGAAGTGTTCCTATTCCATGTTGTGCATGAGGACCACTGGCTGGGGTGCATGCAGCTTATTGTGCAATAGGTAGCAGCACTTAGCATTGGCTTACGAGGTGAGAGATATGCACACTATTTTGTTTTTCATCTCTTTGCAGGTCCCTTTATGGTATTTATTTTGTTCAAATCCTACCTAGGTAATTACTGCACAGAGTCGTCCATTCTGAAAATACTGTGCCAACTGTTTAAAGTTAATGGGCCCGAGTAGGTATAGATTAAAGAGTGTACAGTGAGTGATGCAACAGTGTGAGAGTAGGGTAAGAGGAGCGGGTGAGTGAACTAACCATATGTAAGTGCTGATTTGGACAAAAGAATGCATTGTTAGTGAAGGGCTTGTTTAAGTGAGATTGCAGATTGATCAGTGAGGGGTACAGGTGAGTGAAGTGTCACATGAGTGCAGGGTGAGTAGTGTGCTCGTGTGACTGCAGGGTGAGGTACAAGGTAAACAGAGCAAGTCACAAGTACCCGGCGAGTGCAGATTGATGACTGAGTGCAGGGTGAGCGGGTTAATGGTGTGAGTGCATGGTGGTCAGTGTGAGTGCATTGTGATTGCTGTGAGTGCAGGGTGAGCATAAAAGTGAAAGGCGAGAATGAGGAGTGAGTTTTGTGAATGCAGGGTGCATTCCCAGACACTTGAAGCAATTTGGCATGTTATTAACACCCGCGTACGGTTTTAGGTATAAGTTAAACTATTGTTATTCTGGAATTATTAGGGATAGAGGGCGTAGGAAATAATGTGCTGATCGTGCAAAAAACTTCCAGTCTTATGATTAGGGTTGCCAGCTCATTATTTTGATGCCCCTAGAGGACAAAAATAAACAACACCTAAAGCCGTATTTTCAGCACTTATCTGTGCATACTTTGAACAGCAAATATAAATAGAAAATACTTTTAATTATGTTCGAGGGCTGCCTGAATGATCCATGACTGATAATTAAAGGGAACAAAGACAGAAAAGTCACATTACAAATGAATACATACATTTTTGTTATAACCCTATTTAGTGTCAAGTGGAGGTCTTTCAGTGTCTTTAAACAACACATGGCTGGCATTTTCCTTTTGGCAACCCTACTTTATATTCCTTTTCATGAAATGCATTCTCCCAGCAGTAAATTTAAATTTCAAATGTAAGGAAAAGGCAGAGCGGGGGCCCAGCGGGTACTGGAACCAGAAAAAACCATGCCTAGATAACCAATTTACAAAGGGATGTAAATATGCAAGGCAGTTGCCTTCAATCCCCTTGCTTCTTGGCCTGGTATCTTTACACTAATCAACAACCTTTGATACTGTCTATCATAGGACACTACTACTGTGACTTGAGAAGCTGGACCTATAAATAAATGATCACCTCCCACCTCAGCGACAGATAAAGCTTTGTATCTAAATCAATATTTACCACAGCTGCTCACGTCCTACTCTGCGGAATCCAACAAGGGTCCCTCGTTTCATCAGTCTTATTCAACCTCTACCTTACCTGATCAGATCAATCAACCTCACTTGCTACAACTATGCAGATGACATGTAGATTATTCTAAAACTAGGAGACCCTACAAGTGTCAATTTTCTGAGGTTCTGTCTTTAAGGCACTTTACAGTTCCATAGAGACATCAAGGGAAAGACACACAGTAGCTACAAGTAAAATTCAAATGATACAGAAAAGAACACTACTGTTGACACTACCACCTCAGCTCATCACATCTGCTAATTAAAAAAGACCACTGGTGGAGCTACATTCTCAGTACAGGTGGAAAACACTCAACCTCCTTGCCAGCAAAGATACGAAATCTACAAGTCCACTGTAATTTCAGGATGGGAGTAAAAACCTGTTTTTCCCAAAGATGAATACCACAATAAATGGGTCCCCTGACTTCAAAACTAATTAACAGAACAGAAGAAACCACTTTAGTCAAGCATTCCGAAAGTCACAGAAACACCACCATTAGATTGCATGAGGGGTGGCTGCACACCGCGCTGGGTTAGTGCTCAGGTAGCACTGGATATTTACAACAAGGGGTGGTGAGGGACAGAGTCTCTGAATTAAGCAGAAAGCTCTCACCCAGTCAAGAGATCAGGGCTAGATCCAACACCGTTTTTTAGCTCACTGCACCATCCCAGTTTCAGAACCTGGCTGTATGCAAATTAGTCTGTTCCTGTCCCAGTGCATGATGGGAACAGGGCAAACCAAACTACAAAAGCCAATTCTTACACTGGGAAGGAAACAAGCTCCCGGGGACCGGTTTCTGGCATTACAGCCGTCTTCGGCCCGGTTTGCTTGAATCCTGTTGGTGCAATGAGCAAGGGTCTCACATCTGAGAATACCCTTCCACGCTTAGGGTGGACAAAAATATTTACAACAAGGGGTGGTGAGGGACAGAGTCTCTGAATTAAGCAGAAAGCTCTCACCCAGTCAAGAGATCAGGGCTAGATCCAACACCGTTTTTTAGCTCACTGCACCATCCCAGTTTCAGAACCTGGCTGTATGCAAATTAGTCTGTTCCTGTCCCAGTGCATGATGGGAACAGGGCAAACCAAACTACAAAAGCCAATTCTTACACTGGGAAGGAAACAAGCTCCCGGGGACCGGTTTCTGGCATTACAGCCGTCTTCGGCCCGGTTTGCTTGAATCCTGATGGTGCAATGAGCAAGGGTCTCACATCTGAGAATACCCTTCCACGCTTAGGGTGGACAAAAATATTTACAACAAGGGGTGGTGAGGGACAGAGTCTCTGAATTAAGCAGAAAGCTCTCACCCAGTCAAGAGATCAGGGCTAGATCCAACACCGTTTTTTAGCTCACTGCACCATCCCAGTTTCAGAACCTGGCTGTATGCAAATTAGTCTGTTCCTGTCCCAGTGCATGATGGGAACAGGGCAAACCAAACTACAAAAGCCAATTCTTACACTGGGAAAGAAACAAGCTCCCGGGGACCGGTTTCTGGCATTACAGCCGTCTTCGGCCCGGTTTGCTTGAATCCTGATGGTGCAATGAGCAAGGGTCTCACATCTGAGAATACCCTTCCACGCTTAGGGTGGACAAAAATATTTACAACAAGGGGTGGTGAGGGACAGAGTCTCTGAATTAAGCAGAAAGCTCTCACCCAGTCAAGAGATCAGGGCTAGATCCAACACCGTTTTTTAGCTCACTGCACCATCCCAGTTTCAGAACCTGGCTGTATGCAAATTAGTCTGTTCCTGTCCCAGTGCATGATGGGAACAGGGCAAACCAAACTACAAAAGCCAATTCTTACACTGGGAAGGAAACAAGCTCCCGGGGACCGGTTTCTGGCATTACAGCCGTCTTCGGCCCGGTTTGCTTGAATCCTGATGGTGCAATGAGCAAGGGTCTCACATCTGAGAATACCCTTCCACGCTTAGGGTGGACAAAAATATTTACAACAAGGGGTGGTGAGGGACAGAGTCTCTGAGTAGCTTTCCCCCGTCTTCCTTGGTCCGGGCCCTCAGTCTGGGAGCTCCGGCGCTTGAGGCCAGTCGACCCCGGCTGAGTAGTCTTCCCCTGCCCTCCTTGGACCGGGCTCTCAGTCTGGGAGCTCCGGCAAGTGAGGCCAGTCGACCCCAACTGAGTAGCTTTCCTCTGCCTTCCTTGGAGGAGTTTAGCAGCCTAGCCCTTACGATCTCATCTGGTTCACCTCTTGACCCTCTTCCGCCAAAACTCTGGAGGCTGTTTCAGGAGGAACTTTTCCAGCCTTTACATTCCATCTGCTGCCAGTCATTTGAAACAGGGATTGTACCGGGTTGTTGGAAGAAGGCAGTGGTATCTCCGCTTTTTAAAAAACCTACGCTGGACCCTGCCTGTCTCTCCAATTACCGGCCAATTTCTCTGCTGCCTTTTCCAGTTAAAATCATGGAAAAGTTGGTTACCCGCACTCTATCCGGCTTCTTGGAAGGAAACACCTGGCTGGATGAGACGCAATTTGGCTTCCGCCCAGCTCATGGGACGGAATCCGCGTTAGTGACCGTGCTTGACAATCTGCGGGCGCGAGTTGACAGTGGTCGGGCAGCCTTTTTAGTGCTGCTCGACATGTCGGCCGCGTTCGACACGGTCAGCCATCCAACCTTGATAGCGAGGCTGGAAGAGTGTGGAGTTAAAGACAAGGCTAGGGACTGGCTAATTTCCTACTTGGATAATCGTCAACAACGTGTGTCGCTCCCTCCCTTCAGTTCAGAGGAGCGGAGAGTAGGACAAGGAGTACCGCAGGGCTCAGCCATCAGCCCTATACTCTTTAATATTTACCTCCGCCCACTAGTCCAGCTTATTAAATCCTTTGGGATCTCTGCATTTAACTATGCAGATGATACCCAGCTGGTCTTTTCGCTGGAGGGACAGGATGCGGTCCCACTGGAGACTTTTCACCGATGTATGCAGGCCACAGCGGACTGGCTCCGTTTGAACTCGTTACAGTTCAACGGTACTAAAACTGAGGTTCTGCATTGTTCCGGTGACCGAATCCCCAGGGACCTCCCAGACGACTTCTGGCCCCCGTCCTTCTCTGAGACGGTGTCAGCTACACACTCGGCGCGTAATCTGGGGGTCACTTTTGGGCCTAATTTACAGCTGGATCTGCACGTAAATAAGACCACGTCCACGTGCATGATGCTCATCCGGATGTTGCGCAAGGTTCTACCTCTCCTTCCTGAGCAAGCCAGATCCGAAGTAGTGCGGAGCACTATTTTAAGTCGACTCGACTACTGCAACGCACTACTATTGGATGCCCCTGTAACACTACTGGGCAAGCTCCAAAGGGTACAGAATCTGGCGGCCAAACTCGCTCTGTCCCGCCCCTACTACAGCTCGGCTACAGCAGCACTACAGGAACTCCATTGGCTGCCGATTCACCTTCGCGTCCGCTACAAAGCCGCATGCATAGTGTTCAGAGCTATTCATGGCTTGGGACCTATCCCGCTGCGGAGAATGTTTGCTTGGTATCCTCCAGCTCGAGCCTTACGCTCCTCGTCATCCAAGCTGTTAGTAGTCCCGCGCTTCCAGAGAGTGAGGATGGGTGGCCGATCGTTCAGAGTAGCGGCGGCCAAACTCTGGAACTCTCTGCCACTATCCCTTAGGAGCCTTGAGGCTCTCCCAGCCTTTAGAAAGGCGTTGAAAACCCACCTCTTCCCGAGGATAGGCTAGTTGCTGAAGTTGTTGTTAGATCAGGGTTCAAAGCGCCAGGATGCCCTTGGTGGTGACAGGCTGCGCTCTATAAGTATACCACAATACCAATTAAGAAGAAAGCTCTCACCCAGTCAAGAGATCAGGGCTAGATCCAACACCGTTTTTTAGCTCACTGCACCATCCCAGTTTCAGAACCTGGCTGTATGCAAATTAGTCTGTTCCTGTCCCAGTGCATGATGGGAACAGGGCAAACCAAACTACAAAAGCCAATTCTTACACTGGGAAGGAAACAAGCTCCCGGGGACCGGTTTCTGGCATTACAGCCGTCTTCGGCCCGGTTTGCTTGAATCCTGATGGTGCAATGAGCAAGGGTCTCACATCTGAGAATACCCTTCCACGCTTAGGGTGGACAAAAATATTTACAACAAGGGGTGGTGAGGGACAGAGTCTCTGAATTAAGCAGAAAGCTCTCACCCAGTCAAGAGATCAGGGCTAGATCCAACACCGTTTTTTAGCTCACTGCACCATCCCAGTTTCAGAACCTGGCTGTATGCAAATTAGTCTGTTCCTGTCCCAGTGCATGATGGGAACAGGGCAAACCAAACTACAAAAGCCAATTCTTACACTGGGAAGGAAACAAGCTCCCGGGGACCGGTTTCTGGCATTACAGCCGTCTTCGGCCCGGTTTGCTTGAATCCTGATGGTGCAATGAGCAAGGGTCTCACATCTGAGAATACCCTTCCACGCTTAGGGTGAACAAAAATATTTACAACAAGGGGTGGTGAGGGACAGAGTCTCTGAATTAAGCAGAAAGCTCTCACCCAGTCAAGAGATCAGGGCTAGATCCAACACCGTTTTTTAGCTCACTGCACCATCCCAGTTTCAGAACCTGGCTGTATGCAAATTAGTCTGTTCCTGTCCCAGTGCATGATGGGAACAGGGCAAACCAAACTACAAAAGCCAATTCTTACACTGGGAAGGAAACAAGCTCCCGGGGACCGGTTTCTGGCATTACAGCCGTCTTCGGCCCGGTTTGCTTGAATCCTGATGGTGCAATGAGCAAGGGTCTCACATCTGAGAATACCCTTCCACGCTTAGGGTGGACAAAAATATTTACAACAAGGGGTGGTGAGGGACAGAGTCTCTGAATTAAGCAGAAAGCTCTCACCCAGTCAAGAGATCAGGGCTAGATCCAACACCGTTTTTTAGCTCACTGCACCATCCCAGTTTCAGAACCTGGCTGTATGCAAATTAGTCAGGTTCTGAGCTGGGATGGGGCAGTGAGATAAATAACGGTGATGGATCAAGCCCTGATCTTTGGACTGGGTAAGAGTGGTCTGCTTAATTCAGACACTTTGTTCATCACCACCCCCTTTCTGTATCGTTTTTGGCCACTATAGGTGTGGCAGGGTATACTCAGACATGAGTCCCTTTCTCACTGCTCCATCAGGATTCAAGCAAGCCGGGCCGAAGAGGCTGAAATGCCAGAAACCGGTCCCTGGTAGCTTGTCTCCTTTCTGGTGAAGAATTGGCTTGGTAGTTTGGTCTGCCCTGTTCCCATGATGCACTGGGCCAGGGACAGACTAATTTGCATATAGCCAGGTTCTGAGCTGGGATGGGGCAGTGAGATAAATAACGGTGATGGATCAAGCCCTGATCTTTGGACTGGGTAAGAGTGGTCTGCTTAATTCAGACACTCTGTTCATCACCACCCCCTTTCTGTATCGTTTTTGGCCACTATAGGTGTGGCAGGGTATACTCAGACATGAGTCCCTTTCTCACTGCTCCATCAGGATTCAAGCAAGCCGGGCCGAAGAGGCTGAAATGCCAGAAACCGGTCCCTGGTAGCTTGTCTCCTTTCTGGTGAAGAATTGGCTTGGTAGTTTGGTCTGCCCTGTTCCCATGATGCACTGGGCCAGGGACAGACTAATTTGCATATAGCCAGGTTCTGAGCTGGGATGGGGCAGTGAGATAAATAACGGTGATGGATCAAGCCCTGATCTTTGGACTGGGTAAGAGTGGTCTGCTTAATTCAGACACTCTGTTCATCACCACCCCCTTTCTATATCGTTTTTGGCCACTATAGGTGTGGCAGGGTATACTCAGACATGAGTCCCTTTCTCACTGCTCCATCAGGATTCAAGCAAGCCGGGCCGAAGAGGCTGAAATGCCAGAAACCGGTCCCTGGTAGCTTGTCTCCTTTCTGGTGAAGAATTGGCTTGGTAGTTTGGTCTGCCCTGTTCCCATGATGCACTGGGCCAGGGACAGACTAATTTGCATATAGCCAGGTTCTGAGCTGGGATGGGGCAGTGAGATAAATAACGGTGATGGATCAAGCCCTGATCTTTGGACTGGGTAAGAGTGGTCTGCTTAATTCAGACACTCTGTTCATCACCACCCCCTTTCTGTATCGTTTTTGGCCACTATAGGTGTGGCAGGGTATACTCAGACATGAGTCCCTTTCTCACTGCTCCATCAGGATTCAAGCAAGCCGGGCCGCAGAGGCTGAAATGCCAGAAACCGGTCCCTGGTAGCTTGTCTCCTTTCTGGTGAAGAATTGGCTTGGTAGTTTGGTCTGCCCTGTTCCCATGATGCACTGGGCCAGGGACAGACTAATTTGCATATAGCCAGGTTCTGAGCTGGGATGGGGCAGTGAGATAAATAACGGTGATGGATCAAGCCCTGATCTTTGGACTGGGTAAGAGTGGTCTGCTTAATTCAGACACTCTGTTCATCACCACCCCCTTTCTGTATCGCAGGTAGCACTAGAGTCTGACACAATTTGATTCTATCACTGCTGAGTGTAATGATTGCAGGCTGGATGCTAATTAAACCCTCTCAGTGGTGCCAAAATGTCACAGGACCATAACAATTGCACTGCCAATTGCAGGCTGAATGGCAAGTATACGGATTGCACATGGTGATGAATCACTTGTAGTCCAGCTAAGTATTACCATAACAGATCGGAACTGCAATTGGACACTGTCTGGAAACCACCAATCCACCGGAACCAACCCACTCAATCTCAAAGAGGACATGCGCCTAATGCATGAAGAGATCTGCCATATGTGGCTGCCATCTTTGAAGACTTTAAGATATTCCTTCCAACCAGAAGCTTCACCGTCCCCTGTAATCACTGACTCATAGGATATGAATATAATGCAAACCAACCAGGCAGATCTCTTTCTTTTTTGTCTTTTCTTCCTCTTTACTAGACATACATGATTAAACTAGGTTACTGAATTGCAATTAGGCTTTTGTTAATTTAAAAATGCCTTTTTGCATTCACAAATGGTTTAAGAGTGGGGAAGACTTATTTGGTGTGCTCAACAGAGGAGGTTGAATGAAAATTGTTTGTAATCACCACATTGGGCTTCTAGAGTAAATTGTAGCTGTCAGCTATTTATTACCAAAGTCCTGTGCCTCACTTACCCTTTCTCTCTTCACACTATAAAGAACTGTGACATAAGACACACAAACATGCTGCCCACATAGGCTCATAGAAAGCACATCCTTCCAGCCAAGCACTCCCCTATGGTGTAGTGTGATACTCATCCGACAATGCATAATGTATAATATGTGATAATTATGTACTGTAAAGCGCTCTGATACCCCTGTGGGTCATTTTTGCGCTACATAAACTTTATTAAATAAATAAATACATAAATTCAATATGACATCCTAAAGGACATGAAGCGCCATATAAATGCAGCTTTGATACAATGCAATGGAATACACTGTCTATCCATGTGGCACAAAGTCCTTGCACCATTTATTTATATGCCTCAAGCTACATCTTATCTGCCGTTGGGTGCAATGTTTGTGTATATATATATATATATATATATATATATATATATATATATATATATATATATATATATATATATATATATATATATATATATATATATATATATATATATATATATATATATACACATATATATCAGAGAGAAAGTCCTTCCAACGAAAAGACCAGAGGACACAGCGGGGATATCAGGTAACCATTTATTCATCGCAGTTTAGGCATGATGCATTTCGGCATATTCTTGTGCCTTCCTCAGATGCCTTTCTTGCCTTGGGTTGTCCTGCCTCGCTCTTATGAATGTCTCCCGATACTCCAAGTAGTTGGAGTTTAGCAAGCTCTGCCTTCATTACTAGCAGCTGTGGTCCGATGTATACAGGACTCAACATCCCAGCATGCATTTCTAAGGAAGTCCAAAATGCGGAGCAATATAGCGCTTCAATGCGCACTGTTGTACCTGTAAAAGAGGGAGAAGGCTGATTTAACCAAGAGAGTCCCAATCAATAAGATGTCCATGGCTACCTCGTGTCCCCAACGCTTCAACCCCAAGAACCGTCCTGATCCGGACCATGACGATGTGATGCAATGATCCAGCGTCTCCGTGCAGTCACGGACTGCACATAGCAGTGGCTACTTGTTCGTAATGTTCCCGAGGTGCGCCTGCCAGTTACCAATCCCTTGGTGATTTCTTTTTGCCACGATGCCTTCACTTACTGCAGGCCACTTTTGAAACGGATCCTCTGTTCACGTGCTAGGCACAGCCCGTGGAAAATATCAGAGAGAAAGTCCTTCCAATGAAAAGACCGGAGGACACAGCGGGGATATCAGGTAACCATTTATTCATCGCAGTTTAGGCATGATGCATTTCGGCATATTCTTGTGCCTTCCTCAGATGCCTTTCTTGCCTTGGGTTGCCCTCCCTCCCTCTGATGAATGTCTCCCGATACTCCAAGTAGTTGGAGTTTAGCAAGCTCCACCTTCATTACTAGCAGCTGCGGTCCGATGTATAAAGGACTCAACATCCCAGCATGCATTTCTAAGAAAGTCCAAAATGCGGAGCAATATAGCGCATCAATGTGCACTGTTGTACCTTGCAAAAGAGGGAGAAGGCTGATTTAACCAAGAGAGTCCCAATCAATAAGATGTCCATGGCTACCTCGTGTCCCCAACGCTTCAACCCCAAGAACAGTTCTGATCCGGACCATGACGATGCAATGCAATGATCCAGCGTCTCTGTGCAGTCACGGACTGCACATAGCAGTGGCCACTTGTTCGTAATGTTCCCGAGGTGAGCCTGCCAGTTACCAATCCCTTGGTAATTTCTTTTTACCACGAAGCCTTCACCTACTGCAGGCCACTTTTGAAACGGATCCTCTGTTCATGCGCTAGGCAAAGCCCGTGGAAAATATCAGAGAGAAAGTCCTTCCAACGAAAAGACCAGAGGACACAGCGGGGATATCAGGTAACCATTTATTCATCGCAGTTTAGACTTGATGCATTTCGGCATATTCTTGTGCCTTCCTCAGATGCCTTTCTTGCCTAGGGTTGCCCTGCTTCGCTCTTATGAATGTCTCCCGATACTCCAAGTAGTTGGAGTTTAGCAAGCTCCGCCTTCATTACTAGCAGCTGCGGTCCGATGTATACAGGACTCAACATCTTAGCATGCATTTCTAAGGAAGTCCAAAATGCGGAGCAATATAGCGCTTCAATGTGCACTGTTGTACCTTGCAAAAGAGGGAGAAGGCTGATTTAACCAAGAGAGTCCCAATCAATAAGATGTCCATGGCTACCTCGTGTCCCCAACGCTTCAAACCCAAGAACAGTTCCGATCCGGACATTGGCGATGCGATGCAATGATCCAGTGTCTCCGTGCATATTTATATATATATATATATATATTTATATATACACACACAGTTTTATGCATACCAATATTTTGGAACAGGAAAGGGCCAACATTTTGGAACTGGACAGTTGAGGATTTTGAAAACAAAATCATGGTAACTGATTTTCTCCTCTGACTACTAATGAAGCAGAGCCAATTTTAGGAGTGAGACAGGTGAAATAAAGTCTTTATGGCTTTAAAATCTAGAGCCTCCCGCCTGAATCGGGTCGATTCTGAAGCATGGGTTTAGCAGTTAATTCCATAACTATCTCTTCAGTCCATGTTCGCTAGACAAACCACATAAACAAATCACAGAATTCCCCCGTGTATTATCTTATATTCGTGTACTCTCGAGAGTGTTTTGCTAGTTGCAATTTGCTTTAAACTTGATGATAAAAACGTTTTTGTGAGGATGAAAGGATGGCTGCTGAGGATGCCACTCTGCTAATGCAGCCTCTTACAAATAGAAGGTGGCACTCCTCGTTATGTGCGTGTCAAACACAAAACAAACATCACCTTACTGGTGCAGGTCCAGAGTACTGCATTGCTCATCCTGTAGTCGACCCTGTGCTCCTCAGACTGTAAAGCATTGCCAGATGGACGTCCTCTATTCATGAGGGACCCAGGGCCCTTATCCTCCACTGGCTCCGAATGTTCCCCTCTGTGAGTGGTCTAAAGTACTCTTACTTTTGGAAAGGCTTTACTTGTTGCTGTTCCTTGTTTGCACAGTGGTTCAGACTCTCTTGGGGGCAGGACAGCAGCATTCAGCGGGGCTGTCATAGGTAGCGCTCTCGCGCTATTGATGATTGACAGCCCTGCTCTGCTGAGTTTGGGAGCTACAATCAGTTGATTGGTGGCACCGCCGCAGCCTAAATTTTGCGCGCACAGTGCATAATAAAGCCCAAGGGCCTTATTTATGAAGGACTTGCGCCGCCGGTGCGTCACTTTTATAATGGGAAAAAGTGACGCACCGATGGCGCAAGGCCTTCATAAATAAGGCCCCAAGTTTCTGCACTCTGCCAGGAGAGTTATTTCCCCGCACAAATGGGCAAAGTATCGTCCATTTGTGCATGAAATACCTAGTCTGGCAGCACTGTCTGAGGCCCGGGTGGGCTGCCGGCCGAGACAGCGAGGCCCGGGCTTGGGAGACCAATGATTTATTAAGAGGCCGGGGCACCATTTAGGCTTGCTGGCTCTGCTCAGCCTGAGGGGCCCCCTGGAGCACGAGGGCCCCCCGCACAGCGGGGGGCTGCAGTGGCCTGTGTTACGCCCCTGCTCTGACTCACTCGCTGACTAACACAGTTTGACTTTTTCTCACTCTGATCCTCTCAGTCTCGCCTATTGCCGCTTACTGTCATTTAATCCCACTCATTCTCACTCCTTCTGACTCGTAGGGATCTGTCCTCTTCACCCTTGGAACCACAATGAAAACTCATTTGAATGTAATAACAAAAATATGGATGGGGTCTGATGCTCTCGAAGAGAAAACTGATCTTAGAAAGGTTTGATTTAACCACCTTCCTGAAAGATGAGTGTGGCTTCAGTTTTCACAGACGGTCAGGAAGCTTATACAAGAGGATAATGAGCCTCAAAGGGAAAATGTATCCCTGTGCTCTGTTCAGACTTGAGGGGCATAATCAGATGCTTATTGGTAGAAATGGCGGTCTCTAGTTGACAGAGGTAGGTACCTTTGTCCAAAGAGGGACCCTTGCTTTTAGTCAGGGTAAGGGGGATACACACTCTAGATAACCCCTGCTCACTCCCTGGGTAGCTTGGCATGTGCAGACAGACTTATTCCAAAGGTAATGTGTAAAGTATTTTTACTCAAAACACACAGTAGTACAGTGATAACGCCACAAATGGACCCCACACCAGTTTAGAAAAGTAAAGTATCTTTATCCAAACTTAACTACACCAAAACGACAAAAATCACACATACATGTAATAAAAATAAGACTTTAAAAAGGTTTCAAACAACTTGGTCCATAGAAAACTATGGATGTGTGATTTCTCTCAAAGTATCTGTAATTGTGACAAAATTCACAAAGCCAAACTGCGGCAGAGATGGGAAATGTCAAAAAATATAAACGTGTCAGTTCCTGAGATCATGGGGAGGCGATACAACAGTTCTGCATGCAGGAGAAGTGATGCTTTGGATCCGGTCTGTAGGGGGAAGTGATGTATCAATTCCAAGACGGTTCTGCTATGCCGGAAAATCAGCCACAAGAAGAGTGATGTGTTGATTTTCATAGTTCTTCAGGTTTGTTCTAACTCCCTGCAGCAAGCACAACCTCCAGAGGCCCAGAACAGACACCTCCTGACAGGTCAGAACTCCCTGCAGCAGAGTTCAGGGAAGCTGGAGGGTGAAGTCTTTGTGGCACTGAGACTTCAGAACAGGAGGTCAACACACACAAGCCCTTGGAGATCTTCAAGCAGGTTCAAAGCAAGGTTCCAGTCTTTGTCCTCTACTTGACAGAAACAGCAACTGCAGGCCAACCCCACACAGCATACAGCTAAGGGGCATTACTCCTCCTCACAGCTCTTCAGCTTTTCTCCTTGGCAGGGGTTCCTCTTGATTCCAGAAGTACTCTAAAGTTCTGGGGGTTTAGGTCTCATACTTATACCGCAAAATGTAATTGTTCTCTCTGTGCAAGGGTCTCTGAGCCCAGTCCAAACCAGTTCTGTCCTCACTGGTGCAATATGACCACATTGGGTGTATACAGGATTGTGTAAGGGACACAGGCCGCATTCAGGTGCAAGGAAATCTCCTCCCACTTCTCTAAATGTAGCCAAGGTATATTCAGCCCAGCTGTGAGTCTCCCAGGAAGGGCCAGGCAAACCTCAACCCCCCAGTGGCTGCCTATGGTGAATGCACATCCCCAGTCCCTGTCACTCCAAAACCAGGCAGTCAATACACAAACAGGCTGAGGCACAACGAATGGTTAAAAAGTGGCATTTTCAAACACCCAATTTAAAAACCATCATTACTAAAATATGTTTTTTTTAATTCTGAGTTCAGCTTAAACGTATTTCTCTATCTTGTCCCAATGGGAAGTTATACATGTAAGATGTTACCAAGCATTTCCCATTCTATCCTATGTGCCAAGATAGCCTTTCAACAGTAAAAAAAAAACTAAATTGGCAGTATTTCACCATCAGGACATGTCACACACACCAGTACATGTCCTACCTTTCAGGGTAAATGCACCCTGCCCAGGGGGGTACCTTGGGCCTAAAATAGTGGTGTCTTGCATTTAAGAAAATGGACGGTTAGGGCCTGACAAGTGGTTGCACTTGCCAAGTTGGCATGGCAGTTAACAAACTGCACACAGACACAGCAGTGGCAGGTCTGAGTTACCTTTTCAAGGCTACTCAGGTGGGTGGCACAATCAGTGCACTTTACCAGTAAATCAAATATGCCAATCAGGGAGAACCAATTGTAACAACAATTTACACAGGGTGCACTTGCACTTTGACACTGATCAGCAGTGGCAAAGGGCCCAAAGCATATAAGTCAGCAAAAATGAAATCCAGCCCAGCATAAAAAATACATGAGGTAGAGGCAAAAAGTCTGGGGAAACTATGCCAAAGATGCCAAGTCTACCACTTATTAATATATTTTAGGATTGTGACAGGTTTGCAGGGGAAATGCTGCTTTACGTTAGGATGGAGTGTGACCAAGCACGTGTTATCGACCAAGGTCAGTATTCTAATTACCATGCATATATTATTTGAATGGTAAAGCAACTCTCCCAGTCTCACTCATCTCAGAGCAGTCAATCGCATGGTAACTCGTTCATTTTACTCATCTCATTCTCATCAAGTCTCACTCATTCTCCTCGACTCACTTGTTCTGCCTGATTCGTTTAATCCTACCCATTCAAATTCACTTATTCTCACTGTTACTCAGTCACACTTATGTTGGCTCATTGTCACGCTGTTTGAGTTTTATTGATTTTAACTGTGATTTATGTGATTAATTGTCCTCAAATCTGGAATTATTTGTGTGAGTTTATAGTTTAATACAAAACTTTTTAACTAAGTGTTTTACAGTTTTTTTAACAAAAACTGTAATAAATGAACTTAGTAATTTGCAAACACTATTGACCTTGTATGAATTTCTGTGCCAATATACTGTAGCCACCAGGTTGGCAGGGTCCTTCAGGAATAATTGTGGTGTGTATGCAGTTGGATTGGTGATGTGTGATTAGGTGTGCACATTAGTTTTTAAACAAATCCCAGAGGACGTCTTCATTATTATTTTCTTATCACTCCTACTTACTCAAGCTCAATCATTTTCACTCAGTCTCACTCATTCTCACTCAGTCTAATTCACTTAGTCTTCCTTATTCTCATTTAGTCCCCCTAAGTTCATCTCATTCTCTCTCATTCTGACTCACTCAATCTCAGTGTGACTCACTCAGTCTCTCTCATTCACAGTCAGTCTTAGTCAATCTCGCTCTGTCTCACCCCACTCATTTTCACAGATTCACTGAGACCCACTCAATCAAATTCACTCTGTTGAACCTGGTACCATTGGCATGAGTCTCCCTTCCATTTTTATCTGTTGTCTCTTCTGTTTTTGCTGGTTAAAAGCTGTTGGCACTGTGCCACTGCTATTCAGTGCCACAGTGCAAGTGCTCCCTATGTAAAATTGATGTACTGGATTAGTGACTCCATGATTGGCGTATTTTGATTTACTTGTCAGACTCTAGTATAGTGCACCATTTGTGCCCAGGGCCTGTAGATCAAATGCTGCTAGTGGGATTGCAACACTGATTGTGCCACCCACAGAAGCAGCTTGTAAAATGTGTCTCAGGTCTGCAACTGCAGAGCCTGTGTGCAGTCTAGTACTGCCATGTCGACTTGGTAAGTGCACCCACTTACCAGTCCCTAAACCTTCCCTTTTCTACATGTTAGACACACCTAAGGTAGGCCCTAGGGCAGGGTGCATTGTATGTGAAAGGTAGGACATGCCCTGATGTGTATGGCTTGTCCTGGTAGTGAATTACAGCCAATTTTGTTTTTCACTATTGCAAGGCTGACTGTCCCCATAGGCCAGAATGGGCAGTTTGATTATAACATCTTATAATCCTAACTGACCCATGGAACATCGTAGAAAAACACATTTAGTATGCCTGAACTCATAATGATAAAATACATATTTTAGTGAAGTTGTTTTTAACATTCTGTGTTTGAAAATACCACTTTTAGAAAATAGGTTATTTCTTGCCTAACCATCCAGCCTGCCTCTGCTAGGTTGCGCATTCTATGTCTGGTTTGTGAGTGACAGGGGCTGGGTTGGTTCCAGGAGGTAGGGTGAGTCAGCACTAGGCTGAATAGACCTATCTCCATTGGGAGTGGTGGGAGGAGTAGCACCTGGGCCTGAGTAGGGCTGTGCCTGCCTCCACAAAGCTGGCTCCACCTCCTGTGGTGTGTCTGATGACCTTGGCCCACACTGACAAAGGAAGAAGTTGTGCACTAGCAGAATGCACCCAGAACTGGTTTGGACTAGGTACAGACACTCTCTGCCTTCAGAGACAAAGGATTTGTGTGTATAAAAAGGGGGACACAAACCCCTGAATTTTAAATCACTTCTGGACATAAAGACGGACCTTTTGCCAAGGAGAAGAACCAGAGAATCTCCAGGAGTTTTTTACTTCCCCTGTGCCAGTTTTTTTTCTTTCAAATCTTTATTCGATCTGTTAGATCTGGCACCATTGGCGTGGGCCTCCCTTCCATTTTTGCTGTTGCCTCATGTATTTTTGCTGGTGTTGTATGCTTTGGGCACTGTGCCACTGCTATCCAGTGCCACAGTGCAAGTGCTCCCTATTGTAAATTGATGTACTAATCAGTGGTTCCATGTTTGGCTATTTGGTTTACTTGTCAGACCCTAGTCTAGTGCACTGAGTGTGCCTCGGGCGTGTAAATCCAAATGCTGCTGGTGGGCCTGAAGCACTGGTTGTGCCACCCACAAAAACAGCCTTGTAAAATGTGTCTAAGTTCTGCCATTGCAGAGCGTGCGTGCAGTCTGGTACTGTCATGCTGACTGGGCAAGTGCACCCACTTGCCAGTCCCTAAACCTTCCCTTTTCTTCATATCAGTCACCCCTATAGTAGGCCCAAGGGCTGGGTGCATTGTAAGTAAAAGGTAGAACAAGCCCTGGTGTGTGTGGCATGTCCTAATAGTGAATTACAGCCATTTTCGTTTTTCACTATTGCAAGACTACCTGTTCTCCATAGGCCAGAATGGGCTGTAGAGTTATTACATTTTATAATCCTAACTGTCTCAGAGAACATGGTAGAAATTCGAGTTTATTATGCCTGAACTCAGAATAATAAAATACATCTTTTAGTTTATTTTAATATTCTGTGTTTGCAAATACCACTTTTAGAAAGTAGGTATTTGCTTGTCTAACCATTCAAACCTGCCTCTGATAGGTTGTGTATTCCAATGTCTAGTTTTGAGAGTGACAGGGCTGGGGAATTCCAGGAGACTGGCCGAGTCACCCAGTGGTGAATAGAGAGATCTAGATGGGAGGGAGGAGTTGCACCTGAACCTTGAATAGGGCTGTGCCTGCCTTCCACAATGCTGGCTCCACCCCCCGAGGAGTGGCTGATGTCTCTGCCCTGCACACTGAAAGAAGAGAAGGAGTCCTGTAAACAAAGTGCTCCAGGACTGTACTTGCCTTCCAAAATGCTGACTCCACCTCCTGTGGGGCGTCTGATGTTTCTGCCCTGCACTGTGAATGGAAAGGAGAAGTCTGGTAAACAGAGTGCTTCAGAACTTCAGAACTAATTTGAACTGGGCAAAGGCCCCTCTCCCCTCAGAGAACAAAGGATTTTGGGGTATAAGTATTGGGACCCTGATCCCATGAAATTAGATCACTTTGGACTATAAGAAGAAACCTTTACTGAGGAGAGACTACTCCCAAGCTGAAGTGCTGCTTGAGGGATTGGCCTGCAGTGGTTGCCGGACTGCCAAAGGAAGGAGAAAGGAACTTTGTGTACTTTGCTTTCAACTTGTGAAGGATCTCCAAGGGCTTGGAAAAAGAGCTTGCCTCCTGCTGAAGTCTCAGGGACAACAGACTTCACCCTCCAGCTCCCCAGAGTTCTTGTGGAAGTGCCTGCTGCTGTTTTGGGCTTTCTGAGGAACTGCGTGTTGCAAGGAGCTGGAAGCGCGACTCAACGAGAAGAAGCGTGTCTCCGTCGCTATGCCAGCCGTCGAAACTCCGAAGGAGGGTGTAGCCGCTGGAACTGTCGCACTGCACCGCATCGGAGAGAAGCATGCCACAATGAAGAGGAAGCGTGACACCTTCGCTGCTGCCGTCGCAACTCTGAAGAAGGAGGTTGTCGCCGCTGTAGTTGTCGCACTGCACCGCATCAGGAGAAGAATCGCGCAACGAGGTCGGAGCGTGTCGCCGTCGCTGTGCCTGCCGTCGCAACTCCGAAGCAGGAGGGTGTCGTCTTTGGAACTTTCGCACCCCACCGCATCGACCAAGGGCACCTTGCATCCCCGAGAAGCGCACTGCCATCGGAGCTGCTGCCGTCGCATCTTGGATGTCGCCGAAGTAATCTTGGATGTCGCCGAAGTAATTGTCCCATTGACCAGGTGTGTTTGTTATCAAACAAAATACCGAGGTATAGAAAAGAGTCGACCACCTCAATTTTTTTTGATAATAGCTGGAAATACGGGGATTTTGCAACTCTGGGAGCTCCAGCTAGAAAAATGAACAATTTAGATTTGTTCACTTTGAGGTCTAAAGTAGCCATAAAAGAGGCATAAACAGATATAAGTCTTTGAAGGGCTACCCCGGTCCTTGCAATTAGAACCACGTCGTCGACGTACGCCAGTATTGCCAGTGAGGTGTTGTCAAAGTTCGGCACATCCAAGGAGAGACCAGACAGGGCTGACTCCACCCCGTTAGTATAGATGGTGAAGAAAACCAAAGCAAAGACACAGCCCTGTCTGACTCCCCTCTCGATCTTAAAGGACCGTGTACATTCACCATTTCTGCCATACCGCACTGAAGCTGTGGCAGTGCCGTACAACTGGCGGATGAAACGAGTAATCAGGGGATCAATCCCCATGCCCTCCATCATCAGCCATAACTTTGAATGGGATACACACGCATCATGGAGAAGAGCGTTGCCGCTGGAGCTGTTGCCGTCGCATCGTAAGAGTGTCGCGCTGCAGTCCACGCATCGAACCGAGGACTTCTCGCAACCCCGAGAAGCGTGCCGCATCTGGAAGATCTTCACGTCTTTATTTCTTAGTATCTGAACTTTGCCGCATTTCCCATCGCTGCGACATTGCTTGTCGTGAAATCGCAACGCAACTTAAGGTACATTGACACAGAGTGTTGCATCTAAGAACTGAACTGAACTAAGCTTAAATCTATCATCTTAAAATAATCATAGTGTTTATTTTTGTCATTTATGGTCTTGTGGTAACTCTATATAAAGTCTACGTACTTTTTATATAAAACCTGTGTGGTGTCTATTTGTAGTGTTGTCACTGGGTTACTGTATGTGGTCACAACTGCTTAACTTACTACGCCTCAAAAAAATAGCCTTGACTGCTCACGCCCGCAGCCTAGAGGGTGAGCAGGGGTTATTTTAGGAGTGTAATCCCCTTATCCTGACTAGATGAGAGTACCACTATTTGTCACAAGTACCTACCTGTGCCAACTAGAGACCCCCAAATCTAACACAATCCATATACAAACAGATCATAAAAAAAAGTTTATTAGTCGATTAACAATAAATACATTAAATAGAAATCCATCAAAAGTTATTTTTTTAAAGAATAAAAGACAAGAAATACCTCGTTTTGCTTTTTAAGTGCCTTAGAAAAAAACAGGATCATCTGTACAATAGAGTAACTAAGTATAAAAATTCAGAATTGTAAGACCCTGACCCTTCTGTTCCTCCAACAGGCCTACAAAAAGAATGCTACTGCATAACAGACACAATGACCTGGGAGAGCCTTTAAAAACATACAGTGCCTCTCTGCATTCATCAACATTTTTCCCGTTATGATTGGAAGGAGGAACCTTTTCCTCTCAGTGGAATAAAACTTGCAAAAAAGGACCAAATGCAAATCTGATTGGGGTGAATGATTGTCACAGGGGCTGGGGCCTAAATCAGAAGGCTTAACTTTTTTTCTGGGAACCCAAACAACAAAGGGATTAGGTTCAGGGAAAAACGCAGGAAGGTAAATCTGTGCTGGGCTACTGTGACACATGAGAGGTAGCAACAGCCTTCCTCCATTCTTGGTGGAATAAGATTATGAACTGCGAGAACCTGTGATTGCCTGTTCCTTTCCCTGCGGTCGTAATTTGCCTTTTCTCGATACAGGTCAATTTGTTTCTGCTTGGATATCTTACTGCAAGATGTGGGCTCTCTGAAAAGTTCTCCTTGTCCTATTGCATTTAATTGTGACCTCACATATCTAAGCCAACCAATCCTGCTATGGCCCTCGAGACCTTGACAGTCTCGAATTATACGTTGGGCTAAATTGACGGTAGCCCTTCGCCAAATCGAGTGCTACAGCAGAATGGTGGCCACTCTAATAGAGTCAAACAAATATGGAAGGTCCAGTTACAAATGTAAAATATATTTTGATTTTGAAGAATGTAGAGAAACCCTTGATTTAAAAAATGTGTCTTCCACTATCTGCAGTTGATCGATTTGGGCCATTCCCCAAATCCGGCCCCATAAGTTGCCGCCCCCTTCACTTTAGCTAAATAGATGTTTTTAATAGTATCCAAAAGGCTAGCACCCAACTTTTGGGCAAAGCCCTTTATGACTTGTAGATCTCTTTCCATGCCCAGTGATCTTGCTGCCACTAATTTATTCCAGGTGTGTTTGTTATCAAACAAAATACCGAGGTATAGAAAAGAGTCGACCACCTCAGTTTTTTTTGATAATAGCTGGAAATACGGGGATTTTGCAACTCTGGGAGCTCCAGCTAGAATAATGAACGATTTAGATTTGTTCACTTTGAGGTCTAAAGTAGCCATAAAAGAGGCATAAACAGATATAAGTCTTTGAAGGGCTACCCCGGTCCTTGCAATTAGAACCACGTCGTCGACGTACGCCAGTATTGCCAGTGAGGTGTTGTCAAAGTTCGGCACATCCAAGGAGAGACCAGACAGGGCTGACTCCACCCCGTTAGTATAGATGGTGAAGAAAACCAAAGCAAAGACACAGCCCTGTCTGACTCCCCTCTCGATCTTAAAGGACCGTGTACATTCACCATTTCTGCCATACCGCACTGAAGCTGTGGCAGTGCCGTACAACTGGCGGATGAAACGAGTAATCAGGGGATCAATCCCCATGCCCTCCATCATCAGCCATAACTTTGAATGGGATACACAGTCGAAGGCCGCTGTTAAGTCCATAAAGGCCATATGAAGCCTGCCCCCCTTGGCTTTCATATACTTATTAATTCAAAGTGATAGGTTAAGACATTGATAGGCTGTCCCCTTACCTTTCTGAAAACCATATTGGGCCTGCATTAGGATGTTCTGACCTAGGGCCCAGTCCTCCAACCTAGCTAACAACAGCCTGCCCATAAGTTTGGCTGTGGTATCCAAAAGGGAGATGGGCCGATAGGTCTCGGGCAGCCTCTATCTTCCTTTTGAATATTGGGTCTATTATGCTGTGGTTCCAAGATGGTGGAGGACCCTCCACCGCTATGCCATTAAAGACATTTGTTAATAGCGGGACCCATGGTCAAGATTGGCCTGAAAGAGATGGATTGGATCCCTGTATGGGCCTGGGGCCTTTCCTTTAGGACAGGCTTCCGACTTTTCCTCACCTCATGTGCCAGTTATAATTGCTGGGGTTGGTCTGCAATAGTTTCTTGCAATAGTTTCTTGCCAAGGAAAGGAGAAAGACTTTTGTTTGCAACTTTCATCATCTTGAAGAAGAATCCCCAAGGGCTTGAACTGTGCTTGCCTCCTGCTGAAGTCTCAGGGATACAAGACTTCACCATCAGCTCCCTCCTGAATTTCCTTGCTGGGAATTCTGTCTGCAGAAGCCTGCGTGTTGTTGGGAGCTGGAATCGCGACTCAACAAGAAGTTTGTCACTACCGCAGCTGTCATCGTCGCATCATTGAAGAAGCGTGTCGCATGGCCTGTCACGGCTCCAAAGTTACAGAGTGCCGCACGACCATCGGGCATGCACCCATCGTCTTCACGTTGTCGCATCACATCAAGGACGCCATCTTCTCGCATAACACCGGATCGTCGCATCGCATCAAGGCGCCATCTTGTCGCATCTCAACCTGGAGGCACCTCGAGATTGTCGCATCACCTCCTGTCCGGTAAGGAACAGACGCATCGCCTACTTCGAGCAAGCACTGAGGAACAGATGCATTGCCTCCCCCGAAGCAAGGAACCAACGCATCGTTCTCCCATTGAACCTTTTGTTTATTGTGCGTGATGCATCCAAAGGTACTTTGTGGGAAACGTGTTGCATTTACCATCAAAAAGTGAACTGAGTTACTTCTACCATCTTAAAGTCATTTTCTTATTACTGTATTGTGGATTTTTGTCGTTTGGGTCTTTTATTAGGTCAATATAAATAATACTTATTTTCATAAAACCTGTGTTGTGTCCATCTGTAGTGTTTTCACTGTATTACTGTATGTGTTCACAAATGCTTTACACACTGCCTCCGAGATAAGCCTTCCTGCTTGTGCCAAGCTACAACAGAGTTGAGGCACGGTTATTGTTCGGAGTGTAGCCCCCGTACTCTGAAGCAAGTGTCCCTATTTGGACAAAGGTGCAAGCCATTGTCAACTAGAGACCCCAAGTTCTAGCACACTCATTTTCACCCTGCCTCACTCATAGTCATTCGGTGTCACTCATTCAGACTCAATTTCACTCTGATCCACTCAGACTCAATCATTCTCAGTCTAGCTTACTCTGGCTCCCTCATTCTCTGACTCACTAGTCAGTCTCACATGCAGTAACATTCAGTTACAGTCATTGTTCCTCCCGCTCTTTCACCCACACACATGCACTCATGCAACCATAGACATTTTCACACATGCACATGGTCTCTCAATGACACACTATTATGCATACACACATAGCATTTAAAGACACACCACTAAAGGACCGCCTGGGGTTTTGCCATTGCCTGCCCACCTGAATTAGAGAGATGAACAAACAGCAAGGTGTTACTTCCACTTACCACCATCCAAAGGGTGGCAATCCGTGAAAACACTGCAATGACACCCATGCCATGGGAGAATACTCCCATGGTGATGTGGCCAGTATTTATTTTATATTCAGAACGAAAATCCAACTTTGGGATTTTCTTTTGAAAATAAAAAAAGAAACAGAACGCGTCGTACTGATCTGTCCTCTTGACCCTTGGTTCCATAATAAAAACTAATTTGAATGCAACAACAAAAATATGGATTTTTTCAAAGCTGCATACCCTGGGGTCTGATGCTCTATTCCTCCTAGAAGAGAAGATTGACCTTAGAAAGGATTGATTGAACCACCTTCCTGAAAAATGAGTGTTGCTCCAGTTTTCATATTTGGTCCAGAAGCTTATACTAGAGGGTAATGGGCCTTAGAGGGAAAGCATATCCCTGTGCTCTGCTCTAACTTAAGGGGCATAATCAGATGCTTATCAATAGTTTTCGGGATTGTGACAGGTTCATGGGGGGAATCCTGCTTTAAGTTGGGCTGGAGTGTGACCAAGTATGTTTTATGGATCAAAGTCAGCATTCTAATAACCATACATATGTTATTTGGGAGGCAAAGCATTGCCCTGCATGTGGGTGACTTATGATTGTTCTTAGTAGTATTTGTAATGTCTCTAACAACTGAGTTTTACAACGCCTGCCTCTTGCAAAAGCTTTTTTATCAAGTAAAACACATTATGATGTTACTATGATCATTCATTTGCCTGAGAATCATTCAGGAAAGGCTTGCAAAATGTGGCTCTCATAAAAATTTTTAATGGTCTACAACGTACTTGTAGATGATAATTAACCAATGACATTCGAGCATCAAACTAAAATGTAAAGTTTTAACTTTTAATTTTTATTTCAAGCTTTAGGGTATAATCTCACCTCACCAACAGAACTTAGGGGCTCATTACGATGGTGGTCGTCCGACCGCCATCGCTGCGGGAAAGAGACTGGCTGACGGGTGGTCAGCGTCTCCATCTGCCAAATTACAATCCGACCACCGTGAAGATGGTCAGATACATGCCTTTACCAATTGCAGCTTGTGCAGTGACCCAGAAAAGGGCAGCAGCACAAGCTGCAATTGGAACATGCATGTTTTTGAACATTCATGCACCGTTTGCCAGGCACCATGTGTTGCCTGGCACACAGTGTATGAATGTGTGGAAGGGCACCACATGTGCCCCAGGCCACATAGCAGAGGCTGGGTGGTGATGGGGGCCCTGCTAGGGGCCTCCAATCTCCTTTTCGGCTTGCTGTTCATGGCTGTGGTACTGCCATAAACAGGCAGTCATAAAGGGATATCCTAATCCTTATGGCTGCGCCTACGCAAGCACTGCCCTCATTGTAGGGATTAGGCATACAACCGATATCCCGACAAGATCGTGTGGCACCGAAGGAAAGTGGCACACAGACTGCCAGTCTAATGCTGGAAAAAGAGCTTCCAAGTGAGCAGGAAATACCTCTCTCCGTTGATCTCTACTGAGCAGGCTACAATGTTTTTGCATATTAGGAAGGGAAGTCCTCCCTCCTCTTTAGATCTCGGTAAATTCTTTCTTTGGTGTCAGTGAAACAGGGCATTTTAAAAGGGTGACCCGCCAGACTTGGGTGGTGAAATCTAACCAATACTAATGAAATTAACATGTTCCAGACTTCCAGTTACATGAAGAGTAATGCATTTACTGAGCTCTGTTGTTGTGTATCATCAGACTCCAGAGTTCTACACACAAATAGTCCTGGCCTCAGCTGTGCCAGGTTTTCCTTTTACTCCCAACTAAACTAAGTACCTCTGGGTAAGACCTCTTAACTTTTATGAGCCCTCCTCCTGTGTCAGTACTTGATTCAGCCTTCTGCATAGATTGGGTCCCCTGAGCCTCCATAGTCAGTCTTCTGAAGGAGAAAAGGTGCTTTAGGATCCATTCAGCACAGATGTCTCACATTACAAGACCTAGAGGAGATCTCACTCCTATTCTTCAAATTGTCTACATGATCATTGAGACCTAGCCCACACTTGTGAAGTTCCACATTGCCCTGCAGTCACTGCATAATTGTTTACCCTTCATGTTATGGTAATAGACTTGATTACTGTAACACCCTATTCACCAGTACCCTATAATGGGGCTTAAATATGATACAGACCCTTTAGAACGTGGCTGCCCGACTTCTCCTAGGAATTCCTAGACATAAATCTGCATCTCCTGCTCTAGTCCAGTTACACTGGCAGCCTGTTGAAAAGCGTTTTAAGTTCAATGCCCTATGTATAGCCTTCAAGTCCTTACACGGCCTTGGCCCAGCCCAACGAGCACAGTTTTTCCAGCCTTAAATTCTGTCCAGATCTCTCTGCTCTTTTTCCGGTGGGAAACTTTTTGTTCCCAAATTCACAACTGCCATATGGGGTGAGAAGAGTTTTGTCACCAGTACTACAGGGTTGTGGAACTCTGTATCCCCTATGAATAAGAATAAACTAAACCTGCTGGAATCCAGGAAAAATCTGAAAACTGGTTGTTCAATCAGTAATCTTATCATGGGTCTCTCATTTATTGTATCGCACCTCAGAAGCAATCATGATTTTTAAATATTATTTTGGTTTAATTTCATAGCTTCTCCCTCGTGCTCCCCTGGCTTCCAGTGGCACATTTAAGCTGACAACACTAAGCTTTTATTTAGGCTGACTGGTTATTCATCTGGTCACTCCGCTCTCCAAAAGTATGTGCTCAATGTCAGGGAGTCGATGCGGAGCCACTTGTTCAAAGTTAACAGGACGAAAACTCAAGTACTCATAAGTGAATTGAACAGCAATCTCTGGATCCCTTCTTTCTGTCTGCCTGAATCTATACCTTGCCCTGCTCTCTCCCCCAGGGTCTAAAGTTAGTATAATTGGCTTCCCACTTCAAACAGAGGTTACAACTTTGGCCTGGTTGTCTCATGCAATCTCCAAATAAAGAGACAAACGCTGAGTTAACGGCACTTTATCACAGCCAAAGTGGCGATAAATATATCACCCCATTCACATGCTGGTGCCAACAACTCATCCCACCAGTTTACCTGCTACAGCAGTCACAAAAAACATCGCCACATATGACCCCCCAACTATTGCTATTGAGAGCAGAGTAAGAGTTCCTGTGCCAAAAGCCGCAAACACTCTGCAACATTCTTAACGACCAGCGAGATAGGCAATAAAATTCCAAAACATGGTATAAGGAGCATTAGCAGCAGAAAACACCTGCTTTGACCTGGTGCAAAATCGGACCACAGCCTGAACCACAAAAGGGAGCCCAGCCCAGAGTAACACCTGAAGGGCAACAGATGCCATGGAGACACTGAACATGCGGGCCGGACACCCAAGAGGGCCACACCATCCACCCCTGTCACCCCCAGAACCTCCCCCCGGACACCCACCGCCCCCTCAGACAAACACTGAGGCAACGCAGACAAAGACAGTGACCCCAGAAAATGCACCAACCTCACAGACCCAACACCAGAGAATGTCATTGGCCACTACAAGCTCAAAGGGACAACCCACCTCCGCATCCTGACCACCATTGGCCACCGGCTGATGGTACCAACACAGCGGACAACCAACAGCCCACTTCAGACAAAGCTGCTGGCCGTAATGCACCTATTGGCCTTTGGTACCCTCCAACCAACAACCACTCTAGTCGGCGGAGTCACACAGCAAGCCTAATCCAAGTCCCTCACAACGGTCATGGATGACACATTCAGCTTGGTACCCCACTATCTATACTTCCCACACACTGCACAGGAACAGCCGGAGACGAAGCAAGGCATTTACGCCACAGCTGCCTTCCCGCACGTGTCAGGGGGCAAGTGACTGCACGCATCACCCACTTGTGCCCCGTGGCAACACTGCACACAATAAGCACAACAGAAAGTGCACATATCACACCAATGTGCAGGCACTAGTGGACTATCGGGGAATCTCCTCCAACGTCGTCGCCAACCCCCCAGGCAGTGTGCATGATTCATACACTTCCGACAGTCCATCATCAATCTGTGCTACCAGAATGGCACCCATGGAAAGGTACTGCTTGTTGGCCAATACCAAATGCACACACCACACACCTCTACTCCACAATCATGCAACTCACAACACAGGAAATGCACACATCACAAACTCAAATACAACATGCACACCCACCAGACACGAAAGCACAACCCACTGTGGGAACATGGCTTAGCCATGTACATTAGCCATCAACGGCATGGCACCTCACCCACACAATAGCAGAATGTCGGATTAGGAGGGGACCAGGCATGTGCGAAGAAGGCCGATAAATGAGAATGTACACAATGTCAAGTGTGACATGCATGTGAGGGCCAGACTGTGGTATGCAGACCACCCACACATATTCATTTGGACCACACCAATGGTGTTTGGAGTGTAATGGACAGTGGACGCAACCATGTCACCCCAGCCAGTGGGGGAGATCAAGAAAATGTAGCTTGTCATGCGCCCCCCCCCGAAAACTTGAGCGGAGTTGTCTGGCCTGGCGTACGCCAGGTCAGCATAGGGGTGTGAATAAAAGGCACGTAACCCTGGGCGTGGTTCTCTTCCGGAATGCCCAACGTCCCTGCACGGGCAGCACCTCTCACCCCACCACAAGGCCATCGCAGTTAGCGGGGTTGCCTGCGATCCTGTGCGCCTGCTGCACCCCGGAACGCTGGCCCCTGAACCAGTCATACCCGCCCCTGCGCACCAAGGCCTCAATGCCCACCTGCCAACCTTGGCGTGTGTCAAAGAGGGCCCTCCACATTCCGGTGCACGCTCCAAGCATGATGCCCTCAACCCTGGCAACCTGCTACGACCATCACGGCCTCCACGAGCAAGGCACACAGTACTCCTTTCTTGTTTACGTACCCTACCGGCTGACACACCGGACTAGTAGATCCACACATTTGAAACTGAGTCTTGATTACACTATGGTAGAGGACGATGTTTATGGCTGACTGAAATCACTATACTCCCTTCAATGTGGTGCCACCAAGTCTGTGCCTAGCATCACAACCACACATGCATGTGGGCCCACATGAACTACTGCCCACGACCTAGGGGGTAGTTTTCATCCTCATGTAGCTGATACTGAATTGGTGGTGGCAAGGAGGCTGTCACTCTTCACTTATCTTTTTTTTGCTTCCGGATAACATCAGGCCTCTGCATCATGCCCTGGAGGACACCTTCCACTGTCCCCCTCAACCCTCCGCCACAATTACCTTTGAAATCGACGAGGACCCGCTCAGTCTGCATGGCCCTACCTGAGTGGACCACAAGTCACAGTCCCGTGGCGGGGTACCTGTGCTGGCCACTGTGAATCCGGGGCCACTAACTCTGTGCTAGTCAGGTCCGGGACCCTTTCTTCTGAGACATTAGATGGCCTCTGAGGCGATGACATTGGGGTCATCGATGGCATGTGTCTGTGCCCTGCGCTGTCCGCTGCCTCTAGCCTCAACAGTGGCACACCAAGGCTTACACATCAAATTGAGTCCTGATCGGCCCAGACGTCACATCACCGCAGGAGGCACATACCACCACCACCACCAGGACCAACTCCAACCACAAACTGACAGTGTCGAAATGGTCATACTGGCAGACTGACGGAGTTTCTCACACTTGTCGTGGATGCCATCTTCTCCCTGATCCCCTGCTCAGCATTCCAGGTGCCACTAACTCAGTGCACCACAAATCAGCGTCCATTACTGCTTTGGCTATGTGCTGTTGAGACCTCACACAGCAATGCCACCTCAGGCAGTGTGGGAGACCTGGGATGACGATGAGGAAGATGACCCCCCCCACACACACACTGCAGCTGCATCAGTAATGTCCAGAAGGGACACAATCCTAGACATTTTCTTCACATGCGCATGCTCAGCTCTAGTGACCCAACCCCAGTGCACTCAAACTCACGGACACTTCTGTTTGTATGTTGGGTGATCTCTGTACTTGCTGCGGCTCCCTCCATGTTGCTCAGCAGTTGAATCTGTTATGCAGGTGTTTTCTGTTTCCAGTGCGCTGCTGTCCACTGTTCAAGTTGTTGCCGGCCACAAGAACTCCGTACCGGCTGGCTTATACTCACCCCACACACATCCAGCACAGGCGTCACTGTACATGTGGCCCTGCCAATAAAGAGGCCGGGCACAGGTGCCCATAACCAGTTCAACATAATGCATGAGGGCCCTGGGCCCTACGACATTACAATGTGCTGGTTAGAGCTTGGACATGTAGCTTTGTCATTACTCAATTAATTCGTAAGGGGAGTGAACTGGGCTGTCGTATGCAGAGCCAACCTGGGTGTGTGACTAATATGTGTGTTGCCCTGGGTGTTGTTCTGGACTGGGAATGTGTGACTCTATGGCAGTGTGTGTCTCCTTTGTGGGGTGTAGGTGGTCCCTGAAGGGTAATAAACACCTGCGCATGTGGTCTAGTTTGCCTTACATGGGTTTGGACCACACCTGCACTTGTTCGGCCACTTCCTTTCGGCGTTCTGACATCTGCTATTGGGTTGCCATGTGTGGGTCAGTGAAGTGTTTTGGGCCTGCCGTGCTTGTGGTTGCTTCATGCTGTGTGGTCTGTTGCAGGGCCTGGGTTCTCCTCTAAGTAGCTTAGCCCTTGTCCTGGTGGTGGGTTGCATGGGATGTCCATGGGCTGTTGTAGTGCGTCTGTGTCGAGGGGTGGTGGTCCTCTCCGACATCAGTGATGTGTGGTCTTCTGTGCTCTGCTGGAGGGGTCGTGCTTGCCTCTGCAATGTGAAGGGGAGATGCATGTTGACATTGTGTTGACATGTATGTTGGTGCATTGTCCTTGTTTACATGCAGACTGTATTACAATGTACATTATTACTGTTTTGAAGGTGCTGGATTTAGATGCGTGACAGTGTACATTTGGACTACATGACGGATGTGAGGTTGTACACTCACATTTCCATTTCACAGTTTCCAGCTGTCAGATGTAGTTGGCCTGTTTCTGAGCCTGTCCTGAACAAGTTGTGTCCTCAGGAACTGCAGTGTCGGAGTTGCATATTTTACCACATTGTCGTCAATGTGGATGTGCTGTTTTTGCTATATGTGTGTGCTGCAGTGTGCCATTGGGATGAGGGACATGATACAGGGTCATTGAGGGTGTGCAGTGTGCTACACATCGTTTGAATGTTTGCCATTCTGCCATGTCCCTCCAATCTCTGGTCTTTACTCACCCTTTTGATGATCTGTCGGGTCCTCCCAAGCTGTGTCCGCATTCCCGACTCCTTTCTCCATCTCCACACTGTTGACTGTGGCCTCCGTTTCCTCCAGCTACTATTGTGGCGCAGGACTCCCACCTTCTGTCACCGTTGCTGCCTTCCTTATGACCCTGAAACCGGTATTGCTTTGTTCGCCCTAAGTTTGTAGGGTATGCCCAGACTTGGGTCACTTGCTTACTCTGCCACTAGATTCAAGATAGCCTGACTGATGAGGGTAATGAACCTGAAACCAGTCCCAGGATGCTTATTTCCAGTCCAGGGAAGACATGGCTTGGTAGTCCGGGCTTGCCTGTTCCCATGAGGCACAGGGTCAGACTGATTTGCATATGGCATGTCTGAACTAGGGTGGTGGAGTGAGCTAAAGAATGATGATGGATTAAACCCAGATCAGTTGACTGGGGGTAAGTGTTTGATTAGCTCAAACACTCCATCCATCATCCCCTTTGGTATTATTTTGTTCACCCTAAGTTGGCAGGGTATGCCCAGACGTGGGTCCCTTGCTCACTCTGCCACTGGATTCAAGATAGCCTGGCTGGTGAGGGTTATGAACCCGAAACCGGTCCAAGGATGCTTGTTTCCGGTCCAGGGAAGACATGGCTTGGCAGTTTGGGCCGAACTGTTCCCATGAGGCACAGTGTCAGACTGATTTGCATAAGGTCATGTCTGAACTGGGGTGGTGGAGTGAGCTAAAGAATGATGATGGATTAAACCCAGATCAGTTGACTGGGGGTGAGTGTTTGATTTGCTCAAACGCTCCGTCCATCATCCCCTTTGGTATTGCTTTGTTCGCCCTAAGTTGGCAGGGTATGCCCAGACCTGGGTCCCTTGCTCACACTGCCACTGGATTCAGGATAGCCTGGCTAATGAGGGTTATGAACCCAAAACCGGTCTCAGGATGCTTGTTTCCAGTCCAGGCAAGACATGGCTTGGCAGTTCGGGCAGGACTGTTCCCTTGAGGTACAGGGTCAGACTGATTGTATATGGTCATGTCTGAACTGGGGTGATGGAGTTAGCTAAAGAATAATAATGGATTAAACCCAGATCAGTTGACTGGGGGTGAATGTTTGATTTGCTCAAACGCTCAGTCCATCATCCCCTTTGGTATCGCATTGTTCGCCCTAAGTTGGCAGGGTATGCTCAAAAGTGGGTCCCTTGCTCACTCTGCCACTGGATTCAAGCTAGCCTGGCTGATGAGGATTATGAACCCGAAACCGGTCCCAGGATGCTTGTTTCCGGTCCAGGGAAGACATGGCTTGGCAGTTCAGGCTGGACAGTTCCCATGAGGCACAGGGTCAGACTGATTTGTGTTGCGAAGAAGACTCTGCCAAGCTGTGAGTTCAACGGGCTTTAATGAAGATACAGGTACAGGAATACAAGTTATCTCTAACCTGCCTCAGCAACCGCCAGGATAGGAATGCAGAACACAGAATGAACTCACCCTAACACTCTAGGAGAAGCATGCAATGATGTCAAATGGAATATTAGGCACAACAATTTGCATATGGTCATGTCTGAACTGGGGTGGTGGAGTGAGCTAAAGAATGATGATGGATTAAACCCCGATCAGGTGACTGGAGGTGAGTGTTTGATTTGCTCAAACGCTCCATCCAACATCCACTTTGGTATCGCCTTCCTGTTGGCAGTGGCTTAGTGCCTGCTTTAGATTTTCACATCATGCCAGCGCCTCTTGGCCTCCTCGACACTCCGACTGCATTCCCGGTAGTCTAATTGTGGGTCAGTTGATGGTCGTGTTCTGTCACCTCCGTGACACTGATTTTGTGTTTCTGTGGACTGCACCCCATCTCTTCTCCCTGGCCTTCCTTGACCCCGTTGTACCTTGCGGGTGTTCTGTTGGGCCTGTGAAGTTTGGGTTGGCCTCTGCGCTGGGTCAGGGTGCATCCATGTTGCTACGCACTTTGAATTATTTCTGGTGTGTTGTTTTTGTAGTTTTTATAGTGCATTTTCCCACCAGACACGTGGGATTTGCAGGCCTGCCACTGGTTTATACTGCTTTTTGTATTCCCATTGGCCTCATCGCCGCTTTTTGGGGGTTCGTGTTTCGCATTTTTGCGGCGTGGCGTTGATTTTAATGTGGTCAGTTGACGTGTTATCTGGAGACTATCGCATGGTACCGTCGTGTTGTGAATACTTAGTTAACACGATAGAATGCTATGTTGAAAGTTGCGTTAAGTAACTTTTGCGATGGTTATCACACGTTCTTGAGAATATGCCCTAAAGTCTTAGAATTCTTCTATTCCAGGTGGATAAAAAAACACTGCTCTGTTATTGATGCTATGAGCTAGTTTTTTGTAATGGAGAATACTTTGGAGTCACTTCAACTCAGCAAAACTTTATTCAGCTATGATTTAGCCATGAAAGTAAAACATTTCGATACAAGAAAAATTAGATATAAATTACTAAACCATCTTAAAATCATTGCATTCATCATTTATTTCCAATGAATTCAGCTCCAAAATACAGGTGCCTTCTCCATAAACGTTTCTAAAAGCATAAGGAATACAATTAATTAGAACTATTGATTCAAAAGCAAGCTGTTGCATGAGGGGCATGGCAGTTTTATGTTTTTGGATTTCATGACCTCGGTATATGGGAACAAATAAACAGGTAGATGCATCAAGCATTTTTGCGAGCGCAAGCGGTGCGAATCGCAAAATTCGGCCGTTTGCGCCCGCAAAAATGGCATTTGAGATGCATCAAGGGTTCATGCACTTGCAATTTAAGAATTCGCAAATAATTGTGAGTTCTCAAATTGCGAATGCATTTAAAGAATCGCAATTTGCGATTCCTTAAATGCAATGCATGAACCATTCCAAGATTGCGAATTCGCAATCTGGGGCCGCTATTTACAGCGAAGTCATACTACGTGGTAAATAGTAAAAACTTAGAAATATGCACTTTAGTGCATTTTTCTAAGTTGTATGTTACACACACACATGTCCTTGGGACACTGTGTGTGCGCAACACCAGTGAACATGACCATTTCAGGGGTGCAACAGGGTGTCCTTTGGACACCCTGGCACCCTTGAAATTGCGGCACATTTGCGATTCACTAATTGCTAATCGCAAATAAGGAACGACTCCCCATTCATTCCTATGGGCCTTTAGGCCCATAGGAATGAATGGGAAAGCCATTCCTTATTTGCAATTAGTGAATCGCACATAAGGAATCAGTAGAAATCGCAAATAATATTGCGTTTCCTACATGCATCCCGTTTTGCGAGTCTTTAATAGCGATTCCATAAAATTCGCTATTAAGGACTCCCAAAACATAACTTTGATGCATCTGGGGGAAAGTGTTTTCGTATGGCCCTATAAGTTGTGCAAAGCAGCAAAAGATGTGACGTGCCTTGTGCTGAAACATTATCACAAGCACACTTTGGAAGGAGTGTGAGTCATGAACCACACATAGGGCTTGCTAGTAAAAACTGCAAACTATTGAGTCTTAATAAAATCTGTACTGTGCATTTCGAATAAATAATAGAGAGTTCTCTGTATAGCTGAATGGCTTATTATCACTAACTTTGAACTTTCGTTTTTTTACTCATAATCAATCATAATGATTATTAAACTGATATTTAACTCTATCCTAAGTTTTGATATCTACACACTCGGAATTTTCAAATAATTCAGTGTTCCCCCAGGTAACAAGCATGTTTGATATAAAATAGCGAGAATATTATCCAACAGCATACAATCTTTAATCACTGCTCTTGCAAAGCCTGTTTCTCTTTTAACAGAAATCAGGAGACTCAACACAGAAGGCTGAATTTTTATTTGATATCTAGAGAGAGAGTACCCCACTATCACCAGGGAACAGGGTACGGTGACAACCAGTCAGAGAAAGATCCCTGGATATATACTATCGTATGGACTTGCTATATTTCCATACCCTATCTGTCTAAGCATTCATACACTCTTACTCCCGCAAGGACAGACAAATCAATCACAGTAATGGTGAAAGGTTAATTTCCACACTAAAATTGAACGTTCACAGTCTCTTTAATAAAAAAGATAAAGAAAGATCTACACAAAATGACGAATTAAAATTTCAAAGAACAATCTTTGAACATGTACAATAAAAAAACAAATATTCATAACAGTTCATTACATACATTAGGCATGCACGATTTCATTAGTTGAATTAATACACAAGAAAAGAAAAAACATTAAAAGCAAATATAGCAAGTCCATACGATAGTGTATACCAGGGGATCTTTCTCTGACTGAAATTTTATTAGGTCTTCCATATAGCACAATCCGTTTTCATACGGCAGTATTGCGGGACTGTTAGCCATCTGCATACAAAATGATTCTCCTAGTTCTGGAATGCATCAGAATTTGAGTACCCCCATATCCCTGCTCCATAAAAAAACACAGAACTACATTTGCTCTTGTAAATTTCTAAGTTATTCTTAACTGTTTTTGGCATAACCAATTCATACACAAATCAATATACAGCCTCCATGAATCTCAAACATTGTTGCACTTTTATCTTAAGTAATGTCTCGAACTTACAGAGGAGTCAAATGGTACACCTTATTATGCAAAGTGCATCACTTTACCACAAATGTATTTTCAATTAAATATGACCTGACTTTAGTTTTTAGGTACCCCTGTAATAATAATTAACTTGGTTAAGTTGGTGTTAAGATGGGAGTCCCTCATGAAGTGTGTAAATTCATCTAGAAGAACTTAGAGAGTGTTTGACATTCTTGATACAAGAACAGCATCGCCCGCATACAGTAAAACCAGTAAGCACATTTCCCCAGTTGTGGCATGACTCTCTGCTTACTTATTACATTTCTCTCCAAGCCATTTGTGTAAATGGTGAATAGAAAGATTGCCTTAATGCACCCCAGATGCACCCCACTTGTCAATCTTATTTCCTCCATATACAATCCGTTATACACTATGAGAACCCTAACAGTAACATTCTTTTGTAGTTGTCATATCAAAAAGTTTTTTCAGCTCCTATATTTTCCAGGTCCAGCCAAATTTTGGAGAGGTTAACTGTCAAAGGAGCTAGTTAGATCCATCTATGACATATGGATCACCCCTGTTTGGTTTTGACATATTTCCCAATAATTAGGTATAAATGATGGTTCTACTGTCCCCACAAATTGTTTGACAAGTAGTATTGACTATCTGAGAAGACTGAATTTTCCTCCGCCCAGGACACCAGCCATGGCAATAAAACCCCACCCAAGATTTTTACGGTTGGGGTTGTGGCCAAGTCTCTGACCATGATGGCCACGTAGGCTTGTAGCTCTGCCACTGTTTCCTGACTCCACGCCGATACTGGCGCCCATGGCAGGGTCCCCATGATCCAGAATATTGAGGGTGATGTGGGAGGTGATGGTGCAGCCTACGGTGTAGGACGTTGCCTGGTTGTGACCCGTGGCGCGGATCGGCACCGAGCTGTGAAGGCGAGGATCGCTGCAGTCTACAAAGCTGGGTGGAGCCGGGAGCTTGAGTTGTGCTCCAGTCGGATCCGGAGTGTAGACTGCAAGGGCCACCCAGTGGCGTGGATGTGTGGCAGCAGATGTTAGGTGAGCGGTTGCAGTGAGGGTTTGTGGTGGACAGGTGACGCGTTTTGGGGCACAGGTTTTCCCCGGAATCGCCACGGTGTCAGGTACCGCCGGCGGGCTTGGGGACCGGCCGCCCGGCTGGGAACTGTGACGCCCACCAGGAATACCCCTGGTGTGGCCCCAGGCCCAGAATTGACTGAGGCGGCTGGACTTACCCCCCTTCCCCCAGCACACAGTTGCAGGCCTGAGGTGCGCTGTAGGGCCCGACTGGATCGAAGATTGCTGCGCCACACAGGCGCGCCGACAGGTGGTCTGGCGCATGAGACATCTACATGCACTTCCAAGAGCACTGGCGATCCTTCCCTCAAATGTCCAACATGCGCAACTGGGATGGTGTGCACTTAGCGGGTAGCCGCCATATCCTTGACCAAGGCATCCACTGCAAAAACTGCGAGGCAGTGAAGAGTTTGGGATACCACGTAGGATACGCCTCGTGGTAACTGCACAGTTGTACTACATCTGCTGGTGTGTACATAGAGACACACTCAAATGGAGGGCTTAGGTGCACTTGAGCCTGGGCCTGGGCTCCCCCATAACTGCCCACCATATCAACGGAGTGGGGCATGGGGCTCAAAGACCCCAAATAAAGCTCCCTGCCCTTCAAACCGCTGGCTACCAGTATTGCGCCACCACAGACCAGCATGGCGGAAGGAGGTGAGATGCACACCGCGGAGGTCACTGCTGCTGAAACTGAGAGCTGGCTTCAGGACACTGGACAATCGTTTTGATGCCCTGGATAAGAGGCTAGAATATATGGGGGGCTCGATTGGACCAGCAAGAAGGGCGATTGTCAACAGCGGAGGGCAGAATCTCCGATCTGGAAAATGGCGCGGCCCAGATAACCAAGAGATGTGAACAGCAGGAAAAACTTCTCAAGGCTGTCGCCATTAAGAATGAAGATTTTGAAGCGTGAGGGTGTAGGACCAACTTTTGCACCAAGGGTGTGCCCAAATCCACCAATACCGGGCGGCTTGACCACTTTGCTGAAAAGCTGTTCAAAGACCTATTTGGGGGTGAGTCCTTCACATCAACCTTTGTGGTCGAATGTGCACATAATACCTTGGGGCCACGGCTCTACTCCGGCTGCCCACCGAGGCCACTCATAGCATGCTTCCAGAATTTCAGAGTCAGGAACACAGCTTAACGGTTGGACGGGAAAAGGGCCATCTTAAGTGACAGGGGTCGGTCATCTCCCTGTATCCAGACTTCACTGCTATGGTGCAGGAAGCACGCAGGAAGTACGCAGGGGTAAAGCCCACGAAAGATGGGGCTACAGTACGGAATGTTGTATCCAGCGAGACTGAAGGTCAACGTTGATGGATGGTCCGAGTGTTTGACTCGCCCCATGAAGCCCAAGAATTCAACCAGAAATACTCCAATGCTGGGAAGAAAAAAGGTGCCCCGTCGCCGCAGCGGTCACATGACATTCCAAACACAGGCTTCAGTGCTGATCTATTCACGGCCAGTTAGGCCCACAGTACTCCTACTCTAGCGAGACGAGCCAGAGCTGATTTGTATATAATAGCTGCACCACTGGGAACCAGTGCCTGGATGCATTGGGACACATCCATGGACAACTGACAATACTAATCACAGGCACACGTGCCGGGATGCACCTGTTTAAGTTTTTGTGGGTACATGCTACACTTAGTTTTTGTGTATATCAGTCTTTCATGCTGGTTATAGTCTGGGATTTCCCCCTAGAGATGGGTAAGGGGAGGGGTATGGGTAGATAGGCTAATTTTCGTAATTTGGGTTCTTTACAGTTGCCATTTGCAGTGCAGTCATGGATGGCCAGGTGCCTGGGTGATGAAAATGCCAGATACAGATCATGGTTAATAAGGTAAACGCAGAGGCCAGTTTGGTTATGATGTATCGGACTGTTAGGGGGTTAAATAATACTCACAAATGCAAACAGGTAACTAAGGGGTCCATTGGGATGAAGGGCGGATCCACGCTACATCCTCCCCCGCACGCCACCCATTTCCGCCCAAAAGAACTGTTGTATGGCTGCACACCTAAGTAAGAAAGTTTAAATTAAATAAACCAATGTACTAGAATTTTTTAGTTGGTTTTGAGGAAATTGCGTGCTACTACCTGTTTATGAGAAAAGACCCTGTAATTTCTCAATGAATTAAAGTGCAAAGGTAGACCGTGGGGTGCCCACAGTAAAGGGAGAGCACAGCTATTGGACTAGATAAGTTTCAAGTAAAAGTTTTCTCAATTAGTCTCAAGACAAGTAATCTCAAATGCTTTAAAGCAAAATAGTGTTTATCAAATTCAAATCATCCTTTTTTACAAATCACATGAACCCATGCCTACAAACATTAAATGCATGCTAATAGCCATGTATCATTTTTTGCGAGCATTTCAATATGTGATTAAATAAGTAACAAAAGAATGTGCATGAATATCTGAAAATTCGTTAACATTCTTGACTTTTAAAAATCCCAATGCATTTCGGGTTCATGAGCGGAACCCTTCGTCAGGGAAAAATCAATTCTGTAAGATGATGATATCTTCAATTGTTGATCCAATCCACAGTAATCTATAACACAACAAACGCAGTAAGCCTACTGCATCCAATGAAATAGGATTTTCACTCTAAAATTAAAATTAAGTGGATACTAATGCAAAGTAGCGTGAGGAAAAGGATAGAAGTCCAAAGAGGTCATGCCCTGGACATCCAAAAAAAGTTGATAAATCCCAACGTTTTAAAATCACCTTCTTCGTGTGTATCATGCGTTTGAAATGTGACTGAGCTATCATGCTCTAGAGTTAAAGTTAACCAATAAGTTGTGAGAGAACGTGAAAAAAAGCTTGCCTTGTAAAGTAACTGTGGTTCGTAACATAAGCAACGGAGGTAAGGACTATGTGGTTCCAGACTGGTCACAGAAAATCTATAGGACGTAAAGGTAACTGTATTCAATGTCTTGAACTGAAATAATAAGTGCTATAAAAAAAGTAAGCCTGGAGCCGGCTCTCACCTACATCAAGGGAGAACTTGCGCCCGTCGATACTCAGGACGAAAGCTTTGTGTGAGTATTAGTATTAGTATGGCAGGGGTACTGCGGCGGATGGGAAGAGCGCCCACTGCATTTCCGCCATGTCGACAAGTCGACCGGGCAGAAAAGGGTTTAATATGGTGGCGGTGTCTGCTAGACACCACCATCCATATTAGCATGGAAGCGGGAACAAGCCTTTCTGTGACAGCGTAGCCACCACGGAAAGGCATGAGGAATTTGTTGGGGGCCCCCAGGGTATTGGGGGTCCTATGGTACCCCCTGCATTGTCTTGGACATGGTGGCAGGCACCTCACGGTCCCTGTCACCTTGTGCATCACAATGCACACAGTGCATTCCCGCATTGTGGCGGGCGGTGCTGGAAATGGAGGATGCCACCACCACGGTGGCATCCTAATCACCATTGCAGAACCGCCGCACCACTGGTGGCCCGTCCCAGCACTGCTAGGGTGGCGGATGGACTTAAGTCCGCCCGCCATCCTAATGGGCCCCTAACTATATACAACGCCACCAGGTGGACATTGCCTTTCTACAGGAGAGTGGATAACAAGTATTGGTTGTAGGGCAAATGCACAGCTATAGTTATCTGTGTTAATGGAACAGTTTAGTTTGTTTGTTGGTGCTCCAAAGGTGGCGTTGAGGGTCCCACAACGTCGAATTACATAAGTTAGAAGTGAGGCTAGTGGATCACTAGCTTCATCCCTTTAGGCACACAATGACTTCGTCTTTTTACTAGAAAAAGGCTTCCACACGGTTTGTCAATTAGTTCATTTCGTTGTTTTATTCTTTATATTGAATTCCCTGTATTTTGTTTTTGATCATAGTGTTCAATTTGTAGTTACATCTTTAACTTCAGACAGTGTCTTATGGCCAAATCCGATGCATTTCGGGCATTACTGGATGCCCTTCGTCAGGGAACAGACACTATAAAAATATATATATAAACAATGCATTAGGGTATTGTTTCGTTGTTACTCCTTCAACATAATGCGTAATACATATGAAAAAACAACTTTGGACCAATAATAGTATGCATCAAAAAACATCCAATGCGCTTGTTATTGTTGAATCGTTAGCGCTAACCCTAAAAACATAAGGTTCCTAAAAGAGTTCATGGGTATGTAAAAGAAAACGTTGTGTCACTTACATGTCTTTCATGAAGATATAGGTACGAATCTGTGAAAAGAATGGGCAGGAAGTTCGGTATAGGTGTTCTATGGGTTCGTATATCATGAGAATTAAATGGTGGTTAAGAGGCAGGGAGGTTTGTTTACTGACCTTAGAATGGGAATTGTAGCGTGTTGGTGTCCTGGCTTCTTTACTGACGCCGGCGTAGAGCAATTCTCGCCGCGTTTTTAGGATTCAAAAAGAGTTGCGGTCACATGGTCATGGATCTGGAAAACAGACTATCAGCCTGATTCATCAAAGGTAATTGCGCTCGCAAAGGGCCAGATTCTGAGAATCTGGCCCTTTGCGAGTGCGATTTTTGCATTTGGGATTCATCATCCCAAATGCAAAAATCGGTAATAGCGAATTCGCAAATTTGCGAGGAATTACATTTAAGGAATCTCTACTTGAGATTCCTTAAATGGAATTCATCATCCATTTTCAAATTGCGAAATCGCAATTTCGGGCCGCTACATACCGCGAGGTCAAACCTCGTGGTAAATAGCGAAAACTCAGAAAAATGCTTTTAAAAGCATTTTTCAGAGTTGCATGTTGCACACACACATGTCCTTTGGACATGTGTGTGCACAACATCTGTTTAAATTAGCATTAAAGGGGTGCTACAGGGTGTCCTCTGGACTCCCCTGGCACCCTTTAAATCGCTATCTTATTTGCTATTAGCTAATTGCTAATCGCAAATAAGGAATACTCCCCATTCATTCCTATGGGCCTTGGCCCACAGGAATGAATGGGGAATATTCCTCATTTGCGATTAGCAATTTGCTAATCGCAAATAAGGAATAAGTAGGAATCGCATTTTTTTTTTATTTTCCTACATGAATCCCGTTTTGCGGGCCTGTAATAGCGATTCCTTATGAATCTCTATTAGAGACTCGCAAAACGGGTCTTGCATGAATCAGGCTGTATGTCTATCGGAGGGGTGCATCGAAATGCTCTGAATCATTTGGCAATAGCTCGAATTATGCGTATGAGTGAGGCGCATCCTACCAAAAATTAGAATGTCGGGGATGGATGTGTTGAATAAAATTAAAGGTGGAAATAAAAATGAATTTTAAAAAATGAAAATGTATCCCTGTGGGGATTTGAACCCCTAGGTCATGATTGTCCCTATGTTTGCCCTATGTCGGTGAGCTATCGGGTGTGTTGAAACAAGGGGAGGGAAAGTACCCTCAATGTGTGTCAGTGGATTGGGTTAACCATGATGCATATCAACATTGGGTGGGTGTAAATAAACAATATCTCATATTGTATCTGTGTGAACCATCACAGTAATTACAATCTAGTCCTTGGAGCAATCCTAAAGATAGCATGCCAGTTCAATCCTATCATTTAAGCCAAAAGGCTTATGTGTAGAAAGTCTTTGAATCCAAGAATTTTCTCGTCTTAGTAGATGTTTAGTATTGTCTCGTCCTTCTAGTTTTTGCACAGTTTCTAAGATGATGAATTTAATTTGGGAAATAATATGTTGTTCTTCCACAAAGTGAGCCAATAAGGATGATTTTGTGTTCTTTAATCGAATGTTCGATTTGTGTTCAGTCAGTCGTACTTTCATGCGTCGTTCCGTTTTTCCCACATATAGGTTTCCACAGGACGCTAGCCTGAATGATTCAACGATCTCGCAAACCCACCTATATACTTGAATTAATCAGGCAGGATCAGGAGCGTATAACTGGCACTGTTAGGATTCTAGACAAGGTACTTAGGTACTACAAAACATTATACACCTACAAAAGCACCAACACCCCCCTGGACAGCAGTGATTACCTTGATGAGGTTTGACTGGTCTGGTTGGAAAAGGAGTTCCTGACTGAACCCTGCATGGAAGATGAGGTGACTGAGGCTATTAGAGCACTGGACGGTTCCAAGGAACCAGGGCTTGACGGGTTGACTTGTACCAGGAGGCAATAGAGACAGGAGAGCTCCCACCCACATTGCCGGAGGCAGTCATAATCTTATTGCCCAATCCTGGAAAGGTTGTCCAGAAATGTGGCTCCTACCGACCTCTTTCCCTCGTAAATTTTGACAATAAAATATTAGCTAAGATATTAGCCACCAGGTTAGCATTAATCGTGGAAAAGTTTTTACTTGTGCAGCATAACAATTAACTCAAACTAATGTTCCACGTTCCCACAGCATGTGTATCCTGAAATTCAAAGCCATAGAAATAACCACTGTTCATAAACTCAGTATCTTGTGCACATTACAGAAATACATAGGTTTCATTCACACCTATTTTTCATTCTTTATATTTTACCATGTGAATTTGAATTTCTTGTGGTTTTGGAAAACCTATCAAACGCTATATACCCTGGTAACCAGAATGCTCTGATAATGTAACGGTATATTGCTTTTTTAAAACTGGGTAGCCAAATTTATCAAACTCTGACTCACAACTCTATTGGCAGCTATCAAAACAATATTTTTTTTACATGGAATCGGAGCATGAAGGTTCCCTAGGCAAATTCAAACATCCTCGCGCCAGAGAAAGAGGTTGCCACCCTGCCAATGGCCTAATGGAAGAGCAAGGTTTAGAGTTTTTTAATGAAATTATAGGATTGTAGGGGGTATTGATGTTCCTAGGCTTTGGGAGCTAGGTATGAGAAAGCAGTCTCTGCCATGTCTGGATCTACAAATGTGAATAACATGGGCAAGTAGGAGGCTGGCTGATCAGAGATTTCTGGTCAGTGTGTTTAAGCTGATGTGACTGTTCAGAAATGGAAAGTCTAGATTTTGAAGGGCTTTGTAACCATAAGCAAAGAGTGTGATGAGTGTGCAAATGTGAACTGGGAGTCAGCTGTGGTCTCTGAGATGTTTGAAGAGATGAGTGATGTGTGGGAGATTAAGCATGAGTCTGACTGCAGTGGTTTGGATAACCTGAAGTCTCTTGGTGAGCCCTGTGGTGAATCCGATGTAGAGTGCATTCCCATAGTCCAGTTTGTTTGTGATAAGGGCTTGTGTAAGGGCACTTCTGGAGTTGAGCTGGAGCCAAGTGAAGATGTTTCTGAGGAGTTTGAGGGTGTGGAAGCAGGAGGAGGCAATCAAGTTGAGCTGGTTGGTCAGTGATATTTGATTTTCAATTACTATCCTTAGGTTCCTGAGTTAGTTCGGCAGGTTGTGTTTGTCCTAGTTTGTATGACCACCAGGCTGCAGCCAGGAGCGAGATGTCTTTTCCAAAGAGTAATAACAGCCAACTTTTCCACGCTGTCCAGTTTATGGAATGACCAAGGTGTAACATGTGTTGTCAATTGTCTCAACAAAACAGATTTCTATCCTTTCTGAAGTTAAAACCATGATACATTATTAGTCTTGAAAGTGGTTTAAATATTTACAGCTAGTGAAGATTTGTAAAACACATTATCCTGGAGAATTCCATCTTGAACTTAATCCAGTTTTCTCTGAAGTAATAGTATTTCTGAGCAATATACTGTCAATGTGATAATACTATTTCGGAGTTGAATATACTAGAATTAGATTGATTGAAATAACAGCTACAAGTTTATATCAAAAGAGATAGAATTAGTGGTGCAATGGCAGCATTTAAGCATTTGCTAAAACCGGTGCAATTTCACATTCAGACACTTCCGACTTGAGTTAGGAATTATTATACCCCCACAGCGGCTCTTTAAACAGGCAATTCTTCTAAAGGTCCAAGTTGTAGTTGGTCCATTTGCTATTTATTAATCACATATGTTCACTTCATGTAAAGATCTTTTGAACATTTAGGAGGAGATCTTCACTTATAATAATCAATTAGGCACTCCAGTTATAACCCATTGCTGGTTTATCTAATTTTTGGGTCTCAAATTGAAATAGCTCTCCCATCTCAGCAAAAGCTTGCTCATTCCTGGCAGCACAGAAGTACTCCATCAAGTGCTCAAGACTGATAGTGGATTCTCTCCAGGGTTCCATTGTGTGCAAGCAATCACATTAGGGAAATGCATGTTAACATGTGTACAAGTGAAAGGGCAACCATGGATTACTTTTTGAAAACAGTGAGTTCCATTATAAAATTGCCTCGCATAGGCTTTCCCATGCTTCAGTTCCTATTGATGATTATATATTAGCGTTATGTTTTCTCTTAATCATGTGGTTCTTTTTTATCCTATAATAGAAAGAAATTCAATAAAATAAAGAAAAAAATTTGTGCTCTGGCTACAGCTGTTCTGGAGAGAGAAAAATGTACTAAAGTCAATGGAAGATTATAGCGCTAACAGAACTTTATAGAACCAAGCAAAATCATGATCCCTTAGATCGAAGAGAAATTAGTTGTATAGACTCAGAACAAAAAGACATCTCTTCTGAATGGGAAAATAAGACTAAATATCCCTGAGAATGCATAAGTCCATAAAATACCATGTGCACATATCATCAACAAAGTATCCTTAAAATATGAGGGTAAATAGTCTGTTTTAAAACAGTTACCTATTTTTCCTTTTCTTTTGCAACTGAAGTATCTGTCTAATTTTCATTGCAACTATTTATTAAACACCTGTGTTGCTCTTCAATCAAACAGCAGTGGGGTATGTATGGACTTCTGCTAACTCTGGGGCATATTCTCAAGGACTTATCGCTGAGTTATCGGCACCTTATCACAGCCAAAGTGGCGATACATTTATCGCCCCATTCACAAGCTGGTGCTAACAGCCGATAACACCAGTTTTCCTGCGATAGCAGTAGCAAAAAAACATCCCCACAGGTGATACCTGCAATTATTACTAATGAGATGCCGAGTAGGCCTTCAAGTGCAAAAAGCCACGACAACACCACTTCGCAACATTCCCAACGACGAGCCAGATCGGCGATAAGATCACAAAACAGGCGATAAGGTGTGTTAGCAGCAGGAATTTAACACCTGCTCTTACCTGGTGTAAAGTCAGATGACAGCCTGCACCTGAAAAGGGAGGCTAGCCAAGAGCCACACCTGAAGAACAACATATGCTATGGAGCCAGGAATAATGCAGCTTGGACACCCAAAAGGGCCACAACACCCACCCCCACCACCCCCAGGCCCCCCCACCGTGCCCTACCCCGGGCACCCCCCACCCGGACAAAGTTATGTCACACCAACCTTACGAAATCATGAAACAATTCAGCTGATGTTGCACAATAACAACGCCTAAAAATTCATGTGTGGTCAGAAAAAGGAGAATCACTCATACATCTTTGAATTACTAAACAAAACCTTTCATTCAAATAAAACTAAAAACAACGATTTTGAAGAATCATAGCGGGTCTTCTCTGGACAATCTGTAAGTCACAGCCTGCAAGGCAAAATTCCAGACCAGATAAGAAGGTGCATCATGTGCTCATCAAAGGACAGGGAGAGAGAGAAAGAGAAAACAAGAGAAAAATAGAGAAAAGGAGAAAAGAGAGAAAAAGAGAAAGAGAGAAAAAGACAGAAAGAGGGAAAGGGAGAGAGAGAGAGACAGTGAAAGGGGGAGAGGGAGAGACACTGCAGACCCAGGCCTCACTGCTCACCTGCTGCCACCGGTGTGTCTCCAACCACGTGCCGGTATACACTGCAGTCCGCCAGATCCCGTATCTGAATCAGAGTCCGTATTTATTAATGGCAGAATTCATATAATTGTACACGCCATCATCGCTTGCCCACCCCTGCACACACAGGCTGCTGCACCCCAGCCCCTCCCGCCGCCCAGCGATGATTGCCCGCCCCTGCCCACCCAGGCCTCACTGTTCACCTTCCTCCATCGGAGTGTCTCCAAGAGGGCCCACCACTTGCTGGTGCAGGCTCCAAACCCGGGGCCCGCATCCTTGGCAGCCTATACATCATGCAGCCCACACATCGGGACACCAGGTCGCACACTTGATTCTGGGTCTTGATATCAATATAGCAAAGATCAAATGGGTGCACACGGCATCATCACAGGCTGCACACCCACTCAGCCCTTTAGGAGCCTCTAAGGGGGGAGCGACCCATGCACCTGTCTTCAGGCAGGTCGCTCCCTCCCTCACTGCACAACTCCACCAGTGGGAGGGTGTGTGTCCCTGCTGCTCTCACCACCGCTGCTGCAAGTTTGAGGCTCTGCTGCCTAGGGAGACAAGGAATTGCTGAATTCTTGTCCTTTGCTTCCTTTATTTCCAGTGGTATTGTAATGTACTGCTCCCTCGTGAACTCTCATCCTTTGCCTCCCTCGTTTACAGTGGTGTTGTATTGTACTGTTCCATTGTGAATTTTTGTCCTTTGCTTCTCCGTTTTCAGTCTTATTGTATTTTTATTGCACCCTCGCTATTTTCCCTGTGCCCCCTGTTTTGCCTCTGTAACCCCTGCCTCACCTGTTATCCCAGCTGCTGCGTCCCCTGCGGCCCCACCTTCTGCTCGCCCATTTGCTGCCCCGCTCCCGCCTGCCAGCTGCTCCTCCCTCCCACCTCCCTTTAAAATGGTGACCGCTGCGTAGCCGCACCTTAGGCATGCCAAAGGCGCACCTAAGGCAAGCCCGTCGGCACCAATCCGCGCCTGGATAGCACCCAGTGCCAGACCCCCAGGCCCCTGAGAGTACCAGGACACCTGACGCCGCTACGACACCAGCACCCTCTACGCACTCAACACCAGACTGCTTCCTGGCTGCCCCGAAGCGCACCAAATTACCCTTCTCCTGCAGGACCTGCAGCTTTACCAGTCTCCGAGCTGCCTACCCACCCACCAGGACAGGACTCAACCACCTCAGATGCATACTCCTGAACACCCGCTCCAACGCAAACACGCCATTGAACTCTGCGACCTGCTCTACACATCCTCCCCAGAAGTCGCCTTCCTGACAGAGACCTGAATGAATGCCTCCTCGGCACCCAGCATCACCATAGCCATCCCTGACGGCCATGAGATTACCCACAAATGGAGTAGGAGGCAGAATCACCATCATCCACAAGTCCACCCTCAAGGTCTCGACCAACTCCGATGGCACCCTCAGCACCGCCGAACACCAGCACTTCTAGATCCACACCCCCTGAAGCCCACCCGTAGACCCCACCGACCCTGACGTCACCACTAGCAACCTCAGATGTTGGATCGACGACTGCGCCAACACTCTCGCCGCGATCAAGAAACCCTCCAACAGATGCACCAACAAGAATGCCAGCTGGTTCTCTGTGGACCTCCAGACCTCTAAACAAACCTTCCAAAAACTAGAGAAGAAATGGCACCACGAACAGACACCGGAGAACCACACAGCCCACAAGAACGCCATGCGCCAACACCATCACCTCATCAGATCTGGCAAAAGGACCTCCTTCAAGGACCGCCTCGACAACAATGCACACAACAGCAAAGAGCTCTACAACATTGTGAAGGAACTCTCCAACCCCAGCTCCAACACCAATGACATCCCACAATTACAAGACCTGTGCAACTCCCTTGCCACCTTCTTCTATCGCAAGATCACAGACATCCATGACAGCTTTAACAACCAGAACACCACGACAGCCACCAAAACCTGAGACCCCACGGCCACCACCCACAGTGGCCCCCTGCTCACCTGGATCAAAATCAATGACAACGACACCATCAAAGTCATGAACACCATCCACTCCGGCACCCCGTCGAACCCGTGCCCACGCCAAATCTTCAACAAAGCCAGTGCCACCATCGCACCCTATCTCCGCAAGGCCATCAACATCGAGACTGGGACCTTCCCGGATAGCTGGAAGCATGCCGAGATCAACGCCTTGCTCAGGAAACCCAAGGTAAACCCTAGGGACCTAAAGAACTTCAGTCCCATCGCCCTTCTCCCATTCCCAGTGAACATCAACAAACAGCTGACCCGCTACCTCGAGGAGAACAACATCCTGGACCCATCCCAGTCTGGGTTCCGCAGCAACTACAGCACCGAAACTCCTCCTGGACCTATCAGCCACCTTTGACATGGTCTGCCACCGCCTCCCCACGCACACGCCTCCACAATGCAAGGATCCAAAACAAAGCACTGGACTGAATCACCTCCTTCCTCTCCGGCAGAACCCAGAGCGTCCGTCTCCACCCTTTCCGATCCGAAGCCACAGAGATCATCTGTGGCGTACCTCAAGGATAATCCCTCAGCTCAACATTGTTCAACATCTACATGGCACCGCTCAGCCACCTCACCAGACTGCACGACCTCAACATCACCTCCAACGCCATCGACACACAGCTGATCCTCTCCCTCACCAAGGACCCCCTCACCGCCAAAGCCAATCTCCACGAAGGAATGAAAGCCATCGCCGAATGGATGAAGAACAGCCATCTGAAACTGAACTTGGACAAGATAGAGGTCCTCATCCTCGGCTCCACCCCCTCAGCCTGGGACGACTCCTGGTGGCCGCACAGACACCCACCGACCACACACGCAACCTGGGGTTCATCCTCGAATCAACTCTTTCCATGATCAAGCAAGTCGAGGCCATCTCATCCTCCTGCTTCAACACCCTCCGCATACTCCGCAAGATCTACAGGTGGATCCCCACCGACACAAGAAGAACGTTCACCCAGGCCCTCGTCAGCAGCAGGCTGGACTACGGCAACGCCTCTACCCGGGAACCCCCGCCAAACCGCTGAAATAACTGCAATCCATACAGAACGCCTCTGCCCACATGATCCTCGACACCCCTCGACACAGCCATATCACACCCCACCTGAGAGACCTGCACTGGCAACCCATCAAAAAGAGGATCACCTTCAAGCTCCTCACCCACGCACACAGGGCACTCCACGACACTGGACCAGCATACTTCAACAGAGGTCTCACCTTCTACACCTCGAACCGCCAGCTCCGCTCTGCCGACCGCACCCTCGCTACCATCTCTCGCATCCGAAGAGTGGCCTCCTACCTCGCCGCCAAGACCTGGAACACCCTCCCCATCCTCCTACAGTAGACCCAAGACCTACTAACCTTCAGGAAGCTACTCAAGACCTGACTTTTCAAGCAGTAGCAGCACCCCCCCCCACCCCAGTGCCTTGAGACTCTTAAGGGTGAGTAGTGCGCTCTACAAATGTACTGATTGATTGATCTAACTCTGTGAATCGGGAGGCAACGCCACGTGGCGGTAGGCCCACACTGCCCGCTGGCTCAGGCCTATCCTGCGGTCAAGCAGTGCTCACACAAATCCTTACCAGACCCGACCGCCCGGACAGGGCATCATCATAGGCTGCCCACCTGCTCAGCACTTAAGTTGCCCCTACCTTAGTGCACCGAAAGTCACTGTCTAATGGCGGTAGGCCTGTGACGGCCGCAGTGCGTCTGGTGCCACCAACTCTGTGCAAGGCAAGTCATGGACCCCCTATGATTGAGTATTGTGGTGCGGACGCCATCATGTCACCTCCAGCTGTGGGGGATGCGATGTGGCAGGGCCCTATCCATCAATCAATCAAGGCATTTGTATGGCGCACTACTCACCCGGATGGTCTCAAGGCGCTTGGGGGAAGGGGGGTCTGCTATTGCTCGAACAGCCAGGTCTTGAGTTGTCTCCTGAAGGCGAGATGGTCCTGGGTCAGCCAGAGGTGGGTGGAGAGGGAGTTCCACCTCTTGGCCGCCAGGTAGGAGAAGGATCTTCCTCCAGCGGTGGCTCTTCGGATGCGTGGTACAGCGGCGAGGGCGAGGCTTTTCGAACGTAGCTGGCGGGTGGGCGTGTAAAAGGTCAAGCGGTCGTTGAGGTACTTGGGGCCCTGGTCGTGGAGGGACTTGTGTGCATGGGTGAGGAGTCTGAACGTGATTCTCTTGCTGACGGTGAGCCAGTGCAGGTCCCTCAGGTGTCCGGAGATGTGGCTGCGTCGGGGGTGTCCAGGATGAGTCGGCGGAGGCGTTCTGGATGCGTTGGAGTCTTTTCTGTAGCTTGGCTGTGGTTCCGGCGTAGAGGGTGTTTCCGTAGTCCAGTCGGCTCGTGACGAGTGCCTGGGTGACCGTCTTCCTGGTTTCGGTCGGGATCCATCGGAAGATCTTACGGAGTGTGCATAGGGTGTTGAAGCATGATGAGGAGACGGCGTTGACTTGTCTGGTCATCGAGAGGGAGGAGTCCAGGATGAAGCCCAGGTTGCGTGCGTGGTCTGCTGGCTTGGGTGCGCTGCCTAGGGCCGGGGGCCACCAGGTGTCGTCCCAGGCGGAGGGCTACGGTCCTAGGATGGGGACTTCCGTCTTGTCTGAGTTCAGTTTCAGGCGGCTGTTCTTCATCCACTCAGCGACGTCTTTCATCCCTTCGTGTAGGCTAGTTCTGGCATTGGCGGGGTCACTGGTGAGGGAGAGGATCAGTTGGGTGTTGTCAGCGTAGGAGATAATGTTGAGGTTGTGTTGGCGTGCGATGGCTGCAAGGGGTCTCATGTAGACGTTGAAGAGGGTGGGGTTGAGTGATGATCCTTGTGATGCGCCGCAGATGACTTTGGTGGCCTCGGATCGAAACGAGGGAGGCGGACTCTCTGTGTTCTTCCGGCGAGGAACGAGATGATCCATTCCAGAGCCTTCTCTTGGACACCTGTGTTGGTGACGCGTTGGACTAGGGTGCGGTGGCAGACAGTGTCAAACCCTGCGGAGCCCCATAGGCCCTCATGCATAAAAAATAACCACATGAATACAGCCAGATAGAGAGTGGAAATGGCATCAAGCACGTGCGCCCAACACTTTTTATTGTTAGGGTCACATGTCCTGTGATGCGTGTGCTGGATGGGTGTGGGTGGATGTGAACCAGCTGTGAGGGAGTGGCTGCGGCATGCTGACAAATAGCAGACAGAATATGCATATGCATAAGTTTTAACAAATCTCTTGGCCCTGGCGTGACAATGAAACTTGGATAAATAATGAAAATAAACATGGATAAACGTTGGAAAAACTTTGGTGAAAGTGAATCTTTTGCGATACTAAGTACATACAGCTGTGCATCTATTTTCATGATTTATTGCTGACAACTAGACCTGTGATCAGCAGATCACTAGAGGGAAGACCTGGGACATGTAGCATTGTGGTTCCCCCTTCTGAGCGTAAGCGGAGTGGGCTGGCCTTGCATATGCCAGTCCAGCGTAAGGGTGTGAACAATGACCACGGGGCTCTGGGCGTGGTTCAGTCCTGGGCTGGAGAAGGAAGTAACTAATGTGTGTGTCTTTGTTGTGGTGTTGGCACCACCTGGACCGCAATCGGCAATGTGTCACTCTGTGACTCAAGTCCCACAACATGAGCTACATGGATGTAAGGGGGAATCACTGACCCTATTCATCCATACTTCCACACTTGAATGATAATGGACATGACACATCTGTTTGAGAATGAATGTTTAATGCCCATTCAGCGGAGTGTTGTCGCTGGAGCAGTACAGGGCCATGCAAAACCCAGTTTACATTGTGGCCCGTGGAGGGCCAGCCAGAGTCATTTAGGGAATAACATGTTCATTGGAAGAGGCAGAGTTCAATCCGCAGTCTGAATGCTGGCTCATTAGTGACCAAACAGAATAAGACAGTCCATGTCCAGGTCCAAGGTGAGTGTCGCAAAGTGTATCAGGGGACAGTGGAGGGTGATGATGCAAAGGGCAGAACAAAGCAGAAACAGGCCATATGGTGGAGATGAATGCTACAGATTTCTTCTTACCAGTAATGCAGATTCATCCTCATCTTTGTCCTTTGCTATTTCATGTGCCTCACATGTGGGTGGTGGTGTTCTGTCTTCAGCACTGTGTGGCAGTGATACCTCAGGGGCCAGATGTGGAATGTCTGCCACACTGTATGGCACCAGATAAGTGAAAGTGTAGATTGTGCACACTCTTATTTTTTTAGTTCAAACTAACAAATTTACTAATTAAAAACAGTATTGCTTGCTACGTGTGACCTGTGTCTGCCCTACATGTGAATTTCAGTGGAAAGGGACCTGGTCCCTGAAAGGCAACCTGGACTCAAACGTTTACATTGGTTTTCCACGCAGCGCAGAAGATTTGATATAATTTGTTGTGCATTCTTTTCAGATTTTCGTCCCTGACGAAGGGACAAAAAGGTCCCGAAATGCATTGGGCTTCGCTTTCTTTGGATTTTGCTTTAGTTTTATTTGATTGAAAAAAAGCAATGTGCAATTAATGATGCTAATTTGAATCTTGATATATTGAGTTATTGTAAAGCAAGCTTTCTCACATGATTACATAATGAAAATTAATATGTATTGCTTTAGCAGTCAAAATTGTTGATGTATTGTAGCAATTTCGGGTAAAAACAGATTCTTGTCAGTATTGATCCCCCTAGGATGTGCACGTTTGAGTCCAGGTTGCCTTTCAGGGACCAGGACCCTTTCCACTGTGTGGCAGCGCAACACTTCAGGGGGCGGAGATGTGGATGGAGTGGTAGCAGCAGCATTCATCAGCGCCAGACCTTGTGGCAGCAATGCCATGAGGAGGGTATTTAGGGCATTGAGGGACCCAGCTACCTCTTGTTGGTGTGCTGCTAAGGCAGCCGCTCTTTCCGCCTGCGTCCACTCCATGATCTCCATTATTCTCCGTATGTCTCCCAACTCCCAGGTGACATCGCTGGAGCCACTCTGGCTAGACAGTTGGAGAGCATGGAGCGGACTGTGGGTGTCCATTAGGGACTGTGAGTGACCCTGATGGGACTCAGACACCCACATATGGCATCTAGTTTGGCTGCCATGCTGTCAAACCCCACCAGCACCTGTACAGCCAGCTTCTCCAGTCACCCCAACACATGGCGTTGGAAGGCCATGTGTTCTTTGTTGGGGTCCTGGGAGGCAGCCGTGGTGGTGGGTTCTGCCTGCTATGTGGTCTGTGCAGGGGGTGGGGTCTCATCGATGCAGCTGGGCTACCCTGCTCCTGGAGGTGGGTTGACGTAGCTGTTAATAAACTGTTGGAGGGCATCAGTGTCATAGGTGTGGTGGTCCTCTTCATGATCAGAGGAGGTTCGCTCTGCTCTGCAGGAGGTGTTGGGTTTCCCTCTGCAATGTGAAAGGGAGATGCAGTTTAACTTTTTGTTCACATGTATGTTGACGCATTGTACATGTTTACATACAGACTGCATGACATGGTGCATTGTGACTGTTTGGGAGGAGCTGCTTATTTGATGGGGACAGAGGACATTTCGACAATATCACAGATGTGTGCTTGTACTTGTACATTATCAACTCGCATTACCCTTCAATGCCAAATGTGATTGGCCAGTTTCTACACACACGCGGCACCAGTTGTTTCCTCTGTTCTATTGTTGATGTGTTGTGCTTTGTACCACATTGTTGTCAATGTTGATGTGCTCTGCATGTTATGTGTGTGTACTGCATTTTGAGGGAGTCGTTTTTCTGCCCCTTATCCTGAGGTTCCGTGACGGTTCCGTGACGGTTCCGTGACGATTTGAACCCGTGTTTTCAAGTTTGTCGGAAATACATAATATTGGTATCAGTGAACCGCAAATGATCCATTTAGCATACCCTGGTGTTTTCGCTACGCTACAAGCAAGAGCACTCCTTTTATTAACACATTTCCGATCTACCCACGGCATCCATCTTAGATCATGGCAGCCATTTTGTGTTTCTTGCCCTCACATACGCAATAACCTCTGATCACTTCATTTCGATTAAGGACACGTAGCCTTAGCCGGAGATTCACCTCTTTCATGACACGTGCACCTTAAACCAGATCACGCTGTAGCTGCATGACTCGACAAAGGTTGCCTCCTCTGCCCGAGGCCAGTCCTGCTAAACTGGTCTTCGTGTCCATTGTCCTGATCATGATTAGGCGGCCGAAGCCGGTAGCCTTGCCCATTTACAACCCACAAGCATCTCTTATCCCGCTTTCCTATCTTCCACACCTGGCTCCGTTCCTTTCTTTCTGAAACTTTATTAGGGGGAGGTAACGAACTTTACGATGAGGCGGTCCGGGTCCTGAATGCAATATTGACAGGGAATTGTGATGAACTAGTGGGAACCCCTCTTCGTAGATGTTTCGTATCAGATTTTATCAACGGTTCCTGTGTACGCCAAATATTTATTGTTTATAACACAAAGGTTTTGGGAATGTACCAACATGTGAAGAATTCGCCTGAAGGCCAAAAACTAGTATATAAGGAGCAACCCACTTTGTACAATTTGAACAGGCTCCTAGATTCTGCCCGTGTGTAGTATCTGTGACTTCTGTGTCCCTGCAGTAATAAACCTTTGGTCTTTGACGCCACCATCGAGAAGCCCGTGTTTCTGTTCATTTGTGCACCAAAGCAGGTGGAACTCCGGGGTCTTTGGGTGTTGTTCCCTGACACCTCTGGACGGAACCAAAAAGTCCAGAACTCCAATTGGCGCCCCACGTGGGGCGACGTCATTCGGTACCGGTCCAAAAGCCTGAAGAGTTCGAGAAGCTTCGTGTGAAGATTCCTGAGGGAGGCGCCCCACTTCATCGATCCCGGCATATCGCAAAAGTGGCCCGAAGTTCTCTTCCACGAGGGTTCCCGTTCAAGACGGCTGCAGTGGGCCGTTGCCTTGACCGTCGCCCTGTCTTGGACCCGAGGTGCAGTCCTTAGTACGGCGAAACGTGACGGGTTTCTCCTTGGTGACGTCTTCAGTGACTCAGTTAAGTATTTAGTGATAGCTAGCTGGTTACTTTGTGAGGATTGTTAAAATCCTTGATTGGTTCTTGGTTTGGTTTGGTTCTTAGTAGGGTTATCACCGGTTGTTCTGGTTACGATAATCTATTTGGTTTGGTTTGGGTATCGATACAACAGTTCGTTTTGGTAGGCCTAAATTCTTGGTTTAAGTGCACATATCTGTCTTGTGTTTTGTTTGTTTTGTGTTCCGGACTGAAAAATGGTAAGTCGGAAAATGTTGTCTTGCTTTGGTTGCAACCGTGACTCACGATTGGAGGACTCCTGTCTGGTTCCTCCGATTGGGACTCCCCTATATGATTTATATTGTAAATTTGGTGTGGGTCCTATATCTTATAATGAGGTATGGGTCAGTTACACTGCGAAGGATGGTGTCCTTAGTTGGCCACTGCATGGTAGTTTTGAACCCGAGATTCTCGACAACTTAGAAGCGAAATTGTTTAGGAAGAAAGCCCGGCCGGCAATGTTTGATTCTTTCCGTTACTGGCGAAAAGAATCCAAACAGAGAGAAATGAAAAGGTTGAAGAAAGAACAAAAAGAACAAGAAGAGTTGACTCTAGAGCAAGCGGCTAAGCAGTTGCAGGCTAACGAGTGTGAGAAAGCCATAGATGTGGCCATTAGAGAGCATAATTTAGCGATTGACAAGTGCTATCCTGTCTTGCCATCGAAAATGGCTAAGATACTGGAGGATTCCGAAAACGATCCTCTGTTGTCTTATCTGTTACGATCACCTCCACCGTATGCACAAGGTGCTACGGCTCCACCTGTCCCGAATGTTCAATTGCCGGTTGCTGGACAACCTGGTGTTCTTGCTCCTGTCCCTCAGAATCAAGTTCCCGTACCTCCTGTGATGAATGTGAATGTTCCTACAGCTCCTCCTCTTCCTGAACTGCCAACTTCTATACCTACATCTGTGTCACTTGTACCTTCTGTTCCACAAACTATTTTTCTCGATACTCCTACTGTTCCGTTATCTATTCCTACCTCTACTGCGTTCTCTACGTCTGCGAGTGTGTTAACTCCACTTTCTGTTCGTCGAAGAATCACTGATTCTGTTACTAATATGCTGTCTCCTTTATATAAAACTTTAATTAAGACTCCTACTCCTGACTCTGTTCAGAGACGTAGTCAGCTTCCAAGTACTGAGGAACGGGGAATTTTAGATTCCACGGCTCTCAGATGGATTTCGAAGAGTAGAAGATATAGTACGAGAGATGTGCTAGATACATTTATGCAGTGGAAGGAACCAACGCAACGGTATGTCTTTGATGAGATGTGCTCGTTGTTACGTGAAGAAATAGAAGAAGATGATGTTGAATCAGATTTGGAAGATTTAATTAAAGTTCAGAAAGAGTTTGCTGCAGGAATGATAGTGGGTGATAATATAAAAGAAGCGATGGAACTTATTTTGAGTTTTAGGAATGATCCATCTCTTCGTTCGCCGAGAGATTTAGAAAGAGGGAAAACGAAGCTAAGTCGCCAATATCCTATGAGGGAGGTTCCTCCAATTTGGCGCGAAGCAGTGGCAGCTGATAATAATGCTGGTATTGCAGCTGTTCCAGCACAGTTCCAAAGAGTGTGGATACACATTCCATGGAAGCGAGCTGAAGTGCTAGCGGTGAAACAGGCCTTGCCAGACCCACGTAAGAATCCTGCTGGATATTACAAGGAATTAACACAGACAGTTGAGGCTTGCATAATGAACTTAGCGGACATTGATATGTTATTTGGCAATGTAGTTCCGCAACCAGTGTGGGCTAAAATTCGTAGAGAGGATCATCAAGCTGCCTTAGGTGGTGATTGGGCAGCTATCACTGCAGCAGATGGTCAGCAAATAGGTGGTGCAAAACCCGAACCCCTAATTGCTAATCTTCCAGGTAGAATAATTGATCTAATGAAGACTCTAATGCCAGCATTGCGTGTTAATTGGGACAAGTTGTCAGCATGCAGGCAGAAGAAAGACGAAAGTGTCTCCGACTTCTTCACGAGGTTTGAAGAAACTTTTGTAGATCATAGTGGTCAGGACATGAGTACAGAAGGAGGACAAAGACTGTTTGTCGATAAATTTGTGCATAATTTGTTACCTGAATTATGCAATAAACTAAAAGACTCAGAAAGTGCGTGGGCTGTATCCACGACTGCGCAAATACTTGCGACTGCACAGTACTACGAAAATAGGGATAAAGAAGAAAAGGAGAAATCAGAGAAGAAAACTAAAGATTTAAAAACTAAAGTTCTTTTGCAGCAGGCGTATCCGCCTCGCACGAATCAATCTAATACGCAGCAAGGTTCGTATCAAAGGACAGATTATAGTTCATCAAGGCCTCAATATCAATGGAATCAGTGCGCGTACTGTAAGAAAGAGGGTCACTATAAAAATGAATGTCCGATCTTAGCGCAAAATAATGCAGCAGCAGCTCAGAGAGGTTGTGGTGGTTTTGTGCAGAATTCTAGAGGTCGAGGACGAGGTGCTATGCCTCCACAAACGAATGATCGTCCCTCCAATCACTTTGATCAACGAAATGGACAATCTACTCAGCAAAATAGATCTCAACAATATCTTGTTGAGGACTATTGTGAAATAGATGAGGGTTTTCAGCAAAATGGGTACTAGGACAGCCATGGACAAAGAGAGGGAGTAGTATCAGTTCCAGTGGATCAGAGTAGGCCTTATGTCGCAGTAGCAACATCAGGTGTAGTCGAACCGTTTCTGTTGGATACTGGTGCCGCAAAAAGTTCTATCATTCATGCGAAACTCCCTGGCGCACCTTTGTCCGGCTCAACAAATGTTTCCGTAGGTTTTTCAGGCGCCCCTGTTTACAACCCGATATCTGGTCCTTTGTCTATTTCTGTTGGACCGTGCCAATTGAAAGCACCCCTGATTTTAACGACAGGTTGTAATGAAAATCTGCTTGGTTTAGATTTGTTAAAAAGACTATATGCGACATTGTACTGTTCTCCGGAAGGAGTACAACTCACGTTGGGTAAAAATATCACCTCTCTGATGTACTTGTCAATGGACGCACTCCCACCAGAGCTACGCTCACTCCCTGATTCTCTTTGGGCGACTGGTCCTAATGATGTAGGCCTTTTAGAAATTCCACCTTATGTAGTCACTTTGAAAGCAAATGTAAAATTTCCAAGAATTCCCCAATATAAAATATCTAGTGAAGGAGAACGTGCACTTTTATTGATTGTGCAAGATTTGATTAAGAAAGGTGTGGTTGAAGAAACTAGAGGAAATGTCTGTAACAGCCCTGTATTACCGATTTTGAAACGAACTGATCCTACGAAACCTCCAGTGTACAGGTTTGTCATAGACCTTAGAGAAGTTAATAAAATTGTGGTTCCGCAATTTCCTGTGGTTCCGGACATTACTGCCCTGCTAACATTGATTCCTGCTACAGCCACATGGTTCTCAGTTATCGACTTAAAGAATGCCTTTTTCAGCATTCCGATAGCCGAAGAAAGTAGAGATATTTTCGGCTTCTGTTTAGGAGGTCGAAGTTTCAGATTTAAACGAGCTCCACAAGGCTATTGTGAAAGTCCATCTATTTATAGTCAAGCATTAAAAAGCCAGTTAGATTCTTTTGTCCTTCCTCCAGGTTCTGCTCTAGTACAGTACGTAGACGATCTTCTAGTGGCTGCCGATGACAAGGAAACTTGCAAAGCAGCTACAATTTCGTTATTGCATCATTTGTCTAAACTAAATCACAAGGTGTCTCCTTCCAAAATGCAATATTGCTGCCAAGAAGTGACCTACCTAGGTCATCTCTTGTCAAAGGAGGGAAGGAAGTTGACCCCAGAAAGAATAAAAGCAATTACACAGATGAGTGTTCCACGCACACAGAGAGAAGTACGTGCCTTTCTAGGTATTACCTCTTACTGTAGGCAGTGGATCCCAAATTTTTCTCTTTTAGCGAAACCATTGGTAGCCTTGACTGGGAAAAATGTTCCGAGTCCGGTGCCATGGTCTGATGAATGTCAAGAGAGTTTTACTGAATTACGAAAAGCATTGTGTTCAGCTCCTGTATTGGGTACACCTGATTACAGTAAGCCATTCACGCTCTACGTTCACGAGAGAGACGGTTGCGCGTTGAGTGTTCTGACACAGAAGTTTGGTGATAAACAACGCCCTTGTGCGTATTTCTCATCAACATTAGATCCGGTAGCCAGAGCGTTGCCTAGTTGTTTGAGAGCTACAGCGGCAGCTGCGGCTTCCATTCGACAATCTGCTGGTTTGGTGATGAACAACATGCTAGTGGTCATGGTTCCTCATGCAGTGGATACACTCATGAACCGAACGAAGACACAACACCTTACCAGTGCGAGATTATCTGGTTACGAACTGACATTACTAGCGAGTCATATTCAGATCAAAAGATGTAATGTATTGAATCCAGCAACACTGTTGCCGACTGAACAAGAGTCGAGTGATTCCGAGCCACATGATTGCTGTTTTAAAACGGAGGAAGAGACAAAAGGACGTATCGATTTGAAGGATACTCCGTTATCCGATCCGGATGGTACGCTGTATGTGGACGGGTCATGTTTCAAATTGGAGAATGGTGATGTGACCGCTGCCTATGCAGTAACGACTTTGAAGACGATTGTGGAGACTGCAAGAGTGAGTCAGAATTCTGCCCAAGCTGCAGAATTAATAGCTCTAACGAGAGCGTGTGTTTTAGCTGAGGGAAAGAGAGTGAATGTGTTTACAGATAGTCAGTACGCATTTGGCGTGGCCCATAGTTTTGGCCGTTTGTGGAGAGAGAGAGGTTTCATTACGTCCCATGGGACTAAGATCCAACATGGTCAGCTAGTTAATGACTTGTTGGAATCTCTAACCTTGCCGACTGAAGTTGCGATTGTGAAGTGCAGTGCTCATAAAGCAATCACGGATGATGTTGGTCGTGGGAATGCTTTTGCTGATGAAACTGCTAAACAGACAGCTAGAGACACGATGAGCAGAATGTATGTTGCTACGTCTGCAAGATGGATTGCTGAGTCTGGAATGTGTGAGGATACTATGGAAAGTGTGAAAGAGATTCAGAAAGAAGCAACTGAGGAAGAGAAACGTGTATGGAGAGAAAGTACGGGCAAGTTGGACTCGAATAAATGTTGGATTGATTTGACAGAACAGCAGCGTTGGATGTTGCCTGATGCGTATGTGCTTGCAGTAGTGACGATGGCGCATGGAGTAGCGCATATAAGTTCTAAAGGAATCTGTAAGATGTTGGCTCCGGTCTGGAAAAATGAGGGAATCAGTAAATGTGCAGAGAGAGTGGTGAAAAATTGCATGGTGTGCTTGATGCATAATCCTGGCAAGGGAACTCCAACTCCAGCTGGTCATTTCGCTCCTCCTTCCTGCCCTTTTGAAGTGATCCAGTTAGACTTTATTCACATGGACCGCTGTAATAATTTAAAATATGTCCTAGTGGTGGTCTGTGCTTTTTCCAGGTGGATAGAAGCATACCCACTAAAGGACAACACTGCCCTATCAACTGCCAAAATTCTTCTCAAAGAATATTTCCCTAGATACGGAATGCCACGGATTGTATGGTCAGATAACGGAAGTGAGTTTATAGGGAAAGTTATGCAGAGTGTGTGTGCCGGCCTAGGGCTGAAACAAAAATTTCACAGTGCGAACCATCCCCAGTCTGCTGGTTTAGTGGAGGGTTACAATGGCACCCTCAAGCTGAAAATAGCTAAAATACAAGCATCCACAGGTTTAGCCTGGCCAGACGCACTTCCTTTGGCCTTGTTATCAACGAGAGCAACTGTACATTCTAGAGTAGGGCTTAGTCCGTATGAGATAGTCTTTGGCCGTCCGGCAAATATTTGGGGTGTTCCGAGGCCTAAACAGTTTTGTTCCATAGAATATCCTATGTTGATAGACTACCTTTACGACTTGACTGCTAAATTGAGTCTTATTCATCAACAGGTTTTCGATGCTTTGCCAAAACCTCCGGAGAGTACAGGGCATCAGCTGAAACCGGGAGACTTCGTCGTCATCAAAAACTTTGCGAGGACAAAGAACCTTCAGCCGAGATTTGTGGGGCCCTTCCAAATCCTACTCGCAACGAGGACAGCAGTTCGTGTAGCTGGCCGCAAGCACTGGGTGCACGCGTCCCATGTTAAGCGTGTCCCTTTGCCGCTTCCTTACGACGACTGGGTGAAGAAGGGGATTGGTGCCTCCGAATCTGAAAGCACACCGAAGTTCATCCCTTTCAGCGATGCCGAATTGATTACTGACACTCCGAAATCTGACTCTCCTCCTGAAAAGACTCCTTTGAACACTGAACATTTGTCTCCAGCATCAGAAGAAACTCTGTCATCTGCGAACCTGAACACTGCAACAGCCAGTGAAACGCTTTTTGCCGATCAGACAGTACCTGCGAAACAGAGATATAACTTAAGAAGCCGTAAAATGGACAAATAAAGCAGGCAACTGCATATTGTGATTTTGATATATTGAACTTTTGCCTTCAGCCAGGAAGTTTGCTATTGTTTTATTGTTTTTTTAAAATTGCCTTGCCGTCTGGGTAGCCGTAGGGTCGTGGCTGTGTGCCTAGTTGAATCTGCAGGGGTCTGACACAAGGTCGATCTTTCTGTTAGTTCTGGGAACTCCCAGGGCTGATAGAGGCATTTTCATCTACGTACACATCATCAGTGGTCGCGAGCGGATTGTAGAAGATGGAGCTTCCTGCGCTGCAACGAGAAAATGTGATTTATGTTCGCAGAAACAGACTTCATAGAATTCTTCATAGCAAATGCTTTTTGATGCAATGTGCCATTACATTCTTAATTATTTTAGCAACATTGGTGGGTGGAATCGTTTTTAGTATAAATCTGATTTTTGTGCCAGTTACTACAGTACCTCCCCTTGATCCTGCCATTTCTACTGTTTCTTCTATACACTCTTTTCACTCGTTTCCGGAACATGAGCAAGCCCGACGCTCAGAATTCACTAACAACACTTTTGTACAGCTCTTGCACCAACACCAACTGGTAGTTAACACTACAGACTGCTGGGTGTGTGGCTTGATACCCCACACTATGGATAAAAATATTCCCTATCTGGTTTTGCCATTCAGCTACAATGGATCATTTCAGGCCCTTCAAACCATCTTTGCTTATGCCCTTGAAACCTATCCTCCACGTCCACCACGTTCCACTAAATATAACTCTGCCAACAAAGCCTTAGTCCAGGGAATTATTGACATGGTCAAGGACGTCAATAATACTCCATCATACCCTAGAGACGAATTGCGAGTATATTTAAGTTGGAATACTTCAGAATATCGCCTTAGTTTAGGAGAAAGCAAGCGTAAAAGCTCAACTCCAATCTGGGTCGTACCTCACCGAGGTCAGGTCTGTTTGCAAGGTAATGGGAGAAATCCGAGAGCTCAGCTAGGGAGGAGTGAGTGCGTAGAGACTTATGTGTTTCCGGCTAACTCTTCCCCTGCCTTCCTCACTGCTAGGGGTACCTACTTCATTTGTCGAGACAGAGCTTATACATGGTTGCCTGCCGACTTTTCAGGATCATGTTATATTGCTCGATTGTTGCCTCCGACATACACTGCTTCATCTGATTACCACAGAACCAGAGTAGCGAGAGGTGTCTTCAGCAAGGAAGATACCGCTGGTCAGGAAGCTGGAGACTTCTTCAAAGGCTTCCTTCCGTTCTGGGGGCCTATGGCCAATAGTAGAAATATACGTCAGCTAACACGGGTAGTTGAATCTACTATTACCGAAACTGCTGGTGCCCTTAGCAATCTGACAGCTGAGCTTCAGGCGGATAGACTCATGACGTTGCAGAACCGTATGGTTCTAGACGTTATACTTGCAGATCGAGGTGGGGTATGCAGAATGATCCAATCGAGCTGCTGTGTCTTTATTCCTAATAATGCTCCAACAGTCTATGAGGCGATCTCTAAGCTACACAAGATTTCCGATTCTATTCACGTAGATAAGGGAAACTGGTCCTTCATGGAGTGGTTTTGGACTCTGATCTCAGCGTGGGGATGGAAGGTTCTAATGGGCATTGGTGTCATCCTAGTATTCCTATTCTCATGCTGCCTGATTATCCAGTGTGGTCCTGCTCTGTGTAGTCTTTGTGCTGCAACTTGTCTCAGAAAACCACCTGCGTTTGGAGAAAAGGCACGAAAAAGGATGATGATACAACAACATGTCACTGACCTGATGAGCATAGAACTAGATTCTGACATAGACTGAGTAATTGCCTATGTAAGGGCAAAAGGAGGGTCTGAGGTTCCGTGACGGTTCCGTGACGATTTGAACCCGTGTTTTCAAGTTTGTCGGAAATACATAATATTGGTATCAGTGAACCGCAAATGATCCATTTAGCATACCCTGGTGTTTTCGCTACGCTACAAGCAAGAGCACTCCTTTTATTAACACATTTCCGATCTACCCACGGCATCCATCTTAGATCATGGCAGCCATTTTGTGTTTCTTGCCCTCACATACGCAATAACCTCTGATCACTTCATTTCGATTAAGGACACGTAGCCTTAGCCGGAGATTCACCTCTTTCATGACACGTGCACCTTAAACCAGATCACGCTGTAGCTGCATGACTCGACAAAGGTTGCCTCCTCTGCCCGAGGCCAGTCCTGCTAAACTGGTCTTCGTGTCCATTGTCCTGATCATGATTAGGCGGCCGAAGCCGGTAGCCTTGCCCATTTACAACCCACAAGCATCTCTTATCCCGCTTTCCTATCTTCCACACCTGGCTCCGTTCCTTTCTTTCTGAAACTTTATTAGGGGGAGGTAACGAACTTTACGATGAGGCGGTCCAGGTCCTGATTGCAATATTGACAGGGAATTGTGATGAACTAGTGGGAACCCCTCTTCGTAGATGTTTCGTATCAGATTTTATCAACGGTTCCTGTGTACGCCAAATATTTATTGTTTATAACACAAAGGTTTTGGGAATGTACCAACATGTGAAGAATTCGCCTGAAGGCCAAAAACTAGTATATAAGGAGCAACCCACTTTGTACAATTTGAACAGGCTCCTAGATTCTGCCCGTGTGTAGTATCTGTGACTTCTGTGACCCTGCAGTAATAAACCTTTGGTCTTTGACGCCACCATCGAGAAGCCCGTGTTTCTGTTCATTTGTGCACCAAGGCAGGTGGAACTCCGGGGTCTTTGGGTGTTGTTCCCTGACACCTACAGACGGAACCAAAAAGTCCAGAACTCCAATCCCTTTCCTACGGGGTGCCTTTGACTTCTGTGCTTATACAGTGCTGAGATGTTGCATACTTGGGTACATTGGTCTCTTTGTGGGAGTAGGGTGTCTGGGGCATGGTTTGTCCGCAAATGTGCTGTACTTAATTGTGCATGTGTGCGATTGTGCCCATCTCCCCCTGTCCCCCCTGTCCCTCCAGTCCCTGGTCGTTACTCACCCTGGTGCTGTTGTGTCAGGTCATGTTGAGCAGTGTCCGGTCCCCCAACTCCTACCACCGACTCCCCACAGATGACTATGGACACCATTTCCTCCATCTCGTCCAGCTTCTCCTGTGGCGCTGGACTCCCACCTCCAGTCTGTATTGCTGCCTTCCGGTTGTTGCGTGTTTCTGCTTGGTGTTGCGCTTCACATCATTACAGCTCCTCTTGACCTCTTCCATTGTCCTCTTCCGCACCCCAACTGCATTCAGCTTGTCCACGATGGACTGCCATATTCCATTTTTTGTTGTCAATGACACAGTGGAGGTGACGAACAGTTGTTGATGGTGTTCTACCACCTCCATTATTAGGATCCTGTTTTCCTGCGGACTGAACCGCGTCTTCCTCTTCTACTTATGGTTGCCCTTCCCTGACCCCAAGGTTCCAGGCTGGTTCTCCGGGGGGCTTGTGGGGTTCTGGTTGTCCTCTGTACTTGCTCCAACTGACTCCAATGTGCTTTGCTGTTGTTTTGCTTTTGTTTTTATGTTTTTTTCTACTTTTATTGTGATTTTTCCTGACTGAAGTGTGTGACTTGCAGGCCTGGTGAAGATTATCGCAGATTTTTTTTATCGCGGTTGGGCCCATTTCAACTTTTTTCACATTGGGGATAAAATTTTTATCGCCATCCTGATGGCTTTATCGCGGACATTTGCTGCTTTATCGAGAGACTATCGCATGTTACTGCCGTGTTGTGAATAGGATACTAACACAGAGTCATTTTCATGTGATAGACGGTGATATGGAATATGAGATAACCGATTTTGGCGAAGATTATCACACGATCTTGAGAATATACCCCTCTGTGTCTTCGAGGAGAGTTTAAAAATCATGCACCTCTTACACACAAAATCCACTATGTCTCTAAAAGTCTGAATCAAGTCTGCCTGAGACACCACCACTCATATGGAGCTAAGTTCCTTTATGAGTTTGAATTTATTTTATGCTATTATTATTTATTTTTTAAATAAAAACAAATGTTGTTGATTTGTTTCTGAAAATTAAAAGGTTATGGCAGGCATTTCACGCTGGCATTTCACCAGAAGAATTATGTCCTGCTTTTCTTGAGGCATTTCAGAGGCATACTTGCAAAGGATTCCCTACTGTTGGTGGATTGTACAAAAACGGATTTAACAGGTATGTCACAAATCTATATTTCACTTACCACCTCATTCTAAATTCTTTTCAAGCCTTTTCAGTATGGCAGAAATATTGAAGCCTGTTGGCCAAGTTACTTTTAAAGAGATTTCTTCTCAAGGTAAAATCCCGTTATACTTTTTACTTTTCAGGGTACTGTATACTTAATAACTGTTTTCATTTTTTCTGAATATCACTAAGTCTTGAGTCCTTTGATTTTCTTTTTATATAATTTGTCCTGTAACCAACTTGCTACCGTGGACTTAGCATCTTCAAAAGATCAACTTGTCCTCTGTCAACCTTTTTGCAGACTCTCTGAACATGCTGTTAGAGAGTGCACATTGGAGGAGGAATGTTCCCCCAGAGCACTGTAGAGGGGGAACAATACTCACGGGGCAGAATGGAAATATAACAGGATCTCCATTAGTAGCCAATTCTACATTAGCAGTGGAGACACATTTAAACCTCCTTCTGTCACAGGCTAAACAGTTGTCCATGCCACAATGACCACCTTTCACCTATGGTAGCGTATCAAATACAAATATGTTTCCCTCATAATCATGTGTTAATCATTATCTGTCCACAGGGCTGTCTATTCAATCGATATTATGTGATTCTAGTATGACAACAAGGGCAGCATGAATATGACATCTTGCAGAATAATTGACAATGCCATTTCAGTCTTCGAAGGCTTTTTGCACAGAAGCAAGTGCATAGAATCAGAATCCCCCATTGAGAGACCTGATTCTTCTCCGGCACATAAGCAAATTGCGGCACTGCAATCACTATTTGAAGTATCCAATATCAGAATGTATCTGGCATTGCTGCACCCTTAACAAACAATACATTGTCCTATAAGCCAAACAATGTCAATATGATGCCTGCATTCACATTACGGCTTAGATATTACATAGCATACCTTATTTAGTTAACTATAACAATAGTGTTTTCAAAACTGGGGCGAAAAGTAATTGCTGGCTCTCACTTTATATCTCACACAAATTCAAAATAATATAGTGATCCAAGGGAAGGTGTCCACCCCACACCCTCATACACCCCAACGCGTTATATCACAACAACAAACAATCTATAAGCCAAGCAATTCATGGAATACCCTTTCAAAAATTATCCTTCAATGGTGTCACTCGTTCAATCTTTATTGTTTTCACAGACCACTGCCAACACGTGTTTCGTCGACTGGGCCTTTTGCCCATTGACTTCCTCAGGGCTGGAGCTTGTCACATATATCTCATAAAGTTTGTTTTCCAACTTCAATCCAGTTCTAGGTCGTGTTAGTCTACTCACTGTTCTGAGAAGACAAACAGTATCTGTTATATGCAACACACTGCAGGGCTTATTCTTATTATAAAGTGAATTGAGAAAAAGTGACCTACCGGCAGTGCAAGGGGTGAGTACACCGTCCAAAGAAGATTCCACAGATTGCGTGTGCTTAAGGATTGTTTGTTGTTGTTGTTGTTATTACTCTAGTGTTTACCAATTTTCATTGATGTTTATAAAAAGTAGTAGTCCACCTTAACAGCTGATTACAAATATGTCCACGCGGGGTACAAGTCTTTCCAATTTCTTAACAACTTGCCAAACACATGCATTCTATGCTCCTAGGTATTTTCTTGAATATGCAATTAAATGTATTTCATGGTTGTATAGGAATTAGGTTTTCAAACCTTGGTATTTCTTATTACACTTGTCCTGCAGTTTGCGTCCTGGCAGCGGCTCCTCCGCAATGGCAGAGGAGCATCGCCCCACTGCTCGGCTTAGAGTCAGCAAAATGACAAATAAAACGATGAGTCTGCCACAGGGGCTGTTGGGAGCAGGAGGAGGCGCAACGAGGGAGGCGGCCGGCAGCTTTCAGGTAAGTTCTTTTTTTTTAAATTATTTTATTACTTAGACCCAGCGTGATGCAACCCCTCCTGCATTCCCTCCTCCTGCCCCTCCACCCTTTGTTTGTAGTGGCGCAACTGCCATAACCCCTTTGCGTTTGGGCCAAAAATTAGTTTCTGTGTCCCTTCATCTAATGTGCAGTTCAAGGAATACTTAATTTTATGGTTAGTATGTAACTGTAATGCCACTTGTAAGGCAATAGAAACTCGTTTGGTCGTTTCCCATGAATCCTCCCAGTACCCCAGTTAGAAATCTGTTTCTACTGCTGTAAAAAGGCACAGGGCTGACCTGCAAATGGAGGGTTTGAGAAAAGTGCTCACCGTCTTCATTCCCTCCCTTTAGAGCATGTCCCATTTTATAATGAGAAGTGAAACACCAAATTTTCAACATACACTGGCGCCTTGCTTTCGTTCTGCACATTTATTCCTCTGCCAAGTTTAGTGGGCTGCCAGACCTTCATGCAAAACTATTTCACACATTTACAACAGACTTGCAGGTGTGGGTTAACGATCTAGCCTGCTCACTTTTATATTCAAGTTCAGTTAATGTCCTCAGTATAAAGCACACTACCCAGAGGTGTAGTAATGAAGAGAGCGACAGGTACAGTGGTACCTGTCCTGAGGGATGTAATGCGCCCATTGCAAACCAGTTCTGGCAATCGTCTTTTACTAAAATTGAGTTTGGAGCAGCCCATCTCTTTCCTTGAATTAAGGTCTACGGTGTCATAGATTCACCAGCGGCACTAATCTGCTAAAAGTTGTAATCAAGCCATGAATAGATATAATGATCTACACTGAGAGTCACTGAACCCTCAAAGAGCAATGTTACCACAACCATATTAGTTTTAAATTTCCACAAAACACTGAGGTAGGACTTTCATACTTTCACATTAATTAATTTAAAATGTTAAATATTTTAAGTATTAAAGCGTACCTGATTTTTTCAGACCATAAAATACATGTATTGTAATTCTTTATAGGAATACGCACTTGCCCTACAAAAGTAATTTTACATTGACTTTTACACAAGTTGCCTGTTTCTGCTGTAAAACAAATAAAAAAATGTGCTTTGCTCAATATGTCGAGGTAAATGTTTGTGCTTATTTCTTTGGAAAGAACACTATAATGTCACTAGTTGCTGATGGTAAAGTAGGCGTAGTTTGACGATGTGAAATAATCTTCAACCTCTTCACATAACATGTTCACGAACAGTAGTGCGGGAACAATTTTCAGAGTAGGGTGCTGGCCATGAGCTTCACATTAGTAAAGTCATATTTGTTGAACAATAAGGAAGTGCTACTTAAAGTTGATGTGTGCCAAATGAGCCAGAACTATTAAAGTTGATCGACCGGTGCACAGCTGAATTAGTATAGGTTTTGCAAAGGATACTCAGATTCGGTAGGTGCTCCTGAGGTATCGTCTTACACCCTGGAGACGAGTAAAGTTAAAGGCGCATGAGTGCTGTCAATTGAAAACTGATAGCATCCCTCAGGGCACTCTTATGTGGGGTAACATCCTCCGTTTGATTTTAAGAGAAGATTTACACTTGATGGTTTTGAAATGTTCTTTTATTTTCTTTTGTTCATTGATTCATGTTTATCCACATGTTCATTGTTGTAAATGAAGTTTTTAAATAAAGTTTTTCGTTGTCGAGCATTAATTTCTCCAGCTCCAATACATTTCGGGCATCCGCCCTTCATCTGGGAGCGTCTACAAAGAACAACATATATTGCAACCATATCAGGTTTTGTCACATTGAATCTATCAACATGCAACTGTGGCTAAAACGTGTGAAAACAGAAGATCTAATGAAGGAAACAAAAATACAGGATGCTATTATAAGTGAGGTGGCTTACACGAGTCTAGACGCTGAAGTGACAAACTGTGACGATGAAACGAATAACGGTGAAAGGATACGGCTGTCAGCGTGAACTGGGGTGATTTATGCGGGGAGTTACCGGTATCAAGCTTCAGTGAAGTGAATCGGGCGGGTCGGCATTAGCTACCCTTAAAAGCGTTAAGTGGTTAGGGCGCTATGCGTTTACTTACAGTCTATGACAACGAGACTGGCGTGGATTCCGCTGGGTTCAAAGTAAGGTAACGTTCGCCCGTGATGGTGAACAGGTTGTTAGCGTGAGTGTACAAACTCAACTGATAAAACCGGGAATCGCGCAAGAAATCATTGTCCACACCTTCTTTTAGGAGCAAGAAAGGCCACTTTTATTTTAGGACAGGTGCATCATAAATTTCATAAACACATTTATTATTTATTTATTATTTACATACTTCAACTCTACAGTGAGCCTACGAAACCTAAATCCCAAAACCCCGAACAAACTCCTGCCTACTACCCCTAGCCTACCCAACGCTACCCTTCAGGATGGCCAACCCGCTCCAGGCTGCCCACCCCCACTAACAAAAACCCGCCTCCAAAAGAACAAAGGCACCCATCCTAACAGTGGCAAACCTACCTAAACTAAACAGTGCCTAGAGCACCGCAAAAATAAAAAAAACCCATAAATAAATAAAGAAAAAAGAAAAAAGAGGGAGGGTGGGTGGGGCAAAACAACCTCCCTTCACGCCTCCCGCCACGCAGTTCCTAACCGCCCGCCTAACTTCCTCTTTTAACCCCTCTGCTAATCAGCCCCCACCTGGTAATGATCCTCGCGCGAACCTGCCCAGGAAGAGACCGGCTCGCGCCTGGCTCTCCCTGGGTCCCCCCTCGCGCAAGAAATCATTGTCCACACCTTCTTTTAGGAGCAAGAAAGGCCACTTTTATTTTAGGACAGGTGCATCATAAATTTCATAAACACATTCATTATTTATTTATTATTTACATACTTCAACTCTACAGTGAGCCTACGAAACCTAAATCCCAAAACCCCGAACAAACTCCTGCCTACTACCCGTAGCCTACCCAACGCTACCCTTCAGGATGGCCAACCCGCTCCAGGCTGCCCACCCCCACTAACAAAAACCCGCCACCCAGGAAAACCTTTAGCGTTTTCCTGCCCCACTTAAAGGAAAGGAAGGAGCACACCACAACTGTACCTGAAGAACCTTGCTAATCAAGTCCCTGAGTTCAAGGAGGTAAAAAGAGAGGCCCAAAGCTGAGAGATGCACACCGTCCTCACAAAATAAATGATGTTCAGAGACTTTTAAATGATAATGGTCCAAACTGTAGATCCCCCAATGTTGACAAAAAAGGCGCATTGTCCTGTTCACTTTCCTTCTAGCCTTTTCCAGGGCAGAATGGTTCCGTGCCCCACGCCATTGCAAACGAGGCACAAACTCAGTCCATATAAGCATGGTGCTCACCCATGTGGTTCTGATGATTTCCAGGTCCTGCTTCATTAATTTTAACAAGGTCAACCCAGAGAGAGAAACCAAGTCATTCTCTCCCAAGTGTAGCACCAGGAGATCCGGAGGGCCCCCCAAACACTGTGAAACCAAAGCAGCCAAGGCGGGAAAAAGCCCACCCCAGCGCATTCCCCCTGTTCCATGCCATGAGACTTCATGTGTCATACTGTTCAGACCAAGTGATCTCCCACAGAGCTGGCTGGCAGCGGCTAAAGCTGCTCGTTTAATAAAAGAGTGCCCCAGTATCCACACCCTTCGTTTGCATCCGGCGACTGATGGCCAGGGACCTAGGAGAGAAAGAAATGTTAGACAAGCCAAAATGCACTATTTCCTCACATACTTTTCACAGCACTTGGAACGCCAACGACCAATGCGTCGGATCTGGGACCAGTCCCACCCCAACCGAGCGGCCTCCGTCGCCGCACCAATTCGGAAAGAATGAGTACCAAATTGCACAGGATCCTTCCCCAAGCGCAACAAAACCTTGCGTAATACAGCCAACAATTGAGATGCAACTATGGGACTACCATCCGCATGACAAAATATGGACCCCTGGAGAAAATGCGGAGAGGACACAAACACTTCCCATTCCCCAACCGGGCAACATGCAGAGACACCACTTCTACCAAGGAACACCCACTTACCCCTCCCCATCTGGTCGGTTTTAGATGCCCGCAGCCACAGCCGCACTCTGTCACTTTCCAACACCACCTCATTGCTGGTCATACCTACCCTGCCCCGCAACCCCAGCAACTCTGATGCCCGAAATGCCCCAAAGAACAACCAAACAAAACACAAACGAAATTTGGCACACTCCAAAGCATCATAACAACACACCTCCAATTCCGGCAACAGCAACTGGAGCAACTCAAAAGTCACTGGCTGCCGGAGCTGCTGACCACCAGCCCGGAGCCTGGCCAAACCTTTCAACACTTTACGAACCAACACCCCCCCAACCGGATCCCTCCCCCACCAAAGCTGCCCATAAAAATAAACCCCAGCCAATTTGCCAGAAATTGTAGTGGGCGATAAGCCTTTGTCCGCCAGATGTAAAACAAACTGCAAGACGCATTGTTCATCAGACCAACCCGCCCCAATCGGCCCCATGGAAACCTTACCAAACTGCAGAAACTCATTCCAGGCTTTCACATAACCTCGCCTGGTGGAGTCAGCCACTGAATTTTCTACCAAGTGGTGAACCCTCAATCCCCCAGGTCCCATACGTACTGTGGGATCGCTGTTGGTTCCAGGTCCGCCCCAGGAGCTAACTTGCGGAACTCGGACCACTGAAAGCGAGACAAAGAATCAGCGATGCAATTAGAAGTACCAGGAACATGCCGTGCTTTAAAGACAATATTTAATTGCAGACACCGCAGCATGAATGCGCGCAGGAGCCGCAAAACCCGCAAATCACAAGCCTTTTGGTGATTGACAAGGTGCACGACTGCCAGATTGTCCACGTGAAACAAGACTGAGCGATTCTGAAACTCATCCCCCCATAGGTGCAGAGCAACCAGCAACGGGAAGAGCTCCAGAAACGCTATGCTGCGACCCTGATCCTTCCAGTGCGCCGGCCAGCCGGCCGCGCACCATCGACCGTCCCAAAATATTCCGAAGCCGTGAGCCCCTGACGCATCAGTGAACAACTGTACTTGCCATACCATGTCCTCATCCGCAAAAAACAAGGACACGCCATTAAACTCTAGTAGGAAACGAAGCCAGACGGTCAAATCGGCACGCACAGCGGTGGTAATGCGCACCCTATGATGGGGAAGGCGTGCTCCTGACATGGACAAGCCCAGACGTCTGCAGAACGTCCTGCCCGCCCGAACAACCCGGCAAGCAAAATTGAGGTAACCCAACAACTTCTGAACAGTTTTCAAAGCAACTTTCCGCTCCCCCAACACCAGATGAATGAAAGCAGACATTTCCTTCACTTTGGCCACAGGCAATCTCGCCACCATAGACAGAGTATCAATTTCAATCCCCAAGAAAGTCAGGGACGTACAAGGACCCTCTGTCTTGTCCGGCGCCAATGGAACCCCCAATTCCTCCGCTAGAGCCTGAAAGATGTTCAAAGCCGACTGACACTGCCCAGATCGACCTTCCCCAATGAAAAGAAAATCATCAAGGTAATGACAGACCAATACGTGGCCACTAACAAAAGTGAATCGCCACTGCAGGAAGGTACTGAAAGTTTCAAAAAGGGAGCATGACACTGAACAGCCCATGGGCAACACCCGATCCACGTAGAAACTACCATCAAAATGCATTCCCAACAGACTGAAATCCCAAGGGTGAATGGGCAATAGCCGGAAAGCCGACTGAATGTCGCTCTTCGCCAGCAAAGCCCCAACACCAGCCGTGCGCACGAGCCGTAAGGCATCGTCCACCGAAGCATAATTGACAGTGGAGTCAGCTGGATCAATAAAGTCATTAATTGATGAACCCTCTGGCCAGGACAGGTGATGGATAAGACGAAACTCCCCTTCCGCCTTCTTAGGCACCACACCCAGGGGCGATACAATCAAGTCAGGCAGAGGACAATTCACAAAAGGACCAGCAATCCTACCAGCCGCAAGCTCAGCATCCAGCTTCTTCCGCACAACATGGGGACTCTCCTTCGCAGACTTCAAATTGTCCGACCACCTGCCCACCCTGGGTCCCTGATACCCAATCCTGAACCCAATTTTGAAACCCCAAGACAAAATCTTAGCGGCCTCAAAATCTGGATAATCCACCAGCCAGAGATCGAGAACCTCCTGCCTAATAGGAGTAGGGGCCCTTGTAAACAGACTGTTGTTGCTGCCCCCTACCCCCTGAACCTCGTCCCTGCTCACCCAATCGCTGGCCGGGAAAACACTGGGTGAGAGCATGCTTCCCTCCACACTGAGAACACTCGTGTTTGTACCTGCAAGCAGGTCTGTTACAGGAACCCCTGTTAAAATGCCAGCATGTGCCAGAGGCGGCTGACTGACCTCTGCCCCAAACCCCCGCCCCAGACTGAGCGGGGCGAGCTGAAAAGGGCCGATAATACACGGGCTGCCCGCTAGCTGTGTGAGTCGTAGCAGGGGGGTTTGCCGATGCCATCCATTGCAACCATAACTCGGAATCAACCTCACCCCACGAACGCTCAGGGAAAGCGCTCATGCGCGCCCTGAATTCGTCATCATAGGACAACCAAGCAAAGCCGCCAAAATAACTGTGAGCCTTGCGTATAACATCAGCATATTTAAACATGTCTATTGCTTTCTCAGGATGACGTTGACAATAAACGCTGGCATAAATAAGAAAGGCCGAAGTCCAGTTCTCTATGGACTTCGGAACACGAGGCCTCCGAGCCAATTCTAATTCCTCCTCCTTTGACCCTTCTTTTGCCTGAACATCCCTATGGAGAAGCCGAAAAACATCCACAAATGCCCCAGACCATATCAAATTCTTCGTTTTTTCAGATAAATGAGACCCCAAAGGCATTCCCACCCCAGAATAAGGCAACTTTTTCGGTAGGATACTATCCTCCGTGACACGTGTGGCCTCCACCCCGCCCACCCCCGCTGTAGAAACTTAATTTGCAACTTGCACATTAGAAACATTCGAAAGTACAGGCCGCTCAAGCCTCGGTGCCAGAGCGACTCGCTCAACCACAACCCCATCACCCGTACCAATAGATCTTGTACTTTTAACAGGGAGACTCTCCCTAGGTTGCCACACAGACCACCACCCATCCTTACCTCTCGGTAACTGCTCCGACTGCTGTGCGACAGCCCCACGATCCCTCTGAGAAGGTCCAGACCACACTGCCCCTCGTACACCTGCATGGTCCGCTCGAGACTCCTGCAAAACACGAGAAACAGTGGGTTGCCCCAACCCACCCCCCTGGGCCCGTGCTGCCAAAAGCCCAACATCCTTGTCTCTCAACTCCCCTTCTTCCAACTCATCATCATGAAAACTCCCAACGAAAGCTTCATCAGAAAATTCAACTTGAGCACTACCACTGGGCATAGCCCCATCATCAATACCCCCATCATAAAATTGCCAGTCGATGTTTTGAAAGCTATGTGCACTGAAAGCTGTAGAAGAGCCGTCCGCTCCAGACAGCCCCCCTGTAAGCCCACCACTGGAAACAGCCGTGTGGACAGTTCCCGGGCCCGTAGAGACAGCCAACAGCCGCCCAGCCGATGGCGCAGATTGAAAACTGCGGCCGCTCGAGCCAGACAAAGAAACAGCCCCAGAAACATTGCCCCCCACATCGGAACCGCAATCACCCCCCGACGCCAGAGCAGTGACACCCACCGACCCAGCCTCAGGGCCACCCAGAAGCCCACCTGGACGACCCCTGGGGACCGGGAACAGTGACTGACCAGTAGCCGGGGGCGCCCCCTTGCGCAGCAAACCCTTACCACCCGGGGTCAAGGACGTGTGGGGGGGGGGGCGGGAGCCGGGAGCACCAGTTGAAGCAGCCTTGGCCGGGGGGGGCAGCAGGGTATGTGCAGTACCCACCGTAACCACAGCAGGGGCCGGGGGCAGGGCCTCAGGGTGGGGGGGGCGACGTCAGCGTGGCACGGGGGTGCCTGGCATCGGCGTCAACCGTGGGAGGAGTGCCAACATTAGGGAGGGGGGCAGGAACAGGCCCCGGCAATGCAGGGGAGAGCAGATAACACTGCCCGTTAAGCCATAAATATGGGGAGACCCCATCTGCCAAAGGCGGCACCGAGGGGGAAGAGGCAGGGGGCACCGCAGCAGGTAGAGGGGCGTGCAAGCGCCCATGCTGCTCCAAGCTTCGCCCACACTTGGGCCTGGGGCCCCCTTGCAACTTCCCAGACTTCCCAGGTGCCAATCCGCCTGTGCGCGGAGCCAACCGGCCCATGGAACGCCCCCGCCTCCCCCCGGGCGCCCCTCGTGCACCAGCATCGAAAAACGGTAAGGCACATACCTGCTGGAGGGCGCCCGGGTCACACGGCGGGGGTTCTGCTTCCACGGCGGGCAAAATAAGCCCAGGCCCGTCTGCCGGCATGGCCGCCTCGCCGTCTTCCTCGTCCTCTGGGCCCGGCGATAGACACGCCTCCACAGCCCTGGCGACGCCCTCCGAAGCCTTGCGAGGGGGGCGGGCCATGCCGACCCAAGCTTCCGCCGGGACACCCGGCATCAACAAGTCCTCGCGCCCTGCCGCACAAAGGATTTGGACAGCCCTCCTGACCTCCGCAGCTTCCTCCATAACTCAGGACAAAGGTGGGAACACGAGCGCAAAACAACCTCCCTTCACGCCTCCCGCCACGCAGTTCCTAACCGCCCGCCTAACTTCCCCTTTTAACCCCTCTGCTAATCAGCCCCCACCTGGTAATGATCCTCGCGCGAACCTGCCCAGGAAGAGACCGGCTCGCGCCTGGCTCTCCCTGGGTCCCCCCGTCTGCCGATCACGTGATTACGGGGCATCGGAGTAAAAAGAGGACTATAACGTGTGAGACAGCGGGAGCGCTGACTAATGGAAACGAACTGCTGTGTGTAAAGGTGGTAAAGTAAAAAGTAAAGTAAAAATAAAAATAGAATGAAATAAAACGTGATATGTCTTCGTAGTTCATTTTGGAAATGGTTGAAACAAGTTGTTGCTCTTGAGTTCATGACAACCAAGGCGCCGCCTTTGTCTGCTTTGGTGCAAATTATGTCTTTGGAGGATGTTATCCCCTCATAGGAGTGCCCCGAGGGATGCTATCAGTTTTCAATTGACAGCACTCATGCGCCAAATGAGCCAGACCCATTGAGTGAGAGGGTGGGATAGTCTAGTGGCTGGTCCAGTGGTGAATTGTGATTTCAAATATATGGCTAAAGTGTGCCAAGGTATTGTCATTTATTGGGAGCATATTCTCCATCAAAACGCCTCTTTTGTGTACGTAAATCATCAGAAAAAACCTCTGAAACACAAATGCAGTTTTGAGTAATGGAAGAGTGAGCTTTTAATTGCTCCTCCTAACTTACCCTTGTCTGTTTCAAAGAAATACATGAGAATACTTTGGGTCTGCAGAGATTGACAGTGTGCTATGAACCTTCCGCTCCAGATTAACAGGTTTTATCCCAGCCTTTAACACAACTAGCATGTAGCAATCTCATATCTACATATGTCCACTTTTAGTGTGAAAGCCTATGTTAAGGCTGTATGCCACAGCTTACGTTCTCTCGGTCACACAGAAGGTAGGTCATTCAGCCACACACTTGCTTCCATGCTTGATCACGGAGCTCTCCTACATAGCACTGTTGAAACAACACATAGATCTTTTATGCAGCTCTTATGTTAGTCATTTAGCCATCTTAGTTCTTGATTTAACTAAGGTCGGAATCCCTAAAACTGTTGGTTTTGATAACAAGTGTATCATTAGAGAGCCTCACTAAAAAGCCAATTGGTGAACCATAAATATTTTACTTAACAACCATAAAAATCCTTAAATAAATTCTTTGTGTTTCATCAGTCTATGTGATTATTTACTCAGTAGCTCAAAGTATTTTTTTTCAAGTGCTTGCCAACCAAGGTACTGTGTCAGGAGAAAAAGGGCCCAGAAATGCAGCAATTCAATGGAATAATACACCTCATAACTGTGTAAAGAAACGTGCTTCTTGAAATATTGGCTAACACCTGACATTTAACATTGTCAGAAGTCAGTTGCAGCTAGGCAAAGACTGCAATATAATGTTAGGATACCATTGCCCACATAAAGAAAAAGTACACACTTGCGAAAACTCACTGTACTTATTTCTGTACCTGCTTTTTTACCAGTCCAAATCATTGGTTATTCATGGGTTCATATGTTTGCAATTTTTTGTTGTTTATGCGTGGTAGCATATCTTTTTGCATGTATGCTAATGACATATTAGGGATGAAGCTGCACAGTAATTCAGCAGACATATGTAACAATCGCAATGGCTCATAGGTTTTAGTGAAGTTGCATGAATAGAGGTCATCTACTTTTTAGCTCTTCTGCAGTTTTAATGCCGAAGCTTTTACTAGTGCACTTAATTCCTGATTCTATTCTGCAGACTCAAGCACACGCTATACTTCAATAGATTAAAAAACTCAATAGTCAGTCCAGTGGCAAAAAATGAGACCAATGATTCTCGTATTTCTCTTTTTATTTGTGTCCCATTGGCACCTTCTCTTGTTTCAATAGTCAGCCAACATGTGATTCGTCAGTGAGGGAGTACCTCATGACTTCTTCAGGGCTACAAAACAATAATAGTTTTTCCTAATCACGATATGCACGATATGCATGTTCAATTCTTACTTTTTTCAAAATTGTTTATATACAGTTTGTAGTGAGCCTGTGAATCATTGTACATAGTTATGGAATCATATGTCATTATTTATATGTTATGTGTCTATCCCATTGATAACCACTGTGTTCAAAATCAAAAATCCTACATGTATATGGGTCTAATTCCAACCTAGCCATCAATTATACTGGTATCAAATAAAAATATTCTAATATTATATCAACAGGATAAAAATGAGAAACAATTATAAACCCATGTCCACATAATACAAACAATGTCCAGTTAAGAATGTCTTAATCCAACAATAAACATCATCTTAAATTCGAACAATCATAAGTGGGAACTCACCCAAACAGGATTGTGCTATGTTCTATGATATATAAGCTTAGCGTGTTTCAAAATTAAATAATCCTTGTTGCCTGGTAAATGAAATTAAACTCCATTAAGAATATATTTTGGCCAAATATTATATAGTCTGAACTATCAGATCATCCAACTCGCTTACCTTAAATTGCCAAATGAATAACTCAAGAGAGTATAACCAGCGAGTAAGCTGCAGATCTCAGCAGTGTCTATCCGCAACGGGGCTTTCAAAAGTCCAAAGTCCTTGGCTGTGAATATGCTCACTTCCTCATCGCCTATTATATTGTCATGTCGTAAGCTGTCAACCAACAAACCAACTTACAACTAGCTATGGATGAACCATTGCTTACCTGTAAACGGAAGTCTATTCGTGTAACCTTATAAAAAACGCAAGTACGCAGTGAGTATCGGTGATATGTATCAATGACCAAAACCTGTTATAATTCGGTCGTTCTGGGTAAAAATAAAAGTAGGACTAGCCCAATGTCAATCCATCCGGTTATTAATGGAAAGTTCAAGTAAATATGACCGCCCTATTGGAAATGTGCAATCAATGTGAAAACAATCTATTCGGTGTTCCTGAATATTAAATGGACTCAATGATGTTGCATAAAAATGTATTTAAATGTCCCCTAACTTGTTTCTAATAGCTGATACCTAGGGCTATATTAGTGTTTTAGTATGATATTCGTAATGGCGCCACATCACCTGCTGCACATAAATCGCAGAAATATCCTGAAACGAGTCTGAGTCGCCCCTTCGTTTTTACATGAGAACAGAATTAATTTGAAAAAAGGGGAAATAAGCATAAATGGGTTCCTACACATTCATCAATCCGTTATGATAGTTTATACTGTATGTGATGGAAAACAGTTTATCATTAAAAATTCGCATGGAAGAAGGGGTGGCTTGGCAAGCCAACATGGTGGACATAGCCTGATCGAGATATGTCCATCCACGCCGCAATCCATCTAAAATCCTGCCCAAAGATGTCTCACCTTGGTGCATCTGGTACCCCTACATCCTGGAGGGGTGTTTTCATCATGGCGGCCCTCCCAGAGCCTGTGTGACATTGCGGCTGGGGTTGGCCTCGCCCAAGGCCGAAGGAGTAGAGCCAAGCCTGCTGCGGGGCGCCCTGTGCCCCCTGTGGGAATCAGCACCAGAGGGCACAATCCTGCAAGGGGACGCTGCTGCCACCCCCTTCTTCTTGAGGCCACCATCTTCCCAGCGCGGGCCGAGTGCATGGAGGAGCAGATTCCCTGATATCGCCCAGGTCCCGGAGGACAGAGACCCATCATGGGAATTCGATGGCTGGCTGGCGCCTCCTGGGCCATCGAGGTGTGGCATTGCTAATGTAGATGGCGCCGCTGGGCCCTGGAGAATCGGTCCGCACACAGCTGGTGTTTGGCAGCGCTGAGGCCAGGTCGCGGCCTCATGAGGTGAACGAGAGGCCTGCGCCCTACAGCACATTGGTGACTGCTGCTACTGCTCCTCCCCCGCCTTCTCCGCTAACTTGTATTCATCGCTTGGATTACTGAAGCTGAAACCTGGGTCTCGATGGTAGAGGACACCGTGTCCTCCCTCCCCAAAAAAATTGAATAAGCTCACAGTGGTTTGGCAGGAGCTGGCTTCCAGAGTGGAAGATGCAGAAGGACGCAAACGGAGCAACAATCTACGCTTTGTGGGCCTGCTGGAGGGATGCGGATGTGGATCATGACCACCTTCATCGCCAAATGGCTCACAGATATCTTGCCAAAGGATCTCCTGTCATTGTCCTTTGTCATGGAACGGGCCTACCGAGCCCTGACACAATACCCTTCTCCAGGGGCGGCCTCAAGGCCGGTCATTGCCAAGATTCTGAGCTATGCTGACCCCAATGCTATCTTCAGGTTTGCCAGAATTCACAAAGATGGCCTCCAGCATGACTCTTACCCCATCATGGTATTCCCTGATTATACACGCCAGGTTCAGCAACAGCGCCAATCTTTCATGGCTGCAAAGCGCAGGCTATGCAAGCTGAACTTGCAATATATGTTGCTATATCCAGCCAGGATGCGGGTGATCTACAACTCCAAATCCTTTTTCTTTGATAACCCTGAGGCCGTTTTTGCATGGACTGACAAGCGCCCGCAATTAAGACCTAACTCTCCGCCTGTAGTGGACTCGGAATCCTCTCGCAGCTCACGCATTCAATGCCCAAGGCGCAATAAATCCAAAAAACGGCATGGCTATGTGTCCAGCAGAAGATCGGCAAGTTCGGAGGGGCCACCTTGATCATCCGGAAGTCGTGTATACATCTTAATTGCAAGTTGACTTGGGGCTGGTCTATTTGGTAACCCTTTCTTATTAGTCTCCACTGGGTGGGCGTGGGGCATTCCCATGGGGCTGCGAGGCCACAGACTCAGTGCCCCTCTCCTTTTGTGCTGTATATTTGTGAGGTGGGAAGGGATCCGTTGGTGTTGGTGCGGGGGCCCCCCAGTTGGGGGTCTCCTGGACCACACACATGACAGATACTCCTAATTTTTGGCAGTGGGGGTGGGGGGAGTTTTAACCCCTTAAGCGCTGCCGTCAGCCAACGGTCGTCGCAAGCGCTAACTCCCCAGTGCTGCGCACGACCATTGTCCGACGGGCCAGCGCTCGTTATTCGAAAGTTCAGCATTGGGTGCTGAACGTTCGAAGCAGCTAAGGTATTAAGGGAGTTTGGTTTTGTTGTGTTTGCAGTAACATCTTATTTTTCACAGACAAGTCATGTTCTCCGTCCTTTTGTTGTGATTGTTATCCCAAGGTGTGTTAATGTCAGGTGAGGCTACTCCTGTTGGGGATTTAACCTTACTATCCTGGAACGTCAGGGCTTTTCTCAACAAGGTGAAATGGGGTGCAATCTTACACCAGGCCTAAAGATATGGGCCGATATCCCATTATTACAAGAAACCCATTTATTAGGCACTAAGACGCCTTGCTTAGCTTGATTTGGCTTTAATCATGTGTATCACGCTGGTTTCACCTGTGGATCCAGAGGGGTGGCTATTCTCATCCATCGGAGGGTCCAATTTCAGTATATTACACATCAGGCGGATTTGGGTGGCCGATTCCTTTTCGTCACATGCACACTGTCCGGGGAGCGGGTCACTATAGGCAGTATATATGCACCCCCTCTTCTGGGGATTACATTTATTGACAAACTAGCAGCAACATAGGGCGAGGTTGTTGGGGGGCGACTGGAATGACACCATCGGACCATTGGATTGCCAACGCAGCCCAGACAGTGCACCCCTACAGGGTCAGACTAAGCTGCATACACTGGTCAATAACTTAGGGTGGGCTGACATACGGTGCGAATATCATCCCACCAAACTGAATTTTACTTATCTCTCTGCGGTACATGGTTCAAAATTGCGGCTGGACTATTTCTTTGCCCCTAAAATACACATGCACAGATTCTCTCATGTCACTCGATGCCCCAGGGGCTCTCCCACCATTCTCCGCTTCGATTACAGTTTCACACCCTTTACCGTAAACCCCCCTTCCGGTGGCGGTTGCCACCATGGCACCTCCGGGACCCAGCATAACAGGATATGCTTCACACTACAATTATTACATACTTGGAGGATAACTGCCCCACGGCTCCCTCTCGGACTATTCCAAGGGAAGCCCTAAATCTGAGGGGTTGAGATTAGTTACTGCACAAATAAATAGCGGGCGCGACGGGAGCAGTTGGAGGCGGAGACATGTCAAGCATCACTAGCTTCAAAAGTCAATATCGATCCTAAACCAAATTTGCTGCAGGCGCATCAGGATGTTCGGCAGCACTTTATGGGTGAAGCAAAAGAGATATGGGAGGTGTCCCAGCACCGAATTTATCAATGGGGCAGTAAGATTCTCCATAGACTCTGCAGAGCGGATGCATCACTGGCGGTTGTCCCAGCCATTTGCGGTATCGACGTGTCCCTCCACACAGCACCACAATGAGTTGCTACGGAGTTCGCCAAACATTTTATTGCCCTCTATACTAGGTACGAACACATTTCACCAGAATTGATTGTGGATATCCCTCCCTGTCGTCTTCCCGGTCATCTCCGGGACCAACACGATGCTTCCATTACCACGGAGGAACTCACTGGGGTCCTCAATGCCCTTCATCTTGGTCGTGCTCCTGGGTTAACGGGTTCCCAATGGAATTACTCAGGCCAAACGTACACATGTTGGGGCCCCATCTATTGGCGACAATCCAGGAGGCTGTGGAGTTTGCCGTTCTGCCTAGGGACTGGCGGCATGCAGAAATTGTACTGTTTCACAAGATAGGCCAGCCCCCGGAGGATCCTTCCCCATATCGCCCCATCTCTCTCATACATTTTGAGCCAAAACTGTTGGAGAAGGTGCTGGCTGGTCGCCTGTTCAGCTGCATAGGTGAATTGATCCACCCGGACCAATCGGGCTTTATGCCACACAGGGCTACTCGTCATATTATCCGAAGGGTACACAATGCCATGGCAGCAGCCCCGACGTTGGGTCAGCCAGCCCCCTTGCTCCTAGCTGACATAGACAAGGCGTTCGACTCCCTGACTTGGGTGTATCTGTTCCAGGTCCTTGAGGCGATAAATTTGGGGCCTCGCTTCTTGGCTTACGTGCGACTGTTGTACACAGAGCTGACTGCATCGCTCCGAGTTGCGGAACACTACTCACAGCCCTTTTCCATCCAGAGGGGCACCAGACAGGGTTGCCCTCTGTCCGTGTTATTATTTGCTTTAGCGATAGAGCCCCTGGCACCGTGGGTTAAGAGTGATCCGGTCCTTCACAGGTTCGACTGGTCCTTTGGGGGAACCTCAGGCCTACATGCTAACCCCACCAAATCTATTCTATTCCCGGTGTGCGGATATCAGGGATGCAACACCTGGGCATCGCAGCTTTCTGGAGCAACGGAGGGCTTCAAATACCTCTGCATATATATTTCCCCTTGTCCAAAATTCTCCTGGGCATGCACTGTCTCTCCTTTACTGGCTAGCCTTCACAACGAAACCTCTGTGTGGTCCTCTCTTCCTCTCTCCCTGTATTGGCGCTTAGCCATTTTTAAAATAGTATCACTGCCCCGTATTCTATATCGCCTCCAAATTTACCCATATCCCATTCCGCGCACATGGTTCGCACATGTAGCAGCCATCCAAAATAAATTCATGTTGAACGGCGGGGCAGTCAGAGTGGCGCTCTACACATGTACACAATCCACATATTGCGGCAGGATCGCTGCAGTGGATGTTTATGCCTATTATGTTGTGTCCCATGTGATGGTTATAAACGAATTGTGGTACTTCTCCCCACAGAACATAAACATTCTAAATGAACAGAACCTTAATTTCCATACAAGTTTCCTTTTTATTAGTGTAAATGTATTCATCTTTTTTTATAGAAAACATATTTGTTATATATTTCTGTTTTTGCAAGTATAAAATATTATTAATATAATAATTTTTTATACTTGCAAAAACAGAAATATGTAACAAATATGTTTTCTATAAAAAAAGATGATGAATAAATTTACACTAATAAAAAGGAAACTTGTATGGAAATTAAGGTTCTGTTCATTTTGAATGTTTATGTTCTGTGCAATTAGGAAATAGTAGAGCTGCTGCCAGATTTAAAGTATATAGCTCAGCCAAGAGGTTACTTTTGTGTATTTTTCAAATTTCCCCCTCCTCTTGAACCTCAAATAACTAGGGGGCGCCTTAACTCTACAGTACTTCTCCCCACAGATCCAGCATATCTGGCGAAACATGCTGCTATGGATCGGGTCCCGCTCCTTTACTTATTATACAGCACGGTTCACCTCGATCACCTAAAACCGGTCGGCAGAGTAGTGGTACAACTCTGGCTTGCTAAGACCCAACCAATGGGCTGGCGGGGGACGCTTACTCATATGACCCCCTTATGATAGGGTACATATCTCCGCTCTGTATCAACATTAACGGGGTTCAAGGGGCGGCACCGTGTTGGGATTTCGACCCATGGCGTGGAATGCGCGGCGCCACAATGAAATCTTTTCAGCAATTAAAGACTGATTTTGATCTTTACATAATCACAATTCTATAAGTTCCTTAAACCCCAGACCCAGACATTAGAATCCCTCCCTGAGTTTCAACCCTCAGAACAGAGTTCTTCAATCTGTGGGGTGCGCCCCCCCCCCCTCCCCCCCCCTGGGGGGCGCGACACCATCCCAGGGGGGGCACGCACTCTACTCTAATCTTACCTTTGTGCTCGTTCTTTTGTTATGTTAACTCACCCAGGAGGGGCTTAAATCATGGAGCTGACATACTTCAGCTGCAGTGGGAGGCAAGGAGTCTCCTCTGCTAAAACTGAAAGCAAATAAACAGACACGCTTTCGGTTTTAGCGTAGGAGAGTCCTCTCCTCCAGCTGCAGCAGAAGCATTTCAGTGCAATGAATTAACCCCCTCTTGGGAGAGTTAGATAACAGCGGAACTCCATGGACCCAATTGCAAGCAAGAGAAATAGGCTTGTGACATTAGCTGGGTAGCTAACAAAAGGTAGAATTGAGGTGCAGTAACCAGCAGATATAACTGAGGTTCAGAGACCAATGCTGCCAATGCAGCTGCTCTACCACTGGGAGCTACGCTCATGTAAGGTACATTTAAAAAAGCCGTACATATCCCAAAAAGTCATGATGTACATTCAAAAAGGAATGTTTACACCTGTATTGGATAGAAGTGAACGTCAAATATTTGCAAATTAGTAGTTTTGGTTAAAAGTGCATTCCTGGATATCAAAATCCAAAAATAACTGCAAGAACTACGGAATAAGAGGCAGAGCAATCATTTCTTAAATTGTGACAAGAAACAAATAAATAAATCCATCCATGCTGTTGCCCACATTTGTTTAGGTGGCTACTGCTGTATGTTGTAAATAGCATTTTTCTCTCATTCATTTTTAATGTGTGAGAGTCTATTACAGACATTTTGCAGACAAAATGTGTTTATGCGTCATGCACCATCCATATAAAACGTTTATTTGAGATCAATACATGACCTCACATATGAGAAATGGAAGGGTGTGACAGATTATTTGCAGTAATATTAGTGAACTGCTTTTGTGTTACATACTGAAAACATGCATCAAGATCCCCTGAATATCCAATGTACACACATTTAGTATTTGGCCAAAGAAGGAATGAAAGAGTTGAGACTGGATCATAAAATCAAAGCTGGTCTGAACAGAGGCCCCAAAATACCTTTTGCCCCACTGGCCCTAAAATCCTTAAAACGTCCCTGAAAGTTTCTTTTAAAATTACACAGGCAGGCGCGCAAAATGCCAGCCAGCCATGTGTTGGTTAAACAGCCTGCAAATTGCTAAATATGGTTATAAATAAGAAGTATGTATTCATTTGTAATGTGACTTTTCTGTCTTTGTTCCCTTTTATTATCAGTCATGGATCATTCATGCAGCTCTAGAAAACAATTAAAAGTTCTTTCTATTTAGATTTGCTGTTTAAAGTATGCACAGACAAGTGTTGAAAATACAGCTTTAGGTGACTGCTTATTTTTATACCATCTGTGACATCAAAATAATGAGCTGGCAACCCTACTCATAAGACTGGAAGTTTGTTGAGGGATCAGCACATTATTTATTTCCTCCCCCTTGATCCCTGGTTACTGCCATATTAACAATAGTTTAACACATTTGAGACCCTACGCTGCCGTCAATAACCTGCTAAGTTACTTCATGTGTCCGGCAATGCACCCTGCATTCAGACCACTCACTCCTCATTCTTGCCCTTCACTTTCACCCTCACCCAGCACTCACACTGATCCCGATGCACTCACACCATTCAACCACTTACCTTCCACTCATAGCGATCACAATGCACTCACAGTGCACTTGCGCTGTTCACCCTGTACCTCACCCTGCAGTCACACGAGCACACTACTCAACCTGCACTCCTGACACTTCACTCACCTGTCCCCCTCACTGCTGAATCTACAATCTCACTCCAGTGAGCCCACCACTAACCATACATTCATTTGTCCCACTCTGTTCTAACATGCACACCCAAATTCATGTCGTCACCTCACTCACCCCTGTACAAAAGTATGGGCATGTCGTGCCCCATTAAGGATTTAGTCCTAAATTACAAAAGGAGACACCTAAATGCACTGCAATCCAGCCTTCCAGGGGCCCCTTGTAATTTGTAATTTTGTAATTTGTAGGGGTATTTGTAGAGCGCAACGTTCACTCCGGAAGGAGCATCTTGGCGCTGATTTCCTGGTAGGATGTCAACTTACATCATGAGGGCTGAAGAATTAGATGGCTGCCAAGGTGTAGTCGTCGGGCAGGTTAAAGATCCAGGTTTTTAGTAATTTCCTGAAGTGTTTTTCTTGGGTTTGGGAACTCAGGTTTTTGGGCATGAGGTTCCAGGCTTTTGTAGCCAGGTAATTTAGGGTTTTGCCACCTTTGGTTTTCAGATTAAACCCGGCTGGAAGGAGCAGATTGTCGTGGGAGGAGCACTAGGGATGTAGTGAGGGAAACGCTTGATGAGATATTTCGGGCCGGAATTATTGAATGCCCTGAAGGCAACAATAAGAATCTTGAAGAAAATTATTTTGTGAAGTGGGAGCCAGTGTAAGGATTTTAAAGCTGCAGATATTGAAGATTTCCTGGGAAGCTTCAAAACTAATCTGGCTGCAGAGTGGAGTACACTTTGGAGTTTTTTAAGTGTAGCTTTCTTGGCGCCAGCTAGAAGACCGTTGCAGTAGTCCAGACGTGCGAGGACTAGGGCCAAGGTTACGGTTTTTCTCGAGTCTATCAGTAAGAAATCAAATTTTTTTTTAGGGATTTTATGATTCCGAAACAACGGGCAGCCACAGTCCTTACTTGTTGTTCGAAGGACAGGTCGGTGTCGAACAGGACTCCAAGATTCCTTGCAGTTGTTACGGTCTGGGGTGGAGCAGCTGAATCTTCAGGCCACCATAGGCCGGGACAGAAGTTGGTATTTTTGCCCATAGGGAGAATCTCTGTCTTGCTGGAATTGCATTTAAGATGGTTTATATCCATCCAATGAAAAACAGCCTTCAGACAGCATTTGAGGTTTTGCTCCGCCTCCGTCGAGTGTTCCTCTAGGGGCACAATAAGTTGCGTATCATCGGCGTACGATGTTACGAGTATGCCAAATGACTCAATCAGAGATATGAGTGGAATTAGGTAAATGTTAAAGAGGAGAGGGCTCAGGATGGAGCCCTGGGGGACTCCTGATGAGACCCTCTTCTCTTTAGAGAGGAAAGGACCTAGGGCGATCGTTTGCGATCTGTCAGTTAAAAAGGACGTTATCCATGCCAGAACCACCTCCGAGATACCGATATCTTTCAGTCTGCTAATCAGGATGGAATGCGAGATGGTATCAAATGCCGCTGTGAGGTCTAGGAGAATGAGGACGGCATTCTTATTCTGATCCTGCAGCAGCTTTATGAAGTCAGTTAGTTCAATCAGTGCAGTCTCCGTTGAGTGATGGGGGCGAAAGCCTGATTGTTGGGGGTGAAGTATGTTGTGTACTTCGAGATGCCTTTTAAGTTCCCTATAAACCATTTGTTCGGTAATCTTTCCTAGAGCAGGGAGGAGCGATATTGGGCGGAGATTAGCGAGCTCAGAAGGGGATTTATTGGATTTTTTCATCAGGGGTTTAACTATTCCCTGTTTCCATAAGCGAGGCACCATTCCAGTGCTAAGAGAAGAATTAACAATCTTGTTAATGATTGGGTTCATCACGTCAATGAGTTGATGGAGAATTCTGGGGGGGGCAAGGGTCAGAAGGTGATCCAGATTTGCATGCCAAGATAACTTCTCTAGTTTGATCTAGATTGGCTGGTGTGAAGTTTTTAAGACTTTCAATAGGAGTTATATTCTGGGTGGTGTTGATTGGGGTCTGTGTTACTTGGGGTGGAGGAATTTTTTTTTGGATGGCATCAATTTTCTCCTCGAAGAAATCGGCAATTTGGTTACAGAACTCTTGAGATGGGGGAAATTCAGGTTGTAACACTCTGGGCTGGGTGAACGTCTTCACTATTGAAAACAATGTTTTTTGTTTCTGTTTGGACTCCTTAATGGCGTTCGTATAAAAAACTTTTTTGGCTGTTTTGATGTTGGCATGGTATGATTTCCTCAGCTGAATGTATGAAAGTCTGTCTGCCGTACAGTACATTCTACGCCACTTGCGTTCGGCTTTTCTGCAAGATAGATGGGCTATTGCTAGATCTGAGGTGAACCAGGGGGCATTGGTTTTAGGTTTTTTCCCTGTTCTTCGATGGCGATTGGGAGGTTCACGTGCTCTAATTTCCTGACGAATCCAGTTATGGAAGAGATTAGCGTCATGTTCAGCATCGCCGGTGAGATTGGGGGTCTGAGATTGGGAAATAGGGTTTAACTTGAGGTTTTCCTGTATCTCTTTCCAGTTGACGAGGTTATCCAGGTGCGAACTGGGTTTATTGGTAGAGACAGTTCTTTTTTTGCACTGATGGCCTGGAATAATTCCTAAACAGATTCTTGCAAATACTGTTTTGTTTAATTTCTTTTTAATGTAATTGATGTGAGGGAATCTATTACCATTTGCAGAGAAATGTGTTTGTTTCATGCAACAACCATAAAAAAGTTAACCATAACAAAGTTAGATCCAAGCGGGTCCTCACATTTGAGAAATTGGAGGATATCACAGATATTATTCACTGTAAAATTAGTGGGCTGCTGCTTTGTTACAACAGTGAAAACACATCACTATTTCTGAATATTAGATGTAAACGCTTTTAGAATTTCGACTACAGTGCCTGTGCACCATTAGTAGCCTGGCTAAATAGGGTATGGCAGAGCTGAAAGTAAATCATTTAAACTCAAAGCTGGACTGAACAAGGGCCCCCAAAATAGTTTTGGCCCTGGGCACCCAGTATCCCCAACAAGTCCCTGCCATTACAAAGTCTGTCAGACAACATTACTCTGTAGTAAACTAGACAACATCATTAATTTATTATCAGTTCTATTATTTTTTAAACATAAGCCTGACGTGTCCAAAACCCCCACTACTTCAGGCAAGCAACCTATCATACCACTACGGAATTCTCAATTAGGTGTTTGTTCAGCACCTTCTCTGTGGACTTTCAACAGTCTTCGGATCAATAACTGGTTGGTGGGCAATTATCCCATTATAATGCTGCCTAAGACGTTTGTTAATGATTACTGGAGAAGATTTGTTTCTCGTGTACCAGCTCTGATCTAGGGAGTGCTCGAAACATCTGACAACACTGTCTCCCTTACAGTCCTTCGTCTTGGCTGAAAATGTCTGCAGAATATTCAGCATAGGGAGGAACTGCTATCAAAACTCTCTTGCCTTTCAGCTCATCCTATTTGTGTGAGATTGGGTTCTCAGCACTTGCGGTATTAAAGACTAAGTACCGTTCAAGACTGGATGTGGAGCACAGCCTGAGGATGGCAGTAGCAAAAATCCATCCACAGTTTGACCGTCTCTGAAAAACAGGCACACCCGTCACATTTATGTTGGTGGTGTTATAATCAAGCCATGTCATGTGTAAAACAAAGCATCCAAGTAAAAACAATTTGTGCACATTTTAACTTGGAAAGTGGTGTTTTGAGCTGTGTAATAAACCTCTGTCATTTCACCACACCCACTCACAAACCTGCAGTTTACTAAACACTCTTATTGTATTGAATGTTATTTGCTGGATATGCCCGGAATGTGCATGTGGCGGTCGATTCCAGATATTTCTGTTAGGTGGTGGGGGGGGCCCAACATCTACAAAAATTCAGCTGGGGGGGGCTCAATCTACAAAAGTTTGAAGACCTCTGCCTTTGAGGGGCGACTGCTTACAGGGGACCTAGGACCTCACAAGATCAAACAGGTCTATCAGACACAGATGAACCATACTCCCGCCACACTGGACAAGAAAAGGCTTGCATGGCAAGCAGATATACCTGAACTTACCGACGATGATTGGGCTGAAGCCATTGCCAGCCCTAAGGTGCAGCGGTGACTATGCGCTTTCTGCTTATCCAATTTAAACACCTACACCGCGCATATTACACTAGGGTGCGTCTGTGGCGGATGGGTGTTATTCAGTCCCCCATGTGCCTGAGGTTTGGTGGGGAGGAGAGGTCATTCTTACACACAGTTTGAAACTGCTCAGCAATACAGCCGTTTTGGCGCTGAATTCACTTGTGTCTTCATGAGATGCTGTCATGGGATCTCCTGCTCGATCCCCGCCTTTTCTTGTTACACTCCACAGAGAACATAGGGGGAAATAGGTATATTCATATAACGCACGAGGCAGTGATTTAAGGTAGGGGTACTATAGCCCATGGCTCCAGTGTGGAGGAGTGTGGCTCAATGGTTAGAGCGGCAGACCCTGGTGCAGAGTTCTGGCCAGGGACTAGGGTTCGATTCCCGCCTCGGCGGGGTCTCGGGCTCAATTTCCTTGGACCTGTTAATTCTCGCCTTGGTGCCTATTTTAATCATGGGCACCACGCTGCAACTCTGGGCAATAGCTTGCTTAGCCTCCATAATGGCCCCAACAGCGCTAAGGATGCCTGGCTTCACCCTGGGGGTAGGGGTTAGTATCAAAGAGGGGGAATAAAAGTGGACGATTTTTAATGGGGTCCAATGTACTCGTCCTAAGAGGTAGTAAGCAAAGTAGTTGTACAGAGTTCCCCAGAGGGAGCCAACTGATTGGCTCAAGTTAACCTTTCTCTCACTAGGTATGACAGAGGAAGTGCATGGTGTGGACCCTATTCGGAATTTAAGGATACCTCACACAGGTTACCGGTTGGACGACTACTGTCATCCCATCCGATGACCGTCCAGCGTCATCATTGGTATCCTGCTCCTACGGCAGGCTGGCGGTGCAATGCCCGTCGGGCAGCTCGGAGGGCTGCACTTTGGCGGAGTTCTTTTATTCCTGGCCAACGGGTGTGTGAGTGTGAGGGGCCTGAAAAGCAGGACAACCGGCTGTCCTGCTACCGGCGTTGACGTGGGAGGGGTAGGTGCCTAGAGGCCTGCTGCCAGCAACCCTTGAGGGACTCCTCACTTGTTGCTGGCCCCACCAGGTCAGCCTGTGGGATCTACACACGGGAAGAGCGGTTCCCGGGAGGTCCATAAAAGAAAATAGTAATTCTGCGACACTATTCAGGTCGTATATCCGATTCCTCTTACCTTAGAGGGACCGCAAGCAATTATATGAGCACTATAGGTCCTGATGAATTGCCTTTGAGGCAAGAAACATGTCGACCACACTCACACTAAGGGTTGAATGAGGATTGATTACCTTACCCATCACTCCTTAATACCCCTTAATTTCCTTTTTAACAAGGCAGTGAGCCAGACTATTAAAATTTGATTAATGGACTCTACTGACTTTTTTTTAGACTACACTCACGCTCACTATTGCACTTTTTTCAGGCCCCTCACACTCACACACCCGTTGGCCAGGAATAAAAGAACTCCGCCAAAGTGCAGCCCTCCGAGCTGCCCGACGGGCATTGCACCGCCAGCCTGCCGTAGGAGCAGGATACCAATGATGACGCTGGACGGTCATCGGATGGGATGACAGTAGTCGTCCAACCGGTAACCTGTGTGAGGTATCCTTAAATTCCGAATAGGGTCCACACCATGCACTTCCTCTGTCATACCTAGTGAGAGAAAGGTTAACTTGAGCCAATCAGTTGGCCCCCTCTGGGGAACTCTGTACAACTACTTTGCTTACTTCACCCTGGGGGTGCCCAGGAGTTGTCACTTCACAGGGAAAGCCGGGAGGGGTTCCAAAGCGGTATGAATATCAGCGTAAGGAAGCTGAATAGGCGACACCGCAAGGTGACCGTCTGGTGACAGTGCGCTCTATAAGTACCATGACATTTACATTTACACCTCTGCTGTTTCCACTCATAAGAATGCTCCAACCAATTCTATGGCTAAGCGTTCAAATAATTCAAACATTTATTTCCATAATGATCATTCTATTACAGTAGCCTCCCAGGACTCCGCAAATCACACTAGACCCATTATCCTTTGCGGAATGCTCAACATCAGTCACACCACTTAGACACCCCCCATTTGCATCATGCCCTGAAATTCTTCATGGTTAATGGTCCCCAAGCTTTGTCCAAGGAATGGTTTTGAGAGCGAAGACTCCCTGAACCACAAAGATATTCATTGGATTCGCCATGTCACGGGCTGCCATTCAGTTATACAGGACGATATTACCAGGGCTCGAAGATGTACTTTTCCAGCCCAACCACTAGATTGTATCGAACTCACCTTGAATAGGGTTGAACAGGCTGAAAACATCCTTGCCCTGTCATTTCGTACCTGCCCCCCTGTAACCTCTTCTATACAGCTTAGGCGATCCCCGTTTGTCAGCCAGAGCAGACAACTGGCTAACCAACCCCCTACTCCTTCAGCTGAAAGCACCTCACTGGAGGCCATTGACTGACTACAGAGTGAGCCCCAATTGCATCCCAGTCCATATTTCACTCCCCCAAATTGTAGGGCTAGCCCCCCCCCCCCGCTTTCCAGCACTACACATTGCACCTGATCCTATGGAAGACTGATCTCGGGGCATGGAACAAAGTAGCTCCTCCTTTAACACCCAGGGGGTGTGGGGTATAGAATATTTTGCACTTTTAGATCTTCAGGCAACACCCCAAGCCCGAGCTCTGCCCAGCCAACACACTCCAAGTAGAGACATTGCACCTGGTTCAGCCTTGTATCATCAGCTGGAGATATTATCGTGGAACGCGGCTGGGCTAAGCAGCAAATTGTCCAGTTTGCCTTCTAAAGGGCCTTACTTTGGTATACGAAAGACTGCAGGTGTAAAGAATTGCTCCTAGCCACAGCTATCAAAGATAAGAATCGCCCTCTGATTAAAGTTGCTAGAAAGAATATATAGAGCAGCTTTGCACCAAGCAAAGATAGCAAAGATAGCATGGGACGAACTCCATTGGCAGCAACTGAAGGAAGCAAGCTTAGCCAAGGATACCAACTTATTTTAGACCCTTGTTACCTGGGGCAACAAGAGAGTTGTACACTCAAAACCGGTCCTAGGATGCTTATTTCCAGTCGAGGGAGGACCTGGCCTGGCAGTTCGGGCTGGACTGTTCCCATTTGGTGCAGGGTCAAGACTGATTTGCATATGGCTGGGTCCAAACAGGAATGGCATAGTGAGCAAAAAAACTATGAATTTAGGCCCAGATCTCTGTACTGGGGTGAATGTATGGCATTGTTCTGCATTCTGTCCATCATTTGTTCTTTTTGCATTGCTCACCCACTAACCACATTCCAGGCCACGAAAGGCACAACCATTTTCAGAGGCTCTACTCTGTATTTGAGGACACACTATCTGCAGAGCATTGCAATTCTTACGACCTTTCCAATGCTGACAGTGAGTGACCTTGCTGAGATTGAGACTGCGTTAGGGAAAATAGTGCCTGCAAAAGCAGCTGGACCAGATGGACTGCCTGGTGACCTATTCCTAGCAGACATTTCGAATTGGGCATGCTACATGCTCCTACTTGTTAATGTTATTGCCAACGACAGCCCAGTACCTGGATCCTGGAAGGGCGCAGAGGTGGTCTCGATTTATAAAAGGGGTGCCATAGAAGACCCCTCAAACTATAGACCAATTGGTTTGATAGATGCACTACAGAAGGTCTTTGGTAGAATCTTGTTTCAGAGGATACAGCACTGGACAGAAGACAAAACGATCCTCTCTCAGTATCAGGCGGGTTTTAGAGCTTGCACTGGAACAATAGACCAGGTTTTTAGGCTGCTCCTCATTCACTTGAAAAGAGTGGTAATTGGCAAGGGCAGTTTTTATCTCACATTTATCGATCCAAAGGCTGCCTTTCACCTGATCCCCAGGAGTAAGCTGTGGCACACACTTAGAGACATGGGTATTCCCCCTTTCACCCTCAATTAATTGGTCTGACTTCACAAGGGCAATTATGATCAGGTGAGATGGGGGTCACAAGGCCAGCTGACAGAGCGGATTTTGGTTGATACAGGAGTCCAACTGGGTTGTGTCATGGCTCCCACCCTGTTTTCCTTATATATGAATGGGATGGTTAGCTTCCTGCAAGAAGACCCAGCGGATGTACCAACCCTGGCGGGCGACAAGGTATCGGCCCTCTTGTTTGCTGATGATACCCAAAAATGACTCAATAGATTTCAACTCTTTTGTGACTCCCGGGGATTGGTCAGAAACACTACTAAAACTAAGTTAATGATATGCAACCCCCTCAAAACCTTCAGAAGCAATCTTATGCTAGACGGTGCCCCCCTGGAAAACGTTGGCACCTTTGATTATCTTGGTGTCCAACTCTCTGATAAAATGTCATGAAGGGCCCACCTATCAAAGATGGTCATGGGGCATAAACGTGTGGCCAGAGCACTAGGAAAAGAACATCATTCCTCCCATAGTAGGCTAGTCGCATCAGCCCTCATAGCCTATGCGCCTAAGCAGCCAGTACAGCTCCTTATGGAGCCGAGCTATGGGGTTTCGACAATGTTGATGCTATCTGCAGATCTGAATAGAAGTTCCTTCGGGACTGGTGATGTTGCCTCGCAACAAACCTCTTACACCATTAATGCTTGACATGGGCAGGCGGTCGATTGGAGACACAACAAGATTGCGCCAATGCTTTTTTGGGCTCGCATCAGGTGGACCCCCAACTCTCTAGGTATTCTGAAGCCTTTACCGAGGTCATACAAATAGACATTAACCATAGAATCAGATGGATCTCTAACATCAGCACTGGGTTTTCAAGGCCATTGGGACAGGCAGGAATCACCAAGCAAAGAGGAGCTCAAACGGTCATACTGGGAATGGGTGGATCATCAGGAAACCTGCAGACCCAATGTCGGCAGACTGACTGCAGAATGTTATCTACACAAGCAGAATATATGCCTTGATCCCTATTTAGACATAATCCAGGCCCCGAGGGAGAGGACATTGTATATTCATTATGCTGGTGGTGGTGGTGGTTTCCCTTGCACAGAAGAGCGGCCTCCAGTCTCCACCAGACCTAGCGGCCTGCCTGGAAGATGTAAAGAGCTGGATGATGAGTTCATGCCTAAAGCTCAATGATGACAAAACTGAGCTCATGCTCCTGGGCCCGGCCTCCCCCGCCACCATAGAGCTGATCTGGCCATCAAGCATGGGAGTGGCCCCACCCCCCAGAGACAACATCAAAAGCCTAGGCGTCTGGCTCGACAAATCTCTGAGCCTTAATACACAGGCCACCAAGGTATCAGCCACCTGTTTTGGCCTCCTTAGGGTGATTAAAAAAGTCCTTCCCCTCCTCCGTTTCGAGGCCAAACAAATAATCATACAGGGCCTCATCCAATCTCGTCTGGATTTCAACAACTCCCTCTACCTGGGAGCACCAGACTACACCCTACAAAAGCTGCAACGCACCCAGAACTGCGCTGCCAGGGCGCTGCTGGGAATCCCTCGGAGGACCTCAATAAAAACCGGCCTAAAAACCTTACATTGGCTACCTGTTAGGGACAGAGTAAAATTTAAAGCGCTCTGCATTGCCCACCAGACATTCTGGGAAACGGGTCCAGACATCAACCGCTCCCTGATTTCTTCCTACAGGCCCAACAAGACTCTTTGTTCCTCAACGGCATTCCTAGCCAAATTTCCCAGAATTTGTAGAGCCAGAGCAGGAGGACGCTCTTTTTCGTACAATGTCTCCAAACTCTGGAACACCCTCCCTCTGCAGCTGAGAAACAACCCCAACCTAACCAGCTTCCTCAAACAGCTAAAAACTCTCCTGTTTAATGCTTAAACAATAGTAACCTTATGAGGGTTTTCTCTGTTTTCCTAGTGCCTGGACGCCTCAGGGCAGCTGCAGTGCTCTACAAATCACATTTTCATTTCATTTCATTTCATTTCATTATAGGTTCAGCACGCTCCCTGTCTGCGTGACAACTGTAAAATGGCATCCATCTAACCAGACATCAAGGGATTGTCCTTGCTGCAGAGCCCCAATGGAAAGTGTTGCACACGTTATGTTTGATTGTCCTGCTTATAACGTTCCAAGATCTAAATGGTTAAAACCAATTTGCCGACAACTGTGCACACAGGACCATCGGGTTGCCCTGCACATTCTTCGGTCTGATTCCAGACCTTTTTTTGTGTGTGGTGTGGCCAAGTTTCTCAGCCATGCATGGCTAATTAGGTGGAAAACCTTATAAGGAGTAGCCCTACACTTGACTGCCTAAAGATGTGATGAAATTGTGGTAGCGCCTGATGGCTGTTTAGCCTTCCATTGAAACTACACCTTATGCACTCGTACTTTATATCTGACTCCCCATGTTGTCACACTAAGAGGGCTTTACCCGCTTTTACCAGGCATGTATTGAGGGCTTTCTATTCCGCCTGTCATGAGGCCCACACCATGAAGGATTGTTATGCTGCTATTTTACTGTAACTATTTTAAGTACACTCTTTTTTATGATTTTATCAATTCATTGTGTAACACTTTTTATCACTTAGCTTTCGACAACTGTATTGTCTATCAAGGGAGCAACAGAGTACTTTTATGGACCGCTTGCAGTTATCACTTTGATTATGTTGTTATATCTTATGTTATTTTGTATTTTCTTTTATTTCCTTATTAATGTTTTTTCAACTTTTAAGATACTAGTTGTCGAAATAAAGCATATACAAACAAACAAACATTGTTTTCATTTATGCCTGAGTGCAAACCTGATTAATATATCGGAACATGCAAAGAAATTTGGATACGTTCCGATGCTCACTGCACCATCAGGATTCAAGCAAGCCGGGCCGACGACGGCTGAAATGCCAGAAACCGGTCCCCGGAAGCTTGTTTCCTTCCCAGTATAAGAATTGGCTTGGTAGTTTGGTTTGCCCTGTTCCCATCATGCACTGGGACAGGAACAGACTAATTTGCATGTAGCCAGGTTCTGAGCTGGGATGGTGCAGTGAGCTAAAAAACGGTGATGGATCAAGCCCTGATCTTTGGACTGGGTAAGAGTGGTCTGCTTAATTCAGACACTCTGTTCATCACCACCCCCTTTTCTGAATCGTTTTTGGCCACTATAGGTGTGGAAGGGTATACTCAGACATGAGTCCCTTGCTCAATGCACCATCAGGATTCAAGCAAGCCGGGCCGACGACGGCTGAAATGCCAGAAACCGGTCCCCGGAAGCTTGTTTCCTTCCCAGTATAAGAATTGGCTTGGTAGTTTGGTTTGCCCTGTTCCCATCATGCACTGGAACAGGAACAGACTAATTTGCATGTAGCCAGGTTCTGAGCTGGGATGGTGCAGTGAGCTAAAAAACGGTGATGGATCAAGCCCTGATCTTTGGACTGGGTAAGAGTGGTCTACTTAATTCAGACATTCTGTTCATCACCACCGCCTTTTGTGAATTGCCAAGAAGGCAAGGGCGGGTGGGGTGCATGGGGGCGAAGGGTCCCCGGTACCTGCGCGTTGGGCGGGAGCGGGTAAAGGCCTTGGCGGGGGGACCTCCGGGTCGCGGGGTGAGTGGTTCTGGGTAGAGGGGTCAGGGACTGCTTTGGCGGCACAGAGACCTGGCGGCACTGGGGCCTCCCCGAGCGCAGACGGCTCGGGGGGGGGGGGAGAACAAGCAAGCCGTGAGTGCTGGCAGAGGCAAGGGTGGGCCGGCGGGGTGCAAAACGGCCTCCAAACGCCAGGACAAAGCAGCAGGGGGGTCCGTGGAGGCCTTCCCTCTACCGAGAGAGCGTGCAACTGCAATGCTTGAGTGCGAGTTTATACCTGGAGTGCGATGGAAGGGTGCAAAACGAGTGGTGAGTGAGGTGCGGCGAGTGGCAGTTGTTGAAGCGGATAAGGAACGGTTGGACTATGGGGACGAGGATGAGGAGTTGGAGGATGGTGAAGTGCGTGACGATGAGTGTTGGATGAAAAGGGGAGCGTCAACAAGCAGGATTGGTGTCTTACAGGCGGCACCGGACGGAGCTGGCCGGACGGCCAAAATGAGTCAGAAGCCGGCGGGGGCCAGGAGGACGGAGCGCGGAGCTCCAACGACTTTGGCAGGTGAGGGTGCATGGTGGGATGCTTGGGACGAAGGTCCTAGAGGGGGGCGCAAGACGGCCTGCCAGTCGGTGGGAGTGGGGGATGGCTCTGTGCGGGATGTGGGGGCCTTCGGGGACACGGGCCCGTTCTAGAGGATGGTAAGAAGCAGTTTGTGACGGCCAGCGCGCGGAGGATCAGGGTGGGAAGGAGGAGGGATTGGATAAACTGAGGAAAAAGTTGCCTTACATGGGTTTGATGATGCCACTCGGGTCGCATTTGTCGGAAAGGACAAAGGCCAGGATTTGGAAACACGAGTATGTGGATGTTTTCAAACTTTGACAAAGAAATTCAGGCGAAAGAAGGGTCTAAGGAAGAGGAGTGGGAGTTGACCAGGCGGCCGAGGGTGCCGGTGACAATGGAGAACTGGACATTGGCGTTCTTGATATACGCGAGTATATATTGCGAGAAGCATGTGGACAGGGCAATAGCATTGTTTAAGTATATGGATGTGATACAGAAGGCCCAATTGCAATTTGGGGGTTTTGCTTGGTTGAGTTATGATGAGGAATTTAGGGCCAGGATTAGTGTGAACCTGGACAAGCCATGGGGTGACATTGATCAGGAGCTTTGGGTGCAGTGGATGTCTTCTACGCAGGCAGCCGCATCTACTTATACCGCGAGTGGTCTCCCGATTGCGTACTGGCCTTTTCAGCCTCGTCCCGCCCAGTCTGGGGCGGGGGGTCAGGGAGTGTCTGGAGGGGCAGGAAGTCATGGAAGGTGGACAGGGGCTGTTGGACAGCAGTACAAACCTGGAACCACTGGGGACTGCTGGAACTTTAATAAAGGTTTCTGCACGCAACACCCATGTAAGTTTAAGCACGAGTGCTCCAAGTGTGGGGGGCGTCACCCGGTCACACAGTGTCTTACTCTTGCCATGCCTTCAGAACAGTGGAAGATTACCAAGGGTAGGGGCCAATCTGGGCCGAAGGGCCCCTACTCCGGTTAAGGTGGAGGCCATGGGTTCGTGGCTCTCTAGGTACCCTGATAGAGAGGTGGCTTTGAAACTTCATTGGGGGTTCATGGAAGGATTTCGGATTGGCTATCAGGGTCCCAGGGAGAGGCGTTGGGCGGAGAACCTGCGTTCGGCGAAGGAATTGCCTGAGGTGGTGGCGAGCAAGTTGCGGAAGGAGGTCTTGGAGGGTAGGATTGCTGGCCCGTTTGACACGTGGCCAATGTCAAACCTTATCATTTCTCCACTGGGGGTGGTTCCCAAGAAGGAGCGAGGGGAGTTCAGACTTATTCACCATTTGTCGTGGCCTGAGGGGAGTTCGTTGAATGACTTTATCGCTGAGGAGGATTCCAGGGTGTTGTATGCGTCGGTGGATGATGCTGTTGGCTTGGTGAGGGCTTGCCGGAAGGGGGCAGAGTTAGCCAAATGCGATATCAAGTCGGCCTTTCGCCTCCTCCCCATTCACCCGGCGGATTTTTCGTTGCTGGGCATGCAATTCGAAGGGGCCATCTTTGTGGATATGGTGCTGCCGATGGGTTGTGCGATTTCTTGTGCGCTGTTTGAAACCTTCAGTTCCTTCTTGCAGTGGGCTTTTGTGGAGAGGAGTAGGCATCGGCTGGTGTCGCACTACCTGGATGATTTTTTGTTCGTCGGGAAAGGGCTGACGGGAGATTGTGGTGAGGCTCTGGGACAGTTCCAGTTGTTGGCGCAGGAGTTTGGGGTTCCATTGGCACCAGAGAAGACGGCGGACCTAGTTGTTTTTTGACCTTTCTGGGAATTGAGTTGGATTCGGTGGCGTGGCAGGCGTGGCTGCCAGTGCAGAAGGTGGCGGAAATACAGAATGTTTTGACACAGGTGATCGGCGTTCCCAAGATTGACTTGAGGTCGGTGCAGCGCTTGCTCGGTTTGCTGACTTTTGCATGCCGGGTGGTGAGGGCCGGGAGAACGTTCTGTAGGCGCCTCGGCATGGCCATGTCGGGGGCGGTGCTCCCTCACCACAGGGTCAGGGTCACGATGGGAGTCCGGTCGGACTTGCGTGTTTGGTTGGTTTTCCTGGAAGAATTCAGTAGTATGTCCCTGGACTTTGCACGCAACAATATGGTTTGGCAGGTGCAGCTCTACTCGGATGCGGCGGGTGCGGCAGGCTTCCGAGTTTTCTGGGACGGGCGTTGGTGTGCAGAGCAGTGGCCAGCTCATTGGCTGCGACAGGGTAAGAGCATTGCTTTTCTTGAATTCTTTCCCCTGCTGGTGGCATTGGTGGTGTGGGGGCCGGAGTTCCGGAACCGGTCGGTTTTGTTTCATGTGGACAATATTACGGTGGTGGAACTGGTGAACAATCAGAAGGCAAAGGATCTGCGAGTGCTGCACCTGCTGCGAAGTGTCATGCTGCTCTGCTTGCATTTTAATGTGCTTTTCCACGCGCAACATGTGCCTGGGGCGAGTAATGACATTGCGGATACGTTATCTTGTTCGCAGTGGCAGCGCTTCAGGAGGCTGGCGCCGGGTGCAAAGGCTTGCAAGACCAAGGTGCCGGAGGGTATCTGGGCTTGGGGGGAGTGAGAGTGGTGGGGTTGGTCGAGAAATCTATAGCTGAATCCATGAGGCAAGCATACAGGTTGGCATGGTCTGAGTTTGGTGCCTTTCTGGGTTGGAACAGAGCTGCGTGGGGTTTGCCACAGAGTGACTGTGAACGGGGAGTGGTGCGTTTTGTTTTGGAGTGCAAGGACAATGGATTGTCACAGACTACGATAGCTATCAAACTGGCTGGCATCTCTTTTTACAGCATGGTTTACTTGGATTTTGATCCGGCTAGGGCGGATTTGTTGAGTCGAAGGTTGAAAGATTGGGGTCGCGTGAGGTCAGAAGGGGGAGGGGGGAGTTGCTGCGTGAAGCGATCACTTTTGAGCTGTTGATGTTAGTGCTGGGGGAATTGCCCCACTGCTGTTATGACGATGGGGAGGTGGCGTTGTTCCGATTGTGCCTGGTATGGATGTTCTTCGGGGCATTTCGGGTGTTGGAGTTGTTGGGAGTTTGTGGGGCTCCGGGGCGTTTGTTTGAGGATGTGAGGTTGGACGGGGCCCGGCTGGGTATATGGTTGGGTCGTTCAAAGACGTACCAGGTGGGTCGAGGCAAATGGGTGTGGCTGAAGGAGAGCGGGTGTGTGGGTGTGTGCCCGGTGCGTGAGTGGACAGCCTTTTTGGGATGAGTGCAGAGGTCAGACGGAGAGGTTTTTGTGCATACTTCTTTGAGGCGCTTGACGTCCTTTCAGTTGTTGGCGGTGTTATGGATGGCTTTGCGGAGGATTGGCAAGGACCCAGCGTGCTTTGGCACTCATTCGTTTCGTATTGGTGTGGCCACAGCGGCGGCCGGGTTGGGTTAGTCCTGGGAGGAGATTCGGAGAATTGGGCGCTGGTGGTCCCGCTGCTACGAACGCTATGTGCGTAAATGAAGGAGGTCGGAGGCAGGGTAGCTGAAGGGGGTCTGCTGTGGTTGTGTACAGATCTGTTTTGCTGTGGTGTTAACCTCTTTCTCTCCGTAGGTTGCGTTCAAGGGCCAGGAGCCAAGACGGTTACCTGGATTGTTGGACACTCCTTTGTACACTGGGCATCAAAATATGCGGACAGGCAGGTGTACGGTCGTAGCCTGGGCCTGCGGAGCAGTCATCACGAAGTCCATTGGTGGGGTAAGAGTGGGATGCGTTGGGGTGACTTGTTGCCCTGGCTGACGAAGAAGGTGTCTCAATTGGGTTGCCCGGACAGGCTGGTTATACACCTGGGAGAAAATGACTTGGTAAAACTGTCAGGAGTGTCCTTGTTACATTTGATGCAGAGGGATCTGGAGGCAATGAGGAGCAATCTGGCTGGCGCCTGCATTGTTTGGACAGAGTTTGTACCACGAAGGATTTGGAGGGGGGCACTTAAGCCTGCTGCCATTGAGAGGGCAAGGCGGAAATTGAATAGGGCGATGAGACTTTTTTGTGATGCTCATGGAATCAAAGTTCTGGCACATGTTGGGCTCCAGCTAGAGGAGCCCCTTCTCTTCCGTGACGACGGTGTGCACCTTTCGCACATGGGAAATGCTTACTATCTAATGGAGATGCGGGATACCATCAGCTTGTTGTGGAATGAGTCTATCTGGTGTAGGAGAGATTGAGTGCGAAAGGTGCACGTTTGGTGGGGCAGGTAACCGCCCTCTGGGGGTTCCCTGGGTGGCAGAACTTGGGAGGGCTGGGAACTCTATGACAGGCAGAATCACCCTTCCAGGGAGCGGGTTACAGGTGCAGGATAGGGGGTGTGGTAGATGGAGGTGAGATGACGGGAGATGCTGGAGGAGGATGAAGGTGAAAGGGGAAAGTGAATGGTATTCGTGAAGAGGTTGTGGTGTGAATTGGAGTGAGTAGTGGAGTATGTGAATGGAGGATGTTTGGAGGTCATGATGTTGGGGTGATTGTTAACTGTTATTGATGTTATGTTGAAATTTGGTTGTCATACCTGTCCTAATAAATGGCCTTTCACGCTAAGACATGCGTGGAGTGGTTATTTGCGCGATGATTCGGATATAACAAAAAAGGGAAACATACCCATCCCCGCCAGGCTGCTGGCGTCACTGGAGCAGAACCGAGCCCAGCTGTTTATCTCATTGACGGTGCTGCGGATGATGAGAATTAGGTGGAATTCACGATGGCGGAGCTGTCAGCAGGGCTTGTCTCTTCCACGGTCCAGTGCGGTGAAATGGGGCCACAGGGAGCTGCGCGAAACAGCCATCGGAGGAGTGGGGTGCGGCTAAGCATCGACACAAGGAAGACACTGGTCCCACTGCCTCATAATCTACCCCAAATATAAAATACGGGTGGGAGTCACATATCAATTCAACCACAAGGCCACCTATCCAGCCGTGTTTAACAACCCACCCAATCATTCAGGGGCTCCAGAAGGCGGGAGAGGGTTTCCCAGCACAACCCCGAGTACCCAAAAACTAAACACCGGGTTCAGCAGACTAAAGATCTGTGCTTGACTGTTGAGTGGAATTCGGGCAGGCCTACCCCGCCTTTCATGTTCTTGGCGTTGAATGCGCGAGTCTCCCAGAGTTAAGAATAAACATCAATTAACAAGTGCCAGGAAACACGAGGGCTCAAATGCGTTTGTACAAATATACACGTTGTGTTATGTTATAGTGTAACCCAGTGTAGGCACTGCATGGGGGCGCTTGTGCCCTCCCAACCCTGTAATGTGCATGGTGGGCATAAGATCAAACCAGGGCGTCCCTTTAAACCAACCGTTCAGCTGGAGGAGAAGACCCCGAATGTGGATTCATTACATAATGCAGAAAGGAATAGAAAAGGGAATACGGTGGGGGTGAGAGGAGTGGGCGGAGACAGCGATCAGGAAAGAATTGTGCGGGCTTTGGGAGAGACACACTTAGCGCATAGTGGAGGGACGGGGGAAGGCTTGGGGAGTGAGAAACTAGAGGGGAGGAAGGAAGAGTTCAGAGAGGCTAGTGGTAGTGGATCTGCCTGGCTAAAAGAGGGCATTTATGACAGGCGAAATTAACAGAAGGAAGTGGTAAGCTGCCAGAATAAAGCTCCTCTGGTGGGTGGGTGCTGCCACTCAGTGGCCTCTTGAAGAACGGCAGTTGCTGGTCCCCTCCATGGCAAACAAAAGTTTGATATAGAAATAGGACTATACACATTCAATTTCACAGTTTCAACTTCAAGTGGTTCTGGTTCAATCGCAGAAACATTGTGTAAATCAGCATCACTGCATAATGCTTTCAGTTGTAGGCAACACAGCTGGACAGAGTGCAAAGTGTATTCTTTTAGAAGAAATCACATAAAGTGCAATTTAGGAGCAAGACTCAACAAGCACAGAATCGAAACTTGTGGTGCGTGCGCGCCACAGAGGAGCCGACACGGGAATCCAAGCCAGTGGTGCACGCGCACCACAGAGGAGCAGGGGTGAGGGAGTCTGTTGTCTGTGCCGCGTGCTTATGCGCATCCTAGACACCGATGGGAATGGGCGGAACAAAGGTGTGACATGCGCCCACCTTTGCCCAATTGCGTGTCTTATTTATTTTTTTAAACGCTAAAGCCAATGAAAGCCCGCGAAAGCAAAACCGCACGCACGAGCGTGTGGTCAGCTTTCAAACCCCCTAGGCACGAGACCTAAAAAATGAGAACCACTAAAAAAAAAAATGGGTTTCATTTTTTGCCATTGGACTGATAATTCAGTTTTTGAATCTATTGAAGTATTGCTTGTGCTAGAGCCTGTGCAATCTATTGTTCGATCCTAGCGGATCTTGATTAGGCGAAGTAGGGTGAATGACTTCCTGCTCTTTAAGCATCGCAGGGGAATAAATACATAATCCAATATACTAAAGTATGACAATTCCTTAAGCACCATATACCCATAAAATCACCCATTTGTATTCTCATTCCTGATTGTGCACTAGGCCAAGTAGGTTAAGGAGGTTTTTTCCTACTTGTGCAATTTCATTACCTTTTTGTGCCCACTGACACAATGCCAACACTTATATTTGCAATAATATTTTTTGAGGACATGCCTGAGACTTTCTTGCATGGTGAGGGACATAAAGTGTATTTCATCAAGTCTTTAACACATCCTCCCTTAAGAAAAATTCTTACATTCAGTGTGACCAGTATGTGCCTTTGCATAGATCTGCCTGTGCAATTACTTCCATGCATTTTGATGGTAGTAATAGGGTATGTTACTTGTGTATCGATAATCCAGCCAAACAATAGCACATAATTAGTTTAACCGTGAAACAAAAATAAATGGCAACATAGCTGTGTCTGTTATGTCACAAAATAGAGTGGACCTGAATCATAAAAATAAATAAAACAATATAGCAGAGATACACTCTTCAGATCATTTTCTGTTTATTTCCAATTCACAAACATGCCTGGCAAGATGTTTCAGGTGTTGATTTCCACACCTGCTACCAGATGTATCAGGTAATAGTCTCCTAATCCTAATGTGTGCATTTCTCCATTGCAGAGAAGTCAGCACAGGCGAAATGGAGCACTATGAGCAAATGCAATTTTTTTTCTTTATTTTTGTCAGTAGGGAAATCATTTTCCACCATAATGAAGGGTCTTCCCCTGCACCCCCACCAAATGTGGTGGTGAGCCATGCCCTTGGCCACCCTGGAGATGTAGTTACTCTTCCCCTTTTCTGGAGTAAATTTCGCCTCATATCCAGGGTGGAAATGGGACAGAGAGAAGTTTGGGAATGCCCACAAACATGCAAGTTTGTGGGCGATTCCAAACTTCTAAAGTAAATTACACCTTGGAACTCCCTTTTCCAACCCATTGAGTGGGATTTAAGAGTGTGGCAAAGACATCTGCATTCATAAAGGCATTTACGGCCCAACGGCATCCTATTGTATTCCTTCCTGGATAGAGGTAGGAAGAGCAAATTTGTTGAAGCGTACATTTATTAACAAACATACCTTTGTGAATCGGCCCATGTGACTTCATTGTTTGCAAAACTAACATTGATTTTTTTAGAAACATGGAGAGTTAAAATATCAGAGGTTTGTTAGGACATAACTAAACTCAACTAAAATACTAATGCACCTAATATTTTAGGAGTAGGAGAAATATACCTCATTTTTACATCCAATGCTACTGACATTTGAAATAGTGTAAAGTTCAGTTTGGAAAGAAAGCGAATGTGTGAATTTGTATGCGTCAGAAATGGCCTTTTAGTACTGTAGCTGCAACATTAAATTATCCTGAACCAAAGCAAAGTGTCTCTGTGTTGAAGCTACAACATTTCAGCCTGAAAAAAGGAAAAGGAAAGCAAACATAGGTCACCCTGTTAAAACAGATGCATCAGTTTGTCAGAAATAATTGCTTGGTATAGGGCAATCTGTTTTAAACATGTAGCAAATCCTCTAAGAAAAACATATCAATGTATAATAAATCACAAGGCATGCATTGCTTCTAGAGACAGAATAGTTCATTCCTATTCCTAACTCCTTGTCCCCAGGTTATTGGACAAACTATTTTGGTAACAAAAGGATTTTGGATGAGGTGGTCTCACCCATCTAATGTGGCATGCTACATCATTGGCCACCTGATCCCAACCTGGTAAGATGGTACTATCAGGACGGACTTGATCCAATTAAGATATAATATTTTCGTGGATAGCACAGTGGTCCAGTTTATATTAAAAACACCTATTGCTGTATCCTTTATTATGTGTTACTTCAGGTATGATTAAAATGTGAATAAACAAATTACTTTCTGTTTAGGGGTACATGGCCCTATCATCCTTTGAAAGTGCCAACATTTTTCTGCCCACACTAAAAGCCAGATACCTGGTCAGGGGCATTCCTCAGGGCAAAAAGAACCCCTCACTATAATTCTATGAGTGTATGTTGGTATATCTATGTAAATATTGGAAAGACCGGAATTTCTTACCTCTCCTTATTTGAATTACAAGACCTAGGGTAAAAAAGTGCTGGGTTGGTGACGTTTTCTGGAAAAATCAGTCAGTGACATAGAACACTTGATCGGGAGGTACTATAAATCACATGCAGAAACCCAACATGCTTATCACACATGCAACTTGGTGACATCAACATGCATGTTACTGAGTCTCTGCTTACCCTCGTTACTTTAAAGTCTAGCAGGGATGGGCCACTCCTCTTGTCACACAATTATATATTAAATATTATAGGTTACCTTCTATTGGTGTAAACATTGTGACACTTCTTGCCATCTTTATATGAAAGAACATTATTTGCTACTAAATCTATTGTCACAAATTGAGATAGCCATAGTCATTAATCCATATGTTACATTTTATGGTAGCATAGGTACAATTTATCTTTAATGGTGCTGATCTAGTTTGGCGATCCGAACGATCTCAGAATCAGATTAGAAGTAAAGTACTTACTTTGTCAAGGAGAACGGGCATGTGTTAATACCTATTATCTCCCCTTATGCCAGCCGACCTCTCTCGTGCAACTGGCAGTTTTTTGCTGGTCGGCTCCATTGGTCGCATGGTTACCAATGTGTAGTTCACGCATTCCCTGAAGGCACTGCTGCAGCATGAATGGTTATCATTGGTAACATGGTTGCCAATGTATGGTGCCCACAGTTGCTCAAGACCCTGTTGCAGAATGGTTGTTCTAAGTGTCCATCATGTGAGTCATGGTAGTCAATGGAAAGGTAGTTTCCAAATCTGAGGGTTCGGCTAGAGCTTAAATGGTCTTGTGTCCATCACATAGGAAGCTGGCAGTTAGTTCGGAAGATTGCATCGCTCAGTATTATCACCAAAGGAGAGGAAGATTAGTTTAAATATGTATATACTTATCTCGGTGTGCAGAGGTGTTTGACTTGGCATCCTTGGCGTTGTTTCCCTAGACATTTTGCCTCTACCGCCTGTTTTTTTATGCTGTGCTGGATTTTATCTTTGCTGGTTTAGATGCTTTTGAGACTTTGCCAATGCAGATCAGTGTCAAAATGCAAGTGCTCCTTCTTTGAATTGTTATCATGATTGGTTAACCATGAATGTCATATTTGATTTACTGGTAAGGCCCTAGTAAATGGTCAGTGCCCAGGGTTTGTAAATCAAATGCTACAAGTAAGCCTGCAGCCTTGATTGTGCTACGCACATAAGTAGCCTTCCAAATTTAACTCAGACCTGCCACTGTAGTGTCTGCAAGTGCAGTTTTCAACTCTCATGCCAACATGGCAAGTGCACTCACTTGCCAGGCCCTAACCTTCCCTTTTGTTACATTTAAGACACCCTTCAGGGAGGCTCAAGGTACCCCAGGGGTAGGGTGCAGTGTATGTGAAAGGTATGACATGTACTGGTGTGTGTGACATGTCCTGATAGGAAATACTATGTATTTTGTTTTTTCACTATTGAAAGGCTATCTGTCTGTTAGGCTAACATTGACGTTACTTTGTAACATCTTACAAGTAAAACTTTCCATTGGGATAAGATAGAGAAATGGAGTTTAGGCTCTGTGAACTCAGAATTTAATAACACATCTTTTTAGGAAAATCGTTAACAAATTGTGTTTTTGAAAATGCCACTTAGGCATTTTATTGTTTTACCATTCTGTGTGCCTCTGCCTGTTTATGTATTGATTTTCTAGTTTTAGAGTGACAGGGGCTGGGGATGTGCAGTCACTGTAGACAGCCAAGGAGAGGAGGTTGAGGTGTGACCTGCCTTTCCTGGCTGAGTCATAGATAGGCTGAATAGTCCTTGGCTGTATTTGGAGTGGTGGGAGGAGTTTCCCTTGCACCTGAATAGGCTGTGTCTCCTTTGCACAATGCTGTCTCCACCCCCGGTCATTCTGCACCAGAGAGGACAGAGAAGGTTTGGGCTGGGCTCAGAGACCCTTTCCACAAAGAGAACAAAGAGAAACTGGGGTATAAGTATTGAACCTTAAACTAGAGAGAATTAGATTACTTCTGGACTCAAGAGCAACCTTTTGCCAATGAGAAGAGCTGGAGAGCTGTAAGGAGGAGTACTGTCCCTTTGCTGTGTGCTTCACTGGGCTGGCCTGCAGTTGCTGCCCCTGCCAAGGAAGAGGATAAAGACTGGAACTTTGCTGAGAACCTGCGTGAAGAAGAATCTCCAAGGGCTTGTTTGTGCTGGCCTCCTGTTCTGAAGCCCAAGGACTCAAAGATTTCACCACCAGCTCCCCTGAACTCCACTGCTGGGAGTTCCGACCTGCCAGGAGGTACCTATTCCAGTTTTGTTAAATAAAAAGGGGGAGATATGGGGAATGCAATAGACCCTTGGAGGCTAGGGTAATTTACGTATAAACGGGTATGGGTGCCTACAAGCGAATTATTCTTCTGCTTGTTTTCATGCTTTTCTAGAAATCATCTAAGGTAAGCTCTGAGTAGTAGCTTACATTGTAGTTTTTCAAAAAATGAATGACTTATTTTAACATAAACAATCCAAATAGATATGTAACAGAACAAAACACTCGACTATTGTATACTTCTTGAAACAAAAATTTATGTAGAAAAATATATTTATGGGGGTACATAAAAAACTATACATATAGACACACAGTGACCGATACTTATAGATTTTTTGTTGCCATTATTCTCTAATTATCACTGATGTAGTCACCCATTTCATACATTGTATCATACAAAGACAGTTCATATGTTGAAGAATGAGAAAGTCTCCACAAGTTACCTCCTCACAGATACGATGCCTCGCTTCTTCCTTGGCAACCTGGGAACCGGCCTCGACATCGACGCCTCACCTCCACGAAACTGTGCATCGTTCATAGACTTTGTTCTCCAAGGAACTGTTGTTTGGGGGTCCATGTGACTTCATGCTCGACCCTGCGCACCTCAAAGTCAGTGCTGCACTTTGGATTTATTGCTGTCACAACGTCGTAATAGCCCCAAGTGGAGCTATTTGATTCTACAAGTGCTATTTATGCAAGTCATTGTTTTTAAGTGCTATTTTGATATATGTATGTTGGATATTTGTCGTTTTGGTCTTGTTTGGTTTAGATAAATATAACTTATTTTCCTAAATTGGTGTGGTGTCCATTTGTGGCGTTTTCACTGTATAACTGTGGGGCATATTACCAATGGGGGCGTAGGCAATTATCGCCGATTTAGCAGCCGTTTTCGGCCGCTTAGCGGCGATAATTCTATCGCCCTATTACTTGAACAAAGGTACCTACCTCGGCCAATTAGAGATCCCCATTTCTAACAAGAGGAATATATTTTTTATTAATAACTGGATGATTTGGGTAACTAAGTGGGATGTCTCCGGCATAGCCCAAATTATGGTTCACTGACAGAATATCGATGAAAAAATATGGAATGCAAAAATATCGCCTCCCTATACTTAAACAGGCAAGTACAAAAGTACAAAAATATTGAAACAAAAATATCGATGTCAAAAATATAGTTGTACAAAATATTTATTTTATTTTCAAAGAGCACTTGTTCACGTCTGGTTTATGGAGGCAATAAACCTGGTTACTATAATTTGAAGGACTTGACCCTGGTGTGTTTTTTGATGACCCAAGTGCTCGTTGGAACGCTGCTTTTATGCTAATATTATGCTAATATTGATTACTGGCTGCTTCGCCGGCACTGAGCCACCCTGAAAAAGGCGAGGGATCTCCTACAGGAGCGTTTTTGTTTATGTATATATACATATATATATATATATATGTAGATACTCCGTCGCTCCTTGCTTCGCTGCACAGATGGAGATGGACCACTGTATGGTGCTCAAAAAATGTTTATTGCCTGCTTCGGTTTATATATATATCACAACAACTTGGCTCGTTTTTGGTTGACCCCTGGCGTGTCTCTTATCGGTGCGAGTTCCTCGGCAGAGCCCCGCCGAATTCAATCGTCCATTCCTCCCTTTTCCAGGAAATGAACACACACTCGTCAGGATCTCGCTTTCCAATTTCTTTATTTATCCATAGTTCTCAATATCAATTCAATTACCAACGCGTTTCGAGTGCGTGTTCATTTCCTGGAAAAGGGAGGAGTGGACGATATATATATATATATATATACATATATATATATTCCAGCTCAGAATGTGCCCATAGGCAAGATGCACTCGATAGCCAGCAAACAGCTTCAAGCCTGTCTAGCTATGAACCGCTTCCAGCATGCCGATTCCTTTAGCAGCTCAGTCGTCATTTGATGCCTGATGCGTTTCGAAGTGAGTAACTTCTTCTTCAGAGGACTTTGACGATCCAGTGTGTGCGTGTTCTGATCCTGCCCCCTTATTTGCATATTATTACACGCCCCTCGTTGGGCTGCTCGATTGAGTCCCGTGCATTGAATTCTGGGCGTTGTAGTCAGAACTATGCACAATAATACTGCTGGTTAATTCTAAACCCACAGATGGGCCTCAGCATACTGTTGCCGTTCTTAATCCTGCATGGCCACAGTGTTTGGGATTCACCTATTATGATAGTGGGACTGCCATGCAGGATTAAGGATGACAACCGGCACAGAAGAGGATTGGACCGGCTGTCTGTTGCCTGAGTGGAGACTTGAAGGGCTGAACCTGCTCTCACTTGTACCCAAGTTTAAAAAGTGCACTTTTATCATCAGTTGACTGACTTCCCCTGTGGTTACAGGGAGATAGAAACCTGCAACAGGCCTTTTTTTCTGGAGTGACCAGTTGACTCGTTACAACTGAGCCTAGACTAGACTGAGCCGGTGGCCTCTGCTGGAGCATGCTATTGACCCTAAGCGTTGTCCCTTAGAAGTGACTAAAAGCAGCTGCTCCAGAAAGTCTAAACACTTAGGACCTTGACAATTTTTTGACTAACAAGAGCTCCCGAGCAGGCACTCACCACTAAGGTATACAATTTCAAGAGTTTTTGTCGGATACATTTGCAAGCTTGCCCTGCTGGGAGATTTAGAGCTTTAAAAAAGAGGCTGTTGGACCTGGCCCTTTTACAGGGTTACCACCCACAAACTTTTTGCCCTCTTTCTCCTATTTTTCTGACTTTCTTTTTGTTGGCATTAGGACTCTGGGCACTTTGCTACTGCTAACCAGTATTAAATTCATGCGTGTTCTCCCTAAAATGTAATGATAATTGCTTTCTCCATGATTGGCCTATTTGGTTTATGTTAGAACTGGGGGTTGCTAGTTGGGTAAGGTAGGTATTTTAGGCCAAATAGGGACCCTTGCTTCTATGTCAGGGAAAGGAAGGACTCCTTCTCAGATAGCCCTCCTCACCCCCTCCGTAGCTTGGCACGGGCAACCAGGCTTATCTTCAAGGCAAGTGTTTAAAGTATTTACAACCACGGTCTCAGTAACACAATGATGACACTGCAAATGGACTTCACATGAGTTTCATAAAAACAAGTATATATTTATATAAAAAAATATACGATGAGACCACACGATATAAATCCAACATTTGCGTATTTGTAATATTCCTCCTGGTCGGTTATTAGGCCAGCTGGCCCTTGTAGGTTCTGGTGATATTAATGAGCAATTCTAGATGATCCACTGCAGTCCTAATGCAATGCTATGCAGTTCGTAATGCAAGAATCGGGCACTTCACAATGTAAACCATCACGCAGTTCGTAATGCAGAAATAATGCAATGCGTAATACACTCCAGCCCCAATCACGGTGCTTTAGACGGTCTTCCCGCTGCTCGTACTGCCTAGCGGTCAGCTTCCACCAACAGATGCCCCCAACATGGGTATGGTGTAAACCAAAGTGCAGTTCTGCAGTCCAGCCCCGGTACTGCCACTCCTTGGCAAGTACGGGCCGCGATACGAGCTGAAGCAGAGGCTCGTGCTGCAAGAATGAGACAGACTGAGACCGTCTCTCTCTGAGCCCACACCCCACCCCAGGCAGTGACACATGTTACCTGGGGGTGTGATCTTCTCGTGACTTTGGCCTCCAATGCTACTTTTTGGATTAAGGGCAGTGGGACTCGGGCCCTCCCCCAACAGGGTTGGTTTGAGGTCCCACTCTGACAATGGTGGCTCGAGCTGTCGGCACTGCTCCTCTAGGGATACCTGTCCGAGCTGCTGGCGATAACGAAGATCTCAGGCTGCAACAAGGCACACGCACACAGCGTCGCTGAGACTCACTTAAGCTTTGGGTATGCATGATCACAGGGCAATCCTATCGAAGGTCTAAGGCTGCATGAAGCACACGCACACAGCGTCGCTGAGACTCACCTGAGTTCCAGGTGTACACGATCACAGGGCAATCCTCATGCAGGTCTCAGGCTACACAAAGCACACACACACAGCGTCGCTGAGACTCACCGGGACTCTGGGTGTGCACGATAACAGGGCAATCCTCACGAAGGTCTCAGGCTGCACAAAGCACATGCACACAGCGTCACTGAGACTCACTTGAACTCCAGGTGCACACAATCACAGGACAATCCTCACAAAGGGCTCAGGCTGCACGAAGCACATACACACAGCGTCGCTGAGACTCACTTGGACTCCAGGTGCCCACGATCACAGGGCGATTCTTTCTAGGGTCTCAAGCTGCAAAAAGTACATGCACACAGCATCGCTGAGACACACCTGGTAAACGTTTGTGTTCCTGAGTTTACACAACAGGGCGCCAGCTCTCCTCGGGCCCTTGGGGATATGTTACTTCAGGACACAGGCACACAGCAAGTCCTTTCAAGCAGGGGGACACAGCACAAAGCAAAGTCCCTTAAACTCTCCTTTGTTAAATCAGCAAACTGCAGGCCAGCCTCAGAACACACAGCAAGGGTCAGTCCTTTCCTTTAGTCTCTTCAGCTGTTTCTTCATTGGCAGAGGTTCCTCTTGACCACAAAGTAGTTTCAATCCTTTTCAGTCTTGATACATCCAATGTTCAGGGGTTTCAGCTCTCATAGTTATACTCTCAAAGTCTTTGAAGTCTTTGTGTTCAGGGGGGCACTGACCCCTGTCCAAACAAGTTCTGGGTGTCTCCCTGCCAATGACCCCTTCTTCCTTTGATAGTGGGGGTCTGGATCCTTAATCACTCAGCAGGAGATGGAGCCATTGTTTTATGGCAGCAACCCAGGCCTCTTCACCTCCAGGGGCTACTCCACCCCCTACGCTCCAGATGCCATTCAGCCTGTTGCTGTCTCACCCCCTCCCCTGGGTCAAGATCCTATCACTTTCAGATCCAGACAGTCAATCCACAACCAGGCAGAGACACACAGAAATGTTAGAGAAAAACCCAGCCACTTCTAAAAGAGAGGTTCCTAAACACACAATGCAAAAACCACCTTCACAGAAAGATGTGTTATTGAATTGTGAGTTCAGGCACACTAAATCTCACCTCTCTATCTCAAGCCTTTGGGAAGAAAGCCTGGAAACATATTACACAGCCTCCCCATTCTGTCCTATGATCAAGATGGCCTTTCAACTGTGAAAAACAACATGGAGAGTATTTCACGGTCAGGACATGGTACACACCTCAGTGCATGTCCTACCTTTCACATATACTGCACCATGCACAGGGGGTACCTTGGACCTACCATAGTGGTGTCTGATGTGCATAGAAAGGGAAGGGTAAGGCCTGGCAAGTGGGTGCACTTGTCAGGACAACATGTCAGTTTAACAAACTGTGTGCAGGCACTGCAGTGGCAGGCCTGAGTTCTCTCTTTAAGGTTACTTGTGTGGGTGGCACAATTAGTGCTGCAGGCCCACTAGTAGCATTTGCATTACCAGCCCTGGCATACATACTGTACTTTACTAGGGACTTTACTAGTAAGGCAAACATACCAATCAGGGACAATCAATTACCATTATACTCTACACAGGGAGCACTTGCACTTTGACACTGATCAGCAGTTTGTTAATTTGGCAACACCATGTCAGGAAAAAGATCTAAGGGAAAGCAAAATATTTAGGAGATTTTAGCCAAAAAGGGCCAAGTCCAACAGCTTACTAGTATGTCCCTAGTACAGTGCACCAGGTGTTCCCAGGGCCTGTAACTCAAATGCTACTAGTGGGTCTGTGACACTGATTGTGCCACACACCTGAATAGCCCTAGAAACATGTCTCAGACCTGCCGATGTAGTGTTTTAGACTTCCATTATGACCTGGCATGAGCACCCACTTGCCAGGCCCAAACCTTCCCTTTTTATGGCACATGTTATGTTATGGGTGGTTTTATAGTGCGCTCAATTACTCTGGAGTATCCTGGCGCAGTGAGGGAGCTGTGAGGAGGCAAACAGTAAGAGAAGAAAGAATTACAGAGACATTTTGAAAAAATGGGTCTTGAGTGCTTTTTCAAAGAGAATAAAGTTCTGGTTAGCTCGAAGAGCCAGAGGTAGAGAATTCCAGGCAACTGCTGCTTTCACAGCAATAGAATGTCCACCAAGGCGGGATCGTTTGAAGCGTGGAACAGCCAACTGATATTGAGTGGCAGATCGAAGGGGGCAGGTAGGAAGATATAACGAAAAACATTTCCTCAGGTAAAGTGAGCCCTGATCATAAATAGCTCTGTGGGAATAGGTAAGTGTCTTATATATAATCCGTTGAGAGACTGGAAACCAATGCAGGCTGTGCAGATGGTGACGGACGCTAGTCTTCCTTGAGATGTTAAAAAGGAGTCTGGCAGCCACATTTTGTATTATCTGAAGGCGGTTAGTCAGGTATGCCGAGATGCAGATGAACAAGGCATTAGCGTAGTCAAGGCGAGAGAGAATGAGAGCTCTCGTCACTGTTTCTTTCGCCGCTCTGGGAAGAAGAGGAAAAAATTTGCGGAGAGCTTTGAGAGTACCAAAGCAGCTGCAGGTGAGTTTCTTAATACGTTCCTCAAATTTTAAATCTTCCCCGAACCATACCCCCAAGTTTTTTGCCGGATGGCCCACAGAGCTGGGAGATGGAATGTCCGAAGGCCACAGGGATTCTCTGAAAGGTGAGGGGAACTGCCCATAGAGTAGAATTTCAGATTTGTCTTCATTACATTTTAGCTGGGCAGATGCCAGCCAATTGAAGACTGAGGAAAGACAGGTCCGGGCAGATGAAGTGTCCAAATCCGTGGCCGACCAAGTAAACAGCAACTGTGTGTCATCAGCGTAGGCTTTTATTTTAGCGCCCAGTTGTTCGGCCAAAAAAATCAAAGGGGTCAGGTATATATTAAACAATAATGGACTTAAAGTCGACCCCTGGGGCAACCCGGTGGAAAGAAGCTTGGCCGATGACGAAAAGGGTGTTAGCCATACCTGCTGAGTCCGGTTGAGAAGAAATGAAGTCAGCCACTCTAAGGCTGAACCGGTAATGCCAATGGATGACAGACGAGTGAGGAGAAGCTGATGGGGAACCGTGTCGAACACGGTAGAGAGGTCCAATAATTTTAGAGCGGCTCTGCCGCCCGCGTCCAGACACTACCTAATAGCCTCAGACATTTCCACCAAAGCAGATTCCGTTCTGTGAGCAGCGCAAAATCCGGACTGAGCAGGGTGGAGGGCATGAGAGGTTTCCACAAAAGTGTTCAATTGCTGGAAAGCAATCTTCTTGCATACCTTGGCCAATACTGGCAGCAGGAAGATTGGCCGGTAGTTAGCTAGAACTGCCGGATCCAAGTCCGATTTCTTCAGCAGTGGCAGAAGTTTAGCCTGCTTCCAGCAATCGGGGACTGTCGCCGTCCTAAAGGAGAGACTAATGATTTCAGTGACCTCGTGACAGAGCACCTCCGCCACCCCTCCAAAAACACGCGCGGGACAGGGGTCAGTAGGTGATCCAGATTTCATGGATTTTAGAACTGCCAGGGTATCAACTACAGATAGCAGGGAAAGTTCCCTAAAGACGTGAATAGTGGAAGAAGAAGGTGGGGAGTGTGCTAGGGCTGAAAAGCTGTGACTGAGACAGGCAGTGTGCATACTAGCCTGGATTCCTGCTATTTTATTTTAAAAAAATAAGGACAAATCCTCGCACCAACACGCAGAGGATGGCACTATTAGTTGCTCAGCGCTGGGGGAAAGAAAGCTGTTGACAATAGCAAAAATTTCCCTACTGTTATTATTGGCCTTAGAGATCCTACCAGCATAGTATTCACTCTTAGCCGTCCTAATATTGGCATAATACTCCCTCTGAACTGTACGTAATATCCCCTTAGCAGGAGGGCAATAGGAGTGCCGCCAGCATTTTTCCAGTTTCTTGCAGCCGAGCTTCAGGGCTTAGAGGGAGCGGAGCGTTTTTTTAAGCTAGCGCTCCGTTTAGCGGAGGTCTCCACCCCCAAGCAAATCCAGGTGTTAAAGAGCTACACAGTAGTGGTCAACTCAGGGCCTAACGCCGGGCGACCCAGATGGAGAGCATTGGACAGGGCAGGCAGATTGATCTTTTGATGACAAGTGTTAGGCATACTGTTGGAGGGGGGTATTTCTAAAGACCAGGAAAACCTGATCAGCATATGATCGGACCAGGTGAGTGTTTCAGGGTCAGATATTGTTAAGGGATAGTTGGAGCACACCACAGCCAGGATATGGTCCCCCGAGTGTGTGGGCAACATGACCCATTGAATTAGTTGGGCTAGGCTAAGAGACTCCAACAAGTTTATCCACGTGGATATTAAGATCGCCCAGAAGAAGAAATCTAGAGAACCTCAGGGCTCGGGGCACAATAACATCCACCAGCGCCTTGAGGAACGGTCCAGAAGGGCCTGGGGGACGGTAAACCAGCGTGCCTCCCAGCGTGAAATGAGGTGAGAGGGTGAGAGAGAAATGAAGAACCTGCCCATCACCTAGCTCATCAGAGGATTCGCTGTGAAAGGACCAAATGTCTTTAAATTCAATAGCAGACCCCCTCTCTCCCCATTGCTCGATCAGCCCTGATGATTTTAAAACCCCTTGGGATGGCAAGCTCTATTACGGGGGCACTGGTGTTAATAAGCCATGTTTCTGTTATAAACAAAATATCGAGGTGGCCATCGGACAGGAGTTCAAAAATGTCAGCGGCACGTTTACTCATAGAGCGCTCATTTATGAGAGCAGCAGTAATTGTTAGTGGATTATTAGTATTGTGAGTGGAAGCAACCAGGGTTTGAGAAGAGCCAAAGTCACAAGCAGGGCAAAAGCTAGGGATGCCGTCTAAAACATGGGCTAGTGTCACTGCACTCGTCGGTTTTGAGGGCAAATAGCTCCTCTTGAGAATACCTTATAGCATCATCCATCAAATCGGAAATATTTCGGGCAGCATGTCCAGCGCTAGGCTCGCCCGGGGCTCGCCCAGGGCACGGACGGGCTCAGACGGGCAGACCTTTGGCGCGCCAGCTGTGGGCCCGCTGCGCGCGACCGATGCACGTTCGAAGGGGCATGGTCAATTTATGGGTGCACCTCCCTCCCCCAGCTAGAATGCTGCCACTGGTCCAGCCGGGGTCCGGGACTACACTCAAGATGGCCGCCCGCCCTCCACTCAATCGGCACAACAGCCACGGTGGAACAGGGCAGGGAAGGCACACCTCAGCACCGCAAATGGAAGATCAAATAAGCGTTTCACAAACCAAAAGATTTATCAGAGCAGTGAGATAAGAACTAAATGAAAGCGCCTCTGCGCAGGACTCGGGCACAGGAATATTAAAATACAGTTTTTAAAAGTGATAAAACGTAAATGAAGCCTCAGCACATCAAACGGGTCCACGTGGGAGCTGCCACCACCCACACATGTCACCCCTAAGGTAGACTAAAGGCAGTCCCATGGGCAGGGTGAGGTGTATTTAAAAGGTAGGACATGTACAGTTGTGTTTTACGTGTTCTGTAAGTGAAAAACTGCTAAATGCATTTTTCACTACAGAAAGGCCTATCTCTCCCATTGGTAAACATTAGGATTCCCTTGAAACATCTTTCATGTGTAATTTCCAACTAGGAACAGATAGAAAATTGGACTCACCATTTTAAAATACATCTTTTAGTAGAAGTGGGTTTTAAATTGTAGTTGTGTGCCTCTTCCTGTCTCTGAATACACATGTGGGTCAGGATGACAGTTGGGCTGTTTGTGCATTTACTCTAGACAGTCACACAAAGGGAGTTGAGATGTGCTCAGCATATCCTGATGGCCTTCCTGAGCAAGATTGGTGGGAGGAGCTGACACTGACACATGAATAGGGCCGTGCACGGCCTTGCGCACCACAAATACCATTCTTTGAAGTTTGGCTATTACAAAGGCTGAAATGGGTATAAGTACTGGACCTGTTTCACCATATACTCAGGACACTTCTGTATTGAGGTCATTCTGCCAGGAAGAAAAGTGGTGTTGCTGTTAGGAGAGACTGCCACATTGCTGTTTGCCTTGCTGTACTGGCCTGATGCTTGCTGCTTCTGTCCTGAGGGTGAAAGGCCTGGACTTTAAATTATACATCCTCCTTTCCAAGCCCTAATCTACCAAGTGGTGTCAAATCCAGTTCCTGCACCCTTGAAAGTGAGTTCTGGGGCTCTAGAAGAAAAATCAATGCATCGACTCCAAGTGCCATTCGGAACCAGTGCAACATAGACAAATCTCTATGTATTGCCACTGCCTGCACCAAAGCGTGGTCCCCGCTTGATGCAATGACTGTGGCTTACAACGCAAGCCCCGACTTTTCACTGCAGCGGCTCCAAATAATCACCACTGCATGAGTCCCGAGCCTTGCATCACTGAAGTCTGTGATGCACCGCTCTGACTCTGATACAGGGCCTGCTTTGACACTGTTGAATCGATACAGCACGACTTGACTTTTGATGCAGCATCAACGCATTGTCTCTGGGCACCAATTTCCTCATTGGCACCGCACAGCAGTACAGAACCAATATATTATGTTCGCAAATGATGCATCACCTCCCTTGCGCCAAGCATCGTCCCCAGACGTGGAAAGCTGAATGACTCTGCCCCCCCTTAAGGAATCGGCGCATCACCTCCTCTGAACAACACTGTCCCCAAGCATCAATGTGCTAAGGACTTTCTTAGAAATAAAGAACTGATGCATCATGCTTTTTCAATGCCTCGCCTCCACTGCACCATGCATCTTCTTTCATTTTTAGGGCATCTAAGGTACTTTGTCCTGGTCAAGCGCAACCATTGATTTCTAAGAGCTATATCTTTATTTAATCTTTGGAAATTCAAATCTTGACTTGTGTATGTTGAATTCTTGTTATTTTGGTCTTGTTGTAAATCAGATAAATATTGGATGTTGTTCTAAACTGGTGTGGATTCCGTTTGTAGTGTTTTCACTGTGTTACTGTGTGTGTGTGGGGGGGTTGCTTGCACTGCTACTGCTTGTGCAATAGTTCTATGTGCATAAGAAAACTTCCACTGCTGCAACCTGCATAATACATTGCACATGTTCTATTTGTGAGCACAGCTTGTACACATGACAACCACTGTATTTGGAGTGTATGTATATGTGTGTTCTTTGTGCATATATGTCTACAATGTTTGTACAGCAGCAACTACACTTTACCTGTTCTTCGTGTGAGGTAGACGTGCACTCTAGCTGTCCCTGTAATATTTTACCACTGAATCTTTAGAAACCCTTTTCACATTACAAAAGCCAACATGTAGCTTTCTAGATATTTGCTGTTAGAGATGGTATATTTACTCTAAACTATGCAGTGCAGTTAAACAGCATAAAGTATATGTTATGCGAGTTGGAAAAATGATTCAACTTGCTTAACCAGATCCTTCCAGAGCTTTTAGAGTTGGCCAAGGGTTACAATTCTGAAATCTTTCAACTTTAATCTTCTCTGCAGTTCTTTTGCATAACCTTGGAATGTGTGGAAAAATCATATTGTTAGTGAATTTCCCTTTCTAACACAAAAAGACAAATCCTGCATGGGAGAAAAGAATTACCGTTGGTTGCAAAGTTTATATCCACAGAGTGATTCCATTTGATACAAAAGTTTATTTACTTTGATATGAATAGCCACGACATGAATCTACTGCAAATGTTCTAGTTCCTTTACTTCAAATTCCTTGTTATTTTTCACCTATGTTTATGCATATATTATTATGATACAGTTTTTCCAGTGTCATGTTCTACAGAAAACAAACCTAAAAGAAAGAATTATCTAGCCGCAAGATGAGTAAGTTGGCTGTTTGAGACCCTGTTTTACATAAATAAAAGTCATTTTTGAATGGTGTTTTTTCATACAAATGGACAATTATTTTAGACACTGTGTTTCCTCCATCAGCACAAAATCATTCGATGATGGTCTACGTTAAATTATTCGAATGCCTAGCTGAACCCACAAAACAGTTTATTCTAATTTAAATGTAACTAGGAAAAATCACTCCCTTTTAAACATTAGTCTCTATGATTATTCTGCAGCATAATGACAAAATATGCATCTTAAGTGTATTTCCAGCGGTCATTAAATTTTAGCTCTCCTGTGCAATAATAGAGCAGAGATAATGAAATGGTCTTGGATCAGCCTTGCATATTTCGACAAACTGAAGCCCTCGAGGGTGCTCATCCATTCTAGAAACCAATTTATATCTAATTTGCTATGTCAGTGATTGTTAAAAATAATCCTAAAGAAAAGATTTCCTCTTGTTGGCTGTATACCGGTAAACAAAGCAGGCAGGCAGCGTAGATTGTGCTTACAACTCTGAGTATTCTTTTTGCAGTCATGTTGTAATCAGATAATAGGAGCAAAGGACGTCGAATTGCTCTTTATGGCATTGGTCCGCTGATCGACTTTTTAGTACTTGCTTTGTCATGGCCCACCTGCCCTTTCTTCTTTTATCATTCCTGTTTCAGGTAAGTTTGTAGCATGTCAGCAAAACAGAATTATGTATGCAACTCTACTTAAAATCAACTTGAAAGGCTGTTTGGTTTAAATATACGAATCAACTTGAAAGATGGTTTACTCTAAATATGTCCTTTTGGAACAACTTTGGAAAAAAATGTTCCTAGGCATTTAAGGCTTTGTGCAAAACATGATATCCGCCGTGCAACTGCCAATTATAGCAAAATATATTTTACAAAAAACATTGTGTGTGGAAGGTTTGGGGGATTACAGTATTCTACTTCATCATGGGTTCCACGTTGAAAGTGCCATGTTTGGGAAATATGATAAAGCTCTTCTTTTCATAGTTAGTGTTAAAACTCATTGAGCACTTTCCTGCTGCCTTAATGAGTGGTGTGTTTTGGGAAAAACAAAGCTTTAATGAGCACAATGTATATTTCAAATTATTAGATGGCATGTGATACGGGAACCTAATCAATTTTAACCTATTCCAATTGAGGCAAGTAAAGGGATTGAAGAATAAGGAGACAAAGTGAATTGACACCAATAGGCCCAGGATTCGAACCCACATCTTCTACTTCCAGTGAAGAACTTGTCAACATCTCCCCCACACAGCATTGTGTGTGTTCTTTTATTTGCAACCGATTGGTGGAATTTTATAACACTGCTAGTGACGGGGCTGATTTCCTCTCTCAAACAATTACCTCACTGTGTAAAAGTCTGAATATTATTATTTTTTAAAAAATCAAGTTTATAACACCCATTAATCTCCCGCTAAAAACAAAATTGGATTGTGACGGAATGAAGTACTTTTTAATGAAAGTGCTAAACCTGTTTTGGGCACCACTTATCTAGCTGCCAAGGACCTGCTCTACTTGGTTAGCCTCAGGGAAACATGTCAGACTGGCTCTACCTTTGGACATGAGGGATGTACTCAGATATCTATTACTTGTCAACAATAATTATTAACAATGCATATACATTTCCAGACCTACAACAAAAGCAACTTCAAGCTATTGAAATATGTAGCCTTTCAAAGCTCTGAGATTAGAATGCAAATAAAAATGACCGAATCCGCATCATGCCGGAGGACAATTTCTGAAAAGGAAATTTGATTAAACGAGTGCTGCGTTCCTCCAGTGGCGAGAGCATGCCATTGGGAATTAACCAGCTCTTACATGAGGCTGCTTTCCAGAATGTAAAAAGAGGAGAAATTAAATGACCCTCTCTTCTTTTATTTTGTCCTTGAAGTCCATCTTTTGCTCGATATCTGTAAAGACTCCTGCTGTAAAAATCCTGCTTCTATCTGCAATCTCACAATTGTCCATAGTTCAAGCAATAGAAATATTGACAAGAAAGAAGTTCAAAAGTCTGTGTTGGTAGTTCTTGTGCTCATTGTCTGATGCCTTCGTTGTAAGTCAGTGTTCTGAAGGTTACGTCGTCGCTGTATTAAAATTGCCCTTGGAGTGTAGTCTTTGTTATGGAACTTCAACAAGGTGTAGTTAAATATTTTCATCACTAGACTCTTCTGTCTGGCTTTGAACTATCGAGTAACCTGTTGAGAAACAAACTGAACGTCAGATTTCATAAACTTAATAAAAATAATCACATGTTGCCACTGCAAATCACACAGTAACTGGTAGAAGCTAGGTATGTTAAACAGGAGGTAAGAACAGTTGGTGACATATTTTCTACTTTTTCCCCACAAGATGACACCACAACCCCTAGCCTGTATTTAGCAATAAGCCAGTTCTTTTTGGAGCTATTATTACTTTGCTGTGTTGTGCTCTTATAGAGAGCCACTATTGTTTATTTTAGTTTCCATATGTTGTAACTCAATGCTATGAAGTAGCAACAGTCAACAACAATACAACCAGCCCCCCTCTTGCTATGTCATAAAGGCCTCCAGGCCAGGTTGACAGGCCCCCTGAGTGCTTGTCAGTGCAGCGGTGCTTGTCTGGTTTTAATGAAAGCAGAAAGCACAGCTGCAGCAGAGGGAAATAAGTCAGGCAAGGTGATGGGGGTGCGTCAAGGGTGGCAGGTAAGTTTTTATTTTTTCCCTTTTGGATAGGGATGCATAACTGAGTCCAGGTTATATATCACTCCTCTGCCCCTGCGTAGCAGCTGAAATCAGGGGCAGATGATTTTGGGTGACATGCATAACATACAATTATAGAGAACTAAAAAGAGAATTACAGGTATATTTTTCACAACGGGATACAGAGCGACATCATAGGCAGCTTGAGCTTCGCCCTAGTTGTCTGATATCACTCATTTCCCCTTGGTGAAAAACATCCCCATAATTCACTTTTACCCATCTATAATTCTATATTTTACTGCTCAGTTATTACATTATGTCACCTTTTTGGTTTTGATAAAGCAGCCATCTAACACGTCTATTGAGCTGTCATACTATATATTTACTAATCCGGAGGGTGGACAAAACTATATTGCATCACAGTGTAGGGTTTTAAGTATTATGGTTCAAAAATATTGTAGGCCAAATATCAGCTACTGATGGAGCAAGGTTTCATACGTAAATATGCATACGTAAATATGAAATATGCCACACTACAAAAATATTGTGAAGGCAAGCATGTAAAGGTAAGTGGAGATTTGCTATTTGTTAACTCCATTTCTAATTACCTCGACGAGTTAAAAATTGTAAAGTTACATGAATTTGATAATAGTAAATCTGTACTTTGTTAAATATATTTATCTTAATAATATTGTGGTAGTCAATATGCTGATTACGATATTTATGTACCGTAATATTGTTATACTTATTAAGTCAGTCAAAAGAAGTCTTTATTCGATTGTTTATCTTAAAAGACATGCTACACATCCAACATTATATCTAATTTTCTAAAGTGCAATACTGTGTTATACTTATTATTCTGACATACAACCCACCAAGGAGAATGCTCAGTATTTCATCTAATACTGAATAGCTGGAAAGTATTGAGCAGACGCTGCAGCTAAATATGAGTATTTCTTTTTAACTTAGGCTGTTTCAAATATATTAAACACATTTTATAAAATGAAATACTATTTTAAATATGTTTTTCTATGGTTCATTGATTACTCCTATTCAAATTGACAAAATGTTTTTCTTTCAAGCGTGATGTACAAGAGGATCATACATTCTGGTGAATTTGTGTTACAGTGACATGGTTCCCAGCCTACGTCTGCATCAGTGACAGTTTGTGGTACACTGGACGCCTGCATGAGCCTGTTCTGTGTTCTCTGTTATGCATGACCTGGCCAGCCAGCCTCATTGTGCATCCTACCCACTAAAACAGTCTCAGCATTTCTATATTCCACACGGAGTAACCCGTTCACCTTTCTTGACTTTGTCTTCACTCCTCTTCATCCTGATTACAGTTGCAAGGGCAGTGCTCAACAGCCTCGTAGGAACAGGCCCTCTCACGTAACGTTCCTCAGTCTTCCTCAGCCCCTGAAAGTCACTAATCTAGCTCTTCATTCTGTCCTGGTCCTATTTCTACTGCTCTCAATTTTTAACCCAAGGGACATAAGATTTACTCATTGCCAAAGAAAGAACAACAGTGTCAAAGAGGAATCCTGGGGTTATAAAAAAGTAATAGCGGTCGGTGGTAGGAGTGCTGCGGGGCAGTGACGTAGGAGGGGGAGGGGCAGGGTGGGGGGGCAGTAAATTACGTAATATGGACAAGTACAGGTAAGTAAACATAAAAATGAATAAAACGAATTTCGTTGTGTGCACTGCATCACCAAATGCAATGCAGTGTTCGCAACGAAATTCGTAATATTCATTTTTATATTTACTTACCTGTATTCATCCATATTCCGTAATTTACTACCCCTCATCCTTCCCCTGCCCCTCCTCACGTCACCGACCGGCAGCACTCCTACCACTGACCGCTACTGTAAAAAAGCTCCCCACTTTTCCTATCATGCAGTTAGCCAATCGACCCTTCCCTCACACTGCACCAGCCAGTGGTGTAATGAAACACGAGGGGGCCCCCTACAAAGTACATGCAGGGGGGCACCCCTGCCCGGCCCACCACCTACAACTTTAGCTGAGGGGGCCCCCTGGAGCTCGCGGGCCTCTTTGCACCATGGGGGCTGCTGTGGCTTTTGCTACACCAATGGCACCAGCATATGAAGGGCGCTGCCTCACATAACCTGTCGGTTTCTTTTCTGGGTCATCTCATTCCTCATCCTCTCCGTTCTCCCTTCTCTCTCGCCACGAGCAGTGTTTGCAGCCTGTTTGCCTTTCTCAGTCCCACAAAGCCAACTCCACCTCACCTCTCTACACTCCAAAATAACTTAAAGTTTAGAAAGGAATAGCTGTTAACTTGTCTTTACCTACCGTTTCATAATATATTTATGGGTATATTGATCACACTTGGTGCAGTGCCTACAGTGGGAGTAGACTTTAATGGCTCACACATTTGGTTTTGAGTAGAAGGAAAACGGGAATGTATTGTCCCAAAACAATGAACAATATGTTGTAAAAAAAAATGAATTTGTCTAAAAATTAAATGGGCATTCCCATGACCAGTAGTTATTGTACATGTCTTCTAAGAATGTTAATGACTAGATAGAGGGAATATTTCATGTATGCATCGCAGGAGCAGTGAGAGCATATCCTTTCTGAAGACTAGTGGAGTGAGGTCAACCTGATACATGGAAGAAGACATGATTGCAGAACTGTAACCAACATCACTTCAAAATGGACTTTGAAAGGCCTGTTTCCGGACTGAATTATAAATATCACATTATTAAGATGTTGATGAGTGATGTGAAATTAGACAAGAAGCACTTAACTATGCAAGCAGTCTTTGAGGACTTCTACAAATCCGGTCAGATTGTAAGAATGGTAAATCCATCCAGCTAATGAGAGTCACCTTTAGAGAATCATTTAGTTTAGCTGTTGTCCACATTTTAGCTCATACATTTCAGTAAAAGCCATCATTTCGGACCATAAAGTCATGTTGCAGACTTTAGTTCCGCAAATCGAGTCACTATTTGTATTTAGATGTAACTTTGTATCAAGTGTTTGTGCATAAACATCCCGCTAGTTTTAGTACAGCTTACATCCATGGAGCGTTGATATTTCATTTTTGATCTGAAGTTTCGTATTGCATTTTGCTTTTTTGCAGAGGTGCATCATAATCATGCGCAGAGCACAGCGGCAAATAATCCTGTTTTGTGTAAATATTGGTGTTAGAATTGTGAATCATGTTAATGTGTCTACGTGACATATTTTATTTACTGACAAGTAATTTGAGGAGTTAACGTAGGTAATATATGTAACTAGCAGAAAACATTAACATGAAGAAATCTTGTGAAGTTTAACACTACTCATGTACTAATTGTCTTTAATAATGACAATGTTCATAATTAACTAAATGTGTTAGCTGAAAGGTAAATTAGTTAAGCAAATCGTAATGCTTAAGTGATACGTTCTTATGTTAGCCAAAGCTGTATGCCTGAAATGCAAACCCCTGACAAACTCTTGCTTTAGAATGAATGTTCTGAATTTCATGTGCACTGTGGAAGCTGTTCTTTCCCACATTTTGCATTGCAGGTGAAGAAACATTCTCCTAGGAAAACGAATGTCTTTGTTTTAGTAGCTAGGCAAGGAGAGAAGAAGCCACAATTACATTGTTTAAAGGCAATAAGGGGAAAAGTCGGTTTCACACAGGAGAAGGCACGGGAATAAGGATGGATTGTACATGTAGAACATTTTGAAAATGTACACTCATGTCTGTACCTATTGTGTAGTATGTGCGAGAAGTGCATCGTGAGAATTCAACTTGTGGATAACTGGTTGTTGGAATTAAGGATAGATGTCCACATCTTTTTACCTTCTGGAGAGGGAGAATCTCAGAATGAGCTTGTTCTCTTGTGATGGTGGATATATGCTGCTTGAACCATCTCAACAGTGGAGAGACTTCTTAGGAAGACTCTACTACTGACACCTTTCCTCCTGATTGGAAATACTTACTTATTAACATAGGGACATCATCCTAGTGATAGAGTAAGGATAGATTTAAATGCTCTTTATTCACCCAATGCTCCATGCAGGAGGATTTGGACTGTTGCTTCTTGATTATCTGTATCCTACTTCTCAAACTAATAGTTCTGTTTATGTTGCCTTGTCTGAACCGGGTGTGTAGATTTTGCTTTATGCTGTTATCTCTTTTATTCTATACCCTTGTGGTGAGGTGTGGCTATGTTCAATTATGTTTGGCTTTCTAATAAATGTAACTAACCTTCCTTAATTGTCCTTTGGTTTTTATTTATCAAGAAGCAGTATTTTTAAATTGATTGTGCTTTAAAGATTTTCTCCCTTTCCCACTTTCATGGTGCTTAAAAGACCCATCAGAGTGTGATTTTCTTAAAGTATGCAGTCCGGGGCAGGTTTGTGGAAGAATGTTGGTTCACCTGGTTCACAGAGCGCTATCACTTGAAAAACACAGGTAGCATTGTGACAGGTCAGCAGTTTCCAATGAGAGAAAGGTGCAGTAACCCTGAATGTGCATAATAATATTATCAGGAACCTCTGCAGTGCTAAGAAGCCCCAATCCAATTAGCGCCAAGTGCTGGACTCGAATCACTCCAGGGCACCACCTAATCCATGTGTTATTTGCAGGATACCACCTCCTTTTACAGAGGTTGCCATTTGACAGCAGAGTCCCAACCCTTGCAGCTGAATGTAACCACAATTTTAAGCACCATAAAATGGGTAGATTCCTGACTCCCACTCAGAGCAATATATATATCCTCTTGACGGAAGCTGTATGGGAGCACGTTTCAAGCCAATCAGCGGGTGCGCTATCTTCTTTAGATGATAACTTTAGTCTCCAGTTCAGCTCGGAGAAACGTATGAAAAAAATAGCTGTTTTCTTGGAATTTTGCAGGCTGCAGACCTGGATACACAAATAGGTCACCCTTTGTTTTGAGCCTGTTTACTTCAGGATAGAGTAACGGTCAGCTCGAAGAAACGAATAAAAAATAATCCGTTTTCTTGGAATTTTGCAGGCTGCAGATTTGGATACACAAATAGGTCACCCTTCGTGTTGAGCCTGTTTACTTCAGGGTAGTGTAAAGGAAAATAATTCCCCATCAAACGTGGACATTCTCTCTGCTCACGCTTTATTTTCCTCTCCAACTGTTCACTCTACAAAGTCTCCATTGTGACATCTATACATTATATATAACATTACACAACAGAGGAGCGAGAGGGGACTGAGTCTAGCTCACACACAGAAAGGTAGTCTCACATATATCAGTCCTGTGGTCTTGAAAAGACAAAATGATTAGACATTGGGAAACACCACGACACATCCACATATTCCAACACACATTTCCCATAGGAAACTGGGAAATAACACATTTAAACACGAAATCCTAGACACTAAAGGTGAGACCATGCAAGATCTGTAAAGATTCATTATTATTCACTGCATGTTTTAAGGAATTTCGAGTAACTACTTGCAATTATTACACGCTATGGCGATATTGATTAGCCTACTAACACTAATTCAAACTGTTCAGTACAACATGCTAAAACATATCAAAATAATTTTTTTCACAGAACCACATCATGGTCCACCACACAATAATTGGTCTACTGTGCAAAAGAATGGTTATCAAAAGCAATATTAAAAAAGGAATGTTCCATTTATAAGTTGATGTCCCAATACGACTGCGAGGCAACAAAGGAATATTTGTTCTCTGAAGGTGAAGCAACTACCATCCATTCTTAAATCTCAGCGAAGTATAATCCATAGCATTTTAACATTTACTTCCACTTTCTTTCTCTTCTCCTAGATCAACACAAGGTGAACCGCAAGATGTATATGCATGGAATAGAGTTCACTTAGACTGAAAGGAGCGCAGCCTGAGATGGTGTCTTGAAGAAGATCATCTTTGGGCCAACTATCACTAAATTGGTGGTCACGCATTCTGAGTTCACCCTTTCCACTACTGAGAAAGTAAGGAAGTCAGCAAAAATCTTTAACTCAAGGCTCTCTTTTATTACTCAACTTCATTATGCGGTGAAGAGCATATATTTACAAACGTTTCTGCTGCAAAACACCACATTTCCACTACTTCGAATGAATCACTGAGTTGAGCTTTTGATAACCCTGGTGATGTCAAGCTTAGATTACTGAAACATCAAGCAGATGGGACTCATGAAGAAACTCACTAATACACGATTGTGACTGCTAGAATGTTTGGAAGGCTACAGTGGAGAGAATATATAAAATTTACTAAGAAGAGATCAAGTGAAATCCTCCCAGAAAACACTTATCTGGATTCTGGTGGAGGAAAAAATAATGCATCCCAGTTCATCTCGATAATCATGTACACCACTATGATCCCCAGAGGCTCTTAGAGTCAACAATTGCCCAACTCATCATCAAAGTCTTCATATGGCTGAAATATGGAGAAACCAGCATTGGAATACAGGGCTCAAGAATGTGTTATGCCTAGAGCCCAAGTTTCAAGGCTGAACCAAACTACAAAGGCTTAATCAAGAAAATAAAAATGGATCATTTCCAACTTGTGTATAATTTTACCCTGCACCAAAACAGCAAGGAGGAAGAATATCAGACTGGGGTTTCCCCTCTCCAGTTGGAATGTGTTGCACGACGACTCCTTAGAGAGAATGACCTCAAAATGTTTAGATTTTTCCTCCTAGTCTTTGCTGACTCTCTTTGCATAACCTTAGGGAACTGGGCACCTCCCCATGTACGGAAGATGGGTGGTGTGCATGCCCGTCTTGCCTACACTGGTCTGGGGGCGGAGATATGATGGTATTCGGTCTGGACATCTGTGCACCCTGTAAACTGTTATACTACAGACTGGGTACGGCGCAGGCTTAGTAGTGGGTGTCCCACCCTGCGGATAAATGTCAACCCTACATCAGGTCTATCGTGGCAGGCCTGTGGGGTGCCATTGTGCCTCTGCCTAGGTTTTGGCATTGCTTACGACTCAGCCAACCTGAAGTGGGTCGTCCCATATCATGAGGGCCCCCAGCAGAGAAACCCTGATGGGCACCGGGGGGGTGGTAGGCTGAATGCCAGGTGGGCACATGGATGTTCCTTGTCCAGGTAGTGAGGAACCCCCAATGGGGCTTCCTCTGCCTTAGAGTTCAACTCACCCTATGGATACTCCTGGGGAGTATCCATATCTGTGGAGTGGCCTCAGGGCCTCCGCACATACTAACTGCCAAAGACATGGCGAAGTGTGTGCATCTTCCTACACAGGTAAGGAAGAGGTACTGGTGCACTGTTCCAGAATATGGTTGGGTCTGACAATGCACACCAGGGTGTGTGCACTGGCCCTGTTTCAGATGGGGAACAGCGTTTACAACGCAACTTTTACCACGCAGTACCTTTACCACTCAACTTTTGCAACAAAAGTTGTTACAACGACTTGCGCTGGGGGGCGCTGTAGGATAGGGAATAGTTTAATTTACTATCCAAAACCTTCCCTACTATCCAAGGGGACTGGAGTTGGAATAGTAAATTAAACTATTCACTATCCAGCGCCCCCCAACGCAAGTCGTTGTAACGACTTGCATTGTAAAACCTGCGTGGTAAAGGCATGCATAGTAACGACATACATCCATTTCAGATACGTGTCTCGCCTGCTGTGGCAGACTGGAGAATGAACCCTAGCATCTATGGCATGTTAGATAGATGCCCAGCAGCTTACGCAGGCTGATGACAGTATACCTGCATCCCCGATGTCCTAACCTCTGGGTCAGGCCTGCTGTTGCAGGACTGTGTCTGCACACTTGCATCCATGGTGCTAGCTGCAAAGTGCCCAGTCCACCGTCACTGGCGGTGAGTGCACAACTGTACTTATTAGGGGGCACAGCCATGTCCGGATGGGTTGAGCAGGGTAGTATGTGTGCATTGGCACCACAGGTGAAAGGGCCTGGGTAAGCCATGTGCCCGGCCTATGCTTGCCACGTGAAAGTGCATGCACCCTTCCAATCCCTGTTGGGAAATGGTGCAGATTCCATGTTCTGAAACATAGGCCGATCTGTCATTGCAGACCAGTGAGTGTGCACTGGCATTGACCCTGAGTAAACTCATCAGCAGCTTGCCAGTGTAGGCCACTTTGAGGCTACACTCACACCTATGGTGCCCGTGTTTGCACACAGACACATGTATTGGCCAAATCAGTGTCCAGTCTGCTGTACAGACTCTGGGGGGCCCAATGGCACCACTGGTGCTGGGAACTACATGTCCCTCATGCCACCGCAGCTTGGGGTGTGCAATAGTACATGTGTGCCCAGGTAGTGAGGAATACCTATGTGTATTTTCACTACCTATGAGGCCTGCTCTGGCCATAAGTTAATATGTGGAAGTGGTTGACAGTACTTCGCACTGCAATGGTTTATTGAACTTCAGCAGCCTCATGATGTCTCATACAAATTTATTCGCAGTGTCAAACCTTTTCCATTGGTAAAGGTGATTTCGACAAAACAGTCACAGAAATGCCACACATAGAATATGGCTCATAAAAAGTTAAAAGAACTAGCTGGACATTTAACTACTGTCAATCACTACAATACCAAACTATTAAATAGAATGATCCAATGATTTAATCATATCAATATTTAGATATTTTTGTTATGTCCACAAAAATATATTTTTGGTGGTGGATAAGGAACAACAATGCACACTTCTCGTTATTTAGAATTTAGATAACAATCAACATTGCACAGAAAAAAACACACAATAACTCCACTGATTCTGTTTTAAGATGAGTGATATCAGGTTTTCTCCTTGAGACAAATTTTAGTCCCAACTCTAAAACAGAGATTTCATCCGGTGTTTACTGTTTGTTGGATAAATTCACAATAGGAGTAGGAGCTACGACTTGTAATATTGACGCCGAGGTCTCATCTCCCATGGCTGGGGTTTGAAACGGACCTTCTTCTGTTGTTCCTTTTCTAAAAAAGACCTCTGTCTGTTTTGTTTTGACTAGTGCTCTAAGCAAAGCTTGTGTCTCTCACAGAATTCCAGTCACGGCCCTGAGGAGAAGCTCCTGACTAAAAGGGCTTTGGAACGTGTTGGCACCTTGTTCACCAACAGGGGACTATGTGTTTGAATTAATGCAGCAACTGAAGAAATTAGTTTAAAATATGTTGCTTTTAAAATATATCCCCGTTGGGTGGTTGCCCTGAACCATAGGCTTTGGGCAGCTGTTGTTGATTTCTGCTTATGACTGGGACACATGTATTGGCCAAACCAGTGTCCAGTCTGCTGTACAGACTCTGGGGGGGCCAATGGCACCACTGGTGCTGGGAACTACATGTCCCTCCTGCCACCGCAGCTTGGGGTGTGCAATAGTACATGTGTGCCCAGGTAGTGAGGAATACCTATGTGTATTTTCACTACCTATGAGGCCTGCTCTGGCCATAAGTTAATATGTGGAAGTGGTTGACAGTACTTCGCACTGCAATGGTTTATTGAACTTCAGCAGCCTCATGATGTCTCATACAAATTAATTCGCAGTGTCAAACCTTTTCCATTGGTAAAGGTGATTTCGACAAAACAGTCACAGAAATGCCACACATAGAATATGGTTCATAAAAAGTGAAAAGAACTATCTGGACATTTAACTACTGTCAATCACTACAAGACCAAACTATTAAATAGAATGATCCAATGATTTAATCATATCAATATTTAGATATTTTTGTTATGTCCACAAAAATATATTTTTGGTGGTGGATAAGGAACAACAATGCACACTTCTCATTATTTACAAAACATATACAAAACATACATTATATTTCATCTACAATTAGACATAACTGTATTTAGATAAAAATCAACATTGCACAGAAAAAAACACACAATACCTACACTGCTTCTGTTTTAAGATGAGTGATATCAGGTTTTCTCCTTGAGACACATTTTAGTCCCAACTCTAAAACAGAGATTTCATCCGGTGTTTACTGTTTGTTGGATAAATTCACAATAGGAGAAGGAGCTACGACTTGTAATATTGACGCCGAGGTCTCATCTCCCATGGCCGGGGTTTGAAACGGACCTTCTTCTGTTGTTCCTTTTCTAAAAAAGACCTCTGTCTGTTTTGTTTTGACTATTGCTCTAAGCAAAGCTTGTGTCTCTCACAGAATTCCAGTCACGGCCCTGAGGAGAAGCTCCTGACTAAAAGGGCTTTGAAACGTGTTGGCACCTTGTTCACCAACAGGGGACTATGTGTTTGAATTAATGCAGCAACTGAAGAAATTAGTTTCAAATAGGTTGCTTTTAAAATATATCCCCGTTGGGTGGTTGCCCTGAACCATAGGCTTTGGGCAGCTGTTGTTGATTTCTGCTTATGACTGGGAGCAGTGTATATTTGTATATATTTGTGATTACATGTCAATGTTGAAAGTTATTGAATCTTTTTTCTGTGCAATGTGGATTTTTGTCTAAATTCAGTTATGTCTAATTGTAGATGAAATATAAAGTGTGGTTTGTATATGTTTTGCAAATAACGAGAAGTGTGCATTGTTGTTCCTTATCCAACACCAAAACAATCTTTTTGTGGACATAACAAAAATATCTAAATACTGATATGATTAAATCATTGGATCATTATAACTAATAGTTTGGTCTTGCAGTGCTTGATTGTGGGTAAATGTTCAGCTAGTTCTTTTCTCTTTTTGTGAACCTTAATATTGACCCTTTCTAGCTGGACGGTAAAGGGTCCACCCTTTTCCTTATATACATCTATAATATGGACATTTCTACGCCCCAGGAGTATTGGGGACTGTTGTGTCTGGTTCCAATGGGCACCAGGGATTGGGAGGAGCACATCTGTGAAACAGCCAAACATTATGGGCCTCCCATGGGAATGCCAGACCTCTGCCATTTGAGGGAGAATGGGATAGATTGAAGATAGAGCCTGTGATACTTAACCTCTAGGAGCCGGATCATTGCCCCAAAAAAGATCAAGCATTCTAAAGCCCCCAAAACAAGCCTACAATTTAGAGGAGACATCAGTGGTTCAAAAGGAAATCCCACTAAGCTACCCTGATTTCAAAGACACATGACAGTATAACTACCGGTGCCATCTATCAGCAATGGTGATGTGGGATCAGAGAACCAAGACTGTATGGTGCACATTGTCAGAGGACTCTGTTGTGCACATAGAGAACAATTGTCCAAAGAGAGACTGGCCTGGGCCGAGGACTTGTTAAAGCTTGGAGCCCTGAAGTGTGCTCTCCAAGTGCCCAACGGCTGGCATCCTTTTCTCCTGGAGATCTCAGGGACATCAAAGATCTCCTCCGATGGACCGACACCATCTACAAGTGACATCTGGAGAGCGGTGCCCTCCCAAGTGTCCACCTCAGCTAATAAATCCAAACTGGTAGCGTAGTGTGAGGGTGGACCAAAGACTTGTGTCTGGAGACCGGATTGCTTAGTGTGGAGCCCTAGAAATGTTGCCAGCATCTAAGCAATGCGGTTTCCATACTAAAGGGACCGGGGCACTCATAAGCATCCAGGTGTGTTGAGCAGAATTCACCGGTTGCTCTAACTTGCATAGCCCGCTTCTTCGAGTCGTGCCTCATTCTACCTCATGTGACTCTCCTGAGATTGTGCCTATTTGTGTGTGACCAGACTGGTCCTGTATCATCGTGCAACGGACGTTGTGCCTCATTTCCAGAGAGGTATGGGATTCCAAATCTTCATTGTGTGTGTGAATGGAATTGTGTGGTGAAACCCAAATCGACCAGTCATTGTGCCTCCTTACCAGGGAGGTGCGGGAATTTGCAACTCATTGTGTGCGAGATTTGAAGTGCCTAGTGTGATTGATCCCTATGCAGACCAGTCTATGTACACTGATCGCCTGGGTATGACCCAGATCGTCATGTTCCAATTGGGGCACCACATCCTACCGAAAGGCTCCCCTATGTTACTCCCCATTCATCGCTTGTTCTCTTGATGACCCTCATCGCACCGCATAAGGATACTCTCTCATAATTTGGGGTGGGGGTTAGATTAGGAATTGTCCACAGTGTGAATACCAGTGAAATCATAACAATACGAGAGTGGGCCTAGTACTGCTAGTAATATTTCGATTGTGTTTTATGCCCCAAGTTATATAATGGTCATGTATAATGATTGAATATGTGTGTTGAATATAAATATGTTTCCATGCATGTTATATGAAGTCTCTTTTGTGATGCTCAGTGCATTTATCGTCAGTGGCTGCTGTGCCTTTGCTTTACACATTGCCTCTGCATTGAGCCTGACTGCTCAGTGCCAAGCTAACCAAGGGTCAGCACAGGTTATACAGCAAGTGTAATCACCTGCCCTTGACGGGAGCTGTAGTTCTGTCTGGCTGGGGACATCCCTTAAGCCAGCCAGACCCTGCTGGTTCAAACAGACTCTAACTGCCCTTTCCAACAGACGTCCTTTATCAGATTTAACCTCACCTTTCTGAAATAAATGCAATGTCCCATGCAGTGCTTTGCACAGCTCCTAAAAACACAAGTAGATAACTAAGTATCAATATGGGTAGGAAAATCACTTGCTAATTTCATGGTTTCATGCAATTTGTCTTGAAAATCTGTTGGGAACTTAGATTGCATAAATGAGATGGAAGATTTTTTGATAGAGTACTACTCTGTGTAAGGAACCTCATAAATAATAAAAATAAATATTCTGCCCAATATCAGGAAGAGGAATGTTGAAGTTTTCTCATGCAGCACAGAGTTACCTACAATCTCAAGTCCTCAAGTCAGACCTTAATGGACAAGGTTGTGCAGGTTTAGAGCTTTAATGATCACTATGAAGTAAGGGTAACAGGCATAATATAAACAGCCACAAGGAGGTAACCGATCTGCTATTACATGTATGGAGACCATTAACAGGCCAGAACGTTTTTCATGAGCCATTTAGAGTTCGGCAGGATAGAAAGAACTCTGTAAATTGGCAGTTGCCCCACCATCTAAACATCATGGTTCCCATGCCCTAGAAAGGTAACAGCTGGTTGACCACCAGTCAAGTCACTGTAATACAATGAGCAATATGGTGACCATCTACTCCATTTTCTGTGCACAAAGTCATTTTGTGCTTTCTTGCAGCTACAGGATTGGAATGTTTTCATTCTTCCCCACACTTCACAGCACAGAGTAAACAGTCCCCGAAGCATGTAGTGTGGGATGTGCAGTTATCATTCACAAGTGTGAGAGAGGAATGTACTTTCCTGCCTCGGAGCAAACACTGGAGCCTGGCCAGCTCCTGTGGGTGGCCTTGATGCAAACTAGTGAAGCTATCTTTGATTTTGCAACCAAAGGAAGGGGGAAGATGTTTCTAGAAACCTGTCCTTGAGTTGAGTAAAGGTACTAACGGACTCTTGGTTCTCAGACAGGAGCTTGCCTGTGGGACAGACGCACTGTCCAGGGAATTTTTGTGATACCGATCAAGACATGTGCCTGACTGTGAGACCTCCCCTGTTATGCTGGCCAGAATGTTGCATGACAGTCCATTGGTGATATACTAAGTTTTGATTTCATGATTTGTATGTATATAAATAATAAATAAATATATACATATTTACTATGCTTGGTTATTTCCATTCGACATCTGGGAAAGTGCAGTAATAAATATATTTTGTCTTCCCCTTAAAAGTGCTTCATTATTAAAGGCATTTGCTTCATTTTGAAATTGCATTGATAAATTAATTTGCCTCATTTTGAAAGTGCATTAATACATTTGTTTACCTCATTTAGAGAGTGCTGGGTTCCCTTTTCTGAGTGTGTCCAATTTTTTTAAGTCTGAAAACACAGTCACTGTGGTCAATCCAAGTCAGAGAGCTGCCCATCTTAGGGTGAACAAAGTGAAAAACCCCACACAAAAATGCTCCAACACCAGGTTAGAAAAAAAGTTATTTTTTATAAATAAAAGAGGACTAAACCAGCAAAAATCCAATGAGTTGAACTGAAGTAATGCAAGTTTAAAGATTTCAATGAAAATAGTGCCAAAGAGGATCAAGTGCCAACTGTGGCTATTGGTCAAGCCGGAACACGATAAAGTCACAAGTTCAGGGCAGTCACAGTGGAGTGCAGACCTGCTATGGGGACCCAGTTAGGCGCACTGAACAGAGTACCTTACATCCTCGTACCTCGTAATGCATCAGTTCCGATTAGCTGCAAGGCTGCAATGTAGAGTTTGCTGTCATTGTTAAGGCTACCACCGATTAGGGATACAAGGACCAGCATCAATGATGTGATGCATAGCGGCTGTTGTGATAAGGCGGCGGGCTGAGATGCAATTTGGGTCTTTGCGATGGGGAAGTCCCATGCACTGGTGATGATGTGTTGGTTCTGCTTGGGATTGAGCAGAAGATGCATCAGTTCTGCTGGAGCCACAGGGGCTGGTAGAACACCATAGGCTCACTGTCATGTTTTGTACGAGTGCCGCTGCCTTTGTTCATGTTATGGTTCCTCCGTAGAGCTTGGGACCCGAAAAACTACAATTCCCGGCATGCCCGGAACGCAATGGGCGTGGCATGGGTAGTCGCGCACAACCAGGAAATAAATGAGCAGCGATGGAGTCAGACGCTGCCCATTATTCCCGCCGGGTGAATTCAGGTTTGGTGCGAGTTCTTCAGCTACTGATTAGTAAGTGCGAGATTACTCGCAACTCATTTGCATTGTTTGTACCCCGTGCTGGATCGGGTACGACTCTGGGGTTTAGCGGTTAGCGCGAGGTGACTCTTCACCTCAGGTTGGTTCTTCCCGCTGTTGCCCTTCTGAGAGTCTCATTTCTCCTCGACCTGGTTTTCTTCACAGTTGTTTGCTCCACCTCGGAATCTTCAGGATCGAGAGATTCCGCATTTGGGAGCAATTCTTCACAGAACTTATACTGCTATGTACTATGGTCATTTGTTCGTTGTGGACATTCAGTTGAACTGCAGAAAGAGACTGTGTGAAGGATTAAGTCTTGCTTTGCTATTTGTTTGGAGACCTTCTGATTCACTGACTGTGCTGAAACCCTTACCAGTTCGTCCAGCGATATAAACATTGCATTTGGCATATCTAGGTATATTGAGTAAGGGTCAGATTCAGCCTTTAGGTGCGGATTGTATTAAGAGGTATTGATATGTCCTGGTGCACCTATCTTTTGTTTTGACTCCACAACCTTTTGATTTTGTCTTATCTTCAGAAGAGAGATCAAAGGGGATTCAGGGAAGCCTTGGACCAGAGAACTATACCGGACATATGCTGGTAAGATGTGAAACAACTTGTTGCATGTATTATGATCAACTCTTCAGTGTGCTCAGGTTGTTCTTTGTTTTCCTCATGCTAGGTTTGGTCCCTGGTATTTCCTTTATCTCTTCTGGTATTTGAGGCCACCACCTTTTTCTTTCCAGGTAGGACCTGAAGCATACAGTAGTTGTAGGTAAAGAAAGGAAACTCTTATGACCTGTGTTAGTTCATTGTGAGTATACTTAGTGTACTTGTATTGTCGTTACAGTTCTCCCTCCCAGCAGTTCCCTTCCTTTCCCTCCCTCGCTCGACTGCCTTGGTGATCTGTATGCTTTCAGCTAGACACCGGGGACGTCGGGAGGTGGAACCCTTTTATCTTCAGCACAGTTCCGAAGACCAAGAACTACTAAGCCTGACACTCACTGCCAACAGTCCAGGACTAGGGTGGAACTACTTGGCAGAGTGGATTCACAGATGGCAGAGTCCAGGTGCTGAAGTCAAGGTTGTTCTTTCCATAAGGTTCGAGTCAGGAGGCCAACCAACTAGTCCTTGGAGTCACTCTGGGGTTCCGGGTTCAACAGATGCAGGTCCAGACCCTCTCACACAGGCAGGAGGGCAACAGGCAGCAGTTCAGCACAGCAGGGCAGCAGTCCTTCAGAGCAGCAGTCCAGCAGAGTGGCAGTGGTTTCAGCAGCACAGCAGTCCTTCTTCCTGGCAAAGTATCAGAAGGTCCAGAAGTGTACTGAAGAGTTGGTGTCTTGGGTCCAATATTCATACATGGGCCTTCCTTTAAAGTGGAAGAAGATTCTAGAAGGTCCCACTTTGAATTCCTCAGGCATCCTGCATTCCCTGCCCCCAGACTAAATATAGGGGGTATGCAGCTTGATATGTGGAGGCAGGTCACAGCCCAATCAAGTTTAAGTAGGGCTGTGCCCAGCTCTGTCCTCCCATCCTGCCAAGCAAGGCCCAGTCAGGTACACCTAAGCTCTCTATTGTGTGGGGCTGTGTACAAGGAATACACAAAGCCCAACTACCAACTTCATCAAGTTATGTGACCCAGATCCAGCACAACCCGCCCACAAGAACACAACCGAACCGAAGACCCTGCAATGCATCCTCATCAACGTCCGATCCCTCCACAAACACGCCACAGAAATCTGGGACCTCCTCGACAGCACCACCCTGGATGTAGCATTCTTCACCAAAACCTGGACCAATGCCACCTCAGGACCGGACATCGCCATCGCCATCCCCCAAGGATACAAGATCTACAGGGAGAACCGCCCCACCCAACCAGGAGGAGGAATCGCCATCGTCCACAAATCCAGCCTCCGCCTGAGCGCACTCCCTGACGAGTCCAAAGAACTGATGGAACACCTTCACTTCAAGATACTGGCCAGCCCCACTGCTGCCCTGGACCCCGCGGACATTATCTCCCCGCAGGCCATCGCATCCACCAACTACACCCTGATGGGTGACCTCAACTTCCACATCGACAATCAACTGGACCCCAACACCACGTGCCTCCTGAACAACCTCCACAACATTGGACTCTGCCAGATCGTGACTGAGCCCACACACTCAGCAGGACACACCCTTGACCCCCTCTTCACTACAGGAAACTCCACCTTCAGCCACACCACCGAACTCCCATGGACCGACCATCGTTGCGTCCACTTCACCTTCAGAACACCCATCATCCACAGACACCAGCACCTGCTTCCACAAAGAAACTGGACCAAAATCACCGACGACCTCCTCACTCAACAACTCCACCCCAACCATCGCGGAAAACGATGACCCCAACACCGCAGCCCGAACCCTGCATAGAGGGATCTTACTGACAGCACCAACACCATAGCCCCCCTCAAGAAAAACAACAATACCCGTGCCAAGAAAGCCAGATGGTTTACCACCGAACTTCAAGAGTCCAGGCGCACATGCCGCAGCCTCGAAAAGGCCTGGAGAAACACCAAATCCACAGAAGCCCACAACAACTTCAGAGCCGCCACCAACGCTCACCAACAACTCATCAGAGAAACGTGGGAAAAATCGATTGAAGACAGAATCCCCACCCACGCGCACAACAGCAAGGAACTCTTCAGCATCATCAAGGAGTTCCCCGAACCCACCAGCGAGTCAACCAACATCCCTCCCTCACAAGACCTCTGCGACAAACTCAGCACCTTTTTCCACCACAAAATCAAGAGCGTCTACGACAACTTCGACGAAGACAACCAACACACTAAACCCTCACCAACCACCCCCGACACCCGGAAACCAGCGATTGATGACTGGACAACCCTCACCACCAAAGACACACTAAAGACAATGAAGTCAATCCACTCAGGGGCCCCCACGGACCCCTGCCCCCACCACATCTTCAACAGAGCCTCTGACACCATCGCACCCATACTCTGCCACACCATCAACCGCTCCCTGGCGACCGCCTCGTTCCCCGACGACTGGAAACACGCCGAGGTCAACCCCCTCCTAAAGAAACCCTCAGCGGACCCCACCTACCTCAAAAACTACAGACCCATCTCCCTGCTCCCTTTCCCAGCGAAAGTCATTGGGAAAGCCATCAATAGCCAACTCGCCACATTCATTGAAGAACACAACGTCCTCTACTCCTCCCAATCCGGCTTCAGAAAAAACCACAGTACGGAAACCGCCCTCCTCGCCGCAACAGACGACATCCGCACTCTACTGGACAAAGGAGAAACAGTAGCCCTCATCCTCCTAGACCTATCAGCGGCGTTCGACAGAGTCTCCCACCGCACCCTAATACGCAGACTCTACGACGCAGGAATCCAGGACACGGCCCTCGACTGGATCTGCTCCTTCCTCTCTGGCAGGACGCAACGGGTCAGACTCCCCTCTTTCCTCTCAGACCCCACACCTACCACCTGCGGAGTCCCCAGGGCTCCTCCCTCAGCCCGACGCTCTTCAACGTCTACATGGCTCCACTTGCACCCATCGTCAGAACCTACGGACTCAACATTTTGTCACACGCAGACGACACCCAGCTCATCCTCTCCCTATCCAACGAGCCCATCACTGCCAGACGCAACTTTCGAGAAGGCATGGAAGCTGTCGCCAAATGGATGAAAAACAGCACACATCATGGGCCCAAACCCTGACGCCTTTAGCGACACCTGGTGGCCCACCGCCCTCGGAAACCCTCGGAAACCCGCCAACCCCCCACAGACCACGCACGCAACCTGGGAATCATTCTGGACTCCGAGCTCAAAATGGACCGCCAGATCAACTTTGTCTCATCTTCCTGCTTCCACACCCTCCGCCTCCTTCATAAGACCTTCAAATGGATCCCCCTCGAACACCGAAAGACAGTCACTCACGCCCTGGTCACCAGCAGACTCGACTACGGCAACGCACTCTACGCCGGAATAAACAAAAACCTCATCCGCAAGCTACAGAACATCCAGAACGCCGCCGCAAGACTGGTCCTTAACCTGCCAAAACACTGTCACATCTCCCAGCACCTGCGCACACTCCACTGGCTCCCTGTCGAGGCGAGAATCACTTTTAAGATGCTCACCCAATCAATCAATCAATCAATCAATCAATCAATCATCGAATTTATATAGCGCACTACTTACCCAGAGGGTCTCAAGCACACAAGGCCCTCCAAGGCACCGGACCAGCATACCTGAACAGCCGGCTAAAATTCCACGCACCCCAAAGGACCCTACGATCAGCCCAGCTCTCCTACGCTGAGGGCCCCCGCACCAGAAAGACCAGATCGGGAGGCCGCTCTTTCTCCTTCCTCGCGGCCAAAGCATGGAACGCCCTTCCGCTCCACCTCAGACAGACAACATCGCTCCCCATCTTCGCAAGAAACCTCAAAACCTGGCTCTTCGACAGACCCCCTCCTTCATGGAATGGAACCTGCACCCCCCCACCCCTCGCGCTTTGAGACCCTTACAGGTGAGTAGTTGCGCTTTAACAAACTCCTGATAACAAACTCCTGAGAGACAGGCTGCAGGCCCTAAATGGCAAAGGCAGGAAAAAGCCCTCTTTCAAAAAGTGCCATTTTCAGAATTGTAACTAAAAATCCAACTTCACCATAAGAAAGAATTTCTCAATGCAATTCCAGTGACACTAACATGAACTGGTTATCTTGTTCCCAACTGGACATTACAGCTTATTAAAAGTAATAAGGTAACTATACTGTTATCCTATGAAAGTGGAAGTCTTTGTAGTTGTAAAAAACAAATTTAGGAGATTTGCACTACAAGGACATGTAAAACTTAAAAGTACTGTGTGAAATTGGGTTGTTGGTTGATTGGAATTGAAGCCATGGCCAAGCAGCGGCCACAATCTCTTGCAGGGTGAACCACAGAAAGCCACTAAATTAACCTGTGCTTATCCCTGGGTAGCTTTGCACAAAAAGCAGTCAGGCTTAACTGAGAGGAAATGTGTAAATATGTATTCAATACACAAACAGTAATAAAGTAAAATCACAACAGAAGGAAAACGCTAAACCAATCTAGAAAAAGAGTATACATTTTAAGTTAATTATTTGACAACAAAATGACAGAAATCCAACCTGTAGAACCGGAGTTATGAATTTTTAAAGCTTAAGGTTTAAAATAGCACCTAAAAGATTAAAGCGCCAACAGCAAACATCTAGTAAGGGCAGTAGCGGTTGGTGGTGGGAGTGCTGCCGGGCAGTGATGTGGGCAAGGGACGGGCAGGGTGGGGGGTAGTAAACTATGGAATACGGCCAAATGCAGGTAAGTAAACATATAAATCATTAAAATGAATTTCGTTGCACGCACTGCTTCGCCAAATTCGATGCAGTCCGTGCAACAAAATGTATTTTATTTATTTATATGTTTACTTACGTGCATTTAGCCGTATTCCATAGTTTACTATCCCCATCCTTTCTTTCCCCCCCCTGCCCCACGTCACTGCCCGGCACCACTTCCAGCACCGACCGCTACTGTAGTTGGGTGAGACCGGATCAAAGTCAAAAGGTAAGTCCACCAGCATGGTTCCGATACAAGATGTGGATTGGGTCCAGTCAGCGTTTACCTTTGGACTTAAAAAAAATCTTGAAGAAAAATGTCTGAGAAGGTAAAGTTCAATGGGGAAAGACTGCAGGTGTTGTCGGATGCCTGGGTCAAAGCCGCAATGAAGATTTCTATGTTTGGACTTAGTCGCCAAAGTGGAAGCTCCAGTTGGATGAGGCAGTAGGTTGTAGATGTAGGCAGTTCCATGAGATCGGATACCCTTTTGGCGAAGCACCGCTGAAATGGATTTGCTGCTGTGCAGAAAAATGTAGCAGGAGAATCAGCAAAGCCAGTCCAAAGGACGGTGATGCACCTTGGGCCTGATCGACAGGCATGTTGGTACAGGTCTCCTCCTGGTTTTTATAGCACTTTGGACAACATTTTTGTAAATCCTCAGTTTTGGAAAATGGCAATCTTGGTATCTTTAACGCTACAACCAAAGGTATAAGACTGATGGGACACTTCTTGGGGTTTTAGGGTTCACTCGGGCTGTGTCCAGGTATGGGTGCAAGATGGTGAGAGCCTATCATGTCCCTGTGGTTCTGTACAGGCAGCACAGTCTGGCAGAGAACTCAGCAGGCCACAGCGGCAGACTGCCATATAAGAGTCCTTCCGCAGATTGAGTAGTGAACTGAAGAGTGGTTCTGAAGATCCTATTTTTATACCATGGTGGCCTTCTTTTGCAAGGTGGGAGAATCCTCTAGAAAGGTTCTTAAGGGTCATAGGATTTACTAACTCCCCTGCCATGGCTGTAAGCTAGCGGCAGTGAAAATACAGGTCTTTAAGTCCTTTGTGTGGTGGCAAAGTACAAGCTACTCAGGGGCAAGTGGGGCTGTGCTCAGCTCCACCCTCCACATCCTGCTAGTAGATGGTCCATTGTGTGTCTTTTGCTTTCTCACCCTAAGTGCACCGGGTAGGCCCAGATGAGGGTCCTGGGTTCACTGTGCCACTAGATTCAAGCAAGCCTGGCTGATGAGGGGTTATGCCCCGAAAACGGTCCCAGAATACTTGTTTCCAGGGGAGGAGCTGGCTTGGCAGTTCGGGCTGGACTGTTCCCATGAGGCACAGGGTCAAGACTGATTTGCATATGGCTGGATCCAAACTAGTGTGGCATGGTGAGCAAAAGAACAATAGATTTAACCCTGATCTCTTGGCTGTGGGTGAATGTTTGATTTGCTATGCATTCCATCCATTACCCATGTGTCTTTAACTTTCTAAAAGTGGCATTTTCAAAATTGCGAGGAAAAATCTGCCTTTACCATTAAAGCGGTTTTATCATTGCTAAACATGAAATATCCTCCTCCTCTGAATTAGGAATTAAAGTTCATTGAATGTAATAAGGAATATCCAATTTTTTCCTAGGGGAGGAGTAGTGAAAAACTAATTCGGGAGTTTTTCGCTAACAAGACATGTAAAACTTAAAAGTACATGCCCAACCTTTAAATTACACAGCACCCTGTGCAATGGATTGCCTAGCCACTGGTAGCAGTTAATTTACTGGCCCAAGGTATATAGTATACCACTCTACAAGGGATTTATAAGTAAATTAGAATAGCCAATCAGATATACACCAGTCAAAGCATGTTCAGGTGAGTGAGCACAAACACTTTTCAACTGGTTAGCAGTGGTAAATTGTACAAAGTCCTATGGCTAACAAAAGCAATGATCCAGCAAAAATTGGAGGCAAGTAGGCAGAAACATATGGGGGAAGATCACCCTATCGCTGACAGGTCTATCATGTACATATCCTACTTTAAAAAAATATTGCAACCTGCCCTCTGGGCTGTCCAGGGTGTACTTAGGGATGATTCATATGTAGTAAAAATTGAGGTTTACACGTGACAAAATGTTTATTTTGCCTGGTCGAATTAGCTGTTTTAAATTACATTTTGACTGCATTGGCAAACCCAAGACATGGTTTAAAAGGTCATTAAATGGGTAGAACATTTAGTGCTGCAGGTCCACTAGTGACATTCAATTTACAGGCCCTTTGCACATCTTGTACCACTTTTCTAAGGACTTAAAGTAAATTAAATGTGCCAATCACCTGTATGCTACTTTCACCATGTTTTAAGAAGTAAGCACAACCACTGTGGCACTAGTTAGCAATGGTAAAGTTACAGAATGTTAAAGCCAACAACAACAAATTTCAGTAAACAAGAGGTGATGAAGCAAAATGGGTGGGGGAAGACTACACCAATAGAGCACTGTCGACTCAGATTAAGTTTTTTTCAACATTTACAAAGTGGAATAGGTCCATTTGGTATCCCTCCCATTTGTGAATGGGTGATCAATCAGAAATTGCATATGATCAATCAGAAATTCTTAGTAAATGTCACTTTCATCCGGCCCCTCATGTTCTTGAGTATATGATGTATTATGATCATACCTCAGACACGTTGAATTCTCAATGGCTTTTGTCTTTCGTGAAAACCCAAAATTATTTATTAGCCATAGCCCTCAAAATGTGTTGTAGTTTCAATCAAGTGTGCAAATCAAAATGGTGTAAAATGTATTCTAACCAGATTATCTTATATCCAGTATGTCTATAACATGAACGAAAAGGGTACATGGTAAAAGCAGGAAATTCACATATTTTGTGCAAAGCCTTTCACATTTGTGGAGTGCAAGAATATAGCGATGGACATTCGCATCTACACCACAACAGCAAAGAAGCACTTTGCTCATCTTGATGAAAAATGTGTTATTCAAGCACAATACATGCATATTTACATATGATTCAATTTCAAAACAGCAAACAGAAGGTAAAGTGTATCATACTTTAACACTTACAGAAATATATATTGTATCTGTTTGTCTGTCATACTTTAACACTTACGGAACGATATATTTTATCTGTTTGTCTGTCATACTTTAACACTTACAGAACGATATATTTATCTGTTTGTCTGTCACCCAATGTACCTCTCAAGCTTTTCTTCTCTGAATTATAAAAGGTGCTGAAGGGATGTTGCACATTTTTCGAGAAGTTGTGTCTTGATTGGATTTTGCCTAACACCTAACCTGCCAGCGTCTCATATCTATCTCATACAGTTTACAAAGTAAATCATTTGAAATTTAACAGTTGATTAGGGACTCTGGCCCAGTGGTTTTACATTTCAGACCTGGCATGTATCAGCTCCTCCGTCTGCGCCTCTTAGCTCTCTCCGACGCCTCTCTCGAAGCTCCCAACATCTCTGTCAGCTCTCCTTTCCACATTTCTTAGATGCCCCATCCGTTCTCTCTGCTCCTCGAAGGCGTCCTTCAGCTAGGGTAATAGTTCAAAGATTTAAAATGTGTTCATATTGTGTACTCCGATTTCATTTTATTTTCGTCAATTTTATAATTTGTAGTATGCTTACAGTGTGGAAAATTCCAGTTACAGCATGTTTTTGTGTTGAAAAGTGTATTACAATAATTGAAAACTTACAAAGACAATACAATCAAAACATTCAACGGGATTAGTATGGTGTTTTTCCTCGAAAATTCGTGCTACAAGAAAATATTTAATTGAGATACTCAATTAAAACTTTGCTTAGACTTCCAAATGTATGAAAGATTTCAATAATTGGCCTTTTTTACTTTCCCATAAGTTCCTGAAATCCAAAAGTGCAAATAAATGGGCTTTTTGGGATTGAGTTTGTTATATATTACAGATGATCAAACTAGCAAAAGATTGTAATATTCATTAAAGTTAACATTTAAATTGCATTGTGTTGTAGCTCACAAAAATTTCTAACCTCATCACCCTGAATATGATCTAATCGTTGCAAATTAATAAATAAAATACTTTGTCCAAGGTGGTAAAATCCTCTACATAATAAAAGGTTCATATAATAGTTACAAATGTGTAAGTATAGAGCATATGTTAAAGCAATCCTATGCCTGGTGACTCCAGTTCTCTTAAATACAAGTAAATTGATTCATGGTATTATTAACTTTGTTAAGAAATTTAAATAGAGAAAGGAATAGATAGAGAGGTAAAGGAAACAGAAGTAAATGAAGAAAAACTCAGAGAGAGAAAGCAATATATATTGATCTAGCGTTAATACAAACTTGCAAAAACTTTATTTTACATAATTTGTAATTATACCTTGACCTGTTAACTGGTAGAATTTCACTTCTTTGATTAGTGTAAATCACATTAATTGTTGATGGTCATCAAAGACTTTCAAGATTAATCTTTAATTCATTTTATGATGTTAATTCAAGTGCTTGAAATGGATTTGTGCAAGTGCAGGTACTCACTATCCTGGACAAGTTTTTTGCTATTCACAAGTGCCATTAATTTCTAACTCAAAGTATTGACTCCAAACTAAGAAGTGCTACTACTCTCCATTTCCAGCTAAAGAGGTGAAGGTACTCTGTACCTGTGAGTACCATCCTTTTAATACACTATTTACTTAATAGAGCTTCTTTCTAAGATTTCACTTGAATTTGCACAGCTGTTTTAATAATGGGCACACAGTAACAGAGGCAAACTGGGCACATTGGAAACCGGGCACAGGGGCACTCAAGCGCTGGTGGAGCTGCAGCGGGGGGGAGCGACCTACCTGGCAAGGTCAAAGGTCGCTCAAATGAATAACCTCACCCACCAGGCATCGCATTTCCCCTTGTACCTTACCCTCTTCTACCAATTGCCAGAAGGACCTTATATTATTTGTGTGTATCACTTCTAACATTATTTGCCAATTTTTGGATTTATATTCTAACTCCTTTCTCTCGTTTTATTTTTGTATTCCAATTTCACCACACAAATGCTCTCAATTGTCTCCTTATCTTTTTTTCTTAACTGTCTTTCCCATTTCCTTACCCTAAGTTTCACATTTCTGTACTCATTGTTAAACCAACCCTTTATACTTCCTTTTATATTATGGATGGGCCCATTTTTTACTTTTATTTTTAGGCAATTTACCACCTGCTCGATCGCCTGCTCGTACCATGGTAAAATGTTTCCTTTTTGCTGTAAGTTACAAACAACCGTATAAACAATAAACAAATTATTAACCACTTGCAGGCTTTCCTCTGTTAGATGGGTGGTTGTCCGTCTAGGGTATTCAATCTGTAAGGGGATTACTTTTTCTCTTTCCGATTCCTGTTCCATCTTAATTAACAATTCTAAAGACCAATGGTCACTGCCCTCACTCTGCAATACCTCAAATTGTTCGACATCCTTAAAATGTCATGCATTAATGAAAGCATAATCAATTAGGCAATTCCGATTCCCTATACGAAAAGTCTTCTTTGCTGGACAATCCAAATTCGTCCGCCCATTGGCACAGAATAATCCTATTGATCCAAGGAACTGTACCAAATATTTGCCTTGTGCGTCACTACCTACTCCACTGCGTCACTACCTACTCCACCAAATTATGCATGAGGACGATGTCAGATTGCTAAAATCTCCTTAAACAGTTATCACTAAGGGACTGTTCTAATTTATGGTTAAAATCTCATAAAATCATTATCAAATATGCTGCTTTTGTTATACAAATAGATTCCAAATCTTTCTCTAACAAACCAAGTTGTACTTCATAATCTGTTATTACTCCTGGCTGGATAAATACATTTATCACGATAATTTGTCCAGATCCCACTATAGAGTTCTACCTGACAAGCCAGTAACCACCTATATTTCACATTTAACTTAATTATTTTATTAGCTTTTTTTACTGATACCAGTGTAATTAAGCCCCCCGATGGTCGGCCTAAGTTTAATCGTACTGCCTCATTGGTTAAAGTCAAATAGTGTTTCACAGCTGTAATATTTTCATCTCTTATAAGGTAATTTAAAAATATTAGTTGTCTATCAATATTTTGTTTTTAACATTAATACATGGAGCAAAACGATGTTGCACTTCAATATGTACAAAAAATATCTCTTTTTTTTACTAAAGCGAAATGGACCGGGAGGTAACGTTTAGCCAGGCACTTCATTAACACTTATATTAAAGGTTAATGGAAAGGTAAATTGAAAAGGTACAGTTAAGCAACGTAGTCAGCTGTCAAAAAAGGCTAAAGATGGCCACTTCACCACATAAACTCTAGAACAGCGGTTCTTTGCCCATGGCGATCTACTGCAAATACTCAGGTAGATATGACTGCCAATAATTATTTACTGTCAATAATCATAAGCAGCCTGAGCTAAATAACTATGTAAATCTAGCTCCTCCTACGAGGATAATAGTTTAATCAAGTAACAATAATACTTGTCATCAGAGACATTATCACCCCTTACAGGGCCAACAGGGCACTTCGCTCCAACGAGCTCCACCTTGCAACCATTCCCAGAAAAAAAAGGCCAGGAGCGGAGTTAGGCTCTTTTCACTCAATGCATCCAAATTATGGAACGCCCTCCAAATCCACCTAAGGAGTAAGCATGATCATCTAAAATTCAGCGAACAACTGAAGACCTGTCTATTCATATAGACGCCTCCCATTTCTTCCTTCATATTCTTCAGCGTTGGGACGCCTACGGGTAGCTAAGCATGGGCGGAAAATCCGTTTCGCTCGCGGATTTTGCGGATTTTCGGTAAATTCGCAATCCGCGAGATCCGCAAATCTCCCGCAAAATCCGCAAATCCGCGAGCAGCGGATTTTATGGCTTGCTCGCACTGTTTGCGTGAGTTCGCGGCTTGCCAGTACAACTTCGCACCCCGCGAGTAAGTGCTAAATTGCAGAAATACGATCTTAGCAAAACTGAAACTACTTACCAGGTTCAAAAGTTCAGGCTCATCATTAGTAGCCTTTTCCTGTAGTGCTTCCTGAGGGGCCCCTCCAGAGTTCAGTTGCCAGTTGCAACTATTATGTGACCCTGCTCTGAACCTCAGAATAGTTACACATATGCCACAAAGGTCCTGAATTACAGCTAAGGGAGACAAGCAGGAGCCAGGCTGGAAGTTAAAATCCATTAATCAGCCCCTAATTCATTATTGTCAGTTGGGGCAGGGCAGGTGTTGTAACTAATTTTGCAACAATGAAAGCACTTAGCAAGTGCAAAAGATCACTAATCAGGAAGCACTAAGGAAGCAGGTGCCAGCTAAAAAAATATTCTGTGACACATTAATCAGCCCCAAATTAATTCAGGTCACTTGAGGCAGGGAAGGTGTGCTTTGCTTTGCCGAAAATAATGTACACTGGACAACCAGAGGGTGTGGTGATGAAACAGAGGGTGGCATGGGTGGGCCAGAGGGTGGCATGAGTAGTCAGAGAGTGGCAGTGGTGACAGAGAGTGGCAGTGATGAAGAAGAGTGTCCCAAACAGGCTGGACACGTAGAAACAACAAGTTCGCAAAACTTGCGACCTGACAGGTAAGTTCGCAAATTGCGAAATTGTAAAAACCCTCGCGAACTGGCAGAAACACGCGCGAACACAAAAAAAAAAAAATCCGCAAATTCGCGGGAATTCGCGGATTTTGCGGATTGCGAGTTCGCAAATCCGCAAAATTTGCGAACGCGAGATTCGCAAAATTCGCCCATGCTTACGGGTAGCCACGCGCTTTACAAATGCCTAATACAATACAATACTTATTTGATGTCTACTGTATTGCATCTCTAATGTATTTGACGAATGTATTAATAAAACAAATAAAGATAAATAAAAAAATACTAAGCATTTTGAAAAAAATTTTTAGTCAGCAGCTGATTTGTAGTTCGGCATGGAGCATGTGTGAATGCATACAGTCACTGTTCACATAAAAACACTCTTCAACTTAAACCAGCAGTCATGTGCTAACTAAAACACTTTAAAAATACTTATGATTTTCTAGAAAGTCATATGAATTTTCACACTGAGAGAGCTACTGTTCTAAGTTCTCGGCAATCCATGCGTATAAGCACAAGTAGATGCACAAAAGACCGTTCCTGGCTGCATGTTCTGCCATCCACTGCTTTACATACCCGGGCTAATACAGACTCCAAGCACCTACCCTTCTTATATTGCAGAGGATGCATAGCAAAATTGTTTAGCAGGGCTGAAACTTTTCCATAGGCAGAGTACAAATTCCCGCTAGGCAGCACAATGAGCACGAGGTCTTCTAGTTATTATATAGTCACCATTTGACACAAAGACACTGCATTGGCTCTACCTTTGTCTGCTCCAAGCTGGATTGCTGCCCTGTGTTTGTCCAAAGCCAGTGTGAATCCAGTTGCAACTTCTGTTCACAACTTTCTGCCAAGAGCTCTGATTTGGCAAAAGTACCTGTTGAATTGTAAATGTTACCTGGGTCACATAATGGTGTGTCATTCTTAAATTTAAACACACAATTGCAGTGGCAAGTAAATGTTTTGCCTGTATAATGTTTATCTCAAATTATATTCTGGACCATATAGATGTATGTTTTTTTAGTGGTCATGGCTCAAAATGCGAGCCAGGCCTACAGGACATGCCAATGCTTGCTTTTTCCTTCTTCCCATTTTTCGAACAATAAGGCTCATTATGATGGTGGGTGGACGCCTGTCATCATAACGGTGATGGGACCACCTGCCAGATGTGCGGCGGTCACACCAGCCAGATTCAGATACGCCCGCCACAGTGGCAGGCGCATCCTGGCCTTTTCACATTGCGGACTGTGCTGCTGGCTGCAGCACCGTATGCAAGGTGAAAATGCCACGATGTGCATTTCCATGCACAACGTGGCACCTTGGGCATGGAAATGTAAGTGGGTACCATGGGTACCCCCCCATAGAGGGAGCCCACAACGGGCATCCCCAAAGCCAGTCTCCATTTGTCTTTTTGCGCAAACAGACAGGCGGAAGGGCACATCCTAATCACTACAGCAGTGCATGCACAGCACTGCCCCAATGATGCCCTGGGTCCGGGTTCCACAAGGTGGGCGGAAAAGGACCGCCTTGCGGGACCATAGCTGACGGTCTTTCTATCTGACGCTGAACCAATGTGATTCCCACCGTCATCCTAATTTGACGGTGGTTGAATCACATAGTGATGGCGAGAGGATTGCCACTGCCGGCCCGGCGGTGGCGATCTTCCCCCCATCATAACGAGCCCCAATATTTCTTTCTAAATTTTAGTCTTTCTTTGTTTCATTATTCATTTAATGTTTCCCTTTTCTTTATCTCCTTCCTTCCATCTTACTTTCCATATTTCATATCTTTGTTTCTTTCATTACATCCTTCCTTCTTTTTTATTTGCAGCTTTCCATCATTGTCTTTCATTCCTTTCTCTTTTCATCTTTCTATTTTTCCCTGTAGCTTTTTTTACATTCTTTTAATTTTCCCTCCTTCTTTCTGGGTTCTTCTTTTTCATTCATTTCTCTATCCTTCTTTTCTGCCTGTCTTCAGTTCTCTTTACTTCTTGATGCAATATATTTTTATATTTTTCCACTACTCCAACTTTCTTATTTCATTAGGTACTTCTTTTGATATTTTCTCCACATCTGCCTGAACTTCTGTTCCCGTTCCTCTTTATTCATTGTCCCTCTTATGTCTGTTTATCTTTAAAATATTCATTATATCTCAATTCACGTTCTTTCTCTCTCTTTTCCTTTCCTCTCTCTTTCCATATCAATGTATTCTCAGAACGCAAACTGGTACTATTAAACTGTTTTCACTCAGTGGCTGAATATATCCTTTCCTTTAGGGTCTTGGCAGATACTGCAGAAAATGCCCAAATGAGGTGGAAGCTACATATCATACGTGAGTGACGGTGTGCATTACACCACCCACATATATGGCACAAGTATTTGGCTTCCAGGAGAACCACAGTGCTATTGCTGGGCTGCAGATTTAAAGCACTGTGGTAATACATGGAAAGGAAAAGTATACCTTTTATTGCTAGAAAACCAAAACCTATTTCTATATATTAAGGAACAAGCCTCAAAGTGTGCAGTGTAACCTTCAGAGCAGGGGGCTTAATATATAAAAAGTTGTCAATTACTCATTTTAAATAGATGACTTCACTCTGAGTGATTGTTAAAGAGTGTTTTGAACTGTGTAGGTTTAGACTACACTCTACGGGAACCACCTAGCTTTCCTTAAAATCTCAAACTCATATATCCTCAAGGGAAAAATGCTAGCATGATGAAAAAGGTTATTTGTCACTCAGTTTTCGAAATCTGATTTAATATAGATATCTGATTTTAGTAGAAAAGTAAAGTTGGAAAATATATTTTGTGTGCTGCCTGAGTCAAAACAGGGTCATACTGATTTGCATTTAGCCATGTCTGAACTGGGGTGGCAGAGTGGGCTAAAGAACGGTGATGGATTAAACCCGGATCTTTTGACTGGGTGTGAGTGTTTGATTGATTCAGATGCTCCGTCCATCACCACCCCCTTTTGTACCGCTTTTGGCCGCCATAAGTGTGGCAGGGTATGCTCAGACGTGAGTCCCTTGCTCACTTTGCCACTGGATTCAAGCAAGCCAGGCTGAAGACGGCTGGAATGCCAGAAACCGGTCCTCGGAAGCTTGTTTCCGGTCCAGAGAAGACATGGCTTGGCAGTTCGGGCTGGACTGTTCCCATGAGGCACAGGGTCAGACTGATTTGCATTTAGCCATGTCTGAACTGGGGTGGCAGAGTGGGCTAAAGAACGGTGATGGATTAAACCCAGATCTTTTGACAGGGTGTGAGTGTTTTATTGATTCAGATGCTCTGTCCATCACCACCCCCTTTTGTACCGTTTTTGGCCGCCATAAGTGTGGCAGGGTATGCTCAGACGTGAGTCCCTTGCTCACTTTGCCACTGGATTCAAGCAAGCTGGGCTGAAGACGGCTGGAATGCCAGAAACCGGTCCTCGGAAGCTTGTTTCCGGTTCAGGGAAGACATGGCTTGGCAGTTCGGGCTGGACTGTTCCTGTGAGGCACAGGGTCAGACTGATTTGCATTTAGCCATGTCTAAACTGGGGTGGCAGAGTGGGCTAAAGAACGGTGATGGATTAAACCCAGATCTTTTGACTGGGTGTGAGTGTTTGATTGATTCAGATGCTCCGTCCATCACCACCCCCTTTTTCACCACCCCTTTTTGTACCGCCTGAGTCAAAACTGGCTTAGATACAGTATTCCAATTATCTCACCTCCGGGCTGGAGTCAGCACCCTGCTCGCTAGGAAACAAACCATGACCTCTGGGCCAAGGAAGGCAAGAGTGCTGTCACTGACTGCCCATTTAGCAGGGACCCTGATGGGTAGAATGTTACTTCCTCTAAATAAGGATGTGGTTTAGAGAGATCCAAAGACCCTCGCAGTGGAAGAAGAGGCCAACCATCTTGGATTTATGGTTCCTGTGAATTGTTACAGTACAGCAAGAGGACATGCTACAAAAGGAGGTGCTCATAGGGGAGAGGTAGACTGAAAGGGGAACATATGGAGAACAAAGGTTAGCCTTAATACTACTACTTTTCAGTTAGCGACCACAAAAGGAACTGAACAAATATGTTTTCATTCATTCTAGGGCATACTTAGACCTCCAGGCACTAACCCCAGCAGAAATATGTGCCATTCTTGGACTCTGGAAGATGGGATTACCTCCTCTAAATAGGCACATAGGCCTAACCTCATACACATCCTACTATTACATAAATGCAAACTAGAGCCCACATATTCCAACGCACACTCATTAATGCTCACTCTGCAGTCGTCCACACACCACACATTGCAGACCTCATCACTGATCACAAGATTGATACCCTCTACATCACACAAAGATGGTTCACCCCCACATCTTCGAACATCATAGATGTTTTTCTTTACAGAGGCTACAGCATCAGTCATGTGGGATGAGCACATAGGAAGGGAGGAGGCATTGCTGTCATCCATAAATCATCCTAGTCCTGCACACTAGACAAGCAACTAACACTTAAATCAATTGAATTGTTGACATACCACTTCCTTACTCTGCAACTCGGGCCACCACCTTCCGTCTCATCTACAGGCCCCCTAGCAGAATAAGGAATTAATTGATAAATTCTCCCAACTCCTCACCACCTTGTCTATCCCACATGCCCACACCACCTTCAACCATCAAGACAATGCAAGTTAGAAAAAACAAAAAACAAGACACCACATTTCTTATCAGTATGCTGAACATCGTGGTACAGCATGTCGCACAATCAACAGACTCCAAAGGCCATATCCTCAATCTTGCCTTCACAACATCATCAGCAATCCAATACAAATCACCCATGCCCTTGGACTGGACTGACCACTTTGCCATTGTTATTTTCACAGTCATGATAGTACCAACACACCAAGGTTAACACAAAAGATAACACCAAACCTTCAGATGCTTCAAATACTTCCCCATTGCTTGAATCAACTAGACACCCAACCTCAACACCCTTCTAAACCATTCCAAAAGCATTTTGGAAAGCTATGTGACTGTCTACGCCCCCATTAAAAACACAAGTGCAAGGCAAAGTCTTCAGCACCCTGGTATTATAAATACCATGCTGACAAACATCCATCCACAGATAGGAAAGAAAATGAATGAAAAGAAAAACTCCCAATGAACCCCCGATACTGATGTCCCTCTGTGCAATACGCATGCAGCTCATCACTTGAGCCAAAGCAGTACTATACATCACCATCAAAGAAGCCTTCAACATGCGCAAAACACTGTTCAAAACAATCAAGCACTGCATTAACCACTTCTCAGACCCACCTATTACTAACTCCACAGAAAAGTGTAATCCCACCAACTTCTTCTCCAGTGAAAAAATACAGAAGGTCTGACTGCACATCAATGGTGCCAAGCCTGCTTCAACTCTCAGTTCCACGCTTCCTACAGAATCCAGGAAAGGTCAGCATTCAAAGCCTTATCTCTCACAGAAATGGCTGATATACTGAACTCCCTCAAAGCCACTTCTCATGAAGTTGATATCTCACCACTGTTCTTCATCAAACCTCTCTTACCCATACTTATAATTGCCAATGACTCTCTAACTCAAAGGATTGTCTCACAATCTCTCTATTCCTCCCACTCTTAATAAAACCTACAGACCCAGATGACTTCACCAATACTCAGCCCACCACACAAATACCATTGGGCAAGATAATTGAAAAAGCAGCCTGTGTTCAACTTTAAGATCACATCAATGCTAACCATCTCCAGCATAACTACCAGTCTGGCTTCCGATCACACTGCAGCACAGAGACTGCCACCTTGCACATTGTAGATAATGCCTCTTGACCAAAGATGAAGATGATCCCTGCCTCCTGATATTGCTGGACTTTTTAGCTGCCTTTGACACAGACAACCATCCCATCCTCATAAATACCCTTGAGGTCCTGAATGAGATTCACCAGCGATGTCCTTAACTAGTACTTGTCCACCTTTTCCAACCATCACAAGTTTGTGCACATAGGCACCTACAGTTCACAAAAAATCTCCATCACATTTTGATTCCCCCAGGGTTCCATACTGGTTTCTTTTATCCTCAACATTTACATGGAGTCAATTTGTTCTCCACTCACAGACACAGTGTAAAGAATCACCAATATGGCGATTAAACACAACTCTACTTGAACGTCTCCTCTTCTCCTCTTCTTCACACATCAAACATCTTAAACACTGCTTTTACATAATCCTGACCTGAATGTTCAGCACCTACCCGAAGCTCAACCAACAAAAATAGAATTCCTATTGTTGCTAAAAAACTAACAACAAGATACAGTACAACGCTGGCTCAATTACATGAACCTTCACAGCTTCGAACCCCAAATCTTACCAAAAGCCAAAATACTTGTAATCACCCTTGATACCAACTTCTCCACACAAATGTCTGCATTGATATTAAATGAACATGTGTAATTGATTTCTAATACCAGACCTAAAAGCAAGACATATTTAGGGTTACCATTTGGGACAATGTATGACACACGTTTTAACATTAGAACAGGAACTATGGACACTGTATTGTTGTTTTGTTCATAAAGAAATTGCCTCTCTTTGCTACCCTTCAGGTAACCATCTTTCCTCACTGCCACAGAGGTTCCTTTGCATTAGACATGTATTGAGAACTAAACCCCTTTGCTGCAGGCTGGTGGTACACCACAGGTATGCATCTTCTGTGACATTTTTCACATTTTCACAATTGTGTACAATTTACATGTAGAGCAGCATAATTTTGGCTCCAACCTTTCCTATTCATTTAAGGTCATATATTTGTGTACGTATGGCTTCATGTACTTTCATAATGTCACCTTTTTACTGCAGTGTAGTGCACTTGAACCATTACAGAAAGCGCATCTACTGTGTAATATTGACACTTATATGTGTGTCTATATTAACATTTTCTTTACAGTACAGCAAGTTGCAGTTCTCTCATATATCTATAACTGTGTAGTTTGAACAACATCGTATTTCTTACATGTTCACGTATTTCTTTAAATAATACTCCTACTTTTTTTATAACTGAAAATATAATCATTCGAATAGTGCTCTACACCTATATTGTATCTCTCTATATGTGTTTGTAATAATGCATTTAAAACTTGTAATGAAATGTTTTCCAAACTAAAGTTGACCAAAGGGCTTAAGCTTTTGGATTTTGCAATTTGTAGTTTTCACATGAATGCTTGCTTAGGATGCAATGTTTTTCCTTCCTCTGCAGGTGCAGATGAATGATCTCATGGTTGAAGAAAGGCACATTGTGTGAAAGAGACAGCGAGGTTAGAAAGAAGTATCTCTTAGCAAGGATAAGAAGATTTAATGGAGTAAAGGAGGACTACTGTCTGAGCGGATTATCGAGATGGGAGGAATTCAAGGATGTTCTAATGTGTAGACCAAAGGAAAGAAGTCCTGAGTGTAGTTGCCAAGTGTGTTGTTTGAAGATGAGAAAAACGTAGACCTGTGACCTGAAATTCTAGAACATTCTTAACTGGGTATAATTGAGCATTGCACTTTATCTTTGTTCAGAGTCCCTTTAGAATCTAATAGAAACAGACCACTTTGCAACATCTGTATTGTGTGGCTTCCTGCTATACAATATACTTTACCTTCAAGTACTTTTACAAATGTTCAGTATATGGTGACACCTTTCTCTGCTTCCCTGATTTAATAGGGTTCTCCTGATTCCCATCTAAAATAGGGTTTAATCGGTCTCCTTAGACAAAGTCATATGTCGGCAAGAGGATCGAAACTTCCAATCTCTTCACCAGAATGTATTTCTTATTCATTGAGTAGCAGCTATCAAATTCCTCATTTTCTACCTGTTATTGAGGATCAATTGTGTCAGTCGCTTCGGATATCCATGAGATATTCTGTAATTTTATACTACGTTTCTGTGACTGATTTATCTCATCTTTGCTTTGAATTTTTATTAAATCTATAACAAATCCCATCAATCGACTCTGAGCTTTACTGTGTGACCAAATGGGTTGCACTGTACTTGATAAGTTGTAATTGATCCTATCTCCTTTTATTCCTCAGGAACCTTCAACGTTCCATTACAGGGGCCAGGAAGACGGACTCCACATTCAATGCCTCCTCACATGTTTTAAAATCCTCTTGCTGATCTCGAAATCTGGTCCTCCTGCCTTGCTATGTATGTGACAGACATTATGTAAAGTGCTGCAGCATATAAACACACATTTAAGTCCTGCTTTGCTGGTAGGAAATTATTTGATGATATTTCTAGCCCACCAAACATTTATGTGCTTTAAGAATTCAATCAGCACCGTAAGATCTGGTGCTTTTTGTATTGTCTGGAAATTCAGCACATACTTGAATGAAAGGGGCTATCAAAGAACACCATACATCATATGCTCATTCCTAAGTAAGCGTAATTTGGTGAATTTATTAAACTTACCCACATCTTTAATCGTCCACAAAACACAACTCAAATACTTTCAGCTGTGTATAATTTCTGAAGCTAGCCCCTGAAGAGGCTCTTTGGATTACCGTGGTCAGACATGCCTCTCTCTATATGTGATTCCAGTCAACAGCAAACATTATAGGGCGTTATATCTATGCATTTGCAGAGGACTTTGATTTTCTCTGCCGAAATAGGTGCATGTTAGAAGTCAAACTCCCATGAAATGTTACATCAATTTAACAAGAGCTCTGCAACAAATTAAGATTATGTCCACCTGCACCACCTCTCTTTTACTTAAGTGCAGGGACAGCTGGTAATCTTTGAAAGGGGTTTGGTGAGTGAAGTGTCCTAACACTACCCAATATCCAAAATTAAACAACCCCTGCCTCCAAAAGCCCAAACTAAAAAACAACATGTATCATACAACATAAACACAAAATAAATCATCACTACACTGACATGGATTACACTAACATTTGTAATACATAAAATAAAGTGGTACTTACCAAAGGGCCGGGCTTCCTCCTTGATGTTCTACTGCAGAGTATAGCACAAACAGCTCCCTTAACCAATCTTGATGCTGCTCTAATGGTATTACCCAGCATGAGAGAAGCACCACGTGGGGGGCGTGGCTTAGCCAGCAATGGAGTTGGACATGCTGCTGTAGAGCTCCGTCCTCGGCTCCTATCTCTGTCTACATATATCAGTATATTGCTGAGCAGCAGTGGCGGCAATTTCCTTATATCGCCAGGAGGTGACCTCAGAGCTACGGTGCGGTGGCAAAGCGTTGTGGGTCCTGTGTTCTAGCGGCGGGCACCACCGCATGTATTTCAGCCGATGGAGGGGCCGAGATATCAGGAGTGCTGCTGGATGTGAGGCCGGGGACTGACCCCTCCCCTAAGGCCTCACTGCTCGCTGGAAGTCTATACTGCTGAGTGAGCTGCGGGCAGTAGTGAGGAGCCCGTATTTGGCCTAACTGAACTGGTGAGAAGGGGAGAAGCTGGCACTGCTGTGCGCGCCGAGGATCTTCCCTGTGCCTGCAGCGGGCAACTGAGGAGTTACAACACCGCCTGTGACGAGGCGGGCAGGGCCAGAGATTTGCCCAGCCCCGAGGCCCAGGCACTAACTCGGGCTGCGGCCATCTGCAGCGACTGCAGGTTTTGCTGTGAGGATACCTATTGACCTGAGGCGGCGCGAGTACACCACGGGAGTAGAGCTGTGGAGAATGAGGCCTGTCTGCCTGTGTGGGCCCCGCCTGTCATGCATAGAGGCTCGGTCTGCAGTTCCCAGTCCAGATCGTGCCACCTGAGTCTAAGGTACTGCAAGGCAAATGTATGGGATCCTCAAGCCATGGCCACTGCAAATTACGCCACCCAGACTTTTGTGTGCTGAGTAGAGGAGTCTGGGCCTCCTCGAAAGACTTACAGTGCTATTCTTTATATGGGGAACAAGATGATATAGCTCTGAAGTCCCATACAATTCATTCCAAATAACACTCCAGGCCTATGTGTTTAAACCCACTACGCACCTCCACATCCCAAGCTCTTCGTGCTGGTACCTATTAACCAGCAGGACACAGCCACGAAACAGCCCAACACTGATGTGAAGTCCGCTTGCCCCTTCTGGCCCCTTTCACTTGAGCCTCTGTCCTGGAGACTTGCTGGACTGGTCGGGCTGTCTCTGTGCGTGGAGGATTGCGAGTTGGAAGTGAATAGGGCAGGTGTGCCACATCCACCCAGCCCGGATTGCATCTGGCCTTGATCGACGCTGTCGGCGGGGGCGGAACCGGATAGTTATCCCAGAAGCATTAAAAGCGCATGTTGCGGGGGGTCGTACAAAAATTGGCACTGAGGGTGCGGCGGGCCCTCACCCGCAGACGCGAGCACAGGCAGATAAGATGGCGAGCTCCGAAGCGACAGATCCCCTGTTGCACAAACTTGACGCAGTGTTGGGGGCAGTGGGGAAACTACGAAAGGCAATGAACCAAATCTGCACATCCCTGGAAGGTAAAATAGACAAGGTGGAGCTGGATCTCACGTTGCTGAATGCTGATCACCGAAAGCTCATAGCCCGCACCGCAGCAGTAGAAGGAGGCATTGTGGAAGTCTCGCCACTGATGTCCACAGCTGAGACACACATTCGTGATCTGCTCAACAGAGTGGAATTCTTGGAGGATGCGGAAGGCGGAGCCCATCCCAACAACCTCCTTCCGGAGGGAATTGAGGGGAAGAACGCAGTACTTTATGCAGAAGACTGGATCCAAACGGTGCTGCCAGGAGAGACCTTGTCCCCGCACTTCGTGGTCGAGAGAGCTCACAGAGTGCCTGCCAGACCCCCGCCCCCAGGCTCAAATCCGAAACCACGACTAATTTGATTGTTAAATTACAGAGACAGAGATGCTGTAGTCCAGGAAACACGGAAATTACAAGATATACAGGTAGATAACCAAAAACTGATGATTTTCTCGGACTACACCCTCCAAGTACAGAGGCAGCGACATTCTTACCTTGCAGTGAAGCGACGCCTGAGACAGTATGATTTAAAATACTCGCTCTTGTTCCCTGCAAAGTTGAGAGTCATCTCGAATGGTATAACTCACTTTTTCACCACTCCGGAAAGTGTGGAAAAATGGTTAGACGCTCATTGCTCATCACAACCGGGGCAGAAGGAGACAATGGCGGAAGCTCCTCTGTGACGACAACGAAGACGACAATGGAAATCTCAATATCTGACTTTGCAGGCAAACAGCCCATCCCCCGCATTGGTGCTAAGTGGGCAGCTGGAAGCGGTGCAAGTTGTGGTGAATATTAGTGGCTCACCGGCTGAAGACACCAATTCGGACTTTGAAATGCAAGGGCAGCCCAGCGAGGATGAACTGTCGGATAATGTTTCTGTTTCCCAGGACTCCTGTGCACCTCTGAATGTTACCCCACAAACTTCTGTTGATATTGTTTAAGAATATATTAATTACAAATCTGTGTTACTTCATCTTTATTGGCCACTTGATACCAGACCCTGTCGCACACGCAAGTATAAGAGTTTGTGTTTATTATACGTGCACTGTATTGTTAGTGTGGGGTGGTTAGGGGGTGTAGTCGATCAGTGGCAAGGCTAAACCTGTTGTTGAGCTCCCCTTATAGGTCCTTCCCTATATGGGAATATTATGTATATCAAATGAATAACTGCTCTGACAATATCTGTGGCTAGCCAGGATTGGACCTAACTGTCAGGGACGATCCTTTTATGCATCTGTGATTGGCCAATGTAAGTCTCCATTTTGCTGAGCGCTATAGTCTTCCCCAGACGTTGGTTGTGTGCTATTGTATTGATAGTTTGGGCAACTGCCTGTTGCAGAATTGCTCTCATGGTATTCTTTTTTGCACGTTGTTTTTATATTGTTTATGCCATCACTATTGAGCGGGGATGCGATTGCTGTAATGTTAATTCTCCAACAATAACATGTATAAGCATGGGTTTTTTATATACACCACCAACCTTCCCCATCCTTGAGCCAGAGGGAGCTACTGATACCTTTGAAGCACGCAAGATATGGCACCTATCCGGATAAGAACATGGAATGTGCGAGGGATCCATAGTCCGGAGCGTTGCTACCTCATATACTCTTATTTAAAGTACCATCACATACAAATAGCACTCCTTCAGGATACACATCTATCTCAAGTAGAAGTCACTCACCTACACAGACAGTGGAGGGGCAATTATATGCGGCTGGCCACTCTGATTATGCCCGTGGGGCCCTAATATGGGTGAGACCAGGTACTCCATTCAGAGTGAAAGACACAGTAGTGGACGGGGAGGGTAGATATGTTATCGTTTGGGGTGTATTGGCCTTGCTATATGCGCCCAACACTGAGCAGGCAGCCTACCTGGTTCAAATATCGCAAAAACTCTCCACATGGCATGCACACCCAAGATCATCGGCGAAGACTATAACTGCGCACTGGATGTCTCCTTAGATCTCTCCTTTCCTCCCTTACTGGGCACAGCCACTCATGCGGCTGCGAAAGCCATAATGCACTGGGCAGAGCAATGGCACTTTACTGATGTGTGGCGGTTCAGGAACCCACTGGACAGGGTATACTCCTACTATTCTGGAGCCCACAAGCTCCACGTGCGCTTAGACCACTTCATGGTGTTGAATGACCTCCTCCCATGTATCTCTGACACCTCCTATCTGGGGTGCACGCATTCCGACCACAACCCGCATTTGATAGAGTTAAGATGGGAGGCTGAGGCACCCCCGATACATGTGTGGCGCCTTCAGCCAGAAGACCTCTTGGACGTGTCTTTCCGTGATTTACTGGCCACTATGGTAGCACAATATTTTGATGAAAATGCGGATACGGCCACTTCGCCATTGGTGGAGTGGGAAGCCTTTAAGGTGGTTGTCAGAGTACACTATCTGGGGACGCAAGAAGGCAAGCATGGGCAACTAGAGAGGGAGCTTACCACATTAGAGCAGCAGCTGGCTACTAGTGAACAAGCCGCCGTAGACGGAGATCGAAGGCAGCTAGACACACACAGGATGGAGCACGCAGGCTTACTGGAGCGATTAAAGTGTCTGAACTATGCTGCTCATTCGGCACGGACACACCAAATAGGGGATAAAGTAGGCAAATTACTTGCGTGGCTCATTCGACAAAAGGAATTATCTGCACTGATTGTTTCAGTGCGGACAGCCGGTGGGGGAGTTGCTTATACGCAACGTGACATCCATGACACATTCACCATGCATTATCAAAATCTATATAAATCGCCCGTGCAGACCACTCCCCAAGAACTGCAGGCCTACCTGGAAGACATAGATCTGAAGCCGATAAACACACAATGTGCGGACCTAAATGCTCATATTCACTCAGAGGAACTCAGTGATAGCATTTTTTCATTGTCCAACGGGAAATCGCCGGGGCCTGAAGGTCTCCCTACTGAATTTTACAACGCATACGCTTACATTTTGATACCACAGGTATGGAAAGTGTACAAAACTGCACTAGATGATGTTACCCTTACGAACACACAAAATGAGGCCCTGCTGGTCTCCCTCCTTAAACCTGATAAGAACCCTGACCTCCTGGGCTCCTACCGACCATTAGGACTACTCAACACTGATTACAAAGTTTTTGCATCACTGTTGGCTAAGCGTCTCCATCCTGTAGTGAACTCATTGGTATACTCTGACCAAAGCCGCTTTGTTCCCGCCCGGTGCACTTCTCTTAACATTCGTAGATTTTTTGGAATACAACAATGTGCAACACATAGATGGTCTGCTTGGTTCTTGACCTGGAAAAAGCTTTTGACTCCCTGGAGTGGCCTTCTCCGGCGACAGGTTTAGGCAAATTTGAACTAGGAGGTCACTTTTGAAATATGGTTCGCCTATTGTATCAACGCCCACTGTTCGAGTTCGCACCAGCAGGTTGATCTCAGACCCAATTAGGGTGAGGCATGGGACGCATCAAGGCTGTCCCTTGTCCCCATTGCTATTATCTCTAGCAATGGAGCCACTGGCGTCGGTGCTCCGGATGGATGGGGAAGCATGGGGCATACAGTTAGGGGATGGGCTACAAGCTATTTCCTTATACGCGGATGATCTGTTATTATACCTACTGGATGTCACCGTCATCCCGACGTCCATTGCAGATATACTCAGAACCTTTGAAGGAATATCTGGACTCCGGGTTAACTGGGCTAAGTCGGGGATTTATCTATTTAATACTGCCGTAGCAGAGGAAGCTGTGGTCCTAAATGATTCACTTTTCACATGGTACCCCCTTTGAGGGTAATTTTACAAGAGCAATCTCGGCACTTCGAGCTCAAATGCGATTCTGGAAGACTCTTCCTATAAAAATGATTGTGTTGCCTAAGCTGCTGTATTATTTTTCAAATCTCCCACTCTATGTTCCGCCCAAGCTCTTTCGAGAGAACGGCTGTTTCGGGATTTCATTTTTAATAACGGGAGACCGCGAGTGGCTCTGTGGAAACTGTATGCTCCTACTGATCAGGGCGGGCTGGCTAACATGGAACGTTATTCTTTGGCTGCCAAACTTCAATGGGTGACAAAATGGCTCGATGTTCAGAATCTGGAGGACATGGCAACCGTGGCACAGCCCTGGGTCCGCTCCCAGATCTGTCATTTGTTTCACCCTGTTGCAAACCTTCCAAGGCCAAAAAAAACTCCACCTGGGTTTGGCGATACGCTGTTATAAGAGGAGCTTATATCTTACCCGAGCGACGCTTCCATACGCCCCTAACCTGCCACTGCTCCGCACACCAGAGGCAGACTGAATACGTCGGAGGCAGCTCTGGCGGCCTGGCATGCCGCGGGCATAGCCACGCTAGGTGACCTTTATAGTGGTGGTACGCTACTGTCATTTGTGACACTAGCTTTGGATGCCGAGTTGCCAGCATGCTAATTCCTCTTACATACCTCCCTTCTAAAAGCACTATCAGGCACCTTGGGAGACTTGACGGTGGAACCTCAGACACATCTGCTGCTTCAATACCTCCATGTCATGGGGGGGGCTTCCGGGTGGTGCATTGGTTAGTGGAAGCGCTTCTTATATAGACATTGAAGCCAATGGCACGTCTCTGAGTCAGTTGGGAGATGGAGAGTGGCCGGCCATAGACTGATATAGAATTAAATGCCGTGCTGGCGAGCCCCAAACACATACCAAGGAATATCAGATTTCAACTATACAGACATATATTATACAAAAGGAGTATCTCTCGACTGACAAGATAAATAAATATTTTCTCACTACCGCCTCTACAAACTTGCGCCGCCAGCAGTTAGATGCAGATTTGCTTCACATGCTTTGGGTGTGCGTATCCCTACAGCAATCCTGGCAAGAGGTAGTCACAACAATAGCCACATGTACAGACACGCCCTTATCGCTGACATGGGAGTTCTGTATATTGGGACTCTATGCCAGATCCAAAAACAATAAGATCACTTCGGGGATCTGGGTCTTATAACGGCAAAAAGATTAATAACTAAAGGATGGAAGCGTGTGGATCCAGAAGTGGCTGGCTAGAAACGCTCGTTTGTAATCTGGGCGCAAGCGCAAGCGGAGAGTGCCACACTACACAGAGAGGAAACAGCAGGGTTTCGCAAATACCCTATAGCTCAGGGCTGGGACGCTATACTAATGGCCCTTCAAGATGGTGCCGCAGTGAACGATCAGGATACGCAGCCCGCTGATTCGGAACAGGCATGATAGTACCCAGCTGCATGATTGCGAGAAGCTGTTATGCCCTGACATACGGACAACCACGCACCCAGACAATCTCTGATACATTGCTAGAGGCCACTAGAGCCCCACACACCACCGGGAGAGGAGGCGCCCACAGCTGTTTTCATAGCTGCACGCAGGTGCATGCTGTTATTTGGCCTCTGATTAGGCGTGCCATAAGATAATGGTGGGTAGATAATAAATCACCATGCTATGACGTGTAACAGCACCTTGACTCATATAGATTAGATGGCAGTTTGTAGTGTTGTAAGTTACTGTTTTCACTATTTATTTATTGGAAAAATAGGTCTCATTGGTACCCACGCGTGACCTCTCATCACATGTTGTCAATATACATTATGCTATTAACAATTACGTTCAATTCGGAATGGCAGGTTATTTTTTTTATGTGATGAAATAGCATATGTAACCGGTATTGCGGTACTGACCCAGACAAGATGGGTCCTGATTGTGCTATATATGGCCTTACATCGGACACAGTGGCCACGATATGGCGATATATGCGAGCAATAACACACTGAGATTCCTTCATATGTATTTAACATAATGTAAGTTTCTATCAGCAGAATTGTGGTGTTCACATTAGTTCATTATTGTTGTAATATGTACTACTGAAAATGCTGTATAACATTATGATGCCAGCTATTGTTAATTCAGAAAATACCAATAAAGATATTTAAACAAAAAAAATGAGAGAAGCACCACGTTTGGTTGGAGCGGTTTGGCTGGATGCTCTTTAGGCCCTGGAGGCCTGTGCTTGTTCTCCACCCAGCTGTGCTTCAAAGTGTGCATGTCAGGCTGGTAATCTTTAGACAGTTGGCCAAACTGACATGCGATCTTTGGAGTGTCTGGCCAGCCACTGCTCCAGTCCTCAATACTGCCATTCAGCAGGCGAGGACACGCCACCTATTTCTCCCAGCTCGGGGTCAGGATTGTTGTGTAGTTCCTATAAAAATACTATACAGGATCTGCGAATTCGGACACCATACACTGTAGGATTGGTGTCAGACTGACTCTGTACACCCCCACTCTGTATGTTGGCCATCTGTATCAGCTAGCTCACAGTGCCACTGGATTCTCCTCTTACCAGAGAGCGAATAGTTCTTGCCAACCATTGAACATGACAACCCTGATCCCTCAGGACCGTGGACCAAAATACTACCTTTCGCTCAGTCACTCGTGCTTACTTAGTCTGTCTCAGAGAGTTACACAGAATAAACAGGCTGGGCGTCTTTAATAAGTATTAACGAACAGTTGTTATTCTGGTGTAGAATAGATGAGCTGCAACAACTGTTAGACAGTAGCAGAAATAAATGATTACAATCACTATGAAAGTAAATAGTTGGCATAGTTCTACCATTTTGCAGTAATCATGAATACGTACAAATATATAAAACACATGATAATAAAAGTGCGTACTCCTATAATGCCTTCCTATCTAGATGTGCCTAAGAGTACCTAGTATGTGTGTAGGTGTTAAGCCAAGAATCCCTCTAGGATTTAGTCAACCCCAATACCTGAAGTGAGAGACTGTGGGACCCCATCCTGGTCTTGAGTTGGACACCCAGCGAGGGATGTTAGACCACTGCGAGCTGAAGAGTCTGCATGCAGGAACCTCAGCGCCTCTGGTCAGTGTGTCATCCGGGAAGTCTATCTTAGCAAGATGTGATGAATATATACCCATAGGTCTCCCCAGGGGTCCTACCTTGCTGTATCACTGTGTCAAACTAAGGATGACGTTGGGCATGAACTTTGTACATAGATATTATCCAGGAGATGGGAGTCCTGCTTTACTTCCAATAATCCTCATGCATAATGTATGAGAGTTCAAACTAGCGTAAACCCTCGTTCTGGATGCAGTGTTGTATCTAGGAAACAATCAGTCCATCTAAATCTGTTATGTATGAAAAGTAGGGAAGAATATAGGTGAAGGTTTTCAATGTTACCTAAGCCTACATTAGGGTACCTATATGGAATATAATAGGATGGTGGTTGCGGTAGGTAAATGTGAAAAATAAAATGGCAATGAAATAATCTCATTGCCATTGCCATTTTACTTTTGGCATTCACAGCAAGCTCACAGTGGCCGGGGGGTGATGCTCCCTCATGAAGAAACTGCTACTGCTCAAGTGCATGGCATTGGTCTAGTCTTCTTATACAGTAATTCCTATTCTACTTGTATCAGCACTCAAGGCATTATTTACTGCTGGACTTACATGTGCCCTATCAAGAATGACTGCAACGTCAACAAACAATTAAACAGCAAATGCTCTTGTTAAGTTGTGTTGAAAAGCATTTTTTTGTTTTTGACATCTATATACAAATTATGCATGGGATTCCACAATCAGTTAGTCTTGTTCCTCAATATAATTATGGAACTCCTCAGTGACTTGCAATATCCTTAAAAAGTACGGCAGGGGGGTACTATATCCCATATATAATACATAGAATCCTGCAATCTCTGTTTAAAAAACTGCCTCTAATTTCTTTATAATAGTTGATTTGTGACGCACCAGTCACCAATTACAAAGAAGTGACTCCAGAACTCAACTGAAATATCTTATTACAGTTGAGTTCTGACATCACATTGCCTGTTGACAGAGCCTGCAGATGTGGAGAAAGGCAGGTCAGGTCATGGAGCATCATTAAATCAGTTGCTTAAGGGACGAAAGCAAAATATGGCTTTTCTTTCTTTTGCTAAGTTTTTCTGGCTGTATGGTGACAAGCACAAATGTGATAATTATGGCAATGTTTATTTTTGGCAATCCTTTGGTGTGTATAGAAAAGTTAGCCTTTCTGCATGTCTCCACACATTCAGAGCATCTGCATCTTTTTTTTAACTGATGGGTATTAAACTGATCCTAATATCTTTCTTCAATAAAGATCGAACAGCTTCTTTGATGTGCTTGATTTTGCACTAGTGATTCTATTTTTATTCTCCGTGTATGCAAACATACTAACTCTTTCACATGAAAGAGCTACGTGCCAAGAACTTAAGTCATTTGCTGTGAAGGTGATGGTGTGAATATAAATTATAAGGAATAAAGGGGCATATTATCAAGGGGGTTTATCTCCGCTTTTTTGGCTTTAAAAGCCAAGAAAGCGGAGATAAAATGATCTCCCTATTACCTAGCTGTCGCTAACACCAGTTAGCGACAGCTAGTAGGAGATAGCGACCATCTTGGGCCCCACTTTGCATGTCAGTGATATTTATCACTAATGACATGCAAAGTGGGCGTGCCAAGATGTTAGCGACAACAACGCTATCTCCTATTACCAACTTTTGGAGATATTCGCGCTAAGCGCGAATATCTCCAAAAGCTAACACCTGCCCTGAGCAGTTCTTAGCCATGTTATCTAATGGGAGGTGGTTAACATGGCTAAGAGCATTAGCTTGGTAATGCATAAATATTGCTGACTTTTCAGCGATATTCATGCATTGCGGCCGATTTTTATCCCATTTGCGATAAACCTTGGTGATACCAAGGTTTATCTGCGATAAAAATCGCCGCAGCTCAGCAGTAAATTTTTGTCTCTAACCAAGCAATAGCGATAATTATCGCTATTGCTTGGTAATATGCCCCAAAGTACCCCTGCCATACTTGATAAGGATATTGCAAGTCACCTCAGAGTTCCACAAACTTATTATGTCATGCAACTCCTTAATGACTTGCAATATCCACATAATGTATGGAAGTGGGTAGTTTAGCCCATATATTATCCATTCTTGACATCCAGGGACAGATTACAGAAATGGGCACTCACTACTTCCCGATGAAATTCACCTCTGCCAATGAAAGTATCCTCAGCAGAGCAGCTTCATTGGCAGAAAATGTTCCCCAAATGACCGATAGCAATTATCTCTTCTACGTATCTGTTAGTAAATATCGCTGGGATGTACCACATGCAGAGGTAGTCACCTCTTCCTTCCATTAATAGGAAAAGGGAGGAGCACCAATTTCTCATTCAATAAAACATAGTAATAGCACACATTGCATAAACGCTGGGCGGCATCTGCTGTGATGTAAGGCATGCTTCTTCCGGGAAGCATCATAGGGCTGTAATCTGTTGCATACAGAATATTTCTTCCTTGTACTCATGGGGCGTGCTGAGTAGAAAAGAGGTGGCAGTTCAGAGGAGGAAATGGGCAGCCTGATTTCCCACCTGCCGGAGCTGAGAGTGTTTACTTTTGTAATCACTTGCTATCAGGCTTTTCCATCTGATGGATGCACAGCCCAGGTCAGTGCATAGTCAGGTATAGCGATAACGGCTACACTGACATTGTGTGCAGCCAATAGAAAGTCTTATTATTGCTTAAAATTATCAACCCAAAAAATGCAAGGTTCTTGACAAATTGCTTCATCTCTCTATGGCTGAACTTGGTAATATTACAATTAACAGGCGTAAGATAAAACTCCTGCTGAGTATGCATCTTCTCAGGTTCTATAGGGACAAAAAACCTACAAGGTGTTTTGTCCTAGTAGGTTTTGCTCCCACTGTAAAGGCGCACTTGAGCATAGGGTCAGCAGTAGAGCAGTCAAAGACCCCTCGACGTCCCACAATAAAAACCAATGCAAAAGAAAGGGTGTGTTCCTGCCACACTTGCAATCTCTTTAAAGCACTCCTGCTCCGGCACGGGAAGATGCACAATGCTGCCAGTTGAAAAATGCCCATGTCAGGTATTACAAGCCCACATATTCAATTGTGCATGTAAAGCTGTGAGCAGCACAGATGAGAATTTTGCTGCTACTTATTTTCAAGGTAACAGTGTTGTTTGACGCACGGACAAGTGCTGGTTCTCACATCATGTAAGAAATGTAAGTGTCCATCCATTGACCTGCAGAATTCCGTTAAGAATTGTGGCTAGGAAAACGAGGTTGCGAAATTGCAAGTGACAACTTGTTACTTTCAAATATGGAATTGAGACGAGGGATAGCAGACACTACAAAAATGTTTACGGCCAAATTGTGGAAAACGACTTTTTAAACAGGCTTATTTTATCAAACCTTGCTATACATGCACTGTTGTGAAGTGTGCATTACAAATGATGTCAGTCAACTCGTACACAGCACTGGGAAAGACAGAGGCAGGGGTCTATTGTATATCATCTGAACTTACAGAAAGTAGTTCAAAACTAGCTTTGTCTGCAATTTCTCATTTAAAATAAGAGTTCGCAAAATGGGGGCAGAGCCTGACCGTGATAAAGATGGCCAGCAACTTATAGTATGTTCCGCAAACCACGCACTTAACTACCACCGCTGAGACTTACCACGCTCTCAGCTCCAGTGAAATTGGCCCAGGAAGATGCAGTAGCCCAGCAGAAGTGATCGCCCATGATTGGTGCCCAACCTGCAGGACGCAGTGTAGTGAAGACCGGGAGACCTTGCCGGAGTCCCTTTTCCCCTTTGTTTTACCTTCTTTTTGTTGGCTTTAGGACTCTGGGCACTTTGCCACTGCTGACCAGTGCTAAAGTGCATGAGCTCTCTCCTCCAAATATGTTATAATTAGGTTGCACCTGTTTGACAAATCTAATTTACTTGTAAGTTCCTTGTAAAGTGGTATAGCATATAACCAGAGCCTGTAAATTAGATGCTAGTAGTGGGCTTACTGTAAATGAAACACAGGAGGTTACCCATAGACCCAGTTGAGACCTAGGTAAATAGTGTAAATATCAAATAATAATGTCTCAAAAGGTAATGATACAAGACAATTTTAGAAAAAATGCACAATATTAGCAAAACGGAGTATAATAATTGTATTGCAACAAAGGCACAACAAAACAGTCTGTATTTGAAATAAGGAGAAAAAATTGTAGTGGGCCTACAGCACTGATTGTGCCACCACATAAGTAGCCTTTCAAACCTGTCCCAGGCCTACCACTACTTCGACTTGGCATTTAAAACTACTTGCTAAGCTTGAAACACCCCTTTCATTACACATAAGTCACCCCCACATCAAAGCCACTTTTGGTTATGAGTTTTGGGTCTCTGACCCCATCCATTTAGACACTTATGGATCTTGAAGTGAACCTCTGTCAGAAGGACTGCTGTGATGCTTAAAGGACTCATATTTGGACTTGAGGCTTGGAAGGCCTGCTTTTCTCTTGTGCTGCCGTTCTGCTCTCTGACTTAGCTGGAGGAGAGCTGCACTCTGATTTCACTCCAAGTGATCTCCAAGGGCTTGCTGGCTTGCCTTCTGTTGCTTGGGACTCGAGGATACCACAATCTCAACTCCTGCTCCTGTGCCTGGCTCACTGGAAGTGGCCAAGATACTCTCAACATGGATTTCGATGCATCTCCTGTCTGTGTGTAAGTGAACTGGCGCATTGACCTAGTTGCGAAAGTAAAATTGGCACATCACATCGGAACCAGAGCTTTGCCTCCGTAGATCGACACATCGGACAGCGTATTGACATCGCTAAAGCTTGGTGAAATTTACGCATCCCCTCGACTGTGTGGCAGAATCTGGCTCATCGTTCAATGCCTCTCGACTCCAACACCCATCTTCAAAACTGACACACCACCTTCACTGCATGGAGAAGAGTGATGCATCTCGTTGTTTGTGACCATGAAACGTACTTTGTTCGCCAGGGCCTGTGTGGCTCCTGTAGCCAGCCTGCACTCCATCGCAGTCAGCCCTAACTTTGAATTTGCCTGGTCCAGCATGACCTGAAGTAACCTTTTCGTGACATTTGCTTCTAAGCACTTTACTGCATTTATTCATTTAAAATTCAATATCTCAACTTCTATTCATTGAATTTTTGTCGTTTTGGTCTTGTTCTGTTCAGAATAGGATAAAGTCTTTTTGTGATGCATTGTGTTACTCTGTGTGTGTTGCACACATACTTTACAAATTGTCTCTTTAGATAAGCCTTAGTTTTGTGCCAAGCTACCAGGAGGTGAGCACAGGTTATCTTCTGGTGTGCATCTAGCTTATCGTGAATAGAGTGGTGTTCCTGCCTGCTCTGGGTGCATACCTCAGCCAACCAGGATTCCAATTTCCAACATTGGTGATCAGGGGCAAGGATAGGACTATCATTTGCGCAATCCATATAGTAACTCATTGTTCACGACTACTCTATAACTAAAAACATTACAAGTTTTACATTTTCTGGTTTTCTCAATTAGATTGATCATTTTTCTAAATTTGACTCTTCTTTCATCTTCATCAATTTGCGGACTCTTTCTGTTGTTGCACTTTTTATACCTTGAAAAGATCCCAGCTACCTAGCATAATACACGGCAAGTGAGTGGAAAAGGTCTGCAAGGAGAGGAGGTTGACTATGGGCAGGAAAGCTTTCAAATTAGATCGACAGATGGCCATCAGAGCCTATGAGGAAGTCAGGAGGCTGCAAGCAACAACAGTGGAGGATAACCCTGAGCTGAGTGGACGACCTCTGCCATGGGGCAAGGTGCAGTTTATCTACCAGGAGCTTGTCACATATGGAGTTTGATATCAAGGACATAGAGGGCTACAGCAAGGCTGAGCTGAGGAAGTGGTCCCTGAGGGTTTTCCCAACTTTGAGTATCAGATTGCCCTTAAAGCCTCGAAAGTAGTCAGCTGAATGCAATTTGCACCACAGGAAGAGTGGGAGGAGGACTACTTTTCATCTCTATAGAATACAGAAGCCTGGTTATACCTGACATCAGCATCAGGGACCCAAGAGGGCTGTGGCCTTGAGAAGCAGGGAGAGGAGCAGGAAAATGACTGGACAAAGACTCCAGAAGAGACAGGGGATCCCATAGAGAGGGAGTCCCCGGCTGGATCCTATGCAGGAAGCAGTGTCTCCTCCCAGTCCCTGTCTCCTGAGGAGTTAAAGGACAGACAGGCAGAGAAGGACCCGAGGCTGTATCTGGCCCAGCTGGTTGCAGAAGAGAGGAATGCTGAGGCTGAGAGGTCCTCAGCAGAGAAAAAGATCTTGCTGGCTCCTGAACTTTGTCTCAATACTTGAAGGCTAAATAGCTGGAAGAATTTAGCAGAGATTGTGGCAGCAAAACTACTGTGTCCAGTGCATAAGAAAAATACCCAAAGACTTGGTGCCTTGGGGATGACATAGGCAGGTAGTTTCAAGGATATGAGGTAGATCTAGAGGTGCCCAAGATTCCTGAGGAGGACTGGGGGGCTGGCATATGGAGTCATTTCCCTCGTGATAGGCGGGATGCCCTACTGGCCCGAGAAGAGGGGAACAGGTTGAGGAATATCCCCATGAATGAGGGGGAAACATCCTTTACAACGCAGTGTATACACCGTGCGACCTTTACGACGCAGTCCTTACAACTCAAGTCGTTACTACGACTTGCGCTGGAGGGCGCTCTTGCTTAAGGAATAGTTTGATTTTCTATTCCAACACCTTCCCTACTGTTATGTGGGCTGGAGTTGGAATAGAAAATTAAATTAATCCACAATCCAGTACCCTCCAATGCAAGTCGTTGAACGACTTGCGTTGTAATGGCTGCATCGTAAAGTACTGCGATCAAAATGATCGCATTGTACTGACGTACATCCGAATGAGGCCCGGGTCTAGAAGTCCTGGGAGGATTTTGTGGGGTACATTTGCAGAGCACTGGATGGTTGGCTGAAGGGTAGCATGGTAAACACTTTTGAAGGGTTGTACAATTTGATTGCCAGAGAGCACATGTTCAGTTATTGTTTTCCATTGCTATGCCAACACCTGGCATAGCACTGACTCCAGGGAACTTGAAAAGGAGGCAGACCTCTGGTTGAGTACAAGAGTACCAGAGTGTCTGAAAAGGCATTTGGGAGTGATCCTAAAGGGATTGGTTTAGGTTCCCCCCAACAGAGGGCAGGGAAAGTTCACAATAACCCAAACTGGTCCATGCACTGTTACAGAGACAGAGGGCTGGAGACCTGCACCAGGCAGACTCTTGCAGTGGGTTTCCCGGGGGGGGAGGGTAGTTTTACTCCTCTGGAAAGTACTGGATTGCCAGGCACATGTTCATCCTAGGGGACAGACCCTGGGCTGAAGGGCCAGGTTCAGGGTTTTACCCCTGAAATGGTGGGAGAGGCAACTACCACGAGCGACCTAGCAGTTTTGCTTTCTGGGGGTACCAGTCCTAGAAGTAGGCACGGACCACAGATGGAGGGGCAGTGGGAGGAAGTACTCACCTCTGATTTCTATCCAATCCAAGGGTGTAGACCATGGGTTGGAAGACTGGTTGCAGGATACCACCCCTGAACTGGTGGGTGGTGGAGTGGAGAAAGGATGCAAGGCACCTGAGAAACCAAAGAAGACAGACACCACTGAATGGCTTGCGGCCTGGCTCCTGACACTGACAGCTGTCAGTGATCTCCGTTTGTTGCTGTCCTTGTGGACAGAGTTTTCCTTGGGTTGGGGACAGAAGTTATATCCAAGGAATGGGCCACACCACTTTGTTGGTCATGGTGGTACTATCTGCCGACTGGGATGTATCTGTGTGGGTTGCACAAATACTTTACACATTGCCTCTTTAGATAAGCCTGACTGCTCTGTTCCAAGCTACCAGACGGTGAGCACATGTTATCTTCTAGTCTATATCTAGCTCTCCTTGACTAAAGTGCTGGTTCCTGTCTGGAATGTGTGCAAACCTAAGTAAACCAGGAATCCAATTTCTAACAGTTCCCCCCGCAGCGGAGATCCTTGGTGAGGCAAGACACAGCATTGCCACACCATTATCTATGCCCAGGTTAGCCCACAAAACTGCAAGAACCTCCAGATGTAGCGATGGGCAGACCAAACCTGGCTGGAGACGTGTCCTGATCAGAGGCCACACACCAAAAGAGTAGTCACCTCATTGCTAACAGCTGCAAGAGGATCCCTGCAGGGGAGGTCCACGGCTGGTCAGGTTACAGGGCTGCTGCACCCCAAACTGGGCCCAGGCTGGAGCCGAGTAACACAGCACTGATCAGTAAGTGTCGGGTAGTATCCCTCGAAAGTAGTCTGCCCATAGCTCCCCATGGTGAGAAGCTCCACCCTACCTTGGCCTCCTTAGCAATTATATTTGGCTCCTTAAGAGCGAATCGCCATGTGGGGAAATGAGACGGTCGCAACCTGTCCGGCATGGACCAAAGGGCAAAAGCCGCAATCACTAGAGACTATATATAACACTTGAAACCCTCATGAGATAACTCATTTTCATTAAAACTCCAATAGACCAGGTCAGGTAAGATACCAAAACAAAATTAGTGAACTCAAACCCTATGACTAGATGGGCACCTTCCAAAACACTCTGGACTTGACTGAAAGGAAAGTGACAGCCCTTGAACACCACATAACCAGACTCAAAAGAGGCTCAGATGTGGGCAATGAACTGTGGGTGATGTGGATAATACATGTGGAGACTGAAGATCCAGAGCAGAAAGATCAGCATCTGCTTTATGGGAGTTCTGGAGTCATTAGAGGCTGATAACATAGGCGGATTCCTGACATTTTTTTCTCAGAGCTCATAGGGCTTAAGCATACTCATCAATTAGAGTTTCAATGAGCTTATTGGATCTGCTCCCCTAGCGATATAAACTGGAAGAAGCCCAGGCCAGTCATTGTCTGCCTCCTACGCTATCAACTAGCTAGAAAAATTATCTCAGCAGCGAAGCAGCATTATGGTCCCCTTTCCCTACAAAGACAGTAAAATTCCCATATCAGCTGATTTCTCCCATGAAACCATGACCGAGAGTAAATAATACTTAGTGCTACAACCAACACTCCAATGCTCTGGAAGTTGGACATCCATTATGGCACACAAGAACCTTCTACAGTGCTGCCCATGATAAATGTCACTAACAGAGAGTTTATCAAACTGGAAGACGTCGGACAGTATCTGTACTCATTAGATACCAAGGACATAAATATGTTGTGACACAAAACCCCACAGACTCCCAAGATGACCCATCTCAGAACAATGGCGATTGGACACTGTGACAAAAAATTGAATGAAAGGGACAAAATGAGTCATTTAAAACGAATCTCCGGGACAGAGATATCTCCTTCTCCTCTCTGAAGGTCTGAACAGTTACGTGGAGTGGAGGAGGCAGTCATACTAACTGCAGGCTGTCAGGCAAGATCTGTCCACATAGGAAAATTGATATTGGTGTGAAATCGGTACTGCACTAAACTCCCCTCCCACAACTGGGGATTCTGTAACAACTGGACATGGTGACATGCTCCCACTGTGATAGAAATCCTGGGGTGTGTCAGTTGTTAATGCTGGTAATCTTGATAGCAATTTGTTCCAGCCAACAAAGTTTAAACCTAGTTTTTCTGTGGGTGATGGGGGGGAGCCGGCTGAAGGGAGAAAAGCTTGTCCGTCTGTAGAAGTTAACTGTTAGGTAGTTAATACCCTAACAAGTTCTTGAACTGTAAGGATTACACAGTTTTATACTTTGCATTTTAATTCTTCACTATATATAATGCTACATTCTCGAGACTTACCCACATTACCCACTTACGGGAGTAGCCCTGGACTGTGGCCCCAGACAGGACCTACACCTTCATGGACTCTGCAAATCTTGTGTATGTGACAGAAAGTGACCCACTCATTTCCCATCTTTGTCACCACTGCCCTACACTCCATACCCCACTTCTGTACAGCTTTCAGTAAGCTGACTGTTCGACAGAGCGATGTTAGTGCAACCCGCCCAAAGTATTGTTGAATACTGTTGTTAAATGTGAATGACATGACCCACTATATTCAAAGGAATTTAGTCCTCGCTTACATAGCCACAAAAACCCCTGATATAGCTCTACTCCAAGATATCACTGAAACTGAAACCTGAAAAGGGAATGGGTTGGCAGAGTAATTATTAGTAGCTACTGCAGTAAGCAAGGAAGCCCGTCTGCAGCACCTACTAAAATGACCTCTCCCCAAAAAAGTCATTTCAGTATGCAGTACAGAAAACATGGGCAGACCTGATATACAGATATGTCTTTGCCAAGATAAAATCAATTGACATGACACTAGTGATGGGATCCATTTATTCACCCAACCATAGCAGGGCTGAATTTTATCAACCCTCTCTAGAATCCTTATTGAATTTTACATGCAAAAGTTGTGACGGAGGATGGTGCCTTCACTCTACCGGAAGATCCGTGGGGGAGGTTCTTGCCAGAGACCGAGTTGAAGGCCAATGGCAAGTATCAATGTCTATGCTTTATAAAACAGTTAAACCCACATATCTGAGTAGGAATATTTTTGTACATAACATAGAGCATATTGGACTTCACAGAGTCTATCTAAATTTGTTCTTTTCTTTTTCTTTCCTCCTGCCCCTTCCCCTCAAAATTCATAAAATGCTTTTGTTTTTCTATATTTTGACATTAGGATTTTGTTATTATGCTTCGTACTCCATTTATCTTGTACCTTCCTTTTGTCAACTGTTATCTTTATTATTCAAATAAAGCTTTTCAAACACAGAGTCTATCTAAATTTGGCTCAGGTGGAGTGGTGGCATGACCTAAATGTGACAGTCCAAACGAAGATGACCTACATATGTTCCTGCATTTCCCGAAAGTAGAGTCTTTCTGGGAGGCCGTGAGTAATTGCCTGTCAAGCGTTTTAAGTTTGCAGATAAAGGTAGGTGTTGAGCTGGTCATTTTTGGAAAGCTTGATCTGCACAGAAAAGTAACAAAAGACGTGGCACAGTTGGTATTTTATGCTGTGTTGTTGGCTTGCAGAGAGCTATGTAAATTATGGTTCTCCCCAGCCTCGCCAATGGAGGGTAGTTAGATTCAAACGATGAAATTTATTGTGAAGATGGATATTTCGGATCGGATGAATAAGAGATATCAATTCTGGGCTTCTTTCTTGTCTTGGTGTGGTTAAAGCTGGGTTACTTAAAAAAATAAGTCAGTCCCAGGTTTAAGCCTTTGTCTGCCTCGGCTGGTGACAGTTGTTCTTTCTGTGTATACAGGAGGACAAGAGAGTGGTTTAGGTTGTTGGTGGAGGAGGGCCGCCCAGAAAGCTTCAATGGTGCCCATTTTGTTATGGGGGATTTTTCTCTACACACCTGCTAAAGCCTCTCTTTCTAGCAAATGTGGTTTGAAATCCCTGGACGGCATCGTTAGAAGAAGGGTGGAAACAAGGCAAATGAGGCTAAAAAAATGAAATTGTGATGGCGGAGGTTGGAACTTACAGCCTTATTCATGAAGGCTAAATCGGCTCGCAAAGGGCCGGATTCTGAGAATCCGGCCCTTTGCGAGTGCGATTTTTGCTTTTGGGATTCAGCATCCCAAAAGCAAAAATCGCTAATTGCGATGTCGCAAATGTGCGAGGAAATGACATTTAAGGAATCTCTATTTGAGATTCCTTAAATGCTATTCAACATCCTATTTCAATTTGCGATTTCGCTATTTCTAGGCGCAATTTACCGAGAGGTCAGACCTCTTGGTAAATTGCGAAAACTTAGAAAAATGCTTTTAAAAGCATTTTTCTAAGTTGCATGTTGCACACACACATGTCCTTTGGACATGTGTGTGCGCATCAACTGTTACAAATTGCATTTAAGGGGTGCTACAGGGTGTCCTTTGGACACCCCTGGCACCCTTAAAATCGCTATCTGATTTGCGAGTAGCAAATTGCTACTCGCAAATAAGGGATACTCCCCATTCATTCCTATGGGCCTTTTGGCCCATAGGAATGAATGGGGAGTTATACCTTTTTTTGCGAGTAGCAAATTGCTACTCGCAAATAGAGAACATGTAGGAATCGCTATTTATTTAGCAATTCCTACATGAATGCCGTTTTGCGTGTCCTCAATAGCGAGTCGCTATGATTCGCTATTAGGGCCATGCAAAACGGCCCGTACATGAATCAGGCTGATAGCCTTATACCCCTATGTTGATAAGACAAGCCCATGTGACGAATCCAGCACCAAAGATCGGGCACTACTGACCGTTATTATTAAGTGCTGTGGCCTGACTGACCTGTGGCATCTAACCCATCCTAAGGATAGTGAATGTACTTTCCTCTCATGCGTGCATGGGAAATGTTCTAGAAAATACTACTTTCTCTTTAACCATGCCATACTTGCCACTATGAAGGACTGTAGGATAGAGGAAAGGTGCTCCAGTAATATTAGAGTTGGAACTTGGACATGTCGCTACCACCACCAAATGCTGGTGCTTAAATATGAAAAACTATAAAGTCCCAAACAGATAAGAAGAAGCTTACTACCCATCTGTTTCAATATTTGTGCCCCGGTCTCATCGCCTCAAGTTCGAGCCTTGGAGAATGCCAGTATGATGGGGGAGTTTTTGAGATATTCCACCCAATGGAAACAGACCCTGGCAAAACAAAAGCAGGATATCGAAACAGTGACAAACCAGTATAATAAGCACCTCACCTCCCTGCTCCCATGACAACTTGAAAGAGCAAAGTTCAATCGAAACTCACACTTGACTTCACAAGCAGAATATGCCCTACTGTGCATAAAGTGGTAGCACTATGAACAAGACGAAAAAAGCAGCCAGCTGTTAGTAGCACAGTCCACCAAGCTATACGGACAGAGCTCTTGGTTACTCACCTGTTAGAAATAATGGAAGTCTTTGCTCATTTCTTAGGCAACTTGTACAGCTAAGAGGCTCAGGAAAACCCCCAGGATGAACTGGCATATATAGAGGGCGTGCACCTCCCAACCCTTTCTGAGGACAGTAGATAGAAACTTCAGGGACAAATAACTGAAGATGTGGTCTCTCATGGCATCTTGGACATGTCCTACAACAAGGCTCAAAGGGATGACGGGTTCCCAACCGAATCTTAATTTATTTATTTTTGCAGTTTTATATAGCGTCAACTCGACCTGAGGTATCAGAGTGCTTTACATGAGCACTAGTTGCATTACAGACGGGCACATTCATTTTGAGGCACGGGGAGATTAAGTGATTTTCCCAGAATCCCAGGATGTTTGAGCCTATCAACAGATTCAAACCTGGTTCCCCAGCTTCAAAGTAGGCTGCTCAAATAAAACAAACATATTTATTTATTTATTTATTTTTAATATTTATAAAGCGCTGCATATACCCGTGGGCGTCTTGGCGCTGATAAACCATTTATTTGAATAAGAACTGTGAGCTTATAAACCAGTAATTTAAGACGGACTGTGAACGATGAAAATGATCATTGAGTGAACAGCCAAGTTTTCAGGAGTTTACGGAACTGAAGGAGCGTGGCACTTTGCCTGATGTTAAGAGGCAAGGTGTTCCAGAGTTTGGGGGCCGCCACTAGAAAGCGCCGGTCACCCCAGGTGACCGTTTTAGTGCGGGGGATGACCAGTTGATTGAGAGTAGCTGATCGTAAAGCTCTGGTGGGTTTGTGGTGTTGTAATTGGTCTTTTAGGAAGTGTGGTCCTTGATTGTTAACTGCTTTGAACACAATGCAGAGGGATTTGAAGTGAATTCTTTTTTGTACAGTGAGCCAATGAAAATCTTTTATGTTTTTGGAAATGGATTCAAATTTTGTCTTGCCGGAGAGCAGACGTGCTGCCGCGTTCTTTTGAACCGTCTGGAGTTTGGTAATTACTCTAGTTTGAGCATTAAGGAATAGCCCATTATAATAGTCCAAGGATGAGAGGACAAGGGAAGTGACAAGTGTCTTGATGGCAGAGTCAGGAAGGAAAGGGCGTATTTTCCTGATCATTTTTAAATTCAGGTGTGCCGTAGACACCGTTTTGTTGGCGTGGTCCATGAAAATTAGACCGTCATCGAAGATGACTCCTAGGTTCCTGACCTTGGCGGTAGGAGTGGGAGGGGTACCGAAGGTCTCTGGCCACCAACTTGCTGGCCAGGCTGGTAGGAGTGGTCCAAAGATGAGTACCTCGGTTTTTTCCGAATTTAGCTTTAGGCAGTTGGTAGCCATCCATTCTCCTATATCTAGGAGCCCTTTCTTAAATTTTTCGGCTACTTGCTCTCCATCCCCTTTGATTGCCAACACTAGTTGGGTGTCGTCGGCGTAAGAGGTTAGGCTCATCCCATGTGCTTTGATGGTCTTAGCAAGGTCCGACACGTAGATGTTAAAAAGTGTCGGACTCAGGGATGAGCCTTGAGGTACTCCACATGGAGCAGAGAGTTGGGCCGATTGAAAGGGTCCTAAGATGACAGCCTGCGTTCTTTTGGCAAGGAAGGACGCAATTAAGTCTTTGGCAGTGTGGCAGATGCCAAATCCCTGGACACGGTCGACCAAGATGTTATGGTCGACCGTGTCGAAGGCCGCCGATAAATCCAGCAGAACCAGAATGGCAGTGCCTCCTTGGTCCCTGATTACCCTGATGTCATCGGCGGCCTTAATCAGGGCAGTCTCTGTCCCATGGTATTTCCTGAAACCGAACTGCGTGTTGTCAAGAAGATGATGTTTTTCGATAAATTCGGAAATCTGGGTATTCATGATTTTTTCAATCACCTTCTCCATGAAGGGGAGGCTAGCAATGGGGCGATAGTTTTTTAGCTCACTTTTATCCAGGGTGGGTTTTTTTAACAAGGGTTTTAATAAAGCGTTTTTAAGGGGATCTGGGTAGTTACCAGATAGGAGAATTGAATTGCAAACCTGAGTGAGTACAGGTATGATAGAGTCCATTACCGGTCGAAGTACGGAAAGAGGGCAAGGGTCCAGAGGTGATCCTGATTTAATGGTGGACAATGTGGTTTTTATTTGGTCAGGGGTGACTGGTTGGAAGCTGAGGAACATATTGGCTGGGGAAGGGGTAGTAGGTTTGATTGTACTTAGAGGTGATTTGGTGGAAAAAGCCTGGTAGATATCGTCAACTTTGGTGAAAAAAAAGGAGGCGAGAGAATCACATAAAAGTTGCGACGGAGGGGGGGTGAGGTCGGGGGAATTACCTGATAGTGCTTTAGTGATTTGAAATAGTTGTTTGCTAGAATTCTTGGCTTTCTCAATTTGATCACTATAGTATTCTTTTTTTGCTTTCGCTATCATGGCTTTGTAAAGTGCCAGGGCTTCCTTGTAAGCTACTTTACTGGCTGTGTCGTAGTCTTTTCTCCATATTCTTTCCTTGCTACGATTAGTCTGTTTTTGTGCCCTTAGTTTTTCATTGTACCAGGGGGCAGTAGGTTTGGATCTGTTTCTGGATTGTTCTTTAGAAGGGGCTGATTGGTTTGTAGCCTGGCCCAGCCAGTTGTAAAATTGCTGGAGAGCTAGGTTGGGATCTGAGGCAAACGTAGGACTGGTTTGTTCAAGTATTAGTTTCAGATTGTCATGGTTTATGTTTTTCCAGTCTTTAAAAGATTGTTTGGGCGTGGGACGTGGTTTGGTACTGCAATTATTATTAATGGCTATGTTTGCAAAAATTGCAAAGTGGTCTGTCCAAGGCATAGGCAAGATGTTAGTAATTTGCATTTACATATGGTGGCACCTTTGTTAAATTTCGTTTTTAAAGAAGCTAAAGACACATGCAGTCTGCATGCATGCAATAAAGTGATCATATCTTGAAGGTGGGCAAAGTTTGACGTGGCTGAAATGGAGAGACTCTCATAAATTGCTAAGAGTAGATGGCTTCATGCACCGTAATGCATGGTCCAACATGGGTATTACAACTGTGGGGAAGGTGTCAGATTAACACTGTGGGGCATATGTAGAATCTAGACATTACCTGACTTTTATGAGGTGGATACCTTGAAGTCCTTCGAGACACCCTACTCAGAATTTACACTTCTGTAATCACAACACTCGCAATATTGCCAACTACAGCACTGTCTGAGAAGCAGTCACCGATTACGAAGTACTTGACAACATGTGGAAAGTCCAGAGGTACTGCCTTAAAATATACCAAATCCTCATTGACACATTGTACTCATCCACCACAAAGAGTTGAGGTTCATGAATGCTGGCATATGAGATTTACTGTAGTTTATACAGACAAAGACTGGATGTCTCCCATGGACCATCATGACCAAGACTATAGAGAAGCCAGACTGAAGTACTCGTGATCAAGGTGTGCAATTGCTTCTGGTCCCCTTATAAACTGACTCACACCAGACAATAACTGCTGGAGACGAAACGATGCACCATTCCCACATATTATGATCTTTCACACAACGGGAACAATGTTGGCATATCTAGTGAACACAGCATAGCACCAGTCTATGTCACTTTTTAGAATCAGCCAAACTAGCCATTCAGCATGACAGGGCTGACACCGAGGATGCATTCATCCATTGAGGAGATATATACCAACTGGCAAACATTTGCATCTTCAGACACTGGAAAGTCCCAAACTCATTCCCGCACTAAGAATGGATGACTGAACTTTTCAGGATAGCCACAAAGGAGAGACATGTCTACAAAATGCAAGATTGACTTACTATGTTCGGGAGTGTCTGAGGTCCATTCATACATCTTATGGATCCATTGGGCGCAGTTGCCCAGATGCCGGTGACCCTGGGTCATCACTAGAGACACTGTCAGACAAAAGAAATACTGGGTTGGGTGGGAGCAGTTGATACACACCTCCAAAGATGCGGATACACGTTTGGTGGAGAAACAGCCTTTGTGGCTTGAGGAAATGGGTGGACAATATCATTCTTATTGCTACTGTCCGTAAGAAGGTGTTATTTACTTATGTCACTGGGAAGTACAGGGACTGAGTAATGCTTAGTTCAGATATACTAATAGATTGGACTGGATTCTGTTAGGAGCCTTTTGCTGATGCAGTGTGTAACCTCGAAAGCGAAGAACTATCAGAGAAGAGAGACTTAACAGTTTTGACCGATGACCATGTCTATCCAGGGGCAAAGCCCATTATGTTAAATATGTTGAACATCAATAAAGAAATGCATGAAAAAAAGAGTTCCGACAGTTACATTGAATTTTTCTGCTGAGCTAATAAATACCCTAGAACAGTAGTTTTTAACATTTGGAGTTTTGGGGATCCCACTGAATCACACCTCGAAGCCAGGGACCCCCAAGCCATTTCTACAATTTAAACATCAACAACAATACACAAGAAATATGCAAATAAGTTTGCACTATATAGACTCAACACATCTACTTTCCTCTGCAACTACATGTTTAAATAACAGAGGTATTGTAATTACACACATTATATGACCTTGGTCACATTCATCATTAGGTAATCATGTGAAATCAGAGCTCTCTGAAGACGATTTGGGTGAGAAGTAGTAAATGGATTAACATTGTCTTCGGACAAACATAGGGCTGTAAAGATGTTTGGTTTGGACAAAGCTCGAGACCATGCAAGGTTTTTGTGTCAAATAGTAACAAAGATAGAGATTACATATAAGCCTACTTGCAAACTCACACAGTTCCACCGTGTGACACACGATATCGGCACACATCAAACTGTCTCCTGGTGAGGAGCGGATATCACATGGTGGCAGGGAAAATGAGCTAAAAACCACTGTAAATAGTGTGGATGTCCGTTAAGGGGTGAGAAAACACCCCAGGACATCAACACCAGCCTCAGCAAGCTTTTCTGTTTGATTTGGAGGTGGGTTGGGGGCAAGGAGGGGCTCAAAAGTGCCTTGTAGGTACTTCTTGGCACGAGACCCTGCCTTTTTCAAGGCCCTGCCCCCTCCTCACACGGTGAGATTGCGCTTCAAGTTGGCAGGTATCTATAAGCTAGAAGAGCAGGGGCTCATTGGGAAATGTAAAAGCATTTCAGCTCTGCTGAAAAGTGCAGGCCATTTTCCACAAAAGGAAGAGCAGTTGGGTGGGATGCAATGCAATGGATGGGAGAAGAGACCCTTTGTGACAGTCTAAGACTGCAGAGATCACTTGGAAAGTTAGAGTACTTGCTCTCTAAGTGTGCAGAATTGAAGATGTGTATGAATTTCAAGAAACTCATAAACAATTCTAAAGCAATTTTTAGCTCAGGTAGAAAGTATTTTGAAAAGCGAACAGTGGCTGTGGACATTCACACATGCTCCACCCTGAACAACTAATTATCTTCTGTCTATATACATTTTTAAAGTGCTTATGATTATTTTTTATCACACATACTGTTATTGATTGTATTAATACACACAGCAGAAAAATTGGCGAGGCAATAGAATAGAGTCGACTTCAAATAGGTATTATTGTTACTTGATGAAAAGTAATCCTCATAGGGGAAACCACATTTATACAATTATTTAACTCAAAATGCTTATGAGTAATGTCAGAAAATAATGGTTAAAGATCATATGGGAACACAACCGCATGAACAGGTCCTGTGGACCCCTGCGCGCTGTGGACCACAGGATAAGGACCTCTAACTTTGAAGGTAGCATTGCATACAAAATCTGAAATTAAGTGATAGGCAAAACTAAGGGAGATACAACAGATGTGAGGCAGGATTATATGCATACCACTTGTAGGATATAGTCAGTGCTTAATTTGAGCTGGTTGTTTCCGGTGCTCAGCACCAGCCTTTCATTAATACCAGTGCTTTCCATGAGCACAAGTTACCAAGAGCACAAGTTACGGACAGATTCATGAGAATAAGTGATTTGCCCAGAATCAAACAATTCAGGGGAAACTGATGACCTCCTTATCAACAGCAATATCAACAGCAGTATCCATTACAACACCAATATCTATCCCGAGGATAATAACAGATGCAGTTCCAGTGTCATCAATTACCCAACCAGAACCAATATCTCGAAACACGCAATGCGCGATATTGGAGAGAATAGATGATATTCCCATTTTTAATCTAAGCACCATTCACTTAAATGAGGCAACCAGTTTTCTTCTATCAAAAGGCCTCACTTATGTACCACATTCTGGTTTGAACAGATTTGAACTGTTCAATGACCTAATGTCATTCTTCCGTAAAATTTGTTTAAAGTGTTTTTTCTCTAATATTGACACGAACAATTTTTAAATTAATAAATCAGGTCTGGTCCCTAAATCTACCTTTACACCTTCAATTGATCAGGTACCCAATCTGAAGTTAGAATTTTTGAACAAGTAGTATACAAAAAGTTAGTGCCTGCTACAAAATATGTGCCAAAAACTACATTTAAAATCAGTATGGAAGAACATAAGGCACTAATGAAATTAAAAAGTTCCCCTGAAATTACATTTTAAAATTTACGATAAGGGAGGATGCATAGCCAATCTAGACACAACTAACTATGTTAGCAAAATTGAAGAGATGTTAAGTGACACTCAATTTTACACCAATGTCACTAGAAACCCAACTGATAAGATAAAAAACAAAATAACAAAAATCGAAAGTAAGCATTTGTCCCAGTGAGCAGTATAGATAATTCAATCGTTCATTAGTTCTCCTATAGATTAATGTAAATAAAATATGACTTACCAATAATGTCATACAGTAGCCTCAAAATCAATGGTGCAATCATAACTTTAAGGGCAACACATTTAAAAGTCTTTATTGTATATATATATATATATATATATATATATATATATATATATATATATATATATATATATATATATATATATATATATATATATATATATATATATATATATATATATATATATATATATATATATATATATATATATATCTTCTTTTTTCTTTTCTAAATTGTGATGGTGTATATAAATGTTTTTCTTTGGTGTTTAACATATTGATTCATGTGCTATGGTTTGCATGTACCAGTCCCTAGCAAGGAATTTAGTTTGAAAAAGTATAAAAGATGTCTCTCTTAGAGAAGGATTAGCATATAAACTAATAATGAAATTATAATGTTGAAAAGTTGTTTGCATATCCAAATAATGTATTGAAATAAGAATGACATGTATAAGGCAAATGCCTAATCAACAAACTGAGAACGTTTAGTTGTGTCTTGCGTGTTTATAGTACAGTTGTAAATATATCTATGTAATTTAAAATTAAATGTATAGTATAGTTATTCTAGGTGTGTAATTTAAGATCATAGCTGGGAATGATGTTAATGATGTTTATATATCTCTTTATTTAGTGCATATGGGAATACGGTGTTCCTAATGAAGGCAGCAGTGCTAAAACGTGCGTAGTTTTCAATTCTGCCTCTTGCCATCATCATTATTATTAATTATTATTATTAAAAACATTTGTAACGCGCTCTATCACCATTGGTTTCTTGGCGCTGAAGAACAATCAACTTTCATATCATTATAGAGCAACTGATAATATTGTATACCCTGATTGTGGAAAGGGGCGACCACTCGGTCCCCCCGAACATATGGCGGAGTACCACGATCCCCCCGGGAAGCCATCTTGGGCGGGAGGCGAGTCTCGGCTGGTATGCCCGAAGCGGCGTAGCCGGGGCGCGCCTTTTCCCGCCCTAGAGTGGGTTGGCCTAGACACTGACGCGGCTGGCCACGCCCTTGGGGCAGGCAGGGGCGGGTTTACGCCCGCCCTGAAGACGGATAAAAGGAGAAGCAAGACCAGAAGGCATCCTCTTGTTCCTGTGCTCTGAAGCTGCACCTCCTCGCTGCACGTGAGCTCGAGACGGAACGAAGAGCCAATTTTGACCCACCCACCAGCCCCTGAGGACAGCAAGTGGTTTGGAATAAAGTTGATGGATAACTCTGATTTTCGTTTACAGGTTGTGGTATTATCGTGATGATTTTGAGTATGTAATAAAGAATGGTCGATTTGTGTTATGTTTCGCAAATTAAAGAAATTCTGCTTTAGTGTTCATTGGTAAGCATGCTTTTAATAAAGTTGTAGTTGCTACTGTCTTTTTAGTTTTAGTCATTGGTATTTAGTTAGCATTGTCGTATTTATTTTGGTCGGGCGGTAAGGTCATGATCGGTGAGCACTAATTGGAAGATCCCTATGAGTGGGCGTCACCCAGCACGGATGGGAGCGCTCGGGGGAGGTGGCCATTGGCCCCTCAACGGGGAGGCGGTCCCTTCTAAGGATGGGTCGCCGAAAGAAAAGGAAAGGCGGTCAAGGCCCCTTCCTGGGTAGGAGGGGTTACAGCCCCCTCCTGGGGAATTTCCCGGGGCCAGGACGTCTGCGACGGCAGATGTGGTAAGTTGTGTGGGGTTTGGGGGGGGGGTCTACGCTACCTTCTAGATACCTCACACGAGTCCTCGTACGACCTTTAAGTGGCGTCGAGTTTTATTGGGGCCCCCGTCAAGTCAAGGGAAATTGGTAATTGCACTTGAGGTACGCCTCTGGGCCGCCCCTCACAAGTGAGGGCGATATTTCTGGGTTAGGGATCTTGACACCGGTTACGACCTTGCCGTTGGCCCTTAAACGTTAGGATGTACAATTTCAAAATTTCAAGTAAATGTTTTGTAGGATGTTAGTTCGGCTAGGAGAACCTTTGTATTAGAGAATCTGTTAAGGTTAGCCAAACATCGCAATGTGGTAATGAAATTGTACATAATATGAAACTGTTGATTTAATGTTTTAATTTTGTTTCATATTTTAATAAATACGCCGGGAGGGTCACTCCCTCCCGTCTTCCAAAAACTTCAGAACTGTTTCCGGTTTCCCATCCTTGGGGATTGTGTTGAGAGGGGGTGGCGGGTATCTCAGCCATATAAAGCTATACAATTGTATTTGTTATTAGCTTTAGGCTTATATTAATATGAAACCATATTTATGTGTGTTTTTCTATGAAAATCTATGAAAAAAGATATATTTTGTAAAAAAAGATATCATATAAATGATCAATGAAATTATGTACCACTTTAAACAGTATAAAATCAATAAAATGAAAATAAGTTGCTATAGTTGTAGTGGGTCAATTGCACTAATGTTTTACAATTTTTACATTTAACTTATATTGACACCTAGAATTTATTATTTTGGTCTTGTTATATTCAGAAGCTCGCTAAAGTTTTTCTTTACATAAAAGTCTGATTTTCCTATGCATGGCAAGTATATTTGTTCTGTAGGGCCCCCCTTATTTTTCCAAATAATTAACACCAACGTTTTCCATGAGCACAACTTACCATAAGCACAAGTTACGGACAGATTCATGAGAATAAGTGATTTGCCCAGAATCACAGGATGTTGAGCTGATGCCGAGATTTGAACCTGGTTATCCAGCCCCTAAGTTGGCAGCTCTGGCCATTACACCACATCCTCCCCACACTTTATTGGTTAGTAGTTGGTACTGTTTTAGGCAGCGCTTACAGGAGAAATGGTCTGGTGCACTTTTAATTTTTACAAATTGACCACTGGATAGAGTCCATATCACAAACCTGGGTTTGGGACCATGGCATGGATTCAGGGTGCAGTTTGTGATCACATTAGCTCATGGAGCAAGTTAAGGAGGGTACTTTTAGAGTCAGGTGGAGGAGGTGCTCAGCTCTGTTGGTTTAGAGGGTAAAGAAGGATGGATTTTAGGTTCCTTCTTAAACTTTTGAAGGAGATTGTAAGTGCCTGCCCCAGAGGCTCTTTGTGCACAGAGAAGGCCAGGTTCCTGTTTCTTTCCTTGTGTGATTTCTTGACTTCTAATCTTGCCATTTTGTGACTTCATACTGTGCTGTGGCAGCTAGACATGGCCTGTTGAAGAGCTGGGTTGGTTCATGTAGCTGATTGCATTATAGAGTAGGTGTTAAATATGATGCACCCTGAGAGTGTGAACTATCAGGTATTAAAGTTTGCACATAACGCACTGCACATCACATATTTCACCTTTCATTTTCTTCTTCTTATTGCATATATTTAATTACAGCCTGTCATGAACATGTATAAGTAAGTAATTGATCTGCTGAACTTGGTTTTATATTTTACAAACACGTTCAATAACTCAGACAATCATTCGTATGTATACCATCCAAATGTATGCATTAGGAAACTCCCGGGGCAATACTTATCGGCAGATTTAGAGACCTCCCCTGTCTGACTGGGATCTTTATGTCACAAGAGCATTTGTCATTCTGGGGGACGCCCTATCGGCAATGTTGAAGGCCAAACAGTCGCCATGTTGTTGCAGCCTATAATGCATTCCCTTTTACTTTTCAGAAACAAACCCATACATTAGAGGTTTGTTTCTGAATAGCAAAGAAAGATCCATGATGCACTGCGGGTTTTCTCCCTGCATGTCAGGAGCATTTCCCCATGCTCAGCATCGCCAAGTCGTGCACCACAGCAACAAATAAAAGTGGTTGACTCATGCCATAAATATGACAGGTTTTCTTTGAAGGCATAACCTGGCGGTCCTGTGCCAGATAGTGTGGGTACATAGTTTATATGTTCTTTGTAGATTTCTGCATTGCCAAAAAGATTAATAAACATTTTCTCTTCTTTTGTTTTGGCAAAAAAGAAGTAAACTTGTATGTGTTCTAAATCGCATGGTACTGCTGCCCGGATACTCTTTTTTCCAAAAAGAGTCCATTATTTTCAGATGAAGCTCTCTCTAATTTCCCAACATCTTTGTTTATCTGTTCTGGTTGTTCTGGCCTAGGTCCATTGATGCCGGTTTGTTGTCAAAGGCTTGTTAGAGGAAATTTGTTTCAGGAGTCTTCAGGAAGGCAGAGCGAATGGTTTGGCTGTGAAGGCATTGGGAATTAGCAATTGTATCAGGGACTGTTCCTTTTTCAGTGCCCTCAGCCATGCTGGCAATGTCATTGTCTGAGTAGAAATGTAGAAAGTGAATACATGAAGAAGTGGCATCTTCAGAGGTGAGGCTGCTGATGCCTGTGCATAAGGACTTCAGTAGCATAGCATGCCTGCCTGGTGTGCTGGAGTCCGTTGTTTACTATTTCTATTTGCAATAGCAAGTGCAATGTATACAGGCGGTACACTTGTAGTTAAAGTGTTCTCATTGTAATGCATTTGTGTTAATTGAAATTTGTTCAGGTGACTCCTCGAGTCTATAAGGAATGCACTTAGTAGGAATAACACTAAGAAAGAAAAAAAGGATAAGGGCTGGTTTGACTCCCTTTTCTCACAAAAAAGGAAAGCTTTTATTATCGTCATGGGAAACAAACCTAGAAATATACCTGCAATGGCTATTCTCTGCAGGGAATATAAACAGGCCAGGAAAAACAGGGAAAAGTTTCTAGAAGACGAGACATGGGCCAAATTAGAGCAGGCATCGGCTTTGTGCAACTCTAAGGAATTCTGGGCAACAATAAATGGAGCCCACTTCAAAACAAAGAAGGATCCCACACCAGATGTTAATGTAGGAGAGGAGGAGTGGGTGGCTCATTTTGCAACCATGGTCTCCCTAAAGGACCCCTCGGTCTTATATATAGATGTTTCAGGCACCACAAATGGCGAACACCTATCCTTCTCGATCAGTGAAGTAAGGGCTGGGCTAGAAGCTTGTAGCAGTGGGAAAGTCCCAGGGCCTGATAGTGTTCCTATAGATATTTTTAAAGAGAATGAGGACGTATGGGTCCGTTTACTAACAAATGTTTTTAATAAAATTGCCATTGTTGGTCCCTCTCCCTCTTGGAACACGAGTATAATCGTCCCGATCTACAAAAAGAGAGATAAAGGTAACCCTAAAAATGATCTCCCAATCTCTTTAATTGATACTACAGCCAAACTTATGGGCTGTCTTCTCTTATCGAGATTGGAGGCTTGGGTGAAGAGCAAAAATATTTTAATGGAGTCCCAATATGGTTTCCAGGAGGGAAGAGGAACTATAGACCAGTGTTTTAATCTTTCCCTGATCATGGATAAATACACCAGAGCAAAGGGTGGGAAAATCTATCTTGCATTTATTGATTTATCCACAGCTTTTGAGTGTGTGTCACACCCAAGACTCTGGTGTATAATGGAGGAGATGGGAATTGATAAGGCAATACTTGATTTTATTAGGCAACTATATTCTGACACCTCCTCGTCTGTCTATTATGGGAGAAGCAGAGAGTGCATTCGGTCATTCAAGATCCTTAGAGGGGTAAGAGAGGGCTGTGTCCTTGCACTGTTTTTTTTCTCTATCTACACAAATGGTATAGGTAAACATCTTGAGGGTGCAGCCCTGGACGTCCCGGTATCCACAAATCACCAACGATTACCAATTTTAGCATACACGGACGAGGCCGTCTTAATGGCCCGAACCGAATTGGGGCTTAAGCGCCAGATATCAGCCTACTCGGCTTTTATGTGTTCACTGGATCTACAGATCAATCAGTCCAAATTATTCATAATTGTTGCTGGGGCAGCAAAACGCGATAAAATACCAACCTTCTTCATGAAATCCGGGAAATTTGAAGTAGTGGAGTCGTTTCCCTACCTAGGTATACTTTTTTGATAAAAATCAATCATGGACTAGACTGGTGGAGGAAGAGCAATGGGGATGGAGAGGAGCTTAATGGCGCTAAAACAATTTTCAAAAAGGTTGGGAGTAAAACACCTAATTCCCATGAAAAAGATTTACCAGGCAAACACTAAGGATGCAGCCTTATAGGGGGCAGGTGTATGGGGGTTGGCACCTAGTGACTCCCTTCAGTCTATAGAAAATAATTTTAAAAAATCTTTACCCTCGCTCCCTCAGTCTTACTCCAACTATGTTTTACACATAAAATTGACCCTACCCTGTATTATGGATACCATTAAACTGGACCCTCTTCTTCTTTGGCTTTCCATCTGGTAAATGGACACTGTCCCACTTACTTAGAATACTATAAATAATATATTCAATTCAGGAAATTATGGTAAGATCAGATGGTTAAAGTATGTAGAGAGGGAACTGACGGCTATCGGTATCAACCATCTTTTTAATGATCCACCCACCTGTAAGACTATATCGAGACACAGACTGACACGTTTATGTCGCGGGCTCGATAACAGAGAAGGGAAAGAAACTACCAAACACGGTCAGCTCTCATGTATGAATTAATTCCATCTGAGCATGAGGGAGGCTTTTTTTACCTGGCTGAGGTCACTTTACCACACCATAAATGAATTTTATTACGATTGCCTGATCCCTCTGATGATAGGTTATCCAAGGAAGGAATATAAACATCCTGAAGTCTCTGTGTGCCCATGTGATAACCATTCACCCCAAAATGATCTGCATGTTTTATTTTTCTGTGGTATTTATCGTCAGGAAAGACAGAAATGTATCGTCCCGATTTGTAAAGTCCATCATTTTACATCTTGCCGTGTAGCACTGCATTTTTTTAAATCACTTCCAAATCCTTTTATATGCTTTTCACTTGCATCATTCTTATGGGCATGTAGGAAAAAAAGGAGACACGTGGACCTATAATCTGCAAATGGCACTGTATTGCCATATTAATTGTTTTAATTTTGTGTCAATGAGATAATGTACATGTGGCTAAAATAGTGATTGGGATTACTTTTCTAATCTTTTAACTGTTGAGATTCATGTTTTTATTGCACCATGTTTCTAATTAAAGAAATTCGATATACTTTTATGATCTTATGTGTGTAAGGTCGAATAAAGACTGGAATGGAATGGAATGGTACAGGTGGTGCATGATTAATTTATTCCAAAATCTTTGCATTAAGCATTAAAGATACATTCATGAAAAGATATTACAAAAGCACAAGCGATGCCCAGTCAGACACTCCATGAATAAAGAAGAAACTCAGAATGTGAAAAGCTCTTATGTGGGAAACAGAAATAAACTGGTTGCAGTTGGAAAACTTTGCATCACCCTGGTGAGCTGGACAGCAAGAGCATCCTCTTGGTACGGATATTTCATAATGCACTTGTTTTGCTAAAACGATGTGTATCTAATGCCTCTTTTTTGAAATGTTGTTTTTATGTGCTGGGACATGAAGCACTTTTTGTCATTGAAGTTCATTGCACACATTGTGCTGGGTGACTGCCCAGCAGTACTCAGTAGCAGCTGGTGTCAAGGAAAAGTGGTGGGGCGGGTTAGGGGGGTGGATCATAATAACAACACAGGCAAAAAAAAGAACTTAACTGTTGCACGCCACATCACCGGCTGAAGCACAGGCTCCATGACTCCCCGACGGCCAATCCAAATGCTATTCTCCTGCTGATGGCAGCAAGCGAGATGCGCCGGGAATGGCCTGAGCAGGCTGGATTGACTGGGAGCCTGTGCCTGCTATCTCCAACCCAGCAACGCAGCTCAGGTTGGAGACATTTCAGTGAGCATGTCGGTTTGGCCATCCTAAGACGGATGGCCAAACCCATATGCGCACTTTCAGCCTTGATCAGCACTCCTCCTCCATGCCTGTCATCATGATGACCCCGCCCAATGACTCAGCCCCGTGAAGAAAAATAAAATGATAATAAACCTGTTTCATTATTATTTTATTTTTCAAGTTTTACATCTGCTGGCGGGGGGAGACGTTCCTCTGTCAATACAGAGGAGCTGCCACTGGCAGTACTGGGTATTAATTAACTTTAAATATATGCACTCGTTGCAAATATGTTTTCAAACCCATCAGTGGAAAGCATAAGTAAAATGCACATTTATCCACGGTAACAAAATTGCCATTACCTAAAGCCATTACAATGTGAGTATGACATGAAGAAACGTGCTCATTTCAAGATGGAAATGTAATTTTCCACACCCATGCTCCAAGATTACAATGCCGAAGATGCATTTAAGAGGTTTTATGAAATCTGCACGATTTACTGTGGTCGAGAGTGTCTGGGGTCCATCATGCATCTCATGGATCCATAGGGTGCAGTCGCCCAGATACAGGTGCCTCGGGGTCATCACTAGAGACCCCGTCAGACTAAAGAAATATTGGGACAGGGTGGGAGCAGATGATAGACACCTCCCAGCAGGCGGGCAACTAGAGCCAGATTTGGGGGTGGGGCTGAAAAATATTTCGGGCTGGAGCTAATTCAAACAACCATAGACAGAGTGGCTGTAAGAAGGGGTGAAAACATAACAAAAGCCTAATTTACAAGTAAATGGTCTTAATGACCTGTTAAGTACTCGGGTGCGGCTGCAATTCGATCGTTGTCAGCCCACAAAGCTGTGTCAGCCCGGGATGACACACACGACGGGGGGGCTGAAGCCCCGTGAGCCCAATGGGTGTTGCGCGCCTGCCTCCCAGGATACTAGACTAAAGTAGTGTACGTTTGGTGGAGAAACTGACTTTACAGATAGAGAAAATGGGTGGACAATGTTGCTCTTATGGAGAAGGGAAGTCACTGACTTGACATGAACTTCTCCTGGGTGGCTGGGTGCACAATGTCGCTCTTATGGGGGAGGGAAGTCACTGACTTGACATGAACTTCTCCTGGGTGGCTGGGTGCACAATGTCGCTCTTATGGGGGAGGGAAGTCACTGACTTGACATGAACTTCTCCTGGGTGGCTGGGTGCACAATGTTGCTCTTATGGAGAAGGGAAGTCACTGACTTGACATGAACTTCTCCTGGGTGGCTGGGTGCACAATGTCGCTCTTATGGGGGAGGGAAGTCACTGACTTGACATGAACTTCTCCTGGGTGGCTGGGTGCACAATGTTGCTCTTATGGAGAAGGGAAGTCACTGACTTGACATGAACTTCTCCTGGGTGGCTGGGTGCACAATGTCGCTCTTATGGGGGAGGGAAGTCACTGACTTGACATGAACTTCTCCTGGGTGGCTGGGTGCACAATGTTGCTCTTATGGGGGAGGGAAGTCACTGACTTGACATGAACTTCTCCTGGGTGGCTGGGTGCACAATGTTGCTCTTATGGGGGTGGGAAGTCACTGACTTGACATGAACTTCTCCTGGGTGGCTGGGTGCACAATGTCGCTCTTATGGAGGAGGGAAGTCACTGACTTGACATGAACTTCTCCTGGGTGGCTGGGTGCACAATGTCGCTCTTATGGGGGAGGGAAGTCACTGACTTGACATGAACTTCTCCTGGGTGGCTGGGTGCACAATGTTGCTCTTATGGAGAAGGGAAGTCACTGACTTGACATGAACTTCTCCTGGGTGGCTGGGTGCACAATGTCGCTCTTATGGGGGAGGGAAGTCACTGACTTGACATGAACTTCTCCTGGGTGGCTGGGTGCACAATGCCGCTCTTATGGGGGAGGGAAGTCACTGACTTGACATGAACTTCTCCTGGGTGGCTGGGTGCACAATGTCGCTCTTATGGGGGAGGGAAGTCACTGACTTGACATGAACTTCTCCTGGGTGGCTGGGTGCACAATGTTGCTCTTATGGGGGAGGGAAGTCACTGACTTGACATGAACTTCTCCTGGGTGGCTGGGTGCACAATGTTGCTCTTATGGGGGTGGGAAGTCACTGACTTGACATGAACTTCTCCTGGGTGGCTGGGTGCACAATGTCGCTCTTATGGAGGAGGGAAGTCACTGACTTGACATGAACTTCTCCTGGGTGGCTGGGTGCACAATGTCGCTCTTATGGGGGAGGGAAGTCACTGACTTGACATGAACTTCTCCTGGGTGGCTGGGTGCACAATGTTGCTCTTATGGAGAAGGGAAGTCACTGACTTGACATGAACTTCTCCTGGGTGGCTGGGTGCACAATGTCGCTCTTATTGGGGAGGGAAGTCACTGACTTGACATGAACTTCTCCTGGGTGGCTGGGTGCACAATGCCGCTCTTATGGGGGAGGGAAGTCACTTACTTGACATGAACTTCTCCTGGGTGGCTGGGTGCACAATGTCGCTCTTATGGGGGAGGGAAGTCACTGACTTGACATGAACTTCTCCTGGGTGGCTGGGTGCACAATGTCGCTCTTATGGGGGAGGGGAGTCACTGACTTGACATGAACTTCTCCTGGGTGGCTGGGTGCACAATGTCGCTCTTATGGGGGAGGGAAGTCACTGACTTGATTTGAGCTGTGCCTTAGCTCCCACACTATCTAAACAAGAGAATCTACAAGGATGAACAGGTTTCAATAATTGTAACTTTTTCTCACCATTAGTAGCTTAGCCAAATGAGCTAGCTGATCCCCCCCAAGCATGTGATGTATTGTTCATTAAAACTTTCCAAACAACCAAGTTTTTCCAGTACCTTAGTCAGTTGGGAACTTTTAAAGGCAGCCAACTCCCTCTGCTCACAGGACCTTCTAAGCCTCCAAGAACATATTTTCAGGAAGCAGGCACTCCAGCATGCAAAGCAGACTGTCCAAAGAGGACCACATTTCAATTATTCCCATGTATTTCTTCCATGTGACTGCCGGACACACTTTCTGGAGCAAGTACTTATAGCAGAGCTTCAGACATAGAGGAGGGACGCTTCTAGTCTTCTGCAGCACACAAAGTCAACTTTTATGTCCGTGGAAGCAGGGATATCACTAGGCTTAGGTTTTCATCTGTTTTCAAGTATATTTTGAGTGGGTTCTTACGAGTGTAAATCTATCATTTCATTTTAACTGTCCTTACATTGGTAACTACCTTTCCAAAAGGTGTCCCCACTCCCACTTTCACACCAGTTTGATGTACCTCCTATTCCAGCAAGATGCTATATGGCAGCCGCTATACCACACGCCTTTGCTGCCCAAGTCTAACTTGGTGGAAGGGTTCCTTAACAGTTTTGAACTCTCCTCGGACACAAAAAACGTATTCTTAGTAACTACACCAGGCTTCTTCAACTATAAATGAATCCTAGCAGCTGTCAGAAACACACCAACAGAATTTCACACAGAAAACAAAGCAAACATGTTTGGAAGGGAGAAATAGATCAATGGAACAGGCTGATAGAAAACAATCAGCACATTTCTGGCAAGGGCTAACATTCGAGGTCAGTTCCTACCACACATTTTTTTTGTTTTGTATGAGAATGGTTTGAAACTTCAAGAGATCACTTAGAGAAAGTAGAGCACTTTACATACATTATTCAAATCATCTCCAGCAAAGAACGTGCAAGATTCTTATGAGTTCACTTTTAGCTCGGAAACTCTAGAATGTTTAAACACTTCATATCTCAAACAATACAAATTTAAGTTAAATTCTAATTCAAAATTGAACGATTCATACAAAACCAAAAGACTTTTATAAATGTGAACCAGATGTCTTTGATGAGGCCTAAAATAATAGCCTTGAAAGGCTGTTGTTTCTTGTGTATTGACCACAACGATACACAAACGCATTATGGCTGATTTGGATCTATTCTACTCCACAACCCTGTCAAGTACCACAAATGTAGCTGGGAACGGTGGAACTATTACAGGTATTAATGCTTCATCAATCAAAATTACAGTTCTTTGACCTGCGAAAGTGACAAGCCAGCCTTCTCTAAAAAGGGATTACCCTGAGATTCAGGAATGAATCCCATATTAGAAGAACACATATAGCCGAGTCCTGAACAGCAGACCGCTGGCTGCAGCAGAGGTCCAATAAACAAACACAACTAGCAGCACCACCGCCAGTGACACCCAGAGCACCACCACCAGTGACACCCAGAGCACCACCACTAGTGGCACCCAGAGCACCACCACCAGTGACACCCAGAGCACCACCACCAGTGACACCCAGAGCACCACCACCAGTAAAGCACAGAGCACCACCACCAGTGACACCCGGAGCACCACCACCAGTGACACCCAGTGCCTCAACACCTGATTGTACATGTGATGATTTTAAGAACACAAAGTATTTACATTCAACACATATTCAGAAACATTGGTATATGTGTGTCGCCTTGCGGAGAAGCTCACCTTTGAAACAGAAGGGAACTTGATGCTGCTGATCTAGCTGTACCTCATGGATTGCTAACAAGGGCATCTTTAAATAAAAGACCCCGGCTGCAATAAACATTGTTCATATATGATGCAGCCACGCCAGCCACAAAATATGAGTGTGGGCTGTCTATTTCAAAACAGTTTAGTTAAAGTGTGTCCACTTCTTCTATGTGCGCAGCAGCAGAAATCTACCCGGTAGTGAACAGCCGTTTAACATGTTCATGGAGTTAGCTGAACACCCCTTACATGCTTAAAGTGTGGATTGCAAGTCCGAACCTTCAGAGGGAGGACTGGCCTGCTCTTACCCTAGCTGGCTTCCTTCTGGACATTGGTAAACCCAATTCTTGATTAGAGGTGATATTGGTATTTGGCAAACGAGGCTCATAATATTATGCGTCCGTGTATTTTTTTTAATTCTGTGTTTGACTGCTTTCTGATTCTTGACCATTTCATGAAGACTTAAGACCATAACATAGTCATGTATGACACCCGCTGCGGAAATCTCTTTGTTGTGCTTTGAGTGGATACTTCAGTGTTTCATTTGTGTGTCTTGATGTGATGTGCACCCATATATTTTTGCAAGGTGTATGATAGCTGCTCCCTGTTGTAACAAGTTACACTCCCTCTCAAAGTCTCTTCAAACTGACAGATCCATAACAATTATTTCCTGTGCTTTTAAAACATAGTTGCTTCTACGTTTTGAAGTCAGCAGTAGAAGGCAGTGCACAGGGACTTTTTTGTATAGAATATTTTAAACATGTAATCAATAGATTAATCAAGCATATGAAGCTACTGCTAAGAAACTGCGTTCAGCCCACCACCTAGCTGGACTCCAATGTGAGCGTTCCATCAGCACACAGCAGTGGTTCCTATTTTACTTTTGATAGTATTGGTCATCTCTTCGTTAGGACTCAGCAATAAAGTATGCAGAAACCAAATATTATATCCTATTAAGACATTTAAGACCCCATTTCATGATGGTGTGCTATACCCTCCCTTGTAATTACCAGTAGTTTAACACCTTCGACGCTCATGACGAGCTCAGCTCGTCATGAGGTACAACCCCATACACTCATGACGAGCTGAGCTCGTCATGAACAATGGGAAAAGCAAAAGCCCAGCACAGGAGGAAAATAACACTAGCATCGATGTTAAAAGAGCAAGAATACTGTGGTGTTCCAGCTTTGCCTGCATGGGTTCCCTTTGAAATTTAGAATTACTGAGGGAATTCATATTGTATTCCCTCAGTAATTCAGTATCCTGGTGCAGTATATTATATTAATATTATGGGAGAGCCAAATGCCACCTCCCAAATCAGCGATCAAGAAGATATACTGGGAGTGGGTACAGGCTGAGTCAATACGCAGTGGGGCTGGGGGCCCACTCACCGAGCGGTTTTTAAAGGTTAAGTGGATCAGGAAGTTGGAACCTTTCCTCGACCTTATAACTAAGCCTTTAGACAGAGCCCTTTATTTAAAGTTAAGGTATGGGACCCTCCCGGTACATGATTATACCTCGGGGTGGTCTACTGTTGATGGACCTTCGCGCAAATGCCCGGGGTGCGCGGCCCGAAGGAGACTGTGGCGCACTTATTGTTTGCCTGCCCCGCATATAAAACTTCTAGGAAGATATGGCTGAAACCAGTATGCAAGGGGTTGGGTTTGAGGTGCCATCGAATGGCTTTACGAGTTCTCACCACTGACCCAACTTCAACTGTTATGGTTTGCGGGGTGGCTAAATTTCTGGGCAGCGCATGGCTGACCCGCATCAGGAGGTTAAAACAGCAAACCCCGCCCTGAATAATAGACGATAACCGCTGGCCTTTGGCCCTATGCAAAGCTGAGTTAGTATAGCCTGTTGTATTTTCAGCACCTAGCTAACAATGTATTGTTGAGAAATTTGGAATTGGGCCTATAGTAACATCTAATGTACAGTAATCATGTAATGGTTCCATTTTAATCAGAAATTTCACTGTGTAGGTTTTAACTATTGTTCTCACCTTTTAATGGATTGTATGTATAATTGTTGGAAATGTTACTCTTTTATGGTGAATTTTTTTTACGGAATAAAGATATATTCATTCATATTCATATTACTGCACCTGGTTGCTGAGGAAATTCACATACTCAACAAAAGAGGAGAGTCGTTACTCCTTCTGCATTACCCAAAAGGTGTCCCTATGTGTCTAAAGAAGGACTCTCCCCACTAGGATTTCCGGCTTTGTGCTTCATCGTTAAGCTCTTATCCAGTTAAGGTCTGTATCTGGGTGGGCTCCACCTTCAAAGTCAAGTGAGAACTTGGCATGCTATTCAGGGTGGATCTATGTATAAGATTTAAAGGGTAGCCCTTGTTTCTCTCTTAAATTCATTCTCGGGTGCTTTGGCAAGATTAAAAACAAAGGGTAATGTTATAGAGGGATACAATGAACTCCAGCATCTATGGGTCTATATGTTTCAGCCATATTGGTTTGCTTTAATGCTCAAATGGATTTCTTCAGGGCCAAACCTTAGATCCCTAAGTTTAATCTGCTTGTGTCGCTATGTCTATAATTTATTAACTATTTGTGCAGAAATTAGGCACTGTGCATCTCACTCATTCCAGCCAGGCTCATTGTAGCATGCCACCAATACAACTCGAACTTGGAACATTCCTCAATTACATATCTGTGGGTCAGAGAAGGCCATAATGGCACAAATTCCATGCTGTGAAAACACTCATTGGGTTCTGTACACGCTTTCTGAGGTGTGAGCACACAACTGTACATGCATTTCCTGTATCATCCAGATCTTTATTCTAATGAAAAATGGGCTTTGTTAAAGCCCCAATGAGTCAAAACATTATTTGTCAGTGTTAATTTCAACATGCATCTATTTTGACAAATAGCCAAGTGCATAATTAATCCATTGTTTTCATGAACCCCTATAGAGTATTGGAAAAAAGGCCTTAGACGTTATTGTAAAACAAAATGCCCCTTCTCGCATGGTCAGCTCCATTGTTTGTTGAATTTCATTGCTAGTTTTTAAACTCTGCACACTGCTTTCCAGTCCCAAGTTTATGTGCTCTGATCTATAAAACATGTAGAAATTGGCTAATCCCTGAGAGGCCTATTCAACTCTCCTATAAGGCCACAGTATGTGGAATAGAAACTTCACCAACAGCATGCAAAATTAAATGTCACATGTGAGCAGCAGCAATTATTGTGCCATTCACAAGGAAAACATGGCGTCTGACCTACGACTGTAGACTTCCAGGTGCAGTGTGAAACCCGAAGAGCTATCTGTTAAAATAACTTCTTTTGACAGGTACAAATTCCCTTTTAAATATTAGTAAGTCACCCCTATGTAGGCCTTCAAAACCACAAAGTAGGGTGCATAGTATTTAAAAGTGGGACATGCAGTAAATTAATGTTACCTCTTCTCTACAGTGAGAAGAATTTAAAAAACAATTATCACTGTGGCAGGTCTAGCTGTCCTATGGAGAAAACCAGAGTACAGATTAAAATATTAATACTGCTAACTCGGGAAAGGGACAACCTACAAAAATGAATAAGCCACTATTTTAAAAATGTATTAAATCCCCAATTCAGTGAAGAAGTTTAATTTGTAATAAATTCAAAGGAAAAGTAACTTTAAGTTAATTGCCTTTAATTTGCCTGAGCTTTCAGGAGGTCAGTTAGCGTTAGTCTCAACTCCAAGCCTTGTCCTTTACCTTAAATGAGGTGTGAACGAAGTGGAAATTCCTTCAAGGACCTAAACACTATTAGCCTGAATCGGTAGGGATAAATGCTCTGAATTTTGACACTATAGTATCAAATCTTCCTGGACAGGTCTTTTAAAGCCACAAGTAACACTTTGGTTCACGTGTAAGGAAGAAAACAGGATGCCAGAACAAGTCTTGTGCATTCCATGCATGGGTGCTTTATGACCCTGCCTTTATAGGAAGGGACACCTTCCTGCACAAAAACAATCAAATGTGGCAGTTTCCTCGTTATATGTGTACTTCAAAATGCAGTGCACGTGGAAAGAGGAAAAAGCAACATTTCTCCTCATTACGCTTGCTTTGGGAAGGTGTCATTTTTCACTCTGCCCCAGATTTACGCAATGTTGTAAATCTGAGGCAGTGTCAAAAACCATGGGTGTTGTGTGGGAAAACCCACAGCAACACCCATGAAATGATGCTTACCCATTGAGTAAGGCTTTGCCTTACTCCATATTTAGAAGGCAATGAAAAGCCAGGCAGTGTGGCTTTAAGTGGCTTTGGAAATATGGGCTGGCACACTGTGCCTCTAGAGCGTCACAAAAGTGACGCTACTGTGGCATAAAAGTGCCAGAGGGCATTGTAAATATCCCCAGAATTTCCTTTCTGATTGAGAATTCAATTTTTTGTCCCATTTATCTAGTTCTAGGTTTCAGCCATACCAATCTACTTGGTGCATCTTACCTGGGCTCTATTGTGGTCTGCCTCAATTATGCATAAGTTCCTGTCCACTGCGACAATTGACTACCATTGACACTTGCCACTTTGTTGCAGCTATTAGTACTTAAATCTTTTAAAATACAGATCTCTGGTCCCCCTAATGGATTTTTGTCATTTTGCTGATTAAAATGTTCTTTCTGTTGATAGATTGGAGTGGGTTTTTTATTGCGCTGTGTTTTTGACTTTTAACTGTTTTGGTACTTCTAAATGCTTTACACATTTTCTCTAAGTTAAGCCTGTCTGCTCTGTGCTGCTTCTAACAGGGGTTGAGGTCAGGTCAGGTTTAAATTACTGAAACCTTTGACTGGACCTAACAAGATAGAGGCTTTGGGCCCGATGTAGGTAAATCTCATTTACCGACTCTAGAATACCGAATTTTACTGATTCAGTAAATGAGATGTAGTAAATAATTCGGTAATTTTTACCAAATTATTGACATTGATTCCTATGGGCCTTGAGGCCCATAGGAATCAATGTCAATTACCGAATCGGTAAATACCGATTCGGTAAAATTACCGAATTGTCAAGGGGGACAGGGTGTCACTTTGACACCCTGTTGCACCCCTGATTCTGGCTTGTGTGCCATGTGGCACACATACATGCCCTAAGGGACACACATACATGCCCTAAGGGCATGTATGTGTGTCACATGGCACAGGTGTACATGCACAGATGTGCATGTACACAGTAATTCGTTATTTACCACCAAATATTATTTAGTGGTAAATAACGAATTCTTAAAGGACGGTGGCACTGTTTTCAGTGCCACCTACATCTAGATTTACCGAATCGGTAAATTTACCGATTCTGTAAATTTTAGGCCCCCTACATATCAAAAAACAAATACCGGTCGGTAACGGCCGAAATCGGCCGATACTGACCGGTATTTGGTGTCCTACATCTGGCCCTTTATTATTTGTGTTGGGAATCAGTCCACCGCAACTAATAAACAGCTTTCTCAGACTTATCAAATGTATGTCAATTTTGATAAGGAACATACCAATTTAAATGTCATTGTGTTTATTTTTATTTGCTTACAATTGGAGAATTTTTAAAATCCCAGCTGTGGTTTCCAAAACTAGCTAGTTTTATGTAATCTGTTGTTTAATGTGAGGCGCGCCGCTACCCATGGAGTGATGTACATGCTATCTACCTATAATAATAAAAGAATAAAAAATAATAATAATTACAATAATGTACACAGAGCTAAAGTCACTTACTCACAGAATTCTTATGGCAATGCTCATGTGAGGTGAAATGTGATAGAAAGTCGGCCATCAGAAAAGTAGTGTTATATTTATCAAACAATCATATTCATAGTTCTTTTCTGTTCTTCCCAATACTGTTTAACTTGTTACTGTACACATACTGAAGGAGGTTTAGCTATAGTGTGAATGCGTTTTTTTTTAATGTTCGTATTCCCTTAATTTTTTTTTAGGCATTTAAATCATGACCTTCAACTGTTTCTAGGTAACATTTGATGTTCCTTCACACATGACATAGCACAGTTACCAATGCCAGGGTCCTCAGAGAAAAATTAATAACTGTCAAGATGTGTGCTCCTCCAGGGACTTGAGGGGTCATTGGTTCTTTATTCACAGTGACTACATTCAAGCAATACCTAGTCAAGTGTGTCTTGGCAGTATCTGCTCGGTGGACTCATACAGAATTGCCATGTTGACAGCGTATGCCTGTCCCCTTGTTCTGATAAGAGCTAGCAACCATTCTTTCAACTAAGGTGATTTTTCAACCTACTATATCTATGGTTATCTTTCTTAACATTGAGGTAGAGGAATGATGTAGAATTTTATTATCTCTGAACCTCAACTCCTGTCTCGATCAGGATTTTACAGTCTCCAGCAAAAGAGTGCAATCATGTCTTTAAATCAGACCCTTTCTCAGTATACCAAACACAAAGCCACTCTTCTAAATTGAGGGGGTTAAGGTACATAAATAATATTTCAATAGTTAAGATACACATTATAGGGTGTCATTTACATAACGTAAAATAAACACTAAGCTAAATAAACTGCAAGTAAAACTAGAACAACTTAATCTAATTAATTATAATCAAATGGGTTCTTCAAATAAACCCAACAAAACCACATTTTCTGAGAGAAAATGCTAAAAGATGGAGGCAAGATGGAAATTGTTGGGGAAAAAGCAATAAAAGGTTATACGTGATTTTTTTCAGACTCAATTGTGAGAGACTAGCTAATAAGAACATATTGAGAAAACAACTCGTAAACGACTTCCAGTCAGGCTTCAGGCCCATGAGAGGAATGGAAACTGCTCTTGAGAAAGTCAGGAAAGACTTTCACATCAACTTAAATAAAGGCAAGCAAGAAACCCTGATACACTTTGACTTCTTAGTATTATATGATTGGGTGATTCACAGACTCATCTTTAATCGACTGTGTAAATGGACAAGAGTGGCTAGCAAGTAAAGTGAACCTGCTACTGTCTCAACAATCACAGCCAAAAAGTGTGCATCGGTCTGATGAATACTACACTCAAAATGTGACATGCAAGTCCTCAGCGAGCTGGCCCTCTCAACACTTTTGCACATGGTATCACTGGCATACATTCTAAAAAGTCACCAACTTCCATTTCAAGTGTATGCCAAAAACATACATTTATATGCCACTAATCAAGGAAAAATTGGAAAAAAGAAATATTTCGCATTTCAAATGGTCCACAGACCTCAGAACCTCCCATGCCACAAGACAAATACCAAAAAGTGAGAACCCTGGGTATCCTGTTCAATACATATCCGTCATTCACATCTCAAATTAATGAAGTAATCAAAGGCATAAACCTACAGCTAACCATCCTTAGAAAAATACTCTTGTTATTTCAAATGAAGACCAATGTGAAGGTGACAAGGTAGCGTGTGATGGGTGCTCTGGCCTACTGCAATATAGTTACCAGTTCTCCAAAAATAAACTCAGAGACGAGTAAAAAGGCCATCGGGCAAGGCAGTCAAATTAGGTCTAACTTTGTGAAAAGGCAATCACTCAGAACCATCGTAAAAACCACTTCATTGCCTCCGAGTGGATTTAAGGTTACATTTCCAAATCCTCTGTACCATTCGCAAGATCTACTAGAAGAAAACCCCAACTATTTCTAAATTCTGGCTACTCCTGAACCATGGCCTCCAACCTACAGTCGGTCAACTTGCCCATTATCCTAGTTCAACAAAGACTTTCTGACAATTGAAAAGTAAAAATAGGCCCCTGGGTTTTTAGTGCCCCAGACTGTGGACCTGCAAAGCGAGTCCATCGCTTGCATGCAGTGCAGGTAATCTGATCGGAATAATACTGAACCCAATATTGAGTAAAGGGAACTCGAATTGGAGGCTGTGAATATAAGAGGTTTGTCTAGAGCAATGATGCTTGCATCCAAGCACGTGTGTTATTATCTGAATTCATAGCAACTGTTTGCAGCTCTCATCAGTAGGAAACTAACAGCTGTCTGAGAATTTTGGCGGTTATTTGTGTTTTGCGACGAAATATCAACGAAGGAAATTAATCTCCCTGACAGATGGAACAATACTGTTTTTGGGCGAATTAAAAAGTTGTACCTTGTGCCTGGCAGAGCTACGGCTGCCAGCAAGTGCTCAGTAAAAACTCTAGTCACAGGTTCACACTGACACATGTACAACCTAGGGAGTTCTTTTTTGGAATGCATTAATTGTTTGGCGCCAGGGTAGAGTGCGATTAGTAGAGGTACGTTTCCGTACTGGGAAATTATAAAATTGATGGGTTTAGGGGCCTTTGTGCAGATGCTGTATTACATTGTTCGCACCAGATGAACGAACCTCCCCATAAATGTTGGTGTAATTTGCTGACTGCCGCTTTGCTTATTAGCATATCACAATTGCTAGCACTTAATCCTTGCTGTAGTCGCGTTCTACCCCAGGCGCTCTCGCCGGGCTGACCCCTCCGCCTCCATTTGGATGTTATTGACCTCCTATGTTACCCGCCCCGCCCGCCCGCCCGCCCGCCCCGCCTCCCAGCTGAGCCGCCCTCGCCCCTCCCCCTCCACTATCCATATATGACAGTTCTTTCCGCGTGCAGCGTTCACGCGCAGCGACCGCGCCCAAGCCGCGCCGAAGGTGCGCCAAAGGTAAGCCCGTCTACGCCCGTCCGCGCCTGGACCGCGCCCAGCGCCAGACCCCCTGCCCCTCGCGCTGCCCAGCCCTCTCGCACTACCTATGATACCGCCGCCCTCCTAGCCCTTAACCCCGGTCGCGCCCCCAACTGCGTCCAAGCAGCTCCTGGACTCACCCATGGACCTTTCTCCTGCTACTCCTGCAATTTCAGCGGCACCGACAACATCTCCGCTACGACCACACCACAGATTCCCGACCCCAACCACCTACAATGCATCCTCCTCAACACCCGCTCGGTCCACAGACACGCCATTGACCTATGGAATCTACTAGACACCACCTCTCCAGACATCGCCTTCCTAACGGAAACATGGATGAACGCTTCCTCCGCCCCAGACATCACCATTGCCATCCCTGAAGATTATAAGATCACTCGCAAAGACCGCACCGGCCACACAGGAGGAGGAATCGCTATCGTCCATAAGAAATCAATCCGCATATCAACCAGCTCTGACGCCAACCTCGCCAACTCCGAACACCTTCACTTCCAGATCCACATCGACCCCAAGACCACACTCAGAGGCACCCTCCTCTACAGACCACCAGGACCCCGCGCAAAATTTAGTGAAGACATCACAGACTTCATCACTCCACACGCGCTCCCCTCCAAAGATTACATCCTTCTGGGAGACCTCAACTTTCACCTCGAAAAGATCAACGACCGCAACACCACCACCCTCTTGGACAACCTCGCCAACCTCGGACTCAAACAACTGGTCACTTCCCCCACCCACATCGCAGGTCACACACTCGACCCCATCTTCACCTCCAGCAATCATGTCTCCTTCAGCCACACTACGGATCTCCTCTGGACTGACCACAGCTGCGTTCACTTCACCTACAACAAGCCAAAACCCATCAACCACCTCCAACCAACTCTGCAAAGAAACTGGAACAAAATCACCACCGACCAAATCTCCTCATCGCTCCTTCTAAACACCCCAGCCCACTCTTCTAACCCAACCCAAGCCGCCGCCAACCTCACCCTATGGTTATCCAACACCGCCGACACCCTAGCACCACTGAAAAAACGTCAAAGCAAACCTGGCAACAAGAAGGCCTCATGGTTCAACGATGATCTTAAGAAGTCCAAGAAACTCTGCCGCTCCCTTGAAAAGGCCTGGAAAAAAGACCCAACCACCAGCACCAAGGACGCCTTCAAAAACGCCACCCACTCTCACCACCAACTAATCCGAAAGGCCAAGTAAACAGCATTCAAGGATCGACTTGACAACAACGCCCACAACAGCAAGGAACTTTTCAACATCGTCAAGGAATTTTCCAATCCCTCGGCCAATTCCAACGACATCACCCCCTCTCAAGCCCTCTGCGACTCCCTAGCCTCATTCTTCCACAACAAGATTGCAGATATCCACAACAGCTTCGACAACCAGCCCGGAGACCAACCCACCCAACCATACGCTGAACATTCTCCCCCCGTGAACACCCTTAACGATTGGAACCCAATCTCCACTGATGACACCATCCGCCTGATGAACTCCATCCACTCAGGATCCCCCACAGACCCATGTCCTCACCACATCTTCAACAAAGCTGACTCCGTCATAGCACCTCACCTCCGAGACGTCATCAACTGCTCCTTCAACTCCGCCACCTTCCCGGAAAACTGGAAACACGCTGAACTCACCGCCCTTCTGAAAAAACCCACAGCGGACCCCACCGAACTCAAAAATTACCGCCCCATTTCGCTCCTCCCATTCCCGACTAAAGTAATCGAGAAAGCTGTCAACAACCAGCTCGCCGCTTTCCTCGAAGCCAACAAATCCCTCGACTCCTCTCAGTCCGGCTTCCGAGCAAAACACAGCACTGAGACCGCGCTCATCGCAGCAACAGACGACATCCGAACTCTACTGGACAATGGAGACACAGTCGCCCTCATCCTCCTCGACCTCTCTGCAGCATTCGACACAGTCTGCCACAACACCCTTTTACAATGCCTCAGCAACATCGGAATACAAGGAAAAGCACTCGAATGGATCACCTCGTTCCTCACCGGAAGAACCCAGAGAGTCCGCCTTCCACCATTCAAGTCCGAGGCCACTGAAGTCATCTGTGGCGTTCCACAAGGATCCTCACTCAGCCCCACCCTCTTCAACGTATACATGAGCCCCCTCGCGGCCATCGCCCGCCAACACAACCTCAACATCATCTCCTACGCGGATGACACTCAACTAATCCTTTCTCTCACCAATGACCCCAGCACCGCCAAAACTAACCTACACGAAGGAATGAAAGAAGTTGCCGAATGGATGAAACACAGCCGCCTGAAACTGAACTCAGATAAAACAGAAGTCCTCATCTTAGGTACATCTCCCTCTGCATGGGACGACTCTTGGTGGCCGGAAGCCCTTGGAAAAGCACCCATCCCGACAGACCACGCACGGAACCTGGGCGTCATCCTGGACTCTTCACTCTCAATGAACAGACAAGTCAGCGCCGTATCCTCATCCTGCTTCAACATTCTCCGCATGCTCAAAAAAACATTTCGCTGGATCCCCACCGAAACCAGGAAAACAGTCACCCACGCTCTGGTCACGAGCCGACTGGACTACGGAAACACCCTCTACGCAGGTACTACCGCTAAACTTCAGAAGAAACTCCAACGAATCCAAAACGCCTCAGCCAGGATCATATTAGACATCCCGCGCAACGAACACATCTCTGGTCACCTGAAAGACCTCCACTGGCTACCCGTCAATAAGAGAATCACTTTCCGACTGCTAACCCACGCACACAAATCACTCTACGACATCGGACCAGAATGCCTCAACTCACGACTGTCCTTCTACACCCCCTCCCGCCAACTACGTTCTTCCAGCCAAGCCCTCGCCACTGTACCTCGCATCAACAAGACCACCATGGGAGGCAGATCCTTCTCATACCTGGCTGCTAAAACATGGAACTCACTCCCCACTTACCTTCGCCTTACCCAGAACCACCTAGCATTCAGAAAGCAACTTAAAACGTGGATTTTTGACAAGTAATCCTCCTCCCCTTCCTAAGCGCCTTGAGACCCTCTGGGTATGTAGTGCGCTATATAAATTCTCTGACTTGACTTGACTTGACTTATGACAGAGATTGTTTGCAATCATTTTTTCTAGTTCCGGAAGATTTTTGCAACAAGAAACTACAAGAGCTTGGCTAATGAATGATGCATTCTACTTTGGACTGAGGTCACATTGCCATTAGTTAAAAAACAGGGTTATGCTCCCCGAGTCAATCAATCAAAGAAACTTTATTCGACTTAGGTTACAAACCATAAAAGTTACACATCATAATACATCAAAAGTGACAGTGCATTGTTAAAGCAATAACCATAGCAGCATTCAATAAATAAATAATTAAAAGAGACCTAAAAAAAGTTCATTACAGATCCATGGACTTCCTGGAATTAACAGTTGCTTTTAAAAATTCCACAATAAAAAATAGACAATCCTCCTTCAATAACTGTAGATACATCAATGCGGGTCGAACCTGCCCAAAATTAAGTATTTTTAAAAGAGGGACCAGATAGCGTTTACGAGGAAATTCATGCTCCCAGAGTCTTTATTTTGCCTGATCGGCAACAGTCTGTGCTAAACAGCGAGCTGTTAGTTACAGGTGAAAAGCAAGGAGAGAGGCGAATAAAAGAATGATTTAATTTGTACAACACTGTAGCTGTATGAAGCTAATGTGCTTTGATAAAACAGTAAAATCGATGATTTAATAATAAATGGAGAAGGTTTTTGGGCTAAGGGGCTGAAAATGTGTAAGTTTAGTAATATTTGTAAGTGGAGGAGCTGGCTTACAGTAATTAAACTGAAATAATCAGTAACAGGGAATCTCCAATGTGAGAACGTGACTGTAACAAGAAAATTACACCACCAGTGTCTTTTAATAACAATAGACGCAATTTTTTTTCTGCTGCAGTTTAATGGCTTCCCTTTGCCGCCCTCCCCTTCGCAATCTCACAATAAGAAGCAGTGTACCCTCTTTGATTTTCTCCTTCAGTGGATTTAGTGAGCAGGCTGCACACCTGAATTCTATCACACTGGCTGGAGGCACATTGGCACCTGGAGAGCCCAACTCAGAACAGTCACCAGCAGCATCGCACACAGTCGGGAGTCAGGGCCAAGCTGTGCACAGAGGTACTGGCTTAGAAACACAGGGGCACATTTACTTTTATGACACTCCAGAGGTGCAGTGTGCCTGCCCATATTTACAATGTCACGTAAAGCCACCCGTGTTACTCTTCATCTGACGCATTCCCAGATTTACATGGTTTCGTAATCCCAAATCTGACCAAACAGGAGTTTTGACATGAATCAAGATTACAATTTATGCAGGAATGCTTCCTTGCACAATTGCCTCTAAATAAAATGTGTCTGAATTAGTTCCAGCAAAATACTACACATTCTGATGTTTGCAGCTTCGGGGGGGCGCGTGGGGGGAGACATTATTTAGTAATGTGTTATCCTCCATGCCAGGAAACAGAACTCCAAAGAAGGGGATAACATCACATTCGAGAAATACTGTATTTAATGGCGCCCAAATAATCTTTTTCTCTTCTCAGCCTTCTGAACGAGAAGCAATGTTGCATTCAATGAAGCATTCTGGAGTCTAGGCACATGTTTTAAATGTGTTACTTTGTGATTATAATGGACTGCATTTTTCTTTCATTTATTTAAGTATTGGTTTATTTTTATAGCATGAACATGACTGCTATAAGTCCACTATGGCTGCCTGTTATAATCTAGCAAGTGTTTATGCATCCTCCCTATACTTGCCCCCTGCTCTATTGCTCGGCCCACATGATGTCATCGGAATGTTGAGAGCGTTGGATTGTAAGAAGGAAGCAGTTTGTGTGAGGGGCTGAGCAGTGATGAAGCTGCTCCTAGTGGGGTCTCTGAATATGGATCTGATCTGAAGAATGAAGCTATGATCCTGACTAAATCACTTAGACTTCGTATCTTTCTTTTAACTTTAATACTGGCGACGATTTTAAAGAACCTGCGTGCTATTTCTATGGATATGGACTTTCAAAACTAAAGGAACCTCAAGTAAATCTGAATTTGAAGAAACCTGGCACCCCTAAGGCCCCACCAGTGACCATTTCATCGGTCACCCAACCTGTAAGTGCCAGTTTCCTTCGTTGTCTTAAAGCCTGCCTGTCTTTGTTGAACTGTACCCTCTATTTGTAGAGCACCATTTGTACTATACAATTGGACTTGTGTTATCTGCCTTTTGGATATTTTAATACTGTATTTACGGGATTTACATCGTTATAATGTGCTGTTCAGGGGCATATGTCAAGCCCCGGTGTTTTTTTAGTGAACTGCACTAGCCCCAAAGTGTCTGGACCGTCAAATAACTTGTGGATGAGCTTTGAGAAGTTTTGCTCAAATGCATTTTGTTGATGTTTTCCTAACATCCCAAAGGAAGTGACAGCAACAATGTATGCCTGGATTGGCAACAGTGAAGTGTGATGCACCCCCGCAAGCCATGACAAGTCAGTAAAAAAAAGAAAAAAAAAAGAAAAAGGAAAATTCTGTTCTTGGTGATGAGGCAGCAATTTGTTGCTTTGTTTGATGTAGCGCAGTACTGAGGATATGTTTTTTTTATTCTTTGCCTGCTTGGACTTGTGCACAATTTTCTCCCTGCTGTGGGCAGTTTAAGCGTCGCATTCAATTTTTAAAGCTGTGCGCGAGCTTGGCAATGCGCACAAGACTCACCGCCTGAGACAGTCATGAGGAAAAGTTCTGTGGCGCTGATGGAGTATTTGTTGCTGCTTTGTGACGTTTGACAGTAGGGGCGTGCTGAGAGCCACCCGACCTTGAGTCCTTAAGACGTGCCGCCATTTTGAGATTGGTAGCGTTTCGCCGTATTTGTCCTCAACGCTACCAACCACGACCACTCGTGAATACTCCCTTGGAATGAGCACCACTCTTCTGTTCCTCAATGAATCTGTGGTTCCTGTTGCAAGTTACTTGCAATTTACTCGCGATGTCAACCAGGTAATGTCACGCTTTGCCAACCATAAAAAAAAGAAGGGTCTTCGGCTATGAATTCATAACAGTTGTCACTGGACTGGGATGCTGCTGGATTCAAGCACACTGGGGATCGCTTCCTGTTGGGTTTTTGTCTTTCTGCCACAAGTTTTTTTCACAGTTTTAGTGAAGGCGTCCAGTTTAACACGTTGAGGAATGACAGTGGAGTGACATATTTGGTGCATGACGATCTATTCTGGATGGTGGGCTCGGATGAGAAGTCGCTCACCGGTCATTTGACTGTTTTTCTAACTTCTCAGATGTGATTTCTATGTTTTTGTCGTAGTGCATTATACCATGCTTTTGCACATTTTTTTTAACTGTATTACTGTTATTGTTTCCATGCCTATGAAGCTGAACTCTGTTGTTTCCTAGTGTATGCAAAAAGGGGGAATATGTTGTGTAGTGAGTATGTTGTGTAGTATCAGTAATCCTGCAAATATGTGCTGTAGAGGCTTCACTTTATGTTTTGGTTAGTGTATGCAGAAGGGGTAGTACACTGTGTCCCTAGTCCTGTTACTGTATGCAGAAGGGGGAGTATGTTGTGTCCCCAGTCTTGCCGCGATTCTTGGTTGTGGGTGACAAGTGTTTGAGAGTATGGTTCTCTCGTTTGGTTGTGGGCTGGCTCTGGTCAGTTACCCCGTAGGCAATGTCTGCCTTTATCTTTTCTGTCATTGTTATGAGAGTACTGTTCTCTCATCTGGTTGTGGGTTGACGTAGGACAGTCACCCCGTAGGCAATGTCTGCCTTTATCTTTTCTGTGGTTGTTTTGAGAGCATTGTTCTCTCATCTGGTTGTGGGTTGACATAGTCGCCCCGTAGACAATGTCTGCCTTACCCCTGTGTTTGTTTTGAGAGTATTGTTCTCTCACCTGGTTGAGGGTTGACATTGATCAGTCACCCCGTAAGCAATGTCTTACTTTTGTGGTTGTATTGAGAGTATGTGTTCTCTCATTGTCAGGTGAGGAAAAATTCCAGTCCTGACATTTTTCTTGGATATACCTCAGGACCTTTGTGTGTGTCCAAGTGTTGTGGAACTTTTCATAAATGGGTTTTGGAATGTTTGAAGATTGAGGATTTTGGAAGTTGAATATTGATGTTATTTGAGCTTTATTTTACTTCTGAAGCTTCTTGACATTTTTGTGCTATTTCATCTCTGCACATTTACTTACTGTTGGTTATTGTGTATGTATGCATTTTGACTCAAATGTTGCTTTTGCAATTTTCTCTTTATGCATATGTACGTCTTTGCACATCTACTTAATGTGGATTATGTTGTATGTGTGCATTATATTTCGCATGTTTCTTTTGCAATTTTGATGAAAGGGGGTGTGTTATAATCTAGCAAGTGTTTATGCATCCTCCCTATACTTTCCCCCTGCTCTATTGCTTGGCCTACATGATGTCATCGGAATGTTGAGAGGGTTGGATTGTAAGAAGGAATCAGTTGGTGTGAGGGGCTGAGCAGTGATGTAGCTGCTCCTGGTAGGGTCGCTGAATATGGATCTGATCTGAAGAATAAAGTATGATCCTGAACTATATCACTTGGACTTTGTATCTTTCTTTTAACTTGAACACTGCCATCTGAGGAGCTCATGTCATCTAGCTCCTCTAACCCTTCGAATCCAAGACCAGGAGATAGCACTGCACCGTTGGATTCAAGTTAACCTGGCTGATATGGGAAGATACCCCGAAACCATTTCCAGGATGCTTGTTCCGGTCCAAGGAGGACCTCGCTTGGTAGTTCGGGCTGAATTGTTCCCATGGGGAGCAGGTTCAAGACTGGTTTGCATATGGCTGGGTCCAAACTGTGGTGACGTGGCAAGTAAAAAAACGATGGGTTAAACCCAGATCTGTGACTGGAGGTGAGTGTTTGAAAAGCTTTAACACTCCACCCATCATTTTATTTTGTGATGTTGCTAGGTACGCCCTAAGTGGCTAAGGATATGCCTAGGCATGGGTCCCTTGCTTGCTGCTCCACTTGATTCAAGCTAGCCTGGCTGATGATGGTGGTATCTCGAAATTGGTCCCAGGATGCTTTTTTCCAGTCCAGGAAAGACCTGGCTTAGCAGTTCAGGCTGGACTGCTCCCATGGGGAGCAGGGTCAAGTCTGATTTGCACGTGCCTGGGTCCAAACTGAGATGAAGCGGTGAGCAAAATAACAATGGATTAAAATTGGGTCTGTGACTGGGGTGAGTGTTTGAAAAGTTTCAACACTCCACCAATCATTCTATTTTGTGATGTTGATATGTGTGCCAAAGCAAACACAAGGAGAGGATGGACGGAGCGCTGAAACTTTTCAGACACTCACCTCCGGTCACAGATCTGGGTTGAATCCATCATCGCTCTTTAGCTCACTTCGCCACCCCAGTTCAGACACAGCTATATGTAAATCAGTCTTGACCCTGTGCCTCATGGGAATAGTCCATTCCGAACTGCCAAGCCATGTCTTCCCTGGACCAGAAACAAGCATCCTTTGACCAGTTTCGGGCTAACAGCCCTCATCAGCTAGACTAGCTTGAATCCTGTGTCAAAGTGAGCAAGGGACCCACGTCTGGGCATACCCTGCCAACTTAGGGCGAACAAAGCAAACAGAAGGAAATGATGGACGGAGTGCTTAAACTTTTCAGACACTCACCCCCAGGCACAGATCTGGGATGAATCCATCATTGTTCCTTAGCTCACTTTGCCACCCCAGTTCAGACACAACTATATGCAAATCAGTCTTGACCGTGTGCTTCAAAGGAACAGTCCAGCCCGAAATGCCAAGCCATGTCTTCCCTGGACCGGAAACTAGCCTACTGGGACCGGTTTCGGGCTAACAGCCCTCATTAGCCAGACTAGCTTGAATCCAGTGGCAAAGTGATCAAGGTACCCAAGTCTGGGTATACCCTGCCAACATAGGGCAAATAAAGCAAACACAAGCAGATGATGGATGGAGGGCTGAACATTTTTAGACACTCACCCCCATCACAGATCTGGGTTGAATCTATCATGGTTCTTTAGCTCACTTCGACACCCCAGTTCAGACACAGCTAAATGTAAATCAGTCTTGACCCTCTGCCTCATGGGAACAGACCAGCCCGACCTGCCAAGGCATGTCTTCCCTGGACCAGAAACAAGCATCTTGCGACCAGTTTCAGGCCAACAGCCCTTATCAGCCAGACTAGCTTCAATCCAGTGGCAAAGTAAGAAAGGATCCATGTCTGGGCATACCCTGCCGACTTAGGGCAAACAAAGCAAACTCAAGGAGATGATGGATAAAGATAAAGAGCTACCTAGTCTGCCCCAGGTTAGTCATAGAGAGAGGCAAACACATCCTCAAAAATGTCCATTCTCTTCCACAGCAAGTGTAATAATTTCTTAAAATCAAGTGAGATGGGTGACCCGTGAAAAAGGCAAGTATATTCTGATGACATTACTTTCACTTACACAGATGTATGGAATAGATTTTTAGAAGGATGTAATGTGGAGTCATTAATAGGTAAGTCAAGAAAGAGGCATAAGTATCTTTCCTTTTCCTAGAACAGTCATCACCAAAGCTTAAATTCCTGTGCTTCTGAAAGATAAATATATTTTGCCTAGCCAATGAGACATTGGATTTTTTGGAGTGCTGCTATCTTCATATTGATTAAATAAACGTGAAAAAATGAAACATCCTAAGTTTGGACTTTCTTAAATGCAACAGACACACTGGTCATATTTTAAAATATATCCTTAGCTTCAGGATTGTCGCAACACATCTGGAAGTATGTAAATTAATTTAAGAACATCCTTCATGATGGTGTTGCTTTATCCCAACCGTAATGGCCACTTCTCAGGAGCACTGTGACGACGACGGGAAAAAAAAACAGTTTCCTTCACACCGGCCGCGTTCATGCCAGCTTGCCAAATTTCATGTGGAAACACCTGCAGCTGCAAAAGATTTGGTCAGCCGCGTGTTTCTGGTCTCCCTTCTAAATTTTTTTGCAATATGTGGCGGGCATTTTCTGCAGTAAGTCGAACCTGCCATTTTGTGACTCTTTGATTCTCCTCAGATCGTGGGCACTCCTGCTATTCGTCTGCTTTCATGCTGGTTTTCATAAGAGGTCTTGCAAGCAATGTTTGCCATTTGCCTCTTACCCCTTATTATCTTTAATTCAAATATGCTTTAAGAGCTATTTTTACAATTAAATGGCTGTGGAGCAGACCAGGAAGTTGCATATATAATTTCTCTCCTGTATCTCTCCCAATGAGCTGCTGTTGATATTCTCATTGTTATACATGTTATGTTTTACTGGCTGGTAAATTGATATATTTATATAAAATTGCTGAAGAGAGTCTTTTTTATAATTTGAATTCTATGTTGGGCCTGCCATTTATTTTGAACTACACGCCCATAACTGTGTTATTGTCCTACCACCATATGGGCAGGACAAGGAATTTTCAGTTGAGCTCAAATAAATCCACTATCATTAAGAATTATTCCAAAGTGGTTTCCCACAACCTTTTTTTTATTTTGGAAAAATGGAAGATACTCAAGAAACTTGCCAGAATTCTCCTTCCAACATGACTGAAACCCATTCAATCTCCAGCAATAAAATACTTTCCAAGTTAACTAAACTATCTAATGTTTCAACCCATAAATGAGTAAAAAAGACCCTCCCTCTCCAATACAAATCACTTCTGCAGTTTCAGTGGAAATATTATTGGAAGAGATTTGAGAAATTAAACCTTATATGGAAGATACCAATAGGAAATTACAAGAATCGGATGAAGAATTGTCACATTTGAATGACATGCTCATATAACATAGAGTGGAGGTTATTCAAGAAGCTGCGCAAACAGTTCACTCGCTGCAATCTGAAATTTTATTTTTAAAGAAACATGTTGAAAATATGGGAAATTGAAATGGGGGGTACAATCTGTGCATTTATGTTCTGGCTGAGGACGTGGAATGTCGAGCTTTCTTCCCGACATTTCTTCCCAAGGTTTTGGACTTACCAACATCCCCTATACAAAATATTCAATGAGTTCACAGGTTAGGAGATTCTCCTCAGTCAGCCTAATCCTCACAGCAACCTAGAAGAGTAATTCTTCCTTTTTGTAATATTTGGATCTTCTGAAAGACATCAAAGCGGCTCAAGCCAAGGCTCATATTTCATGGCCTGGTTCCACTTCATCTTTTGCACAGAAATTTGCTAAGGCCACCAGCTCTCCACTTCCACCTGTGTATGTTTAAAGTGACATATAATATTGAGACTACTACGTACATGGATCCTTCTTTACTACAAAAATTCTAAATTCACTAATGTTTAGTTTATAATTGTAGCAGTTCTACTGACATTGTCTTAAGTATGACTTTTTCTGCTGAATAATATATCACACAATTATTGTTTTCCCGCATTATATTAATATTTATTATTTTTATGTTTTTTCTTTCAGGTACACCCCATGTGTCATCAAGATTTCGTAATTATAGTCTTTCATATGATTTCATATCTCTTCTGTTTGTTGATCATGTAGAGTTTCAGTTGTGTCATCCCCTTTCATGGTTCCACCACCCCAAACCTTTTGTCTGTCATATATGTATGTTCTTTTTGTTATTTTTTGTGTGTAATATTTTTATTTTCTACCTATTCTTCTACCCCATTTTTTTCTCGCTTTTTCTATAGGTATGTTTTTTTACTTCCTCTAGGTTACTACATCCTTACATCCTTTTCTTTAACTCTTTTTCTATTTCATTACTTTTTCTACTAGCTTTTTACTTTTTCTTTCCTCCTGACTACATCTTCTTTCTCATATACTATTCATTTTTGCTGGTCTTTTATTACATATTGTTTGTTGTACCTCACTGTATATAAGATATTCTTGCGTTACAGATGGTATTATTACTTTTTTAAAGTTTTGAATTTCTTAATACATTGTAAATGGCTCTAAGAATTGTATCATGGAATATTAAAGGTTTAGGCTTGCCTATAAAACGTCAGAGGGTGTTAGCTCATATTTCCAATTTGAAAGATGAGATAGTTTTCTGCAAGAAATCCATACGTCAGACAAGGAAATATCTAAACTTTAAAAACAGCGTATTAGCCATATTTTGTGCTTCTCCAGGTACAGGAAACCACAATGGAGTGGCTAATTTATGTCATAAACATTTAGATATATGTCATTTCTCAGGATTCTGATACTATGAGAAGATGGGTCTCCATTTCTATAATTGTCAAAAAATTTCTATTACCATTTTTAATCTTTATGCACCCACTACCCCAGACACATCTTTCTGGCCCGAGATATTATCTAAATTGATGTCTTATAATAACAAATATTTAATATTAGGTGAAGATTGCAATATGGTTTTTGACCGCGTTATTGATAGACATACTAAATCTAGGTTTATCCCCTCACATATACATTCCAAATTCACACCCACTATACAACAAAGATGCCTAGTTGATACTTGGAGATCATGTAATCCTAAACTTCAAAAGTATACCTTTTCTCTCCCTCACATTTTTCTCAATCCTGAGTTGACTTTTTGTTTATTACAGAGTCACTTGCACAGCATATTATACATTCAGAATTTGGCTCCATATTAATTTCTTATCATGCTGCCATTACCCTAGATTTGGATCTTCTTCCAGCTTTTCAGAGTACTAAGAACTGTAAATTTAATGACTTCCTTCTTTTAGCTCTCAAATTTACACAAAAGTTTGAACATTTTGCCAACACCCTTTTTCTTGAAAATACAAATTCTGATATTTCCCCTCAGATTATATTGGACACATTTAAAGCTGCTTCTAGAGATTTCATTATTTCTATTGTTGTTCATAAAAAGGAATCTTCCGTAAAAAACGTATATTCCCTTATGATGCATATTAAACAATTGGAACACTCTTATTAGAATACTAAATCTAAAACGTGTCTAGATTATTTAATTAAAATCAAATTTGCTTTTTTTAAACATATCTTTATAGACATTTAAATCTACATTATTGGTCATATAATAGTATTCAAACATTAAATACAGCATATCTCTTGCTTTGGCGTCTTACCGAGCTTAGTAATGGTGCTGAGCATCTTTTATCTCAAAGATGCGCACAGAGAAGGGGTACATTATGTATAGCATGTAATTACTAGTATTGTTTATTCTATCTAATACTCATCCTAGAGATCAAACATTTATTCCCATACCTGCCCCTTCCCTGTCACAGTATAAGTTCCTTGCAGTTCGAGGTACCTGAGGTTGGGCAGACGGTGTCGCTGCTGTCCGAGGATCAGATATAGCATAAAATTACCAAACAAGATTTAATAAAAAAGACAAAAACCTCTAACTACTTGGCTCAAACTAGTGCGGTATGGACTTCAGATATGTGTCTCGCTAATTTGATTGTGTATGTGGGGGTTGTCTCTTCTGGGCCTGAGTGGCATCCAGTTCCATTCCCATAGGGTTCTCACCCCTCCTGTCAACATCCATCCTCCTCACCACTCAGTAGGAGGGGGCTAAGGGGGGGAGGTGTAAAGTCGCTACCGCCCAGCAGCCCCAGTGGACTCACCCAAGCATTACCAGGGGGGAGCTCTTTCCTTCTCTCTTCTAGTCCGAGGAGTGTTTGCTTTCACTCTTCGTACTGCTTGGAGATCTAGGACATGCAGTATGTCCGTTCATTGTTCTGCTATTGGGCGATGTCACAGCCCCATCTACTCTTCTTTAGGCAGCTCCCTTTTCTCTGCTCCAGCCCAAAGAACCACCTGCTTCTCCATACGCTCAGCTGTAGTCCAACCAATGCTTTCCACATTATCGCTATACGCCTTTTGACAAGCGCAAATGGCAGGTCTATGAACCTGTTTCCCACCTTTCATTTAGCTGGTCTGGGGAAGAGCCCTAATACGCATGCTTCTGCAGTATGCTTAAGTGTACGCCCCAGGGTGGTATTAATTTTAGAGAGTACTTCATGCCAGGAGATTTGTGTTATCCTACACTCCCAAGTCATGTGCAGAAAGTCTGCGTCTTCCTAGTTGCATCTCGGACATCCCCTCGGCTCCCCCCCAAAGGTGACAAATATCCTATGTGGTGTCAGGTATGTCATATGCACATAATTGAATTGAACATATTTCAAACGTGTATTCCGTGATTCTTTCTTAGGGAACTGTAGGACTCTGCTCCATTCCTTGTCAGTCAGCTCCTGTCTCAGATTTCTATCCCATTTCCCCCATAGTTTCAGTAGTGGAGCTGGAGAGGCCTCGCGCAGGGGCACATAGAACCATTTAATTTGATGTCTCGCTGTACCCAGGGTAATCAATGAGTGCAACACCCCATGTGTCTCCGGCTCCTCTCTACTCCAACCCCATAACTGTCCAAATGCTCTTTGCATAGTCTCATGTACAAGGAACTGGCCCGGAGGCAGGCTGCACCCCAGCACCAGCATCACAAAGGGGAGCAACATTCCCTCTTGATAACAGTCTCCCACATTTTCAAGTCCCACCACCACCCATATTGTCATCTGTTCCACAGTAATGACCCTCTGCAGCTCCCCGTGTTGCAGCCCACCAGAGGAAGCTCAGGAGAGTATTTCAGGGTATTAGGTACTCTTTTAATGCAGCGTTTCCAGCACTGTAGTACTGTGGTCTGCAGTATTGAAGTATAGGGAACCTTTGTTGTATCGTCCAAGAGCGTTGCCAGCAGCAGCCTGTGATTTTGGCTAGGCTCCATTAAAAAGGTCCCTTCATCATTTACTCCTTCCATTCATTAGGCCAGCCACTGCAGCTTGGCAGCTAGTTGGTAGAGCTCAAAATCTGGCACCCCCAAGCCACCTGCCTCTATAGGATGCCTCAGAGTTTGGAACAACACTCTACGTCTACTGTCTCCCAAAATTAAGTCTCTTTATAGGGAGTCTAGATTGTGATACCATCACACAGGCATCAATACTGGCAAGTTGGCAAAATAATATCAATGGGGTAATATTACCATTTTTGCTAGGGAGATTCTAGCCATTATGGCTCAACGTCGGACCGAAGTGATCTAAGCACTTTATACAAGTTAAAACCTTAAGTTCCTCCAACTAATAGAAAACCTGGATACCTAGATATTTGAACATGCCTGATGCCCAGTTAATATCCGCAGGTAGATTGTGAGAGCGTACCAATGATCCAGCCACGGGGAACAGGTATGTTTTACGTTTATTGATCCATAGGCACAACAGCTCCCCAATTTAATATCAAATGTGATTTTAATAAAATGTACACAGAAAATGGCAATCAATATTTACTTAAATCAAGTGCTAAATATTATGGAGGTCAAAATAAGGCTGGCAAACATCCTACTATTTACCTCAAAATTATAAAAGAGTACCAAAATTGACTCCCTCTACTAACCGCATGGTTCATAAGAATGAAGATATCCTTTAGGAATTTACTCCTTTTTCCCAAACTTAGACACTCCAGAAACTCATACTAATCAAGAAGATATTTTACAATACCTATGCTCTTTCTCCCTCCTTCTGATCCTAATGTAGACTTTTCTTTGTTAGATGATGATATCCATTCCCAAGACATTCTTACTGCTGATGGCTTCACTGTTAAGTTTTACTCACATTATTCTAAGCTACTCACTCCTAAATTATAACAACTGTTTTCTTCTTTTATATCTTCTCAAAATCCTGAGAGTTCTTTTCAGGATTCTTTAATATGTCTTCTCTCTAAGGAAAATAAAGACCCAACATTATGTAAAAAAAATATAGACCCATTTCCATAATCAAATTAGATTATCAAATTTTTGCATTGAATACTTCATCTAGATGTTTTATTACCCCAGTTGATGGAAGAGGAAAAATGTGGTTTTATTAAAGGAAGACATTTTTCAAACAACACTAGAATATTTTTCAATGTCCTTAGTAAATCCAAATTATAAAAATTCTTTAGCAACTACTACCCTGGATGTCAAAAAGGCATTTGATCAGGTTAGTTTGCCTTTTTTTCCACTCTTTCCTGGTGCAGATTTGATACTAAATGTATTAATTATATCTCCTTCTTATATTCATCTCCCAAAGCCTCTATCTTATCAAATTTCCTCATCTCTCCAACATTTTCCATGACCTATTATTCATTCTTGGCCTAGAGACTTTTTTATCAAAAATGTATTTTAAATTAAAAAATTAAAGGTTTCCAATATGCTGACAAACACTTAAAACATTCAATTTATGCTGATGATATTTTACCTTTCATTTCGCAACCACAGAATTCTTCACCAGCCTTCCTAACAGAGGTGGAAAATGTTGCTTCCATTTCAGACTATAAATTAAATGCTGATAAATGTGAAATTCTTTAAATAAATTACGTTTTCATGTGGATTTCACTTCTTCTTCCTTTCTTTGGAATTGTGATAGAATCCAATATATTGGATTATGGTTTAAATCTTCCATAAAAAACTATCCCTCAACCTAAAGAGAAATGCAAACCACACTAACTTATATCTCTTTGGAACTCCTTATTCCTATCTTGGTGGGGCCCCTTAGACACTCTAAAGATAATTTTAGTTCTCTTCATATTATTTTATCTTTCTAATATTCCTAGAAATATCTCAAATTCTCATTTGAGAAAAGTATATTTTATATTGTCAACATTTTTATGCAATAACAAAAATCTTGCATGTATCTCCAACAACTCAAATTACAAAAAATATGGGTGAGTGTTATTTTCCTGATTTTGGCACATATCAACAGCATTTAAAAAAAAACATTGTTCTTGCTACTTGAAGATGATTCTCTATTGTCTCCATTATGGGTTGATATTGAAAAATAATGTATTCATCGCTTTTATTTGAAAGAATTTTTATATTTTACAAACAAACCCCTATCATTATCCCTCCCCATATTCAAAAACTCATGTAAAATCCTTCAACCTATTCTTATTACTTATCAAAACGTTGAATAACAATTTCCACACATTCATCACTTTCGTGTAATAAACATATTAAAATAAACAAAAAAAATTATTTTGGAAAGCTTGGCATGCTAAAAGACTAAGGGGCCGATTCTGATGTCGGATGGAACGGAGTTCATCTGACATCGGACTTTAACTGGAACCGAACTACCTCTTGTCGTCGGTTCCAGACCTGCATGTAGGATGTGAGAGAACCTTTTTTGGTCGCATGCCTATACCTTTCAATGGGATCATGTATTCTGACCAGAACGCGTGCTCTCATTGAAAGAGCAGAGATGCAGTTCCTCCCTGCACCCATGGCAGGTACCCCAAGGGGCCTGCCACCGGGTACAGGGATCAACAGAGGGGCACCATAAGTGCCCCCTAGGCCACCATTTGGAGGCCTTGCACCCATGGGGGACCTGGTGAGGGCTCCCAAAATTGTTTCCCATTGCCTTTTTGTGCCGGGAAGGCCGGCACAAAAAGGCAGTGAATAACTGCCATCGTACTTCTTCAGCCGGAAAGAGCTGGCGGGCGGGGGGGTACTGAAGGGTTCCGGATGGTGGACGGGCTCTCCGAGCCTGTAGAAAGCCATCCGGAAAACCGAGTCAGATTCCTTTCTGACCGAGCCCATCGGAATCAAATCCGAATGGACAAATCTGATGCGGTTAGGATGGCTCAGACTGAGGGTTGGAGCAATTCCTAACTGCATCAGAATCGGCCCCTTAGTTGGATTCATCAACTCTTTGAGAATGACATTTGTATTCCTTTCACCATAGCTTGAACACGTCTTTCCTTTCTCACTTCATATCAAACTAAATACATGTCCTTAATCTCGGTGGTTCAATCATCATATAAGCAACTCCTGAATAATCTACTTCTTAAGAATCTACTACAACAATGCAATTCTCCATCAGACTACCAAATATATAAGCATCTAACTTCTTTATTGTAAAACCAACACAAAACAGAGCTAGAACTCCAATGGAATCTAACCAACAAGCCTCTTTTTCAATTCCCCTATGGAACAAAATATGGATCAAAATAAAGAAATCTTCGAGAGCAACTAATGCTACTCAGACTTTGGGGGTCTTTGATGATGAATGGACTACAGTGCGTCCGGCAATCTTATCGTATTTGGGACTGCCTGCCTACAAGGCGGAGGTCCCACAGAGCAAAGTAGGATGTGACTATCACCGTAGCGGTCGCATTGCCCATGTTTTGTATTGCGGCAGGTGCTGTGCTCTACAGCACCCGCCGCAAGACGAAACAGACACCCCACATATATCTCTGCACTACATGGCAGGCACCATGCAGTGCCTACCACATTGTGTAGGGATATGTGGGGGGCACCATAGGTGCCCCCAAGTGCCTATGTCCCTGGCCCAGGGGGCCAGGGGGGCCTGCTAAGGGCCACCAAATCTGTTTCGACCACCAGAAAGGCATATTGTAATCCCTACGGCGGTGCCTGACTCTCCCCTCCTCTTCTTGATCATGCACTAACACTTTAGCTGACTTTATACATATGCTATTTGAATGTCCTCATAGCCTCAAATGTTTGTTATAAATTTGGCAAAGGATAAATATTATTTTTCACACACAAGTTCAACTTACTTTTACTAATATTTTTCTAGGAAGTATTTCGGATGTTTGGCCTTCTTATTCTGATACTATCAAATAATTGACTTACTCCTTGCAGTTGCATTCCATCAGATCACCAGGGCATGAAAAGACTCTACTGCCATATCTTTTACAGGCTACGTGGTATGGAGTCAGTTACAATCATAGGTTTGACAGACTGCACATCCATCTGATCACCACAGCTATCAAAAGAGGCCTTATCTGGTTACCTGTAACAAATGTTTTAGATTTTTCTGTAAACAATGCATGTTTACATAACCCTCGAACTGAAGAAGTACCAAAGGGCCTTATTACGAGCTTGGCAGTCCATGGGCTGCCAAACTCATGGGGTGCAGCAGTGGCGGTTTAGCCGCACCAGTGGTCCAACCACTGTATTATAAGTTTGGGAGTCAGACTGCCATTTGACTACTGCAACCGCCAGGGAACCATGTTACCGGGTTGTGGTGTAGCATTAGGTAGCTCAATATAAGTCGGCAGTGCTGCTGCAGCAGTGCCATGCATATTTTGAGTTTCTCGACTGCCAGCTGTACATGGCGGTCAGCACCAACATGTAAAAGCTGGGGGTGGGTAAACAAAGGGCACCCTGCAGGGCCCCCATTGCCTCATGAAGGTAGCTGCATACAGTGGGGCACATGTTGTGTCCCACTGTGTGCAAGCACCCCGCCGTTCCAGCACAGCATGGATTTTACAGTCTTACATTGACTTTATTGTATGTGCTTACTTACTAAATAAAATTTATGTTTTTATAGCTTAAAACAAATCATCTTTGACAAGAACTGTACGTTGTGTATTAATTATATAAGTGTATAACTAAGAGGCACTTTAGATATGAGGTTTTAAAATGAAAGGCAACATGTGTGCAATTCTTGTAAACTCTGAGTTCCGACTTAAAAATAACTTCTTCTTTTAAAACTGTGCATGTGTTGCAAACACTAATTTGTATGACTTGTAAAAAAACCTTCCAATGAAGTCATTATTAATTAGACCTTGTTCTTGAATACATTTAAATATGTACCTTTTTGTCTCCTGTTTCAAGAGTGCTCTTCCTGAAGTGAATCCACTAAGAATATTAACACATTCTGCGTTCTAGTGTCCCCTCTTTGATGCCTGCATGCACCAATCAGCATGTGAAATGTGGAAAGCTAGCGTTTGCCAACTGTTGATTGTGGTATTAAACACTCTCACCATGGTTTTCATTAAACACAATGCATAAGAATATGCCATTTGGAATGCATTCATTGGAAATAATCTGAAAAATAAAATAAGCAAAAATAAGGAAAACATAATAAAAGAAAGGAAAATGATTGAAGAGAAAAAGTAAGGTTGAAGAGATCAATGACACTAGGGGGTCCATTAGGATGGCGGGCGGACTTTGTTCACCCGCCACCCTAACGCAGAACGGGACCGCCCGCCATAAGGGCGGGGGTCCCGTAGGAAGAATTAGGATGTGCCCGCCACAGTGGCGGGCACATCCTATATGTTTTGCATTGTGGTGGGCGGTGTTCTCTGCACCGCCCGCCACAATGCAAAAAATAGGAGAACGCAAAGCGGATAGCACTGTGCGGTGCCTATCGCTTTGCATATGCAAATGTGGGGGGGTACCATAGGTACCCCCCCCTGTCCTCCCCCTAAGCTGGCATCACCTGGGGGCCCCGCAGGGGGCCCCGGCAGCAAACAACGCCTGCCTTTCCGTGGCGGCATTGCCGCCGCGGAAAGGCCCCTTCATGTGGACATTGTAATATGGCTGGTGGTGTCCATAGGACACCGCCACCATATTATTCTATTACCGCCGCGGTCGCAAGGATAAGCGACGGACGGTCTTTCCGTCCGCCACTGACCCACCGCCATCCTAATGTGGCGGGGGGAATGCAGGCATGGATGTCCGGCAGATTGCCTCCGCCAGGGTGGCGGTGGCCACCGCCACCCTGGCGGAGGCAATCCGCCCGACATCCTAATGGGCCCCTAAATATTGATGTTTACTTACCATAAACAACTAACATAGCCCTTTGTATCTCTCTGCCATTCTTCTAACAGATTCCTATACCTAAACTTAGTTCAAATGTAAAATTCACTCACTCTATAAACCCTAATAACCTCCTAATCTTGAACCCAGTTATGTATTGTAGCAGCTCACTGCTGTGAACAAGTGATCATTAAACTGTAGGTACTGGTCTAGCCGATGTCATGCTAACAATAGTTGAGCAAAGGGACAGAAAATATATGGAAGACATGTTCTTTACCATGCCCAAACCACTGAGTATAAAGCCATCATAGATTAGTCTCTGTCAGCTTTCCTGTGATGCCTCCTTTCCCTTGTTTCTTAAATTATTTGGTGCTGGGAAAAGCACTAAAAAAGGAGTGCAGTGCACATTTGACATTAGCCTTTTTACATTTAAGGCATACCACCATAGAGGTGTCCAATCTATACGTCCTTTTCAGAAAAAGATGTGGGTGACATGCAATCTGTTATTGCTGTACTTGGAGATTCATGATTAAACGTCCTTTAGATATGTAAGATCAGAAAGGAGATGGACGCCATTGCCCTCTCCTTTCATGACTGTCGCTGACCATGGCTAAAGCATGTGTTCACCATGAGAATAGTTTACAAAAGTGCATCAGGTACCAATATAGCTAGAGAGAAATGACAAAGAAGAACACGCTGACAGCCTCAGCAAAGCGATTTTTTACTTTAAAAGAGTGATCTTGCAATTAAAGAATACTCCTGAGAAAAGATAGCTTTACTTACAAAAAGTACATTCTAAAGGGCTCCAATTAATTACCGACAGCAGCAGTAGCTATGCATATTTAAATCTTTTTTGCTGTAGGACAAGAAAAAGGGTACTTAGTTACTGTCTTGCAGACTTCTCATAAATTATTGTGTGCTGTGGACACCCATGGGGTCATGGACTCCATGGCTCTATATTACTGGTTAAGAGTTGGTGAAAAATTACTTGCGCCACCTGCTGTACAAGTAAGCAACTTGAGATCTAAGAGTACGATGCAATGTACAGTTATCTCTGCCTGACCTGCATAGTGGTATTTTAATAATAGCAAATTTTATAGGGAAACATCATTTACATCGCATGTGATACATCTCATGCCATTACAACATGGATGTTACAGCAACTTGCTGCAGGGGGCAGAAGGTGTTGGATTTAACAACCAACACCTTCCCTAATGTTGCACAGACTGGAGTTGGAATAGTAAATTATACCATTCGAACATCTAGCGCCCCCCTACAGCAAGTCGTTGTAACGACTTGCGTTGTAATGGTATGCGATGTATCAACGCAGTTGTTGTAACGACCACGTTGTAATGGCATGCGATATGTCGCATGCATTGTAACGTGGGCTATTCGATTTCATACAATGCTTACCAAGTAGTTTTAAAGGTACTGGCACTATAGGAGTGTGAACATAAACGTCTTTTCTGCGTCTGAAACAGCACAGAAGTGGACAAAATTACACAGGGATCCCATGATTGTGATACATGGGGTGACAGCAGATAGGGAGTGGAATCATGTAGGTTGAAAATATAAGTAGTGGAGTTTGACAGTGTCATCATATACTTTTATTTTTTTAAAGTGATGCCCCTCAAAGAAATTGGTAAAAAGGACAAAAGTGAACATCTGTTCTGGCTTACTTTGTTGGCTCAGATAGAGTGCACATTCAAAAATGTTACTGGGTAAACCCACCTATTGAAATCTTTGTGTATGGAGCAAATCGCACCATGAAATAGAGGTAAGATAACTATGGAGATTAATGCACTTGCTGGAGTGATCTGTGCACATTTCATTCACACGTATGACTCATCATAAAGTATCATCGGGGTCAATGTGTCTATTGGAAAGTACAACTTTAGCTGTCTGTTGGCCAGACCTGGTGCTCAAATATATATGGAGTGGGCTTTAGGTTTGCCTTTTGTTCATGGTTGGATGGCTTTGTTTCATCCCTATTCGTGGGTGATTTCCACTCAGGAGCATTTTGGTCTCACGTTGTTCTGTTTGGAAGAGTTGTATTGTTCCAATGCATACCTAAGAGGCCATTTTTGTAGGCAGTACTCCATGGGAGTTAGTGTATTTCTTTTCTGTCTTCCCTATTCTACCAAAATCCCTGGGCGGACTCTCCTGCAATTCCTCGATGCATTCTTCCCCACTTTGCTTCTTTTGTCTCACCCCCCTGCCTGATGCTGCCCTCTCCCTGTCCTGCTTTTAAATTTATTTAATTTTTTGCCATGGCCTGGAGATGTAAAGCACTGCTCAGCTACTTCCTTGCTTTTACATGTATTGTGTGACATGTTTTCTCTTTATTTAGAAAACTTAATTTACTGTTTTAACATTGCCAGCCAGATCAGTGAATTACAATGGCTGGCTGTGCTGGGGTGAATGCTGACATACGCATCACTATACATCAACGATCATCTAGGAATGTGTAGTCTTTAGTAGACAACTCATTCTAAAATTTTCAGCCATGCATGTGTATGTATCTTGATGCATGTACATGAATAGGCATGAGGTATTTTAGCAATGGCAGGCTTTAATAATCCTTCCAGTAACAACAACGGAACAGAAAAGAACATAAAACACTATTTAAGGACCTGGAAAAAAACAAAAGATTAAAAATCACAAAATGGTGGTAACACTGTTCTTTGACAAACTATGCAGAAGCAGGGCGTGTTCCACGAGGTTTGCGTATTTTATTGGCGCCCAGTTTCGATAAACCTAATCCCTCCATGCTAAAGGAATGGGGAGAAAGTAACCTTGCAGCATCAATTAATTTGGTCCATATTTTAATAAAGTATGCTGCGATAGATCGTGTTGAAATCCTAAAAGAAAATGACAGGCTGAATGCTGAGATTGAGAAAATGGAAGAATTGGACATTATCAAAAAATTTAAAGATACTATGAATGAAAGACTACGCAAACATGAGGAAAAAATCAAACTTTGAAAAGCGCATAAGTTCGCACGTGATCAGGCGGACTACAATAATGGTCAAATTTTCACTTTTGAGCACAAATATAACACAGTTAAACAACAGCAATACAGTGATAAGGGCAGTACAAAAACAGTTTCTCGACCATCCTCCTCTGAGAACACCATGTGAAATGCCAATGATGAGTTATCAAGCGTAGAAACTGTGTCGTTAACCAGTGAGTCCAGTTTTGATTTGGATTCCAACCAACAGCAAGTGGCAAGAAAACTTAATTTAGAACAGGAATTGGATTTTTTACTTGAAGCGAGACTGCAGACATTGAGACCGAGGCAACAAAAGAATTTAACAAGAAAGGAAGGAACAAAAGAAGACGAGAGAGAAGAAGAAGACGCAAACAAAAAACTGAAAAAGAAGCCAAAAACCCAATGGCAAAGGAAACGACAGTAGGGGATAAATGTATTAATTATTAATTTGTCCGTTGTCACTTTGACCAAAGCGGAAGAACAATTATTAGCGCTTGGACTATATTTTTGCCGTAATCCATCCTTTAGTTATGCTTCTACAACCATAGATGTGTTTTACTTCATTAGAAAACTAAAATAAAAAAAAATGCATTGCAAACTTTGAAAAGTACTACTGAAGCAGATAAGTGTCTGACAGTAACCATTAATGAAAAACCTGGAATATTGTCTTCTGATGTGTCAACTCTCCTTACTATGCACGACCTCAATAAAGCTACTAGTTCCCAACCTTCAGGGTCAGACGTGGATTTAACCACACAATCAAGACTGAGTAAAATCAACATATTACAAAAAGGTGCTGGGATCAGTCTTTTTAAAGTTAAATCCAGCTTTATCCCTTTAATGCTTAAAGATGCTGTGGATACATTCCATGATTGTGTTACGAATTACATTAAACAATTGTATCGACAAACTAAAAGCAAAAATAAAAACAAACATCAACGCAATAAACAAGACTATGCTAACCTCATGAAAAAGCTAAATGACAACAATGAAATCGTAATAAAAAATTCAGAGAAAGGTGGCAATTTGGTCATCTGGCCTAAGAAAGACTATATAAATGAAGCCAAAAGACAATTGAATGATGCCAATTGCTACGAAAAAACGACACACAAGGAATATGCAAAGGCAAAGGAGACCCTATATAAACAGTTATCTCAATGGCGCAGGAAAGGTCTAATTTCGAAAGAAGAATTTAAATTCATGAACAATGAATTTCCAGTCCTCCCTGTGTTATATTTAATTCCAAAAATCCATAAAGGTATAATCCCAACACCGGGAAGACCCCTTATTTCGGCCATTAAGAGTGCTGGTGAACAAGTTGGTCAATACATTGACTTTTTCTTCCAAGATGCTGTAAAAAAATCTACCTAGCAATGTAAAAGATACCAGTGATTTTTGGGAAAAAAATCAAAGATCTTGAGGGGAATGAGGATATGTTATTAATAACTTTAGACGTAGAGTCTTTATATACCAGCACAGACCATGTAAAAGGGTTGGCAGCAGTAAAACACTTTCTAGGCAAAAGAACATATGAATATCACAAACACAATAAGGTAATTGTTAGTCTCATTGAATGGTGCCTAAACAATAATTTCTTTCTTTTTGGAAAGGAATCTTAGATATATAGATGATATTTTCATCTTATGGCAAGGAGATGAGCAGGAAGCTTCAAACTTTGTTGAAGTCATTAATTGTAATTCCCTCAATCTCCATTTCACATCACATATCAATAAGTCTAATTAGATGTGAAAGTATATGTCAAGAATGAGAGAATTAAAACCACCCTGTTAAGGAAACCCACCGCTGAGGATGCTACGCCACATGCAACTAGTTTGCATCCTAAGAATTTAATAGCTAGTATTCCCTATGGGGAGATTCTGAGATTGAAAAGAATATGTAGGTTGACCACGGATTTTGAAATATGTTTACAAGAAATGATGATGAGATTGAAATAGCGTGGATACTCTGATACTATACTTAAACAAGCTATTGCAAAGGCCAGTTTACGTCCCAGAGAAAGCTTGTTTCAATCTAAGCCACTGGAGACTGAGGGTGTAGGTATTGACGAGGCCATCAGTGATGACACAAATATCAATGAAAGTCCTAGGCTAATCACTGCATTCAATAATGAAGAAAGAAAAATCAGGACCATCATAAAGAAATATTTCCCTATAGTATTAACTGATGTGATTTTTGGCTCCAGATCACAGAGCACTCCCATGATTTCATTCAGGAGGGCTAAAAGCATGGAGGTTGTTCTTGATAAGAGCAGCCCAGAGACCAGGCATAACACTATGTGGCTTCAACCAGCACAAGGTTTTCGAAAATGCTCTACTTGTAGAGCATGCAAATTCGGAACCAATGTGACGCACAATCATACACCTTTCAGTACCCAAGAGATATCTATTTCAGGCAGTTTCAACTGTAAAACAGAATTTGCATTTTATATCCTGACATTCACTTGTGGCTTAAACTACATTGGTAGCACAAGGCTACAGGTGCATGTCAGGATTTTGCAGCATCTTAGAGCTATTCTGCATAGTGATCCCACCTACCCGGTAGCACGTCATTTTAAGAGAATGCATAATAATGATGTTGCTTGTTTGAAATATTATGTGGTGAGGTCAGTTCCAAAATCCTGTAGAGGAGGAAAAGGGGAACGTCAATTGAGGCAGCTTGAAACTAAAATGATTCTTGAATTTGATAGTTAATGGCCTAATGGGTTGAACAATACGGAAGATATGTACAATTGTTCATAATATCCATTGTTCCCTACACTGGTATACCCACCTTTTTATCCGGTCATTCTACATATGTTTACATCTGTATACTTTCTTGAGGCAGCTTTTAAATTGGCTTTGATTACTTTTCTGCTGTTAATTAATAGGTTCCCTATCATTAAGAACAATATGGAATTAATTGAAGTATATAATAATGATCACTCTAAATGCCATTTGTATATATGAAAAAAGAAGCAAAAACCAAAATATATTTTTTCACCTCGTTTTTGCACTATTAACTGTAATGATGAATTTAAAAAAAATAGTATTTATATGATTTTAACAATAGGATCCCGCAATGGATATATAATATTTATACATTATATTTAATCATACGGTTTGCACTTTAAATAAAGTTTTGCACTATTTTGCACAGTTTTGCACAGTACTTTGAATGCTGCTTTGTTATAAATTTTTGCACTTTAAGGGATAGGCCAACCATAAGATACTGTCTAAACCGATTGATAAAAAAATCATGCAATTGTTAATTCAACCTATAGAGGGTTAGCGGCAAAAGTTATGGGATTTATCTCTACTATGAAGAGAACCAAGAATTTTTCCATTTGATACCAACTGGGTTCAAGAAAATGTATTTATACAGATAGGATGATTACCGGAACCCCATGCAATGCAATTCAGGCTGCTACTCTAATATTATTATGAAATGTATTTTTATAGTTTTATACATGATTTTATATATTTATGTATTTTAACTTTACATTGCATATGTGAGCATTTAGAATTCCAAGATTTATCTCTGCATTTCACAACTACAATCAATGTTATGCTCTGAACATTGAATGACAGTATTTTATCACTTTCGATGGTCACATGACCGGCAATGTGAGGGTTGGGGGTGTGCACCTTTAAACATTTAAAATTGAAACATGGCTACTGTGACCCGTATGGGAACAAGGGCTCGTGGGCCCGAAATGTGTCATTGTTGAAACTACCTGGGCTTAAATTAAAATACCATCTTGCCAGATCCTGTGGTCCGTCTCCTCGCCTGTCTCTGTGGACTGAAGGTTGTTTGGAGTTGTTTGTATATATATATATATATATATATATATATCACTCGTGAGAAAGCGGCGGAGGCTGCGAAACGCGTTGGGTGTTGTTGTTGCCGAATAAAAAGCACTTGAAATAAGCTGACCTGGGCCTCGACTCTCTGTCAACAATCAAAGACGGTAAAACGTTTGGATTTAACGGGGCGAGGCGAAACCCCGTCGAGGCCCGCCACAAACTAAGAGGCGCAGGCACGAACTTCGCCAAGCTGTTTGGAATATATATATATATATATATATATATATATATATATATACATATACATATACATATATACACACATATACATATATATATATATATATATATATATATATATATATACACACATATGTATATATATCGGAAGCCTTTACCCCTCCGTGTCGAAGAAGACTAGAGACAACAGCGAAGTTTGCCAGGTACTTCTTCTTTTATTAAAGGGACAGTGGCACTACCGGTTTCAGCGTCATGCCTTCTTCAGATGCCTAGTCCGTTAGCAGCGTTTGACCCACCCAGGGATATATATATACTGGCGGTCGCCAGTAGGTAGTTATAGTTAGGATCTTCTTTCCATAGGAAATCCGCAACATTCTATTGGGAATAACTTTGGCGCCGGTGGACGAATCTTCACGAATTTCTCCAAGAAAATGGCCAGCTCCGCTCCGCTCCTTCCCTGAAAGTTTGGGAAGGATTCGTCAAGCGGGGACCGAGATAAAAGGGGGGTCCCAAAACATGTTTTCCCCATGTTAATTCCCATAGGGCGGTCAACTTCACTTTTAGCCCGAACGGCTGAATGGATTTCCACCAAACTTGGCAAAATTGTAGGAACTGGTAGCCCGATGTGCCTTTGCTATGTCTCAAGATATGTGCTCCAGTGGATTTTGAGTAATTTAGGTTAAAAAAAATATATATATCTATGGCAGCGCCCCGGTATGTGCACCGGGGAGCGCAGCGGGCGCGACACCCGAGGTGCGCACAGAAAGCTGATTGGCTCTCGGGTGTCTGTAAACATTCGAAACAGTCCGGAGCCGCCGCCATCTTGTGTATCGGTAGGATCGAGACACAAGAGGTGGCCAAAACAAAGGGGGAAATGACCATAAGGGGGCAAGGTAGACCCTTCCCTGACCTCCTAGGTTTGATGTGGGGGCTATAAAAGGGCCCCGCGGGGCAAAAAAAAATATTGTTTTTTCTTTTCGTTTTGCGCGGGGGAGCGCCCGGTAGGCGCACCGGGGAGCGGACCGGGGAGCGTACCATGAGGAAAAAAGAATGACAGAGTTTTTTAAAAATGAAGCCTTTTTTTTATAAATTTGAGGTAGTTCTAAAAAGAACTGTTTTTTTTCTTCTTTTTGTTGTTTTATATTTTTTTAATGTTTTTTGAACATTTTGTACTTTTTTTGGCTTTTCAAAACAGTTTTATATTTTTTTTTGTATTTTTTTAGGGGAAGAAACAAAAAAAAGGGAATTGAAACTGGCTCAACTGGAGCAAAAAACAAAAAACAGAAAAAATTACTTCTTTTTGGGGCACTTGTGATTGTCACCTGCAAGGACGATGAGCTTTACGCTCTTTTCACCATAGGCGATAAACTTGCCACATTCAGTAAAAGTGATTTTAAAATCAGCAAATCGTTGCTGAATACAAGGCATCACCTCTGATGTTTCTGGTCCCGATGAAGTGGGTTCGTTTCTTTGGGAGGTGGTCCTTGAAGACTGGGGGAGGTTACTGGCCAGTTCCCTGAGCTCTGCACGAGAATAGTTGTTAGGGTGCTTACGGATCATATGTCGAATCATCGTATTGTTACCAAAGGAATACTTTTTGTTTGGGTTGCCCCTTGAGAGTTGTTCCTTACAGATTAGGCAAGTTACCTTGGCCGCATTCACTTTTTTCTTGCCCTCTGGGAGTGAAAAAAATCCCATACAATGTGTGACTTGGGCTTGTATGGGGTATTTTGTTCAGGCAGCCATCTTCTCCCATCCTCCTCTTCCTCTTCCTCCTCCTCCTCTTCTTGACCACCAATGTACTGTTGTGGTGGTCCTCTTGGTGGTTGTGGTGGTGGTGGTGGTGGTGCAGATGTTCCAGCTGTTGCAGCTACAGTAGCCATTAGAAAGTACAAAATAGTTCTCTCTCTCTTACTGAAACAGGTCTTCCTCAGTCAAAGGACAAAGCCAGAATAAGGAAAAAAGGTGGGGTCTTTCATCATTTGGAAAAAAAAAAGGCCTGAACCAATGAGAAGTGTTATTTTCGGGTCACAAGACCAGGGATTTTATCATTATGAAAGTAAAACTGTTCTGCACCAATTAAAAGTGTTATTTTCAGGTCACATGACCGACGCACTTACGGGACGCGCCCACGGGCGCGCCCGGGGGCGCGCCCCGGGTCGCATCGCGTAAGCGCGTCGGAAGTTTACGTTGCGCGATCATATTCGCTCGAGTGCTTCCGGGTGCGCTTACGCCGTGCGTATCACGCGGACGCGGCTACGCGATACGTCACAATCATGTTTTCGTTCGCGACATTGGCGCTAACGGGACGCTTCCCAGGGTGCTTCAAACGACTACGATCTCCGGGGCACTCACCGGGGCGCGCCCCGGGAGCGCTCCAGGGTCAAAAATAAAAAAATTTAAAAATTGTTTCAAATACAAATAAAATATAGGATTCATTCATTTTAAAAAGCTATAGACATTTGCTATTAACAAAATTTTGAACTTCAAAGGAAAAAACATAGGTTTGGGGCCTTATATATAGTTAGGAATTAGCATTTAAAAAACCTATGAAATTCACTGAAAAAATCATAGGTTTCGCACCAGTTATAGTTAGGAATTAGCATATAAAAAACCTATTAAATTCACTGAAAAAAACATAGGTTTCAGGGATGTTAGCTGCAAATTTTACTGACATAAAACCATTGAAATTCATCGTTATAGTTAGTTGGACTCACTATAACTTGCGCCTGTAATGCTCTGCTGATGACGTCACATATTACATCACTCATGACATGGTCAGTGATATCACTCATGACATCACTGATGACACCATCTTTGTGACAGAGTGACAGACCTCCTTTCAGTGTAATGTAACCCTTGAAACACATATTCAAAAATAGAAATTAACATTTTCAAAAAATGGAGATCTCCATACCAGTTACAACAACCAATTCAGTAATACCACCATCTATATACACATCCACTCATTAACCAACAGTTCTTTATAGTCACTCATACATATACTCACTCATCATATGTAGTGATACACCAATACATCCTGTTACACACCGACAGTCATCCAAAAGTTACTCACACACATACTCACACATGCAAATAAACTATTGAACATCCATTTATTTGCATATACAACTATACACACACTACCACCTTACTTCTAAGGAAACTTACACATACTTACTCGCTTAAACAATCACTTATAGAAACACATACTTATTTAAACAGGAACTCTTACAATCTCACATATACTCACTTATAAACATCAATACTCACATATACTAGATTAAAACATACTGATAAAGACACTAGTGAGACAGTCATTCACTCACTAACACACACATTTACACACTCATCCACCCATATAGTCCTGCACATATGCTGTCTTCAAAACACATACAAACAGTGAGTCAGTCATTGATGCATCTATGTGCAAAGTATTACCCCACCAAACCATACAGACACTCATACTGCTACTAAAAAAATCTAATAACCCATATACACACACATGTAGCTACTCACCAACCCATGTAGCCATTTATACACAAAGTGAGACACTGATACATATATTTAAATATTTTACCATTACTCGCTAATATATGTATTCACTAAGATACACTTAATAAGCCAGTTAGCCAATCAATTTTTTTTAAAACATTCAATAAAACATTTATTTAAACATTTATTCTTCCATCGACCTTTACATATACATATATAAAAAATATTTATTTTTCAGAAAGATACACATTCACTGGATGGTGTCATCAGTGATGTCATGAGTGATGTCACTGACCATGTCATGAGTGATGTAATATGTGACATCATCAGCAGTGCATTATTGATTTGTTTTCTGAGGATCTGAATGGGTGCATGAGTGTCTGTGTGGGTGGGTGGGGAGACTGTTTGCATAGATGTCTGAGTGGGTGATTCACTGGTTGTATGGATTCAAAAGTGCATCTGGTAAGGGCTGCATGGGTGAGTTAGTGTGTGTACGGGTGTGTTGGTGAGTGAATGAATGTCTCAGTGGTATAAGTGTGAGTAACTACATATGTTTTAAGGCAGTATATGTGAGTGTTTGAGTATATATATAACTATCAGTGAGAGTAAGTTATTTGAAGATTGGGTGTATAAATGAATGTCTGCTTGTATCAGTGATTGTATAAGACAGTAAGTATGTGTTAGTATCTGCATTAGTAAGTGATGCAGTGTGTGTATAAATAACTCAGTTGGTGTGTATAACTGTATGCATGAGTAAATGAGTATGTAATTCATTCTTTGCATGAATGACTAGGTGTGTGAGTAACTCTATGGAAGAGTGGTAGAGTGTGACTGTATGGATAGGTATATGAGTACATATTATAGTACTGTATTGATGAGTAACTGTATGTATAAGACACTGGATGTGTGTATAGACCTAGGAAATAGTTGGTGGTATGTAGTATCTGGCATTGTTGTGTGTATAGTTTCAAAAATAGTAGTCTGTATTTTCGAGTGGGTGTATCAAAGTTTATATTAGAGCATCAGTATGTGCATCAGATTATCACATTGATAATGTCATCAGTGTTGTCATCAGTGATATCATTTGAGATGTAATCAGTGATGTCATGAGTGATGTCACTGACCATGTCATGAATGATATAATATGTGACGTCATCAGCAGTGCATTGTGGGCACGCAAGTTATAGTTAGCTCAACTAACTATAACTGGCAAATTTCTCTATAACATCCCTGAAACCTATGGTTTTTTCCGTGAATTTCTAAGGATTTTTAAATGCTAATTCCTAACTATAACGTCTGCAAAACCTTTAGTTTTTTCAGTGAATTTCAAAGGATTTTTAAATGTTAATTTCATATTTTAATATTTATAAAACCTATATTTCTTCTAATAGTTTTTTTATATTTTGTAACTCTATTATCCTTTTTTTAACTTTAAAAATGCTGTAATGTTTTATATTTTCCCGAAAAAGTATGTATGTAAATGTTTTGGGGTGGAGAAAACTACAGTTTCGTACCGGTAGTCTACCAAGCTCGATCATCATGCAAATCCTCTCCACCACATTTAAATGATGCGCATTTCGTATCCGATGGGTTGGTGGCACCATGTCCTTCGTAACAACATATACATATGAGGTTGCACCAGCTGCTACTTTGGTATGCGACGGGTACGTACTACCAAGCCATGCACTACGTCATATATGTATGGGGTCGCGCCCGCTGCGCGTTGCATATGCGACGAGTTCACGCTGCCATGCCCTGTGTTACGTCATAGACATACGGTGTCGCGTGCGTACGCCATTCCCTCATTTGTTTTGTCTCAAAACTATATCTAAATAACTTTAAAGTGTATATGAGAGCAAGCGATAATCAAAAATATTGAAAACATTTATATATTTCTAAATGTAATAAACTTATATTATAGTAAATATATTATCTCAAAATCACGTTGGGTGCGGTCTCCTTGCGCGCTGGGTGCGCGATTGCCATGTGACCATAAAAAAAGCATTTCATTAGTTCATAACATTTCCCATTGTAACAGTTGGAAAACGCCACCCATTTTAGTCAATCTCTGTACAGCATTTGATGAGACACACCTCTTCTACTTTTTTCTAAACGTTTTGCAATGTACACATATCTTACACTACACACAACATGCAACCATCATCTTCATCTATATTCATACTTTGTAAAGTAGCCTTCCACCTGTGATAGCCATACACCTAAAATGTTACATAACCGAAGTTTTCTCCACTAAAAGAGGTAACATGGTTGCATACTCTGTCCACAGCACAATGTAATGTAGTACGGCCCAGAAGCAGTATCATGCATAGATAATGAACACATGGACACAGACAGATATTGGAAGTTGGTACGGGCACGTGCGCTCAACTTCTTTTTATTACCAGCGTCACACATCCAGTGATGTCTGTGCTGGATGCGTGTGGGGTGAGTGTAATGCAGCCCTCAGGGAGTGGTTGCTGCTAGCATCAACTACAACAGTAATCATTGGATCACACACAGAGATTCAATATTTAAAGAATCAATAATTTGTGCTGCAGTAAGGTAGGGACAGTAGATGTGAAATAATACAGAAAAAATTATATCCTAAAAGAACCACAACTTGTGGTATACAATCAATAGATCTGAAATAATACACAAAAAGATTATATCATAAACGCTCCATCAGTACTAGTGCACTCACATAGCCACATCACAGCCAGCGATGATGCGTGCTGCGGGTGGGCCGTACTTGGAGCAATATATGTTGCCATCATCACTGCATCATATGCAATAGCGACTCGATCTGAATTGCGAACACTGCTGTCTGCAGTGTAGGCCAGACAGAGCGGTCAGCAAAGGCCCACAGCCACGTGGCATTGACTTGAGCTCCACAGTTTGCAATATGCAAAGCAACAAAAAAGCATGTGCGGAGCCTGCAATGATGCCTTTCAGTGATGCCGACAGAGCGCACTGCAGCAATGTCTTTTCCTACAGGACTGCGTCATCTACAATACCGACTCAATCTCAAATGTGAACACTGCTGTCTGCAGTGTAGGCCAGACAGAGCGTTCAGCAAGGGCCCACAGCCACGTGGCATTAACTTGAGCTGCCCAGTTTGCCATACACGAAGCAAAAAAAAAGCCTGTGCGGAGCCTGCATTGATGCGTATGCATGGTGCGGACAGAGCGCACTGGAGCAATGTCTTTTCCTACAGAACTGCGTCATCTACAATAGCGACTCGATCTGAAATGTCAACACTGCTGTCTACAGTGTAGGCCAGAGAGAACAGACAGCAAGGGCCCACAGAAACATAAGGTGGACTTGAACTACAGTTTGTGATACGAGAAGCAACAAAAAGCGTGTGCGGAGCCTGCGATGATGCGTATGCCTGGGGCAGACAGAGCGCACTGGAACAATGTATTTTTCTACAGGACTGCGTCATCTACAATAGCGACTCGATCTGAATTGTGAACACTGCTGTCTGCAGTGTTAATTGAACGCAGTACTCACACAGACAACCATGAATACTTTTTCTCACTTCCTCTTCACAAACTACAACAACATAAATTACAGAAACCTCTGCAATAAATGCACCCGTGAGCAAGAGGTCGGCTGACCTCGAAACGCGTAGGGTGTTTTTTATGATGTGCCAATAAACCCGAGCACTGCACCAACATTTGGGCCTCGACGCTGGTTTCTTTTTTCTTATCAAAAGTTGGACCAGGAACCCTGTCGAGTGCCCGCCGTAACAAGAGGCAGAAGCACGCTGGCTTTGAAGGTATATATATATATTGTGTGAACAAGCTCTCGTGTAGAGTGAAACGCGTCACGTTTATTCAAATAAACGTCTTCCCTGTTATCCATTGCCGGATATTTGATTTCTGCGAGGCTAAGTCTGTTTGCTGGGCGTGAGGCTTCTGAGGTCTTGACCCTTCGGTTCCGCTTCACCTTTACGGGACCTGGACTGCTTTCTTATATCTATACTACTATTATAAAGAGAGAACACAAACCTTTGAGGCAGGTAAACTCGGGAACCACAGCACCAATCCACACACCCGATACATCGTAGAAATTGTCAGGGTGTGCAGATGGACATAGGCTATAAAAAAAAATTAAAAAACGTAAATTTAAAAAAATAACTTTAAAAAAAAAGTAGTGCCCTGAAAGTAGTTCCGGCCGCAAAGCTACGCTGGCTGCGACGTAGCGCTGCCCGTGACGTGCGTGATGACGAGGAGGAGCGGCAGACATGGAGCGGCGGTGAAGTGAGGAGCAAGGGGAGAAGCCGCGGATCAGGTGCGTCATGACGAGGAGGAGCGGCGGTGAAGTGAGGACCGCGGCTCAGGTAAGGTTAAGGGACACATTGGAGTCGGGCGGGAGGGGGTAGGGGCGGGAGCGGGTGCGCACAGAGGAACGGGCGGGAGCCCTTACTGCACGCAAGCCTCAAATGCTGCCCCCAGCCCCCTTCTGCCCCAGGCAACGCTGGGGCGGGCTGCTAGTTTATATATATATATATATATATATATATATATATATATATATATATATATATATATAATGAGGTTTATTAAACTCCAACGAAATGCATGTCGGCTGTAACTCCTTGCGCACACGTGTGAGCAAGGCGTAACAGCCGAAACGCTGAATAAACTTCATGTGGATATCTGTGAACGGGTCCTGAGAGTGCAATTACTTCGCTAAAGCATGTAACTGTGTTTATATAATTTTCCTGGGTGCTCCCCCAGGGCGTGCACCACCTTCCATGGGTCCGGATCCTGTTTAAAGGGGTGTTTATGTTTGGATATACAATTGCAACATCTTTATTCTGTAAGGCCACTGCCGGCAACAGTATTTTACATGCTAGCAGTTGGCATCCGAGACACCTGATCGAAAGCATCCCCTATGGGGAGCATTTGTGACTTAGGAGAATTTGTAACTCTCCTGAAAGCTTCGAGAAAGGAGCTAAAGAAATGGTAGGACGCTTAAAAGCAAGAGGTTATAGTGATCTAACTCTGTCAAAGGCACTATCTAAGACACAAGAACGGTCTAGGGAATCCTTACTGACACCAAAAAGCCTTAATGATGTAGAAGACAATGATACTCCTTGTTTGATAATGACATCCAGCAAGCAGGAGAGGAAAATCAAATTGATCATTAAAAAGAACTGGCCCATCATAATGACTGATGGAGTTTTGGGAAGTAGATTGCCCGATGCACCTACCATAACTTACAGGAGGGCAAAATCCATGCGCAACAGATTGGTGAGAGCGAGTCCTGAATTAGGTTGTGGCAGTACCTGGTTGAAACCCAAAGATGGGTTTTATAAATGCTCATTCTGTCGAGCATGTAAATTTGGGACAAACACAACCCATTATGACACTCCTTTCTCTAATTTTCAAACTGCTATAGAAGGCAATTACAATTGTCGTACTCAGTTTGCTGTGTATGTCCTGGCGTGCACCTGTGGCTTGCGGCATGTGGGCAGCACCAAGCTACAGGTGCACGTCAGGATCTTGCAGCATCTCAGGGCAATCGTAAATAATAACAATACCTATCCGGTTGCACGGCACTTTAGGACCACACACAATAACAATCTAGCATGGCTTTCATATTTTGTGATCGACCCTGTTGCCCCCCTAAGAAGAGGTGGCAACAAAGTAAAACTTTTAAGGAGAAAGTAGACAGGTTATATAATAGAACTTGACAGCAAACATCCCAATGGGTTGAACACAACAGAAGACTTGCACAACTTTTTATAACATCACAATGATCAGAATTACAATGTTGAAGCTTTACTGAGACTGATAATCTACACAAAAGTTTAAAAATTATTGCATTTTGATGAAGTATTCTATGGTATCCTTGCATAGGGCAACTATGTATTGATGAATTTCCCGGTAGACAGACACATTTTTAAATCACTATGAACTGTTAGTATATACACTCTTTGTGAGGGTTTGTGTTTGAAAGTTTTTTCTCTTTTTTAAATATTAATAGGTGTAAGATGGACCTTTTAATGTAAAAGGTTGTGGTTGGCACAGAGAAAGCACGTAACAATATAAAAACATATACCACACAGACCTATTGATGTATACTTTATATGATCACTAGCAGGATTAGACACAATAGGAGTATAGATTGTTGAAATTGTAATTTATGGAAATTAGATTGTGAAGTCAATAAGTGGGCTGGTGTTAATGGAAACTTCAAGGTTGGCGACACTCAATGTATTGGCTCTGAAACTTGCAATCATGAATGCTACATTTTGCACATATTGTTGAAATGTGCAATAGTGAGAATAGGTTGCACATATCGAAATGGATCATTCAATCTATTTGAGAAATAGCAATTGCACCTTATAAAGTTTGAAAGATTTTAATGAAGAGCCGAGAAAAGTGCACTAAGCAGTAATATCGCTATCATTGATTTTAGAATATATTAATGCATTTTAGGTGTATATATTTTAATATGTATTTATTGCGCATTACAATTATTTATTGCACTAGCCACTTTGACTTTTTTATTATTCCAGCATTCAAGCTGTTTAAAATGTATATATTTCGTAAATTATAAATGATCAATTATAGATTATAAAGTATATTTCAAACATGTATTTGTACAACAATAACTCAGTGTAAATAGTGGTGAAATTTAATGCTGCTATTCATTGTGATCTCGAACGCTGCCATATCACAGTATCTTTTCTATGTCTATGAGGTGGTCATGTGACTCACAGAAGGAGGTGTTACACTAAGCATACTTTAAAAGAATGGCTGACGCGCTGCTCGTTATGTAAACAAGAGCACTTGATGCTCGAAATGCCTCAACTGGAAAGGTTGGAATAAATAAAAACATTTCCTTGCCTGAAGCCGTTGGGTCCGCTTCTTCATTTCGCCCCTGTGGAGGTTATGAGGATTGTTGTGCTATATATATATACAGTTAGGACCTAGTTACCATAGGAAAATCGCAACATTCTATTCCCATTAACTTTGGCGCTGATTAACAAATCTTCGCAAAACTTTCAAAACTTATGGCCTGCTCCGGTCAGCTCCTATCTTGAAAGTTTCGGGGTGATTCGTCAAGGTGGGCCGAGAAAAAAGGGGATCCCAAAATGTGTTTCCCCCCATGCAATTTTCCCTAGGAAACTTTAGACACTACAGCCCGAACTGCTGAACGGAATGACCCCAAATTTCGCAAAAAGGAAGCCCTTGGTTCAGAAAGAGCCCTTTTTGTTAAATGGTGTAAATCCGTTCAGTAGTTTTTTAAAATATTAATGGAAAAAGAAATATATATATTTGGGCTGAGCCTAACCACACATCTCATAGTGAGATCTGATTGGCTATCAGCACTTCATCCAAGAATTGTTGGCAGCCATCTTGGGACCAATATACATGATAGCACCTCATTAGAAAGCATTGCAGGTAATAGAAGGTTTTAAGACTTTAGTTACATTATAAATCATTTTTGATGGTACCATACTAATTTTAGGGATTGTGGTGTGTTCTAATGTGATTTTACCATGTGAAAAAGCCTTCTGCTGGGATATCATGAATCATGTTTCAGAGAAAACTATTTTCTCATGATTTTCCCACAGAGGTTTGGATGGTGATCTATAAGCTGAACTGAGCGCATATTTTCTGTAAATTCACATTATCTTTCTCAGTCATGTGAGAATGAAGTTTGTCATTTTCAGTAAAACATGTACATCCAACAAGGGCAGAGACTGTCAGTTGATTCCTTTGTGTTCTACTGCAGCTTCCCAGAGTGTTATAAAGAACAACTAGAGCGCTAACAGTCTTACTTATGACAAATGTATTGCACACCTGAAGCCATCTTGGAATAAACTGGTAACTCTTAAAGCATTTAATTTAAAAAGGAACAAAATGATGGGGTTCATGTTGCCTTTGAAATTATGATTAGCGCTGAAGAAAGAAAAATTAGGGCACATTTTGAGTGACTTCTCAAATCCTCGTCTATTTCATTAAAACATTCTGACATGCAGGCTGAAACATACACTTTTAATACCACCAGCAGACTACCGTGGTGAGCAGTAGCTTTGCTACAGTGATCTAATGAGCAACTAGATTGCTCACATTCAGAATTTAAGGCAAATGTGTGACACATCTGAATGCCTTCTTGATGGAATCAAAGTAAAAACCTGAAAGTATTTCCTACTGAGCAGACTGTAGTAAATGAGGAAATTTCATAACAAATAAATCTCCCAAGATGGCCACCAGAGACAAAAGAGCCCAAATGTAGCACAAATATCATCCCAATGTAGCCCACATGTAGCCCAATGACAGAAGTGTGCAAAACACTTTTTATTTTTTGTGTTTTTGCAGTTTTTCTTATAGTGCAGACTTTACATGACCATTGGTGACATAACACAAGAACACATTCATTTTGGTTGTAGACATGGGGAGATTAAGTGATTTGACCAGAATCACAGAATGTCAAACTGAAGCAGAAACTCCAGCCTGCTTCCCAAGTTGGAAAGTCGGCAGCTCTAGAAGTAGCACCACATCCTCTCCCCTAAGTGCAACATTTAATCAAGTGGTCAACTGGATAAAAAAACATAAAGATAACAAATAATTTAAAAGTGCTTTGTAGCTATTTGAAAACTCAAAAAAGATGTCCTAATTTTAGTTTTTTAGAGCACTAACCATAATTTTGATGCAAATAAGACCCTCTCATATATGTAATTTCCAAAGGAAATGCTCTAGGTATTACAGTTTTGATTACATCAAGGTGACGTCAGGCATTCCACACTTGTAATAAATATAGATTGTTGGCAATCTAGTTGTTCATTAGGATACTGTTGGGAGGCAGAGGTCAGGGGCAAGGACTCTGAAAATTGAAAGCAGGTAGGAGGGTGCAGAGGCAACAATTTGACCACACTGGGCAGGCACGAAGGGCAGTGGCAGCAACAGACTATGGAGGGCAGTGGAAAGGGGGGCAGGGGCAACAAACCAACAATACTGGACTTGCAGGAGAGGCTGTGGCAATATAAAGACCATTGTGGGCAGAAGGAAGAGGTAGTGGTAGTACAACCATACATGCCAACAGACCCGATTAAGCCAGGAAACTTCCAATGTTTTTAGGTCCAAATGGGCTTTATTTGATCTGTCTCCTATCTACAATCTCCTCTTTTTCAATGTAAGTCACAGGGGGAAATCAAGACTCCAGGTTTTTTTTCAAAATATCCCTCTTACTAAGTTTAAAATGTTAGCAAGTATGGTACATTGGATCATGGAAGGCAGGAGGAATTGGGGTAGGGGCATGGACTTGGATAACAGAGGTCAGGAGGGACATGGAGAGGTGCACCAAACTGACACTACACAGGGTCAGGGTTTGCAGAAGCACAATACACCACACAGGGCATGCAGGACGGGAGTGCAGCACAACAATCCATAGAAAGCAATAGGGAGGGGAAAGGGCCGTGCACATGGGCAACAGAGAACAGAGGGAAAGAGGCAGTGGTAGCTAGCTGACCATAATGGACAGACAGTAGAGAAAACTGTAGCATAACGATCCATAAAGGGCAGAAGGGATGGATCAGGGGCATTACAATGGGACAGACAAGCTAGGATAGAGGGAATAGGGATCTTCACATGGAAACAGAGGGCTGGAGGCAAGATGGCAGGGCAGGAGCAGCTAGATGGCCATGGAGGTCAGGCAGGATGGGCACTAGAAGCAAGACACACAATGGAGAGCAACAGTGATACTATAATAGCATACACACAGACCATGGAGGTAAGGTGGGAGAGGGTCAGGGGCAGCTAGCTGGGGCCATGGCAGCACAGAAGACTATGCATGGCAAGCGAGAGGGTTGGTGGCAACACAATGGCTATGATGGGCAAAAAGGAGGCTGCAAGGGAATGCACAAAGAACATTGGATGATAGAAGCGAGGGTCAGGACCTGGGCACAGACAAGAGAGTTCAGAAGAAGGGCCACACAACAGACCACGCAGGGCTGGCAGAAGGAGCAGTTGTAGCACAACAGACCAGGGAGGGCAGAAGGGTGTGGCAGTAAAATGGACCATGGAGGACAGGAGGGAGGGGATGGGGACATGGAATGTGGACAGGCAGGGTGGGGGTGGCAGGGACAGGTTACAGTCATCTGACAATGCTAGGCAGGTGGGAAGGGAGTGGCAGCTCAACAGAACACTCAGAGATGATAGGAGTGGCAGGTCCATGAAACATGGTGGGCAAAAATGATCTAGCAGGGGCATGCACACAGACATGGGAGGGCAGGGGGGAGGAGAATTGGGGCAGCAAGCTAAGCACAGATGCTAAGTAGGAGGTCAATGATGGGGCATAGAATTGGGCAATGGAGGGCAGGAGGAGTGGACTGGTACATCATGCAAAATGGAGGGCAGTGGCACCATATCAGACCATGCATGGCAGGAGGGAGGAGGCTAGTCCATGGATTCAGACAACAGAGGATAGGGAGGAGATGGATGGGGAAGCAAGCTAACTGTTCAGAGAAGGTGGGAAGGCCAGTGGCAGAACAACGGCCAGATAGGGCTGTAATAGGTGAGCATGGACATGGACTTGGACAATGGATGGCTAGGAGGAGGGAAGGCAGGAGCAGCAAGCTTGGGTTGGGGCAGCACAATGCCAGGCCCTGCTTCCAACCCTCCACCATCCATTGTGATATGCATCTTACTTAACGTTTAAAAAAAACTAGAAATGTGCTGAAAAAGAGAAAGATTACAGGGTCGGTATAGTTAGACTCAGATTTCACTCATACACAGCCAGTGAAGTTCAGCAGTTATAGTTACCTGAGCTAACTAGAACTTAAGCCCCCGCAATGTACTGCTAATGACCTCAGACATTACATCATTCATGTATCACACAAATAGACCACTTCTAGAAAGAGGACCAAGTGAATGTGGATAGCCAAGCAGTACTAGGGCATCTCACAAAAAGTGATGGACTGGCATCACACATCACCAGGTGTCATGCTTCATCATCTGCCAGTCCTCGCCCTCCAGAAACCCCGTTTGGTGGAGGACGGGCATACACCTGACGACAGGGATGCACTTATCTAAAGTGAGTGGGGGCCCAAAGGGAATAGTGAGTTAAAAAGCCATCTAGAATTCCCCCATGAAACTTTATTTGGTAGGGGAACCATGTGGGATTTAAAAGCAAGAAGTGCGGTGAATAAGAAACCAATCATTCAATCACCGCTATGTGAGTTTTCAAACCAAAGGTCAACATGTTTCAGCCATAGCGTCCTGGAGGTACATGGCTTTCGTCAGGACCAATTAAGGGGGCTCCAATCTTACCCTACTGTATAGGTAGTGCCACTCTGTGGATATGACCTATAGTCCTAGTCCACTCTAGAGGTCCAATGACCTGTAGAAATGAAAAAACCAAAAAAAAACATAAGTATATTGTAAACAGTGCTGAATATATGCAAGATTAATTCAGACATACTTCCAAGTTTGCCCGTCCTCCACCAAACGGGGTTTCTGGAGGGCGAGGACTGGCAGATGATGAAGCATGACACCTGGTGGTGTGTGATGCCAGTCCATCACTTTTTGTGAGATGCCCTAGTACTGCTTGGCTATCCACATTCACTTGGTCCTCTTTCTAGAAGTGGTCTATTTGTGTGATACATGATTAAATTGGAGGTTGACCCACTTCTAGAGCCCTATTTGCCTCTTGTTCCCTTCTCGGGTCTTTACCCGAGTTCTTGTGGTTTCCATTACATCATTCATGACATGGTCAGTTACATCACTCCTTTCATCACTCATGACATCTCAAATGAGCTGTGAATGGAATGGAACTATAATGGCTAGAACTTTATTTAGGGATAGTGTGTGTATATTAACACCCCTTTTTTATTTTTTTTCGTGTAAGAACCATTATAATACGCAACGTGCCCAAATTAATATGGCCGATAGCCTTTCACTTTAAAGTAATGTGTAGTCCATTGTTTATGTTGATGTTTGCAATCCTAAGTATGTTTATTAGGAATAAGTCACGTTGATGAACATACAGTTATGGCGCTCACGGGGCAAGATATGCTGAAATTATATTGTGTGCATATTAACACTTGTTTTCTTTTCTTTACTGTATCACTTCCTGAATTTTCATATTGTGACCAGGCCAATATAGCCGCCAGCTTTTTGGATTAAAGTAATATGTAGTCCTTTGTTAATGTTGGCACCTGGAGGCATTTGTACATTTAAATAAGGATGCTACAATGACGTCTTGTATCGTTATCAAGGTTCGGACGAATGGAAAAGCTTGGATCACGTCCTTTGCAGATTAAATACTTCCAAACTACAACATCAGTGCTGATTCCTTCCTTGTAAGAGTGAGAGGAGATTAAATACATATATATAAAATTCACTGAAAAAAACACAAGTTTCAGGGACATTATAGTTAGAAGTTAGCATTTAAAAAACATCAGAATTCACTGAAAAAAACACAGGTTTCATGGACGTCATAGTTAGTTGGACATTTCACAACAAGAGAAATTTGGCTATTATAGTTAGTTGTGCTAACTATATCTCGAGCCCCACAATGCACTGCTGATGACGTCACATATTACATCACTCATGACATGGTCAGTGACATCACTCATGACATCACTGATGACATCTCAAATGACATCACTGATGACAACATCCACGTGATTCTTTGATGCACCTCCTCACACCCCAAAATGCAGACTACCATTCTCAAAACCAGAGACACACCATTACTAGTACAGCTACAATATTCTGTGCACTATGCATGCAGACCTCTAATCAGCTATATAGCATTGATACAGTCTTTCAAATACTCAGTACCTATGCAGACTAGGAATCCTTCTGTCTGTCCCATGCACTTGTCATTTCACCCATCCAGCAGTATGTACGTATCCTATCACGCGGCCAGTACCTAAACACTTATAAATTTAGCATGAACTCTCTTTGCAGCACTGAAATTACTTCAGTTATTAGTCATCTACTTAAGGAATGGCCTAGCCACTAACCCAAGTACAGGAACAATGTTTTATACACTATGCATGCAGATCTCTAACAAGCTACATACTATTATTAAGCTCTTCTAAATACCCAGGTAATACCTATGCAGTGCTGGAATCCTTCTGTCTGTGCCATGTATTTCTCCAATCACCCATCCAGCACTATCTACGTATCCTATCACTCCGCTAATACCCAAGCACTTATAAATTCAACATGTACTCTCTTTGCAGCACTGAAATTATTCAAGTTACTAGTTATGTACCTAAGGAATGGCCTAGCCAGTGGAGCTAGTACAGCTACAATTTTCTGTGCACTATGCATACAGACCTCTAATCAGCTAAATAGAATTGATACAGTCTTTTAAATTCTCAGTTAGTACCTATACAATCTAGGAATCATTCTGTCTGTCCCATGCACTTCTCCATTCAACCATCCAGCACTATCTATGTATCCTATCACTCTGCCAATACCTTTGCACTAATAAATTTAGTATGCACTCTCTTTGCAGCAGTGACATTACTCCAGTTATTAGTCATATACTTAAGGAATTGTCTAGCCGCTACCACAAGTGCAGGTACAATATTTTGTACACTATGCATGCAGACCTCTAACTAGGTACATACTATTGATACGCTCTTCTAAATACCCAGTTAGTACCTATGCAGTCTAGGAATCCTCCTCGTTGTCCCATGCATTTCTTCAATCACCCATCCACCACTATCTACTTATCCTATTACTCCACCAATACCTAAGCACTTATAAATTCACTATACACTCTGTTTGTAATACTGTAATTATTCTAGTTATTAGTCATGAACTTATGGAATGGCCTAGCTACTAACACAAGTACAGCTATAATATTGTGTGCACTATCCAAGCAGACCTCTAACTAGCTACATACTATTGATACACTCTTCTAAATACCCAGTTAGTACTCATGCAGTGTAGGAATCGCCCAGTCTGTCCCATGCGCTTCTTTAATCACTTATCTACCACTATCTACTTATCCTATCACTCCACCAATACGTAAGCACTTATAAATTAAGTGTTCACTCTGTTTGCAGCACTGACATCATTCCAGTTACTAGTGGTATTCTTATAAAATGACCTAGGCACCAACACAAGTACATATAAAATATTCTGTGTAAAATTCCTTCAAATCTCTAAGTAGATATACTATTGGTCCACTCCATTAAATAATGAAGTGGTACCCATGCAGCGTAGGATACCTCCTGTCAGTCTCATGCAATTCTTCAATCACCCAACCAGCACTATATTCTTATTGTATCAGTCTGTCAATACCTAGGCACTTATGGGGCAGATTTACAAGCACCCTGCGCCACCAGTACGTCACTTTTTGTCACGTAGTGATGGCTCCAGGCACTCCTTCATGTTTACAAGGAGAGGAAAAGCCATCCTGCGTAGTTTTTCCTCACCTTGCAAACATGACCCCTTCATACATTGAAGTGGCGTTCTGTAGGTGTTACTGTGGGTGTTCCCACGCACCACCCGTAAAACAAGACACATCTCCAGATTTATGAGAAATCGTAAATCTGGAGATGTGTGTAAATGCCGCGTCATCCTAGATTTGGTGTAGCAAGGCGCAACGAGGAGAATTGTTTTCATTTCTCCTAATTATTTCCTCTTTCAATGCATGCTGCATTCCACAGCATACATTGAAAGAGGAACATGCCTTTACTGATTGTTTTTGTGCAGGAAGGTGTCCCTTCCTGCACAAAAACAATCTCTGCACGACACAGACATCCTTGCACCATGGTGCATGGGTGCCTGTGTCACCGCATGGCTGCAGTTTGTGCAGCAGTGCAGACGGAAGCACAGAGTTGCAACATATTCATGTACATATGTCACATCCCTGTGCTTCGGAAGTGCCACAGTGCAGTGCAACTAAAGAGCTTGCAGTGTCACTCTGAAGTACTTCCTCATAAATCTTCACCTATAACTTTACCATACACTACTAATGCATTCTTTCAGTCAATCATGCTGTATGCATATATTCAACCAAACGTTCACACATTACCTTGCAATTATAGTTATTTCTCAAACCAGATAAAGTAGTTCTGCTAAAAACTTTTTTCTTTTTTTTTTGTATTTTGTTTTTATTTTTTCGAACAATTTTGTATTTTTTTTTGTGTCTTTTCAAAAAATGAACAAAAAAAGAACGAATAAAAGAGGAAACTTTTGGAATTACTTATCATTCCAAAAATAAACAAAAAAAATTAGCAACGATGGCTTCATTGTGCAGCACAAACTGCATCCACCAACTGCTCACTGAAGCATATGTTTGTTACACTTCACGCAGTGTTGCTCGAGAAAGGCGAATTCTGGCCTAATGTCCATTGCAGGTGTTCCTGACTACGCTCCACACGTTCTTGCCACAGCAGGTGAGGGGTTCAAAGCAGCTTGCCTCATTTCCTACCGAGCAAGATTGAGAGGATGTGTGGTCCGGAGATGCTTGTACATAGAAGCCGTGCCACAAGAGTATTTTTTTTCACTGCCTCTTGACAGGACCTTTCTCGCATTTACTTTCTTCTCTCCAGGTGGAAAAGTGAGAATTTCCACACTACAGATTCCGGCCTCTGTGGACGTGGTGCATTATGCAAGAATTCTTCTTCAGAAGATACTTCCTCCTGCTGCTGCTTTCCAGATGCCATTTTGTTTGATAATTTTTTAAAACACGAAAAAAAACAAGCAAAAGAGGTTCTTGTAGGAAAAGAGATGTCTCACTAAAGATGCTCCAACAAGAAAGATTAAATTGGGTGGGATCCTTTAATAGTTACAGTGGATAATGTTATGAACCAATTAAACATTTTTTTCTGAGGTCACATAGGATCCGCGCACTCCGCGCTCACAAAGCACGCACCCGTCGCGACTTTGCGAAAATATATTTTAAAATAATATAAGTTTATTTTAAGTCCTAATATATTATTTGTGTGAATATCTTAGATAATCTCTTGCCCTAATATGTATATTAAAGACACATACATATCAGTTTAGAACCTAATTTTTTTTTGCGGGAATCGTGCGCCCAGTGCGCCCCAGCACTTATATGGCGTCACACGGGACCCGCCTCAGCTCATGTGTCGTGTACCGTAATTGCGTATGCATCGCGAATGCGCAGGAGAAGGAGTAGCGGACTGGTCGCATACCAATTGCGCACATCACGTAAAATAAATGTATATGATGTAACTGAAAAACACACATCCATTGCACATCGTACGTGGATCCTTCATGACTTTTCTAAAATGGCGGCTAGAATCCACGCACCTACCGTGATGTGTACGCTTTGGGTGCGTGACTCTGAAAAAAAAAAATTAAAAAAATTGAAAACGAAAATAATATAAATATTTTTTTTAAAGAAAAAACATTAAACAATATTTCAGTTTGAATAAAAAAAATTTTTTTTTGCAATTTTCTGAAAAATATGGTTTTTAATGAATGAAATATTTATAAACAAACAGTTAAAAAACTGTAGAAAATCAGTACAAAAAAATAGGTATAACTACTATAACACTTAAAAATTAGCATTTAAAAAAACTTTGAAATTCACTGAAAAAAACATAGGTTTCAGAGACGTTATAGTTAGAAATTAGCATTTAAAAAACGTTTGAAATTCACTATAAAAACCATAGGTTTCAGAGACGTTATAGTCAGAAATAAGCATTTAGAAAAACTTAGAAATTAACAGATAAAAACAGGTTTCAGGGGTGTTATAGTTAGCGGGACGTTTCACTCATACAAAACCATAGAAATTCCTGCTAACTATAACTCGTGCACCCGCAATGCACTGCTGATGATGTCACATATTGCATCATTCATGACATGGTCAGTGACATCACTTATGACATCACTGATGACATCACTGATGACATCATCCACGTGACAATTTGATATACCTCATCATACACTAGTATAACCTTTTATCACTCACTGTAAAATACAAAGTACCATATTTGAAACCATTGACACACCAATACCAGTTACCACATACCCACTCACTGATTCCTTAGTCTACACACACAACTACCCATTCAACAACAGAATCACTTATACATGAAATCACTAATTAATATAACCCTATCAAATGCACTTATACACATATATAGACATTGATATTTATACATATATATATTCACTGAAAAAACCATGGGTTAATGACCATATATAGTTAGGAATTAGAATTTACAAAACCTTATTTTACTCATACAAAACCATTGAAATTCCATATATAGTTAGTTGCACTAACTATATATCGCGCACCCGCAATCCACTGCTGATGATGTCACATATTACATCATTCATGACATGGTCAGTGACATCACTGATGACATCACTGATGACAACTCAAATGACATCACTGACAACATCACTGATAATATCATTCATGTGATAATACGATGAACCTCTTCAGACTCTAATATAACCTTAGATACAATCAGTGTAAACAGACACTCACAGATTGTCACTCATCCATGGAGTTACTCATACATCTAGACAGTCATGCAAAGAATCAATCACACCTCCATTTCCTCAACTATACAGTTATACACACCTTACTAATTCAAACATATTCTAACACATATTTACTCTCTAATACAATCCCTGATACAAGTTCACAATGATCCATACAGCCACTCACACATTCACTGGCTCTTATGCACAGTTATTTATATATGTCAACTCTCACATGTACTGTGTTTTACATATGTACTTACTTTGACATGTAGCACTGAGATATCCATTCACTCACCAATACACTCATGCACACAGTCAACTGCCCATGCAGCTGTTTCCACATGCACTTTTGAACCCATACATCTAGTGAATCGACTGCTCACACATCTATGCACAGAGTCATACACCTCCCAGCCACACACACACATACTCAGTCTCCCATACAAATACTTGGGCAACCAATGAATAACCCATATAGTTACTCATATAGCTACTGATTAACACATTCAGCAGTTTACAGAACAACAGACATAATGATGCACAAATTAAGACAGTTTAATCACTAACCCATGCACTCAGTGAGACACATTTAATCACTTTCTCATACAGTCAGTCATGCACCTACTAAATCCTTCATCCAGACACTTATACATCCACTCATTCTTCAATATGTAAAACATATTTTATCTTTACAGAAACATACAGTCATTGGATAATGTCATCAGTGATGTCATTTGAGTTGTCATCAGTGATGTCATCAGTGATGTCACTGACCATGTCATGAATGATGTAATATGTTACATCATCAGCAGTGGATTGCGGGTGCGCGATATATAGTTAGTGCAACTAACTATATATGGAATTTCAATGGTTTTGTGTGAGTAAAATAAGGTTTTGTAAATGCTAATTCCTAACTATATATGGTCTATAACCCATGGTTTTTTCAGTGAATTTTCAAGGTTTTGTAAATGCTAATTCCTAACTATATATGGTCTATAACCTATGTTTTTTTCAGTGAATTTCAATGGTTTTTTAATAGCAAATATCAAAAGCTGTAAAATGTCAAGTACGTGGTAGGCAAAAACATTTTCGTGTCTATGCACGCTGATGTGCTTTGAACGCTGCCCCCCCCTCTTTTCTTTTAGGAGTATTCTCTCTTTGCAGATAGTGAAGGGTAGGTAATGCAGGCCTTTGCCCCCGTTGTAATCCGTCGTGCCTGCTTCCCTCTCCATTTGATTGATTGTTATCCAAGCATTTACTGTTTTGGAATTGGTTCTCTTTGGTTCATTCTCTATTTACAAACAAGCACATAGTCGCAATACTCTGTTTCGTCTTTGCAGATAGTGAAAAATTGTTAGAAAAAACAAAAGTAATCAAGCAAAATCAGTAGGCCACTAATGGGATCTCTTTTTGACCTCGCTAAAATAGAAACATTAGGAACAACCCCTCATGAGAAATATGAAACTAGTGAGAGGAACTGAGCTCGACGCCATGATGGCTGCAAGACAGCTCGGCTCCGCCGCCCACCCCGCCCAAAACAACGACAAACCCTATGCAAATATTATAAAAATATTCGACACACCAGCAAAGTAATAGGGTAAAACGTTTTATTAAATAACTATTTACATGGCAGCCTGCTGCAACATCGATCCAAATGCATGTCGCCGTTCCCGGGATTTCTCCCCGACTACTCTGCGGCCTACGAGATGGAGAGGCCGGGGGGTTGACTAGGCGGGGCCTCCGGCCGCAACCACAGCGCCAACGATCGCTGCTGACGGAGGGAAGCCTTGCCGGTGACAGCCACTGATCTGAAGAACCGCTGCCTGCGGTGCCTCCCTGAGCCGCTTGACGGAGGCCCCCGAGGGGAGGTGTGCTGGCGCGGACTCGGAGGGGGCGCTTGACTCCTGCCCCCTCCCCAAGTCTTGTTGCCCTGGTGTGGCCTGAGATCGCCCCCGACATAGGCGGTCGGCTCCCAGGGTCAGGCGGAACTTGTTGATTTTTGGTGACTCTTCCATTCTGGACCTTGTCACACAATCCGTTTGACCTGAAGACACGTCCTGCGGTGCCCTGGTCCAACCATCACATATACCTGCGACAGGAGATGGCGTGGGGTGCACTGGAAGGGAGAGGAGGCGCGAACGAGCCTCCCCCACCTCCCCAGGTGGAGGTTTCTCAGCTACACCCCAGCGCTTCACTCGGCCACCTGAGTTGCGCCCGCTCCTGCGGCACAGGGCCTCGCTCGGCCAGCTGAATTGCGCCTGCTCTTGTTATTACAGCGTCTCACCCGCCATCCGGATGAATTGCACCCACTCTTGCGGTACAGCGACAGGCGGCTGCCACTGAGCTCAGGAAATGGCGGTCGGCTCCACAGACTTGGGCCTGGCCTGCAAGGATGGCTCTGGGCAACCCTGGAACTCGGACGCTTGACTGCTAGGGCATGGGCCCCATTCCCAAAAGCGTCCCCTCAGCCTTGAAGATTCTACAAGAGTCACCGGGGCCCCCGACTCCCGCAGACTTCCATTGGGGAGCGACTGCCATGATTGCTCGCGGAATGGCCACGACGTAGCCACGGAATGCTCTCATGCTGACGCCAGCTTCAGTCTGAAACATCCAGAAACACTGTAGACTACCAATTCGATCAGTTCCGGTGGAGCCCCAACGTGACCCGGTAGAGAAGAACTTGCCCTCCCCTCTTTGACTGATGGTTCTTGTTGCCTGTCCCTTCTGTCATATGACGCGCCGCGTTAGCGCACCCGGAAGTGCTTCAGTGCGCGAGGCACGAAGCGCAGCTTCCCGGAAGTGATCCGGGGCGCGGCGCGGCGCGGAGCGCGTAACGTAAGCATAACAGGTCATGTGACTTGTTAATAAAACTTTTCATTGGTTCATTTCACTTTTGGGTTCCTAATGATGTAAGACTAGGTCATGTGACCTAAAAATAACACTTTTCATTGGTTCGGACTGGGAGGGGGCGCTTAGCTCCTGCCCCCTCCCCAAGTCTCTCTCGGCCAGCTGAGTTGCGCCTGCTCTTGCTATTACGTTATATTTAAAGGGTTGACCCAACGGCACTGGGACCTGGGTAATTAAGTGTTACATATATAGGGGTCCCAGTTGGAACAAAGTCTGATACACAAAGAAAACACTTTTGAAAAAATCAAAAAATACAGTATTGTATTTGCAGAGAGATGTTTTTAATTCACATCCTCGGTTGTAGATAGGTTACATATACATTTCTCAAAACAGTACAGGTGTACTTATTGCCCAAAGGGAGGCAAGGTGAAAGAGGGACAGGGGGGAAGGTAGTGCAGGTAGTGCGGGTATAGACCAGTTGCAAAAGAAATCGTGGGTGGTCATTCATACATTTTGAAAATGATACCACAGAGGCATATTCATATTGCCAATCACGTTTTTACTCTCAGCATTCGTATTCCTATACCAACAAATTAACACAACCAAAAATGAGCTGTTGTTATTGGCTAGGTAACAGTAGAGTTATGTTGACGTTTCAACCCCAAAGTTGTAGGCTGATTCTTGCCCTACTGCGGGGTCTTCATCAGGACCAGTGGGGGCAGGGTGGTGGGGGGTGTGGGCGGGTACCTGTGATTAAAAACGTGATATTTTAGACAAGGGAAGACATCATAGGCTAATGAAAGTGCTACCTAAGTCACCGAAATAGTTACCTATAGGCCACATGGACTGGTGTGGCCCCGTCTAAGAACGTGTGGAGGGCCCGAAGGCTCCAGAAAACAAGGGGAGCATCAATCTACACAAGTTAGGTTATTGTCAATTGATTGTAAATAGGAATTCGAATCAAGTCACACATAAATGTGAAGTACATTGTATTATGTGCCAACGATGGGGATAGCATCCAAACATTACCCAGCCGGGTTAAAATCAACATGGAATTTAATCATATAGCGGAGGTTGTCTCAACCGGACCACACAAAAGAAAGTGACCCACAAATTCAAGCTTAAGGGGTGAGCTAGTCTTATCCTCTATCCATACATGTCAAATCGGATCTAGGTTCAAAAGTTGTGGAACAGGACGTTCAATCTAAGTTTAAAACATCACAGTGCATCAAAAGAAAGTTACCCGAGGGGACGACCCTAAATGTCATCCTTCAACTCTGGATATTACCATCTTTCACGAAGAAAACAAGTTGTCTACCATACTATATCGCAAACCGGCAGAACGTAACTCCCTATTACTATAAAACAGCCACCATCCAAGGGGCTTAAGAGACAATTTGCCAGTGGGACAATTCCTGCGGATTAGACGTAATTGTTCTAAGAAAGATGATTATTTTACAGAGTCCGAAGATCTCAGCTCCCGACTGCTGAAAAGAGGCTACCCACGAAGACTGGTGAAAAGAGCCCAGAAACGAGCATGGTACAGCCCACGTGAGGAACTCCTCACACCACAAGATAAAAAAGAGGTTGAGACACCCTCCGCTATATGATTAAATTCCATGTTGATTTTAACCCGGCTGGGTAATGTTTGGATGCTATCCCCATCGTTGGCACATAATACAATGTACTTCACATTTATGTGTGACTTGATTCGAATTCCTATTTACAATCAATTGACAATAACCTGACTTTTGTAGGTTGACGCTCTTCTTGTTTTCCGGAGCCTTCGGGCCCTCCACACGTTCTTAGACGGGGCCACACCAGTCCATGTGGCCTATAGGTAACTATTTCGGTGACTTAGGTAGCACTTTCATTAGCCTATAATGTCTTCCCTTGTCTAAAATATCACGTTTTTAATCACAGGTACCCACCCACACCCCCCACCACCCTGCCCCCACTGGTCCTGATGAAGACCCCGCAGTAGGGCAAGAATCAGCCTACAACTTTGGGGTCGAAACGTCGACATAACTCTACTGTTACCTAGCCAATAACAACAGCTCATTTTTGGTTGTGTTAATTTGTTGGTATAGGAATACGAATGCTGAGAGTAAATACTTGATTGGCAATATAAATATGCCTTTGTGGTATCATTTTCAAAATGTATGAATGACCACCCACGATTTCTTTTGCAACTGGTCTATACCCGCACTACCTGCACTACCTTCCCCCCTGTCCCTCTTTCACCTTGCCTCCCTTTGGGCAATAAGTACACCTGTACTGTTTTGAGAAATGTATATGTAACCTATCTACAACCGAGGATGTGAATTAAAAACATCTCTCTGCAAATACAATACTGTATTTTTTGATTTTTTCAAAAGTGTTTTCTTTTTGTATCAGACTTTGTTCCAACTGGATGCTCTTGCTATTACAGCGTCTCACCCACCATCCGGCTAAATTTCACCCACTCTTGCGATACAGCGACTCTTCCATTCTGGACCTTGTCCCACAATCCGTTTGACCTGAAGACACGTCCTGCGGTGCCCTCGCAATGCGGCCTGGTCACTGAATGTGTGCAGGGGGACGGTATTTCTCGCTCGGCCAGCAGAGTTGCGACCACTCTTGCGGCCTACAACATGGAGAGGCCGGGGCATTGACTAGGCAGGGCCTCCGGCCGCAACCACAGCGCCAACGATTGCTGCTGACGGAGGGGAGCCTTGCCGGTGAGAGCCACTGATCTGAAGAACGGCTGCCTGCGGTGCCTCCCTGAACCGCTTGACGGAGGCCCCCCAGGGGCGGTGTGGTGTCGCGGACTGGGAGGGGGCGCTTAGCTCCTGCCCCCTGCCCAAGTCTCTCTCGGCCAGCTGAGTTGCGCCTGCTCTTGCTATTACAGCGTCTCACCCGCCATCCGGCTAAATTCCACCCACTCTTGCGATACAGCGACTCTTCCATTCTGGACCTTGTCCCACAATCCGTTTGACCTGAAGACACGTCATGCGGTGCCCTTGCAATGCGGCCTGGCCCCTGAATGTGTGCAGGGGGACGGTATTTCTCGCTCGGCCAGCAGAGTTGCGACCACTCTTGCGGCCTACGACATGGAGAGGCCGGGGCGTTGACTAGGCGAGGCCTCCAGCCGCAACCACAGCGCCAACGATCGCTGCTAACGGAGGGGAGCCTTGCCGGTGAGAGCCACTGATCTGAAGAACAGCTGCCTGCGGTGCCTCCCTGAACCGCTTGACGGAGGCCCCCGAGGGGCGGTGTGGTAGCGTGGACTTGGAGGGGGCACTTGGTTCCTGTCCCCTCCCCAAGTCTTGTTGCCCTGGTGTGGCCAGAGATCGCTCCCGACATAGGCGGCCGGCTCCCGGGGTCCGGCGGAACTTTTTGCCTTTTGGTGACTCTTCCATTCTGGACCTTGTCCCCCAATCCGTTTGATCTGAAGACACGTCCTGCGGCCTGGTTCCTGAATGTGTGCAAGGGGACGGTATTGATTGGATCAAGATGGCGGCTTCACACAAAGCTGACTCAAGTGTTGCTGCTGATGCTATGCAGACAAAAACTGGTTTTCAGTTTGTACATTCTTCAGGATTTTTCCATCCAAGGCTGGTTGAGAGTTTGTAGAACGATGGCTTCAGATTTTCAACATACTACTCTTCAACATTCTTCATAAATGTAATTCTGGTCCTGCCGCTACTTATTGGAGACATTAAACTATACTCTGGACCTGCCTGGCCTCGACCAAAATGGCGCCAGTATGGGAGCGACTTGCAACTCCTTATGACGTTCTAGTTACTTAGCCTTGACGTTATAGGGGATGTATGCAGTCTTTGTGCACATGGCGGGCGGGGAAGGGTACTGACTGGGAATAGGGACAACCCTATTGATGTCGATTTTCATTATTGATTATTGTATTAATAAAGCTTCGAAGTAATGTAACCCATGATACTCGCCCATGGTGTGCATAGGCACAATTTTATTGTAACTGATCCTGTTATACTTTCAATTAAAAAATCAACCTTCACTGATCCTGCAACCGTTTGTCACGTTTAGTTTTTTCAATTAAATGACTCGCTTGTTACATACTCCTATACCCCTGGCTTTTGAAAGACACCATCTTGTAGAATAAAGGGCTGCGTCAAGGGTGGTATTGCCCAGAATGTCTTGTTTTCTAGTGCTCGTAATAACAAAGCCAGAACTGCCGAAAGGGATTCTGGTCCTGCCGCTACTTATTGGAGACATTAAACTATGCTCTGGACCTGCCTGGCCTCGACCAAAATGGCGCCAGTATGGGAGCGACTTGCATCTCCTTATGACGTTCTAGTTACTTAGCCTTGACGTTATGGGGGATGTATGCGGTCTTTATGCACATGGCGGGTGGGGAAGGGTACTGACTGGGAATACGGACAACCCTATTGATGTTGATTTTTCATTATTGATTATTGTATTAATAAAGCTTCGAAGTAATGTAACCCATGATACTCGCCCATGGTGTGCGTATGGACGATTTTATTGTAACTGATCCTGTTATACTTTCAATTAAAAATCAACCTTCACTGATCCTACAACCGTTTGTCACGTTTAGTTTTTTCAATTAAATGGCTCGCTTGTTACATACCCCTATACCCCTGGCTTTTGAAAGACACCATCTTGAGGAATAAAGGGCTGCGTAAAGAGTGGTATTGCCCATAATGTCTTGTTTTCTAGTGCTTGTAATGACGAAGCCAGAACTGCCGAAAGGGATTCTGGTCCTGCTGCTACTTATTGGAGACATTGAACTATACTCTGAACCTGCCTGGCCACGACCAAAATGGTGCCAGTATGGGAGCGACTTGCAACTCCTTATGACGTTCTAGTTACTTAGCCTTGACGTTATGGGGGATGTATGCGGTCTTTGTGCACATGGCGGGCGGGGAAGGGTACTGACTGGGAATACGGACAATCCTATTGATGTCGATTTTTCATTATTCATTATTGTATTAATAAAGCTTCGAAATAATGTTACCCAGGATACTCGCCCATGGTGTGCGTATGCACGATTTTATTGTAACTGATCCTGTTATACTTTCAATTATAAAATCAACCTTCACTGATCCTGCAACCGTTTGTCACGTTTAGTTTTTTCAATTAAATGGCTTGCTTGTTACATACTCCTATACCCCTGGCTTTTGACCCTTTCCTACGCGCGGTCTGTACTATCGCCCTCGGGCGATCTATGTAATGAACAGACTACCATTGCTGAAACACAAGGGAATGCATCTCAGAGAGATAAGTCAAGTACGTGGTAGATAAAAACATTTTCGTGTTTATGCACGCTGATGTGCTTTGAACGCTGCCCCTCCCCCGCTAACCCCCCCTCCTCATCATTTAGATTACCACCGCCCATTGCACAAAAGCATACCGGGCGCTCCCCACGCAAAAAAAAACGATTTCTTTTTTTTTTGCCCCGCGGGGCCCTTTTAAAGCCTCCACATCAAACCTAGGGGGTCAGGGAGGATCTACTACGCCCCCTTATGGTCATTTCCTCCTTCGTTTTGGCCTCCTCTTGTCTCTCGATCCTACCGAGAGACAAGATGGCGGCCGCTCCGGACTGTTTAGAATGTTGACAGACACCGGAAAGCCAATCAGCTTCGCTTCGCCAAGTTTCGTTTCGCGTCAAGTACGCGAACCGGAGCGCTACCCGGAGCGCTGTCACAGATATATATATTTTTTTGAACGTTAATTTATCAAAATCCACTGGAGCACATATATTGAGACCTAGCAAAGGCACATCGGGCTAACAGTCCCTACAATTTTGCCAAGTTTCATGCAAATCCATTCAGCCGTTCGAGCTAAAAGTGAGGCCAACCGCCCTATGGAAATTAACATGGGAAAAACGCGTTTTGGGACCCCCCTTTTTTCTCGGCCCCCCCTTGACGAACCCCCCCAAATTTTCAGGGGCTGCTCAGAAACAAAATGTGCAATTTTCCTGAAAATTTCAGCCTATTCCGTCCACAAACGCCAAAGGTATTAGACATAGAAGTTTTTTAAAAATCCCATAGAGAAAAAATCCTAACTATATATACCTACTGGCGACCGCCAGTAGGTAATGTATATATATATATATATTCACTGAAAAAACCATAGGTTTCAGGAGCGTTATAGTTAGCTGGAGATTTCACTCATACAAAACCCTAGAAATTCACCAGTTATAGTTAGTTCAGCTAACTATAACTCGCGCGCCCACAATGCACTGCTGATGACGTCACATATTACATTACTCATGACATGGTCAGTGACATCACTCATGATATCGCAAATGACATCACTGATGACATCATCCAGTGAATGTGGTTTGATTATATAGGTAAATATGAATTATATATATAGCAATCTGCATTGAAGAATGAGTGGATGTATAAGTGTCTGGATGGAGGATTTAGTAGCTGTGGGCTTTACTGTATAAGTTACTAATTTAAAGTGTCTCAGGTAATACATGGGTTAGTGACTAAACTGTGTGAATTTCTGTATCACTCTGTCTGTTGTTGTGTAAACTGCTGCATCAGTTGGTTACTAGCTACATGAAAGTCCATATTATTTATTGATTAGTTGGCGGAGTTTTGTATGGGAAAGTGAATGTGTGTGATTGGGTGTGTGACTGTGCAAAGATTTGAGAATAGTGGATTCACTAGGTATATGAGGTTAAGAGTACATGTGGAAACAGTTGTTTGGGTGAGTGAGTGTGTTTATGGGTGTGTTGATGATCAAATATATCTCTCAGTGGTACATGTCCAACGAAGTAGAAAAATAAAAGGCAGTGTATGTGACAGTTGTTGTATATAAAAAACTATACATAAGAGTCAGTGATTGTGTGAGTAATTGTATCGATTGTTTGCATAAGTGAGTAGGATGACTGCATAAGTGAGTAGAATGTGTGCTGGTGTGTCAATGTCGATATAGGTGTATAAGTGAATTTGATAGTGTTCTATTGATCAGTGACAGCGTGTATGAGTGAATCTATAAGTGAGTGATTAGATATGTGTGTAGACCTAGGAATCAGTGAGTGGGTTTTTAGAAACTTGTGTTGGTGTGTCAATGGTTTCAAAAATGGTACTTTGTATTTTTCAGTGAGTAATCAAAGGTTATACTACTGTGTGATAAGGTGTATCAGATTGTCACATGGATGATGTCATCAGTGATGTCATCAGTGATGCCATTTAAGATATCATGAGTGATGTCACTGACCATGTCATGAGTGATGTAATATGTGATGTCATCAGCAGTGCATTGCGGGCTCGAAAGTTAGCTGAACTAACTATAACGGGGGAATTTCTAGGGTTTTGGACGAGTGAAATCTCCAGCTAACTATAACGCCCCTGAAACCTATGGTGAATTTCTAAGGTTTTTTAAAAGCTAATTCCCAACTATAAAGTGCCTGAAACCTATGTTTTTTTCAGTGAATTTCAAAGGTTTTTTAAATGCTAATTTTTAACTTTAACGTGACTGAAACCTATGGTTATTTAAGTGAATTTCAAAGGTTTTTTAAATGTTAGTTTCTAACTATGCCTACAGAGGAAGGACATGTGAAGAAAGAAGAAAAAACGCACAGAAAGAAAAAAAGAAATGCAGAAAGAAGCAACAAAAGTCCTCAAAGATGAAGAAAAGTGCTGGAAGAAGGAAGTCGTGCAGAAAGAACAAACAGAGGAGCAGAAAGAAGCCTTTTTGCAAAATCATCCTGTACCCTAAACTTTTTCAGACGGTACTGGTGGTAACTGAGTCTGACTAACCAGTCCTAGAGCCAGTGCTACGTTAAAAGACACTTTGAATACACTGAAAACATCTACATACACTAGGGAACACTATGCGTTGCGGTACCCCTGGGATTACCATGACCTCCTCTGTAAGACCCTAGTACGTAATAGGGCAGGGGGATTAAAACTACCTCTTAAAATGCACCACAGGGAGCGTTTGCACACTGGTGAAGGGAGGGGGGACCTTAGGTGACATGTGTGCAAACACGCGTTGTGGCCGTTTTAATTTGGGGGATAAAGGCCCCTTGAATCCTGAGTGTCCCTAGGGCCAAGCTAGCCCACTAGGTACCTCCAGTAAGCGCTATTGCAGAGAGGTGTAAAAAGGGGCACAGCCTGGACTACCTCTCTGCAATGTAGCTCAATGGGGCTCACTGGAAGCACCTGGTGGGCTAGTTGGCCCCTGAAGGTGGCGGTCCCCGGAGCTGCTGGAGGGCTAAGTGCTCTCCCGCACATTAATAATTGAAAGCCCTGGGGGTGGCGGTCCCCGGCGTTGTGGGGGTCCCCCCGGGCCCCGCACATATTTTTCTCAATGCCCCTGGGACTTGGCCCACCCAGGGGTAAATCTTAATGAAGTGTGGTAGCCCTTTTTGGGGGGGGCGGCCGGATCCGTGGATCCGTTGTGCATTTTACCAATTTGTTTCAAATAAATTATAATTTGGGCCCTGGGAGTCCTTGTGGGACCCCTAAGCTGGCCTGGGGGGTCAGTGTGTTTCTACCCTGCCCCCTTTTCGTGTTTTTGCGCATTTGTTTAACTATTTTCTTGTGCCTCTGTTCTACAGAGGCACAGGATGGCTGCCAAAACTTCCTGGTTTGAAGTGTTGACAGCCAATTAGCATAAAGCTCATGCTCAGGAGGATCCACGGCCTTAGATATATATAATATTTCACTTTTGATTTTCTCAGCAACTACTGAACGGATTTACACCATTTAACAAAAAGGCATGCCTCTGAACCAAGGGCTACCTTTTTGCAAAATATGGTGTCATTCCGTTCAGCAGTTCGGGTTGTAGCTGCGACTAAAGGTTCCTATGGGAAATTGCATGGGGAAAACACGTTTTGGGACCCCCCCTTTTTTCTCTGCCCCCGCTTGACGAATCAGTGTGAAACTTTCAGGAGTGGACCGGAGCGCCCCACGAGTTTTGAAAATTTCGTGAAGATTCGTCAACCGAATAGAATGTTGCGTATTTCCGATGAAAAATAGGTCTGAAGGTCTGAACTATAACTACCTACCGGCAACCGCAGGGTCAGCATGACTCTTTCCCCTATACCATGGCGTTTATTTACATAGGGCACTAATTCTGTTCTTGCCGTATTTTATTTCAGGCTTGTGATTGAGTTATGATTTCTTCTCTCGATTACATGGCAGAGAGTATGGGTCTCTCAGCACCAGACCTAGAGTTACCAACAATGGGGTTTTGTGTTAAACATTGGAGTGAATAGGATCTGAATTACTTGGTATACCAGGGAGCACCACCTTCAGATTATTAGTTATTTTTCAATTTTAATTTTCTGATACACTTAATTGGATTGACAACTTTCTTTAACTCCATTTATAGAGATGTTTATAACTTACAAATGTATTTACGTTTTGTTCTTTTGACTATTTGTAAAAATAACTGAATTGTCATTAAGTACAGCCATAAATTACTCTTTTATGTCTATGGCTGACGTTTTGGTTGCCATGGCAACCAAGGGAGAAACCAATTATACATATACTTGTTAACTTCACAGCAAAGTGTAGAATGCAGTGACCAAGGCGGTTGTACCGCCGAAACGCGTCTGATCTTGCATATGGAAATTAAAGCCATCTGTGCCACAAAGTATCACGGTGTCGGTGCCTGTTTTCAAGACGATGTCAGGATGGTGAAACATATACATATATATATTCTCCCACAATTGAAGAATGATACCATCGATGTATTTGAGAGGGGGATGAGTAAGGAGTTGCGACAAATTTCGAACAGTAAAAAACTGAAATGCTGGAATAATACAAATATCCAACAGCGTAAGGCACTATTGAATCTAAAGAATGATTTCTCCATTGTGATAAAAAAATCGGATAAGGGAGGAAATGTTGTTGTACAGTCTAGAACCAACTACGTGCAAGAAGGCTTAAGGCAATTGTCAGACCAGACTAAATATTGTAGAAGCAATCGCATGGAGTATGAGGCTTCAGTAAAGATGTTCCAGGCGTTGCTTCAGGAATGGAGAGGGAAGGGGCTCATAGAAACCGAAGAGTTTAGATTTCTAGAGTGTAAGTCCCCAAGAATTCCGGCATTATATCTTCTACCGAAGATCCATAAAGACCGGAACCATCTCCCTGGGAGACTAATAGTCTCGTCAATAGGGAGTTGCCTTGAAAATGCCTCACGGTACGTCGATTTTTTCCTACAGAGTTGGGTGCAAAACCTGCCGTCCTATGTCAAGGACTCAGGAGCCTTTTTGAGGTTCATAAAGACACTGAAATGGGAAAAGAATTACACCTTACTATCACTAGATGTTATTGGACTTTACACTTGTATCCCTCACACGTTAGGACTAACAGCCTGCAAGCATTTCTTATCTAAAAGGTCAATATCTTACCTCTATCACACACAAATGTTGTTGAAAATAATGGAACTGTGTCTGACCCAAAACTACTTCCTCTTTGATTGTAAAATCTACAGGCAAGTCCTCGGTACTTCCATGGGGACTTGTTTTGCGCCGAGCTTTGCCGGTCTCTTCATGGGGTACTGGGAAGAAGAGGTAGTATATAGATCATCAATGTACAAGGAGAAAGTCATTAAATGGGTAAGATACATTGATGATATCTTTGTGGTCTGGTCAGGCACAGAAACAGAGGCAAAGAGCTTTGTTGATGAACTGAACTCAAATTAGTTTAACCTGAAGTTCACCAGTCAATGGGCAGAGAACAGTCTTGACTTCCTTGATCTAAGGTTAAAGGTGGAAAATAACCAACTGGAGAGTGTTCTCTACAGGAAAACGACAGCAGGCAATAGTCTGCTGCATGCACGCAGCTGCCACCAGAGTTCACTCATTCAGAGTATTCCAGTAGGTGAACTCTTGAGGGCAAAAAGAAACTGCAGCACAGCTGTAAGCTTCCATGAAGAAGAAAAGAACATGACTGAAAGATTTAGAGCTAGAGGGTATGCGGAAAAGACTATTAAAAGGGCAAAAAAGATAGTGGCAGAAAGAAGCAGAGACTCACTTTTGGAAGAAAAGAGGAAAAGTGAAGAAAGCAGCGTGAGCATGAAAACGCGCTTCATCACCACTTACAGCAGTCAGGCATTCTTGATAAAACGGAGCTTGACTAAATTCTGGACGGTTTTACAGACAGACCCTGAAATTTCTGAATATGTTGAATCATATCCCCAAATAACTTTTAAATTTCTAAATCACTGAAAGATGAACTGTGCAGTGCATTAGTACAAGGGAAAGAAAAACCAAGGGGGATACAAGGATTCTTTCCATGTAGAAATTGTAAAGCGTGCAAGCACAGTTAGAACTGCAAAGAAGTAAAACTCTCACCAATGACTGAACCCTTCAGAATACAGGAACATACATCATGTAATACGGAGTTCGCTGTGTATGCTTTGTTCTGTCCTTGTGAAAAGGCCTACATAGGCAGTACTATACATAAAGCCAAAATGAGGATTTTGGAACACTTAAGGGCTATAAAAAACTGCAATAAAGCATACCCCATGGCAAGACATTTCCAGGCCGAACACAATCAGAACACCAACTTGTTGAGGTTCTGTGTTTTGGACATGGTGAAACATGATGAAAGAGGGGGGAACAAAATACAAAAACTTCGGAGGTTGGAATCCAGATTCATTATTAAATATCAAACAACAGCCCCGATAGGACATAACTGTGACGAGGAATTGGAAACACATCTAGGTTAAAAGATCGAACAAATCATGCCTTGTTAGGAAGAGTTAAGAATAATCAGGGGTTAAAGGTTTTTTCAAATACTTTTAATATGTGTTAGAGAAAATGAGAGTGGAAATATTTTGTAAGAAGTTAATGGCGGACCTAAATGTGAATTTCATGTTAAATCTCCGAGGGGTTACCACAGTTTTAGAACCATGTTAGTCTTTAGGACTGAAAAGATGAAGTATAGTTGTCTCACAATATAAGAAAAATGATTTTAATCACGAAGGGGAATGGGATAATATATGTGGTAAATTGTTTTCTTTGTTTATATATTTCCATAGATGCTAACGAAGACAGAAAGAGGAAGAACATATGAATTAGTGGCAGCAACCAAGTGAGATGATATATGAAGAGAATGATTGTTTCGGAGCTTATGAGTATTTAAGGGGGTTATAAGGTTATGCCCATTTGGGCGGAATAACTAACTGGACAACCAAAAAGAACTGAATTGAATTAGCCCACTGAGGCAAGATAGCTGTGGATGCTCTATGAAACGATAGAGGAATTAACTGGCCAATAGCTAGTGAAAAGTTCTATGGTAATCCGAGGGAAAGTAACCTGAATTGGAACTCCCATGAATCTAACAACTTTCTGTAGCAAGTGTGCTTATGAAAAGCCAAAAAACATTTCTCATCAGAATATATATTATACGGCTGCTGAACATATGAATTGAGAATATGTGTTAATGTTTTCGTTAGTTACTATTCACAATTATTTTTGCAGCACTAGTCTGATTTCTATGATTGTTTACAAGAAATGTCACATGTTGATTTAAAACCTATTGGAATCTAAACACTTTTACTCATGAGCAAGGGAGGTGAGCTCCCGAAACGTGTAGAGTATTTTGGTTGCCTTTAAACTGCATTAAAGGCTAATTCTTCAGCAATCCGAGTTCGTGTGTTATTTGACTAGAAAACGGAAAGTCAAGTTTTTGAATTGATTTGTAGGCTCGCTACCTACACACGAACCGCCTTCGTTGAGAGGCTTGAGGAGAGCGGAGCTTGGCGGCTGCCGGGCTAATTGAATTTATATATATATATATATATATATATACATATATATATATATATATATATATATATATATATACATATTTTTTTTTTTTAACAGAATAATCGATATATACTTCAAAGTACGGCAGTTACCTATCGATAGGTACAAATAATTATTTCCATAACATCTGACATGTGGAATATGATTTAAATTAATTGAACAGCGTAAATAAGAAAATATGTGTAAAAAAAAATAATATGCACTACTGCTGGAAAAGAATGAAATACTATTTATTTTTTGTATATTTTCCCCATATCATGAATTGTATTAAGAATCTGTTTTTAAACATAGCACTTGCACTTTTGAAACCATTGTTTTTAAGACAAAAAAGGTACTATGTCCCATTTTTCAACATACTAAAAGATGGCCACCGCTTTGGGACATATAGGTGTAGTCCGCTCTCACTGTCCATTTAGAAAGATGTGGGAATGGTGGACAATATAATGGTTTCCTTCAGTCACACTCACCGACACTGACAAAGCCATGAGGCGAAATGCGTCTGTTGGAGGGGCAGGGGGTCTGCCAATAAATCACTTTTAAAACGGATGACTTGAGTGCTTTCTATTTTCGGCTTGCGGAGATAAAGCGGAATTGCTGTTGTAATATATATATATATATATATATATATATATATATATATATATATATATATATATATATATATATAAATATATATATATATATATATATAAATGACCATGTTCTAAAAACAATAGGAACAGAATTAATGAATGAGCAATGAGCTAATAGTAATTTTAAGTCTTTGTACCGCAATTTACAAACAAAAGTTTTTTCTTTCCTTCTTTGTAGTCTTTTTTGACATGCAGTATGTTTTCACTTTCAATGGTATGTGTAGTTTTCAAGTCACGTGGTTAATTTGCACTTGTGCATTTAAATGCATTTGGTTGAGCAGTGCAGGTACGTGAACAAGGCTACTGCGTTAGCCGAAACGCGTCATCCTGCCTGACTTTTGCGCACCTGGTTAAAATAAAAGTCACTGTGGCCAGCAGTGAGAACAGTAATTTGGGCGTTCGTGTTTCTCCTTTGGTGGGCTTAACACCGGAGCGGTAATTGGAGATTACCTTAGGAGGCTGGCTTGTTTCTCCTTCCACGGACCCCTCTCTGTGATGTCGGCTATCCGGTTTACAAGCCGTTGGTGAGCGCAGCTGTGTTGAGATTCATTCGGATAAGCCCCCTGCTAGACTTCAAAGAAAAGCTGAGTCGTCGACTGGGAGAGACCGCAGGTGTGTTTTCTCGAGGTGGAAACCACGAGGGAAAGACGCCGAGGATCGACCACTGGACGACAGCATACAAGTCAAGCGACGCAGGAGGAGAGGTACTGAACATTGCTGGCTTAAGGGAGTGTTAAAGGATTTAACCCCGAGGACGTTTTAATAGTACCCGTTCTTATAGTGTGTAATTATGTCAGACGAGGCGCTGCTCGAGAGAGAGAGAAGGCAGCAGTTGAACTTTTTGATAATCTGCCAGCGATAGAGGAACCTGCCAATAAACACACTCAGGAGACCGAACAATGTTCAGATGTTAAGTCCTTGTTAAAATCCCTCGAAAAGAATACCCATAGTGAACTCACAAAGTGGTGGGAAATAAAATCTTTACAAAAATATCACGAAGTCAATAGAATACCTCAAGGCTTAAGAATAATATTAGCCCCGAGTTTCGAAAATCCCAATCCACTTCTACTAAAAGACTGGGCTGACAGTAATTTGGAGGCGTCTATGCGGCTGGTTTGCCTCTTGATTAAATATGCAACGATAGACCGCGAGGTGAACATGACAGAAATAGCACGCATTAAACAAGAACTGCTTTCATTAACTACTGCAGCTAACAAGGATTACATTGACAAAAGTCTCCAGGAGTTGGCAGGACGCATCAAAAAACAAGAAGACACCATCAAAGCTAGGAAGGCGTTCAAGTTTGCACGCGACAAAAATGATTACGAGCGGGGCCAAGTTTTCACGTTTGCCCCAAAGTATGATTCCATAAAAAAGACAAGGAGGCGCAGGGGCACAACAAAACAAGGGCAAAAGCAAACAGTTAGCACTAATAATCAGGTTGCCTCATCATCAGACACCAGTATGATTGTCACTGATACAGACACAGAAGGCAGTGGCTCAGAAACAGGCAGCAACTCTACATTGGGGCCCCTCACATATGCAGAAGAAATGGACTTTATCAGGCAACAGAGAAAATCAACCCTACGATCACAGAATGCCAATCCGCAGGCCGCAAGTACAGGAATCACAAAAGGCGCCAATGACGCAAACGGGCAAAGCAACAGAGGGCGAGGGCAATTCCGCAGGAAGAAAAATTGGAAAAACTAGATGAAAATGCGAAAAACACAATCATTAACCTTACCAAAGTGGAAGTCAATGCGGCTGAACTGCAATTGTTAAGCTTAGGGCTCAGTTATTGTCCAGAGAGTAATTTTAATTTTGCGGAGACAAGGGTCGACGTATATAAATTTATACAAAAACTCAAACTAGCTAAATTTTTCAAAATAAAAAATTCGAACAAACCAACGCCCAATCCACGAATTACTCTAGCTCCAACTGGACTTAAAGTAAAGCAAATTCCTTTGTTAAAAACTCTGTTCACCTTGGGCCGGGATATGTTGGATAGTCAACAACAATTGGCGAGTACACAACAAATAGGGGATACAGAGGGAATTGGAGTTTCCACGGCGGGAGGCAGTCCGTTTAAGGCACCCTCTACTTTTTTCCCGATAATGCTGCGTGACGCCCTTGATATTTTTCATGATCGAGTCATGGAGGAATTAAAAAAACTACACAGGAAAACAATTAGAACTGAACAGAGAAACAACAAAAATACCTCCAAACAATACTTTCAACTAATGGAAAAACTGAAGAACAATAACTCTGTTGTAGTGAAGAACTCTGACAAGGGAGGAAACCTGGTGCTCTGGGATAAAGTGGAATACAAGGCAGAGGCATATCAGCACTTAGATGATCTTTAGTGCTATGAACAATCTAATGGGGCAGCAGTCACTAAGGTACATCTTTTTTCCCGATAATGCTGCGTGACGCCCTTGATATTTTTCATGATCGAGTCATGGAGGAATTAAAAAAACTACACAGGAAAACAATTAGAACTGAACAGAGAAACAACAAAAATACCTCCAAACAATACTTTCAACTAATGGAAAAACTGAAGAACAATAACTCTGTTGTAGTGAAGAACTCTGACAAGGGAGGAAACCTGGTGCTCTGGGATAAAGTGGAATACAAGGCAGAGGCATATCAGCACTTAGATGATCTTTAGTGCTATGAACAATCTAATGGGGCAGCAGTCACTAAGGTACATAGGGATTACAAAGTAGAACTCATGGAATGGAAAAGGGAAGGGCTAATTACAAAAGACGAATTCTCTTTTTTACATAAGGAACATCCTACCCTGCCCACCTTTTATCTAATCCCAAAAGTTCACAAACAAACCATTCCGGTCCTAGGACGCCCTATTGTTTCTGCTAGGGACAGCGTTTTTGAGAACGCATCAAAGTATGTGGATCATTACCTGCAAGAACATGTGACTGCATTACCGACTTACCTAAAAGGCACCAAAGACTTCCTTTGTAAATTAGACTCCATTGTTTGGTCAAAAAATTACCTCCTCGTGACCCTTGATATTTGTTTCCTCTACACCAGCATCAGACATGAAGACGGATTAGCTGCCACTGAATATTTTTTGCAGAACAGATGTATTTCCCTATATAATCATAACAAGATGTTATTGAGTATTATAAGATGGTGCCTGTTCAATAATCTGTTTCTGTTTGATGGGAAGTTGTTTAAACAATGGCAGGGTGTTGCCATGGGTGCATGCTTCTCCCCCAGCTACGCGTGTTTACACGTTGGCTGGTGGGAGGAGCATGTACTGATGGGGCAACTCAGGACCATAGCTGACAGACGTCTGGTCCACATATGGAGGTATATAGATGACATTTTTATTGTTTGGAACGGTACACAAGCAGAAGCCCACACATTTGTTAACACCATTAATGACAACCATTATAATTTGCAGTTCACAGCCCATATAGATCAATATAAAGTCAACTTTTTGGACATTACTGTTAGTATTGAGGACAACAGGATTACAACATCTTTGTTCCGCAAACCAACCGCGGGGAACTCCTTGCTACATGCTTTGAGTTTCCACCCACAGCACACCATCACTAGCTTACCATATGGGGAGTTTTTAAGAATACGTAGAGCCTGCAGTACACCTACAGCCACAGCAGTAGCACAACAAGCGGCTAGAAGCAGATTGTTACAACGGGGCTATAAGGCCAAGTTACTAGATTCTGCATTAGCCAAAGCCAACTCCAGGGAAAGGCGTGAACTGTTAGCAACGTCTTCTGATAAAGAGGCAGCGGAGGTAGAGGCACAAGATGATGACAGGCAGAACCAATCAAATAATGCTAGTACAACAGTGGCATGCAGGTTCATATCTGCATTTAACAGGCAGGCAGGTGCTATTAAAAAGATCATCAATGCCCAATGGCCAATTGTATTAACTGACACTACATTGGCCCAGGTACTTCCTACCAGAAAAAACTACACTTACAGAAAAGCACATTCCATGCGTAACGATTTAGTGAGAACTAGTGCTGAACTTGATGTGAACAAAGGATGGTTAACAGCGAGTTTGGGCTTTTATAAATGTAGCACTTGCCGTGCCTGTAAGTTCAGTATAAACACCAAGACGTATACTACGGGCTTCTCAGAGGTTCCATGTAAACTGAAGGGACACTACACATGCCGCACTGACCATGCGGTATATGTGTTACAATGTGGTTGTGGATTGCGCTACGTAGGTAGCACTACGCTGCCAGTCCACCAAAGAATTTTACAGCACCTACGGGCAACTGTAAATTCTGATAGTACATACCCTGTAGCCCGCCACATTAATGAAGAGCATGCAAGTAAGCTCAACATGCTTAAATACTTTGTCATTGACAGCGTTTCTATCAGCAAATTAGGTGGTGACCGCGAAAAGAAATTGCTGCACTGGAAACTAACTATATTCTCAAGCTTGATACCAAGACCCCTAAGGAATTAAATTTGTGTGAAGACATACACCATTACCTTTAGAGTGGTCCGGTAGCCCAAAGTTAGTTTCCTATTGACAGTATCATAGGGGAGCAAGTCCTGTTTTGTTTTCTTTCTCAGTCAGTTCCATCTTGTCAGTCATGGAAAAAAGGGTGTATAGGCATTATAAGAGCTATGTTTGTCTCGAGAGAACTTTATTTGCCTTCCTGTTATATTTATATTTTCACTTTTTCTTGGTTTGTTCTGGTCTGGTTAAGTTGTATCCAAATATATTCATTCTATGACATTAGTACCTAGATAAAAAGAGGAATTAAAATGTTCCATGGTAACAAGAGTCTAGGGGTGAATTAGACACAACATTTATCAGAACTACAGATTTTATCTGTTCCTTCTATCTATGCATATTCCATCTTGCAACACACACAAGTCCAGTAATACATGAATTGTATTAAAAGAGTAAAGTAATTTGTTTTTAACTACCACATACCCTTTACTATATCTTCACATTTTCACTCCTATATTGTATCATACTGCAGTTTTCTTAGATGGCTTTAGACTACAAGCATAGTAACGGTTATACTACCACTATTGAGCTGGAGGCAGAAAGGGGTTTGTAACTCCAGGAGTAGGAAACTAAACTAACTTGGCATTTTGTTGCATATATGGATGATGGTTTTTAAAAAAAAATGAATTCAATCATTACCATTAGTTTACCTATATGTGGCACTGTTAATTACTCTGACAGCTCAAATGTGTATTTGTTACACTGTATTAATTATGACCATGCTCTAAAAACAATAGGAACAAAATTAATGAATGAGCAATGAGCTAATAGTAATTTTAAGTATTTGTACCGCAATTTACAAACAAAAGTTTTTTCTTTCCTTCTTTGTAGTCTTTTTTGACATGCAGTATGTCTTCACGTTCAAAGGTATGTGTGTTTCAAGTCACCTGGTTAATTTGCATTTGTGTATTTAAATGCATTGGGTTGAGCAGTGCAGGTATGTGAACAAGGCTACTGCGTTAGCCGAAATGCGTTATCCTGCCTGGCTTTTGCGCACCTGGTTTAAATAAAAGTCACTGTGGCCAGCAGTGAGAACAGCAATTTCGGCGTTCGTGTTTCTCCTTTGGTGGGCTAAACACCGGAGCGGTAATTGGATATATATATATATATATATATATATATATATATATATATATATATATATATATATATATATATATATATATATATATATATATATATATATATATATATATATATATATATATATATATATATATATATATATATATATATATATATATATATATATATATATATATATATATATATAACGAAAAATCAACAAGGAGTTGGAAGCCCTAAGGGACCTGCAAAATGAAGTAAGCATTTTCATTAAACCCAGTGAAAATGGAGGGAATATTGTGATCCTGAGTGTACAAAAATATCTAGCAGAAGCTAACAGGCAGTTAAGCTACAAAAAACACTATATAAAACTCTCTGAAAACCCGATCAAAGAACACATGGTCCTGTTCCCTCAAAAGCTCACGGACTGGCATAAGAAGGGGCTCCTGGACCGGGAAGAATACAATTATCTGAAAACCACATTTTCAATAATACCTACAATCCACTCTTTGCCTAAAGTACATAAAGATCATATTAACCCAACAGGCAGACCAATAGTAAGCTTAATAGGTGCATTGCAGGAAAAACTTCAAGGTTTATCAACTTATTTGTCTTTCCTTATGTCAAGAATCTTCCATTTTATTAACGAAACTCACAGGACTTCCTCAATAGAATTAATGATCTTCCATGGAAATCCAATTATCATATGGCGACCTTAGACGTAGTCTCATAGTATACCTCAATATAACATCATGATGGAATTGAAGCATGTAAATACTTCTTGCAAACCCGTTCAATCTCCCTACTAGAACAATCAGATATGTGTATTGACATGAAATGAAATGAAATGAAATGAAAATTGCACTTGTATAGCGCATAGCTACCCGGAGGCCTCGCAGCGCTTGTGAATGATTACTTAGTGCGGGCTTGGGGTAGATTAGCAGGTGTTAGCAAACAGGTGCGTTTTCAGGGCCTTCCTGAAGGACATGTGATTGTTGTGTTCCCGAAGAGAGAGCGGGAGAGAGTTCCAAAGTCTCGCCGCCGTATGAGAGAAAGAGCGGCCTCCCCAGCGAGCTTTCTTGATTTTGACGGACGTTGCCAGCTGGAGGGTGCAGGAGCGAAGGGAACGGGACGGAACATATGGCGTGACCATAGGGTGTAGAATTACAGGGCCCGTTGGATGGAACGATTTGTGTAAAATACTCATGGCTTTAAATTGCACTCTTGCCGCCACAGGGAGCCAATGGAGCTCCCTCAGGGCGTTCTTAGCTGACTGCCAGCGGGGGATGTTGTAGAGTAGGCGCGCCGCACTGTTTTGTGTGATTTGGAGCTTCTGAGTAACGGAGATGGGGGCTCCCATATAAAGAGCATTCCCATAATCCAGGCGGGAGAGTATCAGGGCCTGGACCATAACCCTCCTCGCCTGGAATGGGAGCAAAGGGAGCACCTTCCGCAACATCCTCATTAGCCCAAAACAGGTGGCGGCCGTCTTGGTAGCCTGGACCGAAAAATCAAGTGCTCTATCGAGCCAGATCCCAAGGCTCTTTATCTGGGACTTGGGGACGGGGAAGGAGCCTAAACATGGAGACCAGATGGATGCAAGGGCAGAGGGAGAAGGGTTGCCCAGTAAGATGATGTCTGTCTTCTCCCCATTAAGCTTTAAGCAGGAAGATTGCATCCATCTGGCGACAGCCTCTAGACAGGGGCCTAAGGTGGGGGACGATCCCTCAGAGTGGTCTAGAGAGACCACCAATTGGGTATCGTCTGCGTAGGTGACGATACGCACACCAAAGGGATGGACTATCCTGTCTAGAGGTTCCATGTAGGCATTAAAAAGGGTAGGACTTAGGGAAGAGCCCTGGGGAACCCCGCACCTAAGTGGGTGTTTGGGAGACACCACTTCACCCTCAAAGACTTGAAAAAAACATGATAGACTTCTGTCTCACTTGATATAGTTAATCAAGTTATTTTAAGACAAGGGAAGGACGCCTTGTGACAAGAGTCGCGCTAACCGAGAATCCTTAACACAACTTGTTCAAAAACACCCCATTTAACGTTGAGTGCACCAGGATAACAACTGCTCAGACTTCTGTCTCAACCATAATGTTTTTCTGTTCAACAATAAATATTAACTGTCAGTACAGGAAACAGCCATGGGAACAACACTCCCCCCTATGTATGCAAATCTATTTATGGAGCATTGGGAAGCAGAAGTGGCTTGGCGTGAACACAATAAAGTTAAGTTGGAACAAATGATCCCATGGGTATGTTTAATTGACGACCTCTTTTTAATATGGGAAGGTGAAAAATCGGACCTAGAATGCTTTTTGAGGTCTTTAAATCAGAATCACCTAAATCTACAGTTAACATTTGACATCCAGAATGAAGAAATTAATTTCTTGGACATCACGAGTTACATTGAAGAACAGAGATCTGCACTAAAATGTACAGGAAACCAACAAGTACAAATAGCATACTCCATACCAACAGTGGACATCCTCTACCACTGCAATGGAGTGCCCCTTACAGGGATGCTGCTCAGAAGAATCTGATTTCAAACATCAAGTGACGGAGATATTTGAAAGATTCCAAATAAGAGGATATCCAGAAACAGTCTTATAAAATGCCTTAAAATGAGCTGGCTCAAAAAACGAGAAACATTGTTTAGGCCTAAAGAAATTCTGGGCATGGACGATATGAACAATAAAAATCAGGCTGTCAGATACATTACTGAATACAACACGTCTAGCAATAAGGTGAAAGATTTATTAAAGGACAATTGGAAAATTTCACTCATGGATAAAGACCTGAAAAGATACTTCCTAAAGTGCTGAACATCACTTATAGCAAAGCGCCATCACTAGGGGATCTACTGACTAGTACATATATGAAACCAACTAAGACACAAACGGAGATAACCACATGGCTTCCAGCTCCAATTAGAGTTTTTTTCAAGTGTGTAAAGTGCAAAGCCTGCAGGCATGGCATAAACAAAACAAAATATAAGACCATCTGTGGGAGAATGAATAAGATATAAGAAAAAATCACCTGTGAAACAGAATCAATAGCATACGTCCTAGAGTGCCTCTGCGGCTTAAAGTATGTGGGCAGTACAATCAATAAGCTCAAGCTCCGTATAATACAACACCTGAAATCCATCACACATAAAGACTATTAGTATGCCATGGCTAAACACATCTGGGAAACACATGATGGAAACATAGAAAATATGAAATACTATGGCATCAAACATTTTCAGGAAAAACCACGAGGGGGTAACCAAGAATTGAAGCTACGTCGTGAAGAATCTAACAAAATCTTATTAATTGGGGACAGAGATCCTCATGGACTGAATATGGAGGTTGAACTATACATTAATATTTAACATATTTTAATAGTTCATGTATATGACTTTTGCACTTTTTGACAGCCTTTCAGAAACATCCTTTATATAGACCAGTCCCTATTTTTGGGCTTAGGAACCTTCTTACTGTGATGACAGGTATGGACTGCATATAATTCGGCATTTCAATTAACATACAGCATACACCTTAGGCAATCTCGTGCAACATTTTGTTAAATAATAATAATAATAATAATAATAAAAATACGGCTATTTATGAAGCGCAAAACAGCTACCGCCCGAAGGAGATGTCCCGGGACTAAAACAACAAAGCAACAGCAAAATAAAAGGACAAGGATAGAATCAAGAATAAAATCCCCTTACAGAATCAATCTTGGTTAAAAAGCCAAGTCCTGACTGCCTTCCTAAATAAACATTCTGAGTCCAATTGCCTTAAAATGGACGGCAAGGAATTCCAGAGTCTAGCTACTCTCACCACAAAGGATCTACCCCCCCAGCGCTCCTTCCTAATTTGTAGGGTGGCCAATAGTTTCTGATTGCTGAACCGCAATAGGCGAGATTGTTTGTAAACAGATAATCGTTGTTTCAAATAATTGGGGCAAGGCCCACGGAACAAACAAAAGGCTAAGGTCAGGGCCTTAAATTTAATTCTATTGGCCACTCGAAGCCAATGCAGTTCTTTAATGTAAGGGGAAATGTGTTTTCGCATGGGCAAGCATCTAAACAGACGCACTACCACGTTTTAAACCAGTTGCAGTCGCTTAAGCAAATAGTCCCGTAGACCCAGGTAGAGGCCATTGGCATAATCCAACCTAGACGTCACAGTTGCATGAACAATGGTGCGCCTGCAGCTTTCTGGTAGCAGATGTAGATATTTTCTCAAATACCTCAATTCCAAAACAGGTAGATGTTACTTTCTGAATTTCAGTGGAAAATGACAGGTCAACCTCCCATTGGACTCCCACATTTTTTACCATACCAGTGGGGGTGGGTGGTGTCTCCATTTCCTGAGGCTACCATAGGTCCGAGTCAGGCGGGTTGATTGTTCAAAAGAACATCACCTCCATTTTTTCAGCATTCAACTTTAATTTGTTGTTGTTCAACCAAACTACAATGTCTGAAAGACAGTTCCTAAAGCTTTCAAAGGTCTCGGCTGACTGATCCTAGAAAGGGAACACCAACTGGGTGTCATTGGCATAAGATATAGCCTTAACACCCCAGTTGGCAATAAGTGAAAACAGGGGGGGCAAGTAGATGTTAAACAGCAGTGGGCTTAATGCTGATCCTTGAGGCACCCCACACCACAAGTGTTTCTGCTCCGACTGATAATATTGATCAGCCACCCTCTGAGTCCGCTTGTGGAGAAATTACCTCACCCACTCCGGGCGGTTACCCCAATGCCGAAATGCGTTGCCCCTAAATCGCATGATCAACCGTATCGAATGCGGCAGATAGATCAAGGAGCACCAGCATAGCTGAGGACCCCGAATCCACTGCACCCTCACCAACTCGGCTATGTCCACAAGGGCTGTCTCTGTGCTGAAGCCTGCTCGAAAACCGGATTGCGTGTCATGTAAAATGTTATTAATTTCCATATATTTAGCTAATTGTCTCTGGACAGCCTTTTCCAGCATCTTGGCTGGAGCAGACAGAAGGGAAATAGGTCTATAGTTAGACAGGACCCCAGCATCGATACTTGCTTTTTTCTTCAAAGGCAGGAGTGTTAGATGCTTCCATAAGTCGGGAAAGGTGCCGAAACCAAGAGAGGTATTCCATATGTTCAGTAGCACCTGGGAGGCAGAATGGGCTACTTCCTTCCATACTTTGGAGGGACAAGGATCCCCTGGGGCACCTGACCTGCGCTTCAGCATCTCAGCCAGTGCCTCCCGCTGAGAAATAGGGGAAAAACTGAATAAAAGAGGTTTCCTGGCATTGCTCTCCCTAGCATCAGATTTGACTGTTTTTGACTGTCTATAAAAGAGCAGTAGACCGTACGCAGTTTTTTGTCAAAACAGTCAGAAAGCTCATCACAAAGAAGTTGCAACGGCTGAAAATTAGTAGTGAGTTTGCGAGGATTAAGAAAGGAGTTAACCCACCTAAACAAATCTTTGCCAGGTTTATCCGAGTTGTTAATCCTTGTAACTATATACTCCTTTCTGGCCACCTTAATTGCTCTGTGCAACTCTTTCAGATAGGCTTTATATGCCATCTTGGCAGCTGTGGCATAATTCATTTTCGCTCCAGGCGTTTGCAATTACTTTTCAGAGACCTAAGGGGCTCTGAAAACCAAGGAGCAGAAGGAGAGTTTCTCAAAGATTTAGATAGTCTGACTGGGGCAGTGGACTCAACAGCAGTTGCAATCCACTCATGAAAAACCAGAGCATCATTGTTAGGATCCTTTGAGAGAACAGGTTGGGTAGTCTGTAAAGTAGGTCCCAGAAACTCCTCTGTCAAATATTTCCGATTTCTTTTTAAAAAGGGGTGGGTATTTACATGTGTTAGTGAGCTTCCTAGGCTAAAAGAAAATGGTAAGGCGCAGTGGTCAGACCAAACCACCTGCTTTGGGGTTTCCATGTTCAAGTTCTGGATATTAGAGAATATCAAACCAAGGATGTGTCCAGCTTTATGTGTGGGGGCTGTGACATGTTGAATTAAGTTAGCCCCAGTAAGATAGGACACACATTGCCAGGCATGGTTGCACTTGACATCATCTATATGAAGATTGAAATCCCCCAACACTGTAAAGCTGGAAAACAAAATTGATTTTTGAGCAACCAAATTACAAAAGTCACAAATAATCTCTTGCAGTCTGAGTTCCAATGTATGATATAATATATTGTACATTTTACATCATATATTCATTCACATTGGAAGCTTGTACACACATCAGTTATTGATTTAGGATATGAATTGAGCCTAATTTTAGACTTAGGAAATAGGACGAGATCCTGATGGGAATAATATTACATATTTTTTCTATACACTAGCACTTCAAGATCCAGACACTACGGGCCTGATTCACAGAATAAACTTAAGACTCAATCCTAAACTTACTACTATTTTGGTATTCACAGAATGCACTTACTCATGTCGGTATTCACAGAAGGCACTTACTCATTTCGGTATTCACAGAAGTTAGTAGTCCTCACTTTAGGACTCCTAAATGCCTTCTGTGAATACCGAAAGTCTTAAAATTAGGATTTTTCTCAGTTTGATAGTAGTAAAGTTAGGACTCCTAACTTTAGGACTCCTAAATGCCTTCTGTGAATACCAAAAGTCTTAAAATTAAGGGCCGGATGTATCAAGATATCGTTTTGCGATTTCTAAATAGCGATTTTTTGCGAATCGCTATTTAGAATTCGCAAAATGGTATGTATGTACAAAATCGCTATTTTTTAGCAATTCCTTATCATTCTTTATTTGCGAATTTGCAATTTGCGAAATCGCAAATAAAGAATGATTTCCAATGCATTCCTATGGGCCAGGAGGCCCATAGGAATGATGGTGCAATAATTCTCAAATTGCAAATTCGCAATTTGCTAATCGCAATTTGAGAATTATTACAAGGGTGCAGGGGTGTCACAAAGACACCCTGCTGCACCCCTGAAATCTACATGTGTGTGCATGTGGCACACATACATGCCCTATGGGCATGTATGTGTGTCACATACCACCCTCACAAATGCCAAATAGGGCATTATTATAAGAAATTGCAAATTACCACCAACTACAAGTTGGTGGTAAATTACGATTCCTTAACACAAATTCGCACTTCAAAAATGTATCATACATATCATTTAAGGAATCGCTAAATTTGCGATTCCTTAAATGCTATGGCAAAATAAGGAATCGCAAATTATTGCGATTCCTTAAATTGTGATTTTTTGATACATTGGAAAAAATGCAAAAAGGGCGTTTGGGAATCGCAAAGGCCGAAATTCTGCGAATTTCAGCCTTTGCGATTCAAAAACGGCTTGAAACATATGGCCCTAAGATTTTTCTCAGTTTAGGAGTCCTAAAGTTAGGACTCCTAACTTTACTACTACTAAATTGAGAAAAATCCTAATTTTAAGACTTTCGGTATTCACAGAAGGCATTTAGGAGTCCTAAACTTAGGACTCCTAACTTTACTACCACCAAATTGAGAAAAATCCTAATTTTAAGGCTTTCGGTATTCACAGAAGGCATTTAGGAGTCCTAAAGTTAGGACTACTAACTTTACTACCACTAAATTTAGAAAAATCCAAATTTTAAGACTTTCGGTATTCACAGAAGGCATTTAGGAGTCCTAAAGTTAGGAGTCCTAACTTTACTACTACTAAACTGAGAAAAATCCTAATTTTAAGACTTATGGTATTCACAGAAGGCATTTAGGAGTCCTAAAGTTAGGACTACTAACTTCTGTGAATACCGAAATGAGTAAGTGCCTTCTGTGAATACCGAAATGAGTAAGTGCATTCTGTGAATACCGAAATGAGTAATTGCATTCTGTGAATACCAAAATAGTAGTAAGTTTAGGATTGAGTCTTAAGTTAATTCTGTGAATCGGGCCCTCGATGCATTTTAAGCAATTTTTGCACAATTGGGAGATAACCGATTTGGAAATAATTGACAATTGACAGAAACTTGAGCTGCCTGTAGAGAATTGGAAACGCTCGTATTGGGGAAAGGGAATGATGGATATTGTCCAATTAATATTGTGTATTTCAATTAAGGATATTATTAAGCACCTTATTATCCTAGTACTTTATAAAGAGATGAATGTTTACATACTTAGTAGAATGTACTTTAATGTACGATAAAGCACTGAACCTCATAGCAATTATGAGATTGATTGGAATTTCATGCAGAAGGTTCCAAAAAGTATGATCATATTTGATAAACATACAAAACAGTTTGCAAATGTTTAATCTTAGAGGTTTTTTTCCTCCCTCTCTATTTGGTTAAATGAATTCTTCCTTTATTCTTCACTCTTCCCCTATATATTACGACTGTCTTTCCTTCCCTCCATATAATAACAAACCCCCCTTTAATCCCACGATCCCTTCGTTGTGAATTCTGAGGTAGTATAATTTGGTTGTCCATACTCACCTCCAGGTTGATCTGAGGGGTACATGCTTCAATATTATAAAAGTATATTTTACAGTGGACGAATGAGACTAAAACCTGGGCAATTTGGTGTTTTTTTCCATCACTCACAAAGAAAATAAGGCGTGCTTTACCAATATTGAGAGTGGCTATATAAACACTATATGCTCTATTTATTAGTAAAAAATAAAAAAATTAAAACATCAAAACATTAATCTATACACTGCTACTGCTATGACACCTGGGAGATGTGATAAAATGAAGGAGGAGGAAATGTATTACTGAATTCATATTTGTAGTCTATGCAATGTTCCTTTAAATCAGTTTATGATTTTGGAGGGAATTTCCCTTTAAAAAATGTATTTACACACTGAACCTCTATGACCCTGTTAAAGGCTCCGGCCGAAATACGTTGGTCTCTTGTCTGCACTGCTGGTGGAATTATATAAATAAAAAAAAGACTTACAAGCTCATTGGTGCCTGGCTCTGCTGCTTTTCCTTGGCCTCAGGATCGTTGGGAGGTCATTTTGGAATAGGAGTGTATATATATATATATATATATATATATATATATATATATATATATATATATATATATATATATATATATATATATATATATATATATATATATATATGTATATATGTATATATATATATATATATGTGTATATATGTGTATATATATATATATATATATATATATATATATATATATATATATATATATATATATATATATTCATTCAAAAAACTGCCCAAACAGTGAAGACGCCACACAGCAGAGAGTTGAACGCCTTTAATGAAAGGCTGTAGCTTGGCAGGGCAACAATCTCGCTTCTCAGTTCGTCAGAAGCCCAACGCGTTTCAAGCAACGTGGTGCTCTTGTTCACGGGCAAAGCGGCAGAGATGACTGCTGGCGATCAATCAGGAACAGCTGATATACAAAATAGTCCCGCCTATGTAGGCGTGTGCATGCGGAGCATGCCGGTATTTTGAGTTCCTGTTGTTTTTCCCCAGTGAGCGCCTTGTCATCCCTCATATTAATCCATAGTATTACCCCAGTGGGTTGTAAGGGAGCTGAAAACCGCTGCGTGCTATATTTCCAAAGTCCAATCACACGGCACTCCCTGCGTCACCAGGTTCGCAGTCATCTCTGCCGCTTTGCCCGTGAACAAGAGCACCACGTTGCTTGAAACGCGTTGGGCTTCTGACGAACTGAGAAGCGAGATTGTTGCCCTGCCAAGCTACAGCCTTTCATTAAAGGCGTTCAACTCTCTGCTGTGTGGCGTCTTCACTGTTTGGGCAGTTTTTTGAATGAATATATATATATATATATACATATATATATATAACATATATATATATATCTCGAAAGTTCCAAACTATGACTAGCGCTAGCTCATTACGGAGCGCAGCCTGCCGCAATCCGGACACGGACCCAAAGTATGTGCTTCAAAAGTTCTTTATTCTGGTAACGTCAAGACGCGTTTCGCAGCCTCAGCCGCTTGTTCACTTATATACTATATATATGTATATACTATATTTAGAGTGTCGCTGGTGTTGAGAGTGCTCTCTTCTGGAGCTGCTTTCCACCTAATTGTGGAAAACTACCCAGAGTTATCTGCTTCTTTTTTTGCATAATTTATGCGTCTCTATTTGCCTGAAAGGGAATTATTTTGACTTATACTGGGGGCTCCCTTGTGTCTGGACAAAGCTATACCTCTCTAAAGAGCACTAATGAGAGTGAAATACATGTCAGGTGTTGCTTTTATTCATTTCAGGTTGGCTTGAATGGTATTCACCAATCCAAAGCTGTAATACTGTGCCTGCAGTGATAAAAGGCTTTGGCCATTTTACAGCTCGGCAAGGATAGCACTGTGCTAATCTTATGCTTAAGAACTTTGCTGTAGAAATGGTAAAAGACTTTGTCCCTTTCTATCTCGGCGTGGATGGCACTGTCCTATTCCTACGCTTATAGACTTTGATAGAAAAGCAGACATTTGAGGTGAGAAAATTGTCACTGGTGTCGAAAGTGCTCTATACTGGAGCTGCTTTCTACCTAAGCTTGAGAACTACTCAGAGTTCTCTGCTTCTTTTTTTGTATAATTCATGCATCACTCTAAGCCTGAAAGGGAATTGTTTTGACTTATACTGGGTGCTCCCTTGTGTCTGGACAAAGCTATACCTCTCTGAAGAGCTCTAATGAGAGCGAAACACGTGTCAGGGGTTGCTTTTATTAATTTCAGGTTGGCTTGGATGGTATATATCAACAAAAGGAGAGAGAGGGTTTTAAGGGCACTCTTAGTCCCCAAACAATTTACAGGTAATCAAAGGTAGAGTGACCATAAAGGCAAAGTATATAAGAAAGTGGTTGTCGCACGTGAAGTTTGAGGCCAGTTGTAAGTGGTCCGGTAGTAAGACCAATTTCATGAAAAAATACGCTGTTTTTTCAGGAAACCCTCACTCACCCTAGTGGTGACATGCTTCATCATCGGGTCCACCGGGAGAGATCGAATACCTCCCCGGTGTGCTGCGACGCCAGGAGACTGCGGAGCAGGTTTTTGTGTGAAGATGAAGTGTGAAAAATAATGAGGTTAAAAATGTCAATGGTTGTACCAAAAAAACTTTATTCACTGGTCAACCTGACATATTAAAAACAAGTTATGTGAAGGGAAACTAGCCAATTACTTTATACTGGTGTTTACCCTGTTGAGAAGGTCAACATGTTTCTGCCCGTTCTATGTGTTACTTTACTGGGCTTTCATCAGGACCGGTAAGCAAGTGTGCCAATGAAAGGAGGGGCGCGCTAAGGCCCGCCCTGCCAATGGTCGTGAAAGTTAAAAATAGCACTATGTATAAAATGGTGCAAAAAAGAAAGAAAAATAAACTCATAAGTTGTGGGGTTTTACCTCTTTTGCGAGGAACCTAGGAGTCTGTAGGAGGAAAATGACAAACAGACAAACAAAAACATAGACACAAAGATGTGAAATCAATGGTTTGTGCATATGTACAGTGGCCATAAAGAGTGACTTTGTGGCATGACACGTGCTTACATACCTATCAAGGGCCGTGGCCGGTATGCTTGAGATGCGTAGTTGAGGTCGTGCCAGAATTCAAGGTGGAGGGGCCTCAACTAACGCTGATCAAATGTATTCAGCGCAGACTGTTGCATATGTGTGGTATAGCAACAGTGGCTAGACGAGGAGACTTATCGTGTCTAAGTCTATCTGTGAGGTAGTACACGAAAATAACACACTACCTATGGTGGGGTGTCAGGGAATGAACCCCGAAGGAAAACAACGTGAGAGCAGGGTTCCGGTGCAAAGCGCCGTGACACTGCTGGCCGTGGTATATAAATTACCCAAGCACACAACACTACGTACAAGATATAGGAAAATGTCCTCACTTGTAAAGAAATAGATCCACGCCCCATAGAACTCAGGAGGGGGGTGGGAGCGACAATGGCACACCCTGTAAATAAGGGGGAGAGAAACAGATACACACAACGGAGGTTTTTAGAACTGGCAAGGTCCCATTCATACAACTTATCTGATTAGAAGATGTCCCCAAGTAAGGTCTCTTACGCCCGCAACGCTCAGCACCCACTCGGCACCTAGCTGCACCCTCGCTGGATCTCGTGGATCCTTAGCGAAGGGCGAGTGAGGCGTTTATGGAGCGGTGGCTGCGCGCGGGCCAATCGGATCTAAGGACTCCGATTACGTACGTAGTGTTGTGTGCTTGGGTAATTTATATACCACGGCCAGCAGTGTCACGGCGCTTTGCACCGGAACCCTGCTCTCACGTTGTTTTCCTTCGGGGTTCATTCCCTGACACCCCACCATAGGTAGTGTGTTATTTTCGTGTACTACCTCACAGATAGACTTAGACACGATAAGTCTCCTCGTCTAGCCACTGTTGCTATACCACACATATGCAACAGTCTGCGCTGAATACATTTGATCAGCGTTAGTTGAGGCCCCTCCACCTTGAATTCTGGCACGACCTCAACTACGCATCTCAAGCATACCGGCCACGGCCCTTGATAGGTATGCAAGCACGTGTCATGCCACAAAGTCACTCTTTATGGCCACTGTACATATGCACAAACCATTGATTTCACATCTTTGTGTCTATGTTTTTGTTTGTCTGTTTGTCATTTTCCTCCTACAGACTCCTAGGTTCCTCGCAAAAGAGGTAAAACCCCACAACTTATGAGTTTGTTTTTCTTTCTTTTTTGCACCATTTTATACATAGTGCTATTTTTAACTTTCACGACCATTGGCAGGGCGGGCCTTAGCGCGCCCCTCCTGTCATTGGCACACTCGCTTACCGGTCCTGATGAAAGCCCAGTAAAGTAACACATAGAACGGGCAGAAACATGTTGACCTTCTCAACAGGGTAAACACCAGTATAAAGTAATTGGCTAGTTTCCCTTCACATAACTTGTTTTTAATATGTCAGGTTGACCAGTGAATAAAGTTTTTTTGGTACAACCATTGACATTTTTAACCTCATTATTTTTCACACTTCATCTTCACACAAAAACCTGCTCTGCAGTCTCCTGGCGTCGCAGCACACCGGGGAGGTATTCGATCTCTCCCGTTGGACCCGATGATGAAGCATGTCACCACTAGGGTGAGTGAGGGTTTCCTGAAAAAACAGCGTATTTTTTCATGAAATTGGTCTTACTACCGGACCACTTACAACTGGCCTCAGACTTCACGTGCGACAACCACTTTCTTATATACTTTGCCTTTATGGTCACTCTTCCTTTGATTACCTGGCTTGGATGGTATTCACCAATCCAAAGCTGTTATACTGTGCCTGGAGTGGTAAAAGGCTTTGCCCATTTTACAGCTCGGCAAGGATAGCATTGTGCTAATCTTATGCTTAAAAACTTTGCTTTAGAAATGGTAAAAGATTTTCAGCCACATGCATCAAAGGAAATTGCAAAGGAATCACAAAATGTGGCCGTTTGCGAATGCAATTCCCATTTTTGGGATGCATTAACATTTTTGTTATTTTTGCAATTTAAGAAATCGCAAAATTGCGATTTCTTAAATTGTGATTGCATTTAAGGAATCTCAAATTGAGATTCCTTAAATGCAATGCATCAAACTTTAAAAATTAGTGAATTCGCAAATAAGGGGAGCAAATTACCATGAAGCTGACCTTCATGGTAATTTGCGAAAACTTGGGGCATGTGAGTGTGCAAAATGTATTCCTAAGCAGATTTCAGGGGTGCAACAGGGTGTCCTTTGGACACCCCTGCACCCTTGAAATTGCATTCTTAATTTGCGAATTTTTAATGGTGAATTGCAAATTAAGAATGTCTTTCCTTTCGTTCCTATGGGCCTCTAGGCCCATAGGAATGGATGGGGAAGTATTCCTTAATTGCAATTCTCAATTAGAGAATCGCAATTAAGGAATTTTAAGAAATCGCTATTTTTATAGCGATTTCTTGATGCATTGCAGTTTGCAATTCCTTAATTGCGATTCCTTATTTTTCGCAATTTAGGAATCACAAAATGCAATATTGATGCATGTGCCTGTATGTCTCTTTCTATCTCGCAGTGGATGGCACTGTGCAAATCCAACGCTTAAAGACTTTGATAGAGAAGCAGACATTTGAGGTGAGCAAATTTAGAGTGTCGCTGGTGTTGAGAGTTCTCTATACAGGAGCTGATTTCCACCTAAACTTGAGAACTACTGAGAGTTCTCTGCTTCTGTTTTTTTGTGTAGATATATATATATAAATACACCAGAGCCAGTGGAGAAATTAACTGAGGTTTCCCAGCAGCGGAACTGGGTTTGCTACCCACTGAGGATTTTAATTAATCTAATGAGGAATCCAGCACAGCGACTCACATGAGTAAAAATAAGGGCACTACAAATACCAGTAGGCCACGGGTGGCCACGCCCATTGGGGCGTGTTCAGAGATGTGCAAAAGTGCCCGGTTAAACTGCTGACTTTCGCATTTGTCAGGAAGCCCTTAGCCCATGAGGAAGTGCATCCACAAGAAACGCATCGGGCTGGACAGATTGTTGCAACGTGGTTTGCTGTTTTGGTTACTGCAATCTCCACCAATAAAGCGGCAACATTTGAACTTCTTGTGTGGGCTTTCTCTTACCAGGTAAACTTTGGCATGGATTTAAGCAGTGCTGCCTGAGCAGCGAGAAAGCCCAACTGCAGCTTGCAGTCTATGCGGTTGCATCAATCGGCGTGACAGTAAGAGCAAGAAGAGCCAGTGGAGAAATTAACGGAGGTTTCCCAGCAGCGGAACTGGGTTTGCTACCCACTGAGGATTTTAATTCATCTAACGAGGAATGCAGCACAGCGACTCACATGAATAAAAAGAAGGGCACTACAAATACCTGTAGGCCACGGGGTGGCCACGCCCATCGGGGCGGGGTTCAGAGATGTTCAAAAGTGCCCGGATACACTGCTCACTGTTGCATTTGTCTGGAAGCCCCTAGCCCATGAGGAAGTGCATCCGCACAAAACACGTCGGGCTGGACAAATTGTTGCAACACGGTTTGCTGTTTTGGTTACTGCAATCTCCACCAATAAAGCGGCAAAACTTGAACTTCTTGTGTGGGCTTTCTTTTACCAGGTAAACTTTGGCATGGATATATATACATACATATATATATATGTCCAAGAACACTTCCCAAAAAAGAAAGTCTGAGGCCACTTAGGGAGAACACAGCGGAGAATCTTTATTGCAGAAAAGCACAAAGGCGCGGGCGGGCGTATGCATTTCAGCCTTGTGGCCTCTTCAGCGCCCACCGTGTTTCACAGGAGAATGATGCGCCGCTCACCAGTTCTGCCCCACCCGGTTCAGGTATATGCTGTGGTTAGCTCCTTCCCCAAGCTGCAATCCATATCACCTGCTTGGGTTCTCTGGTGTAATGATGAACTACTGATCCCAGCATGCAATAAACTGCCAGGTTCACCACGTTTCTGCAGGAATAGCAGGACTGTTTGGCAGCAATCTCCTCGTGTCCCGCACTGCCTGCCACAAAAAAAGAACTCCTTACGTCCCCCAAGACTGCACCTCCATCACATTCAGGTACATTTATCCACGGGGGCTTTGTCGCCCAGTGCGGAGTTCCATGATTCCATCACCGCTTCTATTCCGCCCGCCTGCAGCGGTGTGCTTGATCTTTCCGTTAACACGGATTCAAAGAAGGTTGCGCCAGAGCACAACATCGCCAGTGAAGATCAAGCCAGCTTGTGTGCAGGAGCCCCAGTAGCACATCTCTGGCTCATAGTGCAAAATATGTCCAAGAACACTTCCCAAAAAAGAAAGTCTGAGGCCACTTAGAGGGAACACAACGGATAATCTTTATTGCAGAAAAGCACAAAGGTGCGGACGGGCGTATGCATTTCAGCCTTGTGGCCTCTTCAGCGCCCAGCGTGTTTCACAGGAGAATGATGTGCCGTTCACCAATTCTGCCCCACCCGGATCAGGTATATGCTGTGGTTAGCTCCTACCCCAAGCTGCAATCCGTATCACCTGCTTGGGTTCTCTGGTGTAATGACGAACTACTGATACCAGGATGCAATAAATTGCCAGGATCACCACGTTTCTGCGGGAATAGCAGGACTGTTTGGCAGCTTTCTCCTCGTGTCCCGCACTGCCTGCCACAAAAAAAGAACTCCTTGCGTCCCCCAAGACTGCACCACCGTCATATTCAGGTACGTTTATCCACGGGGGCTTTGTTGCCCAGTGCAGAGTTCCATGTCTCCATCACCGCTTCTATTCCTCCCGTCTGCAGCGGTGTGCTTGATCTTTCCGTTAACACGCTTCATGCTTTCTTCAGGAGGCCTGCAATGCCCCCATTCCCCCACCTGCTCTGATGTCGCATCCCCGGGCTTAGTTTCTCTATTGTTTCTGTTGATTTTCATCCACAGTACTAATTCCTCTCATGCAGATGATGACGTGTCATGTACATTTTTTCGGTGTTTTCCGTAGAAAATAATAAAGAATTATTTCAAAAATAGAACGGTCACAAAGAATGAGAGTACTATAGAAACTTACAGCAAAACTACCAGCGGGTCACAAATTCAATGTGGCATTGGGATTGTAAGGTGGACCCCACATCACGTGGAGAAGTGTGGCTCAGGGGTTAGAGGCGGCAGACCCGGAATCTGAGATCGGTCCTGGACCAGGGTTCAATTCCCCGCCCCGGCGGGTCTTGGGCTAAAATTCCACGGACTCGATAATTCTCGTCCCGGTGCCTCCTCAACTCTCGGGTTGACACTCTGCGACTCTGGGCAATAGCTTGCTTAATCTCCACAACGGCCCCTCGCGGCGGGATGCCTGACTTTCACCCTGTGGACACCCTGTCGGGGCTTCTCACAGGGGAATATCAGGACGGGTTCCCTAGGCAAGCGCCAGGATACCCTTGTGGTGACAGGTTGCGCTATATAAGTATACCTACATTTACATTTACATTTACATCTCCAATGTCTTCCCTCCCTCCCAGACATTTCAGCTGCAAAACGCAGCCACAGTCTTCTGGTGTGCAACTGACAGAAAATTCGGAATAACCCATGTATATCTATGTGATAATACCATTTTCCCCTGTTATTCTCAATTTCTCAGGATCCAATTCATGACTACCTTGCAAATAATGCATCTCGGAATTACTGATCCCACAAGTATTGGTAATTCCAGGTGCAACATTATCGAACTGGAACTCTGAAGCACATTTAATGAGGGCCTCAGTGTTGCCAAACATAATTAGTTATTAAAGTGTTTTGTACAGCACTAGCATGCCAATTCAAAGTGCTTAGCCCATAGTTGTCATTTTCTGTGTGAAATAATCAGGGGCCATTCCTTCTTTGTGGAAAAGTCCATTCTGACCTGTAATAGGAGGATCCAATGCAAGGCAAGGGGTTCATGCCTTGCTAAAATTTGCGGAGGAACAGATTGTCCTTGCGAGGTCATATATGTCTGGGGCGCCTGGAGTGATAAATTGTGCACGCATGGTGAACTTAAAATTAAATATGAGATATTACGACATGGTTAGTAACGAATATTTACAAGCACTTTTAAACGGCCCTGTGGAGCTTCCTGGGTGCTCACCAAAAAACTGGTGCCGCATAGAGAAATTAAAGGCTTAAGTGCAGCAGTGACGTGCACATCCCTGAATGCAGACATTTGCAATATATTGAAAACATTTGATTCACTGCATGCATGCAAAGATTGGTAATAATTTAAGATGTGCATATGTAGCAAGTTTTGCCTGCCCATTACAGAAATACTTACAGGAATGTGCCATCTCACCCACATTCAGCGGTCAGGGTCGTGGACCAGGGTCAGCGGACTCGATAATACTCACCTCGGTGCCTACTCTCACCAGGGATCACACTCGGCAACTCTGGGCATTAGCTTGCCTCATCTCCACAATGGCCCCCAACATACGCCGGGGATGCCTGGTTTCACCTTGGAGATACCCAGTAGGGACCATCTCACAGGGAAAGCCAGGATGGGTTCCCCAGCAGTCTATTGCGCAGAGATACTCCTTCGGGAGTCGATTCTAGCCGTTAGAAACCCGCAAATTAAATTCAGTGGGGGATGTGATGCCAGTTGAGTATAACATCTCAGAGCTCCAATCACACACACGGGCCAATGTCGATTCCTGCAAGACTTCATCATCCATAAAACTGATGTGGTGATATTGTCATTGGTTAGAATTGCCACTCCCAACTTGATGGTCAGTTTCCTTTAATAACTAAGACAGGCCATCCAATGGTCCCATTCCCCAGAGATGGAAAGCAATTCTGATTAATTCATAGTGATTTATCTGCACGTCACATTTTGCCATGATGTCAGCAGTTACGGTGCACAACTCCCCATTCATTTAAAGCTCCACCGGTGCAGCTCTTCTGTTTGCTCCTCCACGAGCAGGAAAAGTAAGGACTGCCTTCCTGCTCGTGGGACACCACTCCAACCAATCCTGGAGCTGCTCTCATGCTTTCAAAGCAGCTCCAAGATTGGTGAGAGCAGGCTCACCCAATGCTCACTTTGCGTAAGTGGGCCTGTGCCATCAATCCCCAGGCTGTTTCACAGCCTTTAGATAGCTGAGTCTTCAATGCGCATGTCGAGCTGGCCATCGCAGGATGGCCAGCCAGTCTGTCATGCGCACTGTAGACCCGTGATGTAATCCTGCATTTGCAAGAATCAGCCCGCCCCACCCTCGTGCTGTACACAGTGTGAGCCGGTGTGGTGGCAAACAAATTGACATGCCATTTTGTTTATTTGTGTTTGCCAGCGACTCTCACAGCAGGCGGAGTGACACTCCTCTGTTCCTGAGGAGGAGCCACCCCTGGAAGTTAGTCACCTCTCCTTTTAGGGTTACAGTTAGAGGCGATGCTGCGTTATAACGATGAATTTGATTTACTTACTACACCTCATTGAATAGCGATTTTGTTTATGTGACCCCATATGACAGTGAAAGGTTGACCTCACAGCTACATGAGACCTCATAGCTACACCAGAAAACCTTCATTAAAGTAATGAGGTGCCAATGTTCAAAAGGGAACGTCTGACTCATGGAGAGTGATCCATTAAATACCATGTTGGTTCTGAAAATTCTTGTTCTTTATTATTCAATGTATTTGCCCTTTCACAAGTCCCTAATGCATGCAAATGACGTCTTTTAATAACAAAAATGTTCTGAGGCCATATAAATATTCACACATGGGTGAAATGATGAGAGATGTACTTTGTCAGCTAAAGCAGAGCGAGAAAGGGGAAGGCATTTGCAGTTTGGAGAGGCACGGCAGCTGCTTTTCCCAGAGCTGCGGGGCACTGAAGGCGGCGGAGGAATAATGAACACCCAGTGCACAGCAAGCAGTCCCTGGGGAAGAAGGCGAAAAAAAGAGCCAAAGGAAGCGATGAGGCACAAGGGACCAACGTACAAAAGATGAGGTAACATAGGCCTGGGAATAAAACCATTGAGACCTCAGATACAACACTGGCATCTGCCATCAAAACAATATTCTACAAGGAAGCGTCCTCAAAGGCAACATAGACAAGTTAATGTGCACTGCGCTGTTTAAAACAAGTACAAGTGCTTTTTTTAATAGAACCAACTTTAAAAGTAAAAAATAATGGTTGGTATCAAAAGAATCCCATCTATTATATTGTTAACGAATACTGAAGAAAGAAACAAAAATGCAACAATGTGAGTGTGAAAAAGGGTACTGCCTGTGAAACAAAATCAGATGTAAGATGTTTATTCCAATGGACATTTTTTTTCAATACTAAACTACTCATAGTGGTGATATGTACGTACATATAGATACAAGCACACACTGACGTTAGCCACATAAATATGTGTAACAATCATTATAAAGGACTACAACAAACTGGCAAATTATATTTAACTCTATGTCTCTAATAATTCCCCATTGTTTTACTGCTTGCATCCAGCCCGAGGAAATTATTTCTTCTACCCTTACTTAAACGCTGGGGGATAAGAACATGCAAACCTGCATATTTAAAATTATTGCTTTTAGAAGACGTGGATGTCATCTTTGCTGTTTCTCGCTTTTTAATGTCAGTGCTGAAATTTAGAAACTCAATGAGTTAACTAACACATGCTAATATTTGACTGATTAGTGTAAATCGAGGCCCTTCATCCATATGACTGCCGTAGATTTTAACTTTTGGAGAAATGTTTTATCTTCTTTTTTGAAACTTTTTTCATGAAAACTGTTCCTAAATTATCTGTATAAATTGTATTTGTATGCTTTTATGATTTATTGATAAATCGAATAAAGCTTATTTGATTTGATTTGATAATAATTCCCCATTGTTTTACTGCTTGCATCAAGATACATTTTTTCGTAACATGCCCTAGACACTAGCTCAAGGCCATGGATCTAATAAAAGCCCCAGCTATAATGAAACAAGCTACAGTGTCGTCAGCCAAATACAAGCCTAGCTTTTTCATGATGTAAGGTTGAAAAATGATACAAGTACACCTTTCTGGTGGCAAACAATACAGCAGCTTTCTACTATAGAGTGAGGGTGGGCAAATAATTCCGCTCAGCTGGGGGAGTTTGCAGAGTTTTGCCCACTCCGCATTATGCTTGGAATGCAGAATTCTGGCAAAACTCCACCAACCGCCAAATGATAGAGATTTTTCCCACATGCAGCTCACCAACATTACGTTAGCGAGCATGAATGAGAATGTGCATCCCTTAGAGAGATTTTCTAGTGCTAGAGCATCTCCCAGTGAGATTACTCAACTCGGGAGCTTGCGGCAGGTCATGACCGTTCGTGTTGAGTAATCTGCCACTCGAGTATAAAATCTACTCAAGTGGCAGAAAGAAGCATCACCATCTGTTGTGGTGTGTGGTGCCGTTCGCACTGATTTGTGGAATAAGCTCCTGGTGCTAAAAATTAGCATGACATGCCGAATTCCGCTAACTTGCAGAACTCCGCAGAATCTCGCAGAGTTTTTATGTAACCCCGCAGAATTCTGCAGTGTGCAATGCTGCCAGTTCCGCCCACCCCTACTATAGAGCAACATCGGGCGAACAGAAGTATAGATTCCTGGGGCCTTATTTATGAAGGCCTTGCGCCGCCGGTGCATCACTTTTAACATGGGAAAAAGTGACGCACCGGTGGCGCAAGGCCTTCATAAATAAGGCCCCTGGTGAGGGACAGTGTCATTAGGATGATACTGGAATGGTTCTGTAATTGTGAGGAAATAATGTACTGCTGCTGCCAGCTATGTTGTAACTGGTTTGTGTTAAGGAAAGATAAAGAACTAAAGCAGTGTTTTTTCACGGCATAATATACATATTTTTTCCCAGTGATAATGGTGGTATTTGTAACCATTGTTTCACAATCATCTCATATGGCATGCAAGTTTATGTCTCGAGATGTATTCTCACCAAACAATTCATTCAAACAAAAGACACACAACACATACATACACAAAAAGTGTTTTTGGTCACCCTAATTCTGCTACTGGATTGTTTGGATGAGCTCCCTTCCAAATGCAGTCCTACTCACTGAGCCTCCTCCTTACCCAGATACACAATAACAAAGAGATCCTGTTAAGACATCAATAAATTGTACCCGATTTCTTCACAGAAGGAAAGATATCAAACCCACCACCCCCATAAATTGTACGACTGCTGTATATCCAAACCACACTTATGGCAACTTGAACTAGAATCACTCATTTAGCAAAAATGACTCACCCACACATACTTTATAAAATATATCACACAACCTAGCACAATGCACACTAAAGGACCCCTCTTAATATATCTTACCCATCACATCTATGCCTACATAATCATAATATAACATAACTTCCCATTATCACCTTGTTGCGGCAACCTACATCTAGGTGAATGTTCTGTCATAGTATAACATGGATTGTTTGAAATATGATGTAATTACACAGTGCATCCTCTGAGTCCCTTGCCACACGATGGTGATGGGGATGTTGCAGGCACCCCGCTGTTGCACAAGATTCTACATCCTATATGTTACTGTTAGACCTTTAGAATTAGGCTGCTCTTCCACATCGTTTCGCTTTTTGCCTCCACATTTTGCTGAATCTTTTTGTTGGCCGTAGGACTCTGAGCACCTTACCACTGCTAATCAGGGTTAAGCTGCATGCATTCGTCCCTAAACATGTGTGTATGTGGTGTATACCTGATTGACCTTTTTAGTTTACTTGTAAGGCCCTTGAAAGGTGGTATACCATACTCCCAGGGCCTGTAAGTTAAATGCTGCTGGTGGGCTACAGCCCTGATTGTACAACCCAAAGGGGTAGCTTTTCAAGCCAGTATCTGGTCTGCCACTGCTGTGCCTGTGTCTGCAGTTTACTGCTACTTTGAATTGGTGTTTAAAACTACTTACCAAGCCTTAAACTCGCCTTTTATTACATATAACTCACCCCTAATATAGGCCCTAGGTAGCCCTAAGGGCAGGGTATTATGTAAGAAAAAGGTAGGACATGGTATTTTATTTTTTCTGCGTCCTGGTAGTGACAAACAGCCTATTTCGTTTTTCATTAATGTACTCTCATGGGTTAGCATTGGTAATTCCTTAACACACTTTTAAGCTGTAATTCTTGATCAGAGAGGACAAGGATTCTCATGGTACATATGGTTGGAATGGTATTGATAAATCCTACTTACTGGTAAAGTTGGATTTACCATTACTATTTTTAAAATGCCACTTTTAGAAACTGGACATTTATCTGCACTTACTGCTCTGTGTGCCTGACAGCCTGTCTCCAATACACGACTGGGGTGGGTGACATCTACATTCCATCTAGAAAGCCACAACTAAGAAAGGATAAGTGTGTCTGATTGCCCATCTACATACATCTGCATTCTGAAGGCCTTGCCTGGGCAGGAGGGAAGGGAGGAGGCTAACACTTCACTTGAATAGGACGTGTCCTGCCCCCACAAAAAGGGCAGATTCACCCCAAATAGATAGCATGGTAGACAGGACTGTGCTTAACCCCTTCGAAGCTAATGACGAGCTGGGCTCGTCATGGCGCTTACCTGCCGTGCGCGGATGACAAGGCCAGCTCGTCATGAATAATGGTTATTTTGGTACTTCAGCGCAGGACTGGAAAACGCCTAGCAGCCATGTGGTTAAGGGGGGGCCTGTGCACTTCAGAGAGCTGCTTTGAAGTCACCGCCCACCTCAAAAGCACTTTTTGGTATCAATACTGGGTCTCTGGCCCCATGAAATCAGCCACTTTTGGATCTTGAACTGAAACTCTATCAGAAGGACTGCTATGCTTCTTAAAGGACTCATCTTCGGACTGCAGACTTGAAAGGCCTGCTTTTCCCTTGTGCTGCCCTGCTGCTTGCTTTTCTCTGACTCTGCTAAAAAAGAGTTGAACTCTGCCTTCCCTTCAAGTGATCTCCAAGGGCTTGTTGGTTTGCCTTTCATTTCTTGAGGCTCAGGGATATCAAAGTCTACACCCCTGCCCCTATGCCTGGCTCACTGGAAGTGGCCCAGATACTTGCAACATGGATCTTGACGCATCTCCGGTCTCTATGTAACAGAACTAGTGCTTCGACCCGGTTGCTGGAGTAAAATCAGCACATTGCATCTGAACCAGCACTTTGCCTCCAGAGATCGTCTCATCAGGCAATGTATCACCTCCACTCCAGCTTGGTGTGATTTATGCATCCCCTCAATTGCGTGGCAGAATCCAGTGCATTTATCGACTGCTTTCGACTCCAGCAGCCGTCTTTGGAACTGACACATCAACTTTGTTGTGTGAAGGAGATCAACACATCTCGTTGCTTATGACCAGGAAAGTTACTTTGTTTACTGAGGCCTACGTGGGTCCTGTAGCCTGCTGGCCCACCATCGTGGTTGGCCCAAACTTTTTAGCGCTATTTGCTTTTAAGCATTTTTTCTGCATTTATTCTTTTAAAATTCAATATCTTTTGGTCTTGTTTTGCTTATAATATAATAATGACTTCATTTCATAAAACTCTGTAGAGTCATTTTGTGGTGTTATTCATTGTGTTACTGTGTGTGTGTGTTGCACAAATACTTTACAAATTGCCTCTTTAGATAAGCCTGATTGCTCTGTGTCAAGCTACCAGAAGGTGAGCACAGGATATCTTTTAGTGTGTGCATAGCTTACCCTGACTAGGATTGTGGCTTCTGCTTGGACAAGGTGCATAACTTTGCCAACCAGATACCCAATTTCTAACATCGGTGGCAGCAATGGGATAGCAATTGTTTTTGTGCAATACCATATAGTAACTCATTGCTCACTACAACTCTATACTTAAACCATTGAAGTTTCTTTTCAATTTTACCTGATTGGCCTTTTGATTTTTCTTGCTAAATTATATCTCAATCTAGAGAAGCTACAGCTGCAACTACACCTGCACCTGAAGTTTTAGAGTTTGATCTGGTTAGGTTAGACTGTTACACTGTGGCTTAGATGAAGAGATTTTTCAAATATTTTCAGGTCTCAATTAGAGGCTTCACCTGGAAGGTGGAGCAGCAGAAAACATTGAGAGCCCGGGCAGAGTCCCAGGTTGCAGGGGATGACAATCAAGATGAGGAGCAGGAAATCCCTTAGGAGGAGAATATCAGAGCCCCTGAACATAGGGTCTAGCAACGGTAATGGTAGCAGCATACCTGCAGTGTCTTCATGAGTCAAGAGTAAGAATACCCAAGGATTTGGTGCTTAGCTGTGTGGTGGAAGATGATGTGGAAAAGTAATTTGCAGCCTATGTAGTGGCTATAAAAATGCACAAGGATCTTACAGGGGGTCTGGGTGGTAGTCTATGGAGGTACATGCCCACAGTGGGGAGGGGCACTCTTTTTTGGCCAGTAAGTTTGAGATGACAGCTGAGTTTAGACTGGTAAGGCACTGACAGGCTGGGTGAGAAGCAGCAAAGTTCAGCTGTACAACTTAATTTTAAAGAAGCACATACTTAATATTTGTTTTACAATTTTGACCAAAACACCTAGTAGTAGTAAGCTTACTGATCTCAGGAAGCTTGCGCGGAGGTGGCTATCTGGAACAGCACCAGAGTGTCCAAGAAAGCATCGGGGGGGACTCCCAAGAGGGTGGTCAGGCTTCCCTCCAGAAGAAGGAAGGTAGAGATAAAAAATTAGTTCTCTTCAGGCCTGGGTTCTCATTCCCAATCTGTCCACCGGAAGGCAATCTACCCTGACAAAAGTTAGCAGCCAAAGGCCATTACGTGCTATGAGTGCTACGAGTATGGACACTACAAGGAGTATCCCAAGTTTTCAAAAAGAGCACAACCTCCCACTTGAAGAACAGTTCCAGGGGTGGTGACTGTAGTGCTGGTGGAGGCATTTGTCCCATATACTGTGGGGAGTTTAGGGAGGTTACCCTAATGTACCTGGGTGACAGTGAGATGTGCCCTAAGATCCATGTGACCTCTAATATTAAAATAGTATAGGCAATGGGTCACCATAAATGGGCAAGGTGTGGAGGCTCTGAGGTATACAGGAGCCAGTATGACTATCGTAAAAAGTCAGTTGATTTCCACAGAGCATGTAATTCCCAATGTATTCCACCAGGTTGTGGTGCCTGACAACAGAGAGGGTCACTATCCTGTGGCCCTGTTTCCATTTGAGTGAGGGGTCAGTTCTTCTAAAAGTTGCTGTGAGCCCTGCCATGCTTGTGGACTGTTTGTTAGGTAATGACCTTGAACACACTACCTGAAAGAAAGTGGAGCTCAAGGCTCATGTGGAGATGTTAGGATTTCCTGATCGGATCTGTGTTATGACAAAGTCCAAGGCTGCCCAGGAAGGGAGTCAAAAAGGGCTCGAGCCTGGAAAAATGACCCATCTAGCTGCTAAAAAGGGGAAAGGTAAGGAGTGTGGTAAACAAGCCCCTGAGTGTAATCCCAGTGAGGTGGATGGGGTCCCTATGGTGGCCACCCCGGAGCCCACTGAGGAGGGAACTGGTCCCCTTGGTGACCTGCCTGTCACTGCTGGATGGCATGTAGAAGGAGGACGCACCAAGGAGGAGTTCATTGGGATAGAGAGTGCCCAACTCTTCAGGTCCTGAGGCTACAAGCTGAAGCCCAAGCAGCAGTTGATGCCTCTGGTAGTCACCATATTTACTGAGAAGACAGCCTCCTTTACAGTGAGTCTAAGGTTCCTGTGCAAGGGGCCTGGTGGTCCCCAATGCTAGAGGTTCTTCCTACTGGAGTTGGCTTTGAAGGTCAGGACTGAACAATGGCGTTGAGTTACTGAGTTGCTTCAGCCGGTAATATGAGGTTCCAATTCCTATGTTGCTGGGGTGTTGGCACTACCAATGATCAGATCTGTTGTGCTGTGCATAAAACTCCATTGGGTAATTTAGCAAAGATGTGTGTCAAAATCGGGCTTTGCAGACTGTCAAATTTATATTTCATTTATTCACTTCTATACTATGAGTAGTATTATTATATAAACTTTTCAATATGTGATTCTTGCTCCTGCAGTGGTCATATCTTTAACCCTTCTCTTTCTCCACTCGCAGCCAGCATTTTTTTTCAGTCCCTTCTTCCACTTCTTTCAGAGCTTATAGTCATACTTCCCTTGGAGCTGGCACACATATTCCTGAGCCTACAAGTTCAGTTCATATTGCTCCATCCAGAGCAGCCCAGGGGTGTAATGTAGGTCCCTATAGCCTCTGCGGAGCATAAGGGGCCTTAACCCTTCACAGTCCCCCAATCCTTTAGCAGGGCTCCCATTCCACCTACCCCAAAACTAGTTAATGTCTATGGTATTTGGGAGACTGAGGCCTCCTCTTCTATTTCTGCAGGGATTACCATCATTTTCGATTACACAAGTACACTGATGTCTCTGTTCTTGTTGCAATGGCTCACTCAAGAATCCATGACTATGTCCTCAATCCTCCATGAACGGCTAAAAGCTACAGCACCACCCCACATCTCTCCCTCTCCTCTTTGCTTCTTTATTAGGGTGTGACTGTTCGTTGCTCTCCAAACCAGACCCAGTACATGAGTTCAATTTTTGTCTTTTAGATTTGAAAGCATATGTCCACCACATTCATATAGGGTTTGTTTTACTTCTTATTTAAATATTGAAGATGGTTTCAAAAAAACAGTCACAGGATCATTAGTGATCGACAGGATCATTAGGGATCGTAATCAAGATAATATAGAGAGACAGTCATTTTAGATCCATAGAAAGAGGTGCAAAAGTAACACACTAACAGTTAAATTTGACATGCATATGTATTAAATCAGAAGGTTTTAGCGATAGGCTCATGTGGCCTGTGTATACAATTTATGCTGGGTGCACATCATGGCCATTATTTACTAACATCGTGGTTGTGCACTTTTGTGGCAGAGCCACAGCTTAAAACCTTAGTTGGTATTTACTAAGCCACGCAAGGGCAGACTTTCGTTGCTTTCAGTGGAGTGGGAAAGAAAATGCAATGCAAACGCAGCCCATTGTGCTGTGTTGTAATACACTGCATCTGGGAGTTGTTCCTTGGGTGGATCATGAGCATTCCAATGAATCCACCTGAGGATGTTTGTGCATTCTCAGATGTGCTATAACTATTAAAACCTGGGAATGCATCAAAATGATATGCCATCCGCAGGAAGTGTAACATGGAGAAAAATATATGTGATGCATTCTATATCACGCATAGAACAAGGAAAGTGCCTTACAAGAATGTTTTTGTGCAGGAAGGTACTCCTCCTGCACAAAATCAATCCTACCATAACACAGCAACTGCACTGGGCATCACAAGTGCACCAGTGCAGGGAGAGAGGTGAAGAGCGCCATATCACAGTAGTTATGATACCTTTCAGCTCTCTGCCGTTCACACAACAGCAGCTCAGCAACTTTTCTGGCTGGCCTGCATTAGGTAAACTTTTGATAAATATGTCCCCATAATGCCTAAAATCAGAAAGTCTCACAATTCAGGTTACCCTTTTCACCAAACAAATTAAAGGACTAGGATTCAGGTTCAAAAGGTCAAGTGCTAATTCATCACCCTGGCTTCTTAGTTAAGGATTGTTCACTGATATGATATCCCAAAGATTCATGGCAGGAGGGCGCAGGGATAGCTGATGCTTTTCTTTCTCAAGGTACAGAAATGCCCATGCTTGGTCTCTTTCAGTTCGGTCGGGTGATTTCAGCCGATCAGAAGCCTGTTTCGAACCGGGGTAGCCTGCACATTTGGCAGGATTGTGCTAACCTAATAGCAGTGAAATCGCGATATGTTCAGTCGATTGCACAAGAAAATAGTTAAGTGCAAATGTATCAGTTCTTAACAATGTACTAATTTTAATTAAAATTAATACTTGTCAAATTTGGTTAAAATGGGGTTAGGCATTTTTTTATGAACCCGCAAACCAAAAAAAGTTGGATGGACTCTGCATGGAGGAGCATTTTAGGATTCTGTGGTATGCGCTCTAGCTTATGAACGCTTACGTGAGCACGCGTTACGTCATAAGCTAGAGCGGCACGGCGCACGCGCAGGACTATGAAAGGAAAGGCGCGAACAGGACAGTGTCAGTTGGCGGCTGGAGATGGTCATAGCCAGACGCTCGGCGCCCTTAGCGATTTGAACTCCTTGTTGTATGAATAAACCTGTTTCCTCTACCAGAAGTTTCCGTGCATACTGTGGGGGAGTAAGGAACATTACAGTGGCGACGAGGCTGGGATTCGAACACCACCTGGTGTTTGAAAAAAGAAAGGAAACGAAGAAGAACACAGGACACCTCCACAGCCTACATCCACGGGCCAGTGAGGCACAGGTACTACACAGGAGCAAGGGCGTGGCAGCAGCGCAACAGCAAAGGAAGGAACGTCCCCAGGCATAGCAGAAGGTCGTGCGACCCAAGCCTCCAGGACCCCCCAGGCAGCATCCTGGCAACCAAGGGAGACACCCCCACTCCAGAGGAAGGGGGGAAGGACGCACAGACAGCACACGCCACAAAGGACAATACCCCGGGCAGCCCAAGGGGCCCAGGCGACACGGCAGGGAACGCAGGAGCGTCCGGTGAGCCTACCCAAAGACCCCAAGAAGGAGGACCCAGAGGAGAAGCCAGAATGACGAGTCAAGCGTCAACACTAATGGCGCCCGTCCCGTTCCTGACCAGACCAGGCGAACCCCAACTAAAATGGGAAGATTGGAAAGAGTACTTCCTAAATTACATCGAGGCGTTGGAAGACGAAAGCGAAAGCGAATACAAACCGGATCGAAAGAAAAGACTATTGCTCCACAATTTAGGCCCAGAAGGGGTACGGGTCTATAAGAACTTGGTGCCTAAGGAGAGGGGTGCAGAAGAAACGGATGTCTTCGTGAATGCACTGGACGACCTGGACAGCCACTATCGCCCAGCGGTCTGTGTCTCGATAGACCGTTACAACTTCCAGCAGAGGAAGCAAGAGGCGGGAGAATCGATCGACGACTATGTGGCTGCCCTCCGCCGACTTGCAATCACATGTAGGTATGGTAACCTGCAAGACGAATACATCAAGGACCAAATCGTAATGCACACCACCAGCAGGGCAGTCCAAGACAAGCTGTGGGCAATGAATGAGACCACCCTGAAGGAGGTCGTGGCAATGGTCAAAAAGGCGGAAATGTCGAAGAGAGGCGCGGACGCGGCAAAAAGAGAAAGCGCGCCAAAACAGATGATCAACAAAATAGACGAGGCACCCCACTCCAGCAAACAAAGAAGTGCCAGTGGAGACCTGAGGAAGGAGGCGAAAGGGCCGGGGAAGCAGATGCCTCGCTCCAGCCAGGGGACGAAGTTCGCATGCTACAGGTGTGGCAGCGCCGCCCATGCAGCCCAGGACAGACGTTGTCCCGCGTTTCGCGCCAAGTGCGCATATTGCGGACTGACGGGGCATTTTGAAAAAGTATGCTGGAAGAAAGGGATGAAGTCTACGGTAAAGTGCATCGAAGCAGCCACAGCCGAAGCGAGTGAGGAAGAGGAACCGGATGAGGACGACCTGGTACTATGCATAGAGGACCAAGTGCTGGACGTGTCAGGGAAACGAAGGGACAAGCCCCGCACAGACATGCACATCGGAGGCGTCAAAGTATACGTAGCGGTGGATTCAGGATCCCCCTGGACGATTGTGCAGAGGTCAATATGGGAGGAAGATTTTGCCCCGGTGTTGGGACCCGACCTATGGCCACCAGATATCAGACCCATCTCGTACACGGAAGATGCCATTCCCCTAGTGGGATGCAGAGACCTGAAATTCGAGTTCAGAGGAAGGACGGCCACGTGCACGCTATATGTGGCGGAGAAGGGTCCGTCGGTGTTGGGATGGAGAGATGCGGGTGCCCTCGGCATCGTACTTAACCCAGGAGGGAGAGAACAGATCTTGCTAACAGAGGAATGGCCTCTCTCGAAGGAGGAAGACTGGAAGGCGGCATACTCCAAAGTATTTGAAGGCACAGTTGGCAAGCTGGAGAAATTCGTGCACAAAATAGTCCTCAAGGAGGGAGCAAAACCGGTCGTGCATAAGGTCCGGAACATACCGATATCCACCAGCGAGGCAGTACGCCAGGAACTACGGAAACTGGAGGAGCTAGAAATCATCGAGCCGGTGGACAGCGCGGAATGGCTATCGCCCTTGGTGGTAGTTAAAAAGCCCAACGGCAAGGTCAGGCTCTGCGTGGACCTGAGGGAGCTCAACAAAAATCTCATAGTGGAGAGGTTCCCACTCCCTAGAATAGAAGAGATGTTGGCCAAGACCAAAGGGATCACGCACTACTCCACCATAGACCTCACGTCTGCGTACTACCAGATAGAACTGCACCCAGCGAGCAGGAAATACACGGCCTTCATAACGCCATTCGGGTGCTACCAATTCAGAAGGATGCCCTTTGGACTGGCATCCGCCGCGGCCGTGTTCCAGAAGCTCATGCACAGGCTATTCAAAGACATCCCGGGAGTGCAATACTTCCAAGACGACATCCTGGTGATGGGCTCCGACAAAAATGAGCACGACAGGAAACTGCACCAGGTGTTGGGAGTGCTACAGAACAAGGGATTGACAGCAGAGTGGAGCAAGTGTAGAATTGGGTCTCGCTCAGTGACCTACCTTGGGCACGAGATAGGAACGCATGGCATCTTACCTAAAGAACTAAATGTCAAGGCCATAAAGGACGCCAAAGCCCCAACGACCAAAGAGGAGGTGCGGTCATTCCTCGGCATGGCCGAGTATTACAGCAAGTTTGTAAGACATTTTGCCACTAGGACGCACCGAATGAGGCAACTGATCAGGCACAATATGAAATTCGAATGGGACAAGGAGGCCCAGTCTGAATTCGACTCCATCAAAGACTGCATCAGCCAGGCCATTCCGTTACAGGGATATGTACCCACGGGCAAGACCATCGTAACTACAGATGCGAGTGACAAGGGCTTGGGGGCGGTCCTGGCGCAGGAGAGGACAGATGGAACGAAAGAAACAATCAGCTTCGCTTCCAGGGCACTGTCCCCAACGGAACAGAGGTACAGCGTGATAGAAAAGGAAATGCTGGCTGTCACATGGGCGTTGAGTAAATTTCGCCAGTTCATATGGGGCACGAGGTTCAGGCTCCAAACAGACCACAAGCCCCTCGTCAAGGTGTTGACGTCATCCGGCCACGACACTGCCACCCCGAGAATAGCGAAGATGTCCCTGAAGCTGCTAGACTACACCTACGATGTCGAGTACCTCCCAGGCACGCAGAACAGGGTGGCAGACTACCTCAGCAGGGCGGCAGCGATGGAAGAAGCCCCGAGTGCCACCCCCGAGACAGAGGAGATGGTCGCCAGCTTGGAGGATCACGAGACAGCCATCAGCGCTCAGGAGTGGCAGGAGGCCTATGAACTCGACGAGGAGAAGAGAGATGTCAGGAAACATCTCACGTTGGGGTGGCCGGACAAAAGGAAACTGACGGAGAGTGTCCGCCGCTTTTATGAAATAAGGGAAGAGTTGTCCTTGAGTGACTCGGGGATATTCTTATACCGAGGTGAGAGAGTGGTACCCCCGAAGTCACTGATACCACGACTGCTGAAAACACTCCACGAGGGCCATCTGGGCATAGTGAAAACCAAGGCGTTGGTCAAACAGACGTATTGGTGGCCAGGAATGGATGCCCACATCGAGAGGCAAGTCAGGGAGTGTGTGCAGTGCCAAGGAGCGGACAAGGTGCTCCGACCACTCCGACCAGCGCTGGGGAAATTTGACACGCCACATGGCCCCTGGGAGGATGTGGCGATAGACATTCTGGGGCCGGTACTGGACAACCGGGGAGTGAACAAGTATATCTGCGTGCTGATGGACAAGTATTCCAAGTGGCCAGAAGTGGACATACAGGAGTCGATGGATACGGACACGATCTTGAAATTCGTAACAGAAGTGTTCCTGAGGGAAGGAATACCCAGAACGATCCTCAGTGACAACGGGCCACAATTTGTGTCGGACAAATGGGGAAAATACATGAAACGGAACGGGATCGAAGTGAGACACACGGCGGTGTACCACCCTGCGTGCAACGGCCAAGTTGAAAGATTCAACAGGGTGCTCATGGGATCCATCCAGGCAGCCATTTCCCAAGGCAAGGACTGGGAAGCGGAGATAATGAACATGATATGGGCCTACCGCATTACTCCCTCCGTGGTAGGGTATAGTCCCTTCCAGGTGCTAAGAGGACGGCATCCATTCACCAGGGACAATGTGGCATGGAGGGAAAAGACCATCACCAGTAAATGGTCCCCAGCGGTGGTGCAAAGCAATCTGGAGAAGGCCCAGAGGATATATGCAGCGCACTACGACAAGCGACATAGCACTAAAGAAACGTCGCTGGAAGAAGGGGAGTGGGTCAGGATCAAACTGGCCACCCTCCAAAAGAAGGGCGACAGCAAATTCAGTCAACCGCTCCAAGTTAAGGAAGTGCGGGGCAGAGCAGCCCTCCTTAGTGATGGCAAGGTCTGGTCACAGGATCGCATGGCCAGAGTCAACAAAATATTGGTCTGGCCGAGGACGGAGGAAGCAGACAGAGACACAGATCACCCAGAAGAGAGACCGCATCAGGAGCAGAACAGCCAAGGAGTTGAGGCAGGCGAGGTCAGTGAAGAGGGCGCCCAGGGAGCTGGGCAGGCCGAATGAGGAAGAGCGCAAGAGAGTGCAGGGCAGAGATCGGTGGTGAGAGATGCGGGGATATCCCAGGCACAGACTGAGACGAGGGAGAACGTGCCGGTAAGACACACCCGCAGCGGAAGGGCTGTAGTGATGCCTTCTCGTTACAATGACTTTGTGGTAGAAAGACACTAGTAATATGGCCCCTGCGCCTCACATAGACAATGGGTACAGAGGTGGACTATGCAGTTATGAAGGGGGGAATGTGCTTTCTGTGTTTCATAAAGGGGGGAGATATGTGGTATGCGCTCTAGCTTATGAACGCTTACGTGAGCACGCGTTACGTCATAAGCTAGAGCGGCACGGCGCACGCGCAGGACTATGAAAGGAAAGGCGCGAACAGGACAGTGTCAGTTGGCGGCTGGAGATGGTCATAGCCAGACGCTCGGCGCCCTTAGCGATTTGAACTCCTTGTTGTATGAATAAACCTGTTTCCTCTACCAGAAGTTTCCGTGCATACTGTGGGGGAGTAAGGAACATTACAGATTCTACTATTGGCCAAAATCCTCTAAGGGGCAACCCTGAAATGTTTCAAATTTTGCAAAAAAATGACAGATTGACAATATTTATTTGTTAAATTAGAAAACATTCTTCAAAGAGGCCAAATTTAAATGAATAAAATACATTTTAGAAGGCACCGCTGAAGACGGAATTATGTCAAGGTGTATTTGGTCTTGAAAGAATGTTTCATCAGATAAATCACCAAAGGTGGCATTTTTCGTTTCTTTAAAAAACTAGGAGGTTAGACTTTGAGCGAATCTTCCCAAACAGCTTGTTTTCTCATTCTTAGGACTTAGCCTGCAATGTATCTTCCTCCTGTTCAGCTGCAGTTCGTTCAGGGAATAAGAAGCAAATGTTGCTTGGATGAGTGCAGGCAGCTTCCAAGGGAGCAGCATTTTGTGTTCCTCTTGAAGTATGTCAGGGCTTTTGGCTGCATTAATCTGAGAGCACAGAAGAGCACTTCAAAGGTGACCCAGGCATGAACCTGCAGAAGACATCGGGGTCAGGGAGTTGAGGTCCCAGGGCTTTAGTAACAGTCTGGCTATGGCATTCTAAGTGAGAGCTTTAATATCCTGAAAGACCGAAGAGTAGAGTTGGTGTGTGCTTAACTGTGCTTTATTTGCATCGGTGTTCTGCAGATGGGTCCCACTAGCACTCGTTTTTGGGGGCTGGCACTACTTATTCTTCATCATCCGATTTTGGCCCACAGCAGGAGAGAGAAAAACTATCATGGGAGAAAGGATGAGGTAGACAAACTCTGACAAAGGGAGAAATTAGGGATGAAAAGAACCTGATGTGATGAGATAAAAGGGCAAGCATTGGATTAAAGAGGAATGAGGTAGAACCAATACTATGCGGTCTTGGTATTCTGCACACCGGCAGCACTGATACAGGATCCTGAGCAAAAGCTTGAGTTCAAGCAGTTATACTTTTTCAAATCAAGCTCGGTGTTTAGCAGTAAATAATTTTGCCCTATTTAGAATCCATTATGTTTAAGGGAGCAGGTGGTTGGCAATGTCTTATTCTGCAGACAGATTTCAGCGACCAAGAATTAAGTGCTTATGGTGTAGCATACTGATTGTTGTGTCATGTGTGAAGAGTGATAAACGTGGATGAGGTTGACACTAGTCTTGAGGGAGTGGAGCAGATGTTAGAGGAAATCCTTGGGGAAAGTCACATCGACTTGGAGTGAGTCAAATAGGGAGGGGCCTAACCTGTGTTGCAGTGATAGGATAGACATGGAGGAGGTGAACAAGTTAAGCAAGCAATCTATGCTTCATAAAATTCAAAAATTCAAACTAGGGGTGGGCGTAACTCGCGTGATTCTATGTAGCATAATCACACGAAATTACCTAAGAATTTCGAGAGACTATGCAGAATCATGCGAGAAGAGCCACGAAAAGGCATACGGTCTTTTCTTTTGGGAGCCCGTTGCGGGCCCTAAGGTGAAGGGGGGTGGGTGGGGGGTACCTATGGTACCCACTTGCCTTAGCATGCACAAAGCGGCTGGCACCGTGCAGTGCCTGCCGCTTTGTGCTGTTAAAGGGAAAACATGCATATTTAACCTCGCGGCGGGTGCTGCTTCAAGCAGCACCCGCCGCAATGTTAAGCATCCTAATTCCGAGGGAGGGAACGCCGCTGCCCCTGCAGACGGTCCCTCCACCTCTGCCATCTATATTGGCCTTTTACTCCTGGCATTTTACGCTATTTTCTTAGCCCAAAATGAACCCTTGCATCTGAAATGGATGCAAGGATGCATTTTTACGATATGAAAAAGAGCTAAATATAGCAGTTCATGAATAGTGAGCTCTTGCAGTAGGATTTTTCACCCCAAAGTATATGAGCAGGAGTAATTGTGTAATTAGCAGTATTTCTGCGTCAAAGAGTAATGCAGAATTACTGAAATTACGCCCAGGCCAAATTCCTTTACATTGTATGCAATTCATGATCTGTTTAGATTCAAGTGGTTAGTCATTTACCTAAGGATCCTGTTTGTACCTGTATTCAGGTATCCAATTGCATTTTTGAGGAAGTGGAAGGATCAGAGACTGATCTTTTAGTGTTTGAACAAAATATCATTTTATAAATATTGGGGGACAAAATTATTGGAAATTAAATATTGTGACACACAAATATCATGATGCAGAAATATCGTTGACAAGAATAGAGTTTTGTACAGTTAAAGAATATTTTTGTAAATAATATCAATGTTTTAAATATTATTTTCACTAATATAACGGTTAAAAATATCTTTTTAAAATAACTTTTGGGTGTTTTAGTAGATATATTAGTTGTATGTCTTGCTAGTCTTGCTATTGTTTTTATAAATGTTATTAATGGTTTTAAATATATAACTTTTATTTTTAAGTGATGAAGAATTGTTTTATTAATTTTTAATAGTAATTTATAGTGTTGTGGTGGATTGCTTGGTCTGTAAGGAGATAGGATGGGAAGTTAGTTAGGTAATAAATGAATAAGAATCATTTAATAAAATGTATTTAAATATATGATTGATATTCATTATGTAATTTATGTAATACTGATTTATTCTCATTCTATGTTAATTGATTCTTAATTATTTAAAATATGGAATAGTGATTTATTTTACTTATATTTTAATTGTGGAATGCTAGGTTTGAAGTAGTATAGGGTGAAAACGTGATTACGTAACATTTAATTAACTATGGATTATTATTTTTAAATCATTATTTAATTGAATTTTAAATATGTAAATTTTAGAACACTTATTTAGTTTTATTTTATTTTAGCTGCAAGATGTTAGTTTTGTAGGTGTCTAGGGTGGGAAGTTATTTAACTAATATTTAGTAATTGCTAATTAATTATGTAATTTAAAATATGGAATAGTTATTTTTTTATTACATTTTAGGTGCAGACTGCTAGGTTTCTAGGGGTACAGGGCGGGAAGCTAAATGGTTTATAATTGAATAATAATTATGTATTAACTTATAAATAAACAATTAATTGAAAAATAACTATGTAAATTGATTAACTATTTTTAGTTTTTTAAATAAATAAATAAATATATATATAAAATTTATGTTTTTTTCATTGAGTTTAAAATGTTTTTTACATTCATTAGGGTACTCATATATATAATATGTTTGAAGCAACTTATTATTCCTACTCTTGCTTAGACTGCAGTAGGAATAGCAAAATTAACCTCTTCGTTCCAACTGCTGCAGTGGTAATACTGTGGGCAGTCCCGCAGAGCGGCGGTGGTTGGACCTTCACCACGGGTTTGGCGGTCCTATGGACTGGAAAACTCGTAATCAGGCCCATTGTCATTTGCAATGCCAATATCTTTAACTCTCTCAAATGTGAAGCCTATTGTCATTGCTGATGATTGTTGTACTATGAGTTTTTGGCAAAATATCAAACAAATAAATACTAAATTTGCCCAGACAGTGTGCGTAAAAATGATAAAATAATGAATACTGTCACAAAATATGCAGCATTATAATTGGAGTTTTCGTGCTGCATAATTCTGTCAAATCTGCTGCATAAATTCCTCCTCCCCTGCCACATAGAGGAAAAGCTAAGCTCCAGAGCAGGCAATACCAAACATTATTAATAACAGAATGCCATTGTAGTTAAATACAAAGGAGAGCCTGTAATTTGGCTGAAAAACTCAAACTGCTGATTAACATAAAAACTGAATGCAAAAATATATATAAGAACTAGAACTAACAACTTCTTCTTTCTAAGAGGTCATGATTGTTTCGAAGAATGTATGCTTTAAAATTCCTAAGGAGAAGTAACCATAGAAACCTTAAGGCTTGTGAGACAGATTTTTTAAATACTCAGTGATGCACAGTGATATCTTCTCTACCCACCATCGCTGTGGCTGTGTTTGTTTTCTCTAGAAATTGAATCTTTGAATTATTCGCCTGCTTCGGTTTGCCATTTGTTGCTGAGCAACAGACTAGGTACTTCCAGACTACCTACCCGCGTTGTTTTCACTTTGTTCCCAGTAGAGCAGCTCCACCCTTTCCGATCCGGAAGGACTTTACATTCCTCTCCTTCAAGGCATGGTTGCATCTGGCACCACCATTTCTGCTCCACTATTGATGCTGCAGAAAGAAATAAGTACATAAATACGTAGGCATAGTGTCTTCTATATTTACTAAAGACCCAGGATACATTTTATCTTGATAATAGTGACTTCATCGTTTTATCAAGGGGTTCAAATAATGCAAATCAAGTTGGCTACAGTGAACGTTTAATGATGGCATTGGCCAGGTAGAAGAGCTGCTGATCTTTGATCGATGAACATAACCCATTCCACCCATTTCATCCCACACAACCTTCCACATGTGCACAACCTAGCTACATACAGGCACTGTCCAGCCTATCTCACACACTAGGCATCAACACCACAGCCTCCCTTCTTTCAAATAACAATAAAATCATAATGGCCCTCTAGTGTCATTCTGCAGAAACGTGATCTCACGATCATACTGGTTGCACGCTGACAACCCCTGTGCATGATGGCCCCATCAGTTGATTTCACAGTCAGAATGTGAAATCCATCTGGGACCTCACTGTTGCCATTTGAGGCACAGGTCAGACAAATGTGGTGGAACCTGCTCTGTATTAGTGCTTTTGTTCCTCCTACTCCACTAGCCTACATCATCAACAGTGTTGTTCTCTTATGCCCTCCTTTTCCCCTTTATTCCAACAAGCTGTCCCATCAATGTGAATTTTACTCTTTGGCCATGATCACTGGTCCTGTGTATATCCAAATTACTCCTGAGTGTGGAATTTCAAGGGTTGTAGGAATAGTGCTTTCCCAATAAACCTCCAACTGAATCTTTCCCAGCTTATAGCTGTTGAAAGTACTGGGGTGCAAATGGACCTAAAATGGGGAATTGCTATGGGTATCAGGTGGGGTATTTCTGATTTCTATGAAAATTGTAACTTCCTCACTGGACCCTTGGGCAAAAGGTTAGAATAATGTAGTAATATTTCACTCCAACATTGCTGATAAACATGGTATTGGTAGTTTTGGGTGGAGGAACAACACTGTGGCATTCCTGTGATGAAGAAATCTATGGTTTCATCTACCACTCTCGTTGCCAGTGTTGAAGGATACAAGTGGCCAAAATCCAGACTGAAAAGGGAACAGTTTATGAACTTATTGGCTTAGACAACACATGTACGAAATCATTTGAGATTCTGCATCAGCTGCCCCACTACAAAAACTGACTGTCAATCCAATGCCCTGCCACCTCTTCCTCCATACTAAGGGGGTGATTAGGATGGTGGGCAGACTTTAGTCTGCCCGCCACCCTAGCGGTAACGGGACCGTCCGCCGGGCAAGCGGTGGTCCCACCACCCCAATTATGATGTGCCCGCCACCGCGGCGGTCGCACCAGACATTTTAACATTGCGGTGGGTGCTGCTGGCTGCAACACCCGCCCCGAGGTATCCCCCAAGTCAGCGACGGCTCGTGGAGGGAGTTACGGTGGGGCAGGAGGGTGGGGAGGGGGAGGGGCAGGGCGGAGGTTGCTAAAAACCGGCATATGGATGATTGCAGGTAAGTAAACAATTTAATTAATAAAACGAATTTCGTAGTGCGCCTTGCATCGCAAAATGCAATGCAGTGCGAGCTACGAAATTCGTTTTATTAATTAAATTGTTTACTTACCTGCAATTATCCATATGCCGGTTTTTAGCAACCTCCGCCCTGCCCCTCCCCCTCCCCACCCTCCTGCCCCACCGTAACTCCCTCCACGAGCCGTCTCTGCCCCAAGTACAGCAACACAACCCCCACCCCTCCCCCCCGGGGGCACGCAACAGGCATATACATATTTGAAAACTGTAACTTGGCCTGCGTCTCTGATGGCTGTTTTTTTGTATTAATGCTCAGTTAACTGGAAGTTGAACACGACTGATTAACAGCGGATTTTGTCTGTAATGGTATGAATTTGGCAATGAGAAAATAAAAATGTGCCAAACTCATAATTCTTGTACAGGGCACTTATACACAAATCTATGTGCAACAAGACTAAGGGTGTGTCTATTATTCTGATTGGGTGCTGTTCCCCGGGTGTGTATACTTCTGCGAGCATCACTTGGTTCACAGAGTGATCCACAAAGAGGCTTAGTAACCCCCAATTCTGCACCATTCATTGTAAAAATTTACTCTGAATGCACAAGAACAACAGAACATGAGTGGCTGTTGATCGCAAGTGTTGTGTTTATATCCACTTTTGTTTGGGTGAAATGCATAAAATTGCCATAAGGTATGGATTTGCATTTTGCACAATTTCGTGTCATTTTGCAGAAATGTCACACAATTGTGTAAAAGCAAAATTGATACACCCCTAATAATGTTCTAAGCTAACAATGCCTTCATACTAACTGTTTTCTAAAGGAAGCAGTAGAATGCTTTACTGGCTGCTGAATGGATGTATTAGATGTGTAGGTGGGAGGTGTGGTGGTGAATGATAATGCATCTGTATCATATTTCAGACTAGCCCTAATCTGCATGGCCTTCAGCTTTCTTTAACAGTGGTTTGCCACAGGTAACCATCCTCCTATGTAGCCAGCCACTAGCTGCCCTTGCACTTTGCAAGTTCACCCATTTCTGGTATCACAACATTTGTGCAAAAGGTGACAACTTTATCTTCAAATCAAATCCGATTTACCCCTAACTACTGTTGATATATGTGCATGAAACCTAGGAACGCCGAGCGGGGCTTATCCTAACATACCAACAATAAACCAACATGTAAATTCATGACTATTTTTGTGTGGATTTGTAAAAGTGTGCCAAACTTATAGACAAATGCATACTCTTTCCCAACACCTTTCACTGTAACCTCCCCCCCATAATGGATCTGCATGATAGTCAACATATCAGAATTAAGATAAACATGCCAAGTTTTGTGCAGCTCTATGAAATGGCAATAAAATGTACTTGCCAATTGCAGAGTTGTGAGCTCACTTTAACTTTCCTCTCCCTTATCAGATCTCACTGACCCCTGAACTGTTTTTAACTTGCTAATAGTCCACAAAATTGCATGCATATCAATTGAAAAATGCTGACGTTCTCAGTAAATAAACCCTTTATTTTCTCACTTTACCCTTAACCTATTTGAAAAATGTACTTGAAATTCAAAATAATAAAATAAGCGAGGTATGCTTGTGTCTTTGAAGTGTCAAAGCTATTAGCAAATCCACGATATTCTATCTCCCTTTATCTTCACCGCACCCTCGTCTGATCTGCATGAAACTTGAGCTTACTCCACTGGGCTTAACTTGCTAAAAGCCTACCGAATTACACGCAAATTCATCAAACAATACCATAGTTAATAGGACATGTATATGTTTTGCCCCACTTTTAAATAAGCTCCCATTGGTGGATCTGCACAAAACTTTCCATTCCCACAGAACACTCAGGGGCCGATTACAATGTCAGGCGGACACCATCTTGTATACTGAACTGACTGACCTCCGGTCGGCAGTCTTGACCCCCTGATTAGAATGTGAAGGAACACTGTTTGGTCGCATTCTGACATTTCGCAATGGGAGCACGTGTTACGGCCGCAAACCGGACATAGTACATGCATCCATAGGGAAATGGGAGTTGGTGTTAATCCCTGCATCCCGTGGCAGGCACTTTGAGATGCCTGCCACAGCATGCAGGGATTAACAGGGGGGCACCATAGGTGCCCCTGTAGCCCGCAACCGGAGGTTGCACACACAAGGGGGTCCTGCTAGGGACCCCCAATCATGCTTTCCAACTGGGTTTCCATGTCAGAGAGGCCGGCAAGGAAACTCTGCTGGAAACCGTGCATCATAATCCCATGGGCGGAAAGGTTGCCCTTCTGGTTTGTAGCCGGCCTCCAGCTTGCCGATGGGCTCCTGGAGCCCGTCGGAAGCCAGCCAGAATGACCGTCCGGTTTCAATTCTGATCAGCTGATTCATATTCCCTCAAAATAAGTCCCTAAATGTGCAAAATATCTGCCAAATGCGTGTGAGTTCATTAAGGATTCCACAGTTATCTGCAAATTATCACTTTTTTGAGCCCCCCTTTTTACTGTACCCTCACTTTACTGATCTGTTCAAAATTTTAAAAGTGTAAAAGAAGGCAAAATATGATTAGCGGCTGACAAATGTCTTACGAGAGCACACGCTTACCCACCCCAGTCAATCAACAAGTACCTTGAAGCATCTTCGCCTTGGATGATATTGCCATTGTAACTATCGGGCACATGCATCATTGTCAATTGCATTCGCAAACGGTGCGAATCGCAATTTTCGTCTGTTTGCGAATGCAATTGACAAAATTGGTATGCATCATGTTTTTCGCAAATTTAGAAATCGAAATCATGTTGCGATTTCTAAAATTGCGATTGCATTTAAGAAATCGCAATTTAAGATTTCTTAAATGCAATGCATGAACATTTTTCATTTGCGAATTCGCAAATAGGGAGAGGTAAATTACCATGAAGTTGACCTTCATGATAATTTGCGAAAACAATCAAATATGCACAAAAGTGCATTTTTTAAAGTTTCATTTTATACACACTTGCCCTTGGGGCATGTGTGTGAAAAATGCACTTAAAGTTAGATTTCAGGGGTGCAGGGGGGGTCGTTTGGACCCCCCCTGCACCTTTGAAATTGCATTTTGAATTTGCGATTCAGAAATTGCTAATCGCAAATTGAAAATGACTTCCCATTCATTCCTATGGGCCTCTAGGCCCATAGGAATCAATGGGAAGGGATTCCCCATTCTGATTCGCAAATTGTGAATCGCAATTAAGGAAATTTAAGAAATCGCAAAAAAAATTGCAATTTCTTGGTGCATAGCCGTTTTCAATTTCTTAATTGAGAATTCCTTAATTTTCGCAATTGAGAAATCGCAAACGGCAACAATGATGCATGTGGCCGTTAGACACTTTACATTTTTTGTGTACGCTTTGAAATGATGAGGTCTATTCAGAAAGGCATTTTTGAGTAGGTACTCCAATAGCGCTCTTTTTTGTTCTGTAACCTGCCTTTGTTAATTGGCCCAAAACATCTAACATAGGAAAAAAATGGGAAGGGTCAGGGAATAGTTATAGACAATTAGTACAAATATAAAGGACAGTGCTCTGTTTGCACTTTTACTAGCAAGCTGTTGGTCAATTTGGTGCCGATTCACAAAGGAATGCAAGAGTAGTAAGGGCGAATTAATGTAGTAGTTCTTCCCATACTCAAATACATTTGTGAAGGGGACTAGATGTGTTCAATGATGGGCTTTTCATGTTACGGCACAGATGGAAATTTATATGAAGCATAAATGTTGCAATGTTAATAAGGGCTGTTATTAGTGCAATTGTACTGAGAAAAAATAAAAACATGCTGTATGCAAAGGAGTGGCGACCTGTTCCTTTTTAACCCACAGATGTGGGGGAGTGATAGGGGAGTGTTTAATTGGTAGATATAGCATCCACTGTGATTAAAGCACATTTATTGGATTCCCGTGAGTGCTCCATTACTTTTGGAACGTTTACATTACGTGAGTCCTACCCCCAGGAAGCATGGCAGCACCCGCCCTGAAAGAGTTCAGAAGTTTCATGGGGACTTTTTTTGAAATACCAATTGCAATACTGCCTGAACTATCACATGAGATTGATCCCATCGACTACCGTTGTAAAATAAGTAATTTAAGGACGAAGGTAATTTTACTAATGACTGTGGGAAATGATATAGCTGTGGCAAGAGATACAATGGCACATAGCGGTATGAGGCAGGAATGTTTTAATATATGTGGGCAATTTGCGTGTTGTCATCACTGTGATACCAAGTTGCTTCTGTGTCCATACATAAATATATATATAAATATATGTACTAAAGTGAACTAATATGATGAGTAACCAGCACATATACATATATCAATACATATATTTATATATATGTAATTAACAAGTAGAAAATAAAACTGAATAAAACCTCAAAATAAACATATCAAAATATTTAATTTAATACTTTGAAGTAAATATTGACAAAATAGCCAAATAATATTAAATGAAATAAATTACACACATAATTTTACCAGTAACAAAAATATATACTAAAATATAGAAAATACATTAATTCAATAAGTATTAAAGAAAAATCCCAATAAAAAAATATGAACATAACAAATACATTAGAAAAAATACATTAAAAAGTTTCAAAATATTAAACAATAATATGAATAATAATTTAAATTCGATCTAAGCAACCATAGGGAAAGCACTGGACTTCGCAGGGGTTAGATTTGCTACTCTCACTTCAGTCTCATCAACAAAAGAGACATTTTTCGATCTCAGAAGGGTTAGAATTACTATTCCTACTTCAATCGAATCAACAGTAATGAAAGTGTCAGTTTAAGGAAGAGTTAAATTTGCTATTCCCACTCCAGTCTAGGCAACAGTAGGGAATGTTTTAGACTTTGAAGAGCCTGCATTTACTTTTCCCACTTCAATCTATAGAACAGAGTGAAAGTATTGGACTCCAGAAGGGTTAACTCCAGTGTAAGCAAGAGTAGGGAAAGCGCTGGACATTAGATGGGTAAGATTGACTATTTACACTCAAGTATGAGCAGTATTAGAGAAAGTGGTGGACTTAGGAGGGATTGGATTTGAACCCATTTTAAGATATAATAATTAAAATATGCTTTTACAAATTAAACATAAATAAATGAAATAAATAAACAATGACATTATTTAATAATTATTAATCATTCAAGTATTTAACAATAAAAAGTAAATGAAAATAAAATTCAATTATTTATAAATTAACTTCCCACGAAATTCCGCTACAAACCCACCGACCTCCACCTGAAAGAAATAATACTCATAAAATTGCATAAAATAACATTTACCTAGAAATAAACAAATGAACCTAAATTGCCATTTTAATAAATTGAACAATTTACATACATAATTGTTTAAATATTTAATTTACAAATAATTAGAAATTAAATTAAAATAATTATAATTTCATTAACTTCCCACTCTATTCCCCTTTCAACTCAAAACCCCATAAATATTATTAACTTACTAAATAAGTAAAACATGTTTAAATTACATATTTAAAATGCAAACTATATTTAAAACCATTAAAGAAATGATAATTCTAATACCTAAAATGATTAAACTTACCAAAATATATATGGGGGCGCTAGACAGCCCAAGGCAAGATGGCCGAACATTAGTGCTGCTCTGCAGACCAGGCAAAACTATCCGACATTAATCCATCCATCCTCGCTGCAAAGCACACAAAAACAGTATGAGCAAGGTCGGAGCAATGTTGCGATAATAGGAATGCAACGAAATTCCTGAGATGATGCAGGAAAGACGAACTGCAGCTTCGGCGGCCACAGGCTCCGCAAGGGTGTGGAGGCGGGCCCGGCACTGAAACAAATCTAGCACATCGGCAGTACAGGCCTGCCACGCCGAGAAAAGCAAACCAGCACCTAAGCAGGTATGGGCCTTGGCTACGAGGAGAGCAAGCTGCAAGCCTAATAGCTGACTCTGTGCCGCAGAGTGAGGGCAGCATGCATTGGGCACAAGTAAGCCTGAGCTTCCAGGAGGGAAAAACACGAGGACTGCCGGAGGCTTACTGAGACAGCAGACAGCAAAAATCTATAGCACAGCTGCACACACAAGTGACAGAACAGGTACGGTCCCCGGCTGCAGGAAGAGTAAGCGGCAGGCCCAGTCCCACCGCCATGAGCGAAAGGCAGTGGCTGACAGGTGCAAGGAGGCCTGGGCCGGATCACAAAACTTGCAGGTGGCCTACTGCAGTAGTGGGTAGCGAAAGGCAGGCTGCCCAATGTTCATCATGACATAGATGGTGACATTGACAGCCACGGCCCGTGGAGGGAGTTCCGGTGGGGCAGAGAGGCGGGGCGGGGGAGGGGCAGGGTGGGGGATGCTAAAAACTGGAATATGGATAATTGGAGGTAAGTAAGCAATTTAATAAATAAAACGAATTTCGTAGCGCACACTGCATCGCCTGCCTGCTGGGACTACTCCCCAATCTTAAGGGAGGCCTGTATAAGTTTACAGCAATAGCCTTAATGATGGCCATAAGGCATGTGGCAATGAAATGGCTGCATACTTAAGAGAAAGAGTAGCCGAAAATGAAGACGTAGGCGTCTGTGCAAACATTGTGATTCAGAACTGATAGCTGACAGGTGTTGTAAATGGGGGGAGGAAAAAAATGTGTTATGCAAAGCAAATGAGATAAGGTGGGCTGCAGTATTGGTTTATGTTGTACTGCTGATGTTTGACAAATGAATGAATAATAAATAAAACAAATGAAAAAAAACGTAACAAAATATATTAAACTGATAAAAAATGATATATATTACAGTGCACAAAATTAAATACAACAATATTATTAACAACAATATCACATATAACAAAACATGATCTTCTTACTTTCAATATTGTGCCCCAAAGTAGACAATGTAATATGCCTCACCACTTTCAGTACAGCCTCCAACAAGGTGAAGAAACTCACTAATAAAAACTGGAGAATGATTAACTCGAACGGGCTGAGACTAGATCAGCCTCTGTTTGCTTGTTTTTTTAAAGTGCGAACGTAAAGGATATTGTGGTACACACCAGACTGCAACCAGTGAGTCAGGAGAGAGAACAAAGTTTATGACACCTACCAGCGGTGGCGGGTTACAACGCATGTGGAAGGTACCAAGCATGCATACTTACAAGTACTTCCAGGGTAGTGGGCCTGGAACTAACAACCCCATGGATCCTCACAATCCAAACTACATGCAACTAAGAAAATGTAATTTATGCAATCAGATGCCCATGCAACGTACTATACATAGGAATGACTACAAGAAAAGTTAAAATCAGAATTGTGAAGCATTCGAGTAACATCAGATGAAAAAAATCAATGACAAAGCTTACCACACACTATCTAGAACAGAAACACAATGTGGAGGACTTGAGGTGGGTGGTTATAGACAAGCTGAGCATTACAAGTGTGGGAACATATGTGAAAATGGCACTCCTGAAAAGAGAGAAGAGGTGGGTGTACAGAATCAGCAGTAACTGCATAGGGCTGAAAATGGCATACCCTGGCACCAACTAAACAGCACACAGTCGAAGGACTTGGGATAACCCAGGCATTTGGTACACACCACACAGATGGGCTGGGAAGAGCTGGTGGCGACAGGTGACGAGTTAGGTGGACAAAATATATGAATAGCACCATGTGCCTACCCCTCCTCTTATTCTTTCCCTCCCATTCTCCCCATCCACCCAGATAAATAAATAAATAAAGCAAAGGAGAGATTATGGCAAGAGAAGATAGGCATCCCAGGGGGTCAACAGTGGTAGAAGTTTGGTGATTAATGCAAAAACAACAATTGATGGACAGAATGCAGAACAATGTCATACATTCACCCCAGTACAGAGTTCAGACATGGCCATATGCAAATCAGCCTTGACCCTGTGCCTCATGGGAACAGTCCAGGCCGAACTGCCAAGCCATGTCTTTCCTGGACCGGAATCAAGCATCCTAGGACCGTGTTCTGGCTATCAGCCGTCTTCAGCCAGGATAGCTTGACTCCAGTTGTGTGGGGAGCATGGGACTCACGTCTGAGCATACCCATCCCACTCGGGGTGACAAATGCAAAAACAACAATTGATGGACAGATGCTGAAGACGGCTGATAGCCAGAAACCGGTCATAGGATGCTTGATTCCGGTCCAGGAAAGACATGGCTTGGCAGTTCGGGCTGGACTGTTCCCATGAGGCACAGGGTCAAGGCTGATTTGCATATGGACATGTCTGACCTGGGGTGGTGTGGAGTGCAAAAAAAACATGGATTTAGGCCCAGATCTCTGTACTGGGGTGAATGTATGACATTGTTCTGCATTCTGTCCATCAATTGTTGCTTTTGCAGGATTTTGGTGATTTCCAAGAACTCTAAATGGAAACACAAGAATTCCATGATGGTGGCAAGGTTCAGCCAAGCCAGAAAAACAACAGCGAGAGAAGGAGGGGCACAATAGCATGATGTTTAGTAGCAGGAAACAGCACAGATATGGTGGCACCCGCTGGAGAAGCGGGTAGACAATGGAAGTTAGCAGATGGCAAGAGGCCAAAGACAGTCCTTTGATCAAACAATTAATCAATTAATCAATCAGTCAGAGTTGGTCAAGTGCAGCTACTCACCTGTGAGGGTCTCAAGACATTCGGGGGGGAGGGACGGCTCCATTGAGTGCTAGGGTCATTCGAAGAGCCAGGTCTTGAGGTCCTTCATGAACTTGTGCAGTGTGGGGACTTGCCAGAGGTGGAGTGGAAGGTAGTTCCAGGCCTTTAGCTGTAAGAGAGCAGAAGGACTTTCGTCCTGTTCTGGTCTTGTAGATGCATGGGATGAAGGCTAGGGAGAAGTTAGCTGATCGGAGGTGTCTCATGGGTGCGTGGAAGGAGAAGGCAGTTGTTTAGGTATGCTGATCCAATGTTGTGGAGGGCCTTGTATGCGTAAGTGAGGAGCTTGAAAGTTATTCTTCTTTCGATGGGGAGCCAGTGGAGCTTGAGGAGGTGATGTGGTTGTGATGGGGGATGTCTAGGGTCAGTCTGGCGTTCTGGACTGTCTGGAGTTTGTGGAGTCGTTTCTTGTTGATTCCGCTGTAGAGGGTGTTGCCGTAGTCCAGTCTGCTACTGATAAGGGCGTGCATGACTGTTTTCCTGGATTTGGATGGAATCCATCTGAACGTTTTTGGGCGAATGTGGAGGGTGTTGGAGCAGGCAGAGGATACGCCATTGGTCTGATGGTTCATTGTGAGCGATGAGTCAAGTATAATTCAAGGTTTTTTGAGTGGCCCATCGGGGTGGGTGTGTTCTGAGGCTGGGGGGCACCAGGTGGCATTCCATGCAGAGGGGGTGGTGTCAAGGATGAGGACATCTGTTTTCTTGGAGATGTGTTTCAGGCACCTCTTCTTCATCCAGTTGGCAACTGCTTTTATCCCTTCTTAGAAGTTGTGTCTGGTGATGTTGGGTTCTTTGGTGAGGAAGAGGATGAGCTGGGTGTGGTCGGCATTGGAGACGATGTTGAGCCTGTGGTGTCTGATTATGGTTGCGAGGGGGGCCCTGTATATGTTGAAGAGGGTGGTGTCTCGGGACGATCCCTGGGGATCTCCACATGTGGTCTCTTTTGGTTAATAAAGTAAGTGAGGGCTACCTGAATGGGGAGAGAGATTTGGAGTAAACATGAGACCAATCCTGAGTCGAATAGAACCACAGCAGATGTGACGGAACGGATGCCTGTAATAGAAGGGTGCCCCAAGAGAGATCACCACAGGAAGCAGTGAGTGCAGGAATCGGGTGGTTGAGGGAAATGTAAACCACAAGCAAGGGATATAATCACAGTAAGGAAAGAATGGAACGGGAGAATGCATTCCGGTACACATAACTACAAAGGGCACGTTAACCTAGCAATGACGAAAAAGTAAGGGAAACATGTAAGATTTCACTGGTGTTTTTTTTTAACAATTGGATTGTGTTTCAAAACAGAGTGTGACTAAAGCGAGACGTTCCCACCACTACCCCAGTTTCGGAGAATACAGATGAAACTGGGGTAAGAGGAACGTGTATAGATAAAAGTATTCAATGCATAAAATGCACACAGACGTATGTGCATGCACACCATGAGGTGATCACACCATGATGAGTGAGGAGGGTAATGAGAGTGCTAAATGTGATCAGATGTGTTATGGAGAACACAAAAAGAGTCCTGAATGAGAGAGCTACATTCCTGTATGGAAATCACTTTAATGAGAGTTTGTTTCCTTTGTGTGATGTTACTAAGAAGAGTCGTATTATGAACAAGTAAGGGGATGGTGTGACTACATACCCCCACACATACCTGGGGATACAAGGTACTGGTAGTAGGGGGTACATAGTATGCACATTAAGGAGGATCCGAATCCTGAGGAAGGCCTGTTGACCCAACGGGGCATAGCAAAGGCCGAAACATGTTGATATAAAGAACACAAGTATCAGGGGCAACGGAAACCTAATGAGCCATTAACACCCCACCAATACAATTTTTAATCCTGCCAGTGGAAGTCTGGGATAAAATGAGGTGGACTATCCCCTAGGTTTTCCAATGTAGAAAATCGAGCAGCTCCTAGAAAGACAAAAGATCTGTTTGAATACCCCTTCCTTTCTTTTGTTTAGTCAAGCCACAATATTTTGTAGTCACAATATTTGTTTGACCATATTAAGGTATGGGGATATCTTTATTCCAAAATATGTGTCATTCACCTCATATTCTTAGTAAAACAAATGTTCTCAAATGGGTAGTTACACTACCGCAAACATCTGCTATTTGAAAATGTAATTGATGTATTTCTTCTTCCATTTTCTATCTTTGTACTTCTGTTATGCATCTCCCTGTCCCTGTCATGCACAGTGTTGTCATCAATGATGTAATTTCAGATGCAGTAGTGATGTTAACAATGTTTTTATAGAACATTTCATGATGTAATATGAGAAGTAATTAGCAGTGCATATCGAGGTCATGAATTATAGTTAATTTAGGGCAAAAACTTTAGTTATTTGAGATAACTACAACAGGTGCCATTAAGTGGTTTTGTTCATTTAAAATAATATATTTTAACTGACATTTACCTTTGTTTTTTTCAGTGAATTTCGAACGTTTCTTTGAATACTTTTTTATAACTGTCACTTTATCCTTTGGTTGTCTCATTGAATTTCTGGTGTTTTTTTAATGTAAGTTATTTTTAGTATATGAAAGGCAAGCCAACTGTTTTTTTCACATTTTCCAGACCACATAATGCAGCCATAAAACCAACCACAAAGGGCCCTGCATTCCTAAGCTGAAGACCAAAAGCTCCAGTTCTGGGAATACTTAAAAACACAATTTTCTTTGGTGTGTATTCCATAGACCCCATTAAACAAGTGTTTTAATAAAAAAATGTTGGGGGTTGCTACACTTCCTGTAGTCCTCCATAACACTTAAAACATTCTAGTGGTGCTCCTGTCAATATTTTGGGCACCATCAACAGAACAATATATGCAAATTAGCCCATTAAGGAATTAATTGGGGCCTTGATTGCTAGGAGCAGTAAATAATAACTTGAGGCCCCCATAGCCCCACAGGCTCCCTGCATGCAGCCTGATTCCATGGGACTGTGCATGAGCTGGCAGAGTTTGTTGCCTTTTTTATCTCTGGGGTACCCTCTTGCCCACCTGGGCACCCCACAACTCTGTTTGGATGTTTGGGGCTTGGGTGGTGCCCCAGGGCCCTCACAGCCCCTCTGGTACCTGGCAAGTGTCACCTTTACAAACACTTGTGTGCCACAGTGACCGGGACATCCAACATTTTTGACATGTGGGATTGCAGGGGAACATGTTTTCGAGCATCATGCATCAAAGCACTTTGCTGCACAACAATAATATTTGAGAATTAAGACCCAACTCCGGTGTGTATAAAAAGTCTAATAGTTTGGAAGCCAAATGAAATAAATTCCTCGTTTACTGTTTCTATAGTACAGGATACTTTCTTAAATGATCCTTTTAATACATTAAATAATATTTTCCATTGTATTGTGTGTTAATGTTTTACAGTGCATTTCACGCAACACATAAGGCTACTTACTCATAAGCAATAAATGCTGCACTCTCTCTAGTTGTTACACACTAAAAGCTGTTTCTGATTTGCCAAAATTGCAAGTACATAGTTATATGTGTACATGCTATCATATATATAATTGTTAGCATGTTTATACAGCAAATGGACTGACTGGATGCATAACTGAGCCAGGGGCAGTAAACGGAGGACGACGCTCCTTACCTTCCGTCACCACACAGACCCACGGAGAACACCGGGTCACCTCCGCTGTGCTCGCTGACCGGGGGACTACCAATCCCGGCAACACTTGCGGCCAGGACGCCGCTGACGCTGTGCCAGCTCCCGCCGGCACTTAAATCAGAAGGAGAGCTCCTGGGGAGCGGGGGATGCATAACTGAGCCAGGGGCAGTAAACGGAGGACGACGCTCCTTACCTTCCGTCACCACACAGACCCACAGAGAACACCTGGTCACCTCCCCTGTGCTCGCTGACCGGGGGACTACCAATCCCGGCAATACTTGCGGCCAGGACGCCACTGACGCTGTGCCCGCTCCCGCCGGCGCTTAAATCAGAAGGAGAGCTCCTGGGGAGTGGGGGATGCATAACTGAGCCAGGGGCAGTAAACTGAGGACGACGCTCCTTACCTTCCATCACCACACAGACCCACGGAGAACACCGGGTCACCTCCACTGTGCTCGCTGACCAAGGGACTACCAATCCCGGCAATACTTGCGGCCAGGACGCCACTGACGCTGTGCCCGCTCCCGCCGGCGCTTAAATCAGAAGGAGAGCTCCTGGGGAGTGGGGGATGCATAACTGAGCCAGGGGCAGTAAACTGAGGACGACGCTCCTTACCTTCCGTCACCACACAGACCCACAGAGAACATCAGGTCACCTCCGCTGTGCTCGCTGACCGGGGGACTACCAATCCCGGCAATACTTGCAGCCAGGACGCCGCTGATGCTGTGCCCGTGCCCGCCGGCGCTTAAATCAGAAGGAGAGCTCCCGCGTCGTGGGACGCGCGCGGGCGTTGCCGGGCTAAGCCCGGGACCAGGGCGGGCCCTCTGTGGCCCTCTGTGGCCCTCAGAGGCCAGAGGAGGCTGGGCTGGGCCACGTACCTTGGCGCTTAACCTAAGGACCTATGACCTAAGTGAGTCCCACTTAATTTTATCAGTGTAAAGTGCTCATGATTAACTATTTTTTTACTTCTTGATTAGCCTTGTGGGCTACAGGCAAGCTTGGATTATGTCTATGGCCAAGACAAACAAAACTGAAGCTGGCCTAGGAACCATGGACAATTACCTGGTAAAAAAAAGGTGGCCCAAATTAACACCGAGCGTAGGGCTTCATTGGGCCGAGGGAATTACACTGATATAAATGAAGAGTTGTCTTTCCCTCTGGTTGATCTGGTTGTAATTGATAACTTGGATCAGGGCAGTGGGGGTATCACAATGGCCGAAGCCCAGGTCCATGTTGAACCAAATGAAGACCGACCTGATTTAATCAACGACACAGCAGAAGGGTTACCACCCTCCCCTAGGCCAGTGAGATCATGCAGAAAGCCACAAACTAAACGTAGTGGAAAGTACAGTAAAAAAAAGAGTAGAAAAAGGCCATTTAGCCCAAAATAGTGCTGCAGTTATAACTGACTTGCAGGAAGGAAAAAGTGGGGATGGCACAAATGTAAATATAAATTCTGAGCAATTTGCCCTTTTAATTCATACGATAGAAGTTAAGATAGAGAGAAAAATTGTAGAGCTGATGAAACCCCTGATTTTCAAATTAGACACCTTGGCCCTAGAAGTTGAGAGACTGGGTGGGCTGTTAGCAACACATTTGGCCTCAGCCACTGCAGGAAGATCAAAAGCGGTGGATAAGAGACCAGTTGCTGAGGGGCAGGGAGCGGGTAGAGCGAACTTACAGCAAACCAGCCAGCTATTACCTGTAATCGAGCCAGCCCCACCTGAGTCCACCCCTCCAATCACCCAGAATAAAAAGGCCACGGCAGATCCTGAGGGAACGACGGCTCCTATGTATGCAAAGAAAAGCCGCCATGCTAACCTTCCTCCTGATTGTGCACCATATGTGGTTGTTCTTACAAATGTTCCCCCCACAGAGTGTCATTCTCTCCAGCCCTATGAGGAATCCCATGACTCATTTAAAAACAGAACAGTATCATGGCTGAACAAAAAGTGTGGGTTTACAGTTAAATTTGCTGACCAAGTTCTGTCAACAAGGAGGGTGAACTGGATTGGAACATCCAGAAAGACAACAAATGGAGATTGCATTATTGTCAACTTTAAACATCCCCAACATGTTGCCACAGTCTTATTAAGAGCGGCTTCTTTAGTTTACACTGTGAATAGTATATGTGTATGCCCTCTCGTTTACTTTTATACCCACTTGATTAAAGCCCCACTGAATTCCGGGTCTCTTAAACGATTTACTCCTAATCAGCCACCGACCACTAACGGAGCATACTTGTACAATGTTGGTAATCAGTGTGGGAATGGGTTTAACATTGCAACACAGAATAGATATGACATACTTTCAGGTCTAGAGTCATGTGATTGACGTGAGGAACCTGTGGGTCAGAGAAATGATTGACTGGAGGAAGTGGGATGCACAGAGATAACTTGCGTAAAAACGAGGCAGAATAATGTAATCTCATGGAATATTGCGGGCCTGGGCACTAAGATGGAGGACTGTAACTGGATCAGGTATATTAAGGAGTACCAAATCATATGCCTGCAGGAGACTTGATCTATTGAATGCAACCATTTTCTCGAAGAGTATAAGGCTTTTTATGCCTCTGCAACAGCAACTAGTAGGGGCAGACCCAAGGGGGGAATGGTCACATTTGTTTCTGTTGCACTATCCAGCAAAGTACGTAGAGTCCCAACATGTAATACTGGTATTATCGGCCTAGTTTTATTGGGGGCAAACTGCATGGCCGGTGTGGTCAATTTTTATAATGCTATCAATTCTTGTTCAGCCCTTAGCCAGATAGTAGCACTGAATGCTTTTATTAGCAGTTCAATGAGGGACTGCTCGCATAATCTCTTGATCATGGGGGATTTTAATGTTCATCCCTGTGGGGACCCCCTCTTTAAATGTATTAGGGACCTGCACTGTGCGCAGTCCGAGGGCTTTCACCTTGAACATACAACTGAGGGGGATCATTTAAATGATATGCTCAATGATCTGGACTTAACAGCGACAATGGCACTGATGGACCCTACTATGCTCTTTGAGACACCGACCTTCAAGGATCATGGGAAGGGAACCTTCATTGATTATGTATTTTTAACATCATCAATGCAGTCCTTTGTGGATTCCTTCATTGTTGATGACAGTGAATTTAGCGATCACAATCCACTCACTGTACATATGAGGGGCCCATGGTTAGTTAAAGAAGGGTTAAATCACACTACAGGTAGGGTGAGCACGACAGATGGGAGACGGCGATTAAGATGGTCCAAGATCACCCCAGACCTGCTGTACAAAGAGATTGAAATCGCTTGTGCAGATGAGATCATGGTCTGTATGCAAGAAGGCGCACAGCCAAATAATGTCCTTAGTGCTTTTCAAAATCTAATAGTAAAGGTTTCAAAGATGCTGTCAGCCCCTGTTAAGAAGCTGGAGATCAAGGGACCTAAATGGTTTAATCATGAATGCTCAAAAGCAGCCAGAAATTTAAGATTAGCACTGGCTTCTAAACCAAGAATAGAGGCAAAAGTACAGCTATGCCGGAAGAATTATAAAACTATTATTGCCAGAGACAAGGAATCCCTTAGGGAAGAAGCTTGGAGTGAGATTCTTGATCCCAATACTCTGCAATGTAGCACCAGTTTCTGGGTAGTGATGAGGAAACCTTTCCTGGCCCAGGAGAAGGGTGACGGATTAGAATGCCACATACCTAAGGAGGACTGGGAAGAACATTTTAAAAAATTGTATTGCTGCTCGCTGGATGAGTCTCATAATACTGCCCCTTCAGTCAGTGGTGGTGAAATGATTAGTTTTAATAGAGGTGAGGTTATCAAGGGCATTGTTGGACTAACAGCTGGGAAAGCCCCAGGGCCTGATGGGATCCCGCCGGACTTATTTAAGTCGGAGCCTAACTTCTGGGCACCCATACTAGAGTCTGTATTTAACACTGCTGTGAAAGATGGTTGTCCGCAATCATGGGGTGTTTCTACAATTGTCCCGGTCTTTAAGAAAGGGGACAAAGGTAGTCCACATTGTTACAGACCCATTTCACTAATAGACTCCATGGTCAAAATTGTAGGAAGAATGGTATTGCAGAGACTATCTGAATGGGCAGAGGAAAAAAACATTATGTTAATTTCTCAGTATGGATTCTGTAGTGGTCGCTCCACAATAACCCAGTGCCTGAATCTCTTTTTAATATTAAGCAAGTACACTGTAGTGCAAAGGGGCACCATCCATCTCGCCTTCATGGATTTGTCCTCAGCTTTCCACTGTGTTAACAGGGGAAAGCTGTGGCAGTCCATGAGGGAGAAGGGGGTAGATAGTGGTCTGGTTGGTTTCTTGGCTGATCTGCTTAACAACACCAGAGCTAACGTGAGATACTCCCAAGATCTGAGTGTAACGAATAATTTTAACATTGGAAAGGGTGTACGCCAAGGATGTATCTTGGCCCCCTTCCTTTTTAATTTTTATATCAATGAGCTAGATAACATGCTTCAGAATGTGCCGGCAGATTTCTCGAGAGTCGGAAGGCGGGAATTCCTATACTCCTGTACGCAGATGATGCGGTGTTAATTTCGAGAACTGAGAAGGGACTCCAATCTCTCCTAAATGCTTTTAAATTGTTCATGACAGATAGAGATCTTTTGGTTAATAATTCAAAATCATTTGTCATGCAAGTAGGCCAGCAACCAAGAAGGACCTTCACCTTTAAAACTGATGAAGCTGTAATCCCTTTAACAAAAACGTTCTCCTACCTTGGGATTCTCTTTGATACCAAACTTAATTGGGCCTTGCAAAAAAGAAAGGAGAACTTGTGAGGGTTAATGCTTCCATTTTTAATTTTGCTGCCAAATTGGGGAAAAAACCTATCTGTGCCATGCTGAAATTGTATAATGCAAAGTCAGTGGCAACTGCCATCTATGGGAGTGAAATCTGGGGGTATGTTGGTGGTGAGCACCTGCAGATTGCTGAGAACTCTTTTCTGAAGCGTCTCCTGTATGTACCGGTAGGCACCCCCAATCTTGCTGCACATGAAAAGTTAGGGACGCAATATCTAAGTGACTTGTTTTCGGTACGTCCCTTGATCTGCTGGCTAAAATTGTGGTTGAACCAGGATATACCACTAACGCATTTGATTGTGAGGGACTTTCTGAGCCAGGATAAGGCAATGTGTACCTCTTGGTTGAAATATCTGAAATCTAACTTTGCTAGGCTTGGTTGTCTAGATCTGTTTGAACACCCAAGCCAAATTGTAAAAGGGGACCTGGAGCTCATTAAACGGGCCTTCCTTCTGGATAGGAGGATCCAGAGGAAGGATGTGGAGCTTCAGAAACAAAGCGTGAGGAAATTTGCCATGCTGAAAACTTGTGAAACCATAGAACCGTACCTGACTGGCTCTTGGACCTCCCATGAAAAATTTCTCCTAACGAGGTTTAGGCTAAATCTCTTCCATCATCTGCTGATCAGACCAAAAACAGACATTTTTAATAAATTGGCAGCACCCTGCGGCTGCGACGGAAAGTCTCCGCAGGATATGCTGCATTTTATATTTTTATGTAAGTTTTATGAATTCCCACGCAAGCGCTACCTGGTAACACTTTTTAAAAAACTAAATTTTATACAAATCAGACCGGCGCTAATGTATTTACAACTTCTGCATAGTGACAGTATCCTCCAAATTAAGGAATTTTTAAAACTGACTGTTAAACTGAGAAATTGTCTGGAACAGTAATGACTCATTGTGAACTTTGTATCATTTATATTCCTATTTTCTGTCTTGACCTTACTTTGTGGAAGAAAGCATATATTTTTTCACTTTGGCACTTTACATGACAAGTGTTTACATCTTTCTGTGACATAAGAATTTTATATTGTATATGCACTTTCATGGTTTGAAAAATAACCGAAATAAAATTTTACTGATGACTGACTGCCTAATAAAAGATACAATTAATAACCCATTTTTTAACACAACATGCTCTAGCTATATATGCTTATCTGAACAATGAGTAACATTTTCTAGAAAACTGTTGCAACTGTCACAACGGTTTCAGAATATACAGTTTATATAACCTTTCACAGTCTAGAAATCCTTAAGTTATATATGACAAATTCATGGAAAAACAAATGTTTATAAAGCTTCCATTAATTTCTATAACTTTAGTAGCAGAAATGAGAACCATTTTCATGTACATATATGGCCGTCTATTCAGGAAGGTGAGAAATTCTAAATCTGTCTTGTCGAGCACCATATGTCTCAGTACCAGTACATTCCACAAGCTAGGTTAGCAATTTAATTCTTTATTAGAACTCGATGACCTTCACAGGCAGCTGCTACGGGAACACGCCGTAGTGGTATGTCTTTCGTGAACGTGATGAGGCATGTCTCAGCTCCAGGCAATGAATCTCCTAGGTAGATATCGACCAGCCAGAGGCCATTCAAAATGTAGCATTTTGGTAGAGTAGTGTTGTCTGCCTTAAAACGAGGTTTAGCATGAACTGGTTTGAAATCAATCATTTAATTAATTTACCAAGACTAACATTGGGATTTCTGAAACTCTTAATATTGGGGTTTGGAACTTAGATAATTTGACTAAGCAGTATTAAAACTCATGCCTAAGGTAGATGTTCAAGTATTGATGCCTAGGTCACTGTCTAGAAGTTGCTTTATACTTCAATCTAAAGAATTCAGTGTATGATGGTTTATTATAGAGGGTCTGTTATTTAGCCTCTTCCACACTGGGAAGCTAAATTAACCAATGTAATCTGAGCCATAATTAATTGGAAATCAATCTACCTTTAAGTAGGGATCCTGCAGTTTTAAATCAGGTATTAAGGAGTACTTTTGTGTTGTGATTTTGGTGTAATAACGCAGCTATTAAATATTTGTAATCTGATTTTTATTATTGACTTCAGATATATTCCAGGTAAAGGGGTGTCAATAAATATATTTTATAAAATTGCAGAATTAACCTAAATGATTTGCTCTGAGCTGGTTATCATGCCTTAATTTTCACATTTTCTCAACAATTTCTTCTGGGTCATTCTGTACATAATCACATGTATTCCCTGCAATGACACATCTATGACTTCTCCGAAAGACAGCAACATATTAGCTGTAGAAACTACATCTGATAGGTGAAAGAGCTCTTGCTCAGTTCCAAAACAGTTTACTAAAAAGTAGAGAAGCCGTCCCAAAGAAACTATATGAATATGTTGGAGGCTTGTCAAACACATTAATGTCACTCTCTAACAAAAAGCCATATTAAGGGTAACTTTACTATAAAATGTGACCAAACCATGTTCTCAAAATTGTTCCGAAATTATATTAAAATTGGAAAGCACGTTTCATAAAATTAGATTCGACATAGAGATGCAGCTGCTTTTCTTTGAGACCAAGGCCCATATGTACAAAATGTTTGTAAAAACACAATTTTGGTGCGTAAGCAACACATTCTCAGCTGTAAATTTAGCAATGTGAATGATTGATGATTCAGTAAGTTACCGACTCCAAATAGAGGCTTGCTGTTAACACCTTGGCTGCTAAGCAGATTCCCCTCCTGTGCTGACAACTGATTTTCCCCATTGTTCATGACGTCATGAGCACACGAGAGGTGAGCTCATCATGAGCATCGAAGGGGTTAAGAAATCATTAGTAGTGAATCGCTGTTCTTATGTTCATCGCATTCACAAATACAGAAAAGTCCCTGACAACACCATTTTGCACATGCAATTAACCACCAACTCAAACCAAACGGTAACTATGAGCAAACTACAAAGGCTGGCCCAGAATTCATGAACAGTTTTCAAAATGGCTGCTCTGAATGTGAAGGCAAGGAGAATGCGAATTCTGGCTGAATTGCAGAGGAGGAGAAGAAAGGAGAGCATCTTTAGACAGAGGTATATACTATTTGCCAAACTGAGGAAGAAATATATTGGAAGTACAGGCTAAGTAGAGCTGTTATCCTGGGCTCATAGCTTGAGGGGCACACCTTGTGCAGTACGTTCTATCCCACTCCTGTGCAGGTGCAATATAGTTAGCATTTCTTAGCCTCTGGTAGACATCAGTGTGTGATTGCAGGAGCTGGTGGTGTGTCACAGAGTGCCTTTCTCATTTTTGTGTGCATTTCTGTGAATGCACATTGAGACATATATATATGCAATTCCTGTGCATTTCTGGGGGAATATATATATATATATATATATATATATATATATATATATATATATATATATATATATATATATATATATATATATATATATATATATATATATATATATATATTCCCCCAGAAATGCACAGGAATTGCAAACCAACAAAATAGAACTTTATAGGATTGCCAACTGTCCTCAAGTCATTGTCTTCTGATATTGGGTATTCATGCCAAAAATGTTATAACAGACATTCTTGCCAGGGATCACCCACAACGCTTTTATGTTCCAACATAGTGGTATTTACACAAGGCTACAAAGAGGAGATTTTAATGATGTATATTTATTGGGAAATATACATATAATTATATAAAAGAGTTTTACTGTCACTGTAATATGGTAGCTAAATACATTTTGTTTGTTTATAGGTGATAGCGCATATGACTTACTGCCATGGATAATGTCACCATATCTGTCCCCCACTAGTCCCACTGAAGGTTGTTACAGTGCAGCACACCGTAGCACCCTAGACATCATAGAACATACTTTTGGACTACTTAAAAGTCGCTATAGATGTCTGCATTAGAGCGGTTATGCCCTGCAATACTTTCCAGAAATAAGTTGCAAAAGTGTGGCAACATGTGTTATTCTGCACAATATTGCAAAAAAGAAAGGAGTAACTGTTACTGTGTCAGAATCTGACTGAGATGAGGAAGAAGAACCAGTCCCACCACCTCCCACACTTGAAGAAACTCAAGCTGCAAATGGGCGTTTGAGACGTGTTGATATAAGCAATCATTATTTTCACATTAGGTATGTAAATGCATTCAGTGTTACATAGAGAACTAGAAAGAGCCATTGTAGGTTGTATAACTAAATATACCATTATTTTCAGGTAAAGTAATGTATATCTGAAAAGATGCTTCTCTTTCCAGACTGTTGTGAGAAACATAATGATATTCAATTTTATGCAGTTTTGATGAAACAGTTCTTCCTAAGGCTTGCATTTGTTGCAACTGACATTTTATTTTTGCTCTAACGATTTTAGCAGCAACACTGTGACTCTATCTTCACTGCAAATTCACCCTGCCTGTAGCTGAGATGCTGCTAATTTACTTGATTGGATCTCACTTTCTCCCACACCGATCTGTGTGCTATTGTTGATGCTAGTTGTTTGCATTGTCGCTATAGGACTGGTCATCTGTAGTAGTCCTCTTGCCAAATCCGCACTGTAATGCCCCATTTCCACCTGTAAACTGACTGTGGTTGTGGCCTGTGTAAAGCAATTGGTGGCACAACTTAAACCTTCAATGCGGGATGATGTATGGCGCTCATTACACTTATGCTGGATGATTTCATATTGCAGTTCCTGACATAAGGTCTTGATGGCATTAGTGAGATTGGCATTGGCATCTGATTGGCAGCTAGGGTACTTATGACATTTTTAAACCAAGCTGTGATGGTTTTACCTAGGGTTATCAATTTATGATTAATCATTTTGATCGGCTTCTGTTGCAGATGCTGAACTCTGAGCATAGAGTTTTACAACCCTCCAAAGAGCTGTTGGTTTTCTGGACTTATCACATTTGCAACAGGGGACTGTGAATTAGTCTAGGGAGGACGGCAAGTGCCAAGTCAATATCTCCCCCGCAGTTGGCGTGGCCTCACTACAAGTTGCTATTCAGAAGTTAGTGTGATGTCCTCACTCCCTTCCTAATCTGTGTCTCTCTGCTCTATGGCTGCAGGACTTAAATTTGCAGCAAGTATTTGACTGGCCTGGCTGTCACTATTATTGGGGTCAACTACATGCAAGTTGTATCTTCCTGACATTCCCCTTCTGAGTGGTCACTGTCTGAACGTAAATTTTATGTAACAAAATAGATTGAGATGTAATGATTTGTACTTGGTTGTACTTTGAATACATTTTTAACATCGACCAAAGTTTTTTCTTTTTCCCTTCTATTTATTGGTATTTTTTAACACTCTTTCTCCCATGATGCCCTTTGAAAATACATGGAATATTAAAATTGTATATCTAAGATCTGGACTTAAATCTTTTTAATGTGCTGCATTACTATGTGTTAGCAATATGTTTTTGTCTGACCGACACCCTCCACATACATTGTTTATTTATTACAATTCTATTTTTGACTTATCTTGTGAAGCTCATGGAAGGTCTTAGGTATCAATTGCACCAAAACCACTGATGGCTTCTAACTCCAGGTTGCTTTGCACAATTTCCTCTATGGCAGTTGGTGGTTGATTGATGGGAGGGGGGGCTCATCCTGCTTCTCTTGCCTTACACAGATGGCTTGCCCCCTTTGTCTTGGTACGAGATCTGAGGTTGTACCATCTCTTCCTAATCTCCTCATTTGACCTCTGGAACACTCCAATTGAAATGATCTTCTCCTGCATCCCCGTCAAGATAATTTTCTTCTGGACCTCAGGCACTGTCAGAGATGACTTGTCAAGATGATGGTCATGATGCTCAACAAATTCTCAGTGAGTATTTCAAGTTCCTCTACCTTCAAACGGAGTCCTATTTCCTGCTACTGATTTCATCACTATATGCCAAATGCGATGGTTGATATTTGCAATTCCGGTCACTATTTAGGAAATTGCTAAATGCGACTTTCAAAATACTGAAATTACTATTTCTTTTTGTGATTCATTACGTACATACCGATTAGTGATGACCTAATAGCGATTCGCAAAGATTTGTTGTTTGGTAACAGCTATTCGGTCACTATGCACATATGGCCTCAAGTGCCTTCTGGGGACAGCTCCCATAGTACGAAGGGCCCAAATCAAATTGTACTAATCAGGTTTCCTTGTCAGACAAGCTGAGGCTAAGCTAGAAAGGTACATATACAAAATGAGGTAAACTTCGAAATGGATGTAGTTCTGGGTTGTGAGCAGATAAAAGTTTTGGACTTTGGTTGAGAGTTCACATATTTTCAAGTGTTCACTTAAGATAGCCGCTGTTTTTCTCAATCAACTTAACTGGGAGATTGACCTTAAGTGACCTGCAGTAATCCAGGAAGGTGTTAATGGGCTCCTACTATGGTCTTGTTCTTGGTTTAAATGCATTATTCTTTTTACGGTTTTCATCTAGAAGCTATTGAAAAGGATTTACCACAGTGTACACATTGAAGGTCGCCTGGCAAATTTTATATTTTTAGTATTTGATAGGTCACACTCTTATAGACAATTGCAAAAGAAGAAGCACTCTTCTTGACCTTTATACAGCTCCATCCCAATCCATCAGATGGGTTATGATAAGAAAATGTTTAATGTATAGAAAATGTGGCATCCCCAGTCCACTCTCAGAGCACTCTTAGACCTGTGAAGAAGGACTGCCCTTCTGCCTGAAGATCCTGAAGGATGACTGGATCTGCATGCCTTGAACCTAGGACTACAGACGTAACGCCAAGGATAAGTTGACTGACCTCCTGTTGAGGTACATGGACACAATAAGCTTTCAAAAGTATTTTCTACAACATTCCGACTGACCTGTTCCAACTAGAACTGCCCTGAACCCTGCTGGTTGCATCTGCTGGAGTGAGTCTTGACCCACAAGTGCTGTTCCCAAGGTCCAGGACCCTTGTTTGGTGTCAAAGTGTACATTAACTTTTTGCTCTTAGAACAGAAGGTGGACCTGGACCAACCTGCCAAGCCGATCAGACGAAGGTGCATTAGCACTGCACTAAACATTCAGGTTGCTCCCGCTACAATCTTCTCTGCAAAAAGAACAGTTGCTGGACAGAATGTTGAACAATGTCAAAAATTCACCAAGTACAGAGATCTGGGCTTAAATTCATTGTTTTTTTGCTACCCAGCCATATGCAAATCAGTCTTGACCCTGTTCTCCATGGGAACAGTACAGCTCGGACTGCCGGGTCAGGCCCTCGCAGGACCGGAAACAAGCATCCTGGACCCTGTTTCGGTGTTTCACCCCTCATCAGCCAGGCTAGCTTGACTCCAGTGGCATGTGGCTTAGATTCTTCTCTGCAGAAGAAAATTTGATCCAACGGGACTTCCCAGAGAGGGTGTCCGACCTCATGGAGCCTTCTTCCGCTACACCATGCAATCTTGCCCAACTGGAAGAATCCAAGCTCAAAAAAGTGACTAAATCCAAAGATAGAAATCTTCACAGAGTGAAGGCACGAAAACTATCGGGCCAGAGATGAAAATTCTCTGGCAATGATATTCAAATTTCCACCAAATGTCGACGGCTTCACAGAGACATCATCCAGCAGCTATTTGACAACATGTGGTCCCCTTCAGCCACAGCCTTCTGCCTTGTCCGACGTCTACTGAGGAATTTTTACTTCCATTCCAGAGACTAAATCCGAAGGTAACATTTTCCTTTGGAACAGACCTGTTCCTTTTATCCAACCTGTGCTCCATCGTGGTTGTTCTTAACTTTTAGCTTTGTCCTGATTAAGCTCAACCAGATAACCACTGTTGGCGCTTAATCTTTTTGAGGTGGGACCTCGACCTTCTCAATTAAAATCATTGTTTCTTACAGCCATCTTACATTTTATACATGGAAAGTTAAATGTTGCTTGTGGACAGAAGCACATACAGTGTCATCCACTAGATCACTAGGCTGACAGAGAAAACCATGGTTTTAGTCCTACTTGTGCAGACTGACTATTGCAGCTTTTACACTCACTGTGGGCGGAGAACTCAGTTCCACCCGCGGAGTGTGCAGAGTTTTGCCTACTCCAGATTCCGCTGAGAACATGGAGTAGGCAAAAGCCTGCACACTTTGGGGTAGAGCGGCAATGGCCTGCCCTGCCTCCCACCTGCCATATTATTAACAATTTCTAAAGTTTTAAAAAATACCTTTAAAGCACCTTACCTTATCTGCGGAGTCTGCGGTGTCCCCAGCTGGCATCATCCTCTCTTTATCTTGTTTGCAGGGAAAACTGTGCATGCGCGGCTGCTCACGCATGCGCATTTCTTGCAAGAAATGTGCATGCGCGGGTGCCTGCGCATGTGCAGTATTTACCACAAACGCGATGAAGAGAGGAGGAGGCCCGCCAGGTATGCCGCAGATGCCGCAGATAAGGTAAGGTGCTTAAAAGTAATTTTTTTAAGCCTTAGCAATTGTTAATAATAGGACGGGTGGGAGGCAGGTGTCGTAGTGGACCTACACGGAGTGCCACAGAGTTTGTTATCAACTCTGTGGCCCTCCACGTAGCCCTGGCTTATTTTACACCTGCAGGCAAACTTGTCTAAATAACCCTTTTTGACTATAATGAGTACTACTTTTAAATACTGAATAAGCCACCCTAAGGGGGCATTGTTGCCCACAAGTAAGGTACCTGGAATCTAAAAGGGGAATGTTTAAGAATTTTATTTTGGTCTGTTCCTACAGTGACTTGCCCTAACAGCTATTTTCAATGCAAACAGATGTAATCGATTTTCTGAGAAAAAACAAGGTAGAAATAAAAGACTTTTTTTTTAACTATATTGGTTTGGGATACATAAGTGATTCTACCACTGTACTTTATATTTATAAAAAATTCAAACCAAAAGTGAATTCAGATTTGGTTTTATAAACAAACAGAAAAAGTAACTTTTAATAAGTTAGACCTGTCTGAAACTGAAGTAGGATAATTATTACTAGCGTATCAGCAGCTGACCCTGGCAGTGTGTTCCTTTAATGACCTATATAAACCCTTTTAGCAGGAAGACCTGGGTGTGAGGCATCAGGTCAGATGGGGATTATTTAGGAACTTCATCAACTTGAAGGGACTAGTGTGAGGCTTACTCATTCATAGTTAGGAGTAAAGGGAGACCTGGGGAAAAGAAACCCTTTGATACCAAGGCTAACAGTATGCAGCATGGTACAAATCCAGTGGGAGGGGGAGCTGGTCATAGAACCAGTTTGTTGTGGTTGCCTAGGAGGAGGCTGCTCATTTATGCTACACAAAATCCTGGCTGGAACCCCAGCCACCTCCAAGGACAGAACAGTTTGGCCAGTTTAGATTTAACCGAGAATACTGCACTGTGGGATCGTTTTCAGTAAGGCAAAGGATGAGCTGCAATAGAGGAAAAGTTTGCCATTGAGACCTTTGTGCATGGTGGTTATGGAGTGCCCAGATGTAACCCCCACCCACTCTCTAGAGAATCCTACAAAAATTCCACCTCACCACCAACTCAAAAGAATACTGTCTGGACCTGTGAAAGAGCATAAGAAGATTGAATCTTCAAAGTGTGACCTGGGAAGAGGCCTGAGGGTGTGGACCTTCTCTTATATGTACCCAAGACTGAGAACTCAACTGCAAAGTTAATTTAGCCGGTGTCTAGTATAGCTACATTTTTTTCAGATGCCAGAGACATTTTTCCTGAAGTAGTTAATTAATCATTTACAACTGGGCCTGGACAGGATCCTGCTGGAGGCATCTGCAGCAGTGAGTCCTGGTCCCGAAGTTCTGTTCTTGAGGTCCTGCGAGCCTTAGGGAAAAGGAAGAGCAGGTGATCCACTATGTTCGAAAAGTTGTGACTTAGAAAATGTATAGACCTCCAAGATCTCTGGAGCTTTGAGGGACCTCGTAGCAAAGGTGTCTGACTTTGGGAGGAATTAGTCAGATGCAGATTGCAGGTTTGACCAGCTGAAGGACTGTGAGCTCCAAAAAGGAGATGAAGAACCTTACTTTGAATTTGACAGATTATATTCCATCCCTCAAGGTGGCAGAGGGCATAACATTTGCCGTCTTGATGGACTTCCATGCATCAAATTTAGAGATTACTATCTGCCCAGCTGTCATCTCTGTACATTGAAAGGAACAACCATCACAGCGATTCTCTTCAATATACAAAAAAGCTTTGTGGATTGCCACTGTCAGTTTTGATTCCAGTCACAAATGTTTAAAAGGTTTTTTTGGTTTTCCAGAAACGAACTCCTAAAGCAGAAGTGTGTTTCTAAAATACAACAATGTATGACCCCCCAATCCTAGGAGTTCTCTTCCATGGTGTGGGGGTCATTATTGTTTTTTTGTCTATCAACCCCAGATTTTTCCTGTTAGTGATGCAGAGGGGAAAAAAGGCATTAAACCTTCCACCAAAAATATGGCAGGCAGTTTAATGATCTTCTTCTAGGGACTTCGTTGGGGGAAAACGCAAGATCTACTGTCTCTAAATCAAACGGCCAGACCAAGGGTTTGATAGTCAGGGTACTCTCTCTTGTTTGCAATGGAGTACTCTGTCTGTCAAACTCTAAATTAAACAAGAGGAACTCGGCAGATGAAAGATTTTAATTTCCTCCTAAAAGCAACAGCTTCAGCAAGACCTCATCCAATAGCTATTTAGGGGCACATGCATCATTGCACCCGTTTGTGATTCCTAAATTGCGAAAATTAAGGAATCGCAATTTAGAAATCGCAAACGGCAATGCATGATTAATTCGCAAATATTTTTGCAAATTCTTAATTTTCCTTAATTGCGATTCACATTTTGCGAATCGCAATTAAGGAAAACCTTCCCATTGATTCCTATGGGCCGAAAGGCCCATAGGAATCAATGGGAATTGCGAATTTGCAAATTGGAATTTGCAAAATGTTAATGCATTCCATGGGTGCAGGGGGGGTCCAAAGGACCCCCCCTGCACCCCTGAAATGGATTTTTAAATGGATGTTTCACAAACACATGTCCTAAGAGCATGTGTGTCTGTAACATGAGAGTGTTTTAAATGCTAATTTGAGCATTTTACACCTTTTTCGCAAATTACCACGAGGTTCACCCTCGTGGTAATTTGCCCCCCCTAATTGCCAATTCGCAATTTTAAAATTAATCATGCATTGCTTTTAAGGAATCGCAAATTTGCGATTCCTTAAGAGCAATCGCATTTTTGGAATTCGCTAAAAATAGCGATTTTTCCAAAAATGCATGATGCATACTAAAAAGGTATTTAGGAATCGCAAACGGACGATTTTACCGAATCGCGCCGTTTGCGATTCCTAAATACCTTGATGCATGTGGCCCTTAATTTCAAGAGGACTTCTTCATATTTCACAAGAAAAGATTTTAAAAAGTTATGACTTACTGTGATAAAATATAACAATTAATTCAAAATGAACACTAGAGCATCTAATTTAAACTATCTCCATCCATCAGGCCTTTCCCCTAAATTTAAAATACATATGCAGGATTTAGGCCTATACAAAATTGAAGTAATGCTCTCCTGATCACAGGGTTCGGCAGGCTCATGAGACAGGAAGACGCCGTGTATATCAACCTGAATTTATTTGTATGCTAGCCAAACAGCTTTTTGCTGAGGTATCTCAGATCTCTAACATTTGATTCCATGACAATCCTTTCCTTTAATTCCTTTTTAGTCAGAAACCGAGGGACATCACTTTTATAATTTTCAAAATTACAACAGTGATCCTAACTCGTAAGAAGCTTCTTTGCATCCTTTGTCTAGGGTCGATCACTCTGACAAATTTCCACCTGTCAAAGTATTGAAACATTTGTTTTGGAGCCACTTAATTATTTATGGCATCATTTTCCCTATACAACACTTAAAATGCTTGATTTTTCTTCATATTACCAGGATATAGTTTTTAATATTTATTAATAAAAGATTTGCTCTACAATAGTCATTGAATACTTGTAATTTTCTTTGAAGCCCTACTTACGTCACCTCCAAGATGATGAGATCATCATTGTATAGTAGGCAGAATATTGGTTTCCATAATCAATCAAGCAATCAATCATAGCATTTGTAAAGCACACTACTCACCCGTGAGGTGCTCAGTTTGCTGAGGTGGAGAGGGGAGTGCTGCTACTGCTCGAATAGCCAGGTCTTGAGTAGCCTTCTGAAGGTAAGTAGGTCCTGGGTCTGCCGTAGGAGGATGGGGAGGGTGTTCCAGGTTTTGGCGGCGAGGTGGGAGAACGATCTGCCGTCGGGGATCGATCTTCGGATGCAAGGGACGTGACGAGGTCGAGGTGGGCGGAGCGGAGCTGGCGGTTCGGGGTGTAGAAGGTGAGTCGTCTGTTGAGGTATGTCGGTCTGGTGTTGTGGAGTGCTTTGTGTGTTGGGTGAGGAGCTTGAGGGTGATCTTGTTGACAGGAAGCAAGTGCAGGTCTTTCAGGTGGGTTGTGATGTGGCTGCACTGAGGGATGTCGAGGATCAAGTGTGCGAAGCATTCTGTATGTGTTGTAGTCGTTACAGGAGTTTGGCCGAGGCTCCTGCGTAGAGGACATTACCGTAGTCTAGACTGTTGCTGACGAGGGCCTGGGTGACCGTCCTTCTATTTTCGGTGGGGATCCACCTGTAGATCTTGCGGAGCATGCATAGGGTGTTGAAGCAGGAGGACAAGAGGGCTTTGACTTGCTTGGTCATGGAGAGTGTTGAGTCGAGGATGAACCCTAGGTTGCGTGCGTGGTCGGTGGGTGTTGGTGCTGCTCCCAGTGCGGTCGGCCATCAGGAGTCCTCCCCATCTTTGGTGAAAACTAATGCGTTTCTGTAAGGTCTCAGGCAAATTAGCCAGATAAAGTAAAAACAAAGTGGGGTTAAGAGCACACCCCTGTCCAAAGAAGTGCTTAATTGGGATTTTTTGAGGCAGCTCTGTTTTTATCTAGCTTTACCTTGGCCCAATTCCATTGATGTAGTTCCTTTAACAGAGCTAGTAGGCTTCTGTGAATATTCTTGCCATTCATTTTCCCAACAGTACCCCCTTTTAACCAAATCAAAAGCTGATCAACAATCAACAAAACAGAAAAATAGGTCCCCTCGTGTTTCTATTGCCTTTCATCTCATTGCCCAGACACTCAAACACTGCTCAATAGGTGAGTGCTCTTTTTAAAAACCACCTTGCTCAACTGGGATTAAATCATTGGTGATGAACCAGTCCTTCAGATACTGTAGTACTACTTTAGCAAATATTTTAACCCCCATGTCTATTAGACTAATTCGGTGGAACTTTTTGGGATCTGTGCGGTCCTTTTTCTGTAAAATAATAATAATCATTATTTTTAATATTAATTATCGCCCTTGTCCAGCTTACCGGGAAATGGCCAGAGCTCATGAAAGCTCTGAGTGGCACATGGAAAAAAATGACCCCCAGTCGATATTTGTATTTACAATCATTGCTGATAAGTTGTCCTTGATAAATTGAGGGAGGCTATGGCCTATTTTATCGCCGTTTTTTTCTAGATTGGGTTGTGCTTCCTCATCAGATATAAGCCAATCCCAGTGGGGGAAGGGAGGGCTGACACGTTTTTGCTCTCATGTTTAGCTCATACATGTCTAACCTATACATCTTCTGGGATTATGGAGTTTGGTGCAATACTATCCTTGTTAGTTCCGTTTTGGACCAATTTCCAAAGTTTTGTTGTATCCTTTGTAACTGATACTGCTAGCATCTCATCTCAGTCCGCTTCATAATATAATTCCTTATTGAAGTGGAATATTCTGCTTTTTTGCCGAAGCTACTCTTGCCATTTGTCATTTGTTACTAACGGCCAGATTCATCATTGTGAAGTTTTGCGAGTCTGAAATAGCGATTCATAAGGAATCGCTATTCCAGACTCGCAAAACGGTATTCTTGTAGGAATAGCAATATTTTTTGCGATTCCTACAGATTCCTTATTTGCGATAAGCTAATTGCTAATCGCAAATAAGGAATAACTCCCCATTTATTCCTATGGGCCCTACAGGCCCATAGGAATGCATGGGGAGTCATTCCTTATTTGCGATTAGCAATTAGCTAATCGCAAATGAGATTGCGATTTCAAAGGTGCAGGGGTGTCCAAAGGACACCCTGTAACACCCCTGAAATGTCAAATTACACAGATGTTACACACACAAATGTCCAAAAGACATGTGTGTGTGTAACATGCAACTTAGAAAAATGCTTTTCTTTTTCTTTTTTAAATCCAGGCACTGAGAATTAAACCACGTGGGAAATTTGCTACACATTCTGTTCTTTAGGCGGGGATGTAATAATTAAGAGAGTATGTCAACGATTTATGTCATTTAGGTCAAAACGTGCGTCAGAATCATGTTAATAATCAGTTCACAGTCTATTGAAATGATGTGAAGGTTAATATTTTACTCTTTGTCTAGCAAGAGGTGAATTAAAGGCTAATGGATTGGAGCGAGATGCCAGTTAATTTATTTTTAGGGTATGTCAACGCTCCTGTTCACTGTAACGCTACTAAGGAGATTCACCGAATCTGCCTATAACTGGGAATGCGAGATGATTGGTTTTCTCCCTCTGCTCTACTAAGCATTGGTCTCCACCTCAGTCTTCTATCTCGGCCACAGAAAGCCCCTGACTTGTTTCCCAGAGTTGTGAGGAAATTACTTTGTGGTAAAATAACTGCTCTACTCCACGAGGGAAGCTTTTGCTGGTTCAGAAGAGTGTTAATGAAACAAGAGGGACTTTCATCTTCTTGGGTTTTACAGTGAGCATTGTGAAAAGTTTCCTCTGCTATGAGACTCATTTCACATAACTTTAACTCTGTCACACTGCTGAGAAGGGGGAGTGGGACACAAATGTAACAGCTGGAATTCAGAGTAACTATGGGTGGTATGGTATCCTGTACCTTTTAAGAACCTATATAGAGCCCAATGTTCCTCGGATCTGACCTAGAAGAAAAAATAAAATAAATAATTTCTACTTTTACGTCAGAAGAAGAATCCACTCTTGCCATCTATATAAATTCAAAGGTTTTCCTGACAATAACATTGAGTTGCTGCCTACAAAGGATTGTACCAGGGTTATGGAAGCAGCCTTCTCAACAGAGGTACATAAACAATAAATAACTGCCCTGTAATCAAGCCTGCCTGGTGAGCCCAAGTTGCCTGAGGCAACACAGCAAAAACATGATGCCTATCTGGAAAATTTCTAAGTAACTAATGAAATATTCAGAGCATATTCTAAAACTCTCCTAGTATGGAGTGAGTTAACTGGTCCAAGACCTAAATACACAAAAAATCGCAACTAGAAAAATAAAATGTATTACATTTTTCAATGTGGAGGTATTGGAACATCTAGGTAATATGCTCTTTATAAAATAAAATAGTCGGGACCAATTTTGCGGGTTTGGAATATCATGAGGCCTAGAAGTGTCCTACTAAGAAAGTTGCAAACTCTTCAGATTCAAAACCAGTGTGGTACCCCTCAGAGCTATTTCATTCTTGGAAAGTGCTCTCTCTGAACCATCAGGTTGCAGATATCTAGCTTTGAGGTTACCTCATTGGATACCCTCTTTGACTAGACCCTGTGAGTGGAATTAACTGCCAAATAAGTTTTTAAGTGTGACAATATCATATTTGATGGACCATAGCCTCGTCATCTGGCTAGCCAGATTCACTTGTAGATCAGGCAAGCTTAATTATATGTACATAATCATAACCCAGGAATCTTTGTTTTCTTTCATTATTTCTACCCTTCTCGTGGACTTACATAAAATACCTTTTGCCATAGTTTTATTAGATTAGATTAATTACAGATATATTTTTTCTACTAAAATATTGATTGCACATTTCCCTTCTTTGTTTAACTGTCCTATTGAGGATGGCTTCATACACAAACACTGTAGACACATTTCTTTGAAGGGTACCTTACTGTTTAAGTCGAGCTTCCAAAGATGGGGCAAGAAACCCAAAGGCAAATCTGTTTTCACTCATCCTTACTTATCCTTCTGATTAGCAAGTTTGAACTCACGTCACTCCCCTATAGTCTGATGCTTGGATTGCATAGAGCAACAATCTACCTAATCCTACAGTTCAGTAATGACGGCATTGACTGGGCAAGAAAAATGTAGATTATGGAAAAAAGAACGAATCTATGCGAAAATCTTCTGCTTATGCACATACATTATGATGTGTGTTTTGCAAAGGGTAATTAAGCAAGCGCTGGCATAAGTAAACCTTGCCCAAATGTCTAAGCGTGTAGACGTGTGAAATGGCCTCACTCTGCGTATGTGCTCTACCGCTCAATCTATGCAAAATTATATGTCATTAGGCAGTGGTAAAATCACACGTAGCACAAAAAAAGGCTGCCCACTACTTGGATGCGTGTGAATCAGTGCACTCCCACTGATAGTCTCACGTTGTGCTGGTCACGTCCCTTTGTGTCACCCTGTATCTAGCTAATGTAACATTTATTCCATTTTAAGTATTTTTCAATTCGTTTTTATACCCTTATTATGGCATTTCCTGGCTCGGTGCTCGAATTAATGATGTGTTTAACAAGCCTTAAAAAGATTCATATATTTTCTTTGGGGAAAATAACTCCGCATTGTGGTAACCTCTTTTTTGGAGCGGAATCAAAGCTGTTTCACCTTTCACTTGAACTCTCTGCAGCTGATATGTCGCTGGCTGTCACAGCAGCTGTAAATATGCCATCACGGGGGAATAAATGTGATCATGTACAGCCGGGCTCAGATACAGGCCGTTGGAAACACAAGAGATTGTGGAGAAAAAAGCGAAATCAAGCCGGGGAAGAGGAGATGGCTGCCACAAAGCAATTCATTTCGAGCCAGACTGCTATTTGCTTTTAGCAACGCCACTGTAATACATTTATGGACAGCATTCACAATTGCATTCGTGTGAATTCTACTTATTAAAAGTAGCATTTCCCAAAATGTCCCGATTTTGTATATTTAAAGATATACACAAAATGCAGCTGTATTGTTATATATTGTAATTGCATTTATTTAGCGCACACTACCCCCTGACCTGGTGGTGAAGCGCTTTTTCGGTGAGTAGCACACTACTCGGGAACCCATAAAGGATTAGTGGTGAATTAGTAGAGTGAAAATATTAAAGTAAATTCAGTGGTGGATATGTTAGTCAGTTATTTGGATTGAGAATGATACCGGAGGGATAGAAGAGGATAAAAGCTTTGCATTTATATAGGGCTTGGTACCCGTGATGGGGTGTTTAAGCGCTTTTTTAGGTCAGCAGCAGGCTACTTTTTAACCCAGAAATTATTAGTGGTGAATTAGAACAGTAAGTATATGAAAGTATTTGAGTTGTGGAAATTGTAGTCAGTTATTTGGATTGTGAAGGATAGTGGAGAGATAGAGAAAGGAAAAAGGTTGGCATTTAGATAGCGCTTGCTACCACTGATGGGGTGTTGAAGTGCTTGTCCGGCAAGTAGAACGCTACTTTGGAACCCATAAATGATTAGTGGTGAATTAGTATAGTGAAATATGAAAGTAATTTGAGTGGTGGATATGGTAGTCAGATTATTTGGAGTGAGAAGGATAGTGGAGGGATAAAGAAGGGAAAAAAGGTTTGCATTTATATAGCGCTTGCTCCCTGTCGAGGGGGGAGGGGGGGGCGGGGGTTGAAGTGTTTTTTTTCAGCGAGTAGCACACTACTTCAGGACCCAGAAAGGATTAGTAGTGAATTTGTTTAGTGAAAATATGAGAGTGGTGGATATGGTAGTCAGTTATTTGGTTTGAGAAGGACAGTGGAGAGATAGAGAAGGGGAAAAGGTTTGCATGTACGTAGCGCTTGCTAACCCTGATGGGGATGGGGTGTTGAAGCAGATCAGCATAATGAGTTCTTTCATTACTCTTTTGAAGGGGAGCAGTGTCGGTTCTCAGGCATTACTGCTCTAAGTCTACAGTCTGCTTTAAGGTCTAGTATGCTAATATGCTAATGTCTGAATGTAATACCTCTCCCCTCCTCTGGAGTGTAAAATGGCCCACATTGCAGATTACTGATTACTGATTCATATCAGGTGTAGTTTGCACAGCGTTTATGTGCTGTCACTGTTAACGTATTGCTTGTTTTTTTCCCAACGTATTGAGAACATTAATTGAAAGCTAATTTGTCCAGAGTGACAGCGCCTCCATTGTGTAGGTGAGCACATGGCTTCTACAACAGTATTACAAGGAACTATTGCTTCAGTGCAGCTGCAAACGGAAATATAAATGACATTTTCCTATTGAAAAGAATTTGTAACATTCATTTAGAATCTCTCTGTAGACAGGCAGGAAATGAAGGCTTCCAGGCTCAGAGAGACGGAGGGAGAACTCCTACGAATGACAGAAATGCAGCCCCATGGAGAGATAACGCTGATAGGAACATAACCAGAAAGGGACAGAACTCACACAAAACACACATGTGGCGGCATCAGAGTTCATGCTGTGATAAGGTGTTTTGCGCTTGAATGGCTAAAGCAGGAATAATTTGAAGTGCCTTTCTTCCATTTTAGATAATGGTTCGAATCCATTTAAACAAAATCTATTTCCATGAAAAGTGGCCCAAAAGTATGTTCAGCTGGAGATTATCTCAAAGCTCTGCTTAAGGGCCTATAAATGCTTAAGGCGCCACTCATAAAATGAAGGCCTCTCTTTTTTGCTCTGCTTAAAATTGTATGTTGGTTAACCCTTAAATTGCTGCTGGTGCCTATGAGAGTTATCAATTATTCGCAGTTTGTCGTGGCGGGAACAGAAACTATGGGAAATGAGTCTCAGTGCCACCAAAATTGTGGTCTTGATTGACACATTTGTTGCTGATGTTCACACATCTCTGTCTTCTCCTAAGTTAGTCTTTCTACTTCATTTGTGAATGCCAAACATCTAGGCACTGTCTTTGATTCAGAATATTTTCTAACTTCAGATGTACACTTTTGCCAATAACTAATTGTGTCATAACTCAAATATGTATCTGAAGCTTGAACTAACATGCTATTACCCCCAGGTCCCTCCTATCCCCGTCTCATTCATGAAAAAGTGAGATAGTACCTGTCTCACCAACAGAAAAAAAGATTGAAGGAATGCTGGACCTACCCCAGCCCATCCCCCAGGGAGTACAAATATGTACCTATCCTAGCATTCCTCCTGTTCTTTTTTTCTGTCTTCCGACAGACTGGAACCAGGTGCAGGAGTTGGGGAGCTCCTCGATAATTACATCTTCCATTGCCAGGCGGTGGGAGCGTTACCGCCTTCTTTCCTGCTGTTTTTTTTTTAGGAGAACAGTGAATTCCTTCCTCCGGGGTGTTGCTTCCAACACTGTAAGGGAGTTCAGGACCGGGCCTCCTGGGTTGCCTCCCGCATCGGTTCTTGCGAGACAAGAAATGTTCCTGGATTACTTTCCAGGTCTTGCTGTCTGTCTTCCGGTGGGAAGACAAGCCAGGAAGTCAAGCAAAGGTGTACCAGTCCTCAGCGAGGCTGCATTTTGAACCAGCATAAAAGTACTGCATAGCGTTTGTTGGATATTTCTTGGATGCAGTGATTTACGAATGTGGTAGTCTCTCGTGGCTGGATTGATGTCCCTGCAGTTCGGTCCTGCTGGCTGCCTGCTGAAATCGGCTTGAGTTCATTTTTACACTTGACTGGGTTGGTCCTGGTGTTCCCTGCATAGGTGTTTTGGTGTTCCTGCGGCAACTCTCCCTCTGACCCGGGCACTTTCATTACTTTGCTGGGTTGGTGGCTGTTTGGTGGATCCACCCCAGGCATCCTAGTGCTGGCATGGAAAAGCATACCAGGAAGCGTAAGCATGTGGAACACTCATCTTTAGACTTTTCTTCCTCCCCTTCTCCAGTGCAGTTAAATGCAGTAGGGAGGGGATGATGCTCGGATCAAGAGATTGATCAAGGAATCTCTGTGTGAAATGTGGGGGCCTCGTTCCAAGTTCCACCTTCCTGTTCATTCCTTTCAGTCTTCTGATTCAGAGGAAGAATGGATGGGAAGTGCTGAGCATCAAGGTAAATATATTGACAAGGATATGTTACCTGACTTATTGAAACATGTCAGAGCTAACCTGGGTTTTCCGGATGATGAAGCACCCAGCATGTCTAGTGGTTCATTGCTGCAGCAGTTTCAGGGTTCGGCTGCGGTGGATGTGCCCGTCCATCCCTACATCCATGAAGTTCTGAGGAGGGAATGGAAGGATCCAGATCATATTATGTTTTCAAGGTTAATGGCTAAACTTTATCTGCTTCAATGTCCAAGGAACTGCCGGGTTCTTTTCCGATTGTTCCATGGCTGAGGATGCAGTAATTAAAGATCCATTGGATATAAAGGTGGATGCTTGCGTACGGAAGGTGTACTCTGGGTCTCATCTGGCCTTATGGGCTGGTATTTGTGGCACTTACGTGGCTCAGTCCCTGATCTAAGATATCAAGGCTCTGTATAAGTCAATGGATGATACATCTGACTGCTCTCGGCTTTTACAGCACATCGAGCAGCACGTGGCATTCCTTTTGAATATGTCCTTCGATGTGGTGAGGGATTTGACCCTTTCCCGTGGTGCAGGTGTGGCAGCCCACCATAATCTGGTGTTGAGGGACTGGAAAACTGGTTCTGCTCAGAAGGCTTGAACATTGTACTTGCCTTTTCAGGGAACTATGATGTTTGGGGAGGAGTCGGAGGGCAAATTACAAAACTTGTTTAAGGAGAAAAGGCCCTCTTCTTCCTTTAAGAAGCCCTCCGCTATGACTCCTTATTCCAAACCAAAGTCTTTTTTCACCCTCCTTCTCATCTGCAGTTTTCCAGGGGCCATGGCATGTTCTCTTCTGGTCGGGAAAGGAAGGCCAACTCCTCCTCCTTCAAAACCTCATTCCTGACTATATGGCTGCGGACCCCGGATTATTGGTAGGGGGCGGCTGCAATTCTTTCTACCAGCATGGCTGCAGTCCTGTTCCAAAGTGTGGGTTCTGGACATTGTTGGTCAGGGGTATTGAATCGAATTTTAGGATCATCCTCTGTATTTATTTATTTATTTATTTGTGGGTTTATATAGCGCTTGAATCACTCCGCCAGGAGTATCTCTGCGCTTTTTGACCGGTAAATCAGCAGACATAATGTAGGGATGGAATTAGATTTCATTTTTGAATAAGATAGTTTTTAGAAGTTTACGGACTGTTAGGTGCTCTTTGCATTGTCTTAAAGCCAGGGGTAATTTGTTCAACAGCTTGGGACCCATGATAGACAGAGCTCTACCTCCATGTCTGACCCTTTTGACATGGGGGACCACAAGGAGGAGATTGTTGCTTGATCTGAGGGATCGTGCTGGAACATAAGGAACAAATCTCCGCTCAAGATAGATGGGTCCCTGTCCGTTCAAACACTTATGGATCAGGCAGCATATTTTAAATTTTGCCTTTTGTCTAACCGGGAGCCAATGTAATTGTTTAAGGAGGGGTTTGGAGGCAGTTCTTGGGGGGGCATTCAGAACAAGGCGAGCTGCCGTGTTCTGAATGACTTGTAGCTTATCCAGCACTCCTTCGTTGGCAGAGAGTAACAAACCGTTACAATATTCGATCCGACTCAGGATCAGTACTTGAACGAGAGTTTTTCTTACTGAGTTAGGTAGGAGTGGAAAGACTTTGCGGAGCAAGCCGATGGTGTGGAAGCATATCCCTGAAATATAGCTGGTATGTTGTTTTAGTGACAGGTCGTGATCGAGCCGAATTCCCAAATTCTTCACGACCTGTTTAGGTTCAGGGACTGCTCCTAGCTCTGATGGCCACCATTCCGGAGTCCATAGTATCTTAGCCTCGCCAAATAACATGATCTCCGTTTTGCTGACGTTACATTGGAGATAGTTGATAGACATCCATTTTGCCACTTCTTTCATGCCTGACGAGAAAGAGTCCTAACCTCAGTGGAAAGAGTTTTGAAGGGGAAAAGGAGCTGCGTATCATCTGTGTAAAATACGGGGACAAAGCTGTATCTACGCAACACTCCTGCCAGGGGTGCCACATAGATATTAAAAAGCGTGGGGCTCAGACATGAGCCCTGTGGCACCCCCTTAGAAATCTCAATTTCCGCCGAGCGATATGCACCCATGGTGACTCTCTGGGTGCGATCAGCTAGGAAACTCTTTAACCATTCAAGTGCTTTGTTCTTAAGGCCAGCGCTCACCAACCGTTGAGTCAGGATGGAATGAGACACGGTGTCGAACGCTGCCGATAGATCTAGTAGAACCAAGATGACTGAAAGGCCCTTGTCCTGGTAGGCGTGGAGATCATCAGTAACAGACAGTAAGGTGGATTCTGTACTGTATTTGGGGCGGAATCCTGATTGGGATTCATCCAGGGCTTGTACTTGTTCAATATGTCCGGATAGGTGGCGATTGACATGTTTTTCTATAACTTTCCCCAAGAAAGGTAATAGGGAGATAGGTCTTAGATTTGTCAGGTCGGACCATGGTAAGGTGGTGTTTTTCCTTATGGGTCTGACAAGTGCTCGCTTCCATTTCTTGGGAACAATGCCTGAGGTGAGTGAGAGGTTTACTAAATCCGTGATCATTGGACTTAGTTGTTCATCCAATGTGGGCATTAATCTAGCAGCGATGGCATCCTCTGGACTCCCACTTTTGATCTGTTTTATAAGGTTGGATGTTTCTTGAAGCGAAATAGGTGGAAAGCTGTCCAGAGATTGTGAGTCCGATATAAAATCTGTGAGATTAAGGTGGGGTGCCATATTAGTCAATGAAGCCTGATTCGTGCATAGTATTTTATCATAAATTTTATCGATTTTATTAGTGAAGAAACATGAAATTTCATCACACAGCTGTTGGGATGACATGTCAGGAGCTTCACATGCTGTGGTTTTAGCAAATGTTTGTAGTATTTGGAAGAGAACTGTAGGTGAGTTTCCAGCCTCTTGGATTTGGGTAGCAATATGTGCTTTCCGCGCACAACGTATCGCTTTATGATAAGAGGATAGTGCGCTCCAGTATTTATTCTTATCCTCTAGGAGATGGGATGTTCTCCATCTTTTTTCTAATTTCCTAGCTCCTTGTTTGAGAGTTCTTAGATGATCAGAGAACCAAACTTCTTGCTTTTTGGCTGGCCTAGATTTAAAAAGATTTAATGGGGCAATTATATCTATAACTTTCCTAGTTTCACCTTCGAATTTCTTAAGAGCTGTTGCAATATCATCCGAGGGTCGTAGAACAGGGAGGTTAAAATTTTCTCTAAAAGTAGAGTTAGTGACTTTATGCCACTGTCTACGGATGCAAGGTAAGGTGCTGGGGTGTGTGAGGTTGGGTGCTTGAAAAGGGGTAATAAATTCCACAATGAAATGGTCAGTCCAACTCACCTGAGTAGCAGGCGGGCACGAAATCGTCTGAACATTGGAAAAAATTAAGTCTAAACTATGACCAGCCTGATGGGTGGGTCCATTATTCTTCAGTGTCAAACCTAAGGATGATAGGTCTGTTATTAGTGATTGCGCCTCATTACAGTCTGGTTTCTCACTGTGGACATTGAAATCTCCAACTAATGTGAACTCACTATCATTATTGATGTGTGGGGCAAGTAGTTCAACTAAGTTATTAGTAAAATTCTTGTAAGGACCAGGTGGCCTATAGACTAGGGCGCCTCTATAGTTTTCTTTAGGGGATGACTGTATTTTAAAAATCAGAATTTCAATGTCAGGGGAACTAAGTTCCTCTAAAATCGTAACTCTCAGTTCTTCTTTATACACCACAGCAATTCCACTGCCAGTTTTCAGAGGGCGGTCCAGTCTCAGTATTTTGTAATTGCAAGGGATAGTAAGAGTTATGGCCGGAGTGCAATGTGGTTTGAGCCATGTTTCTGTGAGATAGCACACCTCGGGTTGTTTGGAAGAGATCATCTCCCAGACCTCTGCCGTGTGTTTTGAGAGGGACCTAATATTACATAGGATGTTTTTCTTCCTACCATTGAATTTCAGGAATTCTTCTGACTCCTTGGCCATCCTCTCAGGCTTGGCGGTCAGAGTTGTCAGTAGGGGTCAAGTCTCTCTCGAGGAATGAGGCGAATCAGGCCATTCCTTCTTTGGAAGTGGGGAGGGGGTTTTACTCCCTGATTTGTTTGGTTCCCAAAGTGACTGGGGGGTTCCAACTGGTCCTCAAATTGAACGCTCTGAACAAGTTTGTGGTTCATCTGCCCTTCCAGATTGTGACTCTTCAGCGAGTGATTCTGTTGGTGCTCCTGGGCCATTTCTTGTGCACCCTCGATCTACAGGACACTTACTATCATGTCCTGGTTCACCTCAGCTCTCGTCAGTACTTGATGTTGTGCCTTCATGGATGTAATTTCCAATTTCAAGGTAATACATTGAAGATTCATTCTCTAAAACATATCTACACAGAGAATATGCTATCAAATGTTACAGAATAGATACAGAGTGCAGTATTCCCAGCAGATTGTCAAGTAAAGAGCTCAGCTAGTTACAATCGAATGGAACTCCTCCAGAGAGTTGAGGCCTTGATTGATGCTATTACAACGGAGCATCCACGGACACTCAGTTCTGTTCAAGATATTAGAGATGCTCCCACCTCTTTCAGGGATTTTAACTACCTCTATAACCTGCCAGCGCATATCTCCGGGACCATGATTAAACTGTTGATAATGTGCCACTAAGGGTGCGTTTTCAGTTTGGCAACGTATTCATCTTCTGTGTTGTCCAAGTCGTATCTTAATTTTTTGTGTCGTTTGACTGATGTAAATCAGGTCGCATGGACACCAAATTGCGTATACGACATTAGCCGTATTACAATTTGAGAGGCTGCACAGGTCATGTTTGATATTACCATGCACAAACTGTTTTGCGTTCAAGCAGGACACACACATGAGGCATCCGCCACATTTGTAATGTCCCACGGTTTTGTTAAGGCCCCACATAGATGATAAAGTGGGACTCTCAACACGAGGCAAAGCTGCTCGCACCAAATGGTCACGAAGATTTTTGCCGTGCTTGAAAGAAAACAACGGTAACTCATGTGTGATACACGTGGCCACAACTAGTGGCCAATATTTTTTGATGATACCAGAAATGTGGTTGCTGCGGGTCCCAAATGTGGTCACGCATGGAATGCGGGTCATTGTTTTTTTAATTTTGGGGGTCAACAGGATGTCCCGATGATTGTACCATGCTCGTTTCATTGAGCGCTTTACAAGTTTACGGGAATATCCACGTTGTAGCAGCTTCTTTGACAGGATCTCAGCCTCACGAAAGTAATCGTCTTTAAAATAACAATTTCTTCGGATCCGTAAAAATTGTCCGAAGGGAAGCCCATGGGCTTAGTGAACAATTTCGTAGACATTTCCCTTCGTGAGGAAAACTGGTAAGGTCCAAAAAGTCGACCTGACAGTTACTTGAGTTGGACGTGAATTTAAGGTCATTGGAACATGAATTTAACCAAATCATAAACCTGTCTAGTAAGTTCTTAGTCCCAGTCCAAATGAATAAAACATTGTCAATGTAGCGTCGCCAATGACGAACGCTATCAAAGAAAGGGTTGTTATTACAGTCGAAAATAAAACGTTTTTCAAAATCATCAACAAACAAAATGGCAAAATTGGGTGCATAAGAAGCCCCAATTGAAGTCCCCTTAATCTGTAAATAATATTGTCCGTCAAACTCAAAAAAAATGTTGTCAAAGAAATAGCCAAAAGGTTGATAATGAAATCGGTTGGTACTGACATTGGAGCGGCCCGCGTGTCCAAAACCTTGCGGATCACTTCAATCCCCTCCAATTGGGGGATGTTTGTGTATAAGGACTCAAGGTCCATACACACCAACAACTCAGTCTCGGGGCAAAATTGCATGACCTCAACTTGAGAAATAATGTCACCACTATCGCACACATAGCTACGGGTTCCACATGCAAAGTCCTTAATAAATATGTCAATGTATTTTCATAAAGGCTCCAAGACCGACCCACATCCAGAGACAATGGGTCGGCCTGGAGGAAAAAGGGCACTCTTATGCACTTTTGGAAGTGTATACAACACTGGTGTTCGCGGCTATTTGGCATTCAGAAATGTAAATTCCTTCTGAGTTATAAAGCCATCCGTTTTAGCTGCTGTAGTCACTGTAAGAATCATGCATTGGATGTCGGCCAAGGGACCAGTTCTCAAAGGGAGATAGTGATTAGGATTGGTAAGTTGGCGTTTGATTTCGGTCTTATAATCAGTCTTGGACTGCACCACTATCCCCCCACCGCCCTTATCGGACGGCTTAATTATGACCTCTTGGTTGAGTTTCAATTTTGGGAGTGCTTGTCGTTCGGCTAATGAGATGTTATATGAAATATATTCAAAGTTTTTGTTCAAAGCAAGCCCATCATTCAAGACCATTGATTTGAAGGCCAACAATTCAATAGGGACCTGGTTAGTAGGGAGATTAAAAATAGAGGGGGCCTCAATCCAGAGAAACTCTCAGTCAGGTTGTTATCCTTACCAAGAAAAAATGCTTTGATACGTAATTTTCGGAAGAATTGTAATAGTTCCAGCTGGATATCAAACAGACAAGATTTCTCTGTGTGCACGAAGCTGAGTCCCTTAGCTAGTAGTGAGACTTCGGCCGAGGACAATGAATGTTCAGAAAGATTGAAAATAGGGATGGTGTTTGTAACAGAGCAATCTTGTTCAATTATTGCGGAGGGCAAGCTAAGCTTGTACCGTGCATAAGCTAACTTAAAATCAGAAATTTTAAGACATGGAGGGCTCAAGCAATGGCTCGATAATAACCATCTAAGACACAAGTGCGTCTATGTTGCCCCGATATATGTGGGCAGAGGGATGTTGGAAGTTCCTTGCAATTACTTATTATCAAGCAAAAAACTAATGCTTGAGCGCTCCGTGTCTTAAAATTTCTGTTTTTAAGTTAGCTTATGCGCTGTACAAGCATAGCTAGTTTATCCTTCTTTTCGTTCTGCAGCCGATTTACAGGGCATACTGGTGGGCGCAACTTACAGGCTACCCACCTCATCCACTCCATTGGAGACATCTGAAGGCAGTATTTATACGCCAGGAACTAAAGCATGGAATTGCCCTAATCATTGACCGTTCCGAGTAAGTTCATGATACTAAATTTATCACTGTGGCTTTCTGCTTTCAGTGCATTAGCGGGTTATTACTAAGTGTATATCCGCTTTATTTGTAGAGCTGGAATTTCTGTCCAAGCACCATTCCATTTATGACTGGCTTGTCTTACATCAAGGTGATTTTTATCATTATTTTTTACCTTTGTGATTGATGGAATCACGACCGGTGTGGTGCTAGATCCCACTGTCTCTGTGTCTTAATTCTAACTTTTATCCACTCCCTTTTCTGAATTTTCACTTGGTGGTTTCCTTCCCCCCGTCTTTTCCTTTGAAGAAGCATACTCCTCATATTCAATTTAAGCAATTTTATTTTTTATTATACAGAAATTTAAAGCTCAAATAATCTCCTGTCCTGATGATGACCGCACAGTAACCTAGCGGTTGAAATGCCTTCGACGCTTTTTGTGGCCATAATTTGTGAAGGACACATTTTGTTTCTGTTGTTCTCTTTGTACATATTATGTTTGTTTGCCACTTGTTTGGCACGTGAATTGTTGGTTTTTGTTTTGCCAACATTTTCCTTGAGCGTTATTGTTGTTTCTTGGAACCTTTTTAAAAAGTATATGCATAATAAATTATAACTGTTTTTGTAAATTTGCCCATGTGTGTATATAGGCTTCTTTCCTTTTCTTTTCATTTTCTCTGGGCTCGATTCACAGAATGAACTTAAGACTCAATCCTAAACTTACTACTATTTTGGTATTCACAGAATGCACTTACTACTTTTGGCATTCACAGAATGCACTTACTACTTTTGGTATTCACAGAATGAACTTACTACTTTTGGTATTCACAGAAGTTAGGATTTTGTCTTAAGTCTGTCTTAAGTCTGTCTTAAGTTTGTCTTAAGTCTGTCTTAAGACAAACTTAAGACAAAATCCTAACTTCTGTGAATACCAAAAGTAGTAAGTTCATTCTGTGAATGCCAAAAGTAGTAAGTGCATTCTGTGAATGCCAAAAGTAGTAAGTGCATTCTGTGAATACCAAAATAGTAGTAAATTTAGGATTGAGTCTTAAGTTAATTCTGTGAATCGGGCCCAAAATGTTTAAAGTTTGATTGTTTATTTTGATTTCTTTACCTGAACCTCCTGTTAGGTGTTATAATCAATTGTCCCTGGTTCAGGGTAGTTGGACAGCCCCTGTTGTCTGTCAATAAATGTTTGCAATGGATTCAGTAGCAGCACGCAAGAAAACATGGTCAGTTTACTTACTAGGTATCAACCTGTAAGAATATTGGATTATGATGAATTTCAAGAAAAGTAAAAACATGGCGTTTTCTGATAGTTTGGGTGTACTGATCCTTATTCTTTTTGTACAGTGGATTTCTATCTACATGTTTTTGGCTTTTCTGTGGTAGAGGTTAGCAGGTAAACACTGAGATGGCCATTTAGAGTTATGTATTGCTAAAACATTCAAAAAGCAGGCATTAGATAAATGTTAACTTCTCTCTGAGAAATACAAATTATCAAGAAAGTGATGTTCTTTTAGTCCTGAAAGTATGCTGAGTTTTGGAAAACAAAACTGAACAATCTTGGGAATCAATGGAGCATACAGTTGATAGTGAGTTACAGTTATTTTTCATGATGGTGAGAGCAGTAATTAGTTCTGATTCTGTGTCTGAATACAAAATTATATGAGGTCAGAAAATATCAAATAGAATTATAATGAGAAAATAAAAGGCAACTAATTTTAACACATTTAAAACTGTTTAAATGTAACAATGACATTTTGTAAAGAAGGGTGATATATGCAATCATATCACCTGCAACTGAATTAGTTTCAGTCATGTAAACGTGATAAGGAACTAAGTAAACAAAAATATGCAGCAGAAGCTGCAATAACATAAATGGAAATTGTTCAACACTAAAAACATAAATGTAAATCATATGCAAAGCAAGCTAATTCCTGAAATTATTTTTAGGTGGAGCCAGCATGCAAACTTATCTTAGGAGTAATTAACATTGTATGTAGTGAACACTACTCAATTACACAGGTCTTGGTGCTGATATCAGGTGTTGCCATTATCCTAAAAATGATCCTCATTTATTACTTTTCGAAAGGATGGAGGGCTCAATGAATTGGCACAAATGTGAACCTTCAAACTCAGGCTACCCTCATCACTATAGACGTTACTAACAGATCATATAGAAAAGATAAATATAACATCACCAATAGCAGCACATATTGACATTTCTTTTCTGCAAAGAAGTTTACATAACCAATAAGATGGGTTACTGAATGCATCCTCTGCCTTGAAAAGATAGCCCCTCGAAGAAACATTTGAGTGGTAAATGCCAAGAAAATGCATAACGTGAAGCATTGCTCTGTCATTGGCAACAGCAGAAACAAGCATTTGCAATGCAATAGGTCTCGCATTAGGAAAGTTTGAGCTATTGGTATTGTAAATGACAATTTTTTTATTTATGTGTTGGTTTTGAAAATAGCAAAATTAATAGCTTTGTCATTTACAATGCTAATAGTTTTAACTTTCGCAAATGTGACACCTATAGCATTTGTAATGTAATATGTGTTGTATTTACGTGACTTAGATGTATTGATATTACAAATAAAAATTGCTTTTTTTAATAATTAATACTTGAATACAAGTTATTGTAATTTATAATGGCAAATGCTTTTGTAAATAACTTTTGTGAAGATTATGTTTATTGTATTTTATTGTGTTGAAAATCCAAGAACAGAAGTGAAATATTAACATATTTTTGTGACATTTGTAATAAAGTTTGAAACATTGAGAGAACACATTTGAACCAGTTGTTGTTGAATGGTTGCACAGATTGATGCTGTGGTGGCGCTGACTGATGTTGTGGTGACGACGAGTGATGCTGGAGCGTTTAGTGATGCTGTGGTAGCGCACAGTGATGTTGTGGTGCCCCTGAGTGATGCTGTGGTGGAGCTGAGTGATGCTATGGTGATGCGATAGATAGATAGATAGATAGAGTGAGGGCGATAGATAGAGGGAGGACGACAGATATATACAGTGTTATGTGGCACTGAGTGGTATTTGGAGTGTATGTTCCATTGCAGAGTGTGAGGGTGCGCAGGGTGTGAGGGTGCGCAGTGTGTGAGGATGCGCAGTGTGTGAGGGTGGGCAGTGTGTGTGAGGGTGCGCAGTGTGTGTCAGGGTGCGCAGTGTGTGTGAGGGTGCGCAGTGTGTGAGGGTGCGCAGTGTGTGTGAGGGTGCGCAGTGTGTGTGAGGGTGCGCAGTGTGTGTGAGGGTACAGTGTGTGCAGTGTGTGTGATGGTGCAGTGCAGTGTGTGCGGGTGCAGTGTGTGTGATGCTGCAGTGTGTGCAGTGTGTGAGGGTGCAGTGTGTGCGAGGGTGCAGTGTGTGTGAGGGTGCAGTGTGTTCAGTGTGTGAGGGTGCAGTGTGTGTGAGGGTGCAGTGTGTTTGAGGGTGCAGTGTGTGTGAGGGTGCAGTGTGTGTGAGGGTGCAGTGTGTGTAAGGGTGCAGTGTATGCAAGGGTGCAGTGTGTGCTGTGTGTGTGAGGGTGCAGTGTGTGTGAGGGTGCAGTATGTGCAGTGTGTGTGAGGGTGCAAAAAAATGAGAAAGGGGTGTAGAGAATTGAAAAGAAGGAGGGTGAAAGAGAGGGGAGCTATGACAGAAGAGAATAAAGGATCTAAGAGTTGTGAAGACGAACAAGTGTTGAAGACCACACACACATAAAACCAATACAACTGCAGAACCAAAACCCTTGCACACTAATCCTCACCTACTTGATGTGTATGTACCAGAACTGTGCAGCAATCCTCAGTACAGGCAGCACACGGTAGTACTGCAAAACACATAGCAGGTAGTTCAGAGCCATACCGCACAGAGCTCAAAAACCAAAAAAGGACCAGTAACATAACATATTAAAATGCATTTAATTCTAAAGACGAAACCTATTTTTGTTCCCAGTCCTTAAACTGGACATATAAAAGTACATGTACTCTGTCCCCTGTCCCCTTCACACAGGCACCAACAGCTGTGGGGTCTGTAACCAATGGCGGCACAAGAGTGAGACAAAGTGGCGCAAGAGGGCAGCCCAGTGGCGCAAGAAGGAGGCACAGCAGCAGAAGAGGGAGGCACAGCGCAGAAGAGAGGCACAGCGGCAGAAGAGAGGCACAGCAGCAGAAGAAAGGCACAGCAGCAAAAGAGAGGCACAGCGGCAAAAGAGAGGCACAGCGGCAGAAGAGATTCACAATGGAGGAAAAGAGAGGCACAATGGAGGAAAAGAGAGGCACAGCGGCAGAAGAGAGAGGTACAGCAGCAGAAGAGAGGTACAGCAACAGAAGAGAGAGGCACAGCAGCAGAAGAGAGAGGCACAGCGGCAGAAGAGAGAGGCACAGCAGCAGAAGAGAGAGGCACAGCAGCAGAAGAGAGAGGCACAGCAGCAGAAGAGAGAGGCACAGCAGCAGAAGAGAGAGACACAGCAGCAGAAGAGAGAGGCGCGGCAGCAGAAGAGAGAGGTACAGCAGCAGAAGAGAGGCACAACACCAGAAGAGAGAGGCACAGTGGTGAATGCAGAAGAGGAAGCAGAGTAACTCTAAGGAAGATGGTTAATTGCATCCACACCTATCAGTTGATACATGTGTACAGTTTATATGAGAGGTGTCCGTGGACTAGTGCTCTTTGCAAACATATATCATATAGCTGTGTCAAATATGGTGTCCAAATTTTTAGTCCCTGCCCTCAAAAGTTTAGGTGAAATGATGTGTCAATGTAAAATGTCCCGAATGGTAGAGCAGTATTACGATTTTCAATTGCTTAAATCGGTTAATATATTTCCCAAAAAAATGATTCTCCACCTAAATTTGTTCCAGCAAAAACTCTTGCCAGCACAGCTGGACATAAAATGAGAAGTTTGGTGCATGTCTTGTTTGGCTTGGTGTACATTTTCACATCTGTCTAGTGACTCGTTTTTTAAATCTTGTAATGTAATTGCGTTAAGTTTCCTAAAAATATTTTATAGCTGGCCTTGCTTTTATGAAAGGAGCGTTTGCCAAATGAAATTGGTAAAATTAAACAAAAGAGGTCTGTTTCATTATTATTTGTGTCCGTCACTTTCAGCTAAGTACAAAGCTGCATTTTTTTCCTGCTTCCACTTGTCCTGCAACCTATATGGGTTTAGGTGCCGCCACTGTAACGAAAGCAAACTCACCACCGTAGCCCGGCTTCAACAGGAAGCCAGGCAACCTTTGTTGGGACGGGGGCGGGGCCGGACACGCGACCGGAGCTTCCCAGGAGGCAGGCTGCAGTGGCTGGCGCATGGCTCTGGTGCAGAGAGAGGAGAGCCCTGCGTGCAGCCGGCGTCCGCCCGGGAAGCCAAGGAGCGGAGTGCCGGTGTCCCTGTATTACGTCAGAGTGACCAGCCTCGGAGCGGGACGAGTAGAAGTCCGGGTGAGTGGGGCTCCGTGCTTGCGTGTCTGTGTGTATGCAGGGGGGAGGGGAGGAGGAGGGGGGGGCAGCGTGTGTGTGTGTGTGTGTCTGCACTCGCGCGCGCCTGTGTGTGTGTGCGTGCATCCAGAGGGGTGGGGGCTGGCTGTGTGTGAGCAGGGGCTGTGAGTTGATCTGCGCAAGCGCGGCTCAGACGCGCGCTCCCGCGGTCAAAACTGAGACTGCAAAAGCGCGCGTCTGAGTCGTGTCCACTCTCCTAAATACGGGCCACATTAGGTCTGGAGCAGACACTCTCAATGCTCACGCATTGAGAGTACGTCTGCTCGACCTAAAAATGAGCCCCATTCTTAGAAAGCGAAATACAAGTACTGATATATTGGTAGACAAAATGCTAATGAAGTGTTTTGTCCTCGTCTGGGGCCGTTAACAGTTTTACACTTTTTCACAGGACACTATCTGCAGGTGATTACTGCCTCGCAATTAAGGGTCCCATTCGAAAGAAAATGACTGGCAAACTTTTCAGAGGGTATTAACCAACGTTATTTGACTGTACAGCAATCAATTATGGGACTGAGCCAATGGAAATGGCTATTAACAAGGAGCAGGTCAAGTGGCAGAAAATATTAGCAGCATTCCGACCATTTTGACTTGCTGAGCCAAAAAATATTTTTAGAATGTATATTTTATTGGAATCTACTCAGAGCAGGCACTCTTCCACGTGCATGTTTCCTAGTGGGTAGATTTGTATTATTTTGAAGAAACAGTAAATATACTGTAAACCATACTGTCAAAAGAAGTGCCAGTAATAGTGCAGAGTATCATGCACTGAAATATTGTCTTACATAAATACTGTGTCCTAAATATCGTTCACAAAAATATTGCCCCTTTGGGTGTATGTGTTTTTTATTAGCAACTCCAATGCGGCGACGATGTTCTGACTTATACATTCTGGTGCCATGCCCAAGAGCCCAGTAAGTGGATGTAAATTGTGACATAGAAGACAGATTTACCTGTTTACTGTAGTGATTAGCACATAGCACTAAAACATCAATGCAAATATTAGACACATTCAAAATACTGGAGTGGGCCCCCATGTAGTCTGAAAGCCTCGTCGTTCTCCTGCTCCTCGATACTCAATAAAGGGATCCCTCAGAGAGGTAAGTCAGGAGATGAGATGTAAGTCGCGGATGAGGGGGGGGAGATGGTGATCCATGGGAAGCAAAGCACAGCATCACCTCAACCAGCACCCACGACACACATAATAGCCATGGCAGCCACTGTATGCACAAAATATTGTGTCACAAGTGAAAGACAGGAATAAAGTCATAAAAGGGCCACATTTTCTCTTAAAACTCGAGAAGCTACACAAGGGTTTCTTCCGGTACGTGTATATTTCACAACAGTACTTGAGAGCGACAACTCCTTTGCCCGATGCACCTGGGCAGTGGCGTAAATCAGAACCCTGCTCCCTCAGCAGAATGTGAAGAGGGGGCCCTCTGGCCTCCAATATTTCAGCTAAATGGCGCACCACTGAAAGGGCCAGCTGCCCTTGAACGGTGGGGGCCCCATGCATACAGGGACTGCAGGGGCCTGTGTTACACCTCCGCACCTGGGCATGTTAATATACAGCTCTTCAACCTGCCCACACCCATATACAATAACAATATTTAAAACAAGGGAGGAATACAATCCGCTTTAGAAGGACAAGGCAAAAAGTAACGAGACTTAGTGCAGCATCGAGTGACAGTAATGGAAAGCAGGTGTCATACCGTCGACGCAGGAAGGAGCCGCCCGAGTGGTGCCAGCCACCTGGCCTGGAAAGCAGGAGCACTTCACCGTCTGGGACCGCTCCTCTATCTTGTTCTTATTGCAGCATCGGTGCAGGGCCACCACCTCGCAGGTCCCCGTTTTAACATGGTGAGCTGTGCAAGAGAGGAGGAGAAAGGGAAAACTCTTCATTTCCAGGAACGACGGTGTCAGAAATGATTAAATAATTTAGGTACAATGTAATCTGTGACCGAATCGGTCCTCCTGCGTGCAACCACAAATGAAAGAATGCCCCCACCGAGGGGCTGAGCCTATCTTTTCGAATGAACACCTTTGACTCTCTGGTCTGAACTACAATGTGAAGCGAGACGGCTTCTAAATCGACAAGGAGTGGTTTAGCGCTGAAAGCCACAATTATGCAGAAGAGGTTTTCAGCATAATCCTGGGAAAATGCCTCATTACCGTCGTGTATGTGGTTACACACAAGTTCTTCTCTCTTATATTTTAATGGAGTTCTATCGTTTTATTAAAACAGCTCTGTGCCATCAGCTGGAAAAACGAAAAGTCTTAAACACTTAAGGTGCCATTAGGTGGGCATTTACTCTGGTAATGTTTTCGCTGTCTTTGGTTAAAATGTCCTTTTAACCCCTTCCTCCCCCAGAGTCCCATTCACTTTTAGCTGAGAAACCACTTACTCACTGTCTCAGATACACGACAAGCCTCCATCAAACGCCACATTCACAGTTTGTCATTTCTTTTTAAGAATTGTTGTACCCTGCTATACGCCTGTACACGTGCAAACAGTCCCCACCTGCTTAAGGAAGAAATTGTTGTGCAAGATGCCTTGTGGAAGAAGAGAGTAGGTCTGCAATGTCTATCGCTGCCCTGCTTAGTACGAGATTTCATGGCACGGGACAGCGGAAGCGGAAGTGAATATGCACATAGACATTTGCTGTGCTGTGTCATCTGAACAGCAAGTGTGCAGTCTATTTTGAAGTGCATCGCAAAAGAGAGGCTTGCATGTTTAAGCTGTAAGAGGTAAAACTTGTCATGCAAACTTGTTTCCATAAACAACCACAACCGAGTAGAAGAGCGAGCCTCTCCACGGAGGAATACTCGCCAAAGAGTCACACCACAGGCAGGAAATATCGTAAAATGCACACTGCAAAGTGCCAGTAGCCCCTGAGATTTGTTCCAGCCAACGCATATCAGCAATGTTTAGAATGTGTCCTCGTGGTTTGAAAGCTCACAGACTGACACCAATACCCTTGTCTCCTGCAGCCTTGACTAATGTAACTTGTTCTACCTTGGTATGCCCTTGACAATCACTTAGCAGTGCAGTGTTTGAAATGCAGAGAACTTGAGTTGTTTACTAGGCCAGACACATTTTCCATGCATGCAATATCTTCCTCCAGTCATGAACTTCAACAATTTGACTTAACCCTGTTGTGTTTGATCTCATTAATGATGACCAAGGCATATAGTGAAAGCTACAAGTACAAAGAATATTAGTGATATTATCATTTCTATATTGCGTGAACAGAGAGATTACACCTTAGATAATTAAAGCCTTTTCATTAAGCATCTATTAAACTTGAAGGCATATACAATAGGTACAAACTTTCACATTTCCAAGATAGGTTAAACCATTTGATTATTAAGTTGTGATCATCATTACTTCTGGGGCCACTCAACAGAAAATCTAAATTCCATATTTGTAAAGCGCGACTTATCACCCCTAAGGGTATTCAGGCGCTGGGCTTCGGGGAGATTAAGTGAGCGGCCCGCACTCCGAAGTCAGTTGCTCCAGCCGCTACGTCACACCTCAACCCGTGTCGGGGTCTGTGATACACCTTCCATACAGATGCCTCTTTAGCATAACCTAATCTGAGTAAAGGCAGCCCTTTATCTACAATCTATCTGCTTAACCAACTCCAGAAAAAACGCTGAAGGAACACACTAATCATTCCTATTAGAGCATAGCAACTAGTATGGTCAGGGTGCACTTCACGGAGAAGAAGGGTACTACAGAAACTGTTCTTTGTACAAGGATGGATTGAGAATAAAAGGGGGAAGGTACCTGGCTTGCTCAGTATAATGCCTCGATTGGGAATTGGGGCCCAATCTTAGCATCAATGCATCTGGGAAAATGCATAGCTCTGGGTCACACAGACCTCAATACTTCACTTACGCACACATTTAACTATATTAATGAAAGTATGGAACAAAAACTTGAAAAACATACTATTTAGAGAGACCCCCTGTTAAAGTTTACAATGATTGTGTAGATTTATGAATGAGAGGAAATCTCTCAATTGTGACCTATAGATTGGATCTGCCATTGGACCTTGTATCCTTTGCTACTTCTCCATACCCAATCTTTGGCTAGATAGAGAGGGCAATGGGTAAGGCTAGATTTGGACTGACGGAAAGTGTTGCTAAAGATCAGTAAAGCAGGAGGTTGCAATGGTAATGCCAATCTTAAGTTGATGCAGCTGTGTTTGGGATTAATAAAAGTACACGCACTAGGGTTATCATTTTAATATTGAACACAATGTTTACTACTTTAAAACAACTTGAGGAAATACTAATCCTAGGAGACTATTTGGATTCCCTTGGTCTGCTTTGTAATTTGACTGTACTAGGGGCCTGATTAAGAGTTTGGCTGAATGGCAGCAGGCCGCCGTGCAAACGCACTGCTGCCATACCACCAAGCTCGTCCGCACAGCGCCCACCAGATTACAAGTTGATTTGTGATTCAGCATAGCGGGCCGTGCTTTGGCCTTGGCTTTCAAAGGCTCATATCTGAGCCTTAGAAAGGCACAGCAATGGCAGCGCCAAAGAACATTCCTGCATGGCATGGACTGTGCAGCCCATGCAATGCAGGAACAGGGTCACATGTGCCCCACTGCATGCACTTCAGACCTTGAGTAAACAGGAGGCCCTGTAGGCCCCTTCGTTTCCTCACCTCCACCCTTTTCATGGTGGGACCACCACTATGAAAATTGTCGCGGTTAGGGAACTCGTAATATGCTTGGTGGAGACGCTGTAGCACTGCCAGCATATTGCCGCCTCACGCCGCAGCAACACTGCAGAGGGGTCATGGATCCCCGGCGGTTGTGGCAGTCTGATGGCCAAACTCTTAATAGGGTGTACAGACCACCAGTAAGGTTGTGCCTGCACTGCCATGGCGACTAAAATAATCCATAGGACCATAGTAGTTGTAATACGCCCCTAAATCTTGAACAGGTGTTGTTTGTTTGCCTTGTTCTATAATATGTAGGACGCTGCATATAAGCCCAATATTTATTGCAAATAATGTCACAACTGATCCTGAAACCTTAAACTATTTGTTGCATCCACACTCATCATCAGCTGTTTATCAGCCTTAACTGTTTCCTAAAAATGCTAAATATGTAAGAAAGTGCATACTATGTGTACTCTAGTACTGTGGTTCATTGTTAGAGTTATTTCTATTTTTGCTGTTTTTAGGTCGAGCCTAGGCAGCGCATGTGCTGTCTCTTCAAGACATGCTGTATTCACTTTGTAGGCTAACAGCCCGCCCATTAATTTGTTTTCGTCCCTTCGATTGTTGTTAAGAAACGCTTACTTGATAGTGGTTGATCCTTCCTCTTTCTCCATCATTTTTGTGCTTGGTGTCCTTCCACAGAGCACCGCTAAATCACTGTTAACATTACGCTTCTGTGTTTATGTGTTCATTTGGGGGGACTATTTTTTATGTGACTCCTGCTTGTGTCACTTTTTGCCCGTCTTCAGTGGTTCAACTATGGCGCCCATCACTTAATCACCCTGTTCCGTTTAAATACAGAGATAAAATGTCAGACGCATTAGACATTGTGTTCAAAATCACCTCTTTCATTTTATCTGACTTAGAAGTGCAAGGATTTCTCACAAACCCCTCGTGCTTTGCTGCTTGTTGCTTTATCCGACCTTCATCAGCCGAACCTTGCAGCACAGTTAAGGCCAAGGCTTGGACAACTCCGGTCGCATTTTCTTTGGCGCTTGTTTGTATCATGTGAAATCAAGCAACCTGAAGGTGCTGCAACGCTTCACATGAGCGCTAGTTACATTGCACTTTGTCAGATTAATTATTGGGGCATTTTTATAGAGCGCAAACTTGACTGACGCAAGGGTATTGAAGCGCTTTACAAAAGCACTAGTTACATTACACATGATCAGGTTTATTTTTTGGGTTTTGGGTGTGTGGACCCTAAGTGATGCTGACACCGCCCCTGTTTATTCATTATTTCCCCTATACCTGAAAAATGGGAGAAGCATGTGTCCCTCTCACCTCCTTCCATGTTTCTGCATGCCCGCCTCGCGGCCTCATCCTGTTGTCCTTCTCCTCTCAGAGCTCTAATTTCAAAGCACATTCACAGCAGCTACCTAGGGACTGTGAGGCATGTTTTATTATATAATGTGCACTCAAGCAACCTGAAGGTGATGGAGTGCATTACATGAGCGCTAGTTACAGTACACAATGTCAGATTCATTTTTGGGGACATTTTTATAGAGCGTGAACTCAACTGACCCAAAGGTATTGAAGCACTTTACAAAAGCGCCACTTATATTACACAAGGTCAGGTTAAATATGTTTTTATGTGTCAGGAAATTAAGTGAGGCTGATGCCGCCCCTCTATATTCATTATTTTTCCTCTACTGACAAATGGGAGAAGCATTTGTCTCGCCCACCTCTTCCCATGTTGCTGCATGTCTGCCTGACAATGGTCAGCATTCCGTCCATCATCTTTTTGTGTTGCTAGAGTCACTCTGTGCTCACTATGCCATTGGATTCAAGCTAACCTAGCTGATGAGAGGTGATACCCCCAAACAGGTAGATGCTTGTTTGCCGTGCAGGGAGAACCTGACCTGGCAGATCGGGCTGCATCATTCCCATGGGGAACAGGGTCAAGAGTAATTTGCATATGGCTGAGTCTAAACTGCAATGATGGATTTTGGCCCAGATCTCTGTACTGGGGTTGAGTGTTTGACATTGTTCAGCATTCCGTTCATCAATTGTTCTTTTGACTAAAGAGTCTCAAGCGACTCCCACATCCGTCCTCCATATCTTGAAGGGACTATGTTCAAAATTCAGAAGCAGTTTGTCCAATTCAATTTACAATTAATGTAATTTCTTTAGTTGGTCAGCAGTGCTGTATATCACTGGCACACGTATCTTCTTAAAGGGGAAATTACGCACACAACCGACTGTCGATTTGTAATTCAGATATCAAGACATTTTAGCCATTTATATATCAATATAGCAAACATCTTAAAAGTAAATTTAATTTTAATGTCTGAAATGTTATGTTATGTTATGTTAAAGAAATTTATTGAGCGCGACTAACACCATTAGGTTTCTTGGCGCTTGTGCTGAGGGAACAGTGAAAGAAGCAGGAGGACGGGAACTAATTATAAACCTCAGTGAAAAGAAAGGTTTTAAGAAGGGATCTAAACCTTGTGTATGGAGAGGACAACCTAAGAGAGAGGGGGAGGGAATTCCAAAAAGAGGGAGCTAAAAAAAAAAACCTAAGACCACCGTGTTTCTTCCTCTTGAATCTGGGGACTGAAAGCAAGGCAATCTGAGATGACCGAAGATTGCGGGGAGGAGCATACAGATGGAGAAGGGAAGAAATAAAAAGGGGACCATGACCAGCAAGAGATTTTGAGATGATGCAGCCTAACTTGAATTTGCAGCGAGCAGAGACCGGGAGCCAGTGGAGACTTTTTAAAAGAGGACGAACATGTTGGTCTCTAGGTTGGTGGTAAATCAGGCGGGCGGCCTGATTTTGGATCAACTGAAGTCTCTTAGTTTGATAGTCAGGAATGCCTACATAGAGAGCATTTGCGTAATCGAGTCTGGAAATGACTAACGCAAGCAAGGCCAAAGTAAGGGCCTCGGTAGTGAGTAGGCGAGAGATTTTGCGAATTTTCCTGAGTTGAAAATGGCTGGAGGACACTACTGCGCTAATCTGGGGCGTCATAGAAAGATCGTTGCTGATGACGACTCCCAGACTTTTGGCTGAGTTGACTGGGCAAGGGGGGCTGCCCAGACTTGCCGGCCAGAAGGAAGGTTGCCAGGGATTGGAAGGTCCCCCGACAAGAACCAGCTCGGTCTTGTCGGGGTTGAGCTTCAGGTGGTTTGAGCTCATCCAGTTGCTAATAAAACAAAGCGTGTTTTGAAATGTAGAGATTGATTAATCAGAAGAATCAATAGTAAAGACCAGTTGAATGTCATCCGCGTAATTGAACGCGGTGACACTCAACCCACGGAGGGAACGGATTAGAGGAGCCAGATATAAATTAAAAAGAAGGGGGGACAGAGAGGAACCCTGCGGGACACCGCAGGTCAACCCAACTTGGGTGGCGGAGAACTGGGACAGTCTGACTGCTTGTTGGCGTTTGGTCAAGAAGGACTGGACCCAGTCCAGGGCGGTACCCTGGATGCCGGCCTCTCTGACACGGTCGACCAAAATACCATGGTCGACCGTGTCAAAGGCGGCTGACAAATCCAGGAGGACCAGGGCCTGACAGATGTTAGCGTCGGCCCCTCTGCGCAGTTCCTCCATCACAGAGAGGATGACTGCCTCTGCGGAATGCGCAGGTCTGAACCCAGCCTGCTGGGGGTCCAAGACGCACGAGTCCTCGACAAAGGTGCTGAGAATTTGAGTTACATGTGACTCCAAGACTTTGCTGAGGAAAGGGAGGAGGGATATGGGGCGATAGTTGCTCATGATGGTAGGGTCTGCCGACGGTTTTTTCAAAATGGCAACCACCTTGGCCTGTTTAAAGGAGCAAGGAACCTCCCCGGTGGCCAAAGAGTTGTTCAAAAGGGCCAGGGGGGGTTCAGGGCAGGAAGTAAAAGCTTCCCGGAGAGCCGAGGGGGGGCAACAGTCGCTAGGGGAACCAGAGGAAACTTTGTGCAAGAGGGAAAAGAAATTAACTTTCGAAATGAGGGGAATCTGAGTTAAGATATGGGTAGTGGAATGGTGGCAAGGGACAACAGGCAGAGAGGGGACTGACAGGACTTGAACAGAGATACTGTTTTTTATCTTAATAATCTTGTCCACAAAAAATTGGTTCAGGGAATCACATAAGGACTGAGAAGGGAGGGGCGCAATAGTGACTCTCACCAGGTTGGACAACTCCTCAACGATTGAAAATATATCCTTGGATTTGTTGGAAGAGTCCAGGATTCCGTTGGAGAAGTAGAGAGATTTATCCGAAGCTATAGCTGATTTATACTCTCTAAGCAGGGAGGAGAATGTCTGTTTGGTCTCGGGGGAGTACCCCCGGCGCCAGCGCCGTTCTGCCTGTCGAAGCCAAGGTTTTTGGGCTTTGAGATCTTTGGTGAACCACCTTTGAGCGTCGTGACTGCGCCTCGCTCTGACTAGTTTTAAGGGTGCCACGGAGTCAGCAGCAGAGGTGAGCCAGTGAGTGAGACCCTGTGTCTGAAAATCAATGGAGACAAGGGGTCCAGTCTTGGGTGGGGCAGATGTACTGAGAAGAGAGGTGAATTTGTTCATGTCGGCCCTGTTCCAATTACGGGCCATGAAGTTGGTTTCTCGAACATTGGTGACAGGAAGGGGCATAGCTAAAGTGAAAGTGATTAAAGAATGGTCTGACCAAAGGCAGGGAAGAATAAGAGGTACAGAAATGTCCAAGCAGGAAGTCCAGACCTGGTCTAGAATGTGGCCCTTGACGTGAGTGGGTGAGTGTATGTGTTGAGTGCAATTTAAACCTAGCATAAGAGCTGAAAAAGCCAGAGAGCAGGGAGTTTCATGGGCATCCGATGGCCAATAATTGAAGTCTCCCCGAACCAGAACACTAGTGTTATTAATGGTGAGCTGGGAGATAAGGTCCCCAAACTGGGCTGAGAAGCAGGGCATAGATTGAGGGGGGCGGTAGACCAGGGCACATATGAGAGACGACCCTGGCTGCTCCAATCTGAGAACCAGGCAGTCAGTCATAGGAATAGTGGAGGTGGGCACTGGGGAGATGCGAATTGGATGCCTAATGATGGCTGCAACGCCGCCACCAGCTTTACCAGAGGGGCGGTTTACTTGCAGTATATAATAACCCGGGGGAATAGCCGCCAGGATGTCGGGGGATGAGTCGTCCGTGAGCCAAGTCTCGGTCAGAAACAAGATGTCCGGCTGTTCCAACCCCAGGAGATGAAAAATATCTAACTGGTGGCTGACCAGGGACCGAGTGTTAAGGTACATTACTGACAAAGTAGACTTCAAGGCTCTTACCAATGGAGCAATACAGGACCTAGGGCCCGAGGCTGGAGATCTGGCAGTGGCCGGGGAGAGAGTAATCTCTGGAAAGGATTTCCTGACCATAAGCAGGCCTAGTGAGGTGAGCCTAGGGGAGGACTCAGGGGGAGGGAGTGCAGCATCGTGACACGTAATAAGAGAGGAACGGGAATATGTAAGAAAAGAGGCAGAGTGGCGGGCCCCTTGCCCCGGCCGGCCGTGGACGGGCGCAGACGGGCTTAACTCAGGCGCAACTCCGGCGCGCCTTCGTCGCGCCCGCTGCGCTCGTCCGCTGCGCTGACACATGAGGGACCGTTTAAGTAGGGGCGGAACTCGGGGGGTGTGGCGATGATGTCACTCGCCTGAGCAACCTAACACAAGATGGCGGCCCCGGCCGCTGAGAGCCCGCCGAGGCGATCAGCACCCAGCCGGCCGCCGGTGCTCTCTGGAGGACAGGAAATACATTTATGATTTGCATTTGGATTTCCAATCTCCAGACAATTGCACTCTCTTTGTTAATAAATGTGAAGAAGCTGCACGATATTCTTCATATGCCTTCCTGGGCAGGCTTTCTTGACTAGGCCTTCCTGGTAGGCCTTTCAGGGTTGTCAGGAACTTGCAAAGTGTGTCCAGCTGCTCCTGATATTCGTCACTTCCATCACGCCGGATTGTTGGCAACCACTTTGAGTGCTAGCAGGTAGTGCACTGTATAAATCTCTTTATCTCTTTGCATTAATGCAGCGGAGAAAACATAATATATGTGAATATGTTTTACTAATATTGTCGGTAAGAGTCAAGACTGGCCTAATTGGAGTATTTTATGGGTTTCATACGGCCCTTAAGAAATCACCGACAACCAAATATATAAATCATAGATCTGGTGAGGTTTAGTGTTTTTAAGGCAACGTAGCAAATGCACAAAAGTCCTTGCTGATCACAAATCTATGTTTTATATGTACAGAGTTACATAATATTATGAATTAGATGTATACCTTAAACGACTCATCTACACGGTCCCTTCTTTAGGAAATAAGAACACGTGGAAGTGTTGAAAGTACATTTCTGACCGCCACGAAAGTTGCAGCTACGTTATGCAAGCTGCATATGATTTGTAGACCTCGGTGTGAGTCTTGCTATAGACCTGCCATAAACCCCACTAAGAAACTGATGTTAATGCAGAGGAATTGGATTCCATTTATGCTCAATATCCGCGGAACCAATTTTCAGCTGAATGAGCCAATAGTTCCCTTCGTGTGGAATGACTTTGATGTGCATATCATTGATTTGTACTTCATGCCGCAAGCCAGGCAAATCCTGAGCATACATTATCATCTTGAAAACAGCCCAGACTTCGCACTGGCTGTCTGTCTGACCTCCTTCCAGCAAAAGCAAAGTCTGATTAACATGTGCAGAGGTAAGAGAAGGACAAACTAGAAGGGGAAAAGACAAGGAAAAACTAGAAGGTACAAAGTTACAAAACTTCGCCTCCACTATCTCATACTAGCTATGTTTTAAGTGTCACTGCTATAAAATGCAGCTGCTGTTCACGTTTAGTTGTTGCTTGAATTTGCTGAAAAGGGTGAAAACTGCATCTTATGTCATCTGTTTGTGTCTTCTCCTTATGGTGAAAACTAGGGACAAAGTTCAGAAGGGGCCCAATGGTGATAAAAAGTCATAATCTGCAATGCAAAGGTTTGCAAAATCCTGGACATGACAGGAACGGCCACATCTTCAATGGTGTTCAAAGGCAGCCTCCTAAGCGTGTCCCTACCACACATAACGTTGATGCTAACGATGGAACCCCGTAAGGGTCTGAACCCACATCAATGATAACCAATGAACTGGCACACCACTATCTGCACTAGTACGTGATTTGGAGCAGCAATGCCGAGGTCGGACAAGCATAGAAAATTGTGGGGACACTGATCCTTTTCAATTGTCTTTTGTAACCTGTAAGAGCTGGGAATGCTCCTGGGCAACATTTACTCCTGTAATTGTACGACAGGATATCCTGATTTGGAAATTGACTCCAGACTAAGGGCACGATTAGGATTGCGGTGAATCCGCATCCTCCGGGCCGGCGGAAGCCACCGCCGGCCCAGGGGATGCGGATTCACCGCTGCGGTGATTGCAAAGACCCCGCCAGATTAGGATGGCAGGGGTGTCATCTGCGGACGTGAAGACCATCCACCGCTTTTCCACCGCGGTCCCGCGGTGGAAAAGCTCTAATATGGTGGCGGTGTCTATCAGACACCGCCAGCCATATTAGGATTCATGCGGAAACATCCTTTTCCACGGCGGCTTTTCCGCCGTGGAAAAGCATGTGGTCTTTGGTGTTTGGGGGCCCGTTGCGGGCCCCCAGGGTGTCGGGGGCTGGGGGGTGCACATGGGGGGTACCTGTGGTACCCCCCTGCATTTACATGCACAAAGCGGCAGGCACCGCGCGGTGCCTGCCGCTTTGTGCATGTAAATGTTAAACATGCATTTTTATCCTTGCGGCGGGTGCTGCTTCAAGCAGCACCCACCGCAAGGTTAACGGAACAGGATGTGACCGCCAGGGTGGCGGTCACATCCTAATTTGCATGGAAGGACCGCCGCTGCCCATGCGGACGGTCCCTCTTCCTCGGGGGTGGCGGATGGACGCAGGTCCGTCCGCCATCCTAATGACCCCCTAAGTCTGGTTGTCATCTTGGAATGGTTCTGTAAACACTGAATACATGTATGACTGCCTATAGCTGAACTTCACATCTGACAGCCATCAAGAATCCCTGTGCCTCTCCATGGAAGGGTCTCGCTGGCCAGTCAGGCGTCCTCATGTTACAAGTGTGGCCTAGCTGTACACAGGAAGGGGATAGCTGCAAGTTTTGTGGCGGCTGCATATGAATCTCTTCCTGGCACATGACGGCAATACATAGCATATCAGGGAATATATGGACATATGAAGCTGTAAACAGGTATGTGGGGTTGGAATTTTGAATATAAAACTTGTCATTGCACATGATGTTGGAAAATGAGTATATGAGGCTGTAAGAAGCCATAAAATCTTGACCCTTTACTCGTGGTATGGTTACCGTAAGCATATGAACATGTTCCTGGCATATGATGTGGTATACAAGCATTTGAACCTGAACAAGCAAAGATATGAGTATATGATGGCGGCTTAGGGATATATGTGGCTCTATGTGGGAATTTGGGGTTGAAACTAAAGCTAAACCTGGGCATAATGAGGTAATCTAGATATATCATAGGAGTGTGTAATTATGCAAGACTGAACATGGGCATGTGAGACTGAACCCTGGACATTAGATGGACATAGGAAGCTAAATATAAAACTGTGAAGCTGTTTACAGGAGCTTGAGGTAGTAATGTTCAAATTGTAATAAGCTAAAACATATGGAGAATTTCCTGGCATATGATGTTCTAACATGAACATATTAGAAGTAGTAAATAGGCTGTGCACAGTATCTGATGGCTAAACTAGACCGTATAATGCTTTTGTCGATGGCTACTATATTGTTATATGAGGTGGCACGTAGGCATGTGTGGCTGAAACATGGCACATGGTCTTGGTGCATGAAGCGGAAACATGAGCATATGAGGCTATGCATAGGCGTGTGATGATGAGCCTGGAAATGTGAACTGGGCATATGAAGTTGCTCATGGCATACAATAGTTGTCAAGTGTCATTTAATGCAATGTATCGGGATAAAAGGCTGTACTTCGGCAAAACAGGCAATATGGATGTTGATGGTTGTACATGGGTATGCATGGAGGCGCATAGATTATTGAATCTGAGCATGTTCATATGAACAATTCCTAGCATTCAAGGTAGTGCATGCTCATAAGAAGCTGCCCATGGTTATTTGAGGTGGGACTTGCACACTCAAAGCTGTTATTGGCATGTGTCAAGGGTACGAGAGCATACGTGGCAGTGTAGGGCCCCCAGTTTTCAGTTTGAAACTTTGTATTTGAAATTCTGCTGTGAGATGAGGCCTGCCATTCAGGTCCTGTGTTCTGCAAACACTTGTATCATATTAGGGTGCCACTGTGGCCTGTGATTTTATTAATGAGTCAATCAGCTGTAGTCATGAAAACTGGCAAACAAGAAGGTGATTACTCAGGTTGTCCCCTTTAGTTCCAGTGAGCTCAGATGGCTTTCCCCTGCAGACCCTGTGTCCTTTTTTAATGTAAATGTTACTTCACTGTTAATGTGGATCTAATGTTTGGTGAATGCCACCTACACCAAACGTAATCCAAAATGTAACTTAGCACAAAAAACTCAAGTCTATTAACAGATTTGAGCTACTATTTCATTTAGTTTGTTGACTTTGCTGACATTAGATATTGTGTGCATAATACAACTGCAGCCATGATGAATTATTTAGCTAATGCCAGTTGGCACCTTCTTACCGCATGTGCCTGTAAGAAAAGTTTCATCTCACAGTATTCATCGGTCTTTCTCGAATGCATGCGGCCTACGCTTCATGAGATGCCCGCATGATTGGAAGAGGGATGGGAGATGACAAGCCTGCACGAGGCATCAACAGCAGAGTGTGCTGGGAACTCTTTTAAATTTAGTTTGGATTGGTTGTGAATGGGTGGTGTTAGGAGAGTTGGAAGGACTCCTTAGCATCAGAGATGACTGTGACTATATCAGATTTTGGAACACAGTAGGAAAAAAGCTTATGCTGCCTTACAGCACGGTATCACTTTGGAGTCACAAGCATTGGCAAAGCCAATAGATTTCGCCTATGCGTTCACGAATGAAATCTATTTAATAGCAGTCATTCAAGCAATGGAATACGTGAAAATATAAATGTAGCATTCACTAGAAAATGCACACTTTGCAGAACACGTTTGAAAAGCATTTAAGCTGCACCTTTGAGGAGCAGAGGCTCAGCACGTGCTCAGAATATGCAGAGAGTTAACCAGGTTCAACACAAAGACACTGAAAGCTCCCGAGGGTCAGTCTGCTCAAAGAAACGGATCTATTTCGGACAATGTACAAATAAGCAATGTACAATACAGATATCGGGTGCAAGGAGCATCCATCGGCTCCACAGTGTCACCCAGAGATATTGCATTTTCAGCAGTGCCCTCTGTGTTTCTCTGTCCTCCTGACTACAGCAGAGGAGCAGCCCTACTGCACAATTAACCTACTTAGTCCAATTGAATGAGGGGCAGGAATCTTAGTTCACGAGGCGCGGGGTCTGGCCAATGCCCCTGGCAGAGCCAACGAGCGCTTTGCCACCACACTCCCACCCAGAGTGCCGCTGCAACGTGCCAAGAGGCAAGGCCTCATTTATCAGCTTCATGACAGCCACCAGTTCCTGCCATCTGTGTGGGCAGGCTGGTGCCCCCTTGGAAAACAACCGGAGAACATTACATTGTAAGCATTGCAGGGAGAGGGCCTTGTAAATAGGCGCATTAATTCAAACTCCCGATATTCCCTTAGCACCACCTGTGGCCAATCTGGACCAGGGAGCGGCAGTGCATCGGTTTAATGGCAGAAAGGCCTCTTGGAACAATGCAGTAAACTGGCCCCATCTGGACTCGTCATATTTTCAAGAAATAATGCCACAGATGGAGCATCCCTTCACACGTTGGGAAGGCGGGGTCCTGGGCAATTTTGGACAGCACCATCATCCATTCTTCCTTCATTGGCGTTTATTAAATCACTCATTTGGAATGATTGTTTATCAATTAAGGATATCAGTCTCCCAAAGGCCATACCCAAATGTAATGTCTCTTTGCATCCTGCATGACAAGAAGAGGATGTGGAATACAGCACGATAGCCTGGACGGATATGAATCCGCGGATCTGAGGCCTGGAGGCGTAACATCCAATGAAAGATGAGGATGCCAAGTCCATCCCACCTGCTGGCAGTCCAGGTCCTATGACAAACTGTATGACCAGTGGAACATTACCTGGTCACGAGGCGATGTGGTAAACCTCAAGCATCCGCAATGGTCTCTTTATAGCGCAGAGCCTGGAGAATTTTTCCAGGAGTTGGATGATTTCTCGTGCATGCTCCCAAAGTGGCACAATATTAACAGGGGTTGCCACAACTGTGCCAGCTCTAAACCACTCATGGTAATTAAGTAAGGATTAGGATTTTAAGGTTTTGTATAATGCAACACTGTGCTTAGAAATAGCATACTGTAAAATCTGGTATGCATGGGTTGATCGTGATTTGATTCGACTCTCTGTGGAAGTGACCTCTTCCTTATATTGGATTTCTTAAGATTACTGATAATACACATTTTGAACCAAGATCCAGCAGTGTTCGCCCAACTGACAAAATACTCTGAATATTCTGCAGGGCTGTGCCCATGTGCTGGTTACGTGTCAAAATATCAAGTTCCATATTCGACCTGCACTTCCGCAGACCTCAGAATTTTGAATACCAACAAACACACGTACATAGAGATTTAATCTTCTGAACGCCACATCTATTTCCTGGACCATATGTTGGTACTCGATATTGCGCAGTAGATACAATTGCAGATTGCTATAAAAAAAATCAATAGTTTGGCACAACTCCTTTTGGGTTGTGTGGGTGATGATTTGAACGAGCAGGTCATATCAACCTATGAATCAATTCTCTGCCTGCTCCTCGTTCTCCCAGTGCTTCCCCCAGGGCGTCTGACACGCGCTGTGATGGCCAGCAAAGGGCCTCTGGTGTGTAAGTAAACTTGATAAGACAAATGGGATGCAAAGGCAATAGAGGCCATGAAACCTCCCGAGCCCACCTGCTTGTCAAAGAAAGGGACTTGAAAGTTTCCTCAAGCCACCAAGCATGTTATAGATTTCCTTAGATAAGAACTGCAGAAGGCATAGGCAATTAACAGTGGCTTTTGGGGTTGCTAAAATAATAATGATAGTGTATATACTGCACAATATAATCTAAGGTACTCGATCAATAGTTGTTATTGTTACCCAATTCAGATGTACTCTTTTTCATCAAACTAAGAAAGATGAAGGTCAAGCCAAGCAGGGATTAGAACCTTAGCCTGTAGATCTCTGAGCAGTGTGCTTAGCCAAATGAACTGCACTGTCAACTGAAAATCTAATCTGAAATTGAGCATTGTCTGTAGAGTCGTATTGTCATAATATTATCTGCGGCCTGGAGGGATTATCACAATATCGAGATTCAGCACCAAGAGAGTTCATCACTTTTTGTCATCTCAAATATTGTGTGACAGAATTATTGTGTTCTAAATATGGTTTACAAAAATATCACTCACTGGGAGATAGATTTTTTATTATTAACTCTGATGGGGCGGTATGTATGTAAAACGTTTTCTCAATTTACTTATTACATTTTTCATTTTTTTTCGAATTGGTTTGGGATTTTTTTGTCACAGCTATAGGTGTTGAGTAAATTTTCTAAGTGAACTGTTTTGTAACTTAAGATTGTATTGTATTGGGGCGTGGCCTGGTAGCCAAAGATGCCGGCTACTCAGTGAAGAGTTCCGGCCGCCCCCAATGCATGCGCCTTGATCCGTGATGGGATGAGCTGCTTGAATATGACAGCAGTCTTATCAAAACTGCGGTCATTGTGAGCGGCTCTGGTTCAGGTCACATTATGAAGCCACCAAAAGGGGCAGGCCCTGCATTGGGGCTCAGCGGTCAGACCAGACTGCGGAAGCACATTTTCTGGGCGGCCCGCTGACTGAAGGACCCGTTGTGCAAGGGGTGCCATCCCGGATTCTTCCCACTCACCTTTCTGGGGATGGGCTGATGGATTGGATTGTAGGCCAGGCTTGCGTAGATGAGGTAGGGGCTGCAGGGGTGAGGCCCCTTCTTTGATTTCGGTGGTCAGATCAGACCATGAGGTGGGAGATTTTATTCATGTTTGTTGGGCTGGTGGGATACCATCCACCCCTCCTCCCTCTTGCCTCTCCCCTGCTTCCCTGCCTCCCTGCCCCAGGACCGATGGCTGCACCAGGGCACAGGGCTTGTTTTGAGGTTATTCCTCCCTTCCTACCTCGACTAGGACACTGCACTGTGGCATCTGGGGCTGCACAGGCAATCTTCCCTGCTGCTCTTCTACCCTAGTCCCTTCATTTGGACGCCATTTTGCCTGAGCTTGGCTGCGGTGTCAGTACAGACTCAGTGGCCATTGTTGTGCCACAGCACCCAGGGGTTTCTTATGTTTGCACCTCGCCCTGGTGGTGGAGAGGGGCTCAGCTCATTCTCCTGCTCATTGCCCCGTTGGGCCCCATGCAGTAGACTGCACAACTTTGATCCTTCTGCAGCCTCAGCGGCCGTGTTAGGCTGGGGGATGTGCCCTGCCAGAACAGGGTAGTCAAGGGTGTCCTTGGTGCTGGCTATACACCACACTGGACTGTGTGGCGCATCTCTCCTTTTTTCCCCGTCATTATGTTGCAGTGGCAAGGGGTGTCACCCATGGGTGCCCTCCACAGCTGCTTCTTGCTTTCTTGATAGGGGCCCACCAATATCATTGTTTTTCCTTGCTGCTCCTGGGGAGGGGATCCTTCCTTTACAGCACTGTTCATCATAGGAATTAATAAGCTGATCCAGTCCTCCATACTGGAGAAGATTGATAAATACACCAAGCCCACTTCTTCTGCAGAACCCCTCCCTGAGACTGCCGGTGCTCAGGGGGTCTGCCCTCTGGCCTTGGAGGAATCCCACATCCTGCAAGCTGCCCTGGAACTTCCCACAACCATCAAGGGTAAGATTGGGGAGCTTTTTCTGGACCTCTGTCTTATCCGACAAGAAGTACGTAACATGGCTGACAAAGTTGCAGACCATGAGGCCAGGTTATTTGCAACAGAGGGCTCTCTGCACTCCTGCAGTGACTGTAATGCATCACACTGTGGCCTTGTTGGAGGCTCGACGGGAGCATGCGAAGGAATGCTCCCGGATGAATAATGTTTGTTTGGTGGACATACCAGATGGAGTGGAGGGTTCAAATATGACTGCCTTTGTCACTACTTGGCTTCTGTCCTGGCAGCCCCCGATGACCAATCACACTGTTTCATTGTGGAGCGTGGTCACTGATACCTGATGGCCAAACCCTAGCCGGGGTCCCTGCAGCAGCCCATCATCGCCCGTTCACTGAATTATACTGACCGTGATGCCATCCTGTGGGTCTCTCGCATGTGCCTCCTCGAAATGTTCTTCAGCTAAAGTGATAGTCTTCCCAGACCATACCCCTCGCTTTCAGAAACAGCATCGCTCCTTTCAGGAGGTGAAGCAGGAACTCAGAGCCTTAGGATTTCAGTACATGCTGCTTTTCCCAGCGCACATTAAAGTACTGTTTCAGGGCAAATTACTGTTTTTTGATTGTCCTGAGGCAGCCTGGGAGTGGGCGGAGGAGAGGCCTCAACTGAACCACAGAGACACCCCAATGGAGGGGCGATAGGGGTGTCCCCTCTCTTCAGTCCTTTTTGCTTTCTCCATAGAACCTCTGGTGGGTTGGGTATGCGTCAACAGAGAGCTGGAGTGTTTGACCTCCACCATTTTGGAATGAACTGCTCAATCTCAGTGATGTTACATAATGTACTCACTTAGAGAAATGGTAATTAGCGCGAAAATTCACAAACATCTAACAAATCCACAGTTTCGACCCATCGTGGCAGGATCCGGCTCTATTCATGAACCTGTAGGACGTTCCATAGATCATCACATGCAACCGTTGGTACAATCATGGATCACGTACATCAAGGACACCACAGACTGTCTTCTCAAACTCTCATCGGTGAGTCATTTGGTTAAGGAAGAAACTTTACTGTATACTATAGATGTAGTAGCCTTATATACATCTATTGCCCACATGGAGGGCATGGAAGCCATGGAGTGGAGACTGTTGAATTCAGATTTGTATCAGGATTTAGGACTATTGTTATTGGAACTCTTGCACTTTTCACTGTACCACAGCTACTTTTCCTGGAAAACTCAACACTTTCTACAACGCACAGGGACATCCATGGGTTTTCCCTGGAGCACTGTCGTACGCGAATACATTTATGGCTCATTTTGAAGAAGAACATATTTTAAACAATTCGATTTGGAACACACACACACGCGTTTGTTCTTAAGATTCAGCGATGATATTCTCATCATGTGGAGTGGGAGCAGAACAGAATTGGAAAACACCATACTGGAGATAAATCAAAAGAAACCAAGAATCAAATTCATGCACAACATACAAACTGAGCGGATTAAATTTCTAGACATAGAAATTTACAAAACCTCACAAGGAATCTCGATTACAGTTTTTCGGAAATCGACAGATGTCAATAATGCTCTGCATTACACCAGTGCTCACCCCAGAACGCTCAAAGATCATCTAACCATGTCACAACTCATACGTATAAAGAGAATCTCGTCGGATCCCCAGCATTGCGCTGATTTGACACAAGAACAAATCGAGCTATACAAACAATGAGGATACCCCAAACAAGTATTAGAGAACGCACAAGATAAGGTAGCACTTTTGGACAGAACAATGCTGCTCAGCCCTTCAAACAAAAAACACAAAAGAACGTATGGTATTCATCCTGAAACAATCTGTTCAAGCCAATACAATCAAACGTATCATCAGACAAAGATGGGACATGATTGCAAATGAACCAGATTTTGAGAATTTATTTAAGGATGCTCCTATCTTTGCCCATATTCACTCGAAAAATCTAAGAGAGTTGTTGAAACACAAACGAATACTGAGTCACAACAGATATAAAGGCATGAATAAATGTTATAACTGTGGACAATGTAGCAACGTGATAGTCGGAAATTCGTTTTCGCATCCTAAAACAGGTCAAAGCATTAAACTGAAACACAACGCAGACTGCAATACTATGGGAGTAATTTATGCCATCCGTTGTCCATGTGGACTGGTATACGTTGATAGAACATACAGAAAAATCAAAACAAGAATCATAGAATGTAAATGTATTTGTAAATGTATTTGAGCTTATATAGCGCACAGCTACCCGCAGTGGGTTTCCCGGCGCTTGCTTAGGGAACCCGTCCTGGTATTCCCCTGTGAGATAACCCCGGCAGGGTATCCACAAGGTGAAAGCCAGGCTTCCCGCCGCGAGGGGCCGTTGTGGAGATTAAGCAAGCTATTGCCCAGTGTCGCAGAGTGTGAACCCGTGAGTCGAGAAGGCACCGGAGCGAGAATTATCGAGTCCGTGGAATTTTGAGCCCAAGACCCGCCGAGGCGGGGAATTGAACCCTGGTCCAGGGCCAATCTCAGCTTCCGGGTCTGCCGCCTCTAACCCCTGAGCCACACTTCTCCACACAAAACAAACACAAAAGTACGATATGCAATCGCCACATGTCATCCAGTTTAGCAACACATTGGATACAACAGTCACATAACATCCCACAGATTTGTTTCACAGTGCTAGAAAAGGCTGAGTTCACAACAGGCAAGGAGGCCCACACTCTTTTAGCTAGAAGAGAAACATTTTGGATAAAATTTCTAGGCACTATGAGCCCGGGGGGACTCAATGACCAATATGAACTATTGTGTTTCATATGATTGAAAAAGAATGTTACGTAGTTGCTTCACAACATGTAAAGAAGGGCATGGCTATGACTTCATACATTTTATGGAACTTTCATCATGTATAACTATGATACTTTTCAATCAGATGTCATAATTGAATTGTAAAAACATGATGTAGGCAACCTATAGAACTAGGAGAATCATGCATGATTTGACACTTGCAATCACAGCAGGGTCATCAGTTATTGTAAAGGATTGGCACATAATAATCCAACTTTCATCTATTTCTAGCGGCACTGGTAACACACATAATAATCCAACTTTCATCTATTTCGAGCGGCACTGGTAACTCATGTATACGTACACAATCACCCGTGATGAACGCCGTGCACTTCTGTTCGTTCTTAGACTTTTTTTCATATCTTTCATATTATTCACATCATCAATATTTTACATGCGATGATCGATTGTCTCTGTGCACACTTGTTAAATATAGTTAGGGTCAATTAATTGTGGCGCTGTCCTTGTCACACTGTGTCTCTCAGTGCCTTCATAAACTGGTAAATGGTGTGATAATGTTATCACAGAAGGGCGCGCTCCTTAGACATGAAACAAAAATGTTTCTTAAGCTTACTTGAAAATGTATTCATTAATTCCTTTCAAACTTTTGATGTTGATAACATTCTTTCTTTATTCGAATATTTAGTGTTCATCAAATCCATACATTTTCAAAAAAAAATTACATTTTGAATGCAATTATATTAGTACCTATGAGAAATTGAGACCAGTCATACCATTGATGCTTATATATTTTTTAATCAATGTATTCACAATGTATTTAATTATTTTTTTAATTTGTCAATTCTTTCATTTTTTCATTTCTTATTCTATCCTACACTGGACGGTTCACTTTGTCCAGCAATGTCATTATACATTTGATCACTACCATTATTTGTTCTATACACTTGTTCACATGATTTCATAATTGATAGTAGCGTTGATCCCATTTCAACCAACTTTATTATTCCCAACGCTTGACAACACGCGATACCATGTGATCGCAACTCCATCCAATCACAACGCGCCTTTCAGGTTCATGAGGAACACAGTATTTTATTCTTTTGAACGAGAACGATTTTGTTCAGTATCTATCTTCCACGCTACATTCATCTTTAACCTGTTCTTTCAGGGTCGAATTTGTTGACATATACCCATTTTGCACCCATATTAAGTTACGCTGTTTCTATACACAAAGCTCGTCATCATACCATGTGACACGCCACACCATTTTAAAAGAAGCACCACGATTGGCTTCTTGTGGAACCAGCCGATACTGATTTTGAAAACCTCTACACGTTTTAATAGTAAGTACTCTCCGCGTTTTTGCGGCGTTTCATATTAGCATTTCGAATTTCAGTGTTATTTTTCGATAACCTCGTCTATATTCTTACTAGGAGTTTTTTCTTTGATGTCTAGCGCAACAGAATGTTTCTTGTTGCGATAATTAAACCCGCTAGCCAGACTCCGACTTGAGCATTTGATGCTCACATAGATTAATTGCATCAAGTAATCCAGCATTCACTGGGTTGTATACAGCGATCTTCGGGATCACTTTGTAAACACACAAACTGTTCTTTTAACCTGCTTCGCTCTATATACACACCCTAATCATTTTCACTCTTGGAATACACACACAGTTTATTCACTATATATTTTGAATAGTACTTTACACGTTTTTTGCATTATCCTTTATCTAAAGACTATTTGTAGACATTAGTTTGCATCTAATGACTAAATTAATGAACTATAGAAATGATAGGGAATGTATAGGTTTTGAAATAAAATGTCAATTAGCCTTGATGTTATGTTCTGAATACTAAGGTCCTGTATGTTTCTGAATACTAAGGTCCTGTATGTTTCTTTTACAGACCCCTGACGAAGGGTTAGTTTGATAACCCGAAATGCATTGGGTATAATGAAACGCAATTTATAATTCATGACTACAATGGATTTTTGAAAAAAATGTTTGAAAATTTATGGATTTGATGAACACTAAATATTCGAATAAAGAAAGAATGTTATCAACATCAAAAGTTTGAATGGTATTAATGAATACATTTTCAAGTAAGCTTAAGAAACATTTTTGTTTCATGTCAAAGGAGCGCGCCCTTCTGTGATAACATTATCACACCATTTACCAATAAAGTTACATGATCACATGATCACGTTCACCCTCACACTCTCAATTATGATGCAAAACTCAAATATATGTACACCACCACTCGCGATAGAAATTGCGTACTTATGTCAGTTTTAATATAGTCTTATTCTACTCTTTTAGTTCAGCAGGTTACATTTATACCATTATGTTTACTTTTACGCATTCCGATCAGTGGGCAATGATAAACGTGATATTCATGCACGTTTTTCACTCGCACAGTCAATAAAGTTCTTGAACGTCCCGGCCCTTTAAATATCATGAGAGGCTACACTGGATGTTTACACCGGAAGCTAGTGATTTCGGAATTTTGCGCTTCAGAATACACACGGGAGGTAGGCACTCCACGCCTTTAGTGCGTCCTTATGTTTTTTACAATTTGGAAAACCATTTGTTAAACTTAGTTGCCTGAATTTCATGTTTTGAGAACACTTCCCAACCACGCAGACAGTGAGTTGACGGACGCCGTGAACGGGGTCGTTTTGGTAAGACCACTTCGATTGCACCAGTTTTCGGATATATTTGTCCATACTTTTAGAGAACATTCTGGAAGTCAAGTCCTGTGATACACGAGTCGAAGATTAATTTAATTTTACGTCAATTTTGACGAGTCTTTGGTGGAATATACATTCGGGTTATAAGACCTGGCGTGGTAAGCTCAAAATATACTTTGCCTTGGTAGGAATGCACCACATTGATGCTCACGAACGCATTGTGTCATAACATCTTCTGTCTCTTTGCAGACAGAGAAAGGGGAAGACTTACCTGGCTGGAGTTATTTTTCTGGCTCTAATTACCATTTCTCTAAGTGAGTACATTATGTAACATCACTGAGATTGAGCAGTTTGTTTTCAGCACTTATTTCTGCACTACGTTACGTTCACTGGGGGGTGTAACGAAACATTTTCATCACGAGCACCACACATTCGGGGCACTATGACATAGCATCTGTGTAGCTAATAATGTCTTTATTTTTCACATATAAAATTACCTTCTCCTCCACAAATGAACAGTTGGATGTACGAACTCTGAACAGTGAAGCATGTAATATACTAGAGGATACACAATGCATATTATGATATTGTGTTTTATTATGTTCTTAATTTCAGAACCACGCCTTGGAACTTCAAGACATGGATCTTTTTATTTAATTTCAAAAAAACCCTGAGGAAGGGTTCAGAGTAACCCGAAATGCATTGAGAATTATAATTTTTAATTGTTTTGTTCTTTTTGAAAAACTACAGTTTTTGGTATTTCCTTCGATTGAATTTTGATGAAATTTCAAACATGTGAATGAACTTTACAATCGTAGTAAGAATATGAGTATATAAAGCCTCATAAATATGGTTCTGTTTACTTGGTTACTTTTTTACTAACTTTGGAATTCATTTTTTGTATACACGAGTACAGCAATAAAAAAACCTTAGGGACTCAGGTGGAGAACCCTGCAGACCTGGATTTTTCCAGGCCTTGACAGAGCAGTTTTCACACAGGGTTGTGGGGACAATACTTAGCAGGGCACTCCCTCACTTTGTAAAACATTGATTACATTCTTGCATTTTTTGAGTACATACAGAGTGCAGGTCTAATACCTACAGTGTAGTGGGTTATATATCACTCCAGAAGAGTGCCTTACAGTGGCCTTGAATATACAACCACAGTTTAACAAGCTGATGCGCGATATTAAACACTGGGCGACATTGCCCTCTCTCTTTTCAGTACAATGTCCATCTTTAAGATGATGGCCCTTACCCCGTCTTAGGTACCAGCTCCAAAACGTCCAGTTTCCCGTGCCTTGCATCCCTCTGATCCTGTGTTGATTCCCTTTTATGTTTTTTTTAGTGTCCTCCGGTCCATACAGGATTCTCCTCTCCAAGTGATAAAAATCTACTTATGATGGTGGGATTGCTACTCCGGAGTTACGGTCCTGCTTCAGGGCTGTGCAGCTGACTGTCTTCAGTCGATCCTGCCTATGCATCCAAGGGGTAGGCACTGCTCTCACAGACCCTATTACATCTGTTGTTTGGGGTCCAATCCCTTGGGACATTCCCTTGACGACTAGAGGTGTCCTCATGACATGAAGGGTAGTGGAAGAATCATGGGATGAGTGGATAGGCTCACTAAGGGGACCCCCTTGTGGAAGGGAACTGCATTGTGCCAGGTGGCTGAGCTGTAGGGGTTCAGACTCTGGGATTTAATAGGGAACTCTAGTTTGGGGAATGTTCTTGACGGGAACTTGTTTAAATCCTTTACGCTCTCAAGATGAGTATCACCTTTATCGGACCCAGTTTTACAAGCACCTGCTGCTCTGCCATGCAAGTGCAACCTACCTTGCACATTTAGAGGAAATCCCAAAATGTAGTCCCTTAGAATCCAAAGTACTGTTGTCCAACATCCTGCACCCCAAGATTTCAATCATCTACTGCTCCCTGGTGGTCAAGTCCCCAGATACTTTTCCGTCCCTCTGGAAGCCTGGGCTTGTGAACTGGGCCCTCTGTAGGAGGATGACCAGAGAGAGGCATTGTCTTCTCCTTGGGAGGCGGCCATTGCTTCCCAGTATCACCTTATTCAACTGCGCTGCCTACACTGGATTTATTATACTAGAGCGAGGGTGTGGAGGAAGGCCCTTATTGCATCCGCCAGCTGTTTGCGCTATCAGACTGAAGTGAGGGTCGTTATACACACGGTCTTGGGTGTGCAGTTCTCGTCCTCTTTTGGTGCGGGATCTTTCACTGCTTGGAGGGAGTGTTGGGCCTGTCTAGGCAGCGGTCTCCGAGGTGCTCCTTATTGCACATATTGGATGGAATGGATGGAAATAGATACTGGAGAGCACTCTTATGGTTGGGTCTTACTGTCACCAGGGTCGGACTGGGAACCACAACCGGCCCTGGCAAAGTGCTCAGCCGTCTCCCCCCCCCCCCCCCCACACCCCCACTTGGGGGCGGGGGGGAGGATCTGCAGCCGAGCTCTTTGCTGGGCCGGTTTTCGGCCGATTTGGGTACAGGGCAGATTTTGCTGGCCCTGTAACAAAAACACCCCACAGGGGCCCAACACCGGCCCCCACCCGTGCGACGCAATGGGGGATGGCCCGGTGCCCGTTATGGCCAGTCCGGGCCTGACTGTTACTAAGCATGACATATCGACGGGGGGGTTGGAGGTGCCGCCGAGCTCTTTGCTGGGCCGGTTTTTCGCCAATTTGGGTAGAGGGCAGATTTTGCCGCTATGATCCAAAAACTGCCCTGTAACAAAAAACGCCCCCCAGGGGCCCAAAACCGGCCCCCACCCATGCGGCGCAATGGGGGATTGCCCGGTGCCCGCTATGGCAAGTCCGGGCCTGACTGTCACTAAGCATGACATATCGAGGGCCTGGAAGGAGGCTCTTTGGAAGCCTGGAGGGAGGGTTTGGACTGCTGCCTGTGCCTAGAGTATCCTGTTTACATCACTCGGACTGTCCTAAGGAATATTACAGAACTTGGGAGTGGTGAGCTGACTACCGTAGGATACGACTGGAACCATGTCCACAGGTGGGGGGATCTTTGGAGACTGGAATCAGAACGTTTGTATCCTAAATGCTGTGCAAATTGGGAGTGGCTGTGGTTGTTCTGACGTGTGGTGCACTGTTCTTCTTTTACCTGGACTTGCAGGTAGGGAATGCGCTAACTGTGGGTTCAATGTTGTTACTCTTAGTTTCTTATTGTTTGTTTTCTTTTATGGGTTTTTAAGAAGATGGTCGATATCGACTATGCTCTCAGGCAAGATGGCTTTGTTGTTTTGTTCATTTCTCTAATATGTTCATTGCTGGTTAAGGACTCTTAATGTACAGTCTTTACTGACAAAATTCAATAAAAAAAAGTCTTGGGAAAAAAAGAGTGTGTTTTATTAGAGTGTTAGAGACACCCATCCTCATTTAACAACCCTCTTCTGGCATCTGTAACATTGAGCAAAACACACAACAAATTTAACCTGGACCAAAAAGGTTTACTCCTGAATTAATAATAAAAGGGGTCTTGTCATGCGCATACTTAGCCCAATGGGCGTCAAGGCGCCTAATTCAAAATCCAGCTCATAACATGGACCCTGCAGCTCAACCTGTGTAAGCTCTCGTGAAGCACCACGTTTTAAGGGCCTTTTTAAACAGCGCTAGAGAAGGTAAGGTCTTCATTTCCATCGGCAAGATGTTCCAAAGCTGAGGAGCAACGACGGAGAAGGCCCTAGCTCCCCATCTGGTGAGCTTAAAGCGGGGGACAGCAAGTTGGAATAGTCCCGAAGAGCGCAAACACCTTGTGGGATGGTAACGGGTAAGGAGGGAGCTGATAGCGCCTTTAGATCCATCCTCGAGTGCTCTATAGGTCATACACAGAATTTTGAAATAAATTCTGTGTTGAATAGGCAGCCAATGAAGGTCTCTCCTCGCAGCAGTGGCAGAGGAGGCCCTGGGAAGATCCAGGACAAAACGTGCAGCGGCATTCTGCACGATTTGCAGTCGATGTATGAGGCCCTTGTTGGATTCCATGTAAAGAGAGTTGCAATAATCCAACCTGGAGCCAACAAGGGCGACTGCAATCTGCTTGCGTGCTTGAGGAGACAGATAGCTGCGAATTCTGTTGAGCGTCCTGATCACGCCCCAGCAGGTCGAAAATGGCAGGAGACAGAGTGTCGAATGCGGCTGTGAGGTCCAATAGCACAAGAACAGTTGTTTGTCCAGCATCAACCTTGCGTCGGATGTTATCGACTACAGAGGTGAGAGCAGATTCTGTGCTGTGGTGTTTTCGAAAGCCATGCTGGGTTGTATCAAGATACTCCGAAGCTTCAAGGAAAGAAGATAAATGGCGGTTCAGGTGTGCTTCTAGGATTTTAGCAGGTGCAGGGAGCAAAGAAATGGGTCTGAAATTTTTCAAGAGGCCGGGATCGAATGAAGGCTTCTTGAGGAGCGGCTTCACAATGGCCTTCTTCCATATTGATGGAAAGGTGCCTTGATCAATTACCTTGTTCATTACCTCAAGTAGGGGAGGAAGGAGGCTATTCCTGCAATCTTTAAGCTTTTTAAGAGGCAGAGGATCTAGTGGAGAGGAGGATTTTGTCTTGTCTAGAAGAAGATTCAATCCCTCCACAGACATAGAAGGGAAAACAGAAAGGAGGCTAGAAGGGGCAATATCCAGTGCCTCAGAAGAACTTATGCCTGGAGGAAGATTTTCAACCAGGGAGAGACGTTGTACTTCTAAGGAAGTATGAATATCAGAATTTTTTTTATGAAAAAAGTCTGCAATGTCGTCACAAAGACGTTGAGAGCAGACTACGGGGTCTGGAAGTTGGAGGGAGCAAAGAGAGTCAGCAATTTTAAAAAGCTCTCTAGAGGAAGTGAGTGAACTAGTGAGGTTGGAGAAGTATTCCTGCTTCTCCATTATCACTTTCTGCTTATACTCCCGTAGAGCAGACTTGTGAGCCTCCCTATCCGTAGCATCCCAGGATTTCCTCCATCTCCTTTCACTGCTTCTGCAGCCCTGTCTTAGTAGTCTAAGATGGTCCGAGAACCATGGCGCTGATGGTTTCCGCCGGGCTACATATCGCAGGGATGCAGGGGCAAGCGTTTCTACTGCAGTAGTAATAGAATCCTGCAGGGATTGTGCTGCCTCATCTGCGTCTTTTAAGGAGAGAGCCTCTGGAGTAGGAACAAAAGGGGCAAAGGCCTCATCAGTAAGGTTTCTGAGATTTCTTCTAGAGACGAAAGAGGTAGTCCCTTTCTTAATAGGGTGAGAGGTGGAGAAGGCTAAATGCAAGGGAACCGCAAAATGATCTGTCCACACCAACGGTAGAGGTGTACCGCTGGAGAGTCTAAGATCATTAGAGAAAACCCCGTCAAGAATGTGACCTGCTATGTGGGTAGCATTAGTAACAAGCTGAATGAGATCACAAGCTCCGAGAGATTCAACCAGTGATAGAGTGTCCTTAGAATGGACCTCATCGAGATGAAAATTGAGGTCACCTAAGATGGTGAAGGAAGGCTTTCCAAAGTAGGGTTCAAGGATTCTCAGCATATCAGAGGCAAAATTAGCTCTATGACCATGCGGCCTGTAAATCAATATGCCCGTAAAAGAGACTGAAGGGGCGCAAGTAATACAAAAGTATAGAGCTTCGAAGCGATCTTGGGGCGAAGAAAGTAGATTAACCGTACATAGCAGGGAGGATTTAAAAAGAATGGCAATGCCTCCTCCTCTACGTTTGGGTCTATCATGCCTATGTAAGGAGTAGCCCTCAGGAATTGCCAGAAGAAGATCATGACCCGAAGAGTCAGTGGCCCAGGTCTCTGTAATGAAAACCCAATCTGGCTGCCTCTTATCCACAAAATCGTGGAAGGCTAGATTGTGCTTAATTAGCGAACGCGCATTTAATAAAAACCCAGAATTATGAAAAGTAGTGGACCGTGAGGGGGTAGGACAGAGGCTGGTGAAACAAGTGACCAGGGGATGGAAAGAGGAAGAACAGGTCATACAACGGCGAGAGTGTAGAAACCCCAACGGAGTGAAACGATGTAAAGAGGGGCATGTGGGCGGTCTGAGAGCCAAAAGCGCAGAAGAAGCATAACACATGAATGGCTTACCGGGGAGTGGTGGAGTGGAGACCAGGTCCAGCCCGACCTGCAGCCCGGCCTGCAGCCCGTCCTCAGCGCGGACGGGCGCAGACGGGCTGAACTCTGGCGTAACTCCGGCGTCAGTCTGGCGTCCCCGCTGCGCGTAACCGCTGCGCGTGAGCATGGCTCAATTTATGTACTGCTCGCCTCCTAGAGAGAGGACTAGAGCGTGCAAGCAACCCCCCAAACTAATATGGCCGCCAACGAGACGTGGGCGAGGGACCCGCCTAAGGCGGTGAATCACCTATTACACAAGACGTTGCACTTGTAGATGCTTTCCTTCTGCTCCGGAATGAATTAGTGTGGTATAAACACTTTTTTGGGTCAAATCGCATCTTGCAGAAAACACATTAGGTTGTGACTTAACACACTTCAAAACAGTAATCCAACACAATCTAGGAAACGTTAATCAAAGATTTGGCATATGATGGAGTTTTTACTAAATTGTTTGCAACACCCCTTTCTGCCTAAAAAAAGTTCAATGCTCTCAGTTAAAACACAGTTCAACAGCAAGTAACACATTTGCCATGATTATTTTACTGTGACACTCGAGTTAGTAGTGGCGTAGAGTTAGACTTACATTCATAAGGTAATGCTTTGGATTGATGAACATGACAAGGACAAGACCCAAACCACAGTCATCTGTTGCAAAGTAGTCTCAGAGAACTAGGCATATTAAAAAAGCACTGAAACTGGCAAAAGGCTCAACAAGAATGTAAAGGAAGGATGCATTCCCACAAAAACATCTATTTTCGTAGAAAGACTGCAGAAACGGCCCTTAGTATTAATTCTGAGTGCCAATAATCGGAATTGTATACTACCTGTTAGAAATCGGGGTCTCTAGTTGGCAGAGGTAGTTACCTTTGTCCAAGTAGGGACCCTTCTTCCTATTCACCCCCTTGGTAGCTTGGCATGAGGAGACAGGCCTATCTCAGAGGCAGTGTGTAAAGTCACTACAAACGGACACCACACCAATTTAGAAAAATAGATAATCTTTATCTAAGCCAAAACAAGCCCAAAAGTGACAAAAATCCAACATACATATTGTAAGGAATATGCTACTTACCAGTATGCATCTGTTCTTGGCATAGAGGGCTGCAGAGTGGTACATTATGAATAGATTGCCATCTGGTGTTGGGCTCGGATGATTGCACTTTGTTTTTCTCTTGGAGAGTCTTTTGTATCTTGGTGACTCCTCCCTTAGTTGGTAGTGCGCATGGGCATCGGCTCCATCCTTAGATTGTTTTGCCATAGTAGGGTTAGATGGAGTAGTATAGTAGAATACAGATAAGAGTGCCCATGTAAGTGTATCTAAATAAGATAATGTTGGAACAGACACAGGTTTCCGGGGAGGCTGGGAGGGCATGTACCACTCTGCAGCCCTCTATGCCAAGAACAGATGCATACTGGTAAGTAGCATATTCCGTTCGAGGCATATGGGCTGCAGATGGTACATTATGAATAGACTATACAGCAGTTCTCTCCCTAGCGGTGGTCGCCCGTGTCTGTTGCAACTGTCTGAAACAATGTTTTTAATACTGCTTGTCCCACTCTAGCTTGTTGTGTTGTGTGCACATCTACACAATAGTGTTTTGTGAAGGTGTGCGGTGTAACCCAGGTAGCTGCTTTGCATATGTCATCTAGTGGAATGTTTCCCAGAAATGCCATAGATGCTCCTAGTTTACGTGTAGAGTGAGCTCTAGGAGGAACAGTTAATGTTCTCTTTGCCTTTAAGTAGCATATTTGAATGCATTTTACAATCCATCTGGCAATGTCCGCTTTGGAGATGGGATTGCCTTTATGTGTGGGAGAAAACGCAACAAATAGCTGTTTTGTATTTCTGAAAGTTTGTGTTCTTTCTATATAGTACAATATGGCCCTCCTAACATCCAGTGTATGTAGGGCTCTTTCCGCTACTGTTTGTGGTTTTGGAAAGAAAACCGGTAATTCCACTGACTGATTGATGTGGAATGCTGAAATAACCTTTGGTAAGAATTTTGGGTTTGTTCTAAGAACCACTTTATTTTGGTGTAGCTGCATAAATGGTTCTTGAATTGTAAAAGCCTGCAGTTCACTTACTCTTCTAAGTGACGTGATAGCTATGAGGAAGGCTACCTTCCATGTGAGGAATTGTATTTCACACCTATGCATAGGTTCAAAGGGTGGCCCCATTAGTCTGGTAAGCACTATGTTGAGATTCCAGACTGGGGAAGGTGGTCTTCTTGGTGGAATGACTCTTTTGAGTCCTTCCATGAAAGCTTTAATTGCTGGTACTTTAAACAGTGACAGGTGTTGCCTGTTTTGTAGGTACGCCGCTATGGCTGCTAGATGAACCCTGATAGAGGTATATGCTAGGTTACATTGCTGTAAGTGTAATAAATAGCAAATGATTTGTTTAGTGGATGCGTCCAGAGGGTTGATGTGCTTACTGTTACAGTGTATAGCAAACCTCTTCCATTTTGCTGCGTAGCATGCTCTGGTGGTAGGACGTCTTGCCTGTTTAATGATTTCCATGCATTCTGGTGGTAAATCTAAATAACAAAACTCTATGACCTCAGGAGCCAGATCGCTAGGTTCAGTTGTTTGGGATCTGGGTGCATTATTTCTCCATGGTTCTGTGTAAGATGCATGGGTAATAACCTTAGCTTTTGATTTGGTACTTGTGAGAGTTGTAGCAGCGTGGTGAACCACGGCTGTCTTGCCCACGTGGGTGCCACTAGTATCATTGTCATTGAGTGTTGCTGCAGTTTTCTCACCAGTAATGGAATTAGTGGTAGAGGAGGGAACGCGTAAGCAAATTTGTTGGACCAATTTATCCACAGTGCATTGCCCTGGGACCTTTGGTGTGGGTACCTGGATGCGAATTGCTTGCATTTTGCGTTCTGATGATTTGCAAACAGATCTATCTCTGGTTGCCCCCATTTTTGGAAGAATGGCTGTAGTATTTGGTCGTGCAGCTCCCATTCGTGAACTTGTTCTGACTGTCTGCTTAGGATGTCTGCTATTTGATTTTGAATTCCTGGTAGGTGTTCCGCTAACAGGTAGATCTTTTGAGGAATGGCCCATCTCCATATGTCCTGTGCTAGTTTGGACAGTTGGAGAGAGTGTGTCCCCCCTGTTTTTGAATATAATACATTGCAGTCATGTTGTCTGTTCTGATCAGGACTGCCTTGTTTGTTATTTGCATTTGGAAAGCTTTTAGTGCTAGAAATATTGCTAATAGTTCTAGGTAGTTGATGTGCAGTTTCTTTTGCTGCGCACTCCACTTCCCCTGTACTGTGTATTTGTCCATATGCGCTCCCCATCCGGAGAGCGATGCGTCCGCTGTTATTATTACTTGTGGAATTGGCTCTAGGAACGACCGTCCCTTGGAAATGTTTTCTGTGTTCCACCACTTCAGAGAGCGATACGTCCGGTCGTTTACCAACACCAGATCTGTAATCTGACCTTGAGCCTGATTCCACTGTGTCGCTAGACACTCTTGTAGTGGGCGCAGCCGCATTTGTAGTCTGGCATGTGGTATTAGCATTATGCAAGAGGACATCATGCCTAATAGTTGCATAAACACTCGTGCTGGTAGTGAGTGTTGTGGTTGAAATCTTTGTATTAACCCGACCATTGTCTGTACTCTGATTGGGTTGGGGTATGCTATTGCCTTTTCTGTGTCTACTGTAGCCCCCAGGTATTGCTGGATCTGGTTTGGTTGCAGGTGTGATTTTTTGTAGTTCACCGTAAACCCTAGGTGGTGCAGCAATTGAATTGTCTTCTGTGTGTTGTGAAGACATTCTTCCTTTGATTTGGCCTTTATTAGCCAATCGTCCAAGTATGGGAAGACATGTATTTGTTGTCTTCTTAGGTGTGCTGCCACCACAGCTAGGCATTTTGTGAAAACTCTCGGTGCTGTTGTGACACCGAACGGAAGGACCTTGAACTGGTAGTGTTGTCCTTCTAACACAAACCTTAGGTATTTTCTGTGGGCTTTGTGAATTGGGATATGAAAGTAAGCGTCTTTTAGATCCAGTGTAGAAAGAAAGTCCCCTTTCTTCAGTAAAGGGAGTACTTGTTGGAGCGTGACCATGTGGAAATGCTCCGAATTTATGTAAGCATTGAGAGGTCTGAGGTCTAATATTGGTCGTAGGGACCCGTCCTTTTTGGGGATCAGGAAGTATAGAGAGTATACTCCTGTTCCTTGTTGATCCTTTGGAACCTTCTCTATTGCATGCTTTTGTAGAAGTGCTAGCACTTCTTCTCTTAACAATGTCAGATGATCCTGACTCATTGGACGCTGTTTGGGAGGGATGTTTGGTGGGGTAGCTGTGAGTTCTAGGCAATAACCATGTTGGATAATTTGTCTCACCCACTTGTCTGACGTGATGTTTTCCCAGACAGGTAGGAACTGTGATAGACGTCCCCCGACCGGTGTTATATGGTCTGGGGGGAGTTCTATGAAGTCACTGTTTTGGTGTTGAGGCGTTGCGGTTGTTATTATTTCCGCGGCCTCTACCCTTATTGTTGTTACCTCTGTAACTACCTCTTGAATTACCTCTGGGTGATGTTGGTGTGAAAGATGTGGATTGCTGATTTGTTCCTGTGTTTTTTGAGCCCCCTCTATAGGTGGATCTACGAAAGGAACCTCTGTGCGTTGGCTGTTGCAATGCTCCCATTGACTTAGCCGTTTCCGTATCTTTCTTCATCTTTTCTAATGTCTCGTCTGTACTTGAACCAAACAATGTCTTTTGATCAAATGGTTTGTTCAGTAGGGCTGTTTGTACTTCTTGTTTGAATCCTGAGATTCTAAGCCATGCGTGCCTTCTTAGCATGACACTAGTGTTAATAGACCTTGCTGCAGTGTCTGCTGCGTCTAATGCACACTTAATGGAAGTATTGGTTATTATTTTACCTTCCTGTATTAATTGGTCTGCCTTCTTCTGATGTTCTTTTGGAAGATGTGTGAGAAGTTTTTCTAACTCATCGTAATGTGCCCTGTCATAACGTGCGAGTAGTGCTTGTGTATTGGCTATACGCCAGCTATTCGCTGCCTGTGATGCTACTCTTTTGCCTGATGCATCTATTAACTTCGACTCTTTATCTGGTGGAGGAGCCTCTCCTGTAGATAATGAGTTTGCTCTTTTACGAGCGTTTGAGACCACCAGCGAATCTAGAGGTACATGCCCTCTAATAAATATTGGGTCCTTTGGAGCCGCTTTGTATTTTTTATCGATTCTTGGGTTTAACACCCTGGCTCTCACTGGGTTTTCGAATATTTCCTCTGTGTGAGTGAGAAGACCCTTCAGCATAGGAAGAGTACCTGATGTTCTCTGTGCACTAGGTAGAGTCTCTAACAAGAAATCCTCTATCTGAGGTTCTGTGTGCATATCTAGTTTGTGATATTTTGCTGCCCTATTAATGAGCTGCACAAAACCTGTGTTATCATCAGGTGGTGAAGGCTTTGAGGGATATAGCTCTGGGTCGTTGTCCTCATCTGACCCTACATCGTAATTTTCCCATGGATCTTCCTCATCTGGGATAGATTCGTCATCCCCTTGAGGTTCTCCCTCCCCTATATCACTGTCTACATCTGACTGAGGTGTAGCTGGTCTTGGTGTGGAGGGTGTAGGAATATGTGGCCTATTGTGAGGAATAGGAGAAGAGGGTGTGTCTCTAGGACGAGGAGAAGCAGGAGGAGTTATGTTCGGCCCCATTGTTCTCTTTTTTGAAGGAAGAGGTTTATCTTCTGACTGTTCACTCTTTCTCTTCTTCGTGACCACTTTCCCAGTTTGTGGGTCAATAAACAAGATCTTTTGTTTGGGATCTGCTTGTTGCTCTTGAATCGGTACCGAAGGTCCTGGTTCCGAGAGCTGTTTTTGTTTTTGATCTTCAGATCTTGCTGTTTTCGACACCGAATGTCTGCTCGATTCCGACTTTTTGGGTATCGAGTGTCTCTTGGGCGATAAATCATATTTCTTTTTCGACATGGAATGTTTCGATACCGAGCTCTCCTTTGTATGTAGCCTCGGTGCCGAAGTCGATGTCGCCCTTTTCTCGGATCCGACATGGTGGGATTCCGAGTGCTTCGGTTTCAGTTTCGGTTTCGTTGCCGGGCCCGAGGGCGGGGCATCGGAAACTTTTTTCAGCGGTTTGACCGGGCCCGAGGGCGGGGTCGTTACCGCACGGGGTCGGTTTTTCGGTAAGGGGACGTCGTCACTCACGGTTTGTTGCTCGAAGAGTTCTTCAACCTCCGACTGGTCCCCTTCCGACCCCGACTGGTCCTCTTCTTCCTCGATTTGTTCGTCTCCGAACAGCTCCGGGATTGCCTCCGCCTGCATTCTGGAAGCCTCGTGTCTTCGAGCTCGACGATTTCTAATCGTTAGCTTGGAGGAGAATGCTGCGCAGGCTTCGCAGTCCCTGGATTCGTGTTCAGGCGATAGACAGAGGTTGCACACCTCGTGTAGGTCCTTGTGTGGGAACTTAGCACCACACGATGGACATTTTTTGAATGGAGTCCTTTCCATGGACTCCGGGCTTGACTGCGTCGAGAAAGGTCTCCTGTTCTTCGACGTAGATTCAAGTTTTTCTCTTCTATTTTTAATTTGTAACGCGTCGGAATGGAAAAGAACGCGTTCGATAACAATACCGTCGAATTGGAAAGGGAATACGCGCCGAAAAATCACTTTCTTCTGAAGTTGATCTGGAGCGTCTCGATCTTCATCCGAACCCGATGGCGGAAAAAAACAATCTAAGGATGGAGCCGATGCCCATGCGCACTACCAACTAAGGGAGGAGTCACCAAGATACAAAAGACTCTCCAAGAGAAAAACAAAGTGCAATCATCCGAGCCCAACACCAGATGGCGATCTATTCATAATGTACCATCTGCAGCCCATATGCCTCGAACAAATAGTTACTGTGCAAAATAACCTTTACATCGCAGAAATAGCTGAAAAACACAATTCTCCTGAGTCTGTAGCTCCGTCTGGAGCTACCTCGATGCTAAAAATAACAGAGTCTAACAATCCCCGCTGACTGCGTCAATTCAGGGTCAGATAAAGCGAAGACAGACTCAAAAACAGTACCTTTCTTGTTGCTGCTGACACGTTGGTACGAGCTGGTCAGTGCAACGTGGCGGTTCCGTTGCAAAAATGGAAGCGATGCAGGGTGCGGTGCCCTCTCGATCTGGTGCAGGCAGCGGCTTAGTGACGATCGTCCAGATGCTGTCTGTGAGACCAAGGTTTATGGTGCAATGTGAGGCAGTGCTCAATGCGGTATTGGCAGGCTGTGGTGCAGGTGATAGAGCGAGTCACTATACTGGTCAGGCAGCGACGGAGTAGGTGACATCTGTGAGCGTATAGTAAAGCGGTGTGGAGTGCGGTGCCCTCAGGACGCTGTGCAAGCAGTGGCTCGCTGATGAAGTAAGTGAGACCAGGTTTGCATTGCGAAACGAGGCAGTGCTCTCTACGGTGCCTTCAAGACACGGAATCCTGCAACGGACTCGGTGGCAGAGTTGGTTGCCCTTTTCCTCTGCTGTGACTGAAACCAGAAGTTCCAGAGATGCTGCCCATAGGTATGGTGAAGTCTTTGCTATTCCTGAGACCTCTTGAACAGGGGGCAAGCTCCACTTCAAGCCCTTTGAGATACTTTCTCAAGCAGGATGCACACATATTTCATCTCCTTGGCAGAAACAGCCACTGCAGGCCAGCCCCAGATAGCACACAGCAAAGGGGCAGTACTCCTCCAGTTTCTCCAGCTCTTTTCCTTGGCAGAGTTTCCTCTAGAGGTTCCAAAAGTGATCTAAAGTTCTGGGGTCTGGGCCTCAATATTTATACAGCAAAATACGTTATTCTCTACTGGCAGAGAAGCCCTGTGCCTAGCCCACACCAGTTCTGTCCTCTCTGGTGCAGCTCCCTGGCAGGAGGTGGAGACCGCATTGTCCTTGGCTGACAAGGGCCATTCAGGTGTGAAATAAATCCCCAGCCCTTGTCACTCCAAAGCCAGACAGTCAATACACAACCTAGCGGAGGCACACTCGATAGTTAGGCAAGAAAATACTTACTTTCTAAGAATCGTATTTTTAAACCCAGCATGTAAAAATCACCCTCACTAAAAGATACATTTCAACATGCCAATTTCAGGCCAGGGCACAAGTCCTAAAAAAATAAGTGGGGGGACGCTGACGTCACAAAAGTAAGTGACGTCACGAAAGGTGGCTTGCACTCAGTTGCAGTTAATAATTATCGAGCTCCCGGTAAAATAAGTGGGGGGATGCCGTCCACCCGCGTGGTACCCCGACTCGAGCCCTGGTTCAGGCACACAAAACGTTATTTTCCTATCTTGTTCACATGGGCAGTTATGCTTATAAGATGTTATAAGCAAAATCCTCAATCTATCCCATGGGGACAGACAGCCTTACAATAGTGAGAAATGAATTTGGCAGTATTTCACTATCATAACATACCACACACTCAGGCCTGGGGGCTTGTTGCAAGGATGCTTGTGTAGGTGGCACAATCAGTGTTGCAAGCCTATTAGCAGCATTTGATTTACAGGCCATGAAAACACACAGTGAACTGTACTAGGGACTGACTATTAAATCAAATATGCCAATCATGGAAACACCAATCCATAAGAATAATTTACAAAGGTAGCACTTGCCCTTTGCCACTGAACAGCAGAGGCAAAGTGCCCAAAGTTCCTAAACCAGCCAAACAAAGTCCAACACACAGCAAAAACACAGGAGGCAAAGGCAAAAATACAGGGGAAACCCACGCCAATGATGCCAGGTCTAACACTACCATATTGATGCTTCTCTGTACATGCATGCTTGGTGCAGATGACCTTATTCCAGTTGGTTGTGGAGCAGTGTAGTTTTAGCTCCAACCTTTCACGTCACAGGAGTGGAGGAGTTATATGTGCTTCCCACTATATATTCTGGGTGCATTAATGACAAGTGAAGTATTTTAATGTATTACTGAATTGCATTCAATGTAGCAACTAGAGATTCAAAACCATGTGCACATTAATATTTAGCTTAACCATGATGAAGAAATATATTTCTCATACATATTCATGCTTATGTTTTATGTTATGTTGCATATATTTTAAAGTGCTTTATTTAAGGTAAGCATACACGTATTTGCATTTCTACTGCTGCATCTATTTTGAAGTTATACACACACATATATCCATACTATCGGAATGCATATTTCAATGTTTAACCATGCTAATTTTTTGAGACCCGAATTTAGAAATGTATTTTCTGTTTGCCTTGCATGTTCTCTCTTCTGCATATGTGGTTCCGAGGCTTCCTTAGTTAAAGAAAGGAGTATTGTGTATTAGTGATAGCGAGGTCATAGAACAAAATCTTGGCAGAGACATGAGTAGCTAATGAACGGGGGAAAAGGTCTCTGCTCCTCGTATATCAGACATGGTGTTTCATCCAAGGTTGTGTGAATGTCCAGGTTTCATGAGATGGGAAAGTCCAATGATGATGCCAATGGGCACATAATGTGTGATTATATTAGTTCCTCGAAGGGTGGTGTGAGGATCATACTATGAAAATGTATCTGTATGTTTAAGTAATGTATGCAATGTTAGAGCTTAGAGCAAATACCATTAGATTAAGAGCCTTTTTATGAATTTGGAGGTCTTGGAGCTGGGCCGCCACACCATCACCCCTCCTCCCCCTCCAAGACTGCCAAAGCCATAATAGACCGCCAGATTATGATTTTTTTGTCTCTGGCAGGGGGTTCTTTGGCAGCCCTTGAAAAAGGCACAGCAATTTATGGGTGCAAGATGCCGAGTTGTTCAAGAGGCTACCACATGGCCATGATATTTAAGATGTAATATGTGCACTCGCACAGTTTATGTAAATTGTGCATGATACCTGGAGTAATAGATTTTTACAACGCTCTTGATTATTGTCAGTAGCCTTGCACGAAAGGGGTGCACTTGGTTACGAGTCCATTTCCTTGAACCTTGTTTAAGTGTAGTTAGTTTATCTGTTAGTGGGTTATGTGAGTTGGTGAGACATATAGGTGTAAGCAATGCTGGTCATCTCTCCCTTTGTCTTTTTTGGTTATGTTGGTTCTCTGTATTATTGGAGAGATGTATGGTGGCTTGCATTATTCTGTTACTTATAGAATGCACTGATCCTATGTGTAAGGATGAGGTAATGTGGTGGGCCATGTGTTGCTAATGGAAATCTGCCTGCTAGGGCTTGGAGAGACACTCAAAATCTTGATGGACGCTGTGGCTGATCTGCCACACACCTCAAACAGGAGAACACTCATAAGGCAACCAGGTTGTATTAAGTGGAAAATTGGCTTATATTGGGCACTTGGCATTAACGGCCCTCAGAGAAAACGTGTTTATGTGCAGCATGTAAATACCAAGCAAAAAGAAAACTTCAAAACAAATGAATATTGCTGTCCACAACACGTTTAAGCGAAGGGAAACAATGCAATTCTAAAAAAGTCAAAAATATGTAAATCGCATAATGGGATGAAAGCCTGGGACAAGAGGGAAAAAAAAGTCATCTGACAATAATAAGAAAAGTTTACTTTAAAGTTTGTGAGAAAAGTAAAAATAATGGAACCGATTTAAAGTGTTGTTTACGGAGTTGGTCAGGTCTTAGTCCTCTCTTTTGCCCAAGGTCAGTTACAAGTTAGGAATTTAATTTGAGGCTTAGAAAATAATGATTGTCAAATATTCCCAGTAGGGGCCCGATTCCGATTCGGGTCGGAAAGGCTCAGAACCATGTTCAGAGCCCTTCTGACCGAATCGGTACGTGTTGGACAGATTCCTTTCCAACCCAGCCATTCCGATGGGCTCGGTTGGAAAGAAATCCGACTCGGATTTCCGGATGGCCCACGACGGGCTAGGAGTCTGCCATCCGGAAATCCTCCAGTACTCCCTGGTCACCTCTTTACGACCGAGAGAGTACGATGGCAGTTTTTCACTGCCTTCTCGTGCCGGTCTGTCCGGGAGGGAGGTGTGTGTTTGTCCTGTTCTTGGCCTTGTTTTGTGTTTGGGTGAGAGATTGCAGAACATCTGTATGAGTTACTAGGGTTGCATGTTGTTGGTTAATCCTAGGGTGCTTGGTGGGTTGTTGTGCATACTGCCTACTAGTAATTATTTCCCACCTAGGGTAAAAAAACAAGTAGGTGCAATAGCTATGAACATGCAGTGACCCTTGATACATCACGGCATTGGAAAACACGTCTTATGAAAAGCATGCTCATGTTGGTGAATTGGTATATGACCCCTATATAAAACATTCTTCTCTGCCTTTCTATGTCTCTCTTTATCCATCCCCACCTGTCTCATTTTCTTGGCCTGTGTGTTGTTCTGTCTCCCACTGTGTCTTCTGACTTGTCTTTCTGACTATTTCCTTCTGGTTGTATCTGAGACTTCCAAGTTGTCCCTGTCTCTTTTGCTATATTTTATTTATTTTCCCTTACGTTGCCTCTTTAGCATTATGAAGACAAATTGTTTTCATAATTTTTGCTGAGACTCCATCATTCTGTATCCTTGGGAAAAACTTTTATTTAGTGAAGTACATTGACTCCCTGGTCTCATTTAATGATAGATCTCCATTTTAGTGTTCAGCTCCCGTCTGTAGAGCCCCAGGCACATCCTTTCAAGTCAGGAGACTGGGGAACAACTGCACGCATTCCTGTAGAAAATGGCTAACAAGGCATATGGCCAGCCCTGTTAAATCCCCTCTTTCAGGTTGCTTTCTAATGCACTTCTGTCTCTAGATTGCTGATTCTGATTGCTGATTCTTCATGTGCACAGCGATTCATGCCGCCCTTCCTCAGACCCATGAGCACCTCTGTAGGGCAGGAGAAAAGCTGACAGGAAAACGAGTTCACCTCTGCAGAACAGTAATAGCATAAAAATAGAATTTGATAATGCCGGCACCATGCAATTGAAATGTTCTAGTGAAAAAGAGTGCACACCAAAATGCCGGGTGACTCTCTTCCTTGCTTCTCCTGTTCATGGAAGTTAACTCTCACACATCACAAGTTAGTGTCTGGATTTGCCTACGTAATGCTGGATTTGCATATAATTATGGGCATACAGTGACAGAATGAGAAGCCTCTGCCACATTGAATGTGGATTTAACCGTGTTCTGCCAATGGTTAGAAGCACCCAAAGCATTTTGTAAATACATTTGTCATGTAGTGAGTGAGATATAATATGCATGCATAGTGACAAGACGTGTCAAGAGAGTGTTAGAGGGAAAACTGTCAACGATAATCAACAAATAGATAACTCTAACACCAAATCAGGTTAAAGTTGAATTCTAAACAACTAAATCCCTCCAGATCTAGGGCCTATATTAAAAAGCTGATGTTGTCACAGTTTATTTGCTCGTGTTGACAGTATGTATGCAACCTGATTATGTCACCGTCCTATTTCATGGTATGTTTGCTCTAGCCCACGGCCTTTGTAATTCCTAACTATTGAGTGTGACATCAATACGGGCTGGCAATGGTAATATAGTAGGCTGATATAGGAAGAAATATGAATTGTAACACCATCTGTTGCAGGAGACGCTGTTAGGCAATTGTAATGCAGTACTAAGAGAAACATAATTTGATGCAGGTAACGACTTTCATGCCCTAACTCTTTGTCTCTTGTCACTCACAAGCCATTTAGTCCTGTTGAGATTCAGATAGATCTGAGATAATATTCAGAATTCATCTTAAATGAACTAGAAGTTAAGTAAAATTGGGCTAACGAACGTACTGTCTGAGCGAATTTGTGGCAATTTTAAATGTTCAAAACATAAGCTAGATTGTTCTTTCTTTAAATGTTTATTTTAATTAATCAGGTTTCGTTGGCATTGCTACTTTGTTGATACATTTCTTCATTTTCTCATTCCATGTCCCGGATGTTGGCGTTTTCCTTTGCAGGTGGGGCTACTAAGGAGGTGGTTCCAGTGGTTATCTGCCCCACCTACGCCAAGTACTGCTCCTTCCACTGCAGTGTGATACCGTGCCCCACCCCCCTTCCTTGCAGAATGAGATGAATACATTCAGCGCTTTATTGTGCTTGTTTACTTTATACACAATTAAAAATAGAAGCCCCTTTTAATCTGGTTTAGCTTTACCTCTAATGCTGATTTAAAACTTAGTGTAGTTCTTTTCTTAAATGTAGCATCCTTGATGCTTCAAGCCCTTACTGTTTGCTCATTTCACCGGGTACTCCTGACACCAGGTCATTTCCTGGTCACAGTTGTAACTCTGATCTGTCCAAATTCACTTTAAATAAACGTATAATTTTCTCCCAAAAATACTTTTAAGCTTATCGTTTATAGGAATATCTAAGAATGTTGTGTGATCAGACCAGAAAACAAGATGACCCTGTTTAAGAAGCGTTTTAATAAATCGTTATTTAACTTTTTAAATAGTCATCATAATTGTATTGATTCAATCCTTCCCATTCCTGCGTCCTTCTCTGGATTTTGCATCTTGCCATTGCTCTGTGGTTTCGTGGAGGAACGTCCTCTGTTGAACTGCCCCACTCTCCTGTTTAGCCAATACCCTATCTGTACGCCCAATTAGTGGCTGCTGCTGAGGGTCTCTTGAGGCCATATGAGCAGCATGCCAAAAGAAAGCCTATTTGGCAAGCTCTTTGCTCTGAGTTCCATTTTCACGCATGCTCTGCTGAGAAATGATCACCGTTGATTTCTGGTAAGGATAAATGTGGAATAACATGACAACTCAGCACTACAACCCAGAATTTCAAACTTGTCATAAAACTCAGCACAGCACCCAAAGTTGCAGAGCGGGATAGAGTAAGAAAGCACCATATCTACTAAGATATGGCACTGTCCTGCTCTCTCCCAAGCGTGGGTGCGCAGTAAAAATAGATTTAGCTAAACCAACAAAGTCTTTTTAGTATGAACCTTTGGGGGCAGTGCACAGTGTAAGCATTTGTAGCTTTCATACTGTGTACATGTCCACAGTTGCTTCTGAATATCCAACTAAAAGTGTCCCTTCCTTTTTCCAGTCTACATGGTAAATTCCCATTCATGGAGGACAGCCAGAACATAGCATATTGGATTCTTCTTTATATTTGTAGAGTACATAGAATGGAGCCTCCCCAGTTGTGGCTCATCCGCTAAGGCCACGGAGCATTGCCCTACTGCTCAAAAGTAAAAAATAAAATGCCAATAAGTATCAATATTATCATTTTATTTTTCCTATTGCAGTTAGTGGCGGTGGGGCTGGCCAGAGCAGGAGGATGAGTGGTTTGCACTCACTAAGTGGGCCCTTTTGTGCCGGCCAAACAGTCTTGCACACTTTGCATTTTCCCCAACTCGCTGCATTACACAACCTGGTAAGGAACATGCACAGGCTCCCTGTCCCCATGTGAGCGCTGAACCACAGTGCTCAGACCAATCACAATGCTGCCTTGCAGGGTTGTGATTGGCTCAGGGGAGCCTGTGTGCCCAGGTGCCTCCTGCTGCCGGCTGGGACTGGAGACAGGAAGATGGAAGAGGGGCCTCTGCGGCCGGCCCGCCATTTCAGGCAAGACCATTTTTTTTATTTACTTCCCTGCCTCACCACCCCAGTCCAGTAGCAGCCACTACTGGGTCTACCAGCTTGGAACTTCAGCAGCCCAAACCTCTGCCTACCTGTAACCTGTCTGGTGTGAACCGATTATCTCACAAAATCAGCATCAATTATATCCCACCGCTGCACATACTACGGCTTAATATGGTGTATCTACAGGCAACAAAGGTGACAAAAAGAACCTTTCAACAGCTCTGACAATGGTGCACATTTTTATGTTAATTCAGACAGTACTTCTTGCCTTTATTGTAGGATTTCCCAGAATATTCAAATCTGATTTTTAGAATATCATATGGGCTGGGGTTCTGCTTGCCTGCTTGACAAAGTATTGAAGGTTGAAAGTGTTGCATGGATAGTGCTGCAGGTATACTCATAGTGATCAATGGTCCTTGTGTTAAAAAACCTCCATTGGCAACAGGGGAGAGTCAAACTTTCAAGGATTGCTCCCTCTGCTACAAATGTATCTCAGTGAAAACTATATTTGTGCAACACATCTCATCCTGTACTCCAACCACAAGACTTCTACCAGCAGTCTATACTGTACTTCAAGCATAAGCCTCATTTGCTAGCAGTCCATCCCATACTTTAAGAATAAGCCTCTGCTGCCATGGTCCATCCTGTACTTCAAGCACAAGCCGCCGTTGCCAGCAGGCATTCCTGTACTCCAATCACAAGCCTTGTTGTCAGGAGTCTATACTGCACTACAAGCATAGGCCTCTAGCCAACAGTCCATCCTGTCCTGTAATCCAAGCATATGTTTCTGTTTCCAGCAGTCCATCAAGGAACTCCAAGCATAAACATCTTTCGCCAGCAGTACATCCTGTACTCCAAGCTGAAGCCTCTGTTGCAGGGGTCCATTCTATACTTCATGCATAAGCCTCTGTTGCCAGCGGTCCATCCTGTTCTCGAAGCATAGTTCTCTGTTGCTAATGGTGCATACTGTACTCCAATCACAGGCCTCCCTACCAGCAATCCCTCCTGAAGTACAAGTTCTGGCTATTTTGCCAGTGGTCCATCCTATAATCCAAGCATATGCCTCTGTTAGTCAGCAGTCCAGCCTGTACTCCTTGCATATGCCAGCAGGCCACCCTGTACTCCAAGCATAAGACTATCTTGCCAGAAAACCATTCTAAATTCCACACATAAGCCTCTGTTTCCAGCAGTCAATCAATCAATCAATCAGGATTTATAAAGTGCTGCTAATCACCCAATAGGGTATCCAGGCAATTGCTGGTCCTGGAAGTTTATTCGAACAGCCAGGTCTTGAAGGCCATTCGTAATTCCTGAAGTGAGGTGATGGTCCAGAGGTGCGTGGGGAAGCTGTTCTAGTTCTTTGCAATGATTTGGGAGAAGGAGCATCCTCCACTTCTGCTTCGGTAGTTGAGGGGAGTATGGGCAGGTGAAAGGGAGATGGAGTGTAGTCTTCTCAGCGGGTGGTGGAAGTTCAGGGGGTGGTTAATGTAGGCGAGTCCTTGGTTGTGTAGAGCCTTGTGTGCGTGGGTCAGCAGCTTGAATTGGCATCTCTTCTGTACAGGGAGCCAGTGGAGTTTACTGAGGGAGGGTGTGATGAGGGTTCATTGGGGAAATCTGGCTGCTGCATTATGTATGGTCTAAAGTCTCTGTGAGATGTGTGTGTGTAAGTTCCTACATAAAAGGCATTGCTGTAGTACAGTCAGCTGGTGATGAGTTGTGTCGTGTGTAGCGGTAGCCATTCCGGCATGGTTGGAGGGATTGGAAGCATGTCCTAAGTCTGATGGCAACCAGGTTTGTGTCTTGTTACAGTGGTGGCGTTTCTGTCAAGAAAGTCTGTAGGCTTGGGTTGAGGTTTGAAGTTTCTGTATATGGTTGCAATCTTGTCATGGAAGAAGTGGGCGAGGTTGTCACACAGCTACTATGAGGGTGTGATGTTGTTTTTGCTGGCAGTCGGGTTGGAGAATTCCTTAATGAGGTTGAAAAGTTTCTTGGTGTTGTTGGCGCTGGTTTCGATGCACGCAGGAAGGGCTGTCTTTTTAGTTGCCCGCAGTAGGCTGTGGTAGAGGTTGAGGGAGGTCTTAAAGGCTGTCCAGTCAGAGGTGTCCTTGCTGGTGTTCCATCTCCTCTCCAACTGTTTGTCGTCTTGTTTCTCTGTTTTGAGTTCTTGGGTGTACCAGCTGCCTTTATGGAGGATTTTCTCTGGATGTTGCTCTTGAAGTGGGCGATGCTGTTTTTGCAATTGGTGATCCAGACGTTGAAGTTTTTCACTCACTGATTGAGGTTGGTGGCGGTAGCAGGGTTTGGGGCGTTGAGGGTTTTCGCCAAGCTACTCTCTGAGATTTTGTTCCACTTCTGGTGTGGGCGTTGTTCATCTGGGGGGAGGCAGTGTGGGGCTGGAGATAGTGAAGTGGATGTTGGAGTGATCGGTCCATGTAAGCTCTGTGACATGGCTGTATTTGATGCAGTTGCTGGAGGTGAAAATTTGGTCCAGTGAGTGCCCTGTGGTATGTGTAGGGCTGGGGACAATCTGGGTCAATCCAAGGCTGCTCATACTGTCGAGTAGGTGTGCAGTGTTTTTGTCATGTGGGGTCATTGATGTGGAAATTGTAGTCCTTGTAGTCTAAGCCAAGGGGCACAGTGAAGTCAACAATGGTTTGCAGAAGGTAGAGCATGGGCTTTTGGGTACGTAAGGAAGGGTGCCCCTGATGGTTGTCTTGCCGTCCGTGTGGAGCTTGAAGTTGAGATGTTCTATGGGAGTGGTGGTATTGTCTGTGGTGGCAGTGGTACCCTGTATGGTCTCTTTGTGGATAATGGCTGTTCCTCCTTCTGGCTTGTTGGAGCTGTCCAGGTGAGTGATTTTATATCTGTAGGGGATTGCTGTGGCAATGTCTGGGGTGGATGTGGGTTTAAGCCAGGTCTTGGTGAGGAAGATGATGTTGGGTGAGAGGGTAGCGATGAGGTCATATAATTCAGAGGAATGCTTGCATAGGGAGCGTGTGTTGAAAAGGATGCATGCGAGTTGATGTTTTTGTTCAAGGGGTGTCTGTGGTGTGTTCGGGGTGGGGCTGGTCGGTGGGCTGGTGTGTGTGCACCCCCTTTCCTGAATCGTGGCAGGTGGATTGGCAATGGGTGCAGGTGAAACATACTAGGTAGAGTGTGGGTCAGCGCGGTGGCAGTTTAGCGTTCGGGTCGAGGGTGTAGAGCCCGGCGATGGTGTATCTTCATTGGGCGGGAGGCCCAGGGGTCATGGCGCTGAGTGCGGTAGAGACTCGGTCTGGTGCAGATGGGTTTGCATTAGCGTGCCTTTGGTGCACCATCTTCACAGTCGCACTGCTGGCTGCATTAAGCAGGTCCTAGGGTGTGCAGGGCTCGTGTTGGTGGGAAGAACGGTGAATGGGAAAACCCGGTCGAGATTTTCCATCCAGAACTCCAAGCATAGGCCTCTTTTGTCAGCTGCCCATCCCGTACACCAAGGATAAGCCTCTGTTGGCTGCAGTCTATCCTGTACTTGAAGTACAGACCTCTTTTGCAAGCAGTCTATCCTGTATTCCAATTACAGGCATCGTTGCCAGCAGTCCATCCTGCTCTCCAAGCAGAGGCTTTGTTTGCAAGCAGTCCATCCTGTACACCTAGCACAGGCCTCTCTTGCCAGCAGTCCATCCTGAACTCCTATTGCAGGCCTGGCTGCCAGCAATCTCTCCTTTAGACCAAGCAGAGGCCTCTGTTGCCAGCAGTTCATCCTGCAGTCCAAGCAGAGGCCTCTGTTGCCAGAGCTCCATTTTGTACTTCAATCATGGCACTTTGTTTGCCAGCATCCTCCAGAATCCTGCTTGAAGGTTGGTGAATTGAAGAAATCAAGTTGCCTTGTTGTGCTATTAGTCTTTATAAAGGCAATCAGTCAATTCACAATAGTCCCTGCGGTGCGGGGAGGGTGGCCGAGCTCCAGAGGGCCCCCTCCGGTATTGTGTACAGGCAGCTGCTAAGAGCTCCTGACTCGGTATGGACTGTGGAGGGCCCTCTCTGTGTACTTTGCAGGATGGTCCCCTCAAGTTTCGTCTGCCACTGAAGGCAATAAGAGTCTACTTCTTTCAATGCTGCCTTTCTGATGACTTTGGCACTCGGGAGTTCTGGATCAAAATGTACGTCTCTCTCAAGTTAACACTCTGCCTCTTATGGTGGTGGCTTGTTTGAGGAGACATTACAGACGTCCAGAATCTTGAAAGGACCACTGTTTGTAGATATCGTCTGAAATCTCAATTGGTTATAGGTTATTAGGAAAAATGTTGCCCTAATATATTGCGCTACATTTTTCATGAAATATAAATTCCGGCTAAAAGTGAGGCCTGTCAGTATGAGGTGGTGTGGGGGGCTGCAGTTCACTGCTGTCTGATGGCAGCATCCATTCAGTACCAGGGAGCGGTGGCCCTGCTTATCTTGGAAGGATACATAATGTCCCTAAATCACATAACACCCCATTATATATGTGCGTCTTCAATCGCCCTAAAACTCTCTCAAAGCTTGCACTATCATTTTGCGTCATTGTCACTGGAAGGCACATCTGCCTGGTCCCATCCTGTCAGAGCCAGTGTGCTTCTCTTACACAACGCAACCACCCTGCATCGTCCATACATTTATTTTGATTTATATCAAGCACATACCCAAACCTAGCTCGAACTCCAAACGTTAAGCAATTAATAATTACCTGTACTGTATACATAACATGATCACGAAGAGTACATTTGCTTTGCTATCAAGGCATAAAATGCCTCCACTACATACCACAAAACTCTGTGAACATACACAAGCTCGTCAGAAACAGCCCCTGCTGTGTGGGGGAGTGGGGGAGAGTCCGGAACGTGACTTGTGCCGAGTATTGAAGCGGTAGGTCACTTGAGCTATTTCTGATTCCAAGCGCCCACGAGCACAGGGGGTAAAGGCGCTTCCTCACCTGCTGGCGCGAAGACAGAAACACAGATGCGAAGTGTGTAGACACTCTAGCTTATGAACAGTGACGTCTTCAGTGGCACAGAGTGGAGAAAAGCCCCTCATCTCTGTCAGCTTGTACTGATGGACGTACGATTTTTCACAATCATAAGCCGGGGATGCACATTGTTGAGGAGGATTCCTTTTGAGACCAATTTAACATGGGCGGTTGGTAGACGGGTGTACCTTTGTATGCAATGGTGTGTATTTTATCACCCAAGTTCATTACTTGAGGCTGCATTTTTTTAAAGCATTGTTTCTTTTAATGTCGTTTTTATTATATAAAGTTTGAGCTAAGATCATAAAAAGGAGAAGTGAATAACCCTATGGGATCGGCAATGACTCGAGTTCTTCGTATCTTTTTTGACTGTTGCAATGAAAGTAAATGAGGTATTTTATTCGCTGTCATGAAACGATGCCTCAATTCTGTCCATAAAGCGAAATGTTCACATGCTTTACAATTAAAAAAAATACCGCGGCAGAAATAGGAACATGCCCGGCTGTTTGTGTTGCTTTTACCTAGTCCTTCTCGCATCCAATTTACTTCCTTCAGTCCCGCCAAATAGGTAAAGTCAATGTTCTCCTGCAATCCATCATTACCTCCTCTGAAAGTAGTCATTTACGCGCACCTAAGCGGCCCGCGATTTCCTGAAATTGCAGAAAACCCCGCACCTCTGGGAAGCACCGTTATCGCCTTCTGCGTTTGCAAGGAGACTCCTCGGGTCTCGGTGGCGGCCATCTGTAACAGTCACTGCCCAATTTGAATCCTCCTGCCGACTGTTCCAAATGTCCTCTGCTCTGGCCGCTCTCTATGGTCTCGGTTGCGCCTGGCAATGGCGTTCTTCTCTCACCTCCAGTTCCACACAGATTCCAAACATGTCGCCTTGCTAGGCCTGACCTAATCCCCCGCCCGCGTCTGTAGAACTTGATAGTTTGACACGCCAAACGAAGCCAGTGTTCTCTCCCAGGGGAAATTATTGTCTGACATTTAAAATGGCAGGCCACTGTCCCTCGCAGGCCTCTGGAGCCAGGCGCCCACCCAGCGCTCATTATGCCTCTCCCTGACAGCCCCCTCCAAGTGCCTTCACATTTCCACAATCTCTCTTTACTTTTTGCACTTTCATTTGAAGAACAAATCCTGAATTTTAATTTTTCCTCAGCTTGGGTGAACAATAGGATATAAATGAACCGTCGAACACACTAAAAATGTAATTAAAGATGACAGAAAAATTAATATATCGCGTCTTAAAAAAAATGAATTGATGCCGCTGCACGGGAACAGGGAAAGCGGCAGGGATATCCACGCTCCGATATAGCAGAATAAATACGTTCAATATTAAAGTAAATATTGATAAGGTAACCACTGACATTTACCAGTAGGTCTTCATACCTAGACCAACAAACCATGAACCAGCGCCATCACGATACCAAGAATAAGGTATTAGCTGGTGCTAGACAAGACAAGTGATGCTGGAACAGTTTTCAGATTGGGGGTGCTGGCTAGATCCAACAGCTAATAAAGGGGGCAAAAAAATAAAATAAACCCTATGGTAAGCAAGTGCAGCAAATGAGCAACAAAACTTGAAGTGGGGTTTTGGTGGAAAGGAGGTACACATGATAGCAGTATGAGACACATTTATGAAAAAAATCGGTCAATGGTGCCATTTAACGTAATCTTAAATATATGGGTAAATTGTATCCCTTTTATTCAAAAGGAGAGTTATTTCAAATAGACGATTAATACATCTGATTGGTTTTTACCATACATCCACTCAAAGTTAAACAAAGTTTACTTTGGTTTGTTTTCTCACCCTACTTCAAACATGCCTATCACCTCATTACACAATTAAAAAGACCAAATGAGCTAAAGTGACCAGAAGTCCCGGATTTGACCGGATTCTTTCGGTTTTCAGAGGGCTGTCCCAGTGTCCCGACGCTTTAATTAATTTTAAATGCATGTCCCAGTTTTTGGGACAGAGATGAGGTCATCCTGGAAAGCCGAATTTGATGGTATGGTGTGATCTCCTTTCACACGTGCCACAGAACTGTGAAACAATTTAAGTAATTGATCTGTTTCTACCAGGCAACACAGGATGAAGTCCGCTGCCTGCTCCCAGCAGAGAGACAGATTGGGGAGGAAAGCAGAGGGGGTGCAGGGTGGAGGTCCAGCTCCAGCACAGCTAAGGTTATGTAAGTGTGGCCTTGTAAATGTGCGTGTGCGTGTGTATATATAAACGTCTACTTGTAACAACAGGAGAGGAAGGGAACAAGATGCTCCTATTCCCCTCGGGCGAAATCCAAAAGAACAACAGAGGAGCGTCACAACAATAATGACTACAATAAGAGCAAGCAAGTAGTCTAGCTCACAGTCTAGGTTGACTGTTAAGGAAACCTCATTAGGTTTTTTTGAAAGCCCTCACTCACCAACCTGGTTGGTGACATGCTTCATCATCGGGTCCCACCAGGAGTGGACAAATGCCACCCTAGTGTGCTGCAACGCCAGGTTACTGCGGAGCTGTTTTTTTGTGTGTGAAGTGAGAATAAAGTGAGTTTAAAAAATTTCACAAATTAGTCAAAAAAAGGGAATTTATTTGTTTTGCCAATTGGACAAGGATTAAAAACAAAAGTGTAGGATAATGGACCAAAATTACAAGTCCAGTTTTATCCTAGTGCAAGGTCAACATGTTTCAGCCTATGTGAAATGGTATTTCAGTCATCCAGTGAATTAAAAAGTTAGTCATGGACCCCGGTGGTATGGGCGCCCTAAGGCCCACCCTAGCCTGGGGTTGCTAGTGTTAAAAAGAAAAACACTGTATCAAGATTCCATCGTGTTGGAGTGGAACCAAGTTTATTCTGTGAGACAAAGACAATCACTTACAACAGACAAAACATAGAAAAATGGGGGGAGAGAGAACACAAATTCAAGTAGATGTTGCAATGTCCGTTGTTGTAGGGTAAAAAGCAACATGCTCGAGTGCTCTTATTGTGAGTTTGTAGCCGTATCCTGAACACTAGTGAGGTCAAAAGTGAACTTGTGCTCATAAGGGATTAACATTACCCTTGTGGAGATGCAGGGACAAATGTCCCTACACAAGTCTCATAGCGTGATTATGCTGGAAAATACAGGCAAAAAGGTGTTTGTATGCTCATACGGTAGTTAAAGCTATCACATGATTAAATAATGAAAACGGACAGCTGAGCTGCTTAGTGTAGTTGGGCAGAATAGATAATCACAATAGATCAGAATTCAAAACGTTCTTACAGAAGGCGCTTTAATTTAAAGCACCATGGGTCTCGGGAGGGGGGTGGTAGCAAAATGGCACACCCTGTGGAAAAAAGGAAGTAATAAGTATGAGCAAGAGAGCCAACAATCACGCAGAAGTACTTATCTTTGCTTCACCGTACTCACGCCCTGTAAGCTAGGCACCCGCTTGGGACCTGCATAGCCCTCTTATGCCGGACCCCGGAGAACGAAGTGCCAGCCCCGCAGTAACCTGGCATTGCAGCACACTAGGGTGGCATTCGGCAACGCCTGGTGGGGCCCAATGATGAAGCATGTCATCAACCAGTTTGGTGAGTGAGGGCTTTCAAAACAACCTAATGAGGTTTCCTTAACAGTCAACCTAGACTGTGAGCTAGATTACTTGCTTGCTCTTATTGTAGTCCTTATTGTTGTGACGCTCCTCTGTTGTTCTTTTGGGTTTTGTTTTGTTTTGTTTTTATATACTACATAACAAGCCGATGAGCAGTGTTTTTTTCATTACCATTCGCCTTTCATTACATTTCAGCAAGTAATTAATGTGTGAAAAGAAGCTGATCAAAAGGCCTCATTATCATCTACTTTTGGAACAGCCTCCATATCTGGGGGTGCTGCTGCAGCCCCTGTTGAACCTTTAGTTCATGTGTCACTGGGAGTGAGTGTATGATGCCATGTTGGGGTCAGGAAAAGAGAGTCTGTAGAGGTCTGAGTCAGACTATGCAGTGGGGTAACAATATCCCCAGCAGCCCCTGCAGTGTGGAGGCGAACTCCAGGGGGCCCCATTCGGCTCAGTGCACAGTTTGTGGACTCCTGGCCTGAGAGCCCCTGACTGGATCCAGAGCTTGGGAGGGTCCTTCCATGTACTTAGAATGGGGGTGAGCATTACATTTTGTTATAACACTGAGCTGCTGGTATATTGCAGAAGAACTCATCTGCTCCGAAGACTTTTTGTATCAAACTCATGCCAAATTTTCCAGGTTTGGTTGAAATGTAGGATTAGCCAATGCAGCAGTATTCCAGGAGGTGGATAGGAGTGAGATATTATGTTTATAAACCGTAGCTACTGCTACTACCACAACTTTTGTTCAGTGTCAGCTCCTCTGCTATGGCGGAGGAGCGTCGCACCCCCTTTGCAGGCAGAATCCCAAATTTGAAAAATAAAACAATATTAAAACAGGTTTATTATAATTTTATTTTTCAAGTGTAGGCCGGACCGAGTCTTGGGAGCAGGGCCATCATGGGGGCAGTCACCAGGAGGAGTGGTAGGTGCACTGCTATCAGTGCACATATCGGTTCTCAGGACAGCCAATCGATATGCACTGAGCTGCCTCCAACCCAGTTGCAGTGCCGGGTTAGAGACAGCAGAGCACAGGCTTTCAGTCTACCTGGAAGTGCAAATCGAGGGTGCTCAGGCCAATCCTGACACTGCTCTCATGCATGGGAGCAGCATCAGGATTGGTCGCAGGAGAGACTGAGAGCCTGTGATGCAGTGAGGAGCAGAAGAGCGGCGATGCGGCCGGCAGCAGGGCAGGTAAGTTCTGTTTTTTTTTTTTGTATTGTCACCATCTGTCTCCCTATGCCCCCGCTACCCCGCCACGCTGTCCTATTAACAACTACTAATGCTTTTGTTCCTGTCTGAAGGTGAAATATTTTAAAGGTGGCAATTTTCCACCTATGTCTCCAGTTTTCACAAAGGATTGCTAAGGAAATGTGATGGACACGTTTAAGCTGCCTCTTATTGATATTTAAACTGTGTAAAAGGAGAGTTGATGTTGATTTTGGATTGACTAGAGTGTAAATCTGGCCTTTTATGCACAGCAATCCCGCTCCACTTGAAAAGAAACAGGCACCGACACGCTGAAGTATGAAGTATATATTCACACGTTTACTGGAAGCAGAAGGCTCTATTAACATATAATATGTAAGTTTCTGATAATAATAAATAACAATATTGTCTCTTTATTCACAGCAAGAGATATCTGTATGGGATGTCTAGAGTCCATTGCCTGTGGTCAGTAATCCTGCTCTCAATGCCCATGTGACTCAAGATGTGATTTCCAGTTGTGACTAGAGTGAAGTAAACCTATTCTCTGTGCCCTCTAGGAACAAAATGCAGCCTTTGTCCACGCCCCATGCGCAGTGCCACAGCACTCTGAACATGCACTGCCACTGTGCCAAGTTCACAGGGCCCGTCAGATACAGATCGCTGCTGTCGCCTTTGCCCATACTCTATGCTCTGTATGCCTATTTCAGGGCACAGGGTTAATGACTTGTGCCCATACCCACCAAACAAATGTCACAGGACTTGGCCTTAATGCTTTTTCGTTACTGTTTCTCTGGAGTTTGGTATTACCTTTGTTAGAAATGGGAGTCTCTAGTTGGCGAAGGGAGATACCTTTGTCCCAATAATGACACTTGCTTCTAGTCAGGGTAAGGGGGATACACACTTTAGATAACCCCTGCCCACCCTTGGGTAGCTTGGCATGAGCAGACAGACTTATCCCAAAGGCAATGTGTAAAGTATTTGTACTCAAAGCACACAGTAATACAGTAATACAGTGATAACACCCCAAACAAACACTCCACCAGTTCAGAAAAATAAAGTACCTTTATCTAAACTCAACAAGATCAAAACGATAAAAATTCAAGATACAAGTAATAAGAATATGACTTTAAAAAGGTTTCAAGCAACTGGGTCCATAGAAAACTATGGATGCATGATTTCTAACAAAGTACTTGTAGATGCAACACAATTCACAAGGCCAAACAGCCACAGATTTGGAAAGCATTGACAAACAAAGAGATGCGTCAGTTTCTGAGACCATGGGGAGGCAATGCGCCAGTTCTGCTGCATACAGGAGAAGTGATTCGTCGTGCCGGTCTGTAGGGGGAAGTGATGTGTTAACTCAAAGAAGGTTCTGGTCCGCAGGTGATGCATCAGGAAAACTTGCCACATAGGTACTATGCGTGGAAATCTGGGATGCTTCAGCGATAGTTGTGGCGGCGTCGAATGGCGCTGTATCAGTGTTCAGCTGTGACCTCTTGATGTGTTGATTCTTGCAGCGGCGACAGGCCTATGTTTCGGCAGCAGCGTGGCGATGCGTGGAGATTCTTCTTGCACAGTGGTGCTGCATTGGAAAAACAGCAGCAAGAAGAGCGATGCATTGATTTCTTCAGCTCTTTGGGTTTTTTCCAGCTTCCAGAGGCAAGAACCTCCAGAGTCACAGAACTGCAACAGGCACCTCCAGGGTGGTCAGAACCCTCAGCAGCAGACTTCAGGTGAGCTGGGGGTGAAGTCTTTGTGTCCCTAAGACATTAGAATGGGAGGCTAGCACACACAGGCCCTTGGAGATCTTCCTCAAGCAGGTTCAAAGCAAAGTCCCCGTATTTCTCCTTACCTTGGCAGAAAAAGCAAATGCAGGCCAACCCCACATAGCACACAGCAAAGGGGCAGTACTCCTCCTCACAGCTCTTCAGGTCTTCTCCTTGGCAAAGTTTTCCTTGAGTCCAGAAGTGATCTAAAGTTCTGGAGTTTTAGGTCTAATACTTATACCCCAAAATGTCTCTGTTCTCTTTGTGCAAGGGTCTCTGAACCCATTCCAAACTAGTTCTGTCCTCACCAGTGCATAATGACCACAGGGGGTGGGGACAGCATTGTGCAAGGGAGACAAGCGCTATTCAGGTGCAAGGAAATTTCCTCACACTACTTAAAATGCAGCCAAGGTCTATTCAGCTCAGCTTTGAGTCATCCAGGAAGGGCCAGGCACACCTCACCCCCACCTGTGGTTGCCTACAGGGAATGCACATCCACAGTCCCTGTCACTCCAAAACCAGTCAATACACAAACAGAGAGAGGCACACCAAATGGTTAAACAAGAAAATGCCTACTTTCTAAAAGTGGCATTTTCAAACGCACAATTTAAAAAAACATCTTTACTAAAATATGTGTTAATAAGTTCTGTGTTCAGAGACCCTAAACTTTATTTCTTAATCTTCTGCCAATGGGAAGTTATGCCTGTAATAGGTTACAAAGCATTTTAAATTATATCGTATCTGGCAAGATAGCCTTTTATTAGTGTAAAACTAAATTGGCAGCATTTTACTATCAGGACATGCCACACACACTAGTACATGTCCTACCTTTCACATACACTGCAACTTGCTCAGGGAGATACCTTGGGCCTACCATAGGGGTGCCTTACATGTAAGAAAAGGGAAGGTTAGGGCCTGGCAAATGGGTGCACTTGCCAAGTCGACAAGGCAGTTTACAAACTTCACATAGTGCACAGTGCAATGGCAGGTCTGGGATACCTTTTCAGGGCTACTCATGTGGGTCGCACAATCCGTGCTGCCGGCCCATTAGCAGCATTTGATTTAGAAGCCCTGGCACACTTAGTGCACTTTACTAGGGGCTTACCAGTAAATCAAATATGCCAATCAGGGAGAAACAATTGTAAACACAATTTACACAGGGAGCACTTGCCCTTTGACACTGATCAGCAGTGGCAAAGTGCCCAAAGCATCTAAGCCAGCAAAAATGAAATCCAGCACAGCATCAAAAATACAGGAGGTAGAGGCAGAAAGTCAGGGAAAACCACACCAATGATGCCAAGTCTAACAGCCCTATTTACATGGGAGCCACAATCCTTATTAGGCCCTCTTAAGGCGTTTTTTACAATCCGTGGCATGCTTCATATAGCCACAGTGAAGTTGAACCACATCTCCCCAATTCTAAGCAGCATACACTGGCTCCCAATTGAAGTCAAAGTCAAGCCCATGAGGGGTACTTCCACTTCCTATTGGAACTCTCTTTCCTTTGAAATCAGAACCCAGACCACTTATCTTACTTTAAGAGAACTATTGCTTCACTTTTCTGTCTTCTTGAAATAATTGCTGGTGCTTCTGAAGAACTCATACTAAGTTATATATGATCTATGTCACTTGCTACATTCTGTTACGATCACTTGCATTTCTATTTGAATACTATTGTTTTATTCATTTGACAGTACCCTAATACAGTACATTTGCACAAGAGCTTGGATTGATGCAACTCTGGAGTTGGTTTAACAAACTTGTGAGCCAATAGTTGCACTTTTCATATTAACCAATCAGGTTTCCAGATTTGCATTCAGAATCATAAATTATACTATCATATATATCTATGTACCTTGTAGGGATGTATTTTTGGGTTATTGTAAAAGCTACTGGAATGAAGAAAGCAAACATAAGTTGTTGGCCTTTGTCTACGTGTCAATATTGGTGTTGTGTTTCTGTCCTGTGATTTTTGGGCTATTTTTCAGCAACCCTTACTCTTCCCAGAAACAGGAAACACCCCTGATATTACCCTTCTCCCCTTAACCCTATACATAAACCATTCTGGAATCTACCAAACTCACAATTGTCTACTTTGTTGTTGATGTAAAGCTCCATATACGTTTGTGAAACAGGGACACATTTAGAAGAGACCAAGAACACTGTTCCTAGTAGCTAAACAACTTAACCATACATGAGAGCTGGTGTTGCCAGTTCTGCGAAATATTGTAGGTGAATATATTATATTAACTAAAAATTAGAAAACTACCTAGATGGTGCATTGTCTTTTGGTATTTTTCCCTTTTCTCGTTTTTGATACGTGCTCATCTCACGCCATCAGTGTGCCTTTTCAATAATATGCCACACCAGCTTGATAGTGAATTGTGTAAAGTGTATGGACCAAAAAAGGACTATGCTACCAAAAGCTGCTAAGGCAGAGACACTCTGTCACTTTACGTTGTTACATGATAATTTTAATCACGGTCAGCGACTCAGTTAATTTCTTCTCATTTTATTTATCGTTTCGAATTGTCATGATTTCATGGACACAAGCTGTACATTAAAACAAGATTGCAGCATTAACAAACAAAAAAAGGTTCAAAAACAGTAAAAACATTTAATGTATAAAAACAGTACATGCAATCATTAAATACCATAGCTGTATGAAATACTCAGTTCAAAAACATTCGCTCCTAATGAACCAGGCTGCCCTCAGAAAGCTAGGCACAAAGTGCACTATCTTCGGATGCCAACCGCCCTGGCAGATTCGTACGCCCCCCTGGCAGTGCCTCGTCCCCAAACTTATGCAGAGGGGTTTAATGCTTTTGGTCTGACTGGTTTATAAGCTGGGCGAAAAAGGGGACGTGCTGGGCATCTTCACGGGCAGCACTACACAGCGGAGAAGTGTCCTTGTCGAGCAGAGGATTTGACCATATGCTGGAAGAACAAGCCAATGGGAGCCTTAAATATAAAGCTTCCACTGGAGTGGAATTTGCAGGAAGTCAAGAAATTCTTCGGATTCATTTTGCTTCATGTCCTGCCGGACTTTCCAAATTACTGCAGAATGACTGACCACTTAGTAAGCATCTTATTTTACACCTAACTCTGTCCTTTAGGCACACGATTTAACGTGGGATACATTTCAAACTGATAACAAAAAAATGGAAAAACTCAAAATGTGAACAAGCTTGGGTTGAGCAATATTGTTCACGTTGTGCAAAGTGGAAGGGACTTTGTACCCCTCTAACTTGGTATACAGTATGCCAACACATGTTTCGGCTTCTAGGATTTCTTGCACCACATAATGGCGAGGCCCTCGCCCTCTCTGCATCGCGCCTCAGTCTAAAGCCTGCCTGACCTCTACAGATCGAATGCTAGGGGACAGCAGTGCGTGTAAACCGCGGCCCAGGGCTTCCCTTGGAAGGAATGGAAAATAAATATGTTTTATAAAAGAAGTGGCACGACAAACATTCCTGAAATAGGCAAATAACCCCTGAATTGAGAACAAAAACATCAGAAGCTGTGCCAGCCACTTTAGAAAGCTGATGAGGCATGTGGGTGAACATCAAAATTCTGCCTACAAAAACTCTGCTTTTCTGCAGTTCTCGGAAACGTGAACAACAAAGCGGTTATGGAGTAATGAACTACTCGGTGTTGTTTTACTGCAACCTCTCTCAGTCTGTGACTGCCATCTGCTCCTCCTCCTGTTTCAGAGAAGCTAAGAAAAGAGCGTTAAGCCTCGCAACCTGTTCTCCCTTCATATGAGATTGTCACCGAAATATTATGCAAGCACCTGCAAACACTGTGCACGAGGGAGTGCACCGCAGGTTTGTGTTTGATTACACAACACGAAGGGGCTTATTTACAAGCCCCTTGCGCCACTGGTGCGTCACTTTTCCCCATATTAAAAGTGACGCACCGGTGGCGCAGTGGGCTTGTAAATAAGCCCCTAAATCCCTCATTTATGGGATTTTAGCGTAGGGCAAGGCACCCTGCGGCACTGCCCAACTCCAAAGTGAAAGGGCAGGAATGTATTAAATACAGTGCATTTCTGTCCTTTCTCTGTGCACTGGCGCCATTTCGGCAGCCTAGCATCAACGTCGGCACCCTTGCCTCTGTACAATGCAGGATTGTTTATGTGCAGGAAGGGACACCTTCCGGCGCTGAAACATTCTAAGAGGTATTTTCCTCTTTCTATGTGTGTTGCACACATAGAAAGGGGAAAATATAAGGTATGGGAGGAGTTCGCAGAGTTTTACTCTGCAGAATTCCGCAGTTACCGGAAAACTCTGCCAAATTCCGCAGAGATCTACGAGTGGGTGGAGTTACCACCGGCTCCATACACACTGTACGTTTTCAAAGAGCTTGAATGGCAAACATGGACCTGCCACGATGAACAATTACATAAACACAAATGACCGACTAGCAGCCGAAAAACAATCAAAGCAACACAAGCCCGTCACAATCATTTCCACAGTCTGCCTTACCTTACAGCATCTTTAAAGCGAAGGCAAGACAAGTATGCAGATACATTGGGTTGCTGGCACAGCGTTTGTCACCACCGTTGCCCATCAACCAGGGATAATAAATAATGCAGTAGTTGTCAGCATAGCCCCTCTCTGATCAAAGAAGTTAGAACGTGGATTACCTGCACTCCCCCTGCTGCCCAATAACGGGAAACATCCTTTACCGCGCAACTTTTACCACGCAGTGCTTTTACAACGCAGGTTTTACAATGAAAACCATTACAACGCATTGCACTGGGGGGGGCGCTCTTGGATAAGTTATAATGTAATTTACTATCCAACACCTTCCCTACTATCCACGGGGACTGGTGTTGGAATAGTAAATTAAACTATTCACTATCCAGCACCCCCCAAAGCAATGCGTTGTAATGGCTTGCGTTGTAAAACTTGCGTTGTAACAGCATGCGTGGTAAAAGCATGCGTTGTAACAACGTACATCCCCCAATAACATGCATAATATGTGCATTTCATCGTGCGTGATAAAAATATAACTTACCCCACTCACTATGGAGTCATCACATTAAAATTTTGGAATGAAAGTATCGCCCGAAGGATCTTGGCTTAGTTAAGAGAACTGAACCTAGCATGACTTTTATGCTGCATTTGGCTAGCTTTGCCATCGCGGCACCGTCTGCTGATAAACGCTGTCTTAGCAACTGCTATTGTAATTCTACTTATGGTGATTGGACTTGTTTTAGGAACACTACTTCCCTCTCTTCTAGTCCCTAACTACCTGTGGGCAGTGGTTGTTGGAGGCGACCGGAGACTGAAGCGGGTGTCCACAGATTTCTGCTTCCTCCAGTCCCAATGAGCTCCAATGAGCACTGCAACGCCCATGGAACAGCGCCCAGGCATAGATATTTGAGCTGCGTTGCCTTACTCAAGATTTACGAGGCCACTATGTAGGGTAGCCTTGCGTGGCTTCAGAAATCAGATTTTGAGTTCTGCGTAATGCTTTTACCACTGTACTTGGTGCAAAAGTGGCGCAAGGCTCTCATAAATAAGCCTCTTATTTTTCTTTGCCTCAGTTCCTCTTCTGTGTCTCAGCCCAGGGGTGTAGTTTCCATTGGTGCAGCAGGTGCAGGGGCACCAAGTCCTAGAGGCCTCTGGAGTTCACTACATCCTGAATATTGTTGTACTTCACAGTTCAAACAGCGACCAAAGGACCAATTTCCCTCCCTGCACTTGGGCCACTGGCTCAGCCTGATACTTGAGGGAGCTCTCCCTCAAAGGTTCTTAAGCAGTGGTGTAAGGCATGATAATGCCCCCGCAGAATGTGATGGAGGGACCAAGAGTGTCCAAATTCACATTCTTATTCTTTGACCTTGGACTGAATAGGGCCCCCTTGATAGTTGGGGGGACCCTGGAGTGTTGAAGCCTCAATGCGCCGCAGGGGCTGGATGGCCTGCCTTATACCCCTGCTCTTAGAATGTGATTGGTTAAATCCATACAATAAAACTGGAAAGGGGCGACCATTCGGTCCCCCCGAACGTATGGTGGAGTACCACGATCCCCCCGGGAAGCCATCTTGGGCGGGAGGCGAGTCTTGGCTGGTATGCCCGAAGCGGCGTAGCCGGGGCGCGCCTTTTCCCGCCCTGGAGTGGGTTGTCCTAGACACTGACGCGGCTGGCCACGCCCTCGGAGGCAGGCGGGGGCGGGTTTACGCCCGCCCTGAAGACGGATAAAAGGAGCAACAAGCCAAGAAAGCATCCTCTTGTTCCTGTGCTCTGAAGTTGCACCTCCCCGCTGCACGTGAGCTCGAGACGGAACGAAGAGCCAATTTTGAGCGTTGTAATCTCTCTTTTTGTTTTACAGATACCTTCGTTGAGAATGCCAGGCAAGAAGGTCGGAAAGCGGGTCGGTACCGATCAGATGCTCCGCATGCTCATAAAGGAGGTAGCCGATTGGAAGAAGCAGATGGCGGCTAAGAACGGGGAGGGAGGACCGAAGCGAGTCATCGGACCAGCTTTGCCAGGAGTAGTCCCTGGTGGGAGAGGCAAGAGGTCCAAAAGGGGGGAACTTGGGGGGGAAACCCCGGTCCCCGATACCCCACTCGAGGAGCCAACCCCGGTTCCGAAGGAGGGGCATCCGACCCCCGTGACCGGGGAAGATATGCCTCCCGAGTTAGCGGCACAATTAGCAGCGTGGTTGGGAAGAGATAGCGAGGGCACCACGGCTGAAGACGCCCGGGCAGTAATGAGACAACTGCGGGAATCTAGAGAGGCTGCGAAGGCACCATCTCCTGTTACCCCGCCAGTTCCGGCGGCGGAAAATGCATCAGGCCCAAGTTCGGCGGCAAATGCAGCATCCGGTTCAGGTAAGCGGCCATTGCCGATTGCGGGGGAGGGGTCTGTACCTTCACGAAGGGAGAAGGTGGCTCAGCACGTTCCCCTGGAAATTAAGGAAAAGATTTGGGCGAATAAGTATGTGAACATTTTTTCTTTGCTTACCGACCATTACGAGATGGAACATGTTAAGAGCCAAAAGGAGCTCATGCATCCGGGTGTTTGGCGCGCAAAAATGGCCGCCTTTAAGGTTGATGAGAACATAGGTACTTGGGGCAGAGCGTGGGGCATTTTTACCTCCATCATGGGCGAGCGCAGGCCCGAGCTGCTGACCGAGTTGCCTATTTATCAGTCACGTATCATGGAGTATTCCGTATCGTACGGGGGCAATCAGTGGTTCTGTTATGACAATATTTTTAGAAAAGCTAAGGAGCACGACCCAGTTCTAACTTGGGATTGTTTCGACTCCGTTTCATGGCAAAAAATGGAGAGTTCAGGAATGTTAAAAGTGCCATTGTCAGGGAGTAACGGGGGGGAATCTTCCCGCCAATCCTCTGGGACACCCTTTCGGACGGGTGCAGGTAACGAGTACCACTCGAAGCCGAGTGGCAACGCAGGTAAAAAGGGGATTTGTTGGAATTTTAACAGGGGAAAATGTACGAGGCCCCAGGGGTCATGCAAGTTCAGACATGAATGTGGGGGGTGTGGGCAGCCATCCCATCCTGAGTCCATGTGCAGAGCCAAAACGGGTGATAACGGTGGTAGGGGAAGCGCCAAACAGGTCTGAAATAGTCCGAGGGGCGCCTTTACCTACTCCGATTGATACCATGGCAATGATTCCTTGGCTCAACGAATACCCGGATCATGCTTCCGCTGGGGTGTTGCGAGATGGGTTTTCATATGGTTTTCGCATCCCAGTGGGGGATTTTCAGGGTGTAGCAAATTGTAAAAATCAACTGTCGGTCTTGCAGCATACGGCGGTGGTACAGGTAAAGATTGCGAAGGAGGTGACTCGAGGCCGTGTCGCCGGTCCATTTGATTTGCCACCGGTTGCTAACTTTGTTTGTTCCCCTCTAGGGGTGGTCCCCAAGAAGGACCCGGGTGAGTTTCGGCTGATACATAACTTGTCAGCCCCACGTGGTCTTTCCGTTAATGAAGCGATAGACCCGGAAGTGTGTTCGGTGCGGTACGCATCTTTCGATGAGGCCGTTGCCATGTTGAATCGCCTGGGGCCCGGGGCGCTGATGGCAAAATCAGACATCGAGTCAGCGTTCCGGTTGCTCCCGGTGCACCCAGACGATCAGCGTCTCCTTGGTTTTATGTTTCAGGGTCGCTATTACATGGATAGATGTATGCCAATGGGGTGCTCGATATCCTGTGCCTATTTTGAAAAGTTCAGTTGTTTTCTCCAATGGGTATTCACAAGGAAGACGGGTTTTCAGCATGTTATGCATTATCTCGATGACTTTCTGTTTTTGGGGGCAGCCGGGGATCCTGAGTGTGGACAGGCTTTACATGAATTTTGTGTCTTAATGAAACAATTCGGTGTGCCATTAGCGCCAGGTAAGACTGTGGGTCCCTCAACTTTGCTCGAGTTTCTGGGGATCGAGCTCGACTCGGTAGAAGGTTGTTTTAGATTACCCAGGGAAAAAGTGTTAAAATTCAGGACATCCCTTGAAACATGTATTCATGCGACAAAAGTAAACCTGCATCAATTGCAACAGGTGGTGGGTCAGTTGAATTTTGCCCTGAGAGTAATGCCAATGGCACGCCCCTTTTCCCGCTCGATTGCTCAAGCCATGGTCGGCCTGAAGGAAGGGCATCACCGCACGAGGCTCTCGGCAGAGGTTCGCCAGGACATGCGTATTTGGTTGGCATTTCTGGCGGATTTCAATGGTCGAATTGTCTGGAACAAACCGGCAGTGTCCTCCGAGGAGCTGGGGCTTTGGACAGATTCCGCGGGGAGTATAGGTTTTGGCGCCATATTTGGTACACAATGGTCGGCTCAAAAATGGCCGTCATGGTGGCACAAGTGCGGGCTGACGAGTAACATTGCTTTCCTTGAACTCTTCCCTATTTTGGTGGCCTTGAAAACATGGCCGGAGGGTTTTCGTGATCACTCTGTGGTTTTCTGGTCTGATAACATGACTGTGGTTGAGTGTATCAATAGTCAGGCAGCACGTTGCAAATGGATTCTGAGACTGCTCAAAGAAATTGTGTTATTGTGTATGCAGTTGAATGTGCTCTTTAGGGCAAGACATGTCCCAGGGGTACTGAACCAAGCGGCTGATGCGCTTTCTCGTTTCCGTATGCTGGCCTTCTGGGGTTTTCTGCCCGCAGCGGACCTGGTGGCAGCACCCTTTCCCGAAGCTCTCTGGTCTCTCGGTGCCCCGAACTACAAAACCTCGTGGGAGAGAGTTTAGCACCCAGGACAAGGAAGGCATATGAAGGGGCGTTCCGTTCCTATTTGTCCTTTTTGGGTTCTGCTGGGGGGGAGCTTTGGGGACAGGAAGAGCTTGTCGTAAGATTTTTGCTGTCTTTACATCAGGCAGGCAAATCAGTAGCTACGGCCCAGAGACATCGGGCCGCCATTTCCTTTATGGCAAGGGCTCATGGGATCCAGGACCCGACAGCGTCTTTTGTGGTGCAGAAAGCGCTACGTGGGTGGCAACGCCTTGAGGGTCGCAGGGTAGATGAGAGGCACCCGATAGGTCTGGATAGGTTGACCCTGTTATTGTCCGTACTCCCGGCAACGTGTTCATCCCAGTACGAAGCAGTGTTATTCCGAGCTGCATTTGCGCTAGCATTCCATGGGGCTATGCGGGTAAGCGAATTGGTGGCGAAGAACAAGCGGGATACGATGGGGGGACTGTGCCGGGAGCACATTCAGGTCAGGGGGGAGACGATGACAGTCTCGTTTGTTAAGTCCAAAACCGATCAGGGTGCAAATGGGGACTGCATAATCATTCAGAGGATCCCCGGGTCTTCCATGTGCCCTGTGGTGTGCGTAGAGGAATATTTAGCGCAGAGGGTGGCATCATGGGGGGGGACCTTGTTGAGACACGCTGACGCCACCCCACTGACGAGGTTTCAGTTCCAGCGGGTGCTTGCGATGTCGATTTCGGCCGCGGGCTTGAACCCCGGCGAGTTCGGGACCCATTCCTTTCGGATAGGGGCTGCTACTGAGGCTACAGCCAGGGGTCTGAGTGTAGATGAAGTAAAACGTGTGGGGCGTTGGTCCTCGAACTGTTATAAAAGGTATGTGCGGTTGCACATGTTGTGAAGCTGTAATGATGTACTCACGCTTCTTGTTTTTGTTTGGTTTTCAGTTGCGCAAGCTTACGAGGCGGGGCGGACTGTGCAGTCGACCCGACACCTGAGGGCCAGCGGTCAGACATCACCGGCTGCGAAAAAGGAGTTGTGGGTCGTGGGCCACTCATACGTGAGGCGTGCCGCGGACGTATTCAAAGCAGGTGACATGATTCACGTGGCTGGGGAATACGGGTACAGGGTGTCCTTCTACGGAAAGGGCGGGCTCTGTGTTGACCAGTTTCAATTAGGCATGGGCGGAAAATCCGTTCCGCTCGCGGATTTTGCGGGTTTTCGGGAAATTCGCAATCCGCGAGATTCGCGAATCTCCCGCAAAATCTGCAAATCCGCGAGCAGCGGATTTTGCTCGCACTGCTCGCACTGTTCGCGTGAGTTCGCGCCCCGCGAATAAGTGCAAAATTGCAGAAATACGATCTTAGCAAAACTGAAAGTAACTACTTACCAGGTTCAAAAGTTCAGGCTCATCATTAGTAGCCATTTCCTGTAGTGCTTCCTGAGGGGCCCCTCCAGAGTTCAGTTGCCAGTTGAAACTATTATGTGCCCCTGCTCTGAACCTCAGAATAGTTACACATATGCCACAAAGGTCCTGAATTACAGCTAAGGGAGACAAGCAGGAGCCAGGCTGGAAGTTAAAATCCATTAATCAGCCCCTAATTCATTATTGTCAGTTGGGGCAGGGCAGGTGTTGTAACTAATTTTGCAACAATGAAAGCACTTAGCAAGTGCAAAAGATCACTAATCAGGGCGCACTAAGGAAGCAGGTGCCAGCTAAAAAAATATTCTGTGACACATTAATCAGCCCCAAATTAATTCAGGTCACTTGAGGCAGGGAAGGTGTGCTTTGCTTTGCCGAAAATAATGTACACTGGACAACCAGAGGGTGTGGTGATGAAACAGAGGGTGGCATGGGTGGGCCAGAGGGTGGCATGAGTAGTCAGAGAGTGGCAGTGGTGACAGAGAGTGGCAGTGATGAAGAAGAGTGTCCCAAACAGGCTGGACACGTAGAAACAACAAGTTCGCAAAACTTGCGACCCGACAGGTAAGTTCGCAAATTGCGAAATTGTAAAAACCCTCGCGAACTGGCAGAAACACGGGCAAACACAAAAAAAAAAAAATCCGCAAATTCGCGGGAATTCGCGGATTTTGCGGATTGCGAATCCGCAAATCCGCAAAATTCGCAAAGGCGAGATCCGCAAAATTCGCTCATGCTTAGTTTCAATCCTTTTTCGAGGGTTTGTTAGGGCGGACAAGGTCACCGCCGTCTATAATCATAGTCCATCTTGGGGGCAACGATTTGGTGGCCACTGGTAGACGACTTCTTCTTGAGGCAATGCTTTCCACAGTAAGTTGGTTGGCAAGAAGAGTTCCAGGGTGCACGATTGCATGGTCCCATATGATCCCACGGAAAGTGTGGCGGGGGGCTATTTCGGTTTCTGCTCTGAATCATTCAGTAAAGAAAATTAATAACAAATTGAGTAGATTGTTTCGGTCAAGTACACTGCATTCTGTTTCGCATGGTTGTATAAAAGGGGACAGTATGTATTTGGGGGATGGGGTTCATTTGTCCCGGGTGGGGAATGAGTTACTCATAGGGGACCTCATAGCTTGGCTAAAGAGTTTAAAACATGACCTTTAGGCAGGAGTTGTTGTGGGGGGTCCGGATAGCCGGTCAGCTATCCGGCCTGTGGCGGTAAGGTCATGATCGGTGAGCAGTAATTGGAAGATCCCTATGGGGGGGCGTCACCCATTACGGATGGGAGCGCTCGGGTGAGGTGGCCATTGGCCCCTCAACGGGGAGGCGGTCCCTTCTAAGGATAGGCCGCCGGAAGGAAAGGAAAGGTGGTCAAGGCCCCTTCCTGGATAGGCGGGGCTACGGGCCCTCCTGGGGAATTTCCCGGGGCCAGGACATCTGCGACGGCAGATGGGGTAAGTTGTGTGGGGTTCGGGAGGGGGTTTACGCTACCTTTTAGACACCTCACACGAGTCCTCGGACGACCGTTAAATGGCGTCGAGTTCATTGGGGCCCCCGTCAAGTCCAAGGGAAATTGGTAGATGCACTTGAGGTACGCCTCTGTGCGGTCGCTCCCCTCACAAGTGAGGGGGGGTATTTCTGGTTAGGGATCTGACACCGGTTACGACCTTGCCGTTGGCCCTTAACGTTAGGATGTACAATTTCAAGTCAAATGTTTTGTAGGATGTTAGTTCGGCTAGGAGAACCTTTGTATTAGAGATCTGTTAAAGTTAGCCAAACATCGTAATGTGGAAATGAAATTGTACATAATATGAAACTGTTATTTTAAAATTTGATTTTGTTTCCTATTTTAATAAATACGGCCGGGAGGGTCACTCCCTCCCGCCTTCCAAAAGTTCAGAACCGTTTCCGGTTTCCCATCCTTGGGGGATTGTGTTGAGAGGGGGTGGCGGGTATCTCAGCCATATGGAAAGGGGCGACCATTCGGTCCCCCCGAACGTATGGTGGAGTACCACGATCCCCCCGGGAAGCCATCTTGGGCGGGAGGCGAGTCTTGGCTGGTATGCCCGAAGCGGCGTAGCCGGGGCGCGCCTTTTCCCGCCCTGGAGTGGGTTGTCCTAGACACTGACGCGGCTGGCCACGCCCTCGGAGGCAGGCGGGGGCAGGTTTACGCCCGCCCTGAAGAAGGATAAAAGGAGCAACAAGCCAAGAAAGCATCCTCTTGTTCCTGTGCTCTGAAGCTGCACCTCCCCGCTGCACGTGAGCTCGAGACGGAACGAAGAGCCAATTTTGACCCACCCACCAGCCCCTGAGGACAGCGAGTGTTTTTGAATAAAGTGTTGATGTGGTAACTCTATTTCTTACAGGTTGTGATGATTGTCGTAATATTTTGAGTATGCAATAAAGAATGGTCATTTTTCAGTATGTTTTTTCAAATAAAGTAATTCTGCATTAATGTTGATCAGTAATCATGCTGGTAATAGTTATGATTGTTTTGTAATTTAGTAATTTAGGTAAATTGTCGTATTTATTTTGGTCGGGCGGTAAGGTCATGATCGGTGAGCAGTAATTGGAAGATCCCTATGGGGGGGCGTCACCCATTACGGATGGGAGCGCTCGGGTGAGGTGGCCATTGGCCCCTCAACGGGGAGGCGGTCCCTTCTAAGGATAGGCCGCCGGAAGGAAAGGAAAGGTGGTCAAGGCCCCTTCCTGGATAGGAGGGGCTACGGGCCCTCCTGGGGAATTTCCCGGGGCCAGGACATCTGCGACGGCAGATGGGGTAAGTTGCGTGGGGTTCGGGAGGGGGTTTACGCTACCTTTTAGACACCTCACACGAGTCCTCGGACGACCGTTAAATGGCGTCGAGTTCATTGGGGCCCCCGTCAAGTCCAAGGGAAATTGGTAGATGCACTTGAGGTACGCCTCTGTGCGGTCGCTCCCCTCACAAGTGAGGGGGGGTATTTCTGGTTAGGGATCTGACACCGGTTACGACCTTGCCGTTGGCCCTTAACGTTAGGATGTACAATTTCAAGTCAAATGTTTTGTAGGATGTTAGTTCGGCTAGGAGAACCTTTGTATTAGAGATCTGTTAAGGTTAGCCAAACATCGTAATGTGGAAATGAAATTGTACATAATATGAAACTGTTATTTTAATGTTTTGATTTTGTTTCATATTTTAATAAATACGGCCGGGAGGGTCACTCCCTCCCGCCTTCCAAAAGTTCAAAACCGTTTCCGGTTTCCCATCCTTGGGGGATTGTGTTGAGAGGAGGTGGCGGGTATCTCAGCCATACTCTCCGCATCTCTTTGGACCTCATAATTAGCACAACACATCCACACTGCGCTGTTTTATTTATATACACATATTGTGTATTTTCATGTTTCCAAAAATGTTTCCTTCTTGAGGGTGAAAAAGCAACTCAGACTTTCATATTTCAAGTGACAGGTAGGATCTTATTTCCCGGTTATGGAGGTCTATGGCAAAGGTAAAAGTCATCAATGTCTGAGGTGTATGAGGATTTAAAAAAAGACATGTAGGAACTTATGTTATAGGGAAATGCCCCAACTTAATAAAAATCTGAAACATTCTATAAAGTGGTAAAATAGGACTAGGCAAAATGGCGTGAGGATTACCCACCCCTCAGAAAAAAGCATTTGTGTAAGAGGATTTCATTCCTCCCTACTGAAAAGGTCCACATTATATGCTCACAGCTCTAATACAGCCTTCTTTGCTGCCCTCTCCTGTTGGCGTCGTAAAGCAGCTGGCTTACATTGCCTCCCTATGGCAGTACCAACAATGGGGAACTGGATTATTATTCAGACTTTCAAAAATGTAGTTTGTTCATCAGTCGAAGTTAGGGCACTGATACTCAGCAAAGCTTTATTTAACTGATAAAGAAGATCATAGCGGAGACATTATTATTATTATAATTCTTCTTCACCTAATGTATTATTACTTTGAAAATCTTTCTTTACCTTACCGGTCCATGCAATCAGAAGTCTTTCTGAACTCTGTTGGCCACAGTAGTACAATATGCCATCTGATTTGCTGAAGTAGCCCTTATTGGGGTCATGTAAGTGGGCCATTTGTTTTCCATATTCAGCTATTGCAAAACGTTAGTGTCCTGCATTTGTCATAACCTATTGTTTGCAAGAGTATTAGATGGAGAGAATCCTAACTAGGGCTTTGTAGATATACAAAACAGAAGCAATGATTCTCTGATTAATCGTTCTCTGCCGATAGGAGGAGGGGGGGGGGGGATTAGGGTGACTAAACTCCACGTTAGCTGTGCAAAGACGACCATTAATTGACAGTCAATTTACAGAGTTGAAATCCGATTTGGATAGACCACTTTCATGACCATTCTGTAGAAATAAAGAATAGTGATTGGAAGATCCAACCTCCTAAAGAAGATACGTTAAGTGAGAATCATGCAAACCAAGAGCTCTGCAAGCAACACAAAACATGAGAAGTAAATCCTGATGTTCTGATAAGGCTCTCTGATTCTTTCTACAGCGTATTTAAACACTAATCACAGTCAAAATGGAAAAAATAAACAGGACTCAATAATAGACTCACATTTAGATTAATTTAGTTATTGTAATAAGGAATTAAAATTCATCAGATTGAGCAGTTTCTTAAGGATTTCAGTCAAGAAAATGATAGCTTGCATGAAAGCACCAAGCATTTAGGCAAATCTTTCGAGGATGGTTATTTAATTAAAGTATAACGCCCCACTACCCTGAGGCAGAAGGATAATTAGCATTTCTAACACCTCAGGCCCTACGAGGCAAAGGGAATAGCTCAGATTTTAACTCCATTAAGAGGGAAAGTCCTTAACTTAAATCTTAGAGATAAAAAAGGAACTTTAAAATAAAAATGGCCTGGAATGAAGGTTTCATTCCATCAGCTACTGATTATAGCATCGACAAACAGTCCAAAAGAAACGATTGATCAGCATAGCATCCAGATCCCAAGTAGGAAAAATCAGAATGGCGGTAATCCTTTTGGGTTTTTTCTTTTATACTACTTTAGCAAAGTCCAGTGGTGTAACACTATCATATGTACCAGTTCACACTAAGCCACCTAACATGATTTGAGACGTCATACTGGTTTTTCATGCTAATCATGAAAAACAAATGTTTGCAAGTTCTTACAGGCCTTACATTGGTAAATAGGAAATACAAAGTTGTGACTTATAGCCATAGCTGAAATTCTATTCCCCCAGAAATATCTTAATGTCAACTGTTGTAACAAGCATTGGATAGTGCCAGAGACTAGAAGTATACAGGACAACATATGCAACATTTCACTTGCACAGAATGATTGGTAGAAGGTGGTTCTGACCATCTAAGCTGCCCTGATTTTTCTCTTTTTGAGCACCTCGTTGTTGAGCTATTACTGTGGGAGAACCTCATAAGTTGAGACTCACCCACAGTGAACTCATGATGACAGAGTCTGCATTGGATTTTACTAGTGTCCCCCTGGCTTGACTAGGCCGCTGCGCGGCAGCTGGAGTAAGGGGCACTGGGCTGGTAACATGGAGACACATGTGTAGATGCATGTGCACACGAGTAGGGCCTGTGCAGGGGAGATTCCTGCCGTGCGCAGCCAAGGAGCAGGTGCAGATAGATTGGTGTGACAGGACTTATGCAGTATTGGGTGGAGACATGGAATAGGCTTTACACAGGAGGAAGAAACATGCCAGGGAAAGTCAGTGTGTTTTACTGTTTTTCACTTTATTATTCTCCTACGAGGATGTGGAGCCATGGGCTAGTTTCACTTTCCTAAGGCCTGCAAATTCCAGACATGCACTAAAGTCTACTGTAACTGGTTTGGGACGAAGTATTTTGCAGAGTCCAAAGTCATATTTGTACTGCTTTTGGGTCATCCAGAAGTGTCATAATTCTCAGTGTCAGCTCAGGATCAAGGCCTGGCTGGGGGCTGACCCTGCCTGGCTGAAATAATGATCTTCCTCTTGAAGCTGTAGCCTCAGAGGCCCAGCCAGCCACCACAAGCATTCCAAGAGCAAGGGCCTCTACTCCCAGAAGAGAAGATGAGTGGAGCTACAGGTTTATCCATCAGTAGCTGACACCTGGTGCCAGGCACCAGGCTGCTCTGGGGAGAAGGCAGCGAGGGGGGAAGGGGCTCTCAGAGACCATAAGGCATGAGACCCCTGGACGATACCATATTGAACAAACCCAGAGGCCTGGGCAGGAAGGAGGGAGCAGGGGCAGAGAAGTGAGGTGTCGCTGTGTGATAGGTCAAACAGAAACTTTCTGCCAGCCCCCTCCCCAATTCTTTAAAAAGAACTTGCACTGGAAGAGGAGCTCACTCTGGGATTTAATCTGCTGAGGTAGAGGGTGCCGGAGCCTGGCTTCATGGGCAATTGGAAGGAGGAACCCCTGACTGTCCCAGGATCCTGAACAGCACCGGGAGAGGAGTCTGGGACCAGTGAGCAGAAGCCTGGGCCTCTGCACAAGGAGAAGAGAGGCCCATGAGGAGAGCCAGGTGAAAGGCTGGTGCAGGGAGCCCGTGAAAACAGCTTCCTGCTGAAGCTCACCCTCCTGGAGGCAAGGAGGGCAGTGAAAAGTGCTCCAGATGGTTAGAGCTGGCCATCAGGAGCAAGAGGAGGCCAGAATGGTGCAGATTGGACCCCTGTGGGCTGAGATATGCCCACCAGAAGGTAGGTGACCTTTGGTTGGACCGACGACGAAGCACACGGGGCTCCGCCGCCGGTCTCCAAAATGCCCCCGGGTTAGGTCAGGTCCTGGGGGCTGCTCCCACTCAAAGCAAAGTAGGGGAGCGCAGTCGCACCTCCCGTGAAGGTGGTGAAAAGGGGCCCAGGATACCATCTCCGGGCCCTGCTAAAGGCAGGGTGTGTCATTGCTCCCCCTCATGAAGACCGAAGTCGGGGAGCGCTGTCGCACTCCCGTGAAGAGGCCCCTACGGGGTGCCAGGAGCCCACCCTGGCCCCCGCTTAAAGTGAAGATTTCCAGTGGGAAGGGCTCGGATCCCAACTCTGGGCCTCTGTGTGGAAGAAGGAGGAGGGGGAGCGTCGTCCCTCCCCCCCACGAAGAAGACTCAGGGGCCCTGAATTTCAGAATAACAATAAATCTGTGATATAAATAGGTTTTTATTGTGAAACTTAAAATACAAAGGGCCTGATACAAAAAATGCATTTTGCAGTACTTAAGGTAGTACTCCAGTATTACTTCTTCCCATACTACAAAATACAAGTCAGGTTTGAGATCTCCACCTCTCCTATCTTTTCTGTATTGAGATCTCTGCTGGGAGATACGTTTTAGTAGTAACTATGGGAGGGACAAAAGGGAATAGTGGTAAAATAAGGAATAATTACTAAGGGCCCGATTACGATGTGGTAAGGAATTGCTCCGACCCGTGGTCGGAGCCATCCTTGCTGCATCGCAATCTCCTGTTTGTAATAATTTCCGACCGACCCATTTTCATGGAGTCAGTTGGAAATTATTACAAACAGGAGTTCCGAATGGCTGACAATGGTCTAGGAGAGCCTGTCCGTCATTCAGAAGGCCTGCAGTGATCCCTTTGCCGGCTCTTTCCGGTCGAAAGGTTACGATGACAGTTTCCCACTGCCTTTCCATACCGGCCTTTCCAGCACAGAAAGGCATTGGGATATTGTTTTACGGGTCCCCATCAGGGCCCCCATGGGTGCATGGCCGGCAAATGGTGGCCTAGGGAGCAACTATGGTGCCCCCCTGTTGATCCATGCACCCGGTGGCAGGCACCTGGAGGTGGCTGCCATGGGGTGCAGGGATGAACTGCACCCCTGCTCTTTGCTATGAGAGCATGCATTCCGTTCGGAATGCATGTTCTCATACCAAAGTGTAGGATTGCGACTGACCAGTGGTCACTCGCATCCTAGTAGCTGGGCTGGAACTGATGACAGGAGGTCGTTCGGTTCCATTTCCAGAGACATCCCAATAGGGCACTAAATTGGAGGAGCTTAGCGAAATTTAAGGATGAGCTTAGGAAGGGACATGAAAATACAAGACACATACACACACAGAATTAGGACAAGTGCAATTCACAAAATGGACTTGTAATCCTACTACTGCCAACATATGGCCAACCACTGGGACTGTAACACACCCCAACAGAAATCAGTGTAGGCAGTCTATAATACCCCACATTAAATAATGTAAAAAAAATCTATTAACTCTTAGTTAAAATAAGTATATGCATATATATAATATTTACATAAATGTATATCTTACACATATTCTATATTCATATTATATTATATATAGCATATCAATGATAAATTAAATAAAAATAGAAATCTTTGCCATAGTAGATGATTTTAATTGCAAAATATTGCTTAAAAATAATATTTAAGAAATGTATTAATATATTAAATTCATTTACAACATAATGCAAGGTTACTTTTGGGAGAAAGTACATGGTAGTCCTAGGTTAATATTATTTGTTTGAATGTATTTTATGTGTGTATTTTCCATTAAATTAATTTCTATCACGTTTTCTAAATAAAAAAAAATATGAATAGCTTTCTCTATGTTTTCCTCTAGGGAGATCTCAGCTTGGTTGCAGGAGAACACCACAAACAGATGGAAAGTTATTAATAGTAACTTTGCACTTGTAAATTCAACAATGGGAGACTCCACTATTTCATTTTAAGAGGTGGAGACTCTTAAATCTACATTAGATGTTAATCTCTATTCAGAAGTGTTGAGTAGCATAACTGTGAAGATTTACACTTAGGCGTAGGAGTAAATCTATAACTTAGTAGATCTACATATATGCAAACTTACCTTTGAGAATTAGTTCCGTAATCAATGTGCCCACTGATGGATAATTAACAAAGATGACAAACACAAGGGGGTTTGGCCAGAGGGACTCAACGGCATTAGCTATAAATGTTTTTGTGAAGAAGCAGCATCCAGCCAGCCTGAATGAGGAATGCCTGTGAGAGGCCATAGAAGGAGTGACAATAGCGTCAATAGGTACCATCAAGGATTCTATAATGGCCCAGTCTGAACGAAAATTGTCCAGACTTCAAGGGTAAGATTCATATGCTCTGGAAATCTTGCAATGTTCATTTTACTGGAGGGAGGGGGATTTTTTTCATCCTTACATCTTTTTACACTTGGAGTGGAAGGAGCAGTTAAGAGCACCAATATACACAGTGCTACTTTTTACTTTTAATGTAGTAGTGATTTTTTGCCAGAATAGTAATTTGGTTGGAGATAAAGATTCCGGAACTATACCTGCCTGGAAAGTTCACCTGCCATATGTGATTATTTTATATATCTTGCCTTTCCTAGGTACCATGTTTCTATGAGGCCACTATTACTTTTGTTCTTTCTAGCATCTATGTGTTTATTTTAAATGAAATCATCTTAACAAATCGCACGAAATCTCAGAAAAAAACCTTTAGTCTTCTGGATAATCCCTATTTTGAGCTTTTCCTTAGATATGGTAAGTTATTTTCCCAAATTGTGTTATTCAAAGTCTTTTATTTGTTTGGAAAAGTTACTTTTTCTTGGCAAAAAGCTAGTTATCGGATTCACAACAAGAGACCACATTGAGGTAGTGCCCGGAGTTACAAACGTGGTCAGGCACTCAGAACTGAAGTATAAACTTACCATGACAAGCTCAGAGAGAAGCAAATGTAAACACTAGGATGTTTTCCATCCAGACAGAAAGTATGTTAATACGAATGGATGCTGGGCCATCATGATTCACCGACCAGAACATTAGCTCCTGGTTGATATTAGGGGAGTTTAAAAATCTGGTTAATTTTGCTTAATTATGTGAAATTTTGGAAAAATTAAGGAAATTACATGTAATTATGTGAAATACAAATTCCGCAATCTAATGTTATATTTTACTACAATATATGTCCTCACAACCATTTGGTGCTTAAGAATAGCGCAAATATCACATGTGCCATAAACAGCAGCAACTTACTTTTAGGTTCTTCATGTTGTGACAGTACGCCAAATTCTTGCAGTGAACAAAATGTGGCTAAGCATAGTGGCATTATAGCATAATTTAGAGGATTTCACATAACAAACATGTTTAAAAATTACTGAAATTATGCACGATTATGCTCCCATAGCAGAAATGTTACCAACGCCTCATAAAGATATAGAGCTCATGTACTGGTCTGCATTTCCTGACTGCTTAGACGACCATGGTTAGAAATGTCAAAATCAGTCAGTTGCATTTCTATAACAAACACTAGGATAATCTACTTGAAGGTACTAGAAAGAGAGTATTAAGTAACCTTGTTTCATCAATCCACTAATTTTACTAATAAAAAATGTTTGGCCTACTCCCAATAAAGGTAGATTCTGGGCGAAGGCACTCAAGCAGGACACAGAGCCTCTTTTCTGAGTATACACACACTATTGTGTACTTCTCTAAGAAAATTCCTGCAGAAAGAATCCCCTACAAAGTGAGGAAATTGATAATGAAAGGAGACTTCCACTATGTACCATACCAGGTAAGAACTATTAGACTCATGCAGGGAGCTGTGTCTTTCAGCATGTGATTGCACATTATTTTCACGCCTCCACATTGTGCACTCCTGAGCAGAGATGTCAGTTATTTAAAATAACATGTTCTAAAACTTTAGTGGTCAAGATAAACAAAGCCTCATTTTCTGACTGCGGTGCTGATACGCCGGTAGTCTATCTTCTCTGTATTTACCTCTGTTGCAGCGTAACGTAAGTGGATGTAACCTCAACTATAACTCAGCTGCATCCAGTAAGGAAGTCTGGCAGCTCAGCAGATATCTTTACCAACTTAGATAGTTTCTGGCACTTATTATAGTCCACATATATTGAATTGAGAAAAAGTATGCTAGAGTGGCCATGACGGTTCTCCGGCGAAGTTAAAGCTTAAAGCAGAATACATCTGGCACTGCCTAGGGTTAACTGAAAAAAGCCAAACAAATAGAAAGTGATTTTTTGAGGACATAGTAGTGCTACTATTACTGTTATTGCAGGTCTATGGTCAAGTGAGCCACGAAGCAGACCATTAGTGGTTCGATACATGGATGTGTTGCAGTCTCTTTAGGACACACTATGAGGGCCTGTATTTTCTCTTTACTAATCATCCAATCCAATAAATAGATGCATTCCTTTACATAATTCAGCCATTCTGCATTACTGAGATTGAAGATCTGGATTCTAACATCCAGATCACTAAATTAGGCATCATGTAAATTTTTTTTGCTATGTCCCTCTCAGGCACAGACAATTGCCGTTTACAGCTGAACTGAAAAGGGCAAAGGTTTTAACTCCTGCATTAAACATGTTGGCGAGTGAGACATTTTGATGGCACCCTACCAGAGTCTTTGAAAGAGGTGAAAATCAATATAATACCAGAAAGGACCTCTTGTCAGTCTGCTTTTATAGATCAATCTCAGTCTTTAAGTATGTTGTAATATTGATAGCCATATTATAAGTCTAAGTTCAGGCCCTTTCTGCAGGGTAACCCCAGATTTTTGCCTTCCTTTGCTGAACCCTTTTTTGTTGACTTTTAGGACTCCGTGGACTTTAATCCTGCTAACCAGTGGTAAATCGATATAGCAAAATTGGCCTGTACAATAAATTATACTAGTGGCTGCTGCGCTCAGTATAATACTCACTAAAGCAGCACTGTACACCATGTCTCACGCCTGCCACTGCAGCCTGTAGTGTAGTTTTAAACTGCCATTACATTCTGGCAAAATAAACAATTTGGGTGGCATACACCTTTTTTTATTCTTATATGTTAAACCCCTAAAGTAGGCTCTAAAGGCTAATAGGACAGGGTGCATGGTATTTAAATAGTAGTAAATTAATGTTTAAGTTTTTACATGTCCTATTGGTGAAAAACTCCTGAAGTCCTTTTATCCCTGTCATGAGGCTATCTTTCCCATAGAGAAACACTGAGCTACCTTATAACACTCAATATGTGATAACCTTTGTTTGGAAACAGAATAATACTTCTTCCACTCATTTGAACTGTAATTTAATTTCTTCTTTAATGTTGAAGTCAATTTTTAAGTTACTTTTCCCAAACTGCAACTTTTAGAAAGCTAGCATTTTTTTTGCCTAAACCAAATGTGCCTTTCCCCCATTGTCCAGGCTCACATGACTGTGAATGGCTCCCATATGTTGTGTCAAATATTCTTTCCAGTATGAGCCCTGACTGCAGAAAGCTTGGATCTTCCAGAGGATGTCTGGGCAGGAGGAATGTCCTGCCCTGATTACACTTTAAAAGAACCTGTCTACAGCCCACACTAAGGAATCTAACACCAGCCCTGTCCTTGTCTTTTTTATCCTAGACAGCCTGTAGCTAAACCCAGAGGAAGGGAAAGGGGAAGGGGACAAACTAACCAGAGCCAGTCTCCTGAGAAGGCTAGGAAACGCACCCCCCACACACAAAGTGTAGCACTAGGTATAAATGTGTCACCTTGAAACCCTCTCTGCAGAACACTTCTGGACCTGTGGAAAATTCAGAAGAAGGTCTGTCCTGCTGTCTGAATGAGGAAGGATGGGTCGGCTTACCTTGAACTTAGGATCTCATGAAATGGCTCTAAGGGTAAATTGGCTGACCTCCTGTTTGAGCTACAGCTTCAATAGTCCTCCCTGAAACTGTCCAGCTGAACAGCACCACTGGGACCGTGCTGAACCCGGATGCTGGTCTTTGCCGGAGTGAGTCCTTATTCCCATGAGGTGTCCCCCTAGTCATGGACTTTGGCTTGCATCAGAGTGTACTCCTTTTGCCTCAAATCTGCAAAACCTGCATATCAGGGTAAAATCCAGAAGTTTGGGGCTCTTTGCAACCATGCCCGTCACATCAACAACGGTTACAACAACAGCCTGCTCTTCATGCCAAACAGTGACCACCTACATCTCCGCCAACACGAATAATCAGCAGTGACTGTCCCTCATGCCTAAAAAGGTCTCCTCATGGCCCTCACAAACGCAAAGCTCTAGCTAAGGCTCCTTTTGTGGACTTGGGCTTTAGGAAGGTAGTATCTTCACCAGAACAAACCTGGTCCCCAGGCACGGCCGGTAGTAGGTGTAACTGCAGGGTGGTGACGTAGGGAGGGGGACGGGCAAGGTGGGGGGTTGTAATGTATGGGTTACGGACTATAACAGGTAAGTAAACTTATAAATAAATAAAACGAATTTCGTTGTGTGCACTGCATCACCAAATGCGATGCAGCGCACACAACGAAATTCGTTTTATTTATTTATATGTTTACTTACCTGTTATAGTCCGTAATCCATACATTATAACGCCCTACCCTGCCCCTCCCCCTCCCTACATCACCACCCTGCAGTTACACCTACTACCGGCCGTGGCTGCTGGTCCCTGTATTCGATCCACACTCCATTTGCGAGTGGTACTTTGTGCTTTTTTACTCTATTTTCACCTAGAACTTTAAAAACTCATAACTCTGGTTCTACTGATTGGGTTTGGATTTTTCTCATTTTGGTGTCATTTTATTTATTACATTTTACTCTATGTTTCTAAATTGGTTTGGGATGTATTTGTATTGTGTTTTCACTTTATTACTGTTTGAGTGCTGCGTAAATACTTTACTTGGGGCCTCTAAGTTAAGCCAGACTGTTTTTGTGCAAAGCAACCAGTGGGATAAGCCCTGGTTTATTAAGTGACTTTTCTGGTTCAACATGACAAGGATTGTGATTATTATGTAAAATACGTTCTCATTCTTCGTCAACCAACAATCCCATTTCTTACACAAATCATTCTATAAGTCATAAATCCAAACAATGACCTATCAAATATCAAAAGAGAAAAAAAGGATCTCACTTCAAAATCACGCCATATCTCAGGTCCTTACATGTGGTACCTATGAATAATCCCTCATCTGCAGTGCTTCCCAAGTACACATGTAGCATTTGTTCTTTTTATCAAATCCTGACTGGTCACTCCAAAATGTAGCCACACAAACCACTTATTCTGTCACGACCATGTACATATTTGGCCCTAATGCACCCTTCAGCCAAATCTGCACTTGTGTTACCACTTCCATGTAGCCCCTACCTTTCTACATTGATATGGCATTCCCTTGTGCACCTTTTCTGACACTGTTACATTTGTTTTGCAATTAAACTAGAGTGCGTCCCACACAGTCACTCAATTAACACATACTCTCACATATGGTCAATAACTTGCTCTACATGTAGACCTGAACAACCAATGCTGTTCTCATCCACACGTGCTTGCACCAGTGTGATATTACTGAAGACCAGTTCAAGGCACTTCAGAGCAAAAGTAATTAAGCAATGCTGTATATGAATTTCAATGACAAATTAAAACTGCAATAGAAACTGTTACCTTCTTGACCAAAACAATTACCACAATATTGTATAATTAATATTGTCCTACAAAACTATTTGAGCCATAATATCATGAAATTGTGTATAGCTAAATATAGAGTTACTATTCTTAGCTCAACATATATGTACCATGAAAATATAGATCTTCAAGTTATGCAGATGTGGAGTTACATAGACTAAGTCTATAGTTACATACGTATACATAGCTTTACGATATTGTGGTGATCAATATTCTAGTTACAATATTTTACAGGGTGATATTTTTGCACATGGTATTCTGAGAGCTTTATTTCTTATGTATAACTGCTCTACATGAACCTCACAGCCTGTGTCCGTGTAGGGTCTGCAATACAGAGCCGTTTGTCATTCAGAGAGACACGTGGCGGAGATGCCCACTATCCCCGTTCCTGATTGCTATCACTGTGGAGCCATAGACGCGATGGTTCTGTACTGATGCACAGATACAGTAGTTTGAGTGGGGATCTGGGGTTTCAGATTGAATAGCTCCTTATGCTGACGACATCTTAGTTTTTTCAACAGACCCCGAGCACTCAGGCACTAGGGTGCCCATATGTACACAGTTTTGGGGGGAAAAGACAATTTTTTCTTATTAAACTGGACAAACCCACTTTGTTTGCAATCCCCGCCTCCCCCAGAACCTAAGATGGGCGACTTAGGTTACAGGAGCCACACACAGCTTTTGCTGTCTTGGGGTATCTTGGGATATATATCAGCATGCATACGGAGATCACAATATCCAGCCGTTGATGGACTTATTTGGAAGGGGATCTTAGGATGTGGTGGGCACTCCCACTGTCCCTAACATGTAGATCTGCCATTTTTAGGATGGGCACAATTTCCTGCTTCCTCTACTAACTACAAAATTACCCCCAAGACCTGCCTCGTCCCTTCTTTCCCAAACTAAATTTCATTCTCCTCAACTTCCTGTGGAATCATGGACTTCCACACATAGCCCTCGAAAAGTGTTCCAAATCTACTTACAAAGGGGCATTGAGGTGGCAGACATTGAATTTTACTTGCACAGTCTCACACCTCATGATTATTAAAAAGTAGTTGTACGGTACACAAGGAGACCGCGCATATGCAATGGAGAACCTCTTAGATGTAGGTAAAGCAAGAGCACTGCTCCATCCTGTGATAAAAATAGTGATCTGTTTATGGACTTAAGACACATGCAGTGGGGGTGGCAAACTAACAGAACAGATTCCACTTTCGGAGGTCTTGCTGTCCCCACAAGTAAGGGCGTTGGAGGGATTCCACAAGCGTAATGAGATAGGTATTTATGTACTGGTGGACCTGATGGACTGTATGATTCTTCAATCATACCAAAAATTGTAGATTGAATACAACTTACATCCCATTTTTTTGTAATAATTGCAGCACATTTTATTGCTATCTCAAAGTCTGACACGCACTGGGGCCCTACATAATGTATTTAGAAGGCCTTCCATAGAATAACTCCCTAGAGCCAAATTGCTCATGGGAGATTTGGGAGACCAGAAGATAACCCAAGTATACTGTTCGCTCATACACCACATTCCAAATACGTTCACTGAGCTGCAACATGCATGGGAGCGACACCTGGCTGCCATCACAGATGAAGAATGGGCAGAGGCTCAGGCCTATTTGTGATATTCAGCAATCACAACCTGATTCTGCCTCATCCAACTGAAATATCTTCATCAAATTGACCTTACTAGACATAAACTTTGGCTGATGGGGGTGCTGACCTCTCCTACTTGCCTACGATGTAGCAGCTGAGAGGGGATCTTCTACATTCCACATGGTCGTGTGGGAGGGTGGAGCCATTCTAGAGGAGGTTACTGTCATGTCTGGGAAGGGTTCTTGGAAGGACTATCCCCTCTGATTTGAAGTTAGTCATCCTGCACATCACCGCTGATTTTGATGAGGATCAATATAGCCTATCACTGCTAAGATTTGGCCTTACTGTGGCTAAGCAGGACATTGTACATGGAAAGCTAGAGACCCTCCTTCCATGGAGGAGCGGTGCAAGAGTAGGAAACTCTCGGTGTATGATTCTAGGAGATGCCTCTATCAATATACTAAGATTAGGAGGAAATGGGCAAATTATAGAAATGTCACCATTTATCCGAGCACACCAGCAACTACCACCATAGAATGGGAAGTATTAACATTATGGGGTTGACTAATACAAACTTGTTATGTTTGTTATGTTATGTTACGGAATCTTGTATAGCGCATGGCTACCCCAGCAACGGGGCGTCCCAGCGCTTGCGGACATGCCTACCACTAATGCGACAGAGGGTGTATTAGATGGATGCAAACAACCAAGTTTTTATAAGTTTGCGAAATAACAGATGATTTGAGGTGGCTCGAGCTTTTAAGGGGATGGAATTCCAAAGTTTAGGGGCCAAATACCTGAAGGAGCGGCCACCAGCTCTGCTCCTCCGTATCTTAATGGTACGTGCTAAGAAAAGGTCCGCTGAGCGAAGTGCGCGCGTAGGGGTATAAAAGGAGCATAGTCCTTGAAGAGTTTGGGGGCCGGCGCTATACAAGATTTTATGGGTAAGACAGAGGGTTTTGAATTGAATGCGTTGCTTTATAGGCAACCAATGTAATCGCCGAAGAAAAGGGGAAGTGTGACAGGTTTTGGGCAGAGCAAATAAAACACGAGCAGCGTCATTTTGCGCTCTTTGCATCCTATTTATTGTATTCGTGTTGGATCCTAGCATGAGAGAATTGCAATAGTCCAGGTGAGAAAGGACTGACGCCTGGACTATGAGTTGACGAGTTGGGGGTTCGAAGAACCCCAAGATGGGTCTGAGAGAGCGCAGGCGCCCGTAGCAGATGCCCGCCACTTTTTTGGCATGGGAGTCCAAATTGAGCGAGTTGTCAAGCATCACTCCTAGATTTTTTACCAGCTCCTTGGGTATGGGAGCTGGTCCCAGCGCAAGAGGCCACCAGTGCTCATCCCATGTCTGTGTGCCATTGCCAATCAGAAGTACCTCTGTTTTGGAGGAGTTTAATTGAAGACAGTTGTTAGATAGCCATTTAGAAATGGCCAAAATGTCTTCTTGAAACTTCATTTGGTCTGTCACATTGTTGTTGGAGAAGTTAAAGATAAGTTGTGTATCGTCCGCATATGATATTAATTGTATCTTACGTTCCCGGGCCATCACGGCCAGGGTCGGACGTACACATTAAACAATGTGGGACTGAGCGCAGACCCCTGAGGCACCCCACATTCAAGGGGGAGCCTACTGGATGAGTACGGGGGGGCGTGCACCTGGAAGGAACGGTCAGATAGAAATGACACGAACCAATCCAGGGCCGTTTCCCTGACTCCGATCTCCCACAGTCTCTCAAGCAGTATCTTGTGGGAGACCGTGTCGATAGCCGCACTCAAATCCAGCAGAATCAGAATGGAGGTTGCGCCCATATCCAATTAAGCTTTTAGATGTTCTGTAGCTGTTAGCAAGGCCGATTCCGTGCTATGGTTCGCACGGAACCCATTTTGGGACTCATCCAGGATCCCATTGGACTCCAGGTAGGTAGTCAAGGTGTGGTTGACATGTGCTTCTGCCACTTTTGCAAGGTAGGGAAGCAGTGATATGGGGCGGTAGCTGTCAGGCCGGGAGATGTCTAAAGATGGTTTCTTCAAGAGAGGCACCACTTTGGCATGCTTCCATGATTTAGGAATCGAGGCTAGCTGAAAGGACTTATTGATCAAGTCTCGTCCAGCCTGCAGGGCGGAATCACGTAGAGATCTGAACAGTTTAGGTTTAATAGGGTCGTCTGGGGATCCTGATTTTACTCTAAGTGTAAGATGTTCCATCTCTGTCCACTCTAAAGATGGTATAATAGAGAGGGAGTGAGAGAGAATAGCTTGATCACTAGTAGGATTGGAAAGCCCCAGGGGGCCATCTAGTTGTAGTGAGTCGTATATCCCTTTGACCTTATTATTAAAGAAGCAGGATAGTTCCTCACACTGTGTATCTGACACTATCGGGTTGCCCATCCCGTCCGGGGCCTTGGTCATTTCTTTTACCAGGGAGAAGATAGTTTTGGAGCGGTTGGTACTAGACGTGATCAGATCAGTGTAGTATGTGGCTTTGTTTTTTCTTATAAATTTGTGGTATGCCTTAGTGGCCAGCCTAAACTTGCTTTTGGCCAGCGGGTCGTACGAACGTCTCCAAATACGTTCCAGCCGTTTACATTGTTTTTTGGTATCAGCAAGCTTCTCCGAGTACCAAGGATGAGAGTAGTCTTGTTTGGGCCTTGAGCATTTTATGGGGATGAGACGATACAGAGAGGTGTTTATCCACTCTCTGTATGCAGAGTCTGTCTCCTCCATATTGTTCGACCAAACAGGGCGTGACTGGATCAGTTTGATTTCTAATACAGCATTATCTAGGCTATTCCAGGGGCGCCTCCATATGGGAGGGGGAGGATTCTCCTTGCGGCTTACTCGGGTCTCAACTGAAACAGTGACCAAGAAGTGATCGGTCCAGCTGAGAGGACTAGGGGGTTCAGCCGTGGCTTCCTCTATGTTGGTAAAGACAGGATCCAAAAGGTGGCCTGCCTGATGAGAGGGACCCACAATCAGCTGGTGGAGCTGACATGCCTCCAAGTCACCCAGAAACTTTGATATAGCAGAAGAGTCTTGGCGTTCAAGATGGAGATTAAAGTCTCCGAATACGCTAAAATTGGCTGATTGGAGCGCTAATAATAAAATCATTGATACCAACGACTCCTGGAATGCACTCGATGGTCCTGGGGTACGGTAGACCAGAAGCCCTGAGAAGGTATAAGTTTCAGAGACCTTTATCTTGAATAATGCACATTCACTCTTTGCTATATTAATGGGTTCAGAAGTGCAGAAGAATTTGGACTTGTAAATCACCGCTATTCCACCTCCCCTGCCTATAGGTCTGTTCTGAGCACAGATGCAATAACCTGGGGGAAGCGCCAGGGCTAAAATGGCCGAGGAATCTTCGGTTAACCAGGTTTCTGTTAGAAACAGGACGTCAGGGGATTTATCGGAGAGGAGCTCGTGGATGTCCTCGCGATGTTTCACAATGGATCTGCAATTCAGGCTCAATATATGTAGTTTAAAAGAGCCAGTGGTCACTGAGGAAGCAGAAGGTAACGATAAGCAGGCCGTAGAGATATTGAAGCCACACAGATTACATTGAAAAATGGGGGAGTTAGGATACCATGTAAGAGCCAGGCAGTCAGACCGATATCTAAGAGCGAGAAGCTCTTCCCGGGCATATGGCGCCATCGCTAGACGAGCAACCAGAGTTTTTGGGCAGCGGGCCGCAGTCTGGCGCGGACGGCGCAGACGGGCTCGCCTTTGGCGAGCCTTCGGCGCCCTGCCGCGCGCGTCCGCTGCGCGGGTGAAAGTGAAGGAATCTTTATAGGCACCGCCCCGCCTCTGGTGCAGAGTGACACCCTCAGGGGGCGTGCCCGCGGTCAGAACCCCCTCCACACAAACGGCACTTGCCGCGGTGGACCGGGGCCACGACCGGGAAGCAGAACGGAGCACAAAGGTCAGTGCAAAATAAGCAGTACACAGAGTAAAAAAGCTTTCAAAATGCTTAAAAGTGCTTTCGCGCAATTTCTGTTTAAAATTATCGAGGTACGGTTCCAGAGTGCTTTCAAAGTACAAATTAATATGAAGGAGCCCTTCCCCTGCAGCAGCGTGTCGCCTATTAGATCAGGCTCATCCGCCTACTTCTACTGGACATCCAGCTATGTGTGCTCTAGAGGGAGGAAATCCTTGGGTAGGAGCAACAGGGAGAATTTGGGGCATGAACATGTCATTATTGCTATTATTATAAGTACAGTTTGTCATAAGACATATCTACTTTAAAATTAATCAAATCTGTTAGAAAAATAGAAAGATACTAGGGCCAAGATTTACTAAGATTTTGCTTCTGGGTTGCATCACTTTTTGATACAGCCTCGGCTCAAAATCCATTTTGAGATTTACAAAGCCATGCAAAGCCCAGTTTGTCCCTGCATTCACACATCCTGTTTTCCAACACTGCCTCTATAGACATTTCCTAAGAAACACAGTTGGAGTTCTTTTTTAAGATAAACAACACAAACCCCTTGCAACTTAGCCCCAATGTGATCAAAACGGACCCGGACCCCTCCCCCCACCCCCAGAGGCGTAGCTAGAGCTTGTGGCACCCCGGGCTATCCCTCAGATTGCCACCCCTGGGGGGTGGAGGGGGGAGATGGCTGGGAAAAAGGGTGGTGAGCACTTGAAAGAGGTCCGAGAGACACGTAGTATCGCTGCTAATAGTAACCTCGATCATGCAAGTTACATTCACATACATGACACGGTCCAAGGCTACACAGTTGAATACACTGGTGACCGGCAGTACAAAGGAGAAAACACAGACTGCATGATCTATCTGGGGACTCAGAAAAAACGCATGTGACATCCATCGGAGAGCTGTGTGAACGAATACCTGGTAATCCCCTCAGCACAATACAAACATGCACATACATGACACTGTTTGGGGATCCATCATCTACAGCTGACATTAAATGACCAAATATTATTGTCCCACCAATTAACTGGCTTCATTTTAGCTTCTGTATCTATTAGTTAATAGAAAGCTTTTCAATTGCATGAAAGAAAACAACGAGTAAACGCAATATATCTAACTATCGATCTATCTAGGGACAAAGTGTAATCTATTGTAATCTATTGTTTGTCAGCAATGTTCTGGATGGGAGGGGAGGTGATTTACAAGAAGCAAAGCCTCAATTGTGTCATGAGGACTGTTCCCTAATTCAAAATTGCTAGTACATAAAACATGTTACCCTTAGCATACTTTATATATGACTTGTTTAGTAGTTATAAACAAATACATTTATATATAATAAAAATTTAAGAGGAGATAGTGGATTAAATCCGCACAGTGAGATGCAGGCACAATGAATAGGCCTTGTGAGCATCAGCAGAGATAGTATACTTTAAAGACATAGTAGCAAATAATCTCTGAAGAAGAAGAGTGTTTTTTCCACATTAGATGGGTTGCTCTATAGCAATAACATAAATCTGACATTTGTTCTGTGGTATAAAATGGGAGTGGGGGAGGGCATACATGTATTAGTTTACATTATCCCCAGTAGCATATTTAATTAAGCCACATTAATTCTCACCGTCATAGCATAGATCTGTATATTGTTCCACTAACATAGATGCCCATAGATATATACCTAAATACCCTTTCTCTTTACTTATACACATACATATGTACACATCACAAGCACAAATGCACATTAATATACTGCTATTGATTGGTATTTATATGAAATCTGTTGCCTATTGTGTATACGCACTTAGACAACCGTTCCTCGAAACTGTGTAACTCTTTGGTCCACACCAATCAGGCAACCATGGACCATCTCAAGTTCAGGAGATAGAATAAAACCTGGTGTCAAGAGGCCAATATCTGGAAGGCAAACCCTATATAAACATCATTGGATACATGCTGTACATAATACAACTTAGTATATAACATAACGCTTATCTCAACAGGACCAGCACTTTTCAGCAAACCCGCCTTAGCTGAAGACAGGCAGTGACAGCACTACTCAGAAGAGAAGTTTTTAGGGTGCAATGCCAGTCGGTTCATAAAACATAGCATGTTTATTTGTAAAGCACACGTTCACCAACACGGGCATGTTTGTACTGAATAACAGATGTTTGTTGTTACCCAACTCAATAATACTCATTTTATCCACCCTCAGAAGGATGAAAGGCTGAGTGAACCCGCCAGGATTTGAACCTGTGACTATGAGGTTAAACACAGGCCCCTAGAGTGGCTGCATAAGTCCACTAAGCCACCAGACCCCGTTCATGAGCCCATGTCCTGGGCAGAGCTGTGTGGTTGAAATGAAATGGGGGTCTATGTAGAGGTAAGGAAAGTTTGCTTTATGCTGGTGAACTTTATCAAAGTTGTTGCTCTGTGAAGTTTCCCTATTCGCTTTTGCCCGTGCAAAGTTTTTTGTAAATTCCCAAATAATTTTAAACGCAATTTGTGTGAAACTGCCTAACTGACCCAGCCAAGCCAGGAAAGGCACGCACATTCCTCTCTGCAAGTTCGCCCTTTTGCGCAGGATTTCTTTCTATGCACAATAATGTATTATTCGGGGAAAGAAAACAACTTTCTAAAGAGTGCGACTGGCGCAGAATTTTTTTGTCTCGTCCTGAAAAATGTTTCAAACATGACAGAAAGTTGCAAAGTTTTCTATACGCCTTTGTGAAACTTAAAACAAAAAGCAAGCTTTGCAACCTAGGACAGCTCTGGTTAAATGAAGGCCGGTCAACACACAGGCACAAAGAGCTGACGCCACAGAGCCTGCTCCATTTTCGAGTCTTGCAAAGAAGAAAGCCCCTTCCTGTCCCCGGTTGGTGGGTCACCTGAATGTCTGAGTAAGTCCCTGCCTCCCATCCTGGTGAGGTTGCAATCTAAACAGTAAAGGGTTGGCAAAAACATTTCCGCCGTGATTGGAGGTAATTGAGCCACATTAATCAGTGCCTGTAGCTGGGATAAACAGGTGAAGTGATAAAAAACACACAGACTCACCTGAGGCCTGGGCGGCCTGCAGCTTCAGAGGCAGGCACGAGCGGGCAGCCGAAGGCAGGGCAAGGCTGGCTAGCCAGGCAGCAGGGGCTAGTAATATTTATGGCCGGGCCGGGGGTCCCGCACGGTGACTGTCTCATTCTCAGACAGTAGTCACTCTTGATAGGATGCCTCGCATCAACTCACTCATCTCGTTGCGGCACACTCACGCGCACTTTTAATTGCGCTTCTGCTCACTGCGCATGACAATGTGGTTTGGTCGGCACATGCCCCACCCTGAAGACAAGCACTTGTGAAGCGGAGACATCTGCGCACACGGCGTGCGCCGCACACCATATCTAATAAACTGCCTGGCTGAGAGAGGCCCACCGGGGGTCTGGCGGACATGCGCACCTTTTAATGAGTTAAAAAGCCGGGCATGCAGTGCGCACTATTTAATTCATTAGAGGCTTGCTTGCTCGTCCTTTATAACTGATGGTAGTGTCAGTGAGTGTCCCCAAATAAATTATAAAGGCCATCGCAATGGGCCACCAGTGCCCCGCGGCCACCGTCCCCTAAATGGTACCGCCCGGGGCAGTCCGCCCTCACCGCCCCCCATCAGCTACGCCGCTGCCCACCCCCAATAAAATATAGACAGTCAGGGAAACCCTGAATGAAGGTGAACAAGTGTGAGGCCCCGGCCACCACCCCACGCATATTTTTTACCCATTAGTCATTAGCATTAGGTTATCCTGGCTATCCGAAATAAGAAAGAAAAAAAAAAGTTTACAAAGTGAAGCTTATCCTATAAGTGTAAGAGAGAAGGAAAAAGAGAGCAGGAAGACAGAGAAAGTCTGCTTTCTCTGTTTCTTCTGCTTTTAGGTTTAAGACAGACGATCAGGCCCTCCCACAGCGTTAAAGCTAAACTTAGGAAAGTTCTACCCAAAGGCTTCATGCCTTAGTTCTTCTTCTTCTTACTAGCGATTTCTTTTAAATATTCTTCAGCTTTGACCCCCGATACAAAAACCCGAGTTGATCCTTCATGAATCGCTTTCAGTCTCGCCAGATTCATCAGATAGGCTTGTCCACCCTGTTGTTGCAGAGGAGTTATCAATTGACGCAAACGCCATCTTCGCTCAACTGTTGCATGGCCAAAGTCTGGTTTAGAGAAAAACTTTATTCCATCCACTTCCAGGCCAAACTGGGAGTTTGGCCTGGCCTGATCGTATACCATCTGCCTTAAAAGAAAGTTCCCAAAAAAGACCAGGAATACTCTAGGTTTCTCACTTCCAGAGTGACTACCATCCCGCCTTTGCTTCAGATTAAAAGGAAAACGGTGCGTTCTTTGGATCTCCTGATCCCAATTACAGCTGGTCTGCAGTGGGAGGTTTTCTGGAGTAATTTCACAATGTACCCCCTGGGGTCCTCGCCCTCCACACCTTCCGGTATCCCTAACAGTCTCAGGATGTTCCTCCGTAGCCTGTTTTCCTGCTCCTCAAGCTTGGTCATCATCTCAGTAAGGCAGGCCTCATGAGATGCACCTTGTTCTTTTACTTGGGATATTTCAGTTTCAAGGGTCTCTATTAACCCTTCGACCATAGAGACCCGGTCTCCAATATCAGTACATATTTTATTTAACTTTCTGACAGCGCCTTGGAGTTTTTTAGATGCTCCCTTCGCAGCAAAACTATCTGTTCCAGCTTCTTGCTGAAACTGCCTGATAGACTCAGGAATTGATGACAAGGAGGGTTCAGGGGGGTTTTCGGTGGTAAGTTGTGGGCTTGCTCCTTGTTGTAAATTAGGAGTCCCAGCGGGTAGAGGCCAGTGTAATTCTGAATAATCCAAGTCATTCAATTTCAGCTGGCTACGCTTTTTGCTTTTGGCCTTCTTTCTTTTAATAGTTCTAGAGGCAGAGTCACTTTTTTCATTTGCTAGGTCTTGGGTCTATGGATCTATTGATCAGGGGTTAATGTCTTCAGAACCATTTCTGTAAGGCTCTATATCCCCAGAGGGGTCCCGCTTGGCGACTCACAGCCGAGGGCAGTAGTGGCGGCAATTGATATAATGTTGCCAGAAGCGGTGGGAGGAGTAGTGGTAACAGCAATTATAGCAGTCATATCTTGATCATGTAAAATGGGCTCTAATGCCTGCGCTGTCTGGTTTATAAAAACCTCTCCAACAGGTTTGATCATATCTGGTTGCCCTGTTTGTTTAATTTCAATTTCAGGAAAAAGCTGTATAGCCTCTTGCTCTGACAGACCACCAGCTGACTTAACAGCCTCATTTAAAGCTAAGGGTGGTGTTAACAGAATATTTAAGTTTTTAAAATGTCCAGCGATAGAACCTGAGTTCTCTTTCAAAGAGTTTGTGCCTCCAAGCCTCCCCACATTTTTCTTATTTGCTCCAGCATTCCTTTTACCTTTGAGAAGAGAGTCCATCTCCATCTTATCTGTGTCCCCCGGCTCTGCATGTGTTGCAGTAGTATTGGATTTGAGGCTCTTCTGCCCACGGGTAGTCATCTCGCCGCGGCTTCTGGATTTCCAAATTCCAGCTGCTTTTCTGTCTCCCAGCAGCTCCAAACAACGAAGAGCCCCCTTCGAGAAGGCAGCAAAAGCAGCGAAGGCAGCTGGAGTTCGGCACTCGCTCCCAGCGTTCTCAGCAGGGGCCGGGGTGCAGCTGAAGCATAGCGTCGCGCAGACCCAGGTGTGCGGCTTCATGCCTCTATATCTGCTCCAGCTGCGAACCGAGGCTTTAAGTGACTGGAGCTCTGGGGTAATAAATGCAGAGGTTGTCCCGGACATTTGCCGGGTAGAAGCCGGAGGAAGCCAGAGAAATACGCTTTGTTTTCGGTTCAAATTGAACTGCGTTGGATAACCAGTTGTAGGGTTCCATCAGTCGAAAGCTCCTTCGTGTAGCAAGTGGTGTGGGGCCGGGAAAGGAAGTGCTCACACTAGTGCCATCTGTTGTCTGCCTGCTTGTCACAACTCACCGAGGATGAGGGGCTGGGCGGGGTGGGCGGGTTGGGCAGGGGATAAGGGGGATCTGGAAATCCCCCCCAAAAAACTAGAATCATATTTGAGTCTCTATACAGGGGAACTTTTGGAATGAAAAAATGAGCTCACCAAATAAACTTAGGATTGTATCTCTAAATATTTGTGGCTTGAATTAATTAACAAAGAGACAGAAAACTGCACAGACATAACGACTGATGGGGGCAGATATAGTATGTCTCCAGGAGACCCATATTGAAGGGACCCAGAAATCTTTGATGAACTCATTAGGATTTAAAATCATTGGAGCAACCTCTCAGGGTGCTCGGGTGAAGTGTGTTGGGATCCTGGTGCAAAAAATATTACCTCTACTAGTGAATCAGGTCAAATTTGACCCGTTAGGGAGATGGGTCATAGCAAAGTGTTCTTTATCTTCCAACCTCATATTTACGATTTGTTTTGTTTACGTAAGTAACTTAGGCGATCCAGGGGTGCTAAACAATATAAATGAAGAGTTAGCACATTGGCCACTTCCAGTAATCTTATGTGGTGACCTGAATCTAAACCTGCCTAGTACTTGGGATATAGCGGACTCCTAGTGCTATGAAGGTAGGAAGCCCAAAGTTTATCGGGCACTGCTTAGCTTAATTAACACTCACGGTTTAAAAGATGTCTGGGCCTATTCCAAAAATGAGCAGAACGGTTTTACATTTTTCTCTGCCCCTCATTTGTCATTAGCCAGACTGGAATACTTTTTGGTTTCAACTACTCTGATTCATGATTGTTCTATTAATGTTGCCCCCCGGTTATTGTCGGACCATAATCCCCTCATTTTAAATCTGGAAGGTTGGGTTACGCAAGGACCAAGCTTGAATTGGACATTCAAAAAGGCACTGTTATATGATAACTACTATCGAGAATAAATGGCTGACTGTATTCTGGAATTTTTTTATATTAACATCGGGACTGCACCAACAATGGTTGTATGGGATACCCTTAAGGACGGCATAAGGGAGAAAGACATTACTTTTTTCAATCTGAAAGAATAAAAAAGAGAAGATTCAGATTAATCTATTACAAGGTCAGATGATAGAAGCAGAAATAAAATTGAGGCAGGATCAGGAGTAGAGGAAGCACAGGAAATGGTTTTGGTCGCTAAATAGGAAATAGGGACTGTCTTAGCAGAGAGAATAGCCACTAAATGGGCAGCATCAAGAGAAAAATGCTATGAGTGGAGCGAACTCATTGGACACCAACTCGCCATTTCTACTAGACAGCAGGCAACAGCAAACACTATTATCTCAATAAATACTTAAACTGATTGGTTAATCACTGATCCCCCAAAAATAGAGGAAGCCTTCCAGAATTTCTATGCGAATCAATACTTCGAGGAGATAGCAGGATTTGCTGAAGATATAAAAAAAAATCTAGGGAATATTTAGAGACAATTCCTTTAACTAAACTCAATATTGGTTTGACATAGATACAAAGATCATTTCTTATGCCAATGACGTAATTATAATTACCCCAGAACCTGAGCTAGCTATCAGCACCCTGGAGCATGAGGCTCAAGAATTTGGACTGATTTCTGGCTACGTTCTGAACAAAACAAAAACTCAGATTGTGGACAGTGGGAAAATAGACTGAGTAGATAGCAGAATTACCAAGAAAGCAAAATATTTAGGAGTTAATATTGTCTCAGACTTAGATGAAGTGGTTGCAGAAAATCTGACTCCACTGGCCACTAACATGGAAAAGTCACTTAGGAAAATTGATAATTATCGTAGGTAGATGCAATGTATTAAAAGTTACCTATTTTCCCAAATTACTTTATTTTTTCCAGGCAATTCCGCTTGTTTTTAATAATCATATACTCTTAGTATTTAAGCACATTTTTTCTCAATTCATTTGGGAATATACGCAGCCAAGAATGGCCTTTAATTTTCTCTCTCTACCTAGGGAAAGGGGTGGGTGTGCGCTCCCCAACTTAAAATTATATTATTGGGCTGCTGCCCTACAACACTGTAGTGAACTATTATGGGAGGATTGTACCCTCAGTCCTTCCGGCTTACCTTCCCCCTATCGCCTGCTTTTTGGTGAAAACGTAAAGGGGTGTCTCTGGCGTACTTTGGAGTATAGCTACTACAAGAGGGTCAGATTTAAAACGATGAGCAGCACTTATCGGGTGTCGGAAATGCTACATTGAATTATTATACCTCTATCAGAAGTAACAATAACTTACCATTAATATTTAAGCCCACATATCTCCAACAGTGGTATTTGGGAGGCATATGCAGAATAGGAGATCTGTTTAGTAATAACCGTATTCGGTCATTTGAGGAATTGAAAACTCGCAACAAATTAAGTAATAATCAGATATATCAGTATCACAATATGGCTAGCTTTCTACTAAAGAAAACTGGGGGCACTGCTGGCTTTACAGCGGTGGGTCTTATGGATAATTTACTTGGAATCATCCTACCTAGGATACAAGATATTTACCTTCTCCTCAATGAACAAAGACCAGATGATTTAAGCAAGGTAGATGCTAAATGGCAGCTTAAACTAAACACCCCACCCTATGCCTTTTGCACCACCTTGAGGTTAGCGCAAACATATTTGCTATCTCCTAAACTACAAGCGCATTTTTATAAGACAGGCTATTTTATGTATATAACTCCCAACAGGGTTGCCAAGTGGGCAACCAGCACTGGAACCTCTTGTCCAAGTTGCTCTGAATTTAGTGCGGATTCAGTGCACATGTTCTCTACATGCCCAAAACTCGACTCATTACTGAAGGAGATACAACGGTTCTTGGGCAGAATACTTTCGCCAAATATCCAACTTACGCCAATCACCATTATGCTAGGGCTTTACGATCGACTTGACCTTAAGGAGGGGGGTTCATTATTGTTTGTCGCAATGACTATTCTGCGGATATGCATTGCTATGTATTGGAAGGATTTAAACCCCACCATACTTCGGGCAATGGCAAACCAGATTACTTGCTACTTATAGGTTAGAGAGAGCGATTTATGCTAAAAAGGGCAGAAGGGCAAAGAAAAGAGATCTGGTGGTTTGGGACCCTCTAACCAGATGGCTTGATACTCTGAATACTTAAGCTGAATCATGAACTTTTTGGGGAACTTTTTACCTCTGCTCCCCGCCTATGTCCCCCTCCTCCCTGACCCCCCCTGTCAGTCCCCCATTCACCGTTTGCCGCTTCCCTTGCCCCTCCCGATCTTCTTTAGTGCTGTTTGTCCCTAAGCTTAATTCTTAATTTAATTTTCTCTCCTTGTGTTCTTTTCTACTGTTGGTTGTTGTATATATGACGCTGGAAATTTTTGTTTTCTTCAATATGTTTATGCCTCAATGTATGTAAATATAAATGTGTTTTTTTCTTTTCCTTCTCTCTCGGCCCCAGGGTGGGGTTGGGGGGGGGGGGGGGTGGAATGTCGTTTGAAGATGAAATAATTGATTTGTAAACGGTTGGTAATGTATAGAAAAAAAAAATCCCAGTTTGTGTGGTATTGCACAGCTTTGTAAAAAAAGAAAAAGTGACGCAGCACAGAACACTGCCTTGTGTTACCTTGCACCAGGTAGGGGTTACATGGGTGGTACCTGGGTGTTTCCAGGCATCCACCCATTTATTTTTAAGGTAAACCCATATTTACAAAGACTTGTAAAGATGGGTTTGTGCTAAGATGGTTCGGCATGCTGAGGCTTTCGTTACGAGAAGAAAGATCCTTATTTCTCCTTGTTATTTCCTCTTTGCAAATATGCTACATTTTGAAGTGCAAATAAAAAGTGGAAATAGCCTCAAGGGAAAGTTTTTGTGAAGGAAGATATCCCTTCCAGTACAAAAGCTAAACTGACCACAACACAGGCACCCTTGTGCCATGATGCAAGGGTGCCTGCATTGGTGCTAGGCAGCCACAAGTGTGCCAGCTTGGTCTCTCTCTTTCATGCAACGCTGTGCATAACTTCCCTTGCTGTGCTGCATAGAGCGTTTTACTTTCTGTGCTGTCATGAGCTAAAATTGAGTAAATATGACTTTCGGTCTCTGTAGTTTGCTTTTTTAGGTCAGCCATGCTTTGCTTACATTCAGCACGCCCTGCGCGCTTTCACTTTTAAAGCAGCTGGGACAATGGCAGCCACTTCAAATCCAATGTATTTCACAATTTTTTAGTAAGCACTGGGAGATTAAGTGATTTGCCCAGAATTACAGGATGCTTAGCCGATGCCGAGGTTCAAACCTGGTTCCACGCTCCAAAGTCGGCAGCTCTAGCCGTAAGGCAAAATCCTCTCCTCTTTGTTCTATGTCAGCATAAAATCATGGCAGTTTGTGTGTTTTGTCGTGGCGCTGTCCTTTGTAAGGTACAGCTCTTTTATTTCACGCCTATTAAACATACTAACCAATATTTTAACCAATAAGCCGGGTTACACATTATTACCTCAGAGCCTACAGCATGGGTGACGCGCAAGAACGCACCATTAGAAGAAAGTGAACAAGATATTTGATACTTTGGAACGGAAGAACTCGTGGCACTGGCGATTTTGGACAGAAAAGGAGCAGCGAAAACCAAAAACAAGAAGTCGACATATCGATCTAAAAATGGTTTATTGTGAAAAACAGCATTCAAGAGACTTACCAAATTATCTTCAAATCAAAATTGTTTATAAATATGTAGCATTACTTTAACTGATCTGTCTAAATCATCTTACCAACATAAGCATGTTGATTGTTACCAGGGCTCAAGTCGGGGTACCATGCGGGTAGACGGCGTCCCCCCACTTATTTTCCAGGGGGGACCCCGTCCCCCCTGCTTACTTATTATAACGCCGTCCACCCTGCTCCTTTAAAATGCGATTAAGCGCACACAGCGCGCACTGAGCAAAGCACGCATTTCCGGGTGAAGCCTCTGACTGCTTGCTAATCACCACGCCCTGTTAACTACTCCTATCGCAGCTCATGCAACCCGCCCCACCCCTTCTTAACCTTCCAGACGTCACTGGATGGGTGGGTTTTTCTGCACCTCAGCAGTCCCGCCCTCGTGCTCCATGCCCTTTATTTTTCGGGCTTTTCTTGCTCTGGCTCCTTTCCTTTTTGACCGGATCCGGATATCGACGCGGTTCTCAGTCCCTGCCTGGCCTCGCCTGCTGCCTGACCTGCTGGAGACTTCCCTTTCTGCATCTACGACCTACAACGTCACCTAGGAAACCATTTTCGGCTTAGCGACAGTTTCACTTTTAAGGTAAGTGTAAGTTTAATGGCTCCACTCGTTTTTCCCTCGTATTTTTGTGCCCTTCTGCCCTCTGTTCCCCTCGTTTTTCTATTGTTTTTTGTGCCTTTCTGCCCTTTGTTCGACTCGTTTTTCCCTCATTTTTTGTGCCTTTCTGCCCTCTGTTCGACTTGTTGATCCCTCGTTTTTTGTGCCTTTCTGCCCTTTGTTCGACACTGACTGCACCCGCCTGCAAGGGGATCTCTATTGCCCTTTAAAAGTGCAGACGGCTTGCACAATGAAACATGGATCAGATGTAAAGCAGCCGCTTCGTATTTCACATGAATGCACCGCCCCTAGGTCAGCATGAGTTTGCGGCTGCCCTAGGTGCAGCGCATTCTCCATAATGCGGTGCATTTTCCTTCATTGCGCCGGGCATAATGAAGGAAAAGGCGCAGCAGGTGTAATGAGGCCCCTGATAGTCAACTCAGTTATACACATTTTATCAAAAGGGTAAAACACTAAGATGCCCAGCTGGGATTGAAACCAGCGTTCTGCCTATTGCACAGAACCCACACAGAAGTTACAATACTGGCACATATGACCATCTACACACACGTCCACAGCACGTGACTTTTAGAGAAGGATCCATTGAATGGTCTTTATTTAACCCAATGTTTTGGCTGAAAAACACTTTTATTCACTTTCAGGTTTCATTTTTTTATATAGAGAACAAGTTAGGGGTGCCTCACAACAATAAAAATACTACTGAGATAATTGTTCTAAATGTATATTTGTACTTCAATTTCCTGGAAAAGCAAAAATCTTTTCAGATCGCTTCTGTCATTTCGCTGTCATTTCACTCAATTATCTTTTAATGGGACCGTGCATTCTGTCTTTTGTTGTAGAGAGAGTGCGGCAGAACATCCCGCTGTTCATTTGTGGCGGAAGGGATGTGATACATCACATTGTCTCCCTGCTGACATCACACCTACCCATGCAGGCAATTTATGTAGCCCAAGGCAATGACTGTTACGATGTAAGTGAGACAATTAGGCGGAAAATTGGGGCTCTCACAAACACATTGGAAACATATAAAAAAAAAGACGAATTCTCTTCCTTTTCTGAGCAATTCGTTGGTGAGCTGCGGGCCTCTCTCTATAACTCATCCTGCACTCAAATCTGGGGCCAATTTGTATCCCTGCCTGTCTTTGTGGTTCTGCATAAATGATTCAGTAGCACGACTTTGTGATGGCACAAGGACCTATTCATGGGGCCCACCCTCTAGACAAGGGTCGATAGGACGTGTGCCCATGCCCAGCTTCAGCTGCCTCCTTCATCAGCAAGTGCCCTTGCTATGCCAGCTGGGGACCGCGACCATTTGTTTGACAGAAGCTGATTCTTTAGCTCGCTCTCTGCCTACATGACTCCCTTGGCAGCCGGTGCATGATATGGGGTGAGCACGCCACCTCCTGATTGTAATAACTCAGGTGCTCTCTTCCTTCTGAATGAAAGAAATCTATTGTCCTCCTTTTCTTGTGTCCTCAGAATTGCACTTAGTGACGGGCTTCGTCACACAGAGATTGCACACTGGGCCTAAAATGGAGCAAATGAATGCAATACTATGGGTGCTGATTCGTATTCAAAACAGCTCAAAGTGGTTTTGCCTTAAAATTACTCCCACCTTTCACATTTGAAAGTTGGAGAACAAAATGGTGCTGCAGTTTTTATCCCAGTTAAAAGCTTTGTGTTGTTTCTTCGCTTTTGTTGAGCAAATTTACGTCAACATTTCAATATACACCAAGATAGGTTTTACTGTTGCTTGAAGAGATAAAATAAATTACAAGTTAAAAACACCCAAACGCATGTAAGAACGAAATAATTAGTTTAAAAGGAACCCAAGTTGACCAGGCATACACTTAAACTGGGTTGTATAAGGGTGCTGCATACTTGGAGAGTGAGGAAAAAAGATACAGGTGAATGCAGACTGTGTGCTAATACAGGGTAACCAATTGGCTTGAGCGCTCTAGAATCCTTTTTTGCTTAGATATTGCTAGAGTTGGCACAAGGAGTTCCATCACTAGTGATCAGGATAGAAAGGCTGAAAAAGAGAGGGTCGAAAGGCACATCTATCCCTGTTGCAAGGACAGGATCAAGTACTATGACATTTTTCACCTTCAACTCCATGTCAAGACATATGGTTAATGATATTTCATGCATACTTTACTAATACAGACAACGTTCTGTCTTTGAGTGACGGGTTCTTCATCGCCTGCACCTTGGATAAAGCGGACCTGCGGACAGCGACCTAACTGCTATGTTTTGCACCTGCGCCCAATGCTACAGTTCGCCAGACCCGCTTCGCGGGTCCCGCTTCATCTGGACACTTTGTGGGTGCCTGTGGCAGCTAACAGGGCTGCGAGCGTGACGGCAGGGACTCCAACTACCAGGAGTCCCTGCGAGGCCAATTGTTGACACCTGGCCCGCTCTCCCTGTAGCCACGCCCACAGCGCACCGGCTGTTGGTAAAAACAGCTCTTTCTTCTGCACCGCTGGGTTCTTCATCGCCTGCACCTTGGATAAAGCGGACCTGTGGACAGCGACCTAACTGCTGTGTTTTGCACCTGAGCACAACGCTACAGTTCGCCGGACCCGCTTCGCGGGTCCCGCATCACCTGGACACTTTGTGGGGGCCTGTGGCAGCTAACAGGGCTGCGAGCGTGACGGCAGGGACTCCAACTACCAGGAGTCCCTGCGAGGCCAATTGTTGACACCTGACCCGCTCTCCCTGTAGCCACGCCCATAGCACACACGTATATAACCAGCCTAATAACCGCGCACGCGGAACACGTGCGGGACGGCGCGCGGGGCGAAGCCCGGGCCAAGGGCGGGCCCGTTTGTGCCCGTTTGTGACCAGTAGTGACCGGACCGGGCCACCCCCCTTACTTCTATCCCAAACCATCTGCACGCACCACTGGGCTTTATGGCTGGCCGTGAAACATGGAGTACGTCCTCGCTTGCTGGAGGACCTGTAACTGTAGGTATGGAAACAATACTCATCAGGGCGAACACTATCATTGACACTGAAATTAATATTCTTGAGAAACGTTTGTCCAAGGAACTGTTGTCTATTAAAAGATCCTCCTTGGGGACATTAGCTAATGCAAAAACACCTGAAAGGCTTGCTGATACCGTTACCACTATAGTGCCTGACCAACCCCCCCTCCCTGAAACTGATAATCAGGCCTCAGTGGACCTTGACATTTTGGTGAACGAAATTCTACCTGAAATCAACCATGTTCTAGATACTAATAATGTTTCCATTGTTTCTGTACCTGAAGATACTTTCAACAATTCTATGTCTCATAGGGTGAAGGAAGGGGCTACTGCTAAACAGAAAAGATCCTATAACAAGAAAGCTGGTAGAAAATCGAAAACAGCAAAGATTCAACACGACCCCACCCCTCCTCCCACGATTTTTCCAACAGTTTCCCCTACTAGAGAGGTATCTTTTGAAAGTTTGGCCACTCTATTTAAATCGATTCTATTCCCTCTAGAGGCCAAAATGGAAAGGATAGAACTTAGATTGTCTAATATCGAGAAAGCCACTGCCTCTATCCTAGCCAACGTTAACAAACCAAGTAGCTCCAATACCCTACATATCACTCCCACCATCCCTGCCACTCTACAAGCTAATGTAGCCCAACACCCTATTTGTCCTCCCATAGGTCCCTCAGTAGCACATCAAGATCCCAACCAGTGTAATAATACTCCCCCACAACAACTCCCTCGTCTCCAACCCTGTAATATTTGCCCACCTGGACCAACGGTTGATGGTATACAAGGTCTCCAATCAAAGTACCTAGAGCCCGCAGACCACGCCTGCCTGATCTACCCCCGGAAGCAAATCGCTGTATGGTGGTTTTGGCTGGAGCCCCTGCCCTGGAAACAGGAGAAACTGAAACCTTTAGCTCCTTGAAAGGTAAAGTCGTTAAGTGGCTTAACTGGAACAGACCCCTCCCGGCTCATCTTCACAATGAGATTATTATGGTAACGAGGGTACCCTGGTTAGGTAAGACGGCCAAGTCGATCAATGGAGATTGCATTACGGTCAGTTTCAGAGACCCAAGAACGGTATCTCATATTTGTGCTGGATTTAACAGGTCTTTTGACTCGATCATCCAGACCCTCCCAGTGTCCTTCTTCTTTCCACCCAACTATGTAACCCATGGTAGAGGAAGGCCTGACTGGACAAGGGTTGAACGAAGGGGCAGACCAAGAAGCCACGATATAAGACCGGCTATACCATCCCAGTTCACTCCCCAGTATAATCCCTTTTTTGATTGTAACCGGTATAGTTGCCTAGATGGCCTAGAGCAGGGGTCTTCAAACTGTGGGGCGCGACCCCCAGGGGGGCCGTGGAGCGATGCAAAGGGGGTCGCGCGTTCCCAGTGACACTTCTGCCCTGGCCTCCAGGGCTTCAGCCCCCCTCCTCCCCCATCCTGTGTCTCAGCCCGGGCTGCTGCAGTGCAGCTCGCGCTCCTGGGGCCTCGGCTGGGCAGTGTCTGGAGTCTTATCTCCATCCCGAGTTTTTCACAGGTCTTTAAAGACCATTAGCATATTTACATGCCTTTGTTAACTGATTACCAAAGGTTAGTTTTTTTATGGTTCTAGGGCCCAGGGGGTACTGGGACCATAAAAAAACCAAGCTTTGGTAATCAGTTAACAAAGGCATGTAAATATGCTAATGGTCTTTAAAGACCTGCTGAAGCGTTTGAAGAGCAGCGCCTTTCTTTTTTTTAAACACAGAACAGCCACCTTACAAGCAGTGATGGGTGGGGAAGGCATAGCGAGGCGCCGAAGCTAAACACGCTCACATTAAACTATGCTTTAGGGGAGATGGAGTTAAATTGTCCAGCAGGAAGTGGTGGTGAGGGGATGGCTAGGAGCAGACAAAGAAATGCGATTTCAGGGGATAGTTTTTTAAAGAAGAAATGACTGCATGTATTTCTGCATTCTAAATAAAGATCGAGTTTGGGGTGAAACAAAAGTGCACATGATCTATGAGTGGAAACTCAGGAAGTGATATCACAGTCTGTTTATGTACCACTAATGCTTGTAGATTGAATCCTGCATTGGAGCCATCCACAGCCTGCATGCGTGGGGGCGAAGTGTTAATAAATGAGTGGCACACATTGACTCCAGCTGTGCGGCGACCGCTGTTATCTGAGAGCTGAAAAGTGCCTCACCTGCATTGGGAATTAAGTTATATCATGATCGCTTTTAAGACGGCAGACACTCATTAAATGTGATCCCCCTGGTCCCCCACTCTGCCTATTCCTTACATTTGTATTTTTACACTTACTGCTGTAGTGTGAGAATGCATTTAATGAAAAGAAATATAAAGTTGGGTTGCCAAAAGAAACATCCCTGCTATGTGTTGTTTAAAGATCCTGCAGAGACCTGCTCTTGACACTAAATTGAGTTATAAATAAAAAAGTATGTATTAATTAGTTATGTGACTTTTCTGTCTTTATTCTCTTTAATTATTAGTCATGGATCATTGAGGCATCCCTAGAACACAATTAAAAGTGCTTTCTATTCATATTTGCTGTTCTAAGTATTCACAGATAAGTGAAAAAAATACAGCTGTAGGTGACTGTTTACTTCTGGGCCATCAAAATAATGAGCTGGTAACCCTAATCATTAGACTGGAAGTTTGTTGCAGGATCAGCACATTCTTTATTTCCTCCACCCTCGAACCCTGATTAATGCCATTATAGCAATAGTTTAACTTATATCTGAAACCCTACGCTTCAAGTTTCTGGGAATGCACCCTGCTTTTAGACTACTCACTTTCATTCTCCCCTTCACTTTCACGTTCACCCTGCACTCTCAGCGATCACAATACACTCACACTGATCACAATGCACTCACACTGATCGCCATGCACTCACATCATTCACTCGCTCACCCTGCACTCACACCAATCACCATGCACTCACACCAATCACCCACTCACCCTGCTCTCACAGTGATCACTGCACTAAAAATTTGCTTGCATTGTTCACTCTGTACCTCACCCTGCAGTCACACGAGCACGCTTCTTACCCTGCACTCATGTGACACTTCACTCACCTGTCCCCCCCTTACTGTTCAATCTGTAGCTAACTCAAACAAGGCCATCACTAACCATGCACTAATTTGTCGCACTCTGCACTTACCGCTGAACCCAAATTCATATGGTCGCCTCACTCACCCTGCAGTCACTCCTTTTACCCTACTCTCACACTGTTGCATTGCTCACCGTGCAGTCACATGGGCACTCTTGTCACCCACACAGTGCAGAAGGTTAAAGTGCCTGGTACAAAGAAGATGTACCATGCACATCACAGAACGGAGTGCGAGTAAACTATGAGTAGCGCTATAAAAAAATGAAATGTTTGTCAGACAGGTGCTATAGAGAGATGAGGTGTATTGTTGGTGAGTGGTAGTGAGGGAATTCATGGAGAAGGTGGAAAGACTGTTGCACCGTATGCTAACAGTGCTTGGACAAGCCCTGGCTGGGAGTGTTAAGAACCACCCCCCCGAATTTCGGGTCTAGTGGATAACCTGCTTCTGCTTATTATTTACATTGTAGTGCGCTACTGTTACCAAAAGGTGTCCTGGGGCTAATAACCATCTGCCTGCAATGTGAGAGAGGGATCCGGGGCCGGGAGAGGAGAGAAGAGAGGGATGGAAGGAAGTGGAAGGAAGGGGGTGAGAGGAAAGGGGCATTGGTAAACTGCTTAACTCTGCACAAGACCGCCACGGTTTGAATGCACCCTTGCTGCTCCCGGCCATGGCCAGGTGAGCTTCTAATGTGGTAGCGCGTATTCCTGCGGATTGGGAGGCCCTTCACAGAGGTTGACTAGACATCTTTCTGATGTTAATTGCTGTATTTTGGTTATAAACTGGTACTGGTGGGGTGAAATCTTTCCTAAGTATTACTGTGTTTAAAAAAATTCTAAATAAAGCAATGCTACCCCAAAATATGCAGCATCACAGAACATTATTTACATTTTCTACTCACACAATTTAGTCAAGCCTGTCGCATAATTTGGTCCTCACCATCCTCATAACCTAGACGTTTAGAAATTTTTGTCAGGAGGGGGTCCTTACGCTTGAAAATGTTGACAGGGGGGTCTCGGCATCCAAAAGTTTGAAGACCTCTGGCCTAGAGGGAGTCGATTGACTACTGCAAACATGTGATCTAAGGTCTTCCCAACCTGCGATGGGTAATGGTTTAGTGGACGGGGAAGTTGTGGTCAATTAAATGTGCACAGTTGAATGTTTGTTGCCTCCTTTAACACCTAAAATGTTGTCAATGGCACCACCCCTCCAAGTTGTGATAGCGGGTATGTCAGAGGTGTTGTTAACTACTCCGGTTTCCCCAACTAACCTTGTGCCGACTGAGCCGACCTTGATATCCATCCCCCCAGGCTGTAAAATGGCAAGCTGGAATATCGCCGGTTGGCGGCAGAAGATGTCAGCCATGGGTTGGAAGGAATCTATCTCCCGGTATGACATCCTCTGCTTACAGGAGACCTGGTCCACAACTGATATTCATCATGATGGCTTTGTCTCTTATAATTGCCCTGCGCAAGAATCTTCCATGGGTTGGGCAAAAGGCGGGCTGTTGATTTTACTGTCTGTACACCTCCCAGTACGTGTGAGATCCCATTCCACTGTAGGCTCACACTCTCAAATACGTAGGCTAGAACATAGAGGGGGCCGGAACACTTTGTTGATTAATCATTATAACAATACATTTGACCCTGCGAGTACCCTTGTTGTAGATGAACTAGAGTTAGCTATAAATAAAATCTGCAGTGATACCAACAAACCATATGACATTATCTGGGGGGGGGGACGGGGACTTTAATATCAGATCCTGTCCCTAGATATATATTAATGTATGTGGGTATGATGGGGACATTGGGGAGAACCGGGCTCATTTTACCCACATCCCTTATGTTGACTCCCTTAATACCCTCCTGTTAAAACTCGATCTGGTCATCCATCAACCTGCTCTGGATAACAAGGGTAATATTGTTCCGACTTTCACAGGGAGAAACTCTGCATCCGTTATTGACCACTTGTTGATATCAACACAGATGCCCCCCTTTGTACGATTCCCATTATTGTGGATTTTGGAATTAGCGACCACAATGCCATTACTTTGTCAATCCTCATCCGGGGTCCTATGACCCGTCCTGATGGTAGGATTGTTGATGAGATTACACCATGTAGGCAAAATGGCATCCGGATTAAATGGCGTGGAAATAATTCCGAAAAATTACTAAGGAAAATTGTGGGTGCAGGCCACAAAGTGCTATTTCGCTGTCTCGAAGTTGATGCCTCCCCAAGTTGCATTATAGCTGACTTCGAGGAACTTGGTAATATAATTAAAAAATCCCTCACCATCACCAAGGGCATACCCAAGCGGGCCACGTTAGGCTGGTTTGATAGAGCCTACACATCCGCGCTACTAGATCTTAAGGGGCACTATCTAATCACCCGAGAGACAGGGATTCCGTAATATTTTTGAGGGCTACATATAAACATGAGTTGAAGCGTAGGAAACAGGAACTAAGAGAACAAGCTTGAGAGGACCTGACCAAGGCGGCGGCACTACGGGATTGTAAGCTATTCTGGAGTACTGTCAATAGCCCTTTCCTCCAGAAGGAGGAATTTTCAGTTTTAACCGCCCAAGTTAGTGAGGACAGTTGGGTTCAATACTTTACCGGGATTTTTGACCCAACTTGTAAGGTTCAGGATAGCTCCAGTGTTAACTTCACTAGTCCCAATCAACCATTGGGGATTACCCTTCAAGAAGTTGACATGGCAATTCGAAACAGCAAAGGAGGGAAAGCCCCAGGAACGGACGGGGTGCCGGTTGATCTATACAAAACTGATCTGGCCTTGTGGAGCCCCCTATTGACCCAAGTGTTTAATGCTGCAGTTAACGATACTACCCCTTCTACCTGGAGTGAATCCGTAATCCTGCCAATTTATAAGAAGGGAGATAGGGGAGAGGCTAAGAACTACCGCCCTATCTCCCTCCTGGATTCCTCGTTAAAAATCATGAGCAGGGTTTTATTGATAGGTTTGGAGGAGTGGGCAGAAACCAATAACATCCTTGCAGTCTCCCAATATGGTTTTAGGAAGGGTCTTGGCACTATTGAGCATTGTATTAATTTAGATCTTTTAATAGGAAAATACACTAAAGCAAAACATGGTTCTTTGTTCCTTTGTTTTGCGGATCTCTCTAGTGCTTTCGATCTGGTTGACCATACTTTGTTGTGGTCAACCTTACTCGAAATGGGTGCACTGGCAGCGATAATCCACTTTCTGGCAAGACTCTATAATAATCTATCGGCCCAGATTCGCTACGGTCACGAGGGGGAGTGCATGAGGAAGATCAGGGTAAAATCCGGCATTAGACAGGGTTGTGTCCTGGCCCTGCTGCTTTTCTCCCTGTTTATAAATTCTATGGAGCTTGAATTGAAAAACGTGCAAGCTGATGCCCCGCAAGTTGAGGGACAACCAATCCCTGTGCTGCTTTATGCAGATGATACTGTTTTACTCTCGAGAACCCCCATAGGCCTCCAGAAACTTATGAATAGTTTTTATGATTTTATACAGGGGAAGAAATTAAAAATTAATAATTCCAAAACCTTCATCATGGCATGCGGAAAAAAGGTGAATCAACTAAAATCATTTTATTTTAAGGAAAACCGCATCGAGGTTGTGAATAACTTTTGCTATCTGGGCATTACTTTTAATAATGGTGGATCCTGGGCCCCAGAACAACACAATGTTAAAGCTAGGATGGGCAAAGCTTCCTCAAGTGTATTTCGTTTCGCTGCCAAATTAGGAAGCCACCGCATACCAGACATGCTGAATGTTTATCGACACAGGTGTGCATCAATTGCCCTCTATGGCTCAGGGGTTTGGGGACATAGGCCTCAAAGGGATTTGCAAACATTGGAAAACACATTTCTTAAGAGACTCCTCTGCCTCCCAATCTCGGCATCCATTGAACTGACCCATAAAGAACTAGGGCTGGATTACATAACTGACTTAACCGGATTGAGGCCCCTAATGGCTTGGAGGCCTATCTGGTCAAAGGATGAAACTGGCTTTACCAGGGGAATAATTCAAGACTGTTTACGCCTGGATAATGCCCACCAGATTCCGTGGCTAAAATATGGCATTTCATCTTTTAAGGAACTTTTTGATCTGGATGTTCACGATGACCCCATGTGTGCCACTGTTTTACCGAAGCACGAGGTCAGAGGTGTCTTTTTGAGGCATAAAAATAACAGACGTAAAGAACAATCTAGTGATTATTCAACCCATGCTTTCTATTTCTCAAATAATGAAGAAGGGACTGGAATTCCTATGTATTTATGTATTTAAAAGTTATCACTAGACAGTCTCACCAGTACGTACTAACAAGGCTGAGACTAGGTATTGTGCATAATTTGGTGGCATTTCTGAGGATGAAAATATACTCTGCCACCCTTTGTCCGTGTTTGTTAGTTTGTTACTAAACTTTATGTTAATATGCCTTTTGTATAAACCTTTGCGTATTCTCTACCTCAAACCACTATTCTGTGTCCACAACTGCTAATGCTATGAGATTTTTATTTGCACTTGCTACCCCGGATATCTGTTTTTTTATCGCAACCTTTATCCTAAAATCAGTATGGGCCAGAAAAAGTATGGTCTTTTAAGTGTGGTCCAAATCCTTTGCTGCTAGTCCATGTTTTTACTTATTTGAGCATTACAATGTATTGTATTCCCCAATTCTGTATTAAATCATGAGTGCCTTTTTTATTCTGTATACTTTTATGATGTTTATATGAACAATCGAATAAAGTTTAAGAACTGAACTGAACTGACAGTTTATCATCTTTAACCCCTTCTGTGCTGCGCAAATTTTGCTGCGGTGCTGAACGTTCCATTGGGCCTCTGGAACCATGACGGAACGGTTCCGTCATAAGCACAGGTCACCTTACGCTCATGACGGAACCGTTCCGTCATGAGCATGGAAGGGGTTAAGGTAAATCATTTTGCTATTTGTCCAATTCGTGCTACGATTTGCCTTGAACTGAGATGCTCATGCAGTCAACATTTGGCTACTGCCTAATTTTGCTCCAGTACTGGACCTTTATGAACTTGCTCACAGACTTACATTTTGGTGCAGGGCCCAGACTGAGTATGCACAGTGCGGGAACAGTGGCAGTTTTTTTGGTGACTTCCTATAACTTCCCCTTTTCTGTTCCACCAAGTTTTGACAGGATCGTCAGGTCTGAGCACGACTTAGACTTTGCCTCAGGTCTATTTTAGGCACTTATCAGGTGTCTTAATTCTCCAGTAGCCTTTATTTCTGGATTTCCACTAAGGCATTGAATGCTTCATGGGATGGACCTGACGAGGCAGATCTCGAAAATTAATGCAATTTGCCCATAATGAGTATGATTCTATGGTGGATCGGCGGCTGTAGACCTTTTGCAAGGGCCAAAATCTTACAACGACTCCATAGAGGGTTCTTTAACATGATATTGGCTATCAATGTAGGAGTCTTGATATGTGTTCCTTGAACTGACCCTCTCATCATCTTGAGTCCCTTACTCTTCTAATTCTTTGCTCTCTAAACCAGTGCTTAATTTGAGCCGGTGGTTTCTGGTGTTGCCACCGGCACTCACGACAGCTGTCACATGGTGGCGCTGCTTGTGTTATTCAGAGATGAGCAAAAAAACTGTTATTTATTAATTCAATATGCAACAAAAGACGAATTCCTTCCGCCAAAGCCACTCTCATAGATTTGTAGGCCTCAAATAGTCTGAATTTTCACTGGGTGGTGCAAACTTCAGTGGCCTCCGAAGAAGGCCCTGGCGCTTACCTTTTTACAAATTAAGCACTGCTTTAAATAGTATATTTTATTTACCTTTCTCAAAGATTTTAAATAATAATTTGGAATTTTCCTAATAGATTCTTCTTTCAGCTCCGTCAGCTTCTCCACTTCTTTTTAGCACAGTCCCTCTAAAAGGAGATAGATGGTTACATAAGATTCCAATCATCCTTGTGAATGTTTCCCATCCTTCACCAAACTCTCAACCTCTCCAGATTATTTAAATACTTCTACTGCTCTTTCCCTGGTCCAAAGTGGGGCTCAAAATAGGCTAATTTCTTGCAAATGGGCCTTTGTTTGAGTCTGCTCAGTTATCTTTGTTTAACTCCTTGACTTGGTGCCTGAGGTTATTTTCATGATGGTGGATGTTTTAATGCTCTTTATTCCCAGCAACATCAAAAGTAGTTGCAGCAATGACAGGAAGTCAGTTGTGTAAGGCCATGTTGTTTGGTTGCTCTTGTATGTTGAGATTTCTCAACCAGGCATTCATTTGGAGAGGAAGAGAGGGTCATTTGGTTGTCAAGCACACATACTCTCCTCCACTCCCAATCTTGCGCCTAGTCTGACACCCCTTTGCGTATGCAGGATAAGTGAGCTACCAGAGGAATGACAGAAAGGCAGCTGAAGCTAGGCGGCAAGGGTGAGCTAACAGTGATCTCAGTGCTTCATTAATTATCTCCGCCTCCAACACATACTTCTAGGATATTCTGCCTCTATTTTAGCCCCTCTCCCAGTTGCTCATTTCTCCCAACACATGTTCCAGTGTGGTACAAGAATACCATCAGATATAAATAAATGTCCTACATGTCATCTGTAAACATATTGCCCCAGTGAAGTTAATAGACAATCGGGCAGTTCGAGCTAGACTGTTCCCATGAGGCACAGGGTCAAAACTGATTTGCATATAGGTGGGTCTGAACTGAGGTGGCGAAGTGAGCTAAAGAACGATGATGGATTCAGCCCAGGTCTTGACTGCAGGTGAGTGTCTGAAAACTTTCAGCTCTCCATCCATCATCTACATGTGTTTAATTTGTTCGCCCTAAGTTGGCAGGGTATGTCTGGACCTGGGTCCCTTACTCACTTTGCCACTGGATTAAAGCTAGCCTGGCTGTTGAAGGGTGTTACCCAGAAACCGGTCCCAGGATGCTTGTTTCCAATTCAGGGAAGACGTGGCTTGGCAGGTCGGGCTGGACTGTTCCCAAGAGGCACTGGGTCAAGACTGATTTGCATATAGCTGGGTCTCAACTGAGGTGGCGAAGTGAGCTAAAGAACGATGATGAATTCAACCCAGATCTGTGACTGGGTGAATGTCAAAAAAGTTTCAGCGCTCCGTCCATCATCTCCTTGTGTTTAAAATAATCCTTTTGCCAGGGTTAAACCTTACATTTTTACTACATATAAGTCAGCATAGGGTATATACTAAACAACCCAGGGGCAGAGTGCAGCGTATTTAAAAAGTTGTACATGTGCTTTTAAGTTGTACATTTCCTAAGGGTGAAAAACTCTTAACTTAGCTTTTCACTAATGCAAGGTCTACAGCTCCAATAGGATAACCTTAGCCTAACTTATTTCTTTTAATTGGTGATCTTTTCAAAGAGGAGCAAGTAGAAAAGTTGAGTTTCGTGTTAAAAGAACTGTAACTTAAAATCAATTTTAATGCTAAAGTTGGATTTTAAGTCAATATTTTGAAAATGCAGTTTTTACAAAGTTGGCATTTTCTGTCTTAACCATATGGTGCCCGCAGCTTATATTATGGGGCACATGAGTAGGTGTAGCTGGCAGTTGGTGTTTGTGTATTACTCCCAGACAGTGAGACAAAGTGTGAATAGGTGTTGGCAGAATGGGCCATATCTGACTTGATGGGGGTAGGAACTGCCACCACAGTAGGCTTTTGTGCCCCCAAGCAAGCGGGTGCCAGGGTAGGGAGGCAGGAAATACCAAGCAGCTCTGGAAGCCTCTTAAAACTTCTCCTGCTTCAAAGTGGGCACCAGGTATAAATATTGGACCCTCAAACTCAACACTTCAGTACGCCTCTGGACCTGTGGAAGACTTAGAAGGACTGCTGTGCTGCTCTGCAAGAAGGACTGCTACTCTGCTGCCCTGCTGCCTGAGTGAGAAGGACTGGACCCGCATCTTTAACCCAGGACCACCAGCGTGATTCCAGGGGTTATTTAGCTGGACTCCTGATCAGAGCCTCGGGGACAGAAAAGGCCCTGAACCCAGCACTTGGACTCTGTCTGCTGTGGGTTTTGACCCTAAGTAGTACCACCTTAGTCCTGCACCCGTGGAAGTGGGCCTGAAGGGACTATGACTGCCCAGCTGTGGTCTCTTGGGCAGAACAAACTCTATGTGATGCATCTCCTCGCAGCTCTGCATTGGAATGCCACTGTGTGATGCATTCCCAATGCAAGACCTCGCATCGCAGCCTCTTAGAACTGAGGATGATTGGCGCATGCACGACACAAGACTCCACATCGCAAACTTTAATTGACAGCATCCTTAACGACAACTCAGGACCTCACAGCTCATGCCCGTCAATGGCCTCATCGGAACCACCGCTGTGTGGTGTGACATGTCACCCAATTTCCTACAACTACTAGTTCCTAATTTGTCAAACAGCAAGTGTTGGTTCATAGCCTGGCCACTAGATCATGCCATTCTGCCACTGTAGAATTTGTGCATGATTATGGATTTGCCACACTTAAAGGGATCAAAATGTATTTTTTTAAGTGAATTGAGTGTCACAGTGGGAAACCCTGGCAAAGGTTACCTGGTCAACTGTTAATTGCTAAAGTCTGTGTTCAGGTGTTCAACTGATACTAGCAAAGAAAATATGTTTTCCAAAACATTATTAATGTGCATTAAGTTATTAAAATATCAAAATAATATTGCAGTAGAATGTGCTGCCTTGTTGTACTCTATATTTTAGTCAACCCTGATATGTAAATAATTTGGTCCACCACTAACTACTGAAATATTTACAGTAGCCATGTTTACAGCTCTTATCTTCGGACCTAGCCTATGACGACTTTAACACCGAAAGACAACTCAAATATCAGTGCGTGTTTTAAAGTTGAATTGAACATGATCATATTGCATGCTGATAAGTAATATAAAACCAGAACATGAAGTATAAATATACAGTGTAAATTATCGGTCTGCCACGTGTTTCTTTCCTACCACAGTCTATTTTGCCTAGCAGCATATTGTACTTGGAACCCAAGAGAGGATGAAGCCTAGATATTTTTTCTCAATGTTCTGGTATTTATTTTGCAAGTTTAAAGGTTAACAACAATGCAGCTTTGCTAATATCATGTGTATTGGCCAGTATGCAGACAGCAGCCTCATGCCCTACACATGTAATTTCCATTTATAAATATGTATGGTAAAGTGGCTTGCATAAGTTGTATTGCATACTGGAAACAAGAATGACATGATTTTCTCTGCGACAATGTATCGCTGTGCTATCAGTACAAGTCCTCCCATCCTTGCTGACTTCTATGAATTAAAGTTAATTTTTTTATATCCATGAGGACAGCTCATTATTTAGTTTATACAGCTTACAGAGCAGTGCTTATTTTAAGCCAGTGGCTGCAGGTGGGGCCCACCTGCCCCAATTTTTGGGAATCGATACCTTATTTTCCTAATGTTGGAACTGCCCTTTTTTTCAGGGTTATCCCCAAACATTATGCTTCTTCCGCCTTTGTTTTTCCTGACCTGTGGTTGTTTGTTATATGACTCTGGGTACTTTACCACTGCTAATCAGTGCTAAAGTGCATATGCTTTCTGTGTAAATTGTTATGGTGATTGGTTATCCATGATTGGTATATTTGTTTCACCAGTAGGTCCCTAGTAAAGTACACTGAGTGTGCCAGGGCTGGTAACTCAAATGCTACTAGTGGGTTTGCAGCAATGATTGTGCCGCCCACCTAAGTAGCCCTGAAAAGATGTCTCAGGCCTGCCACCGCAGTGCCTGTGCGCAGTTTGTTAACTGCCATGTTGACCTGGCCAGTGCACCGACTTTAATGCCTTATCATTCCCTTTTCTTACACATAGGACACCCCTATGGTAGGCCCAAGGTACCCCCCCCCTGGGCAGGGTGCAGTGCATTTGAGAGGTAGGACATGTACTAGTGTGTGTAACATGACCTGATAGTGAAATACTGCCAATTTCTTTTTTCACAAATGAAAAGCTATCTTGCCCATAGGCCAGATTGGGAAATGCTGTGTAACATGCTGCCTGCATATCTTCCCATAGGAGTGAGATAGAAAATTGGAGTCTGGAATCCCTGAACTCAGAATGTAATAACACATCTTTTAGTAAGGATGTTTTTTAAATTCTGTGTTTGAAAACAGCACTTTTAGAAAGTGTTTATTTTCTTGATCAACTATTCTGTGTGCCTCTGCCTGTTTGTGGTGTTTTCACTGTGTTACTGTGAGTGTTGGTATAAATAATTTATATATATACAACAACCCACTGTGGCTGAGAAACACTATTAGGAGATTGGTGGCAGCTTCTACTATAGAAGAATATGCTCGTATTAGACTCCAATGACCATAGTGCAACAAGCGCACATGCCCACAGGGCGGAACTATATATTGCATGAGAGAACTTGCCAGCTGCCCCCCCCTCATTGCCATCCAGAGGCCAAGGGCTGGAAGAAGCCCGAAACACGTTGGGAATTTATGGCTGAAGTTCCTGTTGTACCTACCGTACCTCTGTCCTCTGCCGCCTTGCAGAATAAAGTTGTTTAAAATGAAGAGAGTGGGCATCCAAGTTTTGGGTTCTTGCATATGGAGTTTATGGCGGCCTCCCCAGGTCACGGAGAGCCTCTTCCCGCAGATGAGCAGGTCCAGCATCACCACGAGTGCGGAGCAGAAAAGGATCATCGTGTTTTTCTGCAAGATATTTCATTGCCATAACAGCAGCTACGTGTGCTTACAACAACCCACTGTGGCTGAGAAACACTATTAGGAGATTGGTGGCACCTTCTACTACAGAAGAATATGCTTGTATTAGACTCCAATGACCATAGTGCAACGAGCGCACACACCAACAGGGTGGAACTATATATTGCATGAGAGAACTTGCCAGCTGCCTCCCCTCACTGCCATCCCGAGACCAAGGACTGGAAGAAGCCCAAAACGCGTTGGTAATTTATGGCTGAAGTTCCTGTTGTACCTACCGCACCTCTGTCCTCTGCCGCCTTGCAGAATAAAGTTGTTTAACACGAAGAGAGAGGGCCTCCAAGTTTCGGGTTCTTGCATATGGAGTATATGCCGGCCTCCCCAGGTCACAGAGAGCCTCTCACGCAAACGAGCGGGTCCAGCATCGCCACGGGTGCGGAGCAGAAAAGGATCATTGTGTTGTTCTGCAAGGTATTTCATTGGCATAACAGCAGCTATGTGTGCTTACAACAACCCACTGTGGCTGAGAAACACTATCCGGAGATTGATGGCAGCTTCTATTACAGAAGAGTATGCTCGTATTAGACTCCAATGACCATAGTGCAATGAGCGCACACGCCCACAGGGCGGAACTATATATTGCATGAGAGAACTTGCCAGCTGCCTCCCCTCACTGCCATCCCGAGACCAAGGGCTGGAAGAAGCGCAAAAAGCGTTGGGAATTTATGGCTGAAGTTCCTGTTGTACCTACTGTACCTCTGTCTTCTGCCGCCTTGCAGAATAAAGTTGTTTAACATGAAGAGAGTGGGCCTCCAAGTTTCGGGTTCTTGCATATGGAGTATATGGCGGCCTCCCCAGGTCGCAGAGAGCCTCTACCCGCAGACGAGCGGGTTCAGCAGCGCCATGGGTGCGGAGCGGAAAGGAATCATCGTATTGTTCTGCAAGGTATTTCATTGGCATAACAGCAGCTATGTGTGCTTACAACAACCCACTGTGGCTGGGAAACAGTATTAGGAGATTGGTGGCGGCTTCTACTACAAAGGAATATGCTCGCATTAGACTCCAATGACCATAGTGCAATGAGCGCACACGCCCACAGGGCGGAACTATATATTGCATGAGAGAACCTGCCAGCTGCCTCCCCCCACTGCCATCCCGAGACCAAGGGCTGGAAGAAGCCCGAAACGCGTTGGGAATTTATGGCTGAAGTTCTTGTTGTACCTACCGTACCTCTGTCATCTGCCGTCTTGCAGAATAAAGTAGTTTAACACGAAGAGACTGGGCCTACAAGTTTCGGGTTCTTGCATATGGAGTGTATGGCGGCCTCCCGAGGTCGCGGAGAGCCTCTCCCCGCAGACGAGCGGGTTCAACATCGCCATGAGTGCGGAGCAGAAAGGGATCATTGTGTTGTTCTACAAGGTATTTCATTGGCATAACAGCAGCTATGTGTACTTACAACAACCCACTGTGGCTGGGAAACACTATTAGGAGATTGGTGGCGGCTTCTACTACAGAAGAATATGCTTGTATTAAACTCCAATGACCATAGTGCAACGAGCACACAAGCCCACAGGGCGGAACTACATATTGCATGAGAGAACTTGCCAGATGCCTCCCCTCACTGCCATCCTGAGACCAAGAGCTGAAAAAAGCCCGAAACGCGTTGGAATTTATAGCTGAAGTTCCTGTTGTACCTACCGTACCTCTGTCCTCTGCCGCCTTGCAGAATAAAGTTGTTTAACACGAAGAGAGTGGGCCTCCAAGTTTTGGGTTCTTGCATATGGAATATATGTATATATACATATATATATATATATATATTATCCGTTCGTTTCCAATCGGCAACACGCCCACCATCAGGAACCGCGGCAGAAGAAGAAACAGAAGACCCAGAATGCAGGTGACTTTTTTTATTTTAGGCACACTTCGTCACAACAAAAACAAGAGCTAGGAAAACTTATATTGTAATATCTTTGAATGGGCTCTTATAACTTGATTGATTTATTGAAATGAAGTGTGCACGACAATAATGAAATGCTTTATATTCGCCATGAAAACCAATGTATTGTATGCAAAATAACACACTTCAAAATGGCCACCGCTTTCACTAAGATTGACCATCTTCTATGTTGTTGGAAAATGAAATGTCTGGTGGGGTTTAAAAATGGCGATCATTCACATGCACAAACTGACACTGACAAAGCTTTTACTGCGAAACGCGTCTGTCGAGGGTGAAGGGGGTTTGTAATAAATTATTTAGAAACTGGATACCTGTGTGCTTGCCGTTTTATCGACTGGATTTGTTGATAAGTGCTGATATATATATATATATATATATATATATATATATATATATATATATATATATATATATATATATATATATATATATATATATATATATATATATATATATATATATATATATATATATTTTTTTTTTTTATCCACCATAAAAGCAATAGGGATCTACTGACTTTTTTCTCATTGATCAACTCGAGAACAAAAAACGAGGTGGAGACAAAATTAGATCTTTGAGGGCATTAGAATCCAAATACATTATCGACCTCCAGACCATGCAACCTAGGGGGTTGAATAATGATGAGGAACTTTGGGTACATCTCGAATAGCTTGAAGGTCTGGACACTGGAAATAGGGAATACTAACTAAGAACTGAAAAATAGGCAGAAGACTAATGATAACTCCCATGTGTATATATATCTCTCTCCCCCGCAGCACTGTTGGACTAGAACGTAAGATCATATTAACATCTTTGCCCATACAGGGCGAAACCTAAAGAATTAAAAGGGGTAAATGAAAATTCATGATAAAAAAAGATAATAACAAACACAACCACAATTGCACATACAGTGCAACAAAACACCTGCATGTCACAATCCGAATAAATTGGAAGTAGGGGAGGCACTCTGATATGTTGCTGATAAAAACAACTAAATTGGCTTTTGAAATGAGACTAGTTTCCATGACATATTCATTGCAACATCTAAACTTGATTGAAAATATATTGTTGTATTATGATATATGTGACACTCATGAATTGTGACTGTAAATATCAACATTTACATCTCAAGTCAAAAGTGGTTGATTTTCTGGTTTCCCCTTCTAACGAATTTTGGGATGACATGCGCTTCCATGAGAAATGTATAATGAATGTTTGTGGTTTTTACAAATATGTTTTTAATCGCACAAGCACTTTATTGACACCATTCTCCATGTATTACCATTTTAATGTTTCTTTTCCTTAATGTTTTTACAACAAAACATACTGAAAGATGGCTGCCACTAGGAACCTGGCGCCCTAGTCCTATTGTCAGAGAGGGGTGGAGATAAAATGGTGTCATTTCCTATGCACAGGTTGACACTGAAGAAGCCTTACTGGTGAAATGTGTCTGTTGTCTTGGGGGCAGGGGGGTCTGCCAATAAATCACCTTTAACCAAAGCTCAGAGTGCCGTCTGCTTTTGTTTTAAAAAACGCGTGTGCTCGAGAAATTAAACGCGGCTCACCAGCGTTAGACGCAAGCACCCGGGACGTGGTCGGAGCAACGGCGGTGAAGGTGCTGTTCGAGAAGTTAATGTGGCGTTTGCCCCGATGTTTGGAAGAGGACCGCAACAGGTATCCAGATTGTGGAGCCGATAGCGAGGATTTATACAGGAGAAACCTGCCTGCAACCTACCAAAGTTGTGAGGTCGCACTGCGCCGGCCGGACGTTACGGACTTCCAACGCGGGTAAGTGCTGCTCGCACGAGTACCCTGAATCTAAAAGCATATTGTTATCAAACCTCTGTCCCGATTTTTGAGCGAAGCGTGGCAGACCCCCGTCAAACTACAGCTGTACCCCATAAACTGTGTGAAAAATACAGCGTGAAACATGTGTGTATTTTCTCCCTTTATTAACATGTCCATAACATGTGAAAGAAAAAGAGAAGCAGATGACATTTTCAGAAGCCTAAATACTGTGACAAAAAGATCGGAGGTCACGGAAACCCCGCAAATACCAGCTGGCAACTTACAACTGCTATTTCAACAACTTGAAAAAATCCAAGAGCGAGAGATAAGGAAGTGGTGGGAAGCCACATCGCTCCAACGCTATGTGGACTGTAATAAGGTACCTAGGGGTTTGCGTATATTCACGATTCCTTCGTACGAAAATCCAGATCCGCAACTTTAAAAGGAGTGGGCAGCGTATACCGCAGAATCTAGTAAAGGAATGCTGCACATGATGATAAGGTACGCGTGGAGCTACAGAGATAAAGCCCTCGTGGAAATCCAGAGACTTGAGGACACTATCATTAAAGACAAAGACACCAAAACTGTTGATGACCTGCGCATACAAATGCAAAAAAGACTCAAAGAATATGAGAATGGGATAAAAAAAGAGAAAGCAAACAAAATTCCAAAGGGACGAGCAGGACTATTTAACTGGTCGGATACTCACCTTTGCGAAAAAATATGACGCAACAAGAAAAAGGCTTGCACAAGGGGTACAGACTGCCTCCGAAGTAACAACATCAGAATCTGAGGCGTCGGTTTCAGAAGACCAGTCAGCCAGGAGTAATAGAAGTGTGAAAAAGGGTATTGTGAATACCGCCGCAGCTCCTTTTTTAGACGAATTCCAGGTTCTTAAGGAAACTTGCCAACGACCTCAGTCCCAGAAGCCACTAAAATCATTCCAAAAAAAAGAAGGAAAACCAGGCGGGGTAGGAGGGGACGACCAGGCAGCATCCCCCATGACGACTCGCAGCAGGGGCAAGAGAGGGAGATGGTGAAACAAGAAGAAGAAAAAACCATAGTGAACCTCTCAGATAGAAAGCTGACAGAACATTAAGAAGCAGTCTTGATGAGAGGTATGACCTTCTGCCCCACGGCCAAATTTGATCCAATACAAACTAGAATTGACATCTTCAAATTTGTGCGCAAGCTAAAACTACAAAAAATATTTGCGTCTAAATTTACATAATCAAACTTGCCTATCCCAGAAGAAATTGAAGAACCTGGGAACAGTCTCATAGACAATGACCAACCTTTGCTCATGACTACACACATCTTGGCGAGGCCGGATGAAATACCCAGTTCAATAGAAACTTTGAGGAGAAAAGAAATAACACAAAAGATAGATCCAAGTAATCTCAAACGAAAATCAAGGTTTCTTCCGCAGGTCACGCACGATGCCATTGACGTCTTTAATGATGCGATCCTACAGGATCTAGATAAAATGACTATCAAAAACGTGGAACTGACTAGAAAGAACTCAAACATTTTGCGTATGGAATGGCAAGCTATTACATCTTTGAAGGAGGATAACTCGATCGAAATTAATCCCTCGGACAAAGGGGGGAACATTGTCATCTTTAGTAAAATCAAATACAAAAAAGAGGCTCTAAGGCAACTACAAGATAAGGACTGTTATTCGATCATTAACAGAAAGGATTTTGAAAGATGCACCACAGATTATCATGAACTACTCAAAGGGTGGAGGGATGAAGGGATGCTAAATAAAGATGAATTTGAATATCTATACTGTGAGCACCCAATAATTCCTACATTTTACCACCTTCCCAAGGTGCACAAAGATATTAAAAATCCACCAAGGAGACCTATTGTCTCCTCAATAGGAAGCCTCTTGGAAGCAACATCCAGGTTTATTGATAATTACTTGTCGCCCTTTGTAAGAAATTTACCCTCCTTCGTTAGGGACACCCAAGACTTCCTGGGGCTGATAGATGGCATCAGGTGGGAATCAGACATGCTGTTGATTACCCTGGATGTCGCCAACCTATACACTTGTATTGGACATCAAGAAGGATTGTCAGCAGTTAAATGGTTTCTTGGGAAGAAGACCATGCAGTATCATCAACATAATGGTATGCTCCTCCAAATGACAGAATTCTGCCTATATAATAACATATCTTTATTCGCAGGGGTGATATACCGTCAAACCAGAGGGACTGCCATGGGAACGTGCTTTGCCCCCAGCTACGCGAACTTGTTTGTGGGCTGGTGGGAAAAGCACGTGGCCTGGGGGGGACCAATGAAAAATGGTTGGATCACATAATGATCTGGACTAGATATATTGACGACTTGTTCGTCATTTGGCGAGGTGACAGATCCTCGGCTGAGGAGTATTTATTTTATTTATTTATTTATTTATTTATTTAGAGTTTTATATAGCGCGAACTTGAACCGATTAGGTTATCAGAGCGCTTTACATAGCACCAGTTCCGTTACATGTTATCAAAGCACTTTACATAGAATCAGTTACGTTACATAAGGAACACATTTCTTTTTGTTCTAGTGAATAGGGTTATCTCTTCACACGGGGGAAGGGATACACCTGGCTATACTCCAACAGTCACACAGGCGACTAGTCCTTAAAGCTATATCTCTAAACACAGGGAGGGGATACACATGGATACAATCTAAAAATCACATAGGATACTAGTCAATAGAGTTATCTTCTATCTACACAGGAGGGATATGACTGGAAATACTCTAAGGGTCACATAGAAGTGGTAGAGAGTACAAAGGTCCACTGCAAACACTAGTGATAAGAGTCAACTACATACATAGGAAGGGAAATGACTGGTTAAACTCTAAGAGACGCATAGGGGTGGTATATGGTGTAAGGACTTCAGCGAATACCAAAGCTTAGCATTATTGCAATAGGTCAAAGATGCAGTCACAACATAGAGGAAGGGTGGGTGGGATGCAAGGTATGGAGGGAAGGGCTAGAGTCCAGCGAAAACTGTCCGAAAACAGCAGCAAAGTGTCATTCAGGATAGCACGCAAGTCGAGAAGTCCAGGAGAGAAGGTGGGAGCCCAGGAGGCGCATCGCCATCCTGGAGAGCTTGCGATCATCAGAGTTCACCAGAGGCACTGTCCTCACAGCGTACCGGACACAGCCACAGGCAGCAGAAGGTGGTGGATCGGTTCGGGAGACCTGTGCCCAGCAGAAGCAGTCGCTGGCGCTGCGGGGCACGAGGGCCAGGGTCCCCAGGAGCAAGGCCCCCCCTCGGAAGTTGCTTTACCGAACGCTGTTCGGGGCTGGAGGTGGGTATTGCTGGGCCCAGTCGGCAAAGTTGGTGGAGCAAGGACCCACCCTGGGGGACAGCCTGGAATCAGGCGGAGAGATCCGGGCTAGACCAGAGGCCAGGGAGAGGCAGGGGTGAGTCGCCGCCGGCGGCCATCTTGGAGTCAGGCAGGCGCTGTGATGATTCCCCCGGTGAGTGTCGCCGTCCCGGTAGGGCTAGATGGTGCCATCTCCCATCAGCAGCCGCCGCTACAGTCAGCGAGAGTCTGGCCAGGCCGGGGGAGCGCAGGTCTCAATCGTACCTCCCAGCGGCGGCCGCAGTCGGCGGAGTCGAAGGCGAGGTGCCGCCCGCCATCTTGAGCGCCACCGTCCTCTCCTCACACTCATCCAGAGATCGGACCTGTCCGCCTATCTAGGGGCAATCGCCGATGCTCTACAGAAGCCCCACTCGCTCCGGTTCACGTGGGGAAAAAAGGTGCGCACAGAGGAAGGGCCGTAGCAGCCCAGAGCCGGGGTTGAGTAGCTTGTGACCCGGGAGCCGAGACGATCCACGTCCGCTCGGCTCCCGGCTCCTCTGATAAATGACAACAGTCTCAACTTAAAATTCACAAGCACCATCAGTGACAGGTCTGTGCACTATCTTGATCTTGAGGTCTTCACGGTAGGAAATTCCCTACAAACTAAACTCTATCGGAAACCCACAGCGGGCAACACCGTTTTACATGCGGCCAGCCACCATCCTAGGAGCATGAAAAGAAACATCAGCTTTGGCGAATTGCTCCGCCTCAAGAGGAATTGCTCGGATTGTAGCGATTTCTCAGAAGCAAAAGAGGCAGCTGTAACACGTTTCCTAGCGAGAGGATACTCAAAAACATCCTTGACAGATGCTTCGAGTAGAGTAGATCTTACAGATAGAAGGGATAATTTGAAGAACAAAAAGAAAGCAACTGAATCTGAGACAGTGACAAGAATGATTACCACCTACAATATGAGGTCTAACGAATTGGTCCAAATTCTGAACAAAAATTGGCACATCCTTAAGACAGATACTGTCTTAAAAAACAAGTTACCTCCCAAACCATCTGTAACTTATAGACGTTGGCAGTCCCTCAGTGACCATCTGACTAGCAGTCACTTTGAGGACTCCCCTAAATCATCTAAAATGAAATTCACTCCAGGCTTCTTTCCTTGCATGCACTGCAAGGCGTGCAAGTACAGCAAAAAACGGACCAAATATGAGGGGAGACCCAATGACCGACGACCTACCAGGACGATCAATAAATTTCTAAATTGCAACTCAGACTTTGTAATTTATTGCCTGGTTTGCCCTTGCTCTAAGAGGTACATCGGGAGCACCATCAACCCGGCTAAAAAGCGTATCTTAGAGCACATGCATGCCATAACAAACAGAGATAAGAACTACCCTGTGGCTCGCCACTTTGAAATCCACCATAAAAGCAATAGGGATCTACTGACTTTTTTTCTCATTGATCAACTCGAGAACAAAGAACGAGGTGGAGACAAAATTAGATCTTTGAGGGCATTAGAATCCAAATGCATTATCGACCTCCAGACCATGCAACCTAGGGGGTTAAATAATGATGAGGAACTTTGGGTACACCTCGAATAGCTTGAAGGTCTGGACACTGGAAATAGGGAATACTAACTAAGAATTGAAAAATAGGCAGAAGACTAATGATCGCTCCCATTTGTATATATATCTCTCTCCCCCGCAGCACTGTTGGACTAGAACGTAAGATCATATTAACATCTTTGCCCATACAGGGCGAAACTTAAGAAATAAAGGAGGTAAATGAAAATTCATGATAAAAAAAGATAATAACAAACACAACCACAATTGCACATATAGTGCAACAAAACACCTGCATGTCACAATCCGAATAAATTGGAAGTAGGGGAGGCACTCTGATATGTTGCTGATAAAAGAACTAAATTGACTTTTGAAATGAGACTAGTTTCTATGACATATTCATTGCAGCATCTAAACTTGATTGAAAATATATTGTTGTATTATGATATTTGTGACACTCATGAATTGTAACTGTAAATATGGGCATTTGCGTCTCAAGTCAAAAGTGGTTGATTATCTGGTTTCCCCTTCTAACGAATTTTGGGATGACATGCGCTTCCATGAGAAATGCATAATGAATGTTTGTGGTTGTTACAAATATGTTTTTAATCGCACAAGCACTTTATTGACACCATTCTCCATGTATTACCATTTTAATGTTTCTTTTCCTTAATGTTTTTACAACAAAACATACTGAAAGATGGCTACCATTAAGAACCTGGCGCCCTAGTCCTCTTTCTATTGTCAGAGAGGGGTGGAGATAAAATGGTGTCATTTCCTATGCACGGGTTGACACTGCAGAAGCCTTACTGGTGAAACGCGTCTGTTGTCTTGGGGGCAGGGGGTCTGCGAATAAATCACCTTTAACCAAAGCTCAGAGTGCCGTCTACTTTCGTTTTAAAAAACGAGTGTGTTCGAGAAAAAAAATATATATATATATATATATATATATATATATATATATATATATATATATATATATATATATATATATATATATATATATATATACATACGCACACACACAGTTTGGGCCCTCAGGTCAGATACGGTGCTCTCCATGTGGGTGGTGCATGTCCACCGGAAGTAACTATTTTCTCCTTCTCGCATTAAATATGATTAATTAGGAACTCAAGCACCGGGAATCTGCTGCAATTTACTTAATTGTGCAAAAAACAGTTACAATACCCAAAACATTTTTGGTCCTCTCCTCAGGATATATATATATATATATATATATATATATATATATATATATATATATATATATATATATATATATATATATAATGTCAAGGTACAAATATGCGGCGATGAGTAACTTTAACCTATACTTACTAATGTGCATGTACCTTCTTGACATTTGGGTGATCAATTGGCCATGATAGACTGGTAGCGATATTCTGAATCAATAATGGGCTGGATTATTCACTTCCATATTCAAGTCATTTGCAGCATACTGGCTAGGAAACAATGGGTTTCTGGCAGGGTTGGATTGGGATAAAAAATCGGCCCGGGCACACCAAAACAAAGTGGCCCATATTTGCGTATTGCCTTTCCGCAAAACACTGCTTCAGCAAAGTTTTATGAAAAGAAAGGGGGTAGGAGGCATGTTTTACTAACTTCATTTAGATTTTAAAAATATGCACAGATTAGATCACACTGCTGAGCCACACATGAATGCAAGTGAGACCACTTCTGCTCAGGTCCCCTGCCCCTGCTCAATCAGCATACATTTATGGGCCGGCCCAGCGAGAGAAAGGGAGGGACACCTCCGCCCATCTGCCCCAAAAAAAACCAGTAAGGCACCCACTGGCCTCTGGCGGCATCCCAATAGCACAGACAGCCTCGACGCTGAACAAAATAGCTGCCCACAGCTAGAACTCGGCTACCGGCCCTTCGGCCATTTCCAGAGTGGCCGTGTTACCAATCTGGTTCCTGGGGCTACTTAAAAGGGAGTCCATTTTGGAACAAGCAAAAAGGTTTGACTTGGCAAATGGTAAACCAAAAGCACTATCCTATGTGATTCCCATTTACCACAATGATAAAGGAGTATGTGATTGCTTAGCCACGATAGTTCAAGAACAGCAATTTTTCTGACCTCCACTTATTTTGAATATTTTAGAAATATATTCTAAGTTTACATTTCTCGTCCAGGCTGAAGAAATGTCTTTCTTTCCGAAAGGCCCAGCTGCACTGAACATTATTTCCAAACTCTCCTTTAAAGTGGAGCATCTGCCTATTGGTGGAGACGTGTGATTGTCTTCCTATGAGACAAGTGTAGTAAGGCTTTAAGAATCAAAGCCTGGAAGCTGTGGTACACGGTCCTTTAAAGATATTGGAGAACCAAAAAGTCTGTCCATCTGCAGTTGTGGAGATTTATGCGTGGGACCTTACAAAGTACTTCACCTGAGCACGAATTGTAGTCTGTTCAAGCAAGATCATACCTAAGGATGTTCTTCAGGATATACCTTTTTTTTTAAACTTTGTTTATTCGTTTTTCAACATAGTAAATACAAAAGAACGGCTGGGCGTTCGACGGGGCAGCACCAAGAGCATATATCATTCACAGTATATGGCAAGGTAAACAAATGAATTCGACAGTGGGTTTAGCAACAGGACGAGTGGCATACCATGCCGTCAGGGTAAGCACATACAACCAGCATACACTAGAGGGGGGTAGGATTCGGCGTATAACAAAGGATGGGAGGGAAAATACATCAGGAGTACACAAATACATCCCTGTCCCATTAGTAATGGCCCATGGTAGCCAGTAAAGTATACATAGGTAAATCTCACCAACATGTGCGAATAAAAGCATCCCACCTATGTGTTTATCTAAGGGTATGTGTATGTGACGACTGTGGATTGTTATAGACATGCAGATCGTCCCCAGCCTGGGCCAGTAGATAGGTTGTTAGTGGTCCCCATATGTCCTTCGGTCGGTTAGTGAGCGGGAGTAATTCAGCAAAGGTTGTGTGTTGTTCCTGACTGTGCGTCATGTCCGTAAGCCACACCTTAAATTTTGTGGCCCTGCCACGACCCCATCTGCACGCCACCCGTCTCTTTGCAGTAGTGCGACATCTATGAACTTCCTACATGTCGGGGGAATGTGTAGTGTGTGTTCTAGGAGTGTGAATATTGGATCAGTACTTATGGTTATCCCGGTCATTGTTTCAAGAGCCTTCTGCACCTGCTGCGAGTAGGCCTGGACTGGAGGACACTCCCAGGCAAGATGTAAAAAACCTGCATGGTCCGTGAGGCAGAGTTCGCATTTGTCGTTATCAGGTAATTGAAACCTAAATTTTTTCACTGGGGTATAATATAAGCGCTGCAAGAATTTGTAATGGATTATTTTAAGCCTGCTGCTGGCCGATATCCGGGCTGTGAGAGAACAACAGTAGGACCACTGCTCATCCGTGAGCTCAACTGCGAGGTCAGCGGACCAGTGCAGGCGAGCAGAGGATTCCGGCACCGGAGCACACGTTCTAACATGCCGGTACATGCCCGATACTAAGTGTGAGCCATCCTGGGAGCAGAGCATATAGTGCAGAGGAGACAGGGGCTCAGGCTCGTCTGGGAAGTCAGGTAGGATTTCCCTCATCCCTTGTTGCAGTCGTATGTAGTAGAATACCTCGAGCGGAGTGCGACGATGCGCAGCAAAGAAGAGGTCTGCAGTTTTGAATCGACCAGCCGTAAAAAGATCTCCCCAACATGTGATATGTAGTTTCTTGCAGAGAATTCGAAAGCCCTGTTCACTCAGGAGTGCGAGTTTAGGGTGATAGGCCAATGGCGTCCGAGGGGAATATAGTAACGCGCAGCCCAGCTTTTTAGCCAGTCGGCGCCAGGCCTCGATTGTACACGTGACGGAGGTATACGGTGTGGTGATATCCGATGTTGGGCAATGTAGAAGCCCATTGAGGGGGAGAGGGTTTGCAATCCAGTCTTCCACTGCCAGTTGCGGCATAAAGGGGGAGGAGAGCATCCAATGATAGGCATAGTGTGCTTGAGCACACAAGTAGTAAAACTCAAAGTCAGGAATATCGAACCCCCCTTTATTATAAGGCTGAATCAGCACGGACCATTTCAAACGCGGGTTCTAACCCCCCCAAAACAGACGGCAGAGCTCTGACTTCAATGTTTTTAAAAAGTAAGCACCCGGATAGTACGGGATGTTTAGGAAAAAATAGAGGAAACGGGGGAGCACCACCATTTTAATGAGGGACGTCCTTCCTGCTATGGAGACGGGGAGGGATATCCAGCGATCCACCTGACCGGCTAGCCTCCTGACTGCCACACCATAGTTTGAGCGTAGCGTCTCGTATTTGTCACGCGAGACTTGGACACCTAGGTATCCAAGTTCCGAGCGGCACCACTCCAGAGGGTAGTCAAGGGGGAAATCCACGACAGCATCTGTAAGCGTGTAAAATTGTGACTTAGCCCAATTAATATGTACCCCGGACATCCCGCCGAAGGCAACAAACTCTCTAAGTAGGGGGTTTAGGTTACATGCAGGGTTTTTGACAAATAGTGTTACATCATCAGCATATAATGATACATCAATTTGACGCTGGAAGCAGCGGATCGCACTCGCTCGGTGCAGCTGGCGTAGCCTGCAGGCCAGGGGTTCAACAGCTATTGCGAACAGTAGAGGGGATAATGGGCAATCCCTGACCGGTGCCTCTGGAAATATCAATGGAAGTGGACAGGAGGCCGTTGATCAGGACTTTCGCCGTTGGTCGTGTGTACAATAACTGGACCCATGAGACGAACAGTGCAAGAAACCCCATACGTGCCAGTACAGTAAACAAGTACGGCCACTCGACCGAGTCGAAGGCCTTAGTGGCGTCGAGGAATACCGCAGCAACAGGGAGTTCAGGATGTACAGTATGTAATAGGGAAAATAGAGTGGTCAAGTTGTGAGAGGTGGAGCGGCCCGGAACGAATCCAGACTGATCTGGCAATACAAGCCGGGTCATCAATAGAGACAGTCTGGTAGCTAGCACCTTCTCCAATATTTTGACATCGCAATTCAGGAGCGAAAGTGGTCGATAAGAGCCACAAACCTTGGGGTCCTTGCCAGGATTTAGTAGTGATGTTATTACAACCTCACGCATCGAGTGAGGGAGGAGACCGTCAGCCAGTGATTCCTCAAAGACCTCACGGAGGACAGGTGCCATGATGTCAATGTATGTTTTAAAAACTCTGCGGGCAACCCATAAAGGCCGGGTTCTTTCCATTTTGGAGTGACATGATGGCATCTCGAATTTCATCGAGCTCAAAGGGGGCAGCAAGGAAGGCCCTGTCACTATCACTAAGCCAGCAGAGGGCCACATCGCCAAGAAAGTCATTGTATGATATGTCTGAGGTCGCAGCGGAGGTGTATAGTGTACGATAATGCAAAATGAAGGCGGTGAGCAGGTCATCAGAGTCTCCAAGTGTGCATCCTTGGTCTGTTAACAGCTCCAAAATCGTGTTATTAGTGTGTTCGGGGTGCGTCAACAATACCAGAGCCTTGCCTGGTCTATCCCCTTCACAATATTTTCTCGCCCGCCAGTGTTTCCCTTTAAATTTGGCTTCCCTATCGGCTTCTGCCTCATATTGCGTCAGTTTGTCCCTAAACTCCGCATGAACATCTGAGATATCTCCCTCCACCATCTGAGCCTCCAACGCTTTCAGTTCGCTATGAAGCTTGCGGATTGTGCGCTGGATATCGCGCAGGACCCCAAAGCTTTTCGAAATGCAGTAGCCTCTTACCGTTACCTTAAAGGCCTCCCAAATACTGTCGACAGAGTCGACAGAGCCTTTGTTGTTGGGAAAGAAGGCAGCGATCTCTTCTCCGAGTTCAGCGCGGAACACAGTGTCTAGAAGGGCCGCTGGTTGAAGAACAGCCGCTTGAAACTGAACTCAGACAAGACGGAAGTCCGCATCCTTGGGCCATCACTCACCGCCTGGGATGCCTCCTGGTGGCCCCCAGCCCTGGGCACCGCCCCCAAGCCGACAGACCATGCACACAACCTGGGCTTCATCCTGGACTCCTCCCTCTCGATGACCAGACAAGTCAACGCCGTCTCCTCTTCATGCTTTCACACCCTCCGCATGCTCCGCAAGATCTTTCGATGGATCCCGATTGAAACCAGGAAGACGGTCACCCAGGCCCTCGTCACCAGCCGGCTGGACTACGGAAACATCCTCTACGCCGGAACCACAGCCAAGCTGCAGAAAAGACTACAACGCATCCAGAACGCCTCCGCCCAACTCATCCTAGACATCCCTCGACGCAGCCACATCTGCGGCCACCTGAGGAACCTGCACTGGCTCCCAGTCAACAAGAGGATCACGTTCAGGCTCCTCACCCACGCACACAAGTCTCTCCACAACCTGGGCCCCAAGTACCTCAACGACCGCCTGACCTTCCACACGCCCACTCGCCAGCTACGATCCGCTAGCCTCGCCCTTGCCGCCGTACCACGCATCCGAAGAGCCACCGCCGGAGGCAGATCCTTCTCCTACCTGGCGGCCAAGACATGGAACTCCCTCCCCATCCACCTTCGGCTGACCCAGGACCACCTCGCCTTCAGGAGACAACTCAAGACCTGGCTGTTCCAGCAGTAGCGGCCCCCCTCCCCCAAGCGCCTTGAGACCCTTCCGGGTGAGTAGCGCGCTATACAAGTGTTATGATTGATTGATTGGTTGCAAGTGCCAGTGTGACCTAGGATTGTACCACCCAGGTATTTGTAGGTGCATTAGGACAGGACTATGGTCTGAATACGTCCTCTGGAGGTGTCCCACTTTAGAGACCCCCGCACATATCTCTCTGGTGGTGAAAAAGTAGTCCAGTCGTGCCCGTCAGGGATGTAAAATGTGTGCCCTGTTTCAGGTGGGGTTGCAGATATCGCCAGCTATCTATAAGATCGCCCTCTGCGATTAGTCCACTCAAGCTTTCCTTGCCCTAGGTTTGTAATGGGACACCCCGTCCGCCCGGTTCAGGTGAGGTTCCAGTGCTAAGTTGAAATCCCCCCCCCCAAATGACATGTCTGGATCCTACATCCAGGATTTTCCCCCAGAGTGTAGTGAAGAATAAAGGCGTGTCCGAGTTAGGGGCATAGCAGTTAATTAATGTAATGGTATCACGACCTAGTCGTCCCCACACCAGGGCATACCGACCTTCCGCGTCAACCAGTTCGCCACATACTTGAAAGGGCACTGTGCGTTTTATTAGGATAGTGACTCCTTTCGCATAAGTAGAATAAGAAGAGAAGACACGAGCAGCAGCCCATTTGCTTGCAAAGGTGGAGCGTGTCTGCGGTGATAAGTGTGTCTCCTATAGCATGGCTATCTGAACATTATGACACTCTAGATATGCAATCCCATTGCGACAAGACCCCGTATGTTCCATGACATACAATTCAAACATGCATCAAACCCTGGACCCGCCATAACTGAGTTTCAGTATAAAAGTGTCATATGCCATAGTCGATACAAGTCCATCAAAGTTTCTTGAACGATGCACTTCCCCACATCGCCCGACCAGCCGCCCCAGCTCTCCATTGAACCAAACTCCCACCCCAAAGATAGAACTTAGCCCCCCTCCCACTACTGCATCCCAATCATGCCAGCAGCCATCCTTGTTCACGGCCCCCTCCCCCCTCCCCTCCTTAACCTACCCAACATGTTTCCACAAAAAAAGGGGTACACCCGAAGGGGGAAACAACAACAAGGGCTCACAGCCACGTCTCCACCCAATAGCCTACTGTACTGTACCACCCTCAAAGTAGGCCAGGGTAGAGATAGTGGTCCCTGTAATACTTTACCAGTGGAGAGGTCTAGTAGTCCCTCATTGTTGTTTTCAAAGAAATTAAGCAAACTGGCCCAAGGTCCAAAGAAAAAGTCCATGAGAAAAGTTCAGGAATCATTTGAGTTATGAGGATAGTCTCGCCTCACTCGTCGTTGTCCATTCGAGCCGAGTCGTCCTCAAGGTCTGCATTGTTCCTCCGATCGTCTCGCCGTGCCCTGCGAATCTCTTTCAAGTAATCCCCAGCTTTCTGCGGATTGGTGAAGAACCTCTGCTTGCCCTGGTGCGTCACCCGCAACTTCGCCGGGTAAATCAGGGCATAATCCAGCTGGGCCTCTCTTAGCTTCTTTTTGACAGCCAGAAATTTGCGGCGTTCTTCCTGCACCATAGGAGTGAAGTCAGGGTGGATAGAGAAGGTGACTCCATTGTGATGTAGGCTCTGTTTGGACCGGGCAGCCCGTAGTGCGACGTCTCGGTCGCGATAATTGAGCAATCGGGCGATAATCGGCCTGGGCGGCGCTCCGTGTTTAGGAACAGGTGCCAGTGATCGGTGCCCCCTTTCCACTATAAATTGAGGGGAGAAGGCATCTTCCCCTATCGATGCTAGGAGGATCTTCTGCACATACAGTTCCATCCGCCCAGTATCTGTGGACTCCGGAACGCCCGTGACGCGGATGTTATTGCGCCTGCTTCGAGCTTCCAAGTCCTCATTCTTTGCTGCTATTACCCGCAGTAGATTATCCATGCGGGCTAGTTGGGTTGTATGGGAAGCGGTGATATCGTCGCTGTCCAAAATACGCTGCTCCGCGGAAGTGAGTCTCTCTTAATGCTGGTCCACTTTATGGACCAAGGCGTCCATCCAGGAGGACATCCTGTCCACTTTTTCCACCACTGTGGTGAATCCCTGTCGCATTTCTAAAAGCAAGCGAGGCATATCAAGTTCTTTTGAAGGGGAGGGCGCAGTTGCAGGGTCCGCACCGCTAGGACCCGGCTCCACAGTCCCAGGCTGGGACCCCTTCTTCGCACTGTCAAAGTTAATCTTTGTCTGGCGGTTCTCAGGGCGCACCATCGTGCCCCCGCGTCGCTCACGTCTCTCTATTCTGGGATCTATAGAGGCAGCAGGAAGAAGATGCCAGCCAGGCAGGGTAGTGCGCAGTCTGACCAGTCTATGAACTGTGGGCAGGGTTAGGTCCACACCTCACAAGCCTGTGTTCCAGTGGGTCATGACAATCTGAGGACCACCCTGACAAGAATGTATGGTAGTGCGTCGGCCAATAGGAGACAATAGGTATCCAGGAGTGCGCCACAGGCTGGCTCAGCCAGAGGCGAGTAAAATATGTCCACGTGGGTGGCTCAGACTGAGGGGCCAGAACAGCCACATGCCCATAACAGTCCGTACATCAAGCTGCAGGGTTCGTCCAGGTGCTCTCAGCCACACCAATTGCCAGGATTGCGACGCCGGCGGGGGCTCCCTGCGCAGCGGGACACAAAGTGCGCAACGATAGAGAGCAGCTGGACATGCAGCCCACCGATGCCTCCAACAGCACCGGGCAGGGGGGGGTCGACGGTCCCGTCGAAGTCAGGGAAGGTCCCTCCTTCGCAGCTTCCCGTGGCCCCGTGCGCCACGTCCACCCTCCGCGTGCAGTGCACAATGGGGGTAAGATACACCCCCGCAATGAGGAGGCCCCTCCGCAGGCCCAGCGAAGAGCAGTCCAGAGCACCCCCGCCTCAGCAGAGCGATCCGGCCAACCACAACAGGTCACAGTACCTTGGCGCAGGAGAGGCAAGACGGCTCGCGCCGCGGGCCCGCAGTCGTCCGCCCGCCAGACGCGGTGTCCCCGTCAAGCGTTGAGCAGCAGGCAGCTCTGGGGTCCCGGGTAGCCGCACAGAAATCCGACGTGCAGGATGAGCTTACAGCGCGCGGCAAAAGGACGTTGCCACGCGCGCCGGTCGGTCAGCATTCGAGGCCCACCGCCTCGGGAGAAGCACCGGTCTCGCGTAGCCGATCGCGGCCAATCGCAGCAGCACAGCGGATCCAGGGGTAGTGCCGGTGATTCTTGAGCGGATGATATCTCGCTCGTACGTGCCCCCAGAGGTCCCAGAGTTGGACCGAGTGTTGGCGATCATTCATGGCACAATCACAGCCATGGGTACAGCAGCCCTCCAGCAAATAAGGATCAAGTGAGGATTACTACATCAAGGAACGGGAGCCACGCAGTCAGGCGGCCATTCCATTTGTGCGCCCTCTAGCGCCCCCCTTCTTCAGGATATACCTTGATGCCAGCCTTTTGATATGTCCATATATCCATATATCCAATAATATATCCATATTTTTAGTATAAAATTAAACCTAAAGTGTGATTCTCATTACTGCAAAAGCAAAACACATTTGTTTTTTATTTTTTATCACGGCAGAATCTGAGAAAAAAAACTCACATGCCTAATTGCAAAACCCAAATACGTTTTTTAAGCAATACAGCAAATCTATATGATTAGTTTGACTTTATTTCGTTCTATGTGTGTTCTTCGCTCTATCTGCTATGCTACTAGGTGCTGCCCCTATTGTTTTTATGTTGTACATAAAGCATGTTTACACCGTACCTCAGTTCCTTCAGCTAAGGTTAGATTGTCTAAAAGTTTTCGGGGTTTATAAAAATAAAATTTTAGGCTTATTTTTTGTGCCTTTTTTATTTCAAATTGGTACTGTAAGCCATCTAATCTTTCGACTGTCAGTTTTAAGTTGTTACCATGAAAACTGTTTAGTAAAACATTAAAGCCTCTATTATTTGTTCAGGACTAAATTCCGATCCCTATAAAACAGGATTTTACACAGGGATCTCAATTACGAGAGGTGTTACAATTAGCACTCTATCTCACCTTTCCCCTGATAAACTGTGGCAGATCACACCTGTGAAATTTATTTGGAGGAAAAGTTCTAGAAAAAGGGCAAATCATGTGTAATTTGGTTTGTTAAATACTACTTCTGCACAGTGGCGGTCGGTACAGGTCGGGAGTTGGAAGGGGGTATAGAGATGGTAAAGAAGAAAATAAACGTAGCTTCTTGCCACGTTTTGCCGCCCTCTCCACCGTTGTCTCCGGAACAGGAACATAGAGCAGCAACCAGGCAGCACCCAAGCTCTCCTGAGATAATCACAACTTGGCTCCCCTAAGGCGATCACAATGCTGCAATGCTGCTTTGTGATTGGTCTGAACACCGTGGTTTGGTGCTCAAACGGGTACTGGGGAACTTGGCATGTTCTCCAACAGGCTGAAAGGCAACCTGCATGAAGAACATGCGAAGTTCGCCTGGCTGTTTGACCGGCCCTAGATGGCCGGCCATACATTCATGTACACAATGGGAGGGCAAACACTCCTAGTCTGCTCTGTCAGCAGATCAGCCCTGTTCCGCCCACAAAGCTGTCACAACAAGAACAAAATAAAATGATTTTTTTCCTTTATCTATACTGCTTTAATAGCAGTGGGCGACGCTCCACCGCCTTAGCGGAGGAGCTGCCACTGCTTCTGCATGTTATGTCTTGATTCCAAATTAAAAAAATAGAGGCTTCTTTTAAGAGTGCAACAGAAGGGTGGGTGTTACTTATGGCATCTGATTAAGCCTGACTCCTCAAGGTTCAGTCAGAATGTATCGGGTGCAGTATATTGCACCTATTCTGAGCTTTTCGGAATTACATCGAATTCTAGTGCGTACCAAATGAAAATCTGCATATGGCAGAAAATATCGTACTCTTTTCCCCGTGTACATTCTGGAAGGTTTCACCTGTCGAAATGATTTGAAGGCTGTAGACTTTACCGCACCTGGTAATGACAAGGTACAGTAATCTCCTCAAACTCAGAATTCCGACCCTTTCATAAACAGGGTCTTGCACAGAATTCGGAAAACTGCAGCCTATTCTTAATCAGGGCCAGAAGAGAGGTAGTCAGACACAACCTGTAAATAACTCACCCCAGGTTATTGGTACGTAATGATTGTGGAAAAAGGCCCACTTTTTCAAAATACTTGGACACAGAACCTTATTTGTTAATATCCCACCAATATTTGCAGCAGTTGTGTGTACTTTTACCTAGTTTGATAAAAAAAATATAAAGTTTGATAAACAAAGAGTACCTTTATTCTTATTTCGCCTCTTTTCGCACAAAAACGTTTGGCTTTTTTTACACTAAAATTATTTAGGGTAAAGAAGAAAAGTTGTAAAACTATCCAATTGTGGTGTACTACTTTGTAATTAGTTGCTACAGTATCATTTGACAACTATGGTGAAGTGAAGCTTTGAACTCAGACTTTGCCACCTAAAGGTGAGCCAAGTGCACAACAGGTATTACAAGGAGGCTTTTGGATAGCTTAAGGATCGTATTTCGGGATCTCTGCTACCACAAATTAAGCCTTTGTATGTTCCCAGTGAACTCCTTACAAATGAGGGAAACAAGATCAATTGTATAGAACACTGCTATTCACACATATCTGAACAACAGACATTCAAATGTCCAAGGGCCAGATTCAGCGCATTATCTCACTACTAAACGACTCAAAATAACCCTTACAGTGCTATGTTTCAACAGAGCACTGGAATGTTGGGATCTCCATTAAATACAAGGGAGTGACTCAGGTTAACAATGGTTGATATAAGCCTTCTGCTCCAACATTCCGATGTTTGTCTTTTTTCTTCTCCACTTTTAATTTAGAACATTCTCCCCTCAGTGGGTGGAATGTTCTAAAAGCCTTATTGCCCTTCTACCTCAAGTTATGCTAGTTGTAAAAGGCCCTCTTCCTTGGAACATGGCCTCACCGTGGTCAGGGCCTTTAACACCAGCATAGTGTTTGGCAGCAGGCCTTAAGGCTTTATTGAACCATTTTTCTATTCGTAGGACAAACCGGAGAACAGGGTGCGGGTCATATTGCATTTCAAAAACCAGTCTTGCTAGCCAGTATTGACTAGGAAATGCTTGTCTTATGACAGTCTTTTTTCACTTTCAACCAATGCTAGGTAAATCATGTTGCCCAACGCAGTGCACCAGGAAAACAGCCCTGCCCACCACCTTTCAGTAGATTTCCATTCATAGGTGCCGACAGGTAAGAAGCACCTGTTGCCGAACATATACAGATCTTGCATAGATCTAATGAACCAGACAAAATCCTAAACATTTCGTGTGATTTAGAAAAGCTGAAAGAGTGGTCTAGAAAATCATTTGCGGCCAAGTTTAAAGGTATGCACTTAATGGATAGAAATCCCAACAAGATGTTTGGGATCTGTGGTGTGGGTCACCAAATAGGAGGATTGCTTTTGGATTATTTTGGATGATCTCAAAGTTTTAAAAAAAACAAGTTCGTAAGAGAGCCAGGTTCTGTGAATTGGATGTACAGAAATGGAGATAAATCGAGAGGTTCCCGTAGACTCAACCATAGTAATGTATTATGTGTCGATCTGATATACTCTGTTCACTTCAGAAGGTCGCATCCAGGGCCGGACTGAGAATCAAAACAGGCCCTGGCAAAGTGCTCGGCCGGCCCCCTGGGGGTGCGACCCAGCGCTTTGTCGGGCTGGATTTCGACCGATTATGTTACAGGGCGGTTTTTATAGCTATGCTGCAAAAACGGCCCTGTAACAAAAACGGCCCCCTGGGCCCAAAACCGGTCCCCACCCTTGCGGCGCACCAGGAGATTGCCCGGTGCCCGCAACGGCCAGTCCGGGCCTGGTCGCATCACAAGTTGAATAATGATGACATGGATGAATGGATGCACTTCAGAGATGTGCTATGTGCTGTTGTCTTTTAATCCATGAGCCTTCAGTTTGACAGTATGGAACTCTATCTTTTGTAGATATTCTGAAAATCTGCCGTAGATCCGGTCCACCTGAATCTACGTTGGACACTGTCATATAACACGAGGCGCACTAGTTTTAATGTATGCCCACTGGAATGAAGGATTATAGGGCTATGATACAGGCAATCATATCCAAATAAAACTATAGTTAGTGCTAGAAGCATTCTAAATTCACAAAGACTATGGGCAGAAATTGGGTTTTAAAACTATGAGGTTACTGTATTATTTCATTAAGTATGCCACTGGTGTAGACTTGACGTACTCGGCAGAGTTGGCGATGGTAAGCCTGAAAATCATTTAGGACATACGCGTCAAAAGGATGCATGTGAAGGGCAGAACGTTAGGGCTGTGACATGCCAATTTTGCATCAAATGTAACATTTTTACACTTAATGTTGAAAAGAAGCCCATTGCACAAGTGCTACACCTAAATGAATGTAACACAAAGTTGCTTCTATATTAAGGCAGACGCAGATAGGCTTCAGAGCTGGACTGACACCTTGTCAACCTTTGGGGTCTTCATAAAGACCAAAGGAATCTACACTTGACAGTGGTTACAAGAAAACAAGTGGTTATTAGTATTATTAGTAGTAGCAGTATAATAACAAAAACAATAATAATCATAATAATGATAGTAATAATAATAGCTTGCCTAGCTTTCCGAAACCACACAACCACACTATAAGGTATGTTAACCCCTTGGGCGCGGCGGCGATTCTGCGCCTGTGCGGCCGTTTTTAAGAGTGGGCGGGTTCATGACGGCCCCCAGCCGTCATCAGCACTCACCCACTCATTTAGATCACGCCCGCCCCTTCTCGATCTAAGGTGGTGCATTGAAGGCCATTAATCATAGTAATAGTAACACCTTGTATCACCAATGTACAGGCTTCATCGGCGTTTCAAGGCATGGGCAACTTGGGCTCTGGCCCCAACCTATCAGGGACCCCCAAATAGATATGGCTCTGTCCCCCACACAGTCTTGCTCTGATGACCTTCAGTCATTTTTTTTAACATAGATTGTTAATACCATTTTCCTCTAATTTATGTTTAATCCGAGGGAGTCTATTACAGACATTTTGCAGGGAAATGTTGTGTTTGTTTGCCAACACCCTGCAACATCGATAAAAAAAAGTTTCTTTTAGATCGAAAGAGGACCTCGCATATCAGAAATGGGAGTAGATCACATAAAACATTTCGATAATATTTGTGAGCTGCTGTTGTATTACAGCACTGAAACCACTCATCATTATCCCTGGATATTAGATGGCAGCACATTTGGAATGGGGATCGGTCTGGTTGTGCAGTCAGTGACCTGGCCAAAGAGGGCATGAAAAAGCAGAAATTGGATCGTAAATTCAAAGCTGTTGCGAACATGGGCCCCCAAAATACGTTTGGCCCAGGGCCCCTAAAATCCCTACTATTTACCGGTGTAAAGTGGCGCCCAGCACCAGCCAAGGCAGAGAGAAGCATGTAACTGCCGCAGCTAAAAGAAAACTTCGTGGGAAAAGGGAAGGGAGCTGCCTACATCGAAGGCACACCCCCTAAGAAAGGCGCCGGCCGCCGAGGGGCCCGCGGGGCGGGTGTCGAGCCCCGGGCCTAGAGGAGAATGAGAAGGTGACTGGGAGCCCACCCGACACCTCTCAAGTCCTGCCGTCAAGTGCCCACGGAGATAAGCGGACCGGCCAGAGCCCACCTGTACCGGCCGCAATTGAGACTGACACAACGCGGATCGACCGGAGCCCACCCGTGTCGACCGCGACTGCCCCAACAGTGAAACAACCTCCGTGGAGCCCACTCGCGTGTGAGGTGAAGGCCCGTCGGCAGAAGGTGAGCCCAAGCGCGAATGAAGCAGCCCCAGGGATAAGCCCCGCAGCGTGTGCCAAGCTGCCGGGCGTATATGCACCAAGCGGAGCCCACCCGCTGTGAACACTGATTTTGCCCCCAACAGAGTGAGCGGCAACAGCGATTACCCCATAATGAAGCAAGGCCAGCGGAGCCCACCCGCGGCCTGCCTGCAGCGTTCCCCGCCCCCGCCGCACAGCGTATGGGAGGTGAGGCGGCGGGGTGAATAAACTCTAAAGGAGAGCGCCCGCAGCGTGTGGAGGGTTGCCGGGCGCCGAATAAATGAAGCGGAGTCCCCCTCTCCCCGCGCGCAGCTCGATTAGCAGTGTGTGGCTGCTGCGGCGGGAGAGGGCGAAGAAAAGGGGCACAAGTAATTAAAGCGGAGCCCACCCGCATCGAAAATGACGTCCTGCCCGGAGAAACTGTGTGCATAGCCCGCAGCATGTGGAGAGCTGCGGGCGTGAATAAACAAAGCGGGTGCCCCGCCGTGTCAATACGACTGCCCCAGTGTCGCAAGAACTGAAAGCAGAGCCCACCCGTGAAGTCTCTGAACACTGCCAGTAAGGAGATCAGAAATCTCTGGGAGCCTCGTTGACCTCTCCCCCGCCCCACGCAGCGGGTGAAATGAGAGGATGCTGTGGGCGGGGAGATCAAGAAGAAGATAGCGCGTGGTCCGCAACCCAGCAGAGCGGCACCAGCCCATCCCCCCCCCCCCCCCCGCACAGCCGTCAAGATTACAGGCCTGCTGCGAAGGGCGGGATGCGTACGAAGCTAAACGCTAGCTGCCCTCCTGCCTGACCGGAGAGAAGAAGACTGCCCAAAAACAAGAGCAGACAAACCCCAGCAATAGCGCCTACGTTTTGGCCCCCAGCGCAGTGTGTGAACAAGGAAGCTGCTCTGACTGAGAGAAGCACTGCAGTGCCTAAGAGTCACTTGCAGCAAAGTGCCGATCGTGAGTGCATTTGTCCACAAAGCACAACAAAGCACACAAACACTCACCAATGCTCCAAGGAACCCTCTGGTGGAGCCTCACAGGCACCGTGTGCCACTGGACATGCAGTCCCAGGAAGAACTTCCAGCTCCATGCTAGCCTGAAGTTTCAGGACACCACGCAGCTCACAGCCAAACACCCGCGAAATAGTGAAGGACCCAGAGCAAGGGAAAGACTGCCAAAGCCTGCCAAGGAGCAACCCTGCCATCTAGTGGATCTTTTCAATATTGCAGTAGATGAAAATAAACAAGCCTGCAACAAGCCAAACATCCCTGCAGCACCTCGAAGACATAACCAAGAGTAGCATCAGTGCACATAAGGGATGGTGTCGCCTCTACAGGAGCGCAGCACAGCAGCGCCCAAAGGGAAAGCAGCACTGTCCGGGAGACAACTCAGGACGTCCAAAGCACACCAGTACACAAGGGAGGACTGCCCAGCATGAAAGTAAACACACAGTAACGCCAGACTGGCGCAGGAACGCCACACTGAGGCAAGGAAGCCCGACCAAAGACGCTGCACAGCGCCACGCCAGCGCCACCAGGACAACATAGCACTGCGCAAGACGGCGCAAGGAGTAAAAGAACTCCACACCAGATAACCGGGCAACAGCACAAGAAGTACTGAGCAGTGCCATGAGAACAAGGCAGGTGCACAGAGACAATACAGACTGCCACTGTTCCCAGAAAGTAGAAAAGCGGCGAGAGCACTACGCAGCCAGAGGGTGGCGCTGCACGGCGACACGCTAACTCCACAAGACAGCCCGCAAATGCGCCAGAGTGAGGTAGCGACATCTCACGGGAACCAAGAGCACCTGCCAAGAGAAAGGGAAAACCTACCTAGCAGGCACACCAGGAGAAACTGGCCAAGCGCAAGAACACTGCTACGCCGGAACATCACCAAACCACCACACAGCCTGAGAAGATAAAAGGCGACGGTGCAGGAGCGAGCCAGAAGCACAAGAACGTGACAGAACCTAAGAAACGCTCATGAAGCGCATCAGGAGTGCAGCAACTCCACGCAGGAAGTTCCAAAGAATCGCAACCTACAACGCAAAGAAACAAGACCAGAAGGTCGATGGAGTGGTGAGGCAACCCTCCAGAAGCAAACACCCAAGAAGCATCTACACCATGCCAGGAGAGAAGACAGCGATGCCTGGTGGCCACAGGCCATCGCTGCAGCAGAATGGCGAAAGTAAGAACACCCCACACGAACCAACGATGGTTCTAGAACCCAGCACCAGGAAGTGCGAAAGCGCATGACGCAAATGCGCAGCAGTGCGGACAGCACTAGCCCAAAGCAGCAAGTCACAAAGAAGATACGAAGAGCGCACCCAGTTGCGCACCAAAGCAATCAAACAGAGATGAAAAGAAAATGGTTGCGCAGTCAACCCGTAGCATTGAAGAATCCACACAACAGCAACATGACCACTCAGCATGGTCACCAAGCACCACGAAGCCTACCTGCTGGACATCGGCAGAAGGGACCAGCACGAGGTCCAAGAAGCTCTGCACCATGAATCCTACCTGCCGGACATCGGCAGAAGGGACCAGCACGAGGTCCAAGAAGCTCAGCACCGCGAATCCTACCTACCGGACATCGGCAGAAGGGACCAGCACGAGGTCCAAGAAGCTCAGCACCACGAAGCCTACCTGCCAGACCTCGGCAGAAGGGACCAGCACAAAGGTCCAAGAAGTTCAGCCAAGGCGCGGTCCAGGGACATGGATCAACAAACTTCACCTAAAGTTCAGCCAAGGCGCGGTTCGCGAACATGGACCAAAGAACTTCAACTTCACAAATAATAGATGCGACTGAAAGAAGAGGTGAAGGTCGCAACGCTAACCCTGGGAGTTAAGTGACAAGAAGACAGTGTTCTAGGACTAGGACAGGACCAGGCAGACCTGTGTGGAGTGCGCGCGCTGCATAGGGAAGCATGGCCAGAGAAGATGAAGAAGAGGGGACCAGGGTACGTCGCGAGAAGAAGAGAAGAAGAAAGATCGGAGTGGCATGCCGCCACCGAAGAAAGAAAGAAAAGAAGAAAGGAGAAAGAACAGAGTGGCCACCGCCACTAAGAAGAAAAGAAGGAAGAAGTAATCAGAGTGGCACGACTGTCAGGGTAAGAAGAAGGAAGAAAGAACAGAGTGGCCGCCGCCGCTAAGAAAAGAAGAAGGAAGCCACCCCTGCGGAAAGAAGGAAAGGGACAGGCACTGAAACACCTGAGTGCAATGGAAGACAAGCCTGGCAAGAACACCGGCAGCGCAGACCAAAGACAACCACCTACGAGTCATCCATCCATGTGGCGAACGCAGAAGAGAGCAAGATAGACTGTTGGCGACATCTACCTCTGGGGTTTGAGCGGAAGATTGGATGGCGAGACTACTCAGGACTCCGGAAGTGGAGGACCTGACCTACCTCACACCAGCCCGTGGCAAACCAGTATCAGAAGCCTTGAGGGACTCTGGTGGCAGCAAGTCCCGCACGAGAGACAGACCTACTGAAGCACGTCTGCAGGACCCAAGAGGATGCAAGCCTCGAGAGCAATGAAGAGAGTCGACAACTCAACCTTCAGGTGGAACTAGGACACGACGGTGAGGCTCGTGGAGCGCCCTGCTCACGGCCCGAAGGCTATGGTAGAGCAACGCGACCAAAAACACCAGTCCAGTGGAAACCTGGCAAAGAGGTCCTCCCGGACATCTTGTGGCAGAAGAAAACCGGCGAGAGGGGCATCCTAGTGAGAGGGATGTTCGCACCTACTCTATTCACCTGCCAAGAAACACACTGAAGCCTGCCTGGAAACATCACGCAACCAGCATGGAGAAAAGAAGCCGGAAGACAAACAACAACCATGTCATCCATCTCTCTTTGATTATTCGTCACCAAGAGAGCAAAGCATAAGGCAGGGCTGAGAACAGCCGACAGAGAAAGAATTAACCCGCCGAACAACTGCGAACCGTGCCACCAAGAACTGCTAATTCAAAACGTAAGAACTATACTGCCTGTGGCTTGCAAGCAGCCAAAGAGACTCTTTTTGAAAGCACAAGTCCAATGTTATTTTCTGTGTTTTCTTTCCCCCACAGGTTTTTGGACTTTTTCTGTTTGGGTTAATTTTTAACCAATTTGGGAAGGGATGTAATGCCCAGCACAGGTCAGCAGTCTAGTGCTGAAGCCTGTATTCACACTGAACACCCACCCACCACTGATGTCACAGGTCATATGACACAGTACCAATAAAAGAGGCCGAGCGCACGTGCTCTGGGCCAGTTGCACCATGCATCCAGCGTGTCCTGTAGTCCAGTTATTTTAGCATGAGGGCCTAAGGCCCCGACCCTACAGTAACCAAGGCAAGAAAGTCCTTTTCTTTATTCGTCCAGGCGTGATGAAGCTAAATGGCAATTTCTATGCTAAGAAACAATGTGTTACTTGCGTGAAAAATCTAGAAGTATCATTATATGTTATATTATGTGAACATACTAATAAATTAGATTGCACTGTGACATTGTCTCAGTACCTCAAGCGTCTTCTTCTTACTTCGACATATTGTCTTCGCAGCAGCCGATGGGCCTGGAATGAGATACCCTTCCTGCTGAATCTTGCAGGTCTCATTGGGTGAGCCCTGCTCGGCTGCTCCTCTTCTGTAATCCCTCCTCCCGCACCCAAAAGCCCCCACCCACTCCGGCATTCACACCACCAACACATTTATTTTCAATCTCGCTGTGTTTTTCCGGCCTGCAGCGAAATGTAGCCTCTGTTTGGTTTCACAGCCCGAGGAGACAAATCGCTGAAACATCATTGCTGACCTTATTTTCTACAGTGTGGCTTGTGTACATTTTAACAAATATCTTCTCCTGATTGATTTGCAGGCAGCGTGCTGACACTGCACCGACGCTTTTCGTGTCCATCTCTTTTCATGTGTTCATCACTGTCTTTATTTCCTGTCAGAAGGTAAGGGCGCTCTGGAGGTTGCACAAAATCACGTTTCGTCAGCAGCTTCCCTGTAGGGTTCCCAAGAGGTAAAGCGGCCAAGCCAATTAGCATCCACAATCAGAAAAGGAACGAACGACTTCGGTGTTTCATAATATCCTGTTTTGATAAATTGAGATCTGAATCTCTGCATGCTGATCTAGTCTCCTCGGATAACCTCTCCCTGGACATCTTTTGATATTTCTTTTAAAGATTATGCTCTTTATTTGCTCACAGCTCAATTTCCCTCTCTGTGGGTGCGGAGTTCTGTTCCCTTCCGCGTTAAGGCAGTGCTTTCTAAAGGATAGTCGGTGGCTTGGCTGTGTGGTTAATTCACTCTTTTGCTGTGGGTGCTATCAGTGCTTCCTTGAGACGAGGGGGCATATTATCAAGTCAGGCGATACAATTATCGCCGTTTTAGCGGCAGAAAACTGCTGCTAAAACGACGATAATGGGCTTGATAATTTGCTCTATGAAATTCCTATTGAAGCCCATGTTAAATGTGAAGGACTTCCAACATGGGCTTCAATTGGAATTCCATAGAGCATATTATCAAGCCCATTATCGCCGTTTTAGCAGCAGTTTTCTGCCGCTAAAACGGCGATAATTTTATCGCCTGTCTTGATATTATGCCCGTGGTTCGCGTACAATGCTATCACTGTCCTGAAAGAGCTGCCCCTGAGTCATATTTGAGGATAGAAATGTCAGGCAAAGGAGGGGAGTAGAAACAATCAAGCACAAATGTGATGTCCAGCACTATAACTGAGCATCTAAGCGGCAGGATATTAGCCTAAGAACCCACAGAGCACAGACATCATCTGGCAACGCCCTGGTTCGCACACTGCCAGCCTCAGGATTTCCTTACTTGTGGCGCAGCGGCCATGGTGCCTGACCACGGGGTTCACCGTTCGATCCTCCGTGCCAGCGGCAGGTTAGTCCAGCACCATGTGACTCTGGGCAATAGCTCGCTTAATCTTCCCGACGCCCCCCAGCGCTTTGACACACTCGGGTAATTGTGCGCTTTACAAATACTGGATTTCATGTAATTTCATTTCAAAGGACTAAACATAGGGTCTACTGCTTGGTGCACATCGAGCAGTGAGTCGATGATAACAAAAAGAAAATAACCGCACACCTGATTCAACACATGCAGCTACTAAAGTGTAACTAATGCATGACACACAGCTGTCCATACAATGAGATCGGTGCTCTCCCACAAGGGCAAAACTCCTAGGACCTGATAACAGATTCCACAGTACTGCGTTAACAGTAAAATCATATGCGATTTTACTGTTACCATGTGGTAAATCTGTACAGTTACAAGTAAAACCTCAAGGAATGGGGAATTTCCATCTGGGACCTATTTTTCCATTCTTAAAACCACATGGGTTTTAATGGCATACATTTAAGCAGGCAGTAAATATATACAGGAACCCGTGGTTGGGGAGGCGCACGAGGGAAGGAGTTGGGGAGTACGGGGTGGAAGGTGAAAGTTTTTCTGACATGGTGTATTATATGCTCCCCTTTCAAAACAATAATAATGACACTAGACTGCTGGGGCAGCCAAAGACACACCATTTTTCTAGAAAGAATTACTGCCTGGAAAAATCAGGCATTGTTCTCCCACACCCATAAAAAACAGATGTGGAAAAATCTACCCACTCTGAATCAGGCGGAGTTAAATTCCATGCAGTAATTTACCTCCACCTAACTGGGAATCAGGGCCACAATCTAGAAATAATTCTGGTGTGTTGGTCTGTCACTTCTTAAGCAGCCTAAATAAGGTTCTTAAGACATGCCCCTACCCATGAGGAACAATTCAGCCATGTTCTGTGCCAGAGTCGTGAAGATGATTTCACAAGCCACTTTCATCAGAACTTAAAATACAATGATCTTGCTCCAAGAGGTGAAAACACTCAAGATTGAATCATAAACACTCTTCACAAAACACCAAAAATGTATTGGACTCAGTGGTGTGAAACTTTAAACTCTAAAATGTAATATCGCCGGGTCCTCTTATTGGATTTTTGTCACTTTGATGTCATTTTGTTTACTACATTTTACTCTATTTTTCTAATGTGGTTTGGGATTTTTATTGTTTTGTATTACAAATTAAGAACTGTTTCTATAACACATAGATACTTTACATATTTCTTTATGTTTTGCTGGTGTTCCCATCACCACCTGTCAGTGACATTTACAGATCCCCAACCTACCTGGAGGGTATCTCTGTTCCAAAAGTCATGGGCTCCGTTGACTAAAGTTAAATGTAAAACAGGTCACCTTGTTCTTGGGGCCAGCTCAACATTCTTTTTATTTTTACAAAAACTAACCCCAAAGGCTTGAGGTTGTGTCTGAAAAGTAGGGAGAAATGTTTCTTACAAGCAAGAAGTTGTCTCCCTTTATGCCAGTCATATTTTTGTCTTTTCAACCAAGGTCTGCCATGCATGGCTGTGCTGGGAAGGGAATACTAGAGGTGGATAACCAAACCAAACCTTAACAGGGCCTGGCATTTGTCATTTTGACCCAGCAGCAATGTGGCAGACAGTTTTCTGGGTCAAGGGTTATCAGCACTGAAGAAAGCTTAGCCTCTGCTCTCAGAAAACCCGGCGGTTCTCCTACCTCTAAGGGGGACGTAGAAGCAAATGTGTTTGTGGAGCATGAGCCTCACCACTTTATGATGGAGCCCCTACTCCACCAAACCCTAAACGAACCAGTGGGAACTGCCTAATATTTGCTATTTTATGTTGCTATTTATCACTCCTGCTATGCATTCTGCATTCCTTGAAGAGAGTGTTTGCTCGGTATGTGTGTTTAGACACTCTCTTACTTAACGTATTTGGTGGAATGCAATAGTTTATATGCTGAGTTAATACTTCTTTTTGAGGCAAAAAAAATGTGGTCATATGCTTTTGATGCAAAAACAATTTATACATATAGATATTTAAAAACATTAAAACAGGAGTATACAAAAGTTCATTGAGAACTTACTTGTGTGCCTACCAAAGATTGCTTTTTTCAGTGTGCATAAGCAGCTGTAAACCCCTAAATTAGTATGTTGCCAAGTACAATGAGCTCGAGTCACAAAGTTCCATCCTGGAATTTCAGAAGTAAGTCACACCTAAGTCACAACTAGCTACAGGAAATGACTTATGATTCAAGCCCTTACTTTCGAAGGAGGCGGAATCTACGTATGAATTAATTAAATTCTCCTAATGTCTCCCAGTTGAAATATTTTAAAACAGCACAAAACAAGTGTTGGCAAATATGCAGAAACTATAATGTACTTGTATAGTGTAAAAACATCAGCGATGTATATGCTGATGATAGCTTTCTGGACTAATGCACCTGTCTCCTCTCTAGGTTTCATAAAGTGAGTCTAACAATCATATAGGAGATACCCTTTTTGGAAAAGAGGAAGGGTATATCAATCTACAAAAAACAAAGTTCCCGTTTCCTTCTTGTTTATAGAGGTAAAGATTAGTGTGAAATACACTAATTTTTACCTCTGAAAACAAGAAGGAAAAGGGAACTTTGGGGCATATTATCAAGGGGGTTTATCTCCGCTTTTTTGGCTTTAAAAGCCAAGAAAGCGGAGATAAAATTATCTCCCTATTACCAAGCTGTCGCTAACACCAGTTAGTGACAGCTAAAAGGAGATAGCGCCCATCTTGGGCCCCGCTTTGCATGTCAGTGATATTTATCACTAATGAGATGCAAAGTGGGCGCGCCAAGATGTTAGAGACTGGAAACAGTCGCTAACATCGCTATCTCCTATTACCAACTTTTGGAGATATTCGCGCTAAGCGCGAATATCTCCAAAAGCTAACACCTGCCCTGAGCAGTTCTTAGCCATGTTATCCAATGGGAGGTGGATAACATGGCTAAGAGCATTTGCTCGATAATGCATGAATATCGCTGACTTTTCAGCGATATTCATGCATTGCGGCCGTTTTTTATCGCATTTGCGATAAACCTTGCTAATTATCTGCGATAAAAATCGCCGATGTGCGGCGATAATTTTTGTCTCTAAGCAAGTTAGAGACAAAAATTATCGCTAGTTGCTGGTAATATGCCCCTTTGTTTTCATAAAATGAGTGCCATTTAGGAAGATAAAATTAACAACTACTAGTACATAATTGGAAAATCCCAGATGTTCAGTGTAAAAGTCATTTGCATAATTATTACAGTTGTCTTACTCTCACAATGGTAGCTTCTAACTAAGACAGGCTTTGTTGGCCCCACTTAAAAAAAATAGGATATGGAGGTGCCAAGAGCCTGACAGAAATTACCCTTTTAAACATCTGCACAAAACAAATAAAAGGCATTGTCTTACAATGTTCAAGTAACATGATAAACAATAAGTGTAATGTTAATGAATTATAGCTCACGGACTACATTCCACAGTCTGCGTAAAACAGTGTTGCAGCAGTGGAAGCGGAGGCAGGCCTCCGTAATGTGGGAGATGGTTTCGCTACCTTGGAATGACTATTGCCCTCTCCCAGTAAAGATATTGTGAACTTAACATACTTTCACTCCTGACCAAAAACAAAAACAAATTAAAAGTATAGCTGTCATTACCATACACTCTTCAAAATGGTAACCCTGCCTCATTTCAGATATATTCTGCAACATTCCCTCTATGAGCAGCCCCCATCCCTTCTACGTGGGGCTGTGGGACCACGTTAGCTTGTTTCTATGGGCAGGAAAGGTCCTGCAAGACTTTTTCAAGAATGCCGGTGTACGCCATATGAGCAGGACCTGGGATGGGCAGATGTTCAAGCAGATGGTTCCAATCAACGATTGGCTCTACTCAGAAAGAGGTAATCCCTTCTTGGAGATAGATCTGGACTTTATCCAACCTTATCCTTAGCGTATTACATGGCAAGACCCACCCCCTATCCCCACGATCTTTACCTCCAGTATTGCACCTCTGGAAAAGGATTTCCTCCAAGTGTCCCAATCATGCATGCAGTGCAATAATAAAGGCACTAGAATTTCAGTTAGCTGCAGCTTTGTTCGTGTCATGTCTAGAGCGGGGGCCAATCAACCTGAATAACAGCATACTTTGTTATGGTGACCTTGAAGGCTTTTACACACTGTGTACAGACAGTGGTCACGATGTAAGTCTAGGAATGTTAAAAACCAGCCGTTCTCATGTGCGGAAAGATCCAGCAGTCTAACTTACAACAACAGTTACAAGTAGTGTTGTGTGCAAAAGCTGCAATGTGGCAAAATGGTGTTTAACTTCTAATAAGCTTATGCTAACATAGCAATGTGTGCAAGCAAGGCCCTGGCTTTACTACACCCTCCCCTGATCGGAACTCGTATGAGAAGGGAGGCAATTTCGGAACGCAGAGTTCAAGTTTGATTGAGACAGAAGCAAGTTAAAAATTTGCCAAAATGTATACTTGTCAGTAGAAATTCCGAAGTAGCAAGGAAAAAACCAAGAAGTACGCGTTGAAGCCGGACATATGCCAATTCAATCCATCAGCGTATAGGCACAGTACGTTGCAACAGCCTCCAATAGGAAGTCATTGTTATCTTCTGAAAATAATTCAGACATCCAATTTAATAATGTGAAGGAACATACATGTTCTTCAATAGCAGGAGCCTCTAGCACCATCAGAGGACAACTCGAGTGTTCTTCGATATAACTGCGTGCCAGAAAGTCATGTGTAACTGCACATATTTTCCAATTGCCAAGGACTCCATGCGCCACTGCACAGGCCATAATCCAGCCCACAGAACATTCCAACTAAGCATGGGCTGAAAATTCATTCCGCTCGCGAAATTTGCGGATTTTCCGCGATTCCGGGATCCGCGAATCTCGCGAAATCGCGGTACAATCTGCGAATCAGCGGGGACGAATTGCCAGCCAAGCACTTATAGGGTTACAGCAGCAGGTGCAAAAGTTGAAGCTAATTTTTTGTAACCTTTTATAAAAGGGTTACAAAGACATTAACTTCAACTTGGGCACCTGCTGCTGTAAGCCTGTAAGTGCTTCCTGGCGCCTCGTTGCCTACTTGCAACTATTCTCTGACCCTTCTCTGACCCTTGAAGCAGGGTCAGAGAATAGTTACAAGTAGGCAATGAGCGCCTGTCACGAAAATTAAACCTCAACAGGAAGCACTGACAGATATAAAAACAAGCATTTGCAATGCAATAGGTCTCGCATTAGGAACGTTTGAGCTATTGGTCTTGTAAATGACCATTTTTTAGGTCTCGTGACCTACAATGGGCGCAAGCGCATTGAGGGAGCGAGAATTCAAGTAGCCAAAATCCTCGTCAAACCAAGGGCTTTCTGCTGCGGTTTTCTTGAAGTTCACGTGAATCACGTGAGCAAACAAGCACGCGCATACACGGCCGCACAGCACATCAAAGGGCTTCTCCTCTCCTAATTATTCATGGCCGGCCGCAGGCCGGCCGTACTTTCAGTTCCCCAAAGGGCTTCTACTCCCCTAATTATTCATGGCCGGCCGGCCAGCGGCCGGCCGTACTTTCAGTTTCCTGGCCGCTCTGCATTCCCCCTTGTTCACTCTGCATGCAAAATATTTACTATTGTAGCGCTTGTTCAGACTGTATGTACGTGAGCCTGCTTCAACTCGCTTTAAGAGATATCTGTCCTGAACTTGGAGTGCTACGAGGAACCTCTAGCGCTGCTGCCAGACATCTATCTATTACTTGTTTACTGTCACACTCTGCCCAAATGCCACTACCGTATCATGGAATCCTGCGCCTACTGAGCTTTTGTGAGAGGAAAAGGAACGCAGCAGGCCAATTTGGCAACGAAAGGGAAATTATGTGGCGTAATGCTGAGCATTTTGTGACAGTAATGCTTCTTTAGTTTGTCATTTTTACTCATATTGACACTGTGCAAAGGTTTCACCAGTTACATACAGCAATAAGCAACAGTAAAGTGACCGGTCAATGTTTACTAAGGGCCGTCCACTGCACGGCACCCCACACCGCTGTGTTTTTACTAACTTTTGTTCCGTTTCATCGAGAAACAATTTTAATGTTAAAATTAGCAGATTATGCAGGACATTGTGGATTATGCTGCAAAATCCATAATTAGGAGGTAAACGCTGTAGGCGCTAAACCACAATATTCCATTCGCCCTGTCACAGGCAGGGGTGTGGGGCGGACGAATTGGGGGGGGGTGAATTATCTGACATCGAACGTCTCTGTCCTCAGCAACCCTTCCTACAATACAAAGGTGCTAGATGAGTGGCGTGGGGTTCACTGGAAGTAAATAACATGCCCCCTCCCAGTTCACCAATTAAACTAAATAAAAGCTAAAATTGGGGTTCAATGGGCCCTTCATTCCTTTGGGCACCTAGGTCACTGACCCTCCTCTGCCCCACCTCCCTCCCTGCTCCCGCTGCCTGCCCCTCCTTGCCCCGATTCCTTGCCTGGCTGGAAGTCGCCGCCTCACATCAAGGAGCAGATGGCTGGAAGGGAGTCTGCTTGGCAGACATTTACCAGCTTGTGTCCCTCCAGTCCCCGCCGTGGATTATCAGAATGAATAAAAGCCCCCCCCTTCCGAATAATGTTTGAGTGAGTACGTGAAATAGCACAATAATTATTTTGATCATGCTCAGGACACACCACATTACTTCTTGGCTCCTTAACTAATACTAGTAATACTAGCAAACGCGATTATACTCATTTTATCGACCTTGGGACGAAGACAGGCGTAGGTGATCCTTACTCCCGTCGCCTGCAGGTCACACTGAAATCTTCGCAGCAGGATTTCAACCAATCAGGTAGTAGCATCCATGAGACTCCAGCAAGCCATCTGCAGCGTATACACACATCTGTACTGCACGCACTAAACCCACTCAGCTACCTCACCGGGAGACTTGTGACCTGGAAGTCGCACAGTGATCTCCGCATTAGGTACAGGAAAAATTAGTCTATGTCAGTTCGTGATCACATGAGGTTTTGGTGTCTGTGCCAGGATAAGTTACAGAGAGTCCCATGCCAAGCCTTGGAGGCATGTGCCCATCGGTCGGAACCCAGGTCACACTATAAGGAAGGCAGTCCTGCAACCCGGGGAGAGAATGTTGTCTCACGGCTAGACTGCCGACCTTGGAGCTGGGAAACCAAGGTTCGAGTCTCAGGGTCGACGTCCCATCATGTGATTCTGGGTAAATCACTTAATCTCCCCGTGCACAGGTGCTGGATTGGTGGCGTGGGGTTCACTACAAGTAAAAAATTCCCAGCCCACCTAATAAACAAAATAAAAGCTAACATTGGGGTGCAATGGACCCCTCACTCCTTTGGCCACCTGGGTCACTGCACCTGCTGCATTCATGATACCTACTACGCCCTTGATCAGGGGTGACCCTCCTCTGCCCCACCTCCCTCCCTGCTCCCGCTGCCCGCCCCTCCTCCTTAACTGATTGGAAGTCCCCGCCTCACATCAAGGAGCAGATGGCTGGAAGCAAGTCTGCTTGCCAGACATTTACCAGCTTGTGTCCCTCCAGTCCCCGCCGTGGAATAGGAGAATGAATGCAAGCCCCCCCCCTTCTGAATAATGTTTGAGTAAGTACGTGAAATAGCACAATATTTATTTTTGATCATGCTCAGGACACACTGCATTACTTCTTGGCTCCTTAACTAATACTAGTCATACTAGCAAACGCGATTATACTCATTTTATCGACCTTGGAAGGATGACAGGCGCAGGTGACCCTTACTCCCTTCGCCTGCAAGTCACACAGAAATCTTCGCAGCAGGATTTCAACCAATCAGGTAGTAGCATATTAAAAAAAATTAAAAGTCATTGTTATTTGTAATATCAATACATCTAAGTCACAAATACAAAACATGTTGCATTACAAATGCTATAGGTGTCACATTTGCGAAAGTTCTAACTATTGGCATTGTAAATGACAAAGCTATTAATTTAGATATTCTCAAAAACAACACAAATAAAAAAATTGTCATTTACAAGACCAATAGCTCAAACTTTTCCTAATGCGAGACCTATTGGCAACGCCAGTGCTTGTTTATTTATGTGTTGGTGTTATGTGCAACATGTTTTGTATTTACCTGACTTAGCTGTATTGATATTACAAATTACAATGGCTTTTAATTTTTTTAAATAATTAATATTTAAATAAAAGTGATTTTAATTTATAATGGCAATAGCTTAAACTTTTGTAAATAACTTTTGTGAAGATTATGTTCAGTGTATTTTATTGTGACGAAAATCCAAGAACAGAAGTGAAATATTAACATCTTTTTGTGACATTTGTAATAAAGTTTGAAACATTGAGAGAACATATTTGAACCAGTTGTTGTTGAATGGGGTGGTGCTGAGTGGTGCTGTGGTGGTGCTGAGTGATACTGGAATGGTGCTGAGTGATGCTGGGGTGGTGCTGAGTGATGCTGTGGTGGTGCTGAGTGATGCTGTGGTGGTGCTGAGTGATGCTGTGGTTGTGCTGAGTGATGCTGTGGTGGTGCTGAGTGGCGCTGTGGTTGTTCTGAGTGATAATGTGGTGGTGCTGAGTGATGCTGTGGTGGCGCTGAGTGGTGCTGTGGTTTTGCTGATTGGTGCTGTGGGGTGCTGAGTGATGCTGTGTGGTGCTGAGTGATGCTGTGGTGGTGCTGAGTGGTGCTGTGGTGGTGCTGAGTGATGCTGTGGTAGTGCTGAGTGATGCTGTGGTGGTGCTGAGTGATGCTGTGGTGGTGCTGAGTGGTGCTGTGGTGGTGCTGAGTGATGCTGTGGTGGTGCTGAGCGATGCTGTGGTGGTGCTGAGTGGTGCTGTGGTGGTCCTGAGTGATAATGTGGTGGTGCTGAGTGATGCAGTGGTAGTGCTGAGTGATAATGTGGTGGCGCTGAGTGATGCTGTGGTGGCGCTGAGTGATGCTGTGGTGGCGCTGAGTGGTGCTGTGGTGGTGCTGAGTGATGCTGTGGTGGTGCTGAGTGATGCTGTGGTGGTGCTGAGTGGTGCTGTGGTGGTGCTGAGTGATGCTGTGGTGGTGCTGAGCGATGCTGTGGTGGTGCTGAGTGGTGCTGTGGTGGTCCTGAGTGATAATGTGGTGGTGCTGAGTGATGCTGTGGTAGTGCTGAGTGATGCTGTGGTGGCACTGAGTGGTACTGTGGTGGTGCTGAGTTGTGCTGTGGTGGTGCTGAGTGATGCTGTGGTGGTGCTGAGTGGTGCTGTGGTGGTGCTGAGTGATAATGTGGTGGTGCTGAGTGATAATGTGGTGGTGCTGAGTGATAATGTGGGGGTGCTGAGTGATGCTGGGGTAGCGCTGAGAGATGATGTGGTGATACAGAGGGCAGAAAGGCACAAAAAGCAGTCTAACAAAGGGCAGAAGTGCAATAAAACAAGGAAAAATGAGTCTAACAGAGGGCAGAAGGGCACAAAAACGAGTCTAACAGAGGGCAGGTGGGCACAAAAACCGAGTCTAACAGAGGGCAGAAGGGCACAAAAACAAGAGAATAACAAAGGGCAGAAGGGCACAAAAAAGAGTCTAACAGAGGGCAGAAGGGCAGAAAAACAAGTGAAAAATGAGTCTGAACGAGGGCAGAAGGGCACAAAAAACGAGTCTAACAGGGGGCAGAAGGGCAGAAAAGCAAGGGAAAAACGAGTCTAACAGAGGGCAGAAGGGCACAAAAACAAGGGAAAAACGAGTCTAACAGAGGGCAGAAGGGCACAAAAAACGAGTCTAACAGGAGGCAGAATGAATCCCGCCCTGCGTGTTTGTCCATGAAGATGCCACCTTTTTGTGCAATACCTCTACTCAACTGGAGTACTTTCTACTGTCTAATCAGTAAGTGCTCCCTCGTTGGCTAAATGTATAGGGGCAGATTTACAATAACTGGCGCATCCCCAGGGATGCACCAGTTATTGTGCGCCGCAGGTCCGCCAACCATGGTGTGCGCGCACCATGTGGCAAAAACGGCACAGATGCGTCACGCATCTGTGCCGTAAAAGCAGCTAATTGCTGGAGCTGCGTTGCGCTTGCGACGCAGCTCCAGCAATGCTCTGGGGGGCCCTATCTACACAATGCTACATCAAGCCTTGCGCCTGCTTCAAGCAGGCGCAGGGTTTTGACGCAGCATTGGCCTAAAAGTGACTCAGCCACTTTTAGGAGGCGTTCCTGCTCAGGAACCCCCTCCCCTGCACCGGAACGCCTCCTGATGTCGCAGGGCTTTACAACATGACGCATCTCTACATTTTAACAGCAAACATTTTTGTTGCAGTAAAGCACAATCCTGTACCATACTAAAAGGTAAGAAGAGATTGGGGAAAAAAGTATAGTAGAAAGCAAAGTTTCTTCAGGCAAAGAAAAGTGAGCAAACTGGGCACTGTTTCGCATCAAAGTTGTCAGTAATTCCCAGAGTAGCACATACAAACAATAGTGTACATTAGTTAGCTGTATGTCTACTAAAAGGAGTCAAATCCTCCTTTTAGTAGACATACAGCTACAGTACAGGATTGTGCTTTACTGCAACAAAATGTTTGCTGTTAAAATGTATTCTAAGTTCTAAACACTTGATATATTTTATAATAAATCCCTTGCCTGGCTGGGCAAAGGAAAAGTATATAGCAGCATCTCTCAGATGCATCATGTTGTTAACACTCAGCACCATGGTGCATCTTTTGTGCTGCTGCTGCGTCACAAAAGGTCCCAGTAGAGGGTGGCAGTGGTGAACCAGAGGGTGGCAGTGATGAACCAGAGGGTGGCAGTGATGAACCAGAGGGTGGCAGTGATGAACCAGAGGGTGGCAGTGATGAACCAGAGGGTGGCAGGGTGAACCAGAGGGTGACAGTGATGAACCAGAGGGTGGCAGGGGTGAACCAGAGGGTGGCAGTAGTGAACCAGAGGGTGGCATGGGTGAACCAGAGGGTGGCATGGGTGAACCAGAGGGTGGCAGTGGTGAACCAGAGAGTGGCAGTGGTTAACCAGAGGGTGGCAGTGCTGAACCAGAGGGTGACAGCGGTTAACCAGAGGGTGGCAGTGGTGAACCAGAGGTGCTGTGATGAACCAGAGGGTGGCAGTCGTGAACCAGAGGGTTACAGTGCTGAACCAGAGGGTGGCAGGGGTGAACCAGAGGGTGCTGTGATGAACCAGAGGGTGGCAGTGGTGAACCAGAGGGTAGCAGGAGTGAACCAGAGGGTAGCAGGAGTGAACCAGAGGGTGGCAGTGCTGAACCAGAGGGTGACAGTGGTTAACCAGAGGGTGGCAGTGGTGAACCAGAGGTGCTGTGATGAACCAGAGGGTGGCAGTGGTGAACCAGAGGGTGGCAGTGGTGAACCATAGGGTGACATTGCTGAACCAGAGGGTGGCAGGGGTGAACCAGAGAGTGGCAGCGCTGTACCAGAGGGTGGCAGTGGTGAACCAGAGGGTGGCAGGGGTGAACCAGAGGGTGGCAGGGGTGAACCAGAGGGTGGCAGTGGTGAACCAGAGGGTGGCAGGGGTGAACCAGAGGGTGGCAGTGATGAACCAGAGGGTGGCAGTGGTGAACCAGAGGGTGCTCTGCCCATACACAACCGCATGGGTAACTTCACCGTGCAAGCGGCCCACGAACATGCAAAAAGCCCTGCGAACACGCAAACACGCAAAAAACCCAGCGAACACGCAAAAAAACAAAAATACGCAAATTCGCACGAATTTGCGGCTTTTGCGGATTGCGAATTCGAAAATTTTGCCCATACTTAATTCCAACACATGAGCTAGTAAGGGACTCATTAGTTGATCATAATCCAGGTTAGATGACACCAAATTGCAGAGACACAAATCCAGAGGCCATCCAAAAGAGCAATCCAGACAATGGAAAACAGGTTGAACGCATGTGAATTAGGAAAACCGGAAGGATACTCCATATGCTACACTCAAGGTGGCAAGAGGTAGTGTTCCATAGTATTCAAGCATCCGGTTGCAAAGCGGAGATGTCACGACATGTTGTCATCTGACACAAATTGTGCAGCCATTTTTGAGCAAGCAAATTAACAGCAGTACACCGGCAGCCAAGGAGAGAATTATTGGTAAACCACCGAAAATGCTGGAACAAATAGAATGAAAAAATGCTGGTATCACACCAAATATAGTTTGGAATGTAGTCACAAGGCCAGAGCTCACTACTTTAAAAAAATGTGCCAAGCCCGTTGTCGACGATGCATTGAATATAGTGTGAATCAAAGCGCCGGAATGCAGTGGGAGATCAGTATTTAAAAGCGCATGCACCTCAGTGCGGGTGTTAGCCACGTGAAGGACAAATGTTTCACGGGAAAAAGTAAGGGCAAATTCTTTCTGGGACAATAGAGCCCTTACTCGACTCATCTTGTTGAACTCTGCTTTCAATGTCTGAATGTAAGGCCATAAAGACACATTGAGCTTCCCATGCAGGGTGGAAAGAGCACATTTTTACAGCAGACTACACGTTGGGAGACGGTCACAATGTATGGAATCCCTGCTAGCATACCACAGTAATCTTCATTATTTTAAAGTAAATAGCTGCTGTTAGCTAGCAACGTGAATGTTGGTGTTATAGCTGGGACTGGATTACCCTTTAAAATGCAGGCTACATTCGGAGCTTGTGTGTTACACGAGCCATGCAATTGTATGTTCTTGTAAATCAGTGAGTGATCAGGTGTAGAAGTGCACTCTTCTCCCTTCAAATAAACTTCTTTACCCTCCCTTAGGCACCTATAGGTAAATGGCAGAGACCAAACTTCTTGGAGATAGGCACTTCCCAATGGTTCATATCTGCCTATGTCATAGTGTTTCATGCATGAACTGAATTTAAACAGGAGAAAAGGTAATGTTATTAACCCATGAATAGGCCATACAGCTGAATTAGATTCAACAACAGAAAAAGATAAAGGTTCCAACTTTTCAATATGCAAAAGTGAATATGCTGCATCCTTCATCGACATAAATTGTGTTTTTCAGTCAAATTCAAAGGTAAAAATAGTGAAGAGGTATCCGTGTAGTACCAAGGAACTTTTCCAGATTTTAACGTTTGTAAAGTCCAAGCAAGCTGCATAATGAAACATAATTGATTTTGACCTTGGTACAAAACAGACACTTCATCCTGTACAATATCCACAACAGATGAAACAATATTATCTAATGTGTAAATTCGGGAAGAAAGGGTATTAGTGCTATTATCAACAACAGCAAGCAATTTTTCTAAATTAGCCTGATCAATAGCTCTCAATTGAGAAGCAGCTTCAATTTGAGATAGTTTAAAAACTTCGTTGTAAATAGCATATATCCATCTTTTTGACCTGCCTCCTACAGGTTGTCAGGGTTTGACACGACATATGCGCCTACTTGAAACGGAGCAGTTGGGAACTACATCTCCCAGAATGCTTTCTGGGGAGGTGTGTCTGATCGGCATAAACTACACGTACCAACGTGGCCGCGTTGTACGTGATTCTGGAGTTCTGGCCGCTTTCCTTGGAGCAGCGCTCTTGGGAATAGTGAAGCGCTGTGTTCTTCTCGTGCCTTAGAAGAAGCCTTGTGACAGATTCCTATCCATAGTCATTTCTGCTCGGCTGAGCGCGAACCCTTCCTTGTTCTACGCCCGCTCGCGACTGCGGCGGACACCGGTGTTTCTCCCTGCTCGGCTGAGCAAGATCACCATCAGCAACATTCCGCTCGCGGCTGTGGCGGAATTGAGTATACATTACTTTCTGCTCAGGTTGAGCAAAGACTGGCTCTATTTCTCCCGCTTGCGGCTGCAGTGGTGAGAGAACGGAGCGGTATCTATTCGGAACCTTTTCCCGTTGCAGCTGCAGAGGAATTCCTGGATTTTGGTCCTGTGTTACACGAGGTGATCGTGAGATACCCAGCTATCAGAAGTTATCGTGTTGTGGCGTTAAATTACTTTCTTGGATCTTGGCTTCCTATATGGGAAGCATGCATAACAAATGAATTCATAGTGTCTAATTACCTATTGGGAATTACTGGACATTCTGAGGAATACCGAGTAACAGGAACTCTAAATCTTTTTCTGTTGAACTTTATTCTTGGAGTCTGTTTCTTTTTTCTGGAACCTTTGGATGTGGATATTTGCTTTTTGAACCTATTTTTGTTTTGGGTATAGTGGGGAATGAATGTGAGTATGGAAGTATAACTGTCGAATGTTTATTAGTCTCAGAGGTGTTACTAGAGGTGGTGTTGATAATCGGATCTTGTATTTTTCAGGCGGTTGGGGTTCCTTTGACATTAAGAGAGGTGTCTTATGGGAAGCATTGGAACCACTTCTTGGGGAGAAAACCTTACAAGTATATTCAGGCTTCTAGTGAGACCATACTGAGAGTAGACAGGATTGTCATACAGTATTCATGTTGTGCTTTTGTTGTTTCAGGTAATCCCTTTCCACCGCTGACCTCACCCTTACCTATCCCTCGCTTGATTACCTTTATGCTCTGTTTGATTTATTAGTCAGAGTGTGGGGAAGTCAGGAGGTGGACCCCATCGAGCCTCACCCTGATCTCGAGGAGCCGAAGTAGATGTGACCGAATCACGTACCCACGAAATAATCTCCTCCCGATCAGGGTCATACTCGATATGGCATCCTTGGACGACGTACTGCAGGCCTTGGTCTTGGTACAACAAGAATTAGCCACCTCCCACGCAGAAACTGCAGCCTTAAAGGAGAGGTTGGATAGGCAGGCAAGGAACCCATTTGATGCTTCTGCTTCTAGTCAACAGGTAGAGGTGACGGTTCCACCCCCCGATTCCCTTAGCCAGCCCTGAAAGGTATGCGGGGGATCCCCAGAAAATCCAGACGTTTCTGACGCAGATTACTCTTCACTTTTCCTGTCGTCCAGCTTCCTTCCCCACCAATTTGTCTCGGGTGGCTTTTTCCATATCATACCTGACTGGGGATGCGGCCAACTGGGCGATTCCTTTAGTGAGAAATGACGATCCGGTACTCTCTGATTGGGCCGCTTTTGGGAAGGAATTCGAGAGAGTGTTTGATCGTAGGGCCACCACGCTCAGTACCGATAGGGAGCTCTTGGAGTTACGTCAGGGTAAGAAAGATCTCATATCGTACATGACGGCTTTTATTCGACTGGTTGTAGAGACCGGGTGGCCTGAAGAGAAAAGGATGGCTCTCAACTATCAGGGATTGAGGGATGACATAAAGGATGTCTTGGCCCAAATAGATCCCAACCAAAGACCTGTACCGATCTGATCAACCTTCGTTTAGACCATAGAATGGCCGAGAGAGGGGGTGATCGGAGAAAAGTAGATAGAGGGTCCATGGGGGCTAATCCAGATAGATACGCCTTGCCTCCTACTAGAAAATGCACCGGAACCCATGGATGTGGGTGCTGTTCGTCCCCCATTATCTAAAGCAGAGAGAGAAAGTCGCAGGGCTCAGGGTCTCTGCATGTATTGCAGGAAAAGGGGCCACTTTGTTCGGGACTGTACTGTGAAACCTAAGAGGAGAGGCCCTTTTGTTACAGGTAAACAGGTAGCAGTCACCTCCAGAGAGAACAATGAGACAGAAGAGGAGAGTTTTAGGGTATGTCCGGAGGCAGAAACCTTAGGTAAGGAGTGGAAGTTAACATCTCTCGCTGTTGCTGAAACAAGAAACACCGAAGCTCATCTAGTCCTGACGATGGTCCTTCAGGTGGGGGACCTGGCACATACCGTTTTGACAATGATCGATCAGGGGCCACCGGCAATTTTATTGATGACGGATTGGTCAAGAGATTAGGCCTGATTAGAGTACCCAGTGAGATACCAGAGAAAGTGTTAGCAGTAGATGGCACTCCACTCAAGTCAGGGCTAATCTCGGAACGCACTGAGATCTTGTGTTTGGTGTTGCAAGGTGATCCCCAAAATCATGAAGAAGAAATAATCTTAAACATCATAGAGGCTCCACAATACGAGGTGATACTGGGTATGCCTTGGCTATGGCAACACAACCCCACCTTGGATTGGAGGAAGAAGACCATTAGCTTCCAGTCAACTCATTCTATAGATAAGTGCATGGTCCACGCAGTCTCTCAGGTTTTAGCCTTGACCCAGGGATACCAGATAGCTACTGCCGCAGAGAAAAATGTTATCTTACCCAAAGAATACGCGGCTCATGTAGATGTTTTTAGTGAAGTGAAGGCCGAGTCTTTACCACCACATCGCGACTATGACTGTCGGATAGATCTGGTGGAGGGAGCATCTATTCCTTCTTGCAGAGTGTATGCTCTTTTTGATCCCGAAACCAGACACCTGAGGGAACACCTTGATCACTATTGCTCTATAGGCTTCATTCGTCCGTCCCGTTCTCCGGCGGCATCTCCTCTTTTTTTTCACGGCGGAAGCTAATGGAGAATTGAGGACGTGTATTGACTACTGCATGTTGAATAAGAACACCATTAAAAATCGGTATCCTCTTCCACTCATCCCGGTGTTGCTGGATCAGGTGAAAGAGGCACAAATGTACACCCGTTTGGATCTCAGAGGGGCCTATCATCTGGTCCGCATATGTGAAGAGGATGAGTGGAAGACGGCCTTCAAGACGCGGTACGGGTTGTTTGAGTATCTGGTAATGCCGTTCGGGCTTTGCAACGCCCCGGCGGCATTCCAGTACTTTCTCAACGATGTGTGTTATCGTCTAAATCGACGATATATTGGTGTATACATCTACCAAAGAACAGCATGAAGGGCATGTACTGTTGATATTGAGGAGGTTACAGGAAAACAGGTTGTTCTGTAAACTCAGTAAATGTGAGTTCAATGCAGAAGAGGTGGAATTTCTAGGAGGGATTTTGACTCCGAAAGGGTTTGGTATGGCTGAGAGAAAGATTGATGCAGTCCAGAACTGGTCAGTACCCAAGAACGTCAGAGAGGTCCAATGTTTTTTGGGTTTCTCCAATTATTACCGGAGGTTCAGTTCTCATTTTTCGTTATTGGCTGCAGCCATAACCCGATTGCTGAGAAAGGGAATTCCGTTTCTATGGACTGCCGAAGCCTCAGAGGCTTTTTCCCAAATGAAACAGGCTTTCTGTACTGCACCCATCTTGAGACATCCGCAATCTGATGTTCCGTTTGTGGTAGAAGCGGACGCCTCGGATGAAGCCATCGGGGCCGTGTTATCCCAACGGGATCGATGCACAGGTCATCTGCATCCCGTGGCTTTCCTGTCCAAAAAGCTAAATTCCGCTGAAATCAATTATACCGTGGCCGAAAAGGAACTGCTTGCCATAAAGCGTGCTTTTCAGGAGTGGAGACACTATCTATGGGGGGCACTTCACCCCATCACTGTTTATTCGGACCATAGGAACCTCCAGTTCATGAGAACAGCCCGACACCTGTCCCAAAGACAAATGCGATGGATGTTATTCTTCGCAGATTACGACTTTCTGATCACTTTCAGGCCAGGGGCTGACAACAAAAAAGCGGATTCCTTGTCCAGGAAGGGAGTAGATTCCTTAACCCACCAGGAAACCACAAACGCGATAGTGAGTCCCGACAAAGTCATATGCGTTGTTACTGCGGAAAACTTCCTTGAACAGGTCAAAGGACACCGAACATTGGTTCAATGGCAACAGTGGACTAGACAAAACCGACATTGGTCTCTAAAACATGATATGCCTATGTATGATGACAAACTATACCTACCTAGTCATGCTTTGAGACTAAAAGCATTTAATTGGTGTAATGATGCGGTGGCGGCGGGACATCCTGGCTCTAGGAAAACCCTGCAATTGGTCAAACAACAGTTCTGGTGGGAAGGTATGGCCAAGGACGTGAGGGCTTGGATGGGAGAATGTGAAATCTGTGCTCGAGCAAAGGGAGAACATAATGTTATGTTATGTTATGTTATGTTATTTATTCTTTTGTATAGCGCAACGGTTACTCAAAAAGAGTGTCCCGGCGCTTTAGGTAAGGAGAACAGATTTCAGAATAACACAACACAGCTAAAAGAGGTTAAAAAGCAAACAGAAAAAAAGCGGAACTACTGGCAGACCTATTGGGAAAACAGCCAGGTTTTGAGACCTCTTCTAAAATCAAGGAGAGTAGACGCCCCCCGCAAAGGGAGCGGTAATGAATTCCACATCTGTGGGGCCAACAGACTGAAAGAGCGGCCCCCGAGGCGAGCCCTCTTCACACGCGGAACAGCCGCCAAAAGTAGAGATTCTGACCTCAACGAGCGAGTCGGGTGGTAAAAGGTCAGTCTCTTTTGGAGATGTTTAGCTCCCACAGCATGGAGCGCTTTGTAGGCCAAGGTCAGAGCCTTAAAAGCGATCCGTTTGCGGATGGGTAGCCAGTGTAACGTCACCAACAACCCAGAGGCGCTGGTGCGTCTACTTAGGCCAAAGATGGCCCTGGCCGCCGCGTTCTGTGCAACTTGAAGCCTCTGCAGCAGATACTCTGGCAGGCCCAGGTAAAGAATGTTGGCATAATCCAACCTGGAGCCTAGCAGAGCCTGCATCGTCAGCCTCCTGTGCTCCTCGGACAAGAGAGGCAGAAACCTCCGCAGAATTTTTAACAGGCCGAAGCAGGTGCCGGTTACCCCCAAGATCTGGGCTTTCATCGTCAGCCCCTTGTCCATCTTAACCCCCAAGTTTTTAGCCATGGGAGAAGAGCCGGACGGAGGGAACATGTAGATGGGCCACCAGGCCTGCCAGCTAGGCTCCGTATCGCACCCGAAGAAGAGTACCTCCGATTTGTCGGAATTGCACTTGAGGCTGTTCAGTTGGAACCATGCGAACACAGCCCCAAGGCAATTCTGGATACTCTCCCCGTCAAAGTCAGCCCCTCTCTCGCAAGAGAAGAGGAGCTGGGTGTCGTCGGCATACGACACGATATAAGAGGAAGAGGAAGAGACTGCTGATACCTCTACCCACTTCCTCACAACCGTGGCACACCATCAGTCTTGACTTCGTCCTTGGGCTGCCTCGGGATCAGGGATTCAATGCCATATTGGTGGTAGTAGACAGTCTGACGAAAATGGGCCATTTCATACCCTGTAAAAACCTGCCCACAGCAAGTCAAACATCTCAGCTACTCATGCAAAACATTGTGCGGGCACATGGATTGCCCAGGGTGATCATCTCGGACAGAGGTCCGCAGTTCATTGCACAGTTCTGGAGAGCTTGGTGCAAGGTCTTGCAGATTGAAGCCGCTCTTTCTACCAGCTTCCACCCAGACCGATGGGCAGACGGAGCGTCTCAACCAGACCTTGAAGATGTATTTGAGGTGTTATTCCAAGGAGGCGTCCGATTCTTGGGTATCTTTGCTCTGGCTGGCTGAACTTTCTTACAACAATGCTTGGCATAGCTCAATCAGGGAGACACCTTTCCGGGCTAACACAGGTTTTCATGCTCGTACCTTGCCGTTATCTTTACCTAGCGACATGCAAAACCAGCCCACTGTTCAGTCGCAGGTGCGTTCTCTCTTGTCCATTCATAGACGCATCCAGGCTACTCTTGTCCGGGCCAAAGGTACTTATAAACGTTGGCCAGACAAGCGACGGCAAGTCGGTCCAGAGTACCAGGTTGGGGATATGGTGTGGCTCTCTACGAAGAACGTTCGGTTTTGGTACTGTAGTATCTTTCATCCTCGATTCATTGGCCCTTAAGTGGCTCTTCGGAGGATCAATCCTGTGGCGTACAAATTGAAACTTCCTGCATCCTTGAGGATCCATCCGGTATTCCACTGTGGTTTGCTGAAGCCGGCCGGGGCTGTACGACGCCGGGCTCTACCCCCGGTGATGAAGCATGGTCAGCTCGAATATGAGGTGCGTCACATTGTGGATTCCAAGATCCGCCAAGCCCGCCTGTGGTACCTGGTTTCCTGGAAGGGGTATTCGGCGGAGGACGATTCCTGGGAACCGAGTGTGGAGGTTCACGCTCCGCGGGATGTGCATCTCTTCTACGCCCGTCATCCCGGGAAGCCTGGTGCTAGGAGGCGCTTGAGAGGAGGGCATACTGTCAGGGTTTGACACGACATATGCGCCTACTTGAGACGGAGCAGTTGGGAACTACATCTACCAGAAGGCTTTCTGGGGAGGTGTGTCCGATCGGCATAAATTACACGTACCAACGCGGCCGCGTTGTACGTGATTCTGGAGTTCTGGTCGCTTTCCTTGCAGCAGCGCTCTTGGGAATAGTGAAGCGCTGTGTTCTTCTCGTGCCTTAGAAGAAGCCTTGTGCCAGATTCCTGAGCCCGCACACGGCTGGGGCGGACTATCCATAGTAATTTCCGCTAGGCTGAGCGCGAACCCTTCCTTGTTCTGCGCCCGCTCGCGGCTGCCGCGGGCAGTTGTTTCTCCCTGCTCGGCTGAGCAAGATCACCGTCAGTAACATTCCGCTCGCGGCTGTGGCGGATTTGAGTTTACATTACTTTCTGCTCAGGTTGAGCAAAGACTGGCTCTATTTCTCCTGCTTGCGGCTGCAGTGGTGAGAGAACGGAGCAGTATCTATTCTGAACTTTTCCCCTTGCGGCTGCAGAGGAATTCCTGGATTTTGGTCCTGTGTTATACGAGGTGATCGTGAGATACCCAGCTATCAGAAGGTGTTGTGTTGTGGCGTTAAATTACTTTCTTGGATCTTGGCTCCCTATATAGGAAGCATGCATAACAAATGAATTCATAGGGGCGGATTTATGTTAACTGGCGCATCCCGAGGGATGCGCCAGTTAACGTGCGCCACAGTGCGCCACAGCTACGCCACCCATGGTGCGCCGCATTTATAATGCGGCGCACCATGGTGCAAAAACGGCACAGATGCGTGACGCATCTGTGCTGGAAATGTTGCTCATTGCTGGAGTTGCGTCGGCAGCGCTACGCAGCTCCAGCAAGGCTCGGGGGTGCCTCATCTACACAATGCTGCATCAAGACCTACGCCTGCTTCAAGCAGGAGCAGGGTTTTGACGCAGCATTGGCCAGAAAGTGACTGAGTGAAATCTCATAGATTTCACTCAGCCACTTTCAGGAGGCGTTCCTGCGCAGGAACGCCCCCCCCTGCGCAGGAACGCCTCCTTAAGGCGCAGGGCTTTACAACGTGACTCATCTCCTAGATGCGTCACGTTGTAAATAGGGCGCATTGTTTGCGCCGCAGTTGCGTCAAATAAAATGACGCAATTGCGGCGCAAGGGCATCATAAATCTGCCCCATAGTGTCTAATTACCTATTGGGAAGTACTGGACATTCTGAGGAATACCGAGTAACAGGAACTCTAAAAACTTTTTCTGCTGAACTTTATTCTTGGAGTCTGTTTCTTTTTTCTGGAACCTTCGGATGTGGACATTTGCTTTTTGAACCTATTTTTGTTTTGGGTATCGTGGGGAATGAATGTGAGTATGGAAGTATAACTGTCGAATGTTTATTAGTCTCAGAGGTGATACTAGAGGTGGTGTTGATAATCGGATCTTGTATTTTTCAGGCGGTAGGGGATCCTTTGACATTAAGAGAGGTATCTTATGGGAAGCATTGGAACTACTTCTTGGGGAGAAAACCATACAGGTATATTCAGGCTTCTAGTGAGACCATACTGAGAGTAGACAGGATTGTCATACAGTTTTCATGTTGTGCTTTTGTCGTTTCAGGTAATCTCTTTCCATCGCTGACCCCACCCTTACCTATCCCTCGCTTGATTACCTTTATGCTCTGTTTGATTTATTAGTCAGAGTGTGGGGAAGTCAGGAGGTGGACCCCATTGAGCATCACCCTGATCTCGAGGAGCCGAAGTAGATGTGACACAGGTCCTTTAACAAAGTCATTCAAATCAACATTGTTAGTCAATTTTGGCAAATGGAGTTTAACTGACGCTAAAGTGGAATGTTTAAGCCAGTTCAGACATAATTTGCCTACTGAATAGGTAGTAACAGAATGGTGGCTCTCAAAACAAGGATCCACCCTAACCTGTGTATAGCCAGGGGCCTGACCCAGAAAACGATGTTGGCATTAATCCAAACTTTTTTGCCATAACAACCAACCTTGGGATCCAAGCTGGAAATATTAAAGGAGGAATTTAGTAACAGGGACTGTAATTTATCAATGGACCTATCAGTGTGATTGTACCATGTAGGGTATTCTCCCAAATCAGGAATGGAAGGAGCATTTAATTTTTTAGACGTAGCCAATCCAAGACAAGTGGTTTTTGAAATAGTTGAATTCAAAAACAACATTTGGTTCGGGATGAGACATGCACAATGCAAAGCTTCAGTGCCCTGCACTTGCCAGCTTTTAGAACCCCACACAGATTTAAGATCTATAGTATCTTTCCACAGCTCATAGACCCCTATAGCTAATTGATCGATAAAGGACTTCGAATACAGTAATTTAGTGTGGGCAAGTCTAACTTTGGAAGAGGACTTAGCAATCATCTTAAAATAAAATGCGTCAGGATTGGATTGATTAAAATCAGTAAAATAAGTAAACTTGTTCAAAATAGTTTTCGAGCTGCCTTCAATGGGAGCTGGACAATGTTCCCACTGTGTATAATTTACCACATTTCTAAATGTGTTTACTTTATGCAGAAAATGATTGCCATAGTGTTGGTAGCAGAATAAGTCTACATAATTGGCTGATTCTAAATACAAATCTTCAGCATCAAAAGCAGCATAATATTTTTAAATCAGAAAACAGAGCCTGTACGGCTTGGACATCCCAATCTTCAGAGCGTATGTTTTGTTTTATAACATCCTCCATTGAAACACGAAGTACATTGGGGACCTTTATAACCTCTCTAGGGCCGTGTATCTGAAACTTGACAGCATCCCACACAATTCCATCTAATACAGGCCAAGCTGTGATGTTGACAAAATTCTGGTCCCTCTTCATGAAGTGGGACGAGGAGTGGGGTGCCAAAGTTCCATCAATTAACCTAATTGAAGAACTTTCTTTAACATAATGTCCATTTACTAGACAAAAAAATACAACTACAAACCCAATTGACATGAATAAAAAAAAATCGAAAATAGCACCAGCCAAATGTAAGTCCAGGGGTATCCAAAGATGTATTTTTAACCAAACAGCAAAAATAGAACCTTTTGATGGGGGCTTTGTTGTTGTTGAGTCAGTGTCAAATGAAAAGTGTGACTGGTTACAGCACTTGTTTGCACATCAGACAACGACATATCTGTGGGGTAAGTATACTCAGCGTCATCATTGGGATCACCAGCCGGTGGATTCAATAAAGGATTAGTAACTGTATACATCTCGATGGCAACATTAGGCTTGTTGGTATTCGCCGGAGGCAAAACAGAATTTCTCAGCATCGCTGAACAAGAGACCGCTGGTGTCATACTAAGAAGAATCGGCCACTCGCTGTAATTTGACCTGTTATCCTTGTGACCAGGAAGTGGATGTAAAATGACTGTTCTTGTGCCCTGCACTCCAAGCACAGGTACTGGTGAACGATATGAGGGGCTGAACTCCTTCTTGCTCTCAACCTTCTCACGGATGAGGTCACCGACTCGGGGTAGCCAGTCAACCGGAATCTGTTCAGTTGTGGAGGGCAAGTGTTCCTTTGCAAGACTGTCACAAGTCCTTTGTAGGTTCTGTAATACAGCAGAATGATCATCTACGTCAAAGGGTGCGGCAAACGCCGCCATGTCTGGACCCTCAAGGTCCGGAGCAAACATTTTGATGCCAAAGAGCATTTCGTATGGCGTCCACCCACCCAGAGACCTTCTAGGGAGATTATTAAGTGCACGTTGAATGCTATAGAGATAGGCCACCCAGTTCTGTGTGTCTGGGGTGGGCGCGCAGCTGTGGAAGGTTTGATCTGCTGGAAAATGTCGCAATTAAGGACATAATCACGCATCTGTTTGTAAAATCCACGCCTCCAGTAATGCTGCTGTAAGAGAGATACAGTCGCTGAAATGCCGGCATGAGCAGAGGCCATACCCTTGTGAACGGCTGTTATCAAGGATTGCCACCAACGTTGTTAATTCTCACATAGGGAACTTTATCAGGACTTATTTATTTTTATTCTTATATTTGTTTTATTTTATGCTTTACCAAGAAATTACAAAGTCGGTTAATTCTTCATCAGACATCGTCCACCCCACCCCGGGTCCAAAATAAAAAAGTACTAAAAATGCATATTATATTTACAAGCAGCAAGGAACAGTCAACCAATAACAGTGAGAATTTCAACATTGTTTAAACAATAAAGAAAAAAGAAAAGATATCCTATTTTAAAGAAGAGCGAAGGCGAAATTGACAGAGTAAGAATAAAGGGGGCAAGGGATGGGCAACAAGAAGGGAGAGGGGGTAGGCAAGGAGTAACCAGAAACAGGGAGGGGGACGAACGGGAGATGGGGAAAAAGGGGAGCGGCGAGAGGGAGTCATGCAGCCAAAGAACAACTTAGTACATTTATTGAACATCCTGAGTATTCAATGTATTGAGCCATCTGGCTAGAGGATCCCAGACCACTAGACCCTTTTTTTTTGCCTGTTTGCCTTTTTTAGCATAGATTGCTTTTTCTAATCTGTAAGTGGCAAGCAATCAAGCTTGCCATTGACCAAAAGAGGGGGGATTCAGATCTTTCCAATACATAGCTATACATATCTGCAAAATGGTCATTGCAACAAACAATAGTGCTCCCCCTTCCTTAAGGTCAACCCGATCATATAGTCCTAGCATAATAGTGGTTGGTATAAGTTGAATATCTAGTAGAAGGACTCTACTTAAAAACTGTTGTACCTCTTTCAGTAATGGCTCTAGCTTTGGACATGTAGCAAACATATGCAAGGAGTTTGCGTTATATTCCGTTCCACTACCACTAGCCCATTTAGCGTTCCTGTTAGGGGTTATATATATGAAATAGCCCGTCTTGTAAAATTGCGCTTGCAATTTAGGTGATAATAGATATGTTTGCATGAGGCCCAAAGCTGAGCAGAATTTATTAGGTGGAGTATTCATTTTCAGTTGCCATTTCGCATCTATTTCGTTTAAATCATCAGGTCGTCGTTCATTCAGCATATAATATATGTTTTCTATCCTTGGTATGTTAGAACTGAGCAATTTATCTAAGAGTCTATCCTTGCAAACCCTGCTGATCCCCCAGTTTTATTTGTTAGATATCTTGTGATGGCATGATACTGAAATATCTGATTATTGTTCAATTTATAGCAAGTTTTCAGATCTTCAAATAGCCGAATACGGCCAGAGCTGATCAGATCTCCTATTCTACAAATACCTGCCAGGTACCACTGTTGGAGATATACACTTTTAAAGATTAGTATTAAATTGTTGTTATTTCTGATGGGGGTCTAATAGTTCAGTTTAGCTAGTCCAAATGGTTTGTGAATGTTAAAGAAGACCCGATAAGCACTAATCATGGTTTTTAATCTAAATCGCATGTAATAGCTGATTTCCCACTGACACCAAAAGCAGCCCCTGACATTTTCCCCTAGGAGTAAAAAATAAGGAGAAGGCAATCCTGAGGAACTTAGGATACAATCCTTGTGCAATAGTTTGGAGCTGTATTGCAGAGCAGCGGCCCAATAATATAATTTTAGATTGGGGAGAGCCCACCCTCACCTGTCCCTGGGTAAAGAAATAAGATTAAAAGCCCTTCCCGGCTGTGAGTAGGCCCAAATAAACTGAGAAAAATGTGTTCGAAAATTCAAAGCATGTGATTGTTAAAATCTAACGAGATTGTCCGCAAAAAATAAAGTAACTTAGGAAAATAAGGTATTTTTTAAACATTACATATCCCTTCTATAGTGAGATGTAAGGTGTCAATTTTCCGGAGTGATTTATCAGGACTTAAATTATAAGAGTATTTAGAAGGGAAACCTCTAGGGTAATAACCTCCCTTCTCTTTTGCTGCAATGGCTGCCAAGATGTTGTCATCAAACTTACTGTTGAAATGTGTAACTGCTGCTAATACATATGTTGCTACTGCTGTCTTTGCTGCTTCATCAACAAGACAGTTACCAACAGCGTGTACTCCTATTCACTAGTGATCAAGAGTATGAATTTCAAAGACGCGCGGCAGCCGTTCTTTAAGCTCTGCCAGTCGAACCCATAGCATTTTGATTGTGCTACCTTTGAAATCACAATATTCATTTTCAATCCAAAAGAATAAATTGTCATTGTACAACTGAACATAGCAGTAAGAGTCACTTACAATAAGAGCAGTCACACATGGATCAGCGTACTCCAGTGCAAGAACCAAAGCCCGTAGCTCTGCCAACTGGGCGGTACAGTCCCCTAATGTCTGTGTATGCACAACATTGGACTTGAACTCTCCACTCACCATAGTACCCACCACTATTGCGCAGGCCTCTGAAAAAGCATGCTTTGATCCTGTCGCCGGTTGCGCCAATCCATCAGTGAAAATGATACAATGTAAGTCCTCCAGCGGGTGCAAGGTCAAAGGAGCAGGATGAACTAATTCATACTGTAAGTACTCCTGAGTTTGCAAAGAGGAATCAAAAATAAACGTGACATCCAGAGACTTTAAGGATGTGGCCCACTGTATCCAACGAGGATGCAAAGCTTTTGAATTTGGTACACTGGCTTTTGTCACTGCATCTAGGGCAGGATATGGCGTAACAACCAACATGTGTTTCCCCTGCGACAGCGCTCTCTCTTTCAGAATCGCCATCTGCACTGCAGTCAAAACTTTTTCCACAGAGGAAAATCGCGTTTCAGCCAAAGTGTACGAGTGTGATTTGTAAGCAATAGGTACTGTGTCATCCTCATTAAACATCAGGTACGTGAAACCAACTGTGCCTGGCACAATTCTTATTGCCAGGTTGGTGTGGTTGTCACGAGTCAGTAAGTATTTATATTCACGAAGATCAGACTGCAAAGATTGCAGTATAGCTGAATGTTCAAGTAGCCAGCAAGATTTGGTAAAAGTTGGTTGTATCAAGGCATAAAGTGGCTTGATACGCTGGGAATATTCGGGAATGTAAGTACGCCCGAAATTCAGAAAACACAGCAAAGATTGTAGTTTTTTCAGAGTTGTAGGAGCGCGCAACTGTGCACATTTCTCCAGGAAGTGAGGTGCTAAACCTCAACCTTAATTGTTGAACTCAAAGCCCAGGAACAATACTGTGTACTCTGCAATGTGTGATTTTGCAAAGTTAAATTTGTAACTGAAGTCCGCAAACATACAAATGATGCGGCTAACGCGACACAGATGTGGCCATAATACGTCCTCTGTGACATAAATGTCATCAACATATGAGCACGCATCAGGGTCGAGTCCCTCCAAAAAAAAAGACTATACAAGAGGCAAAGACGCCTGGACTGTTTTTATAGCCCATGGCTAATCTTTTGAACTGTTTTTGTTTGCCGCCACAGGTGAACACTGTCCATTGACGTCTAATAGAGGACAGGTTATGGCTAAAAAAGCCATTGGATTTGCCAAGTGTGGTCTTTAACCGTTTAAGCACAAGACGATCCACAAGGGCAGAACTGTGAGTATTCTGGACCGCGCAGGCGCAACAATGAGAGTTCAAATGCCGGTAATCCAATACCAGGCAGTACTACCCATCAGACTTAGTCACAGTAAAAAGAGGATTATTCATCAGTGACACACGTCTCAATTACACCTTGATATTCCAATTGTTCAAGCATTTCTGCAACGGGAGCTTTCGCCTCATGCCGCGGAGGTTGCGGCTGTGGCATAGACCTCAATGGAATCTCATGTCTGGGCGAAAGTTTGTCCCAACCACATAGAGTACTGTACAAAGCCGGTGCAAGCACCTTAGCCCACTCTCCTGCAAAATTCGGCACCTGCTCTTTCGGCACAGTGTGTGCCAAACTAGGGATGATTACCTCCTCCCCTCTCGGAGCAGCCAGAACAAAAGGTGGGGGCCAGTCTTCCTCCACTAACAAAATGGCATATGTAGAGGTCAGATTTTCCCAAAAAATCCCTTTTATTTTACGCTGTATGTCACCTTCAATTAAAAGGACTAGTTCATATAGTCTGTCAGGGAGAGCCACTCTAGTATCAGCTGTTTCTACAGTGATGAACATGTCAGTTGCTGTCGCCTTCAGATACAGACGCAGTGCTTGCCGCACTACTGTAACCTCCGCCGTGCTGTCTAGCAGCGTCAGCACCCATATCAGGTTCCGAAGCTGTGATCTCACTATCCATGGCATACCTCGCGGTTAAAGCAGCAACTTTATTTTTCTGAAACTGGGAGCGATGACGTTGAAAGTCATCCTGCTTTCCTTTACCATATGTCAGGCGGGGCTGCTCGCGACCTTGGGGGGCAGCCCGGCCTCTGCCACGTTCTCCTCCACCGGCTTGTGAGACTAATGTTTCCTGCAAAGAACGAGGAGAACGTTGATCAAGAACCTGAAATCTATCAGGTGACTTAATACTAGCACGGTCGCGCAAATCATATGTGCTCTCAGTAAACACAGGTATTGGTGATGCAGGCCGCGGCCCCTGTTTCTGTTGCTACTTCCCCTATTTTTTACTTTTCCAATTCTGTTTCGGAAAAATTGGACGGTCGTCTTTATTAGACTTCACTGTCTGAGTTTGCGGTTGAGCTGCTGTCTTAACAAAAGGCTTAACACCCAAACTATTGCGGCCAATGGTCTTATAAGCCTCCGCAATGATTTTCGGTAACGCCTGGGTTTATCGGGGACATCGTGCAAAGCATTAGACACTTGGAAGTTCATCTCATCCCCCTTGACATTAGCAAGGACGAGATCGGAAACTACGTCAAACAGTCTGACGATTCTCATTCCCAATTCCGCAGCCGCCTCCGGACCGTGTTGATCTTGAAAATGCTTGATCATGAAGGGAAAGACAGACATAAACGGTGTGCCAAAGCACTTACCATAGACTGACGCAAATACTTTACCCCAGGTCTCACAATCTGTTACCTCTGGTACTAAGTCTTTCTGCAAACTAATAGCCAGAATATTGTGTTTTTCAACAGGGGTTGTGTTAGGAAATACTGCTACCAGTTGGTCAAATTTCTTAGCAAGCTAAAAGGGCATATCGTCCTTATCTTAGGGGCACTTGCCCATAACCGAATTAACCATGACAGGACTAATTTTAATCCCGGCCGGTCCAACTGGTTGCGCCACAGTACCAGGTGGCGCCGCCTGGATATTGCGGAAAATGTATTGCACTAAAGCCCGTTGCACTCTGACGATGGAGGCATAGAGTACACGGAACTCAGCTATAGTGACTGTCAGATAACGCGGATGCGGTGTAAACCCGGCCAAAACTGGCCAAGTAGCCCCAGGAATAGACAAGGGACATAACCGAACTGCCGTTACCAAGTGGGAAAGGGCGCCATTAAACCAAACTTGATGCTGCCAAGCTGTAAGATGAATTTACTGTGTCCTATATGGTGTATACACACTAGGCACGGCTGTGTGAGTATCAACATGAAAAGACAATGCAAAACAATTGTAGCACAAATGGGTTGTAATTCAAAGTACGAACCTTTTTAAAATATCTAGCTTGAATAAACCTATACTTAATCCATATAGGTAGGTTAATCCATCACTACTGTCAACCGGAAACGGGAGTGAGGGTGTCATGGACTGCTATAAGCACTACTCGAGAGTCTCAAATATAAGACCACAATCTTAGGTGCGCCATGTTGCGGGGATTCTGCTCATACACAGAACTCAGTGAATTGTGGTGTACCAAAAAACTCACCTCAGTACCCAGAAACCCTAACCTACTAGCATTAGTGTCTCAATAGCCCTCCGTCCAATAGCAAAGTTAATAATGATAAGACAACCCAGAACATGCGACTTCGGGTACTCCCAGGAATGGTGGGAATCAAGAACACTCTTTCATTTTATTCTCATACTAGTCCACAACGTGAGTATTTAGAGACACAGAAAAGTTTCAAATGTTTATTTTAACAATGTGCTCTAAGATGCAGTATTTTTGCTAACATAAGCAGGCATATGATTAAAAATAATACGATCAGCATTGTTACAATTCCATGAAACACAAAGGGAGAAATCATATTATAATGATAGTGGAAACAGGTCCTATAGTGCCTTGTGAACCACCCTCCCCTGATAGGAAATAGGTTTTATAATAATAATAAAAGGTCTCTTAGGCTTGAATGGGGAACCCCGTACCTCCAAGATCAGCAGAAGTGAATCACATCAGGATCAGCAAAGCTCTCTCTCTCTGGAAAAGGATTTTCTCCAAGTGCCCCAATCATGTATGTAGTGCAATATTAAAGGCACTAGAATTTCAGTTAGCTGCAGCTGTGTTTGTGTTATGCCTAGAGCGGGGTCCGATCAACCTGAATAACAGCATACATTGTTATGGTGACCTTGAAGGCTTCTGCACACTGTATACAGACAGAGGTCGCGATGTAAGTCTAGGGATGCTAAAAACAAGCTGTTCTCATGCGCGTGAAAATCCAGCAGTCTAACTTACAACAACAGTTACATGTAGTGTTGTGTGCAAAAGCTGCAAAGGGGCAAAATGGTGTTTAACTTCTAATAGGCTTATGCTAACATAGCAATGTGTGCAAGCAAGGCCCTGGCTTTCCTACACTCTTTTCCCCGACTCATATTTCTGTACTTTTTCTGTTTTTCTCATTGTACCTTAGAGCTCTATGTTTTTTTCAAGTCTCTCTACCTACCTCTACATCTTCCTGTCTTTATCACTCTCATTTTTCTCTTTTTCTATATTATCTTTCTCCCTAACTCAGCCTTTGCTGGTACTGTATTCCTCTGCCTTTCTCTACATTTCCTTCTCCTTGTTCCTGTTTTTCTCTCTACTGCACTCTCAATCTTACCTATTTCTCTACCTGTCTTTACCTGCATCTTCCTCTTTCTATCTCTATTTACTTCTAGCCATCTCAACTTTTTCTAGTACTTTACTTCCCTACCTATCTCTGTTCTTCTTCGTCATTTCTTTCTCTACCCCTTTCTCGCTCTACTTTTAGTCTCTTGCTGTACTGTTTTCTTTAGTTCTTTGCCCATCTCACGTAGAGGGACAAGGCAGGGGGAGAGAAATTATGAGAAAGTTAGTAATTTTTAACCACGGAATGGTGAAAATCTTCAGTGTGGCACTTTGATTTTCTCTGTTACAGCAGGATACATTTGTGATTGCAAATATTTACTAGGCCAGCCAGCCCTTGTAGGGTCAGGCGATATAAATGAAAAGTTCTAGATGATCCCCTGCAGTCCTAATGCAATGCTATGCAGTTCGCAATACAAGAATCAGGCACTTTGCAATGCAAAAATAATAGCCGTTCGTTATGCAACAATCAGGCAATTCGTAATGCAGAAATAATGGAATGCGTAATGCAACAATCAGGTCGTTTTTAATGCAGAATTAATGCAATGTGTAATACACTCCAGCACCGATCATGGTGCATCAGACGGTCTCTCCCCCACTCGTACTGACTCGCGGTCAGCTTCCATTAACCAATGCCCCCAACACGGGTATAGTGTAAACCAAAGTGCAGCTCTGTACTCCAGCCCCGGTACTGCCGCTCCTCAGCAAGTATGGGCCGCGATACGAGTTGAAACAGAGGCTTGTGCTGCAAGAATGGGAGAGGCAGAGAGCATCCCTCTCCGAGCCCGCACCCCTCCCCACGCGGCAACATACGTTACCTGGGGATTGCGCCCTCGCTCTCCTCTCCTCTTCCCACGACTTGGGTCTCCGCTGCAATTTTGTGGATTCCGGACCGGTGGCGATAACGTAGATCTCAGGCTGCAACAGGGAACACGCATGCAGAGTCCCTGAGACTCACTTGAGCTTCAGGTGTGCACAATCACAGGGCAATCCTCACGAGGGTCCCAGGCTGCAAGAAGCACATGCACACAGCGTCGTTGAGACTCACTTGAGTTCCGGGTACACACGATCACAGGGCAATCCTCATGAAGGTCTCAGGCTGCAAGAAGCACATGCACACAGCGTCGCTGAGACTCACTTGGACTCCGGGTGCATGATAACAGGGCAATCCTCACGAAGGTCTCAGTCTGCACAAAGCTCACACACACACAGCGTTGATGAGACTTATTTTAAACTCCGGGTGTGCACATTAACAGGGTAATCCTCACGAAGGTCTCAGGCTGCACAAAGCACACACACACACAGAGTCACTGAGACACACTTGGACTCCGGGTGTGCACGATAACAGGGCAATCCACATGAAGGTCTCAGGCTGCAAGAAGCACACGCACACAGCATCGCTGAGACTCACCTGGACTCCGGGTGCATGATAACAGGGCAATCCTCATGAAGGTCTCAGGCTGCACAAAGCACACGCACACAGCGTCGCTGACACTCACTTGGAAACTCAGTGTGCATGATAACAGGGCAATCCTCATGAAGGTCTCAAGCTGCACAAAGCACACGCACACAGCGTCGCTGAGTCTCCCTTGAACTCATGGGTGTGCACGATAACAGGGCAATTCTCACGAAGGTCTCAGGCTGCACAAAGCACACACACACACAGCATCGCTGAGACTCACTTGGACTCCGGGTGCACACGATCACAGGACAATCCTCACGAAGGGCTCAGGCTGGAAAAAGCACACACACACACATCTTCGCTGAGACTCGCTTGGACTTCAGGTGCCCACAATTACAGGGCAATGTTTATGAGGGTCTCAGGCTACAAAAAGCACAAACACACAGCATCGCTGAGACTCTCCTGGAAACTTTTGTGTTCCTGAGTTTCCACAACAGGGAGCTAGCTCCCCTCCGTCCATTGGGGTTCAGTTACTTCAAGACACAGCACACAGCAAAGTCCTTTCAAGCAGGGGGACACTGCACACAGCAAAGTTCCTTTAGACTCTCCTTGGTTAAATCGGCAGACTGCAGGCCAGCCCGAGAACACACAGCAAGGGTCAGTAATTTCCTTCAGTCTCTTCTGCTGGTTTTTCCTCTGCACAGGTTCCTCTTGTCCATGAAGTAGTGTCAATACTTTTCAGTTTTGAGCAATCCAATGTTCAGGGGTTTCAGCTCTTATAGTTATACCCCTAAATGGCTTTTAAGTCTTTGTGTTCAGGAGGGTACTGACCCCTGTCCAAACCAGTTCTTGTTGTCTCCCTGCCAGTGACACCTTCTTCCTTTGATAGTGGGGTCATGGATCCTTAATCACTCAGCAGGAGATGGAGCCATTGTTTTATGGCGGCAGCCCAGGCCTCTTCACCTCTAGGGGCTACTCCTCCCCCCTACACTCCAGATGCAGGTCAGCCTGTTGCTGTCTCAACTCCACCCCTGGGTCAAGACATTCCCCAGATCCTATCACTTCCAGATCTAGACAGTCAATCCACAACCAGGCAGAGACACACAGAAATGTTAGAGCACAAAAACCTAGCCACTTCTAAAAGAGTGGCTTCTAAACACACAATGCAAAAACCACCTCCACAAAAAGATGCGTTATTGAATTGTGAGTTCAGGCATACCAAACTTCACCTCTCCATCTTAAGCCATTGGGAAGATAGGCTGGAAACATATTACACAGCCTCCCCATTCTAACCTATGGGCAAGCTGGCCTTTCAACAGTAAAAAACAAAATGGAGATTATTTCACTGTCAGGACATGGTACACACCTCAGTACATGTTCTACCTTTCTCATGCACTGCACCCTGTCCAGGGGGATACCTTGGACCTACCATAGGGGTGTCTGATGTGCATAGAAAGAGAAGGGTAAGCCCTGGCAAGTGGATGCACTTGTCCGGTCAACATGGCAGTTTAACAAACTACGTGCAAGCACTGCAGTGGCAGGCCTGAGTTCTCTCTTTTAAGGCTACTTGTGTGGGTGGCACAATTAGTCCTGCAGGCCCACTAGTAGCTTTTCCATTTCCAGCCCTGGCACACATAGTGCACTTTACTAGGGACATTACTGGTAAGGCAAACATACCAATCATGGACAACCAATTACTATTACACTTTACACAGGGAGCATTTGCACTTTGACACTGATCAGCAGTGGCAAAGTGCCCAAAGCATCTAAGTTGCCAATAAAAAGTTTAGGGGGGAAAGCAAAAAGTTTAGGGAACTTTAGCCAAAAAGGGCAAAGTCCAACAACGTATTTTAATATTATGCACTAGTCTGTTAAACAAGCCGGCGTTGGCATGCTTGTCCTACAATGAGAGTAAAAAGCTAGTTAGACACTGAAATCCTCATAAAATGTTGCTGTAGTAAGTAAAGAAACGAGATGCAAAAAAAAAAGAAGTGGCTTTATCAATGCTTCTGCAGTTTTCTTTAGTAATGTTGGGCCGGCAGGTACCAAGCAGTTTGAGCTTTCGGCTGTTTTGACCCCTCCAGGTCACTCCACCTACCGCACGGCCCCCGTGTGCCAGGTCACCACTGCTGCCTACTCCTGCCACTGCTTCCTGCCCGTGGTTAGCCGCTGCCTGCTGGGGACTCTGCCCTCAGGCCTCCCCCCTCGCCGCTACCGCAGTTTTTTTCCGCCTCTCCTTTTCCCGCCACTCCTCTTTCCCGCCGCTGCCCCCCTGCGGCCCCGCCCCCTTCCTTTTCCCCGATCCTCTTTCGCCGCCCCGCTCCTGCCTCCCAGCTGCTCCTCCCTCCCACTTCGCCATATATGGCGGGGACCGCGCATACACGCAGCGTTCACGTGCAGCGGCGCGCCGATTGTGCGCAGAAGGCGAGCCAAAGGCAAGCCCGTCTGCGCCTGGACCGCGCCCAGTGCCAGAACCCCTGGCCCCCGTGGATTCTAGCCCACCCGCCGGACCTACGATGCCGCCACCCTCCATGCACTCAACACCGGCCGGAACCCCCCGCCTGCTACCAAGCCACCCCGAAACGCACCCACGGACCCTTCACCTGCCAAGCCTGGCGATTCTCCTGCCTCCAGACCTGCACCGCACCCACCAAGCCGATCACCAGCAGCAACCACCTCAAGTGCATCCTGCTCAACACCCGCTCCGTCCACAGACATGCCGTGGAACTCTGGAACCTGCTCGACACAACATCTCCAGACGTCGCCTTCCTCACGCAAGCATGGATGAACGCCTCCTCAGCGCCCGACATCGCCATCGCCATCCCAGACGGATACAAGATCACCCAGAGGGACCGCCTCAACCAGACTGGAGGAGGCATCGCCATCGTACACAAGAACACCATCCGCATCACGACCAACTCCAACGACACCCTTACCGCCGCCGAACACCTCCACTTCCAGATACACACCGACCCCAAGACCACACTCAGAGGCACCCTCATCTACAGACCCCCGGGACCACGCACACAATTCAGGGAAGACATCGCAGGCTTCATCAGCCCGCACGCCCTCTCCTCTGCTGACTACATCCTCCTAGGGGACCTCAACTTCCACCTGGAGAACAACAAGGACAGCAACACCACCACCCTGCTGGACAACCTCGCCAACCTCGGACTCAAGCAACTGGTGAACACCCCCACCCACTATGCCGGCCACATGCTTGTCCCAGTCTTCTCCTCCAGCAAATACATCTTCTTCAGCCACTCCACCGGACTTCATTGGACTGACCACAGCTGCATCCACTTCAGCTTCAGAAGAACCACGACTCACCACCACCCGCAACAGGTTCCTCGCAGGAGCTGGAACAAGATCACCGCCGACCAGCTCACCACCTCCCTCAGCCAGAACCCTCCCGCCAGCACAACGGACCCCAATGAAGCAGCCAGCAACCTCACACAGTGGATCACCAACTGCGCAGATGACCTCGCACCACTGAAGACCCCTCCCAGCAGACCCGGCAGCAAGAAAGCCTCTTGGTTCACCGACAAACTTAAGAACTCCAAGAAGAACTGCTGCACCCTCGAGAAAGCCTGGCGCAACGACCAGACCACAGACAACATGACTGCCCTCAAGCACGCCACCCGCAAACACCACCAGCTGATCCGCACCACCAAGAAGACAGAATTCAAAGAACGACTGAACAACAACGCCCACAACCGCAAGGAACTCTTCAGCATCGTCAAAGAGCTCTACAACCCCAGCGCCGGAAACAGCGACATCACTCCCTCGCAAGACCTCTGCGACTCACTCGCCGCGTTCTTTCACAGCAAGATCGCCGACATACACAACAGCTTCGGCGCAAAGACCACGCACCCAACCTCCGAACCAACGCCCCCCACCACCACCCTCTGCGGCTGGACCCCGGTTAGCACCGAAGACACCATCCGCACGATGAACACCATCCACTCCGGATCACCAACTGACCCCTGCCCCCACCACGTCTTCAACAAGGCTGACTCCATCATCGCACCCCAACTCCGAGACATCATCAACACCTCCTTCAACATCACCACCTTCCCGGAGAGCTGGAAGCACGCCGAGCTCAGCGTCCTCCTGAAGAAACCAATAGCGAACCATACCGACCTCAAGAACTTCCGCCCCATCTCGCTCCTCCCTTTTCCCGCCAAAGTCATCGAGAAGACCATCAGCAGACAGCTTGCCGCCTTCCTCGAGACAAACCGATCCCTCAACCACTCGCAGTCCTATTTCCGAACCAACCACAGCAGCGAGGCTGCCCTCATCGCAGCCACTGACGACAATAGATCCCTGCTCGACAACGGGGAAACAGTGGCCCTCATCCTCCTGGACATCTCCGCAGTGTTCAACACTGTCTGCCACCGCACCCTAGTGCAGCGCCTCAGCAACATCGGAATCCAAGACAAGGCACTGGAGTGGATCATCTCGTTCCTCACTGGAAGAACCCAGAGAGTCCGCCTCCCCCCGTTCAGATCCGAGGCCACCGAAGTCATCTGCGGCGTACCACAAGGATCATCACAAAGCCCCACCCTCTTCAACGTCTACATGAGCCCCCTCGCAGCCATCGCACGCCAACACAACCTCAACATCATCTCCTACGCCAACGACACCCAGCTGATCCTCTCCCTCACCAACGACCCCGAGACCGCCAGAACCAGCCTACACGAAGGGATGAAAGACGTCACCGAGTGGATGAAGAACAGCCACCTGAAACTGAACTCAGACAAGACGGAAGTCCTCATCCTGGGATCATCGCCCTCCACCTGGGATGACTCCTGGTGGCCCCCTGCCCTGGGCACCACTCCCAAGCCAACGGACCACGCACGTAACCTGGGCTTCATCCTGGACTTCTCCCCATTCGATGACCAGACAAGTCAACGCTGTCTCAACATCGCGCTTCAAAACCCTGCGCATGCTCCGAAAGATCTTCCGTGGATCCCCACTGAAACCAGGAAGATGATCACCCAGGCACTCGTAACCAGCGAACTGGACTATGGAAACACCCTCTACGCCGGAACCACAGCCAAACTTCAGAAAAGACTCCAACGCATCCAGAAGGCCTCCGCACGACTCGTCCTGGACATCCCCCGACACAGCCACATCTCCGGCCACCTGGGAGACCTGCACTGGCTCCCCGTCAGCAAGAGGATCATGTTCAGACTCCTCACCCACGCAAACAAGGCTCTCCGCGACCTGGGCCCCAAGTACCTTAACAACCGCCTGACCTTCTACACTCCCACCCGCCAGCTATGATCGACCAGCCTCGCCCTCGCCGCCGTTCCACGCATCCACAAAGCCACCACCGGAGGAAGATCCTTCTCCTACCTGGCAGCCAAGACATGGAACTCCCTCCCCATCCACCTCCGGCTAACCCAGGACCATCTCTCCTTCAGGAAGCAACTCAAGACCTGGCTTTTCGAGCAGTAACGAACCCCTCTCCCCCAGCGCCTTGAGACCCCTCCGGGTGAGTAGCGCGCTATACAAATGCTATGATTGATTAATTGATTTTGTGTTTTTCAGTTTCTGCGTGTATAATATATGATTCAATACTAGGTGCCCCCTCAAGAAGGCTCGACAAGTGGGTGATATCGTTATTCTAAAAAGGGTGTCTCAAAATACATGCGCCCAAGAGCCCACAAATCCAGATACGCCCAAGAGCCCACAAATTCACATGCGCCCAAGAGCCCACAAATCCAATTGTTGATGTGGTGAATTTTCTGTTTAACCAATGGGAACATCTATAAACAAGATGTGCAAGTTGGCCTTCCAATCAGGATTATTCCCCTTCTATATCTGTTCTCATGATTCGTGGAGTCCTACCCGGGTGCCCAGTGTGTGGGTCCCTCTGAAACCCGGAAACAATGGGTCGATCGGTCACAAGGAGCAAGCCATTTTGATGTGCAGTTACAAACATGCGCCACAACATGAGCAAGTGAACACTAGTGTTTTGTCATTTCTTTACTGCCATCTGTCTAAACAGTCTCAAATTCCCAAGTGCATAAGAAGCCTCCGTGCCACCGTATGTTAAAAATAAGTGCGTAATTAACGGCGCAGAGCAGACGCACGAAAACACACCCATGACACCTCGCCTACCTACGGTAGCTCTCCTCGCGTATTCTCAATGCCAAGGAAGATGGGTTTTATCCAGGTGGGTGGGGAGTGCCTTGTATGTTTTTATTGAGAATCTACAACTTTCTGAAAGAAAATGTCTCCAGCCGCTTCTCCGCCGCTAATTAACCATTCGATGGAGTGAAAAGTGGGATTGGAGAGGAAGTAACAGGTTGTGCGGAGACGCCTCCAGGGGCTCTCTGTAGGAAAGGTGATTTTGTTGCATGCTGGATATGTTAATTGATGCCAACGAGTTTTGCAGAATGAAAGACCTGCGCTGCTTATGATAATTTGCAATGTTTTGGTGCGAAAGAAATACGAAATGTGTTATTTAGACTTGTCCCCTGCAGAGATAACCCACTGTCTTACATTCATTTACTCCTACACGTGGAGAATCAAAAAGTGTTCGGAAAAGAGTACTTCAGATGGATATATAATTTGAATCACCTATTCGCAACTTCGAGTGATTAGGAAGTTTAGCTGACGACGGCGTCCTGTGAGTTTTCTCACAGTCGTTCGGAGACAACTCGATGTGAGAGCGCGAAGGCAGTCAGCACTGCGGGCCCTGTGCCGACAAACAGATAACCATGGCTACAATGCACTCGATGTCCCTAGCTCTGTTTCGGCAAGCAGTGAAATTCTTATTTACTTAAAATAAATGCTTTGTCGTGTATTTGGGACATTTTGTTAAAGAATATAGTTGCGGTCTTATAGAATTGAAAAAAAGCAAACACAATCAGCATTCTGTTGAGGTTTAAGCATGTTTTGTAGCTTACACTATACATTGCATTGTCCCTGCCATTGGACCAGTCATAGTAATAACACAACAACTAAACATAACGCTCCTACACGTGTGACAATTCGGACTATTACAGGCACCCAAAGCCAGTGCTTTAAATGGGAAAAATAAGTGCAGGTACTCACTAAATTGAGCTAGGGGCTAGTAGGCAGTGTTAGAGACGGAGTGGGACATGATGATACAAAAACACTTCTATTGAGTATTCAGTTGGCCTTGCACTTCCCTGGATAGTGGTCTCAACCTTTCCACATGTGTAGATTAACAGCTAAAACAATAAAGATCAAGAGAGCAAGGGCTTCTGCACCTTGGTTTAATGAGACATTAATAAAGGCCAAACAGAAGTGCAAACAGCTAGAACGCAGATGGCGTAAGAACTACTGCACCATAATCAAAGGGGAGTATAAGCGAGAACAAAAACTATTCCACACACTAATTAAAAAAACGCGCTGTAAATTCTATACAGGGAAGAGGAACCATGTAATAGAATTGGGAATTCTTTGCAGGGAAGGTGACAAAGATTTATGACACCTTCCCTACGAAAGAACGGCAGGGCAGACGCACCGGTTGTACTTTAGGTACAGTATTTATAGGAGAAAACCTAGAGGAATTCAAGGTGCTAGAACCAGAGGAGATAAGAAAGCTAGCCAATGGAATTAAATCAGGTTCCACACGGGACCCAGCACGCCCAGAAATCCTGCTGCAGCCGAAGATAGCCACATTATGCCTTTCATCTCAGATCTAATCAGATCTAATCACCCGATCCTTACAAGCTGGAGAAGTTCCCTATGAATGGAAGCAAGCCATGGTTCACCCAAAAAAATAGACCACTCTTTGCTGGAGAACCTACGCCACATCTCACTCCTCACTTTTTAAGCAAAGATTGCAGAGAAAGTAGTGAACATACAGATCACTAATCACAGCGATAGGAATGCCCTACTGCATCCCTCGCAATCCTGTTTCAGAGCTGCTCATTCCACTGAGACAGCTCTACTCCTGGCCACAGAAACCCTATGTCAACACGTGGATGAAGGACATATAGGTGCACCGATCCTGCTAGATCTCAGTGCACCCTTTGACACGACCTCTTTCTCCAAAGACTAGAAACATGCAGTGTTAAGGGCATGGCCTTACGCTGAATGGTCGTCTTCCTGGCGTCACGGGGTTTCCAGGTTACACAAGATACATACACATCCAAGAGCTTTCCCCTACCGCAAGAAGTCCCGCAGGGCTCAATCCTGAGCCCCATTTTGTTTAACCTATACATGGGGCCTCTTGCCAGTATAGTGGAAGGTCATAAGGTGACCATTGTGTCATACACTGATGATACACAGCTAATTGTCTCACTCTCTCAAAACCCAGAATGCACAGCCCACCTATTTGCCTTATGCCTGGAGGAGGTAACAATATGGCTGTCAAATCATTGCCTGAAACTCGACAGCAGTAAAACAGAGGTATTGATAGTGGGTGGAGCTCCATCTGTCTGGACATCTGAGTGGTGGCCCGAAACACTTGGCCAACTTACCATCCCTAAAACTGAAGTCAAAATCCTTGGAGTATGGCTGGACTTCAATTTGACTTTTGAAGGTCAGATTAGGAAAGTAACTGGTAAATGCTTTGGGATATTGAAAGTCTTGAGGAGGGTCCTCGACCTACTACCACAATGCCAGGAAAACTATAGTACATGCTGTGGTCACCTCCCATATTGACTACGGAAATGTCCTATATTTAGGCGTTGTTAAAAAAAGGTTAATGAAGCTGCCATTGATACAAAATGTAGCAGCCCGCTTGATACTCCTTAATAGAACATCTATATCTAAAGACTTAGCTAACCTACATTGGCTACCGGTGGAGGAAAGAATATTAATTAAGCTAATGTGCTGCAGCCACTGAATCTTGGCAAAAAAAGGCCCAGGGTACCTTCAAACTATGATAGCAGCATACACCCCCAGCAGAAACTTGAGATCCGAAGGAAAGGGGCTAGCATATTTACCAAGAATAAGGAACGCTAGGATGGGAGGTCTTTCCTTCAGATATCCGGCAACCAAACACTTGAACTTATTACCCATTGCCATAAGAACAGGGCCATGCGAAGCCACCTTCTGGAAAAAACTGAAGACATGGCTTTTTTCCACAAGTAAATCTGATTAATCTCACTAGATCTCCAGTCATATTCCCTGGACAAATGTGACATGCCTTACTCGCTGTTTCATTGCCATCTGAATTTCTGCTTCTAACGCAGGGACACACAGGTGGTGTAACCATGCGCTCTATAAATCGAAAAATAAATAAATAAAACCCTAAATGAGCCAAGTCATCAACAGTACTTTTAGCACTTTCAGGCTAATCATCAATATGCTCTAGGAAGAGAGAGACTCTGGCACTTACAGAACAAAACATGTGACATATGTATCATCTAAACAAAACGTGTTGACTCCTTACACAAAATGACGGCCAAACACCAAATGTTCATGTTTCCTTGTTTTTTTTTTATTTACATTTGCAGCTTCTTAATAGCATAATAATTCTAATATTCCTACTTGCTTGCATTTGGCGCAACCCTTAAACATGCAAGAGTGTGCACACACAAACAAGCATTACATGCATTTCTTTTCAAATATCTCATGATTCTGTTCCTCTCAAACATATACTCTTTGCTTCCACATCTCTAACCTCAAAATCCCTCCCACGCTCAAATTCTGTCCCATTTGTAGCTAATTCTGTCCAACTCTTGACCCTAATTGTATCCTGTCACTCTCTCTACCAAGACTCCTATTTTTAATCTGCCATCTCCGCGCCTCTCAACTTCTTTCCATTGCCGTCTGGATCTCTTCCTTAGCTCTATCTGTGCTTACCCCTTCTGCCTCGCTAGCTTTTCACACTTTAAACTCACTGCTCCTTCCCCCTCACTCTTCATCTTCATTCACCCCCATTTTCCCTCCTCTCCCTTCAGCAGAAGGCCCCACAGCCAGAGAGCTTGCAGTGGCAGACTGTTAGTACTGCAGGGTCCCGAGCATGTGCAGAGTCGAGCAGGGTAGAGGTCAGGGGAAGAACAATACTGTCCTCCAATGGGAAGGTCAGCTGACCTCTTTGTATCTCACCTGGGCACCAGGGAGGCCACTTAGACCATCTTCACCACCATCATGGACGCAATGTCCCAGCAGGTGGGCCTGGTGGTGGTGCAAATTCGCAGGTGCAAGTGAGTCTCGGGAAAGACAGTCAAACCCCAGTGGGAGGCCAAGGGGTGAAAATGGCCCTTTGTACCTGAGTTCCCCCACGGACCCAGTATTGATGCCTGGTAGGGGGTGGTGAGGATAAAGAGGCCCCATCTGGCACCTTGCCACAGCTGCATAATACAAACAGGCGGCAACAGGCAAAATGCTACCAAAAAACCGGCACACAGCTGGCCCTCGGGCACCGGTCCCCTGCCCACCTTATCAAACCTTATCAATCCGACCCTGAGTACAGGTACTCTCCTTGACAGGGGAGAAGTGCAGGTACTCAGCTCAATAAATTTAAGAAGTGCAGATACTCCATACCAGTGAGTACCGGCCCATCTAAAGCACTGCCCAAAGCTATAAGAAGGGCTTTTGTGGTAGGTATTAGTCATTTTTAAGGCATATTGAATAAGTAATAAACTGTTGTTGTGGTCATCTTTAAATTAGCTAAACAGTGCCACCTTGTGTCTGACTGTCACCATCGCCGGTGTTGACAATTAAGTACCAGTGCTGAGCACGGAAACCGTCCCCTTGTGACCCCTGGTGCTGCCTTTAAGGCCCCTAGCATCACCAGTGGCAAAATCAGTGCCAGGAACTCAAGATGCTCGTTCTTACGGACTTGCTGGGGGCTTCACCACCTCGTTTTTTGTACAAAAAATTATAATAGCTTGGAAATGTCTTTCCCTAGCAGCTGAGGTAAGTAAAACATAGGTTTTTAAATGTTAAATATGGTTTTAAATGTTGTGTGCGTGCTTGCAGCTTTGAGTGTGTTTATGTTAGAGTGTGAAAGTGTGTGTATGTGTAGGCAGAGCGTGTGCATGTGTCAATATGTATGTATATGTAAGTGTGTGTATTTGTAAGCATGTATGTGAGCGAGTGAAAGTGAAGGTCAAAGGGCATGTGAAGTCACTTCCGCTACCCCTGGCATTTTGGTGAATTGACGTCCATGATTAGATGCCTAGGCACTTTCTTCACGCCACCTTCTTAGGGCGTGGCAATGGCTGAACATGGGGTGATCTCTTTCTGCAAATCTCTTCCTTTAGCCACGAGACTGTAAGTCTCCTATTAATTACATTTCCACTATTCTGCCACTTTTTTCGCGTGACGCATTTTTTCTCTAGCGAAGAACAGCTAGCATACTAAATGTGCCCTACAGGGTAGAGAAAAACTTGAAATTGCCATATCAACGCCACTGAAAAAAAATACCTGAAAAGAGACGATTGAAAAACTCTAACCATGTTCTTTGACGTACTAAATTTAAAGAAGCAAATAATTGAAAGGCCTCCGATGCAGTCTGAATTCTCTTTACTGTCATTACTTGCATTTTTACCCTCACTGGAGCGATCTTTAACTAGGATTGCTCTCACTGCGAGGCCACGCATTTTCAATTGTGCCATCCATTCCAAATGGAAACAACGTCTTCATAATAATTTCATTTATCACTGAGTCACAGTCAGTATAAGATCTCTTTTATCATCCTAAAGTCTTTAAATAAACATCTGGGAGCGTCGGTGGGTATCTGTCGGTGAACTTTTCATAAATGGAAAATGATAGAAAGAGAAAAAAAACAGCCGTTCGCCCCCTGACGCGGCGCAACGGTTCCGAAGCCCCCCTCCCCCTCCCCCTTGCGAACATACGACATTTAATTGTGAGCCCAGTTAAGTGTCCAGTTTGTAAAATCGCAATGAGTGGCCTACACAGGCGTCGCGCTTACAGCAGATAAGCGCATCGCAAGATGATGGCTCTCGTGAAGGCGCCCCAGGGACAGGTACACGTCTTAACAACTCTAAAACAGTCCTCCCATCTGGGCTGACATTACCACATGATTACAGCGCAGGAGTAATGTGCCAGATTGGGTGTATTCCGCTGCGCGCCCCAGCTCCCCAGGGTGCCCGTGTGCACGCGACACTAATGTGGTGCATATGTTCGGCTCGCTGCACACCTGAAGGTCTGCGGTTTCTGGGGAGTCTGTTTCTTCATACCCAAGACAGGGAAAAACAAGCTGCCACGCGCCTTCTCCTTGGAGATGCGCGTGTTTGAGGAGGACTGTGGATTGCTTCAGCCTCGCCCGCAGGGAGGCAGCGCTGATATTTGCAGACAGTATAAACAATATGCAGGCGAGCTTTGTATGTGCAAAGGTGACAGCCGCGCGCCACCCTGCCCTCCTCCCGGGCTTGGAAATTTAATTCCAGCAAATCTAGCAATCTCAAAGCCATCTTTCATCTTTAAAGGAGTTGGCCAAAATAAACTACCTGATATTTCGATTGTTTCATATGCAGCAATAAAACCCCAGATATTTAAGCGCTCATTTTCCCTTGGGCCTATAATCGAAGAAGGATGAATTTTGGCTCCTAATCGTACCGGGCTTTTTTTGCATCCTGTCTGTTAGTTTTATTCTCATCCCGTTTAGTTCTGCGCTCAGAAGTTGGTGTATATGAGAATTAGCGCTATACAAAACACCAAAATAGGCAATATGGACTGCACTGATAACGCGTTATTGTACTGAGTTATTTCTTTATACCCCACCGAATCAATCATCACCAGACCGAAATACGACATTTGACCTGGCCTCCAATGCATGTTGTTTCTGTGATGTGTTATGGGTTTTTTACATATTGTTCTATCGGGAGAGTTACCGCTGGCATTCCAAGCATAGCCGCATTAAAATGGTTAAGTATGGGAATCGAAGTCGTCTGGGCGAGCGAGTGTTTATATGGAACAGGTTGCATGAGCAGGATTTGACAGTCCCATAGATGAATAGTGTATTAACTACTGGTTAAAAACACATAACATTTACTGGCATCTGCAGGGTGCGTCTCTGCTGGTCGCCGTGTCAGGGAGATGAGCGTGTTCTGTTGACACCAAAATATATTCGATGACAAGGGTTTTTTTCATACCAAAGTGGACTCCACTACAAGACAGCTAATTCTTGCTTTGTGCCTTTTCTTTCCCGTAGGGTCCAAAATTGCAGTATCTAATTGCTGTGGGTGATGAACCTACTGCCCACATCATAATATGAAATCAGGAATTTATTGGCTTTTTAGAGAAAGAAGACACTTGGATAGACATGAATTACAAGTTCCTTACATTGGCCAAGTAGAACAATCAACACTTGTTCTCTAATAGGGTTGGGGATTTGCATGTAAGACCATAAAGGGTAATGTTAGAGCTGTAAGTCAATTCAGGGAGTGATATAATCATTAATCAAGAGAACTGTCTTGATTGGGGATGGTTTTTGGAAGAACATGTTCAACTAAACTTATATATCATTGAAACGTGGCTCAGTTTACTACTAGTAATTGACTCTTTTTACCCTCAACACTGCTCATCAAAAGGGAAAACCAGATCCGGCTTTGCCACTGAATTCCATCATCTCTGAAATAATAATGATGGTTGCAGATACTGCTGAGAGACCCAGTGGCACCAATATGGATGCCACCGACCCTGTTAAGAAATACATCCGTCATGTAGGTTCATTTCAACATAACAAAGAGATGCATACAAACAAACAAAAAACTCATCACATTGTTGTCAACATTATGGAAGCACCCAATGGCACCTGTTATTGCCCTTCAGCAGAATTCTGAGTCCACATCACAGATGAGAAAGCATTGGAATGGCAAGAGTTATTGACCTTCTATAAGGTCAATAAGCACCTTAGAATATGAACATTTAGGGGTTGTGAAGCCATCTTTCCATTCTGTCCTTGCTTCAGCCAGGTGTTATAATATTTCTCATTTTTTTCTCACTATGTGGCAACCCATGACATTACTTGACCTTTTAACATAAGCCAGTGGTATCACAATAATAGTAGTAAGTACTCATCTATTGCTACAATAATTATATAAAAATTGGGATGCACATACCTTTATGATGGTTTGCCCCTGCTGCTAATTTCCCCCACAGAGTTACGACAAATATTACTATAAGCAGTTTTCCTTTTGTTGCTTTCTGTAGGTATCTCCTATTCATCCTGTATAAAAAAAGAAACATTTAGGTATTAATGAGAGTATTTTGTGCACTTTACAATAACTTGTTAATTTGGCTATCAAGAGTACCATTTTCAAAAATGAGTATCAATTGTTATACATATAAAATTATATGTACTGTTCACAGCTATCCACCGGTGCTAGTTAAGTAAATGAGCAGAGATTGGAATAATATCCTAACTTGCAAGGCTTCATGGGAAAACTATTTGAAGAAATATATACACATAGACGTAGTCTTTATTGTTCCTTAGATGCGCGAAAACATCCCTCCCCAGTGCTGCGCTGTCCATTGGAACTAGTGCTGAATGGATGTCCAATGGTCGTGCGCAGCACTGGGGAGGTAGTGCTGCCGTCGGCCAACGCCCCGACGCAGCACTTAAGAGGTTAAGGGTTATTCAGCCTGTGAGAAAATGTTGGGGTGGATGGGAATCCACCCAAGTAATATTGTCACTATCTTGCTAGGTTCAGTAAAAGTTTCAGTGATTCAAACCTAAGCTCAACCCCTGGCAGCTATGGTGCAGGGCAAACAGGCATATAAAAAAAAAATATGTAAAGCATTCAGAAGTACCGAACAGTTAAAATGCTGAAAAACACAACTCAATAAAAATCCTACTCCAATTTATAAACATAGGGAATCATTTAATGAACAAAATGACATGAAAACAATATAAAACCAATAAGGGGACCCAGTGATATGAATTAAAACATTTTAAAATAAAAATAGCACCAACAAGTGTTAAGCACCAACCACAATCATCTGGTTGCACTTGACTGGTACCTACACATATTTTAAGGCTGATTGTGCACAGGAAGGACACAGAAGCCACATTCCACCGGTCCGAAGTTTTACCTTCTAACTTAGTCTTTGAAATGGAAATCAAAAATCCTCAACTGAATAAAGCAGCATGCTGTGGCAGAGAAGGGTTTCATGAGGCCGAAAAGCCATTTGACGAGGTGCTAGTTAGGACATTGACTTTTGGTGGGAGAGGTCTGAGAGGGGGAAATTCAAAATGTGTACCCAACAAAGGTTCCTCTTCAGCTGATACTTTTGGTGTCTTTGCCTGGTGAAGATCTTTACGATTGGACTAAGTTTATTTTTTGGAGCTTGGAGTCCACCTGTGGGGCAAGGCTGAAAGCTGTAGCTGAACACGACTCCAGAAGCCTGGATACCTGCGATGTGCTGCTGGAATGGATTTGCTGCTGCGGAGAAGCTTCAAGTGGGAGCAACTTGAGTCATTGTCCTAATGGCAATGCACCTTTTTCTCATTGACTTGGCAAGTTTGACCCATTCCTCCAGAGGTCTTGGAGCCAAAATGTTTGGAAGTCCTCTGTTTCTTTGGATGTTTGGAGGAGTACACTATGTCACAGTCAAGGGTCCCTGGATCTCAGGAACAGCAATTGGGGGGTCAAGACTCACTTCATCAGAAGCCACCAGCATCCAGAACAGGTTCAGATGGAATTGTTCAGCTGGGCTCCACCAGAAAAGAAGCTTTTTTTCAGCTTTTTGTAGTCCTGTAGTTCAACAGAAGGTCAGCCAACTGACCCTTGGAGTTCACTTCTTTTTTCCTCAGTACAAGTGGGAGCAGGTTCATCTCTTCAGGTCTCCTGGCAAGTTCTTCTGTCTTCCACATGCCCAGTAGTGTTCTGAAGAAGGTGCCCAGTGGTGTCACATTTATGCCTGCTACCAGTCTGTGGTAGAAGAGACCCATGGCCCTTTTCTGACCAATAGAGTAAAATTTCATAGGGATATTCCTACCCACGTTTGTGGCAGTTCCTGGTTGCATTACAGTAAACAATCCCACAGTGCATCGCTCTATCTACATCAAACATGGCAGAACCCTTCTCTCTGTTCAGAGACTGTGTGCCCACCCCCAGAAGGCGTGACCAGGGAAATGAGCTATCCCCTCCTCTATGGTCTCTTCAAATCTGGGGACAGCTCCTCCCACTCAGATTGGTGTTTTCTTGATTGTGGGAAGAAAAGAAGGGCGCTTTCCAGGTGTCAACTAGCATTTGCCTTTGAGAGGGTAGACCTCTTTAAAGTTATTCAAGTTCCTGGGCACAGCCTAGATAGTCATTCTGCCAGAGGAACAGACACACCTCCCCATGCCCAATGCCTTTTTCCTGTTCTGTTAGCTGTTTTCACACCTCATCAAGTAGGCTATTCATCTACCAGGTGACTGCTGGAGCTCATGCACATGGGCCTGCTAAGGATTTAAATAGGTACAAGGTACATTTTTAAAAGTACCTTTTTACTAATAGTTATTAAAAATTCAATTTTATCAGTACATTGGATTATGATGGGCTAATAAAAAGAGTCTTCAAATTATATTTCTAGGTGTTTCCTAACCTAAAGGTAATAATGTAACTCAGTGTTTTCCTATGGAACAGCCAGCCTTGGCACAGGGAAAATTGTTTTGGGGCTTTTTCACTGCATGGACCTACTTAACATTACATTTTAATGTCCTACCTTTAATTACCACACAACCTGCTTTATGGGCATTAACGCCTACTTGGGGGTGGATTATTAATATTGAAGAGGAACGTTTAAGCCTGTCAAAAGGCAATATTTTGACAGGTTTAATCAGCAGCCTAAAATTGACAATCTCAGGCTACAATATTAGGCCTTCAGTCATGCTTGCACCACTACTGTAGTGGGTGGCACAATGAGTACGGTAGTCCAAAAGTGGTATGTAACTTACAGACCCTAGGAATACTTTGTCCCATATGCTAGGTACTTAAAGGTAAGTTAAATATACTTATTAGAGTATAAACAGTGTCCACGTGTTTTAGAGATGGGGTAAAGGCAGTAGGTTGTTGCAGAAGGAGGGGTTCTCTTTTTAAGAGCAAGGGCCCTCACACACCCTTGAATGTGTCATGATCCTTGTTTTTTATCATATCATGGTAACCCAGTGAATAAAGCATCTCTTGGGATTCCCATAGTTGTTCTTATGGCACACCCTCACTCACTCCACTTCTACTCAAACTCCTTTACCATACACCCTACCACTCCACTCAACTCACATCAGCAAAAAGAAAAAGACCTCCAGCAAAGAGCCGTCCGCAGGCCCGTTGGGCATTGCAGCACCAGCCCAATGAGGAGCTGCCCTATGATGAAGCATGACACCCTCACGGGTATGCAATGGCCCTTGCTCCTAAGAGGAGAACCCCCGTCTACTTCTGCAACAACCTAAAGCCTTTTCCTCCTTTTTTCCACCTCCTCCTTTAGGAACTGAATGCTTCTTGTTTGACCAATTTAACTCAGGGGGACCTGCTTTCAGCCCTGGTGCCTCCAGTTCTTATGTCTTAAATCCTCTTTTTGTGTCAGATGTTAAAAAAACCAACTCCTGGTCTCACCCGCAGATTCCACGCTTCATGAGAAGTCCTATGCTCCAGATTTATCTCCATCAGTATTTAGGGAAAGCAATCTCTGAGTGAAATCATTTAGAAATTGTTCACAACTATTCAACAAAAAGTCCACTGTATCTGTCTTTAATTGCAATATATTGCCCTATTTGTATTTTTTGTATTTTAAGTTTTGGGGACACTATAATTCAATTGAATACAAGCATCAAGTGAACCAATAATTTATTACAAAGTATATACAAATATGAATGAATAGATAGAAAATATAGAAAAAATAATTTTTGGAGAGATATAGATACAAAGGGAAAGTACATGGATACATGAACAGTACCACATTTTAAAAAGATAATTATAACTAACAAAACCATAAATCCGGAATGCAAACACCCTGTATAATACTGTAAATTACACTGAGGGCAAATCAAGTAACATCTGAGTAGGACAATTCAACTCAGATATTTTTACCAAGATCTGCCTTCTCAAATGAGCTACATTTTAATAACTGGTAAAAACAACCCCTGAATGGAGTTTCTAGCAGTTTCTATGCCCGAATTCTGAGAAATTAAGTTTTCGTACATGCCAGAGCACTTTCCTCTCCCATGCAATACTGCGCCGTTAGGCAAACTAAAATGACAGACCTGAAGCCACATTTTTCCAGTCACAAATATACAAGATTATTTATTTATTTATTTAATATATCTCTAGAGCGCACCGTCACCTGGCAGGCATCCTGGCGCTAGCAGGTCAAATCACAGAGCCACCTAAGTCTTCGGAAACAACCATGTTTTTAGTCTCCTTCTAAAAGGGAGAAGGTCACTCACTTGTCTGAGTTCCAGAGGCAGAGTGTTCCAAAGCTTCGCAGCTGAAACCCCAAAGGATCTGCCACCTGATCTAACTTTCCTAAATCTCGGGACCTTTACCAACTTCGCCCCCCCAGGAGCAGAAGGGTTCTCGTAGGGACATACCATCCAAATTTCCAACGTAAGGAAACGGGCCCCAGATGTAAATGTAAACTGCAGAACCCACATGTGTTGTTTCTCTTTTAAGCCACAAGTATACTTCCTGTGCCAATTTACTGTTGTCTTACTTAAAAGTTAACTAAATCAATTGGGTGCATGAGTTTAAATAGTAGTTTCATAGGACCAAAGGCAAAATACCAGTGAAACTAGTTGCAAAATAATTGAATAAAATCCAGGAAGACCACACAGAAAGGTAACATCATAACTTATTTCAGTAGCAAGTAATTGAAGAATTCAAAAATAACTTGCATTAGCAGGCTACCACTCTTTCTTACAGAAATGTTCACATTTATAAATAGGAATAATTAATGACTTTCATGTAAGCAATCCATTGTGGTGAATGATCCGGAGGACTCAGAATAATCTATTTTTAATGCAAAAATAAAGGTCACTGGCATGTTTGCGTTATAATACAAATTTATATAGTCACATAGCTACATTAAATGGCCTAATGAATCTTTATGGAACCATCTAATCATTATACTATTCAACATCCCATCAGCAGAGAAAAAATTTTCTACTGCATTTTTACTAACAAGTAATTTGTCAGCACCGTCGCCAGCTCAGACATATCTTTTTACCTAACAAGGTTTAAAGTGAGCAGAATAGATTACAGATATGATAGCTCACTGTTCTGGTTCCCACATGAACATTAGATCAAAAAGTAGTAATATCGGATTAATTCAAAGCCAAGAGTGGTCTGCTGTTTGCACAGCGATGCAGTTATACAGACCTCACAAGACTGCCAAACGGATCAACATGACGAGTCAATAAGGATGGAAGAAAGAAGAGAGGTACCCCATTGGAATTTAATCATGCGTAAGTTTAAATGGCCTATCGACTATCAGCCAGGGCAGCTCACTGATAGTACACAGGAGGGGAACTTCTGGGGCAGGCTTGAAACCATGATGTCAACTTTACTGGTTCCTATCCTGCAAAAAATAAGCACTGTAGTTGCTAGATTGGTAAAGCTGGAGGAGATGGTTAGCTGCAACCCCCCGACTACAATGGCAGCTAGTTCGAAGTCTTGCATAGATCAATCAAACATCATGGGGACAGGTACCGGAGAGGGTTCATCCACTAGTTCTATCAAAAAAAGACAGGTACCAGACACAAGTTGTTCTAATAACATTACGCCTAGTAGTGCTGAAATCTCAGCCTGCACTGGTCAGTGCTCCATAACATCAAGTTCCTATGTGCCTCCAAGGGATGGGAGGCTAGAGAAAAGGGAGTTACAACCAACGAGTATCCAAGTCATAGACCTGCCAATGGAATCTACTCCTTATGTAGTGGTCTTGGGGAGTATTCCTTCTCTCCCCCGAGGGGCTAGCGAGGACTTTGGGCGGCTAATAAACAGATTAACTCATTGGTTTGCACACAACACCGTTCTGGGTGCTCGCGTAGCTAAAAACATTCTCATGGCCCGTAGGGTGAGTTGGATTGGGAGTCCATAGAAAGTGGGCACGGGTGATTGTGTCATTGTTAACTTTGATAACCCCCATATTGTGGGCAGGATCTTATCTAAGGATGCTTGTAATGCTCCATTTAACCTTGGATCTGCCATCAGGCCTTTCCATTGGGCTACTTTTATAAACCTCTCCTCTAGGGATATGTATCATAATATCCCTATGGTAGCTCCTCGAGGTGGGTGGTCAAATAGATCAATATATAGGCAACAGCCTACTCCTATGGCTTATTTATCTTTTGAGATGGAAGGTCGGTCTGGTGTTCGCCCTCCGCTGGAATTAAATAATAGATTTTCTGTTTTATCTGGGTTGGAGGAGTGTGATTGACTAAGGATCCCTATGCCCTCTGATAATGAGCTCATCGTACATACTCAGTCTCCAGTAGAGGTAGCTGAGAGGAGCATAGGTGAGATATCCAACAATTTTATATCATGGAACATTACAGGGCTGGCAAATAAGCTCCAAGACCTGTTATGGGTGCCATTTGTGAAGCAATTCAATGTATTTAGCGTCCAAGAAACGTGGTCGGTGAAATGCAATTTATTTTTGGAAGGTTATAAGGCTTTTTTTGTGCCAGCTACTCCTTCTGTGAGTGGAAGACCCAAGGGTTGTCTAGCTGTATATATATCTTTGGCGGTCGATTGCCAGATTCAGATTGTGTCAACCATAAACCCAGGAATACCTGCATTGACAGCCAAAAAGGGGGACACTAGATGGGGACTTATTAACTTTTACAACTCTGTGGCCTGCCCTTATGGTGCTTGTAATATCACCACCCTGGGAGCATTTATCAGGCAGTCCTTTGGTTCTATCCTACATAACCTTATGGTTTCTGCTGATTTCAACATTCATCCTTGTGGAAACCCAATGTTATCTTGTATATCTGAGCTGGGCTGTCCCCGAATGAAGGGGTTTCATTTTAAACATCATGCCGAGGGGGCATTGTTGAATAATTTGATTAATTAATTGGATATGATGGCCTTGATGTCCCTAACTGCCCTGCACACCATATATCCTGTGCCAACTTTCAAAGGGCGAGGTAGGGAGTCGTTCATAGCTTTTATTTTAATTTCTTCCTCTCTACAATCTTTTTTTCATGGTTTAATATTCTTGAGAGCGAATATAGCGATCATAACCTACTTAGTGTTATATGTTGGGACCATTATCAGGACGAATTGGCGAGATAACAAGTCGGGGTTCTCTTAGACCAACCAACGGTAAACCATGACTTAAATGGTTGCAGATTTCCCCAGACAAAAGCTCTAGGTTCTGGAGTGTCAGGAAGTGGGGGGGGGGGGGGGGGGGGCTTTAGATTCGCACATCACAGAGGAGGAATGGGTGCTCCATTTTAAATCCATGTTTGACAGCCCAATTGAGCATACTCGCCAAGAAGGTTGGGATACAAATGTCCCTGTACTGATTTTTGAAAAAGGTGAGGTTATGGCAGGCACCGCAGGGCTATCCAATAATAAAGCGCCAGGCCTAGATGGTATTACTCCGGACCTGTTTAAGTCAGACCCTTTGTTCTGGGCTCCGGTTCTAGAGACCGTGTTTAACGCAGCTGCAAAGTATGGTTGTCCTCAGCTTTCGCCCTCTTCCACTATAGTCCCTGTTTTAAGAAGGGTGATAGGAATAGTACCCACTGTTAAGGGCCAATTTTCCTCTTTGACTCAGTGGTTAAGGTTGTAGGGTGTATCCTCTTGCAGAGATTATCCACATGGGCGGAGGAGCATAAGATCCTGTCAGATGTCCAGTTTGGATTTGGATCGGGACGCTCTACCGTTGCTCAGTGTCTTAATTTATTCATGTTACTGAGCAAATATACTGTTGCTCGCCCCGCCACTGTTGATATTGCCTTCATGGACTTGTCACCCGCATTTGATTGTGTTAATAGAACTAAATTGTGGCAGTCCATGAGGGCAATGGGGGTTGATATCAGTATTGTTAATTTTGTAGAGGATTTACATAAGTCAACCAAGGCTAACGTGAGGTTTTCTCAGGACCTTCGGGTCATTAGGGCCTGGAGACAAAGAGGGAAGAATGGCAGGGGTGCATCCTGACCCCATTCCTGTTTAATCTTCACATAAATGATTTGGATACTGCATTAAGAGCCACTGGGGTTGACTACCCATGTGTAGGGTGGCGTGGCATCCCCGTCCTGCTTTATGCGGACAATGCTGTCCTTATATCTAGGACTGCAATAGGTTTGCAATCTCTATTAAAGGCATTCTCCAAATTTATGATGGACCGGGATTTGGTAATAAACAATTCAAAATCTTACATAATGAAAGTGGGGCAACGATCCAAAAAAAGTTTCCAATTTAGTGTTGCCAATGCTAAAATCCCCCGCACTAATGTTTTCTCCTATTTGGGGGTCATTTCTGATGATAACTTAAAATGGGGGCCATTAATTCTGAGGAAAAAGGGGGACCTGGCTCGGGTGAATGCAGCAATTTTTAATTTTGCCTCAAAAATAGGAAAACAACAATTGGAGCCATGAGGAAGGTTTACCAAGCCAAAAGCATGGCCATAGCTAGCTATGGAAGTGAAATCTGGGGACACATGGCTGTGGATTCCCTCCAGGTGGCTGAGAATGATTTTTTGAATCGCCTGTTTTGTGTTCTGAACGGAACATCCAATTTAGCCGTCCATGAGGAACTGGGGGTCCCCTATTTAAGTGATGTCCTCGCGCTGCGCCCTTTGGTGTTCTGGTTGAGGTGTTGGCTGAATAAAGAGTTAAATCTTAACCATGAAATTTTAATAGAGTGTATGTTCCTCGATAATGCACCCCGAATACCCTGCTTAACTACATTAAAAGCAGCCTTGAAGGAGTAGGGCTCGTTGATTTATTCTGTAAACCCGAATCCATTGCCAAGAAGGACGTGGAATTAATTAGGGTGGCCTTAAGGAAATTGGACAGGGAGGCGCGGGAGATGATGAAACCAAGTGTTCATACGTTTTTAATGCTCAAAACAACTCCAACAACAGAACCTTATCTTATGGGGTTTCTATCAATACACAAGAGGTTTTTACTAACTAGATTTCAGATGAACTTTTTATAGTGGGGTTTTTAAAAGCTACCGTGAAATCCAGGGCCTGTATGGATGTTTAGACAACATGAAGTTATGTTTTCCGGGCATATTGCACTTTAGGTTCTGAATATTTTGGGAGGCTGAGTATTGGGTTTTATTTATGAACTGTGTATGGGTCTTACTTTTTAAAATTATGTTTTAATGTATCACTGTTTTTATGTACATGTAACCTTTGCAACTTTTATGGTTCTACGACGTGAAACCGAATCAAGTTTATTTGCATTGTATTGTACAGCCATCATTCCAGCTATAGATCACAACTATTGTATCAATATTATGGGTTAAGTAAGTCAACAGCACTAATAGCTTTAATATGCTCTAATCCAGAAGATAATATTATTAATTGCTCCCTTATGAATAGCATAACAACTACATGTTCACTGATAATGCTTCAGCATGTGACCAATCTATTTATAACCGGAAAAAAAACCTGCTATACACTAAAGCACTCATTGCACACCTTTATTTTTTTGACTTAGGTGCCTCATTTTATGGAAGGGCAAATATCCTGATTCAGGCACAAACTCTTGAATCAGATGATTTTTGCTGAGAGAATCTTTCCAGGTAATTCCTGGTGAAGACCATACGACAAAAAGTGCACATCCAGAGTGCGCATGCCTCAGAATTGGACATCAAACATGTAATTCGCTCATTATCCTATGTGTAAATGGGAATGAGGTGTAAACTGTGCACTGGGTAAGTAACAAAACCCATGCTACTGGGATTTACCAGCTGCACAATTTGTGCCAGAGTTTGTACCCCAGAAAAAAATGAAGGTTTGGTGCTTCTAGGGTGACGCAGCCCAGCCGGGGTCAGAGGAGGCCGGACGAGCAAAGCAGGCGGTGCGGAGCCCTGAGGTCGAGCACCATGCTAAAAACCTCCTGCGACCGAGGACGGCCTGAGCACAGTGAGGGGGCACAGTAAAGCTCAAATTAGGACCTTACCATCAAATATGGTCCCATCCCAGGATGACTGTGCTGGCTCCTCCTGAATCCCAGCACAAGATAGCTCCTTTCCTAATGCCGATCTGCAAGCTACCTTGGGCTGCTTCGTCTCTTCTGGCTGTGGCTGCAGGAGCGCAGCAAGTTTAGCAGATCTACTGATGACTTCAGGGTCAGTTTCCCACTGGTAGCCAGGGGCAGGGACAGGAAACTCAAGCTCTCACTTAGCAAAAGGGAGAGGTGTGCAGTGGGGAGGATGTGAGATTTATCCAGAGGAGACTGGGAAGTGAGCAGTGGTGGTAGAGCCACTGCACAGGTTGACCCCCTTGGTTGCGGTATTTAGCAGCCAAAGTTGAGCTTCCACCCTAGTCCTCCCAATAGTCCTACTGCCCCCTGCAGGGCCTGAAACATCTGCCGGTAAGGGACTGCTGACACATGGAGTGGGGGCACGCTGAATGGGACTACCGCCGTTGACTGTTCTGTCTTCAGCCCTCTTTCTCTCCGCTTTCTGCCTTCTCTCTTGATCTCTTTTTTACTCCTTTAATATTTTCTGCTTTCTGTCACTTTCACTTTCTGGATTTTCTGCTTTTCTGTCACTTCCTTTCACTTCCTGCATTTTTCCACTTTTTCCTCTGGTCACTTCTTGCAACTTTTCCTCGCCATGTACCCACCGCTGCTCATCCCCTGCAGCCTGCCCCCGTCCAGTGCGGCCTTCCCACTTTTCTCCCCCTCATGCTACTCAATGGTCTCTGCTGCACGGCTACATAGCTGGGGCACTGCTGGTGCAATGAACGCGCCTGGACCATGCCAAGCACCACAGACTCTGGTCCTGGGACCATCCACTGCTACAATGTTAGCAACCTCCACGCCCTCAACACCGGACACCATAACAACTGCCACAGGTCATAGCCAAATGGCACATAGGGACTTTTTTCCTGCCAAACCTGCAGCCGTGCCTTCGCCTGCCACCGCTCACCACGTCCACCCACCACATGACCGACAAACACCAGACTCGACTGCCTCAGCTGTATCCTGCTCTACACACACTCCCTCCACAAACACGCCGTGGAGAGCTGGAACCTAATCAACTCTGTCTATCCTGACATCACCTTCCTAATGGAAACCTGGATGAACTCCACCTCCACCCCGGACATTGCCACTGCCAGCTCGGACGGCTGCAAGATCATCCACAAGGACCACATCAACAAACCGGGTGAAGGCATCACCATCGTACACAAAAGCACCCTCTGTCTCACCACCCACTCAGACGACTACTCTACCAACATGGAGCACCTCCACTTCTAAGTCCAGACCAACCCGAACACCACCCTCTGTGGCACCCTCATCTACAGACCCCCCCCAAGACCTCATCCACTCTTCAGCTGCTCCATCATCTACTTCATTGCTCCGCAGGCTCTCGCTTCTTCAGACTACATCGTCCTCGATGACCTCAACTTTCACCTGGACAACCCCAGTGACAAGAACACATTGTCCCTGCTAGAGAAACTCGCCACCGGACTCAAATAGCAGGTCACTTCCCCAACACACTCAGCAGGACACACACTTGACCCCATCTTCTTAATCAGTGACAACATCACCTTCAGCCACACCACTGAGCTGCTTTGGACCGACCACTGATGCGTCCACTTCTCCTTCACAAAACCCACCGTACACCACCATGCCCACTGCAACCCTTGCAGAAGTTGGAACAAGGTCACCGAAGAACAACTGACCACCTCCCTCAGCAAAACCCTACCTCTGACTTCCGCGAACGTCAATACCTCAGCGCGCAACTTCCAATGATGGATATTTAACTGCAAGGACAGACTGGCTCACCTCAAGAAAGCGCCAGGCAAGCAGCAATCCCAAAAAGCCTGCTGGTTCTCTCCTGCCCTTTTGAATCCAGACGCACCTGTAGACATCTCGAGAAGAGATGGAGGAGCGCCAAGAACCAACGACCATTCAGCCTTTTCAAACTGCTGTCATCGCACACCTCCACCTCATTAGAACAACAAAGAAGTGGCCCTGCAAGAAAGGATCAATGCCAATGCACTTAATAGCAAAGAACTTTTCACCCAACACAGAGACAGCAGACATCATACCCTCCCAAGACCTCTGCAACAACTTCAGCACCTTCTTCCACTGCAAGATTAAGGAGATAGATGACAGCTTTAATTGCCTCGACACCCAAGACCCTCTCACCCCACTCACAACTACTGTACCCAATGACGTCAGATCCCAGCAGACCCTGCCCAGCTGATGACACCCTCAAGATCATGAAGAGCATCCACTCCGGGGCACCCTCGGACCCCTGTCAGCACCACATCTTCAATGAAGCCAGCACCTCCATAACCCCTGAACTCTGCCAAACCACCCACTGCTCCATCAACTCCGCCACCTGCCCAGGAGACTGGAAATAAGCAAAGATCAACCCTTGCTGAAGAAACCCTCTGCCGACTCGAATGACCTCAAGAACTTCATACCCACCTTTCTGCTCCCCTTCCCAGCCAAGGTCATCGAGAAGGCCATTAATGTCCAACTTTTCAAGTTCATCGAAGCGAACCACATCCAGGACCTCTCCCAATCTGGCTTCTGAAGCAACCACAGCACAGAGACCGCACTCCTCGCCGCCACAGACAATGTCAGCACCCTTGTCAACCAAGTTGAACCTGCAGCCCTCATCCCTCTGGAACTCTCTTCCGTCTTCAACACCGCATTCCACCGCATCCTATGCTAAAGTCTCCACCACACTGGCATCCGTAACAAAGCCATGGAATGGATCCGGTCCTTCCTCACCGGCTGAACACAGAGAGTCAGACTACCACTGTTCCACTCTGAACCTACAGAGATCATCTGTTGAGTGCCACAGAGCTCCTACATGAGCCCCACTCTCTTCAATATCGACATGGCCACGCTCCCAGTAATCGTCTGCAACCACAGACTCAAAATCATCTTGAACGCAGACGACACCCAGCTCATCATCTCACTCCCCACTGAACCCACAGTTGCCACGGATAACTTTCACAATGGAATGAAGGCTGTCACCACCTGGATGAAGGAGAGCTGTCTCAAGCTTAACTCAGAGAAGAATGAAGTCCTCATCCTAGGATCCAACCCCTCCACCTGGGACGACTCCTGGTGCCACCAGATTTTGAATCCCCCCACCTACAGACCACTCACGAAACCTCAACATCATCCTAGACTCCTCGCTCATCAAAAACCACCAGATCAACGCAGTCTCATCATCCTGCTTCCACAAGCTATGCCTGCTGTGTAAGATCTTCAAGTGAATCCCCACCAAGTCCAGAAAAAAGCACACTTGACTGCAGAAAATGCACTCTATGCCAGCAGCACACAGAAACTCCTCAAGAAACTGCAGAACATTCAGAATGCCTCTGCTAGACTCATTCTCAATATCTCCCTCCGCAGCCACATCACTGGCCGCTTGAGAGAACTCCACTGGCTCCCAGTTAACAAAAGAATCAACTTCAAGCTACTCACACATGCCTACAGAGCCCCACATAGCGCAGGACTTGCATAACTCAACCACTGCTTCGCATTCCACACACCTACCAGAGACCTCCGCTCAACCCTGGCAGCTCCACCCTGGCCACAGTCCCACATGTCTGCATGACCATGGAAAGAGGAAGATCCTTCTCCTACCACACAGCAAGGACCTGGAACACCCTGCATCTCCACCTCAGGCAATGACAGTCGCTGCACGAATTCAGGAAGAACCTCAAGACCTGGCTCTTCGATTGAACCACAGTGCCTTTCGACGGATCAGCAGCCCCTCCTCTCACCTCCCCAGTGCCAAGTTGGGACCCTTACATGTGAGTAGTGGTGCTTTACAAGTCACCTGTATGATTGATTGAGGGAGGAGCACCTAGCCCAATGGCACAACAGGTTTAAAAAGGACTGCGCCTCTTACCGTCTGGTGTCAATCTGGACCAGGCTGACAGCGATCATTTTTCAAAATATATCACAATATATTTCTTAGCTGTAGGATGGGTTGGTGTTCTCAGACTAGTTCTATCTAGCTAGAAGTTTACATCAGATCAAAAACGCTGGCACAATGCCCACATTAGCAAGCCCAGCAGAGAAGCCAAGGATTGAAAGTGAAGGGAACAGGACTACTTTTTTATCCACCTCGAGATGTTTTCTGCACAGTAGATTCGGTTGTGCAAGACGTCAACTTTCAGTATCGTAATTCATCACCTCCATTTAGGACTAAATTCTCACTGTGAAAATCACAGAGGTGCCTGGAGGCGACGCGTGGCACAGCAGCCGCAATGCAAAAATCTCACTCCCTTTCATACATAGCGCACATCCGAAATTGATTACACCGGTTTCCAGCACTGTATATGCAAAACATATGCTAAATCTGCCACTTTACTCCCCCTCCTGCCAGTAGACGCTTTGGAATTTCTCACATAACAACATTTCCTGGGAGATACAATAAATTCTACGTCTGCTCATTTCCAATCTTTTTTTCTTTCTAGCAGCCTCAACGGGTGGAGCGCGGACGCCCCTGAAAGCTGCACCATTTGAAGAGAAAGGTCGCTGAGAAGCATAGACTCATTTGCATTCCTAATCCTAGACCTCCATGAAAACCATATGCTGCATCCCCCGTGTGCAGCTTTTCAAAGGAAACACACTGTTCTGTATTCTGTAGGAATAAAGCAAAATCTGCACTACTTTTCTAGGCTGAATCACCTCCCCTAGAGACTGCACGAATACTCACATCTCTCCCCTCAATCAGCATACCTTCAAACACGCTGCAACATTAAATAGTTTTGTATTTCTTCAGTAAACGTCAAACAGGGATGTCAAAGAGTAAATAATGACACTCAAAGTGTGCATTTCATTGAGGGCACATATAAAAGCATGGGTCAGGCGCTGAAAAAAACGATGGCGGGTCTGTCGATGATGGACCGCTGTCCATAAGAATGAACCAAGCCCATTTCAGCTGCATGAACCAGTTTTGTCGTCAAAGCACACTGCCCAAATAAAGAGCTTGATCAGGCATTCTGCGATCAAACTTCTCATTCATCATAGTTTACAATTAAGCCAAATCCTTGGATTCCACCCTGCTCACCACCTGAAGAATGTGGCGCAAGTATCAGCTGGGTGATCAGCCAAGGTTCAACTCCAGCTGTTCCCAGGGTCGGATTGGGATCACAATTTGGCCCGGGCACTGACGAAAAAGTGGCCCACATTAAGGGGGCGTGGCCTACATTTAAGGGGCGTGGCCTACATTTAAGGGGCGTGGCCTATATTTAAAGGGCGTGGCCCACATTCGAGGGGCATGCCCTTTCATGAAACACCATTTGGTTACTCTTTGAGGTCTAATTTGTAGACAAATATTTAGTAAATTAAGCCTTTTAAAGCTTACAGAGCAAGTAACATTGGTAAAGACTAGGAGCACTGCAGTTCAGATAACTGAATACTTACTTGCAGTCTTAACGCCCTGCACAATGTCGTTGGATACTCTTTCCTAACCAGCTATGTCCTAGACTCTAATCATCACATAAACCAGAAATCTAGTACAAAGTCAAGGAGAAAGGGTAAGACTGGAATCTCTGGTAATAGAACATGTAATAACAAAAGTAAGAATTCACAAACGAGGAAAAGGCAGTCTGGGGTGTAAAGAATGCTGAAAAAATGTATCTGTACAATCTAGTCATACATTTATTTCACAGTCAGCAGGTGATGTCTATTTACAAAAAACACAGTTTTATTCATATCTGTTGCTGCCTTAAAGTCTGGGCCATGGGGAGTGAAATAAAACAATTGCCTAGGATCACATGATCTGATTAAGATACGAAACCAGTATTAATGCCAAGTTGTTGGTATCACATTGTGCAATTCAGAAACTAGATGTATATGCCTCACTTCCCTTACACTCACCTTACCCCCAACTGCAACTCATCTGGTATCAACATAGCTCTTGGTCATAACTCAGACCAGATGTTGTTGCTCCTGGCAAAATGTTTGTGAGCACCTATGTTCAGGCCTATATCATAATGTAATACAATCTGGAATAATGCTGCAAAATCATTCCTTGGGTAAATTGTGTACATTAAATTGCAACAACATTTGACGTGGAATTCTGTGTGCAACCTGCCTATTTCTCACATTTTTAGTGGTAAGGGTGATTTAGTTGTTGTTTTGTGAGCTAGCACACAATATCACAATAAACCATACGGGCATTGTGTTTGCAATTGTAGCTTTAGTTATGTTTACTTATGCCATTCTTTCAGCAACAATGAAAACCAATGCGATGTTCTGAGGATTTTCACCATTCCATTGGAGGAAATCTAATAATTTCTTCCTTATATAGAAGAAGCAATACACACACTCTGTTCTCTGAATCATGGTACAAGAGACCTGCAAACAACTAGTGCTATTGGTTTTAAATATTCCAACCGTGTAACAATCCCTCACAATTTTTCGCATGTCCTCCATGTGTAAGACACATTATGTAGCACCAACTCTGAAGCACGTTCTGGGGCCCACATGCATGATAACAAAACACAACCAACCAGAAAAAGTTGTGCAATACCCTAAAAACTAATCCCACCATGGTCCCTTTAAATACCCCTGCACCCCATAATCATAACCCATCCTAACCCTAAAAATACACCCTGCACCCTAAAACCCAAGCCTATCCCTGAACCCTAAAAATACCCCTTTACCCCAAACCCCAAACCTATCCCTGAACCCTAAAAATACCCCTGTACCTCAAAACCCAAACCTATCCCTGAATCCCAAAAATACCCCTGTACCTCAAAACCCAAACCTATCCCTGAATCCCAAAAATACCCCTGTACCCCCAAACCTATCCCTGAACCCTACAAATACCCTGTACCCCAAAACCCAAACCTATCCCTGAACCCTAAAAATACCCCTGTACCCCAAAACCCAAACCTATCCCTGAACCCTAAAAATACCCCTGTACCCCAAAACCAAAACCTAGTCCTGAAACCTACCCCAAAACTATCCCTGAACCCTTAAAATACCCAATCACCCTAAAACATATACCTCAGAACCCCAAAACATATACCCTATATACCCATACTTACCTTATCCTAACATATACAAAAAAACATGCTTTTATCATTCATGCATTTACGAGTTTCGTTGTAAATGTATGCGTGGTAAAAGCATATCAAATGTAATGCCATGCGTTATAACGGCATTGCGGAGTCCTAGTAGATCCGTAATAAAAGTATGCGGAGTGATGGTATGCGGCAAGAAAGATTCGGGATAATGGGTGTTTACTGTCAGAATGACCTACAAACTACAAAAAAAACTAACCAAAACTTACTAAATGATATTTTTGGCATATAGAGAAATATGCCCCTTGTCTGCATTTTGGATTAGGCCTTTAAAATAGAGTTAAATTGTTAACTGGCACACAAATGAATCAGTTAATTGTGCACAAAAATGGTAAACAAAATGGTTCCTACCTGTTCCTTCTTGCTTCAGAGGAAGGGATCGGCTAGCAACACATTGCATTTCTGGGTGCTGGATGTGGCAAGTCAAGTACAGCTTTGAGGAAGACCCACTGCACTGTGACTAGTGCAGTATTTTCTGGATTCGGTGGGACGATTGAGGCGCACTAGATGTAGCTTTGAGTACTGCTTTACTCAGCCTGCTTTGGTCAGCCCTGTGGAGAGTGGGATGCCAAGGGGATTAGATGGCCCCTCTTGAGTTAGAGCTTGGCAGTGTGGTGCATCTGGTTAGAAGAGTAACCAAATAGAAAAGGCAGGGTGAACACTCTGTAGTTCTGTATGGGAGGGTCAGGACTGTCTTCTTCCTGAGCCTTAGGAGTTGGACTGGGTCACTGAAGGCCTACACATGTATTCCTTCCACCTGGGAAGGATAGGAAAAGGTTGGCACCTAAGGAGATAAAGATGTAGGCTGAAGCAGCAGCCTGTTGAAGCAAGTTTTCTGGGCACCTGAGGGCTGGGCAGGTCTTTGCTTTGATCTCCTGCTGCAACTTCTGGATACGATCCTCCTGGTGGTGGGTGCTGTAGAGTCCAACTTGAAGTTGTCTGATGAAAGCTGCTGGCAAGCTGCTTTTATGTCCCTCGCCTGGCTAAAGTGGGTGTGGTAATCAGGAGGCGGGAAGGAAATCTATGAATTCTTACCCCCACTTCAATCCAGAAATGGTGTCTTACTGGCTGACTGAGAAAGGGGGTGTGGTCAGAGCAGTGAGACAGAAACCTATAGGCCTGCTGTTTTCACACTCATGCAGGCAGTGAGTAAGGGGTGTGCCCATATGAAGGTGAGGCAGGAGCTGGGGAGGGAAAGGAAGGCCATAAACATCAGCCAACAAGATCCCCCATTGAGGAGGGAGTCACTGGAAATTATGAATACTATGAAATGTTATCTTAGGGCAAGCTTAGACTCTCCCAGAATAACAAAAAGAGCATAGAAGTAGAATGGTGCACTCAGCAAGAGGTGCCGAATGACTTAAGGGTCAGAGCGCAGCCTCCACAGCATAAGACAACCAGACAGTGAAGCACTAAGGGGAATGAAATGGAAATTTTGTATCGGAAAAGCTGTGTTAAAAATATGGGCATGTTTTTATAAAGTGTCCTCTTTAATTATCATGGTCCCTTTGCAGAATCATAAAGCATGAACAAATGGTTATTTTTTATAATTTTCTTACCATTTGACAGTTTTATGTAGTGTAAATTCAGCCCAAGACAAAGGCTATTTGAGTTCTATTCATGAGTACCAATTACAGTACACATGATCTGATTTTTTATTTAAGGGCCTGGGCGAGGAAGTGATCTGCCCAGAATCACAGGCTGTTGAGCAGACCCTGGGATTCAAACATGAATCCTCATCTCTGCAACTCTGGCGTTAGGCCACCTATGCCTATGCAAAGATAAGGAATGAAAGTGGGAGGATACTGTTCTTGCGCAGGACACAGGCCCAAGGTGACAATGGCCTACATGCTGAGCAACTAAAAAAACAGCAAGGCCCCTTTCTGTCACAAAATTATTCAAGAACTTCAGTGCAGGAGCACCTGAAAAGAAGGGAAGCCCCTGCTATTACTAACCTACTTAGCTCAAGAGCACATGAACAGCAGTATGGCCCCTGCAATTAGTAAATTAATCAGCCCTCCCCAGCCCTCCAGGCCCCAGGGCAATGTCTTGGCAGGGGAGCACAATGGTAGACAGGGGAAGGCTGAGGTGAAGATGGTGGGAGTTCAAAACATCACCTAGCCCCCACAGCCAGACCCATTCTTCCTTGCCCACTGTGCCCTGAATCTGAGGGGCTGTGGGCGAGGTGTTAAGATTAACACCGTTTCTCGGCTGCGTGGGCCCCAGGGGGGCCGAGGTGGAAATGGCTCAAAGGCCTGAGAAACACCTGGCCCCCAGGGAGGCCGATTTTCGCAGACAATCACTGCTTCCCAGCCCACCCTTGGCGTGATTGCTTTTCAGGGGCAGGGGGTGAAGTGAGGCCACAGCTAATAATCACTGCATGGCACACAGTGAAGCGCTTTCATTTCTGTCTCTGTTTCCGTGCGCTCTGTGGGCCGTTTTTTTTTCTCCCCTTCCCAAGTTCACAGAGAGCAGATAGCAGAGAGCACTCTCTGTGAACTGAAAAAGGGGAGAAAAAAAACGGCCCACAGAGGGCACTGAGACAACGGCCCTTCGGCCGTTTCCCGAATGCCCGCCTTGCCAATCCGACCCTGGCTGTTCCGGAAGGTAACACACCCCATTCTGACCTCTGAGTGCACACGAGCTTTTCACCAGCACTTGTCAGTTGGATCACTGCTCTCTGCAGCACCCGCTACACTTCTGATAACTTGGAATGTAACATATTGATATCGGTGGCCGGGCAAAAATGAGATCTTATTAGGTAATTCTACATCAGGGGTCATATTCAAAGATTAATTCGACAAAAGGAGTGGACTTCTCTCTGTATATCTCCATGATCACATCGCTCAATTTGCCCGATACGCATCTAGGGTCCTACAACATCCGCTCTCACCAGTGCTGTCCACTCCTCTCAAATACCACAAGAGCAGCTCTGATGTGGGAGGACCAGGATACAGCTCTGGATGTGGGAGGAGAAGGATCATGGTCAAGGAGAGCTGGCTGTACTTTCTGCTGATTTGGGTCACTGCAGCATCGCTGTCATTTTATACCCATGTCTTCACCTTCTCTGTGGAAGTTCCTTCAATGCATTCTGCAGAGTCTCAGCAATAGCATTCCCTTTTCACCGCCATCAGCACTCCCAGCTTCACTCTCAATGACTTCCCTCATTGGCATCGGCAGACACAGTTTCAGATCTATGTTATGTGAATTTGGCACATGTAGCTCGGCTACATCTTTGTTTGTTAGTTTATTAAAAGAGCCATCACTGAAATCGACAACGCAAGTCTCCTGATTCCCCATTTCTAAATCGCATGTGTACAGTGCCTCGGTGATGCTTTTTATTGGACGAAGCTCAGAGTTTGCAGAAGAAGGTGCCATGTGATGTAACTTATAGAGGTGTTCTATGCCAAATGGAAATGGCCTCTTTGATGGACCATGTAGTAGTAGTAACTGAGCTTATAAAGCGCCTGGTTACACTAGCCAGTGTGTCCCCGCACTGTACCGCTGAGAAACCCTTCCTGGCTTTTCCCTGGGAAGTGTCCACTCTTGGGCACTCCAAGGTGAAGCCCGGCATCCTTAGCCCGGCATCCTTAGTGATTAGGGCCGGTGTGGAGATTAAGCAATCTATTGCCCAGAGTTGCAGAGTGGGACCCATGATTAGAGTAGGCACCGTGGCGAGAATTATCGGTTCCGCGGACATTGAGCCAAAGACCCTGCCGCGACAGGAATTGAACCCTGGTCCCGGGTCAGATCTCTGCATCAGGATCTGCCGCTCTAACCAGTGAGCCACACTTCTCCACCATGATAGTGCTTGTGTCATTAACCATTATTGATTATGGAGTGGTGTGGCTCACTGGTTAGAGGCGGCAGACCCGTAAGCAGAGAACGACCCGGGACCAGGGTTCAATTCCTGACGTGGCAGGGTCGTGGACCAGGGTCAGCGGACTCGATAATTCTCGCTTCGGTGCCTACTCTAACCAGGGATCACACTCGGCAACTCTGGGCATTAGCTTGCCTCATCTCTACAACGGCCCCCCACATTCGCCGGGGATGCCTGGTTTCACCTTGGAGATACCCAGTTGGGACCATCTCACAGGGATAGCCAGGACGGGTTCCCCAGCGGTCTACAGCACCACAACGCCTAAGGGCAGCAGGGCGCTTTACAAGACACATACATACATACAGTAAAGGTTCTAGTTTTAGCCAAACGTATGACTGCAGGTTGATTTTTATTCAGGAGGACTTGCCTCCTGCACATTATGCCTTTGGATCTTTTCTCAGTAGTACATTTAGTTCATGACCCTGCGCACCCAGGATCCCTCCCCTCTGCTTAAGTTGCAGCGGATTGGTGATTCGGGACCACATCATTCTACGCTCCAGAAGTTCAAAGGGCATACATACAATTCCCTCAGATCCTCAGAACCAAAACCCCTCTCTTTTCTGGCCAAGCCAAAACGAGCTGCTAGGGACCATGAAGCACCATGCTCTGGTTCAGACTCATGACCCCTAAATTGGACTATAGAATTACAGTGCTCAAAAGAACAAACATCAACCAATTTAATTCTACTGCAAGATTACATTCTGTTTCTGTAACACAAGATCACGTGCACTGCTGCAGACCTTCCTACAACTGGAGGTGAACTATTTGAATTTAATGTTCTGACATTGTGGCCTCCAAAAATGTTTTACAAAATATTACCCACCCCCCTCACGCTGCATTGCTCAGGAGTCTTTGTGCTCTTGTGACATTAACTTTTGAACGTCCACCCTATAAACTCGCCTTGGCTAGCAATCGAAGAATTGTGGTTCGTCCAGCACTTCTCGGATAGTTTGTGCTGTAGAGACTAAGAGACATTCCTCACTAATTACTTTAAAAATAAATGTGAAAGACCGGCTGGTTCTAAGAGGCTCTTTGTGAAAGCCTCTCTCATGCTCTAACTTGTTCTTTGTGGCAGGCTTCTTGTCAGATGCTCAAGGGTTTTTGATAAATGTCCGAACTCCTCATTCCGAAGTTAATAAATACAATAAGTGAAAGCATGTTCCTATATGAAGTGCTGTGAGTGACGCTAGAACTGCAACTAGGATGACATCCAAAAAGAATCGCCTGCCCAGGCCTTGACTAAGAAATGACAGGTTTGCACAATCCGATGAGATCTGAAAATAGATGCTGCATGCAGACTGGCTGTTAACACACCAGATCACACCACCGCCTTCTCCTCAACACATTCCCACCCGAAGCAAACCAACTCACCTCGCTTTTCTACAATAAGATCTGTGGTGTCCTGTATTAGCTGCCTTAACCAACACAAAGTGAGACCATTCCTTATCTTTAGTACCTTTTGCATGTATTACAAACAGTTATGTGGCTTTCTGAATTTCAACCATGTTTAGAAAGGTTTGCTTCATTGTTATTTTTGGAAAGGCTTTTTGAATGCTTCATTTTGCAGGGGCAACTCCCCCATTAGAGCAGAGGAGCGTCACCCCACTAACTAAAATGCCCCAGAGATGAAAAATAAAATGGTAATAAAGTTAATGTATTACCACTTTATTTTTCATCAACCCATCCTGAACCGAGTGTCAGGACGGGGCGGGGCTTGCTGAGTGGCAGCAGCAGGGAGTAGTGATGGGCAGCCCCTGCACTAGTTTAAAGTGTGCATGTCTCTTTGATCGGCTGTCTTGCTACGGTCAGCCAGATATGGACACTTTAAACCTCACAATCCAGCTGTCTTACACAGCTGGATTGCGAGCAAGAACCAGCCTTCAGTGCACTCACTAAACTACTCCCTCCAATCCTGGTACTTCTCTTGTGCTGATTAACAGCAAGAGAGCAGCGCCAGGATCGGTTAAGGGAGCTGGCTCGGGCCCACGCTGGAGTCTCAACGAGAGAAGAGGACCAGAGCGAGAAGGGCATGTCTTCTGCTGCATTCGAGGTAAGTGGTTTTCTAGTTTATTATGTAGCACGTGTATGTACCCGTTCATCGCCCACTTGCTTGGCCCACCGCTCTCGGAGTTGCCAGCCACCACTGTTCAATTTACACCATTGTGGCAGCCCCTAGAGCATGACTTTTGAGTGAAATATAAAGAATGAAGTGAGAGGCACTAATTAGCTATGTCTAGGTACCATTACAAGAGGATAGATGAGATTTAGTATTCAAAATAGCATGGAGGAGAGAGTGTCAGATGCTGAATGTGAAAACAGAAATGCTTCACTCTATAACCAGTGTTTTGCTACATAGGATCACTTCAAAACTAAGGATAATAGCTCTTACCAGGTAGGTCGCTCCCCCCCACTGCAGCTCCACTAGCTCTTGTGCCAGCATCCTTCTGCTCTGCCCATTCCTGGGCACTGTTTTCCCTTGCCCCCCCTGCCCACTGCTCAATTCCCTGCTGCTGCTGCTGCCCCTGCGGCCCTGCCCACCTGCTCCCATTCGCCGTTCCCTGCCTCCCACCTCCCGCCTCCTAGCTGCTCCTCCCTCCCAGCTCTCCTTCAAAAGTGCCAGCTGCGCAGTGAGGAGAGCGACCCTTGACCTTACATGTAGGTCGCTCCCCCCGCTGCAGCTCCACCAACGCTTGTGCCAGCATCCTTCTGCTCTGCTGATTCCTGGGCACTGTTTTCCTTTGCCCCCCCCTGCCCACTGCTCAATTTCCCGCTGATGCTGCCCCTGCGGCCCGCCCCGTGCCCATTCACCGTCCCCTGCCACCCGCCTCCCGCCTCTCAGCTGCTCCTGCCTCCCAGCTCCCCTTTCAAATGGCGCCAGCTGCACGGCCCTGCAGGGGACGAGCACAGCGAGCGTGCCTAAGGCAAGCCTGTCTACGCCCGTCCGCACTGGTGCCCAGCGCCAGAACCCCTGGACCCCGCAAACGCCACAACACCAAACTCCACTACGATGCCAGCAGCCTCCACGCACTTAACGCCGGCCGAAACCACACCTGCTTCCAGGCCACCACGAAACGGACTCACAGACCCTTCTCCTGCCGCACCTGCAGCTTCACCTGCGACAGAACCACCAAACCTCCAAGGACTGAACGCAACCACCTCCGCTGCATACTCCTCAACACCCACTCCGCACGCAAACATGCTGTCGAGCTCTGGGATCTGCTCGACACCTCGGCGCCAGACGTGGTCTTCCTGACCGAAACCTGGCTACAAGATCACCCGCAGGGATCGTGCCAACGGAACCGGAGGAGGAATAACCATCATCGAAAGGTCCACCCTCAATTGCATTTAAAAGAGGATGTTCAGTTCATGAGGGGGCTATTTATATGTGGGGAAATAATCTAGTTCTGGATTGCTAACCTTTTGTGATTACTTTAAAGTTCTGAATGGGAATAGCATTAAAAGAAGAATGCATAATGCTAGCCTCTGTGTCTTTGATGAAATTCAGATTCTCTAGGCACTTTAGTTGAAGAATCGCGATTCTCAAGCGACACACCTTTGCAAGAATCTTTAAAATGTCTCAAACATTTACCCACACTTGAAGCCCAATCAAGGTGCATTCCAGCCAAGGATGGAAACTGTATTTTACTGTACTTTCTCTCAATCCTGTGCTAAATGTTCAATCGTGGTTTAAATGTAACATATAGAATTCTAGACGGGTAACAGCACATAGCAAGATTGTTTTTCACTGATAGTTCTAAGTGACATCAAATAGGCAACAACAGCAAAGCTCTAGTTGTTCATGATGTCCCTCAGAACACCACTGTGAAAAAAAACAGTGTTATTCACTTTTTACCTATCTATCATTTTATGTTCTTTATGCCCCCAAAAGTATTTGCCCTTGCTTTGAACTGCAATACAGGGGCAAGGCAGAATTGTGGAGCCATACATAATATGGATTCTACTCTCTGTCCCAAATATAAAACACAAATAACTGGTCTCAAGCCGCCCAGCTCCACCAAACCCAAAACTGTGCCTTCTGTCCTCTACCAGAGAAGAAGGCCAGCTCTGCACTGACAGGTTCTGTGAGAGGCCTGTAAGAGCCACTTTCAATACTTTTGTGATGCAGCCACAGTGGGTAACAACTTTTGTTACCCAATGTTGCTGCATCATAGCAGTAAATAACCAGATTTAGAAGTGAGAGCCATGCATAACATTGATGTATATTGGATCTCTGGCCTTTTCTGAAAGTATTAATGAACCCTAACTAGTATGTGAGAGTATTCATAACACATCTTCTAAAAAGTCCTTGTCAGATCAGTAAATAGCTCAGAGGTGGTCACTGTTTTACAGACCTCAGCTCACCTTGGTCCTCGGTAGATGGTCACCCCTCTGCTGCTCCCTAATTCAGAGAGATCATTAATGCAGTCTTTACACTTGTGTGTAGATGATGTGCGTGTGAATGACACATCTCAAACGTTGCATCTAGTAACCCTAGAAACCATCCTTCACAAACAGCTCTTTTTTTTACCTAAGATACAATTTCTCCCACACCCAAAATCTGACAAATAGGCAAAACTACACATCTTTGCAGTTGGATAGCTTTTTGAACAGCTCTTTTGTTTGAATTGTTTTTACCATGTAGGGTAGTTTAAACTGCACAATGACATTTGGAGCCCTCTACCCTTCTAGAATGTCATTTGTCACTATCACTGGGGTAATTTAGGAATTCTGTCACCTGGTGTGAACTTGAAAGTGGCTTTGAGCATTGCAAGTTAGTAAGACTTACATTTTTTCTCTTTAGTCTCAGTTTGAGCAGCAGACTACAAGTATTACGAATGTTTTGCCTTGTTTTGTATACAAAATTTTACTTTTCAATAAAAATATTCTGAAATAAAAAAAAAAGACCTAGTTCTCTATTGCTGCTCCTCCATTACTAATTCAGGTCATGGTCAAGAGAGAGATATGGTTCCCCATATCTTCCATTGTACCTCATAATTGACACACTTGCCTCAGTCCACTATCAACATCTGATGCTCGTTTTTCCACATCTGTTATAGGATTGTGCAGGCTAGAGACCTCCTTTGCTTCCTGCAACAGCTATTAACCATTTTGGTATCCTTCCACTTCTATGAGTAGTTACATTTGCTTCTGAAGAGGTGAGGGCAATGTATCTCGGCAGACAACTGGAGAAAACCACACACATGCTGGGATGGCTGTGAACCAAACCAGGGATGGTAAAGGATAACGACTTTTCCACTAGTGACGTCCCTACTCCTGGACCTATTGTCTCTTTTGTTGAGGTTTGTAAAGGAGTCATTGAGAGGATAGGGTCACAGAAGCAGCAAGATGCTGGCACACACTTCCATTGGTCTGCTATCTTCGTAGATATTGTGACGTGTGACAGCGAGACACTGCTTTTGGCTTCTCAGTGCCCATTTTGTTCCTTTTAATACTTGATGGAGTTTTGATGTTTGTGGGCTGTTTTAGGTTTTCAGACGTGTAAGGGTTATTCACTGGATTTGATAGATACCCTGTGAGCTGAGTAAAGTCGTCCAACTTCTAGTCGAACTATCGCTTTGTTCCACAGGAGGAATTCCCCTTATTTTATAACGACTAGAAGGTTAACTTTCCAAATACCCTCCTCAATCCATACACTATAAACTTGCAACCAGTTATTCTAAAGAGCTATGCTCACTAATAGTTTATCTAGCTGAAGATATAGTCACAAACTCTTCAATATGCAAGCAACTTGCGATATTTAGGAAACTAAAAGCATTCCCCCTGTCAGCGAATTTAAAAAGCATGTTTAGTTGATGTCTAACTACCCACAAGACTTAAAACCTTAATCCCCCCGAATTGTTGTGTGGAACATCTGTAGTATTTTCGAAGCATTTTGGCTCTGTCTGTGATTCTCCAAGATGCCTCAGGCAATTTCCCGCCCTGCAGGGCTGTCAACAGTAATTTCTGTGCACATATGGCTACATTCATGCAGCATGAGTGTAATAATATTAAAATGCAGTTTCCCTTTCAAACACATAGTCGAAGGAAAGAAATACATTTCAGAGCCAGGACTTTCAAGGTCTGTCCTGTAGCGCGCTGTCATCACTCATGTGTGTGTGGTGGATAAGGTGCCTGCTGATGTCGACAGGCACCTTTCTTTACGCCCACATTGGTGAAAGATACCTATAAATAACTAAACAGGAATGTGCCCGTTACTTCACGGAAAACTGGTGAAGACAACACCTGTATTTTCATGACTGCCATCCCACGTCACGTTCACATCCTTTTTGATCTGGTCACAGGCAGCTTTTTAGCTGTTGAATCCCTCATGTCATCAATTCTTTAAAAACAGGAAAATAAGAATTACAGATGGATTGGTCTTTGTGTCAGCCCCTGTCAGTCATTGGGATTCACATGTTTGTCATGGTCGGATATTGCTTGGATGAACTGTCCATCAAGGCTATGGCGTTGTCTGAATGGTTAATGCCATTGCCCTATTTGTGGTGCCATTAGGTTGGGTGATGGAGCATGACGTTGTCGTTTGGTTAAATTGCAAAGACCTGTAGTTGCCAAGGCTGTTTTGTTTAGGGAGCCCATGTTATTAGGTATTCTCTGCAGCAGGTTAATTTTGGTTACTTTGCTGTCATGATAACATATTGGATTTGCAGCTTTTCCTGTTCAGAAAGTAAATACGTGCACATATTGGCTTTCCAAATAAACAATGAACATTCTGTCCCTTTGCCAAAAGTATCTACTGTGCAATATTCTGCTGCATAACTATGTTCACAACTTACAACGCAAACCACATCTTCTGACTCCTTTTTTTATAGCAATCTTTCGCAAGGGTAAAGCTTAATTCTGCGAATCCAGTCTGGTCAGCAAAGTGGCCCTTTTATTATCACCAACGAAAAGTAGGCACACATAATTTCATCAAAATATATCTTCTCCTACATGACTAATATTGCAATATTGTACAATGAGAATTGAAAGCAACAAGCCGAACCAATTTACAGTTATGCATTTAATAATGCTATGATAAGTAAGCAAGAATTATTTAATTATGCAATGTTTAAATATCAAACACATTTTATATTATGTCATACAGTACCTAACATATCACACCTCGCTTACCTTACCCACATACAATACTTTCCATGCCTACCAGCCATAGGTACCTTACCTAACCTATCATGCCCAACCCAACATAACTAAACTGCCATGCCTTTTAAACTGATCTACCACACCTAACTACGTACCTAACATTGCATGCATGGCCTACCAAACCAACCAAGCAATCCTAACCTACCTACGTCGCGGATGGCATCTGCAGCCTTTCCTCTCTAAACTGGACACGATGGTGCTCTGGGGTAAGCCTTTATTGATTCTTGATTACAGCTGCATTGTCCTGTGACCTCCTGCCCGAGGTCCTCCTTCGACTGCCCCTGTCCCCTGCTAGCCCCTCCCCTCTACTCGACGTGGTGTCCAGTGTCCCTTGGCCTCTGCCCTTTCTCCAGGGTCCTAGTGCTCTTGTCCAGGGCACGAAATCTCCCCCCTTGTTACGAAACAAACATTTCGCTTGACGTTACGCGTGGCCGTGGATAGATCGATAGAGAGAGAGAGAAAGAGAGAGAGAGAGAGAGAGAGAGAGAGAGGGATAGTTTTCACGGCCTCCCCTTCTTTACATCTCCTCAATCAGTCTCTTGGTCTTCTTGCATTCTCTTCTTGGTCGTTGTACTCTGACTTCCTCTTGTGCTGCTTCCTCTGGGGCGTCTTCCTTCAGCCCATGTGTCGGCAACTCTTCCTGTTTTGTTTTCAATTCCCTGAAGTGTGAGCTGTTTCTGGTGATTCGATATTGTCCTGCTGATGCCGTTATCATTAGCGCACTTATGGCGGTCATTGCAAACAAAACAGGTGATGGACAGAATGTGGATCAATGTCACACATTCACCCCAGTCCAAAGATCTGGGCCCAAATCCATTGTTTTTTTGCACTCCACACCACCCTGGGTTAGACAATGGCGATATGCAAATCAGCTCTGACCCTGTGCCCCATGGGAACAGTCCAGTCCGAACTACAAAAGCCATGTCCTTCCCAGAACGGAATCAAGCATCCGAGGACCGGACCGGTTTCGAGGTAACACCTCTCATCAGCCCGGCTAGCTTGACTCCAGTGGTGTGGAGTGCCTGGGACCCACGTCTGAGCATCCCCAGCGCACTTATGGCGGTCATTGCAAACAAAACAGGTGATGGACAGAATGTGGATCAATGTCACACATTCACCCCAGTCCAAAGATCTGGGCCCAAATCCATCGTTTTTTTGCACTCCACACCACCCTGGGTTAGACAATGGCGATATGCAAATCAGCTCTGACCCTGTGCCCCATGGGAACAGTCCAGTCCGAACTACAAAAGCCATGTCCTTCCCAGAACGGAATCAAGCATCCGAGGACCGGACCGGTTTCGAGGTAACACCTCTCATCAGCCCGGCTAGCTTGACTCCAGTGGTGTGGAGTGCCTGGGACCCACGTCTGAGCATCCCCAGCGCACTTATGGCGGTCATTGCAAACAAAACAGGTGATGGACAGAATGTGGATCAATGTCACACATTCACCCCAGTCCAAAGATCTGGGCCCAAATCCATCGTTTTTTTGCACTCCACACCACCCTGGGTTAGACAATGGCGATATGCAAATCAGCTCTGACCCTGTGCCCCATGGGAACAGTCCAGTCCGAACTACAAAAGCCATGTCCTTCCCAGAACGGAATCAAGCATCCGAGGACCGGACCGGTTTCGAGGTAACACCTCTCATCAGCCCGGCTAGCTTGACTCCAGTGGTGTGGAGTGCCTGGGACCCACGTCTGAGCATCCCCAGCGCACTTATGGCGGTCATTGCAAACAAAACAGGTGATGGACAGAATGTGGATCAATGTCACACATTCACCCCAGTCCAAAGATCTGGGCCCAAATCCATCGTTTTTTTGCACTCCACACCACCCTGGGTTAGACAATGGCGATATGCAAATCAGCTCTGACCCTGTGCCCCATGGGAACAGTCCAGTCCGAACTACAAAAGCCATGTCCTTCCCAGAACGGAATCAAGCATCCGAGGACCGGACCGGTTTCGAGGTAACACCTCTCATCAGCCCGGCTAGCTTGACTCCAGTGGTGTGGAGTGCCTGGGACCCACGTCTGAGCATCCCCAGCGCACTTATGGCGGTCATTGCAAACAAAACAGGTGATGGACAGAATGTGGATCAATGTCACACATTCACCCCAGTCCAAAGATCTGGGCCCAAATCCATCGTTTTTTTGCACTCCACACCACCCTGGGTTAGACAATGGCGATATGCAAATCAGCTCTGACCCTGTGCCCCATGGGAACAGTCCAGTCCGAACTACAAAAGCCATGTCCTTCCCAGAACGGAATCAAGCATCCGAGGACCGGACCGGTTTCGAGGTAACACCTCTCATCAGCCCGGCTAGCTTGACTCCAGTGGTGTGGAGTGCCTGGGACCCACGTCTGAGCATCCCCAGCGCACTTATGGCGGTCATTGCAAACAAAACAGGTGATGGACAGAATGTGGATCAATGTCACACATTCACCCCAGTCCAAAGATCTGGGCCCAAATCCATCATTTTTTTGCACTCCACACCACCCTGGGTTAGACAATGGCGATATGCAAATCAGCTCTGACCCTGTGCCCCATGGGAACAGTCCAGTCCGAACTACAAAAGCCATGTCCTTCCCAGAACGGAATCAAGCATCCGAGGACCGGACCGGTTTCGAGGTAACACCTCTCATCAGCCCGGCTAGCTTGACTCCAGTGGTGTGGAGTGCCTGGGACCCACGTCTGAGCATCCCCAGCGCACTTATGGCGGTCATTGCAAACAAAACAGGTGATGGACAGAATGTGGATCAATGTCACACATTCACCCCAGTCCAAAGATCTGGGCCCAAATCCATCGTTTTTTTGCACTCCACACCACCCTGGGTTAGACAATGGCGATATGCAAATCAGCTCTGACCCTGTGCCCCATGGGAACAGTCCAGTCCGAACTACAAAAGCCATGTCCTTCCCAGAACGGAATCAAGCATCATTAGCCCCTTCACTTCTGTTACTGTCAATGGGTCTTTTGAGAAAGCACTGTCTGACTTTCATAGTTGTCTTTACCTTACTACCACAGTGTCCCCCTTCCTTCACTTTCGTATCTGTTGCATGTCTCCTCCGATCGGCACACGCCTTCATTTTTGCTTTCGCTTCCTTGCCATTCTCGGCTATATCTTTCTGATCCACTCTTTCTGCTTCTTTCAATTGCGGCAACCTCGTCCTGCTTGATCGCTCCAACACCAGCTCTGCAGGGCACTTTCCGGTGGAGCTGTGAGGTGTGTTCCGATCATCTCTCAGCACTTGGCATAGTGCTTGCCCAATCGAGATCTGTGTCATCTTTGCCCTCTGTATTGCCTTTTTGATATTCCCCATGAACCGTTCGGCCATTCTGTTGGCCTGTGGCCACAGGGGCGTTATCCTTTGATGATGTGTTCCAAGGTATTCCATGAACTTATTGAATTCTTCCCCAGAAAATGGCGGGCCATTGTCGGTCTTTAGTGTCTGTGGTGAACCCCATGCTGCAAAGACGTCATCCAAGATTGGCAGCGTTGCGCTTGCTGATGTTGACGCTACTTGTCTCACTATTGGGAATCTGGAGAATTCATCTATAATTACTAGTAGGTAATTTCCTGTTTCCAACGGCCCGTAGAAATCTGCTGCCAGTTCTGTCCACACTGCTTTTGGGAGAGTGGACATTTTCAGTGGTTCCGGCTTTGATGGTGGCCCTATTATTTGGCAAATGTGACAGTGCATCACAATTTCCTCTACCATGTTGTCTAGTCCTGGGAACCATACTTTTTCCTGTAGCATTTTCTTGGTTGCTACAATCCCTCTATGTGATTTGTGTGCTAGTTCCACTGTCCTTCTTCTTAGTGTTCTGGGCATTACTATCCGGGTGCCTCTCATCACTATTCCATTCTCACTTTCTGATAGTTCCTCGCTGATTTGTTTAAACGCTAGCAGCTCTTCCTTCAGTACTCCTTCTTCCCAGCTGCTGTTGCTATTTACGTGCCTCCACCTTTGTTGCTTGGTCACTTTCATTATCGTTTGCATGGTGAGGTCTTCTTTTGTTTCCTGCTCTAACTCTTCCATTGTTATGGTTGCCGGTGAGTTGTGTTTGAGTGCAAAATTTTAATATTCCTCCGCCATGGTTGTCATTTGGGACACTTGTGGCAGGGGGTGCCTTGACACATAGTCCGCAGGGTTGTGTTCCTTCCCGGGCTTGTGTATTATTTTGAAGTTGTAGTCCATTAGTCTTATCCCCCACCTTTCTATCCTGGGCGGTATCTTTGCATTTGGGTTTCCATATATGGTTATCAGTGCTTGGTGATCCGTTATTATTGTGAACGGCTTTCCTTAGATGAACATATGGTAGTGTTCATACGCCCATACTACCGCCAAGCTCTCCTTTTCAAGCTGGGAGTATCCTTTCTCTACGTCTGATAGGCTTTTGCTTCCATTTGCCACCACTTGTCTTGGGGAGTCTTTTCCTGGTTGATGTTGTGCTAATATTGATCCTAGCCCCACTGGGCTGGCATCCACAGTCAGTTCCGTGCATAGCCTCGGGTCAAAATAGGCCAGGTGATCCACAGCCGTCACGGCACGTCTGATTTCTTGGAAGGCTTTGCTGAAGTCTTCATTCCATGTGAAGCTTTTTCCTTGCTTTGTTAGCCCCCTCAGTGGTGCGCTTACGGTGGCAAAATCTTTGATATACCTTGCACAGTAGCTTGCAAGTCCGAGGAATGACCTTACTTCTGCCACGTCTCTCGGTTCGTTTGCTTTTTCCAGTGTCTTGACCTTTTTGCCATCTGGCCGCATTCCTTTCTTCGAGAAGATGTGGCCAAAAAACACTAATTCGTCTCTTTCCAGCTCACATTTGTCCTCATTTAGTGTCAGACCTGCTTGCTCTAGGTGCGAGCATACTTCCCTTAGTGCTTTGTCATGTTCCTCGTCTGATTTTCCAAATACTATAATGTCATCACTGTAGTTGAGACTGTTTTTCACTGGCCTTATTATCTGTCTTATTGTTTCCTGAAAAATCTCTGCTGCGGACGTTATTCCAAAACTCAGCCTTTTGTACCTGAAGAGACCTAAGTGTGTGGAAAACGTCGTGATGTATCGTGACTGAGGATCCAATTCTAGCTGGTGATATCCCTTGCATAGATCTAGTTTTGAAAATCGTCTCGTGCCTGTTAGGAAGCTGATCATGCCATCGAGGTGTGGCCCGGTATGTCTTTCGCGTTAATTGCCTTGTTTGGTATCCTCATGTCGATACATATTCTTATCTTTGTTGTGTCTTTCTTTGGCACAGCCACGATCGGTGACACCCATGGTGTTGGTCCTTCGGCTGGCTTTATGATGTCTTGCCTGAGGAGTGCTCCCAGTTCTTCCTCTACTTGTGGCTGCAGATGTATCGGTACTCTTCGATGGTGTTGCGCTACTGGCCTGACTGTTTCGTTAATGTGCAGCGTTATTTGCCGCCCTTTCAGCTTTCCCAGTCCCTGTAATAGTTTGGGGTATTCCTTCAGGATGCTTCTTTTCTCTGACATGTTGCATGTCATTGCCATGAGACCCATTATCTGAGCTGTGATTTGCTCAGTAGGCATGGTGCTGGGATGTCTCCCCTCAGCACATGAATGTCTTCTTTGAGCCTTTGGTCTTTGTATGTCAGTTCTTCTGTAAATTTCCCCATGTTTGTCACTGGTCTCCGTGATCCCCACGTGAAGACTTCAACTCTGGACGGCCTCAATGTCGGCTTTGTCTTAATTTTTTCATAATCTGATATACACATAATGTTACATGTTGCATCGCTGTCCAGGACAAACATTGTTTGGTGTGGTCCTCCTCCTATGGTCACGGACTCTGTCTTCTTCATTTTGCTTTTGTCTATCAGACATATCCTTTCTTCTTTGTCATCTTCATCAGTCTGTTCGGTGGCAACGTCCAACATGAGGTATAGTCGTTCAGTCAGTCTTTTCTTCCTCTTCCTCTTCACCTGATTCTAGTGATGAGCTTCTTGTTCCTGTTTCAACATGTCTGACATGTCTGGTCGTCGACATTCGTGGTCTTCCTGTTCTTCCCCTGTCGTTCCTGAACTGCACTCCTTGACATACACTGGCATAGTGATTTCTCCTGTTGAATTTTCTGCATGTCTGGCCAAATGATGGGCATGGGCCTCGATGTGGAAAATCTAGTCCACACCTGTAGCAGGTTCCTTCTGGTTGTTTCTACGCTGCCTGTTCATTTCTGTCTTTTTCCCAGCCGCCAGTGCGATTGTTGTTGGTTATGCGGTGTGCCTGTTCCACTCGCTTGTCTTTTCCTCGCTCCATTTCTTTTGCGTGTGCTGTTGCTCTTGCCTCCTCTCTTGCTATTGACAATATGTTCTCTAATGATGTCGGCTCTTTCAATATCCTTGCGCGGAACTCCGTGTCGCGGCAGCCCTCACTGATGCGCCGCCTTATTGCTTGTTCGTTGTTGAATTTATCAAACTCACAGTGAGTTACTAGCTTTCTCAGTCTGGTCGCAAAGTCATCTAGCGTCTCATCTAGTTGTTGAAATGCGATTGCGAAAGTGTAGCGCTCAAAATCGACATTTCACTGTGGGTCAAATTTCGCTGTTAAACACCTTTGCGCTCAAAATCGACATTTCTCTGTGGGTCAAATTTCGCTGTTAAACACCTTTTTAGCTTGTCATAGGTGGCAGTTTCCTCACTTGGCAATGTCACTAATAGGTCTTCGATGTCATCCCCTACCAGATTCAGGAACAGTCCTAATCTCTTGGCGTCTAACACATCTGTCATTTCCATGTAACTCTCGAAGAGTCTGATCCACTTTTCCCATCTAATTCCTACTTGCGGTTCAGACAAATTGAATGGTAGTGGTCGCCTGTATTGTGCACTTTGTCGTTTTGTCAAGAATCAATAAAGGCTTACCCCAGAGCACCATTGTGTCCAGTGTATCTGTGAGAAAGGGGACACGACAGCCACTCCTTGCAGTTGGAGAACCCCTGCTATAATAAAAAAAAACTTTGGTCGGACCCCTGTCACAGGTTTTTGAATTCAGTACAGGGGACTCCCCAATGGTACCAACTTCTTTCCCTGGAGACCTCTGTATTACCAGCAGGCCCCACGCGGTGGCTACTCCTCCCTTCCACACAGTTTGACAAGCAAACCTCGGTCACTCACTGCATATACTTGCATGCTGTTTAAGTCCCCGCAACCCGGCATCTTCCATCCCTTTTCTCTCCTTGGCCGCCACTATAGTTGTAGTCATTTCCTAACCACCAGCGTCCTGATCCATTTTAATGCGCTGCTTTGCACATACAGCGGAAATCAATCTGTATTTACCTTTTGTTCTTGACACCCTATGCGGCCACAAGCGCACGGCTACGATAAGCCTCGGCTTGGTCGTAACTCCATCTACTGGGTTTTTCAGATTGTCAGCATCCGCACCACAAGTCCCGTGAAACTTTAGGTCTTCTGGGCGCACGATGCCGAAGCCAGCTGCTTCTCATCAAACACACTCCTCGCCCTTTTATAAATAACCGGAGCTGCACCGGCAACTGTGTTTCCTGTCCCTGGACATGCTTTGCCCGTAGAACAACCCACGGCTTTGGGGTAATAGCTCCACGCTTTCCCTCGAGCGCTTTACCAAGCTCCTCCTCCCCCGCCTGGTCAATTCAGCCTAACACATGATCTTACCCGGCTTGGACCCGGTGTCTCTCCCCGGCCAGCTTCCCCATGATCACCCTTCACACGCCCCCTTTGTCGACTACCTAGACTACAACTGACCCTGATGTTCCTTGCTCCAGGCAGATCCCTGAGCACAGACACAACGCCTGCTGACAGGCAGGCTATTTTCAAAGCCCCCTTCTAGCTTCTTTCAATATCCTCTTATTTAATCACGAGCGCACACCGGAAAGGCCAGAGTGCTCCTTCCACGAGCGCACACCGGATAAGCAGGATGGCTCCTTCCACCTCCGCCCTCACCTGCCACCATCGGTTCTCCACCGCGGCTGGCTTCGCCACCCTGCTGCCATCATGGCATTTGGAATAAAACAGCATCACACTGAGTGCCGCCCTGCCTCCCAATCTCGGCGCCGATATGCCTATTAAAGTGGGTTTTGTTTCTTCAATTTATGCCACCCCTGCTACCAGCGACATTGGTTTTCTTCCGCCATCAAGATGATGAAAAAGTGCACGTAGCATCATTTACTGAATTCACATCTTATACAGGACAGTTATAACAGCACTGTTGGCATAAAATGCGGTTGCAACCCAAGGGGCCTTTGTGCACTTGATGCTCGTGAAACAAAGAGTGAGGTTGCAGACAGTTGCGTGGATTCGGGTCAAAGATGTGTCGTGAAGAAGAGGTAATGCACCGGTTTCGGGATGCAGCGAAGTTGTGGAGTGAGATCCTGATGCATCGACATTGAGGATCCTGTCGACCAGGCTTGTGATGCAAAGACTGATGTTGAGGATGCGTTGTGCAGTTGAGGTGATGCGTTGGCTGAGATGAGTGGGAAAGCTGCAATACAAAGTTTTGATGTCATCGCCAAGGCTGCAGTGGACAAGGATACAATGATCTTGCACTGAGAGAGCCTCCACACAGTAGCAGTTCCAAAGACAATGCGTCCGGTACGATCGCCGCAGTAGCTGCGATGCGTTGTGAAGAAGATTTCCTACCAGAACCCTACTGATAATCCTGAGATGTCTTCAATAGAAAAAGGAGCAGATGAACTTCCTCCTCATTGGGAGTATGATGTGCCATATATCTGATATCACAGGACAACCTACCAGATGGCATCATTTTTGCCATGACATGTAAATAGAATGTAGTTCTAAAGGAATATCTGGTTGAGAACCTTAAGAAAGGCTTCATCCATCATTAAATGTCCTCTGCAGGAGCCCGAATCTTTTTCATCACAAAGTCAGAAGCAGAGTATTATCCTTGCATAGACAACATAGAACTCACTGCAATCACTATCAGAATGTTATCTACTTACACTCATCTCAGTTCTACTATATCAAATCAAGACAGCAAGTATATTCTCTAACTATGGTCTTGGAGGAGCATTCAATCTAGTTTGCATCTGCGAAGAGATGAGTGGAAGACAGTGTTTAACACATGGTACAGGCATTTTTAATACCTTGTTATGCTCTCTCCCTGATGACCCCCAGCGCCTTGAGGCCCCTAGGGGTGATTAGTTCGTGCTTTACAAGTACCGGTTTATTAATATTATGTAGAAATATTTTAGACACACATACAGTGATATAAGCAAATTACATTCTGGTTGTCTGAGAAAGTCTCAAGCAACACAAATAACATATGAGAGAAGACGCAGAGAGCAAAGGCTATATGTTAAACTAAAAAACTGTACCTTTGACACATATTGTCTGCCTTTCTTTGGACTCATTTTCTCTGATAAGGGTTTGCAATATATCTAGAAAAGGTTAATGTGGTGCAAGATTACCCACAACTGGAGAACGAGAAAGTTGTTAAAAAGGTACTGGGATTCGTCAATTTTCACAAGAATTTTGTCAAGCAGTTTTCTGAGATAGTGCTACTAATTAAAAGCCAACACAGAAAGAAGCAACCTTAGAACAGGGAGCAGAGCATGAAAGCACATTTGAAACCTTAAAAAGAGTCTTCACAACAGATCCTATACTCCGACATCCTGATTGTCCTCAAAGTTTCGTAATAGAGATCGATGTATTGTCATTCACCATTGGGGCTATATTATCTCACAGACACATGGAGACAGATTAATTGCATTCTGTGGTGTTTTCTCAAAAGCCAAGACGAAACACACATCTGTGAGAGGGAGTTGGTCGGAGTTGCAGGTAGTTAAAGAGGCATTCACAAATTAAAGGCAGTCCTTAGAAGGATTTGAACACAAGATTACTATGTGAAAAACTGCCAAACATGCTCAACGGTCTTTTTTTCTTTGAATTTTCATATAAGACCCCGTATAGACGAGGAATTACCACATTAAAGCTGATTCATTGTCTCAAGAAGGCGAAGAAATGGAGTTGGGCAAGGAGTCCCCCTTTAACTATTTTGATCCTATATTTTGTATCGAAAGATGAAGCTATTCATATATTGGAAAGAATAAAGGGATAACAAGAGGAGATTCACAGTGATTAACCCCTTGCATGCTGCCGTCGGCCAACGGCTGACAGCAGCTCTACCTCCCTAGTGCTGCCGTCGACCAACGGCCGACGGAGCCCCGCCCACTCTTCAGAGCACCCACACCGCAGCGGAGGCGTTAATGGATTCAAGCAAAACTTCACTGTCAACGGAAGGGCAATGATTGTTTGCTGCACAGAAATTTCTTCATTCCTGATGACAAGGAACTGCAGGTGCGGATCTTGTACTGATGTCATCATACACACTTAGCTGGGCACCCAGGAATCAAAAAGACACAAGATCTGATTAAGAGACTGTTTTGGAGAGATCATATAGATCAGTCTGTGAAGTATTATATTAAGTGATCCATCAACTTCATACAGGGTAAGAGTGATCATCATAAGCTTGTGGAACTGTTATAACTCATGCCCACACCCAAAAACACCATGGCCACAAAAATCTATGTATTTTATTGTAGAATTGTCCACATCCTAAGACTATAGATTATTTCTCAAAGTTAATACTTCATTCAGCTTTTCAAGTTAACCAAAGTAAACAAATTAGCTAGTAATTTCTTGAAAGAAATTACATGGGTTGCCAGACGTCATCATATCAGTAAGAGGTTCACAATTCATGTCAAAATTTTGGAACACTCTGTTCAATAAATTAGAAACTATCAAGTTATCACCCACAGACTGATGAGCATGCCAATTGGATCAACCAGGATATGTACCAGTATCTGCCCTGAATGACTGGGCTGCGTGGGTAACATCAACTGAATTTGCCTATAATAATTAATTGAAACAGTGCCTTGTTTTTTTTTTACCTTTTTATGAACATATTGGTTCCATACAAAACTATGGCAAGATTTATCTGGAGCACAAACTCAAGAAGGAGTGTGCTTATTAGATTATTTCTGGTTCACACAGCAGCGATTAGAAACACCAGAAAGCAAAAGGTAGATTATAAAAAATTGCAGATAAACATAGATCTCAAGCACCAAATTATCGAGAGGAAGAAAAGGTTTGGTTGACAATACGCATTTAGTAATTACTGATGCACATCCCAAGTTTGCGCCATCTTTTATGTTTTTCATGTCTAGGGGGTTAAAAACGATTTACAAAAGGGGGTGGTGATGAACAGAGTGTCTGAATTGAGCAGACCACTCTTACCCAGTCCAAAGATCAGGGCTTGATCCATCACCGTTATTTATCTCACTGCCCCATCCCAGCTCAGAACCTGGCTATATGCAAATCAGTCTGTCCCTGGCCCAGTGCATCATGGGAACAGGGCAGACTAAACTACCAAGCCAATTCTTTACCAGAAAGGAGACAAGCTACCGGGGACCGGTTTCTGGCATTTCAGCCTCTTCGGCCCGGCTTGCTTGAATCCTGATGGAGCAGTGAGAAAGGGACTCATGTCTGAGCATACCCTGCCACACCTATAGTGGCCAAAATCGATTTACAAAAGGGGGTGGTGATGAACAGAGTGTCTGAATTGAGCAGACCACTCTTACCCAGTCCAAAGATCAGGGCTTGATCCATCACCGTTATTTATCTCACTGCCCCATCCCAGCTCAGAACCTGGCTATATGCAAATCAGTCTGTCCCTGGCCCAGTGCATCATGGGAACAGGGCAGACTAAACTACCAAGCCAATTCTTTACCAGAAAGGAGACAAGCTACCGGGGACCGGTTTCTGGCATTTCAGCCTCTTCGGCCCGGCTTGCTTGAATCCTGATGGAGCAGTGAGAAAGGGACTCATGTCTGAGTATACCCTGCCACACCTATAGTGGCCAAAATCGATTTACAAAAGGGGGTGGTGATGAACAGAGTGTCTGAATTGAGCAGACCACTCTTACCCAGTCCAAAGATCAGGGCTTGATCCATCACCGTTATTTATCTCACTGCCCCATCCCAGCTCAGAACCTGGCTATATGCAAATCAGTCTGTCCCTGGCCCAGTGCATCATGGGAACAGGGCAGACTAAACTACCAAGCCAATTCTTTACCAGAAAGGAGACAAGCTACCGGGGACCGGTTTCTGGCATTTCAGCCTCTTCGGCCCGGCTTGCTTGAATCCTGATGGAGCAGTGAGAAAGGGACTCATGTCTGAGTATACCCTGCCACACCTATAGTGGCCAAAATCGATTTACAAAAGGGGGTGGTGATGAACAGAGTGTCTGAATTGAGCAGACCACTCTTACCCAGTCCAAAGATCAGGGCTTGATCCATCACCGTTATTTATCTCACTGCCCCATCCCAGCTCAGAACCTGGCTATATGCAAATCAGTCTGTCCCTGGCCCAGTGCATCATGGGAACAGGGCAGACTAAACTACCAAGCCAACTCTTTACCAGAAAGGAGACAAGCTACCGGGGACCGGTTTCTGGCATTTCAGCCTCTTCGGCCCGGCTTGCTTGAATCCTGATGGAGCAGTGAGAAAGGGACTCATGTCTGAGTATACCCTGCCACACCTATAGTGGCCAAAATCGATTTACAAAAGGGGGTGGTGATGAACAGAGTGTCTGAATTGAGCAGACCACTCTTACCCAGTCCAAAGATCAGGGCTTGATCCATCACCGTTATTTATCTCACTGCCCCATCCCAGCTCAGAACCTGGCTATATGCAAATCAGTCTGTCCCTGGCCCAGTGCATCATGGGAACAGGGCAGACTAAACTACCAAGCCAATTCTTTACCAGAAAGGAGACAAGCTACCGGGGACCGGTTTCTGGCATTTCATCATGCACTGGGACAGGAACAGACTAATTTGCATACAGCCAGGTTCTGAAACTGGGATGGTGCAGTGAGCTAAAAAACGGTGTTGGATCTAGCCCTGATCTCTTGACTGGGTGAGAGTATTCTGTTTAATTCAGAGACTCTGTCCCTCACCACCCCTTGTTGTAAATATTTTTGTCCACCCTAAGCGTGGAAGGGTATACTCAGATGTGAGTCCCTTGCTCATTGCACCATCAGGATTCAAGCAAGCCGGGCCGAAGACGGCTGAAATGCCAGAAACCGGTCCCCGGTAGCTTGTTTCCTTCCCAGTGTAAGAATTGGCTTTTGTAGTTTGGTTTGCCCTGTACCCATCATGCACTGGGACAGGAACAGACTAATTTGCATACAGCCAGGTTCTGAAACTGGGATGGTGCAGTGAGCTAAAAAACGGTGTTGGATCTAGCCCTGATCTCTTGACTGGGTGAGAGTATTCTGTTTAATTCAGAGACTCTGTCCCTCACCACCCCTTGTTGTAAATAGGGGGTTAAAAAGGCAGCAGAAGTCATCACAATCTTCTCATACAATACAGTAGAAGGTAATCAAGAGTATCAGGCAGAAGCCATACTTGTCTGTCAGTATAGGTGATGAGCACTGGCAAATTTTATAGCATGGACGGGTGGAATGCAAATGACCAATCTTGGAAACCAGGCTCATTCGTACATGCCCCGTATCTTACCAAAGAGTTTCATAAGAATTTTCCACAAATCCCTGCATCACTGTGGGGGAGGGGGGCGAGGGGGGTTTACCGCTTGGGTACTGTCAGAACTGAGGGAGTGAGAATAAGGAACTGGAGAAAGAGGATGGTGCATGAAGGGATTCAAATACAGAAGAGACACAGACTAGGGCAAGTTTGGAAAAGTTGAAGCTTTGGGCTGTGGTGACTGGGGATGAGAGGAAAAGACCAGTAGAGCAGGATAACCAATCAAAATAGCTCTCCCAGGTGAGACATTAGAACAGGTGCTTGCAGGTGACTTTAAGAAGTGTACTTCACAATATAATTTGTTGGAAGTTTTCTCTTCCATTCCGTTTGAACACATTTACCTTCCAGCACCTTTGTTTCATTTGCCCTTCCCAACGTGATTTCTCTCTTTAGATGTTACATCTGTCTGTCATATGTTCCACCTGGCATTGCCTTGCACTGCGTCTCCCTGCTGCTCCTATGATCCAGATCCGAAAACTGTTCGGTGTCTGGTTTAGGCACGGCCCATAACCTGGAGCATTGGCCAAGTCTGCAGTCTTCTGAGAGCTTACGGTTGATTTTTATTGTCCCAACATTGAAAGATATATTTCAAGATAATACCTCAATGTTGGAAAAGAATATTCCGTCTCGCCGATGCCATTCAACTGCCGACATTCAGCAAATGAGGGTCCATAGCAGTGATGTTTTCTCTCTGCCTTTCCTGCCTCTTTTCCCAATTCTGAAGTTGTAGTTTTGAGTCTTGGGATTCTATATACATTAACCTGTCCTCTTGAGGAGGAGATTAATGCATTCTCGTCTGAAGTCTGTCTCAAGCCATTGTGCCTTTGCTTGGATCCAGACACTGAGGGCCAGGTTTACTAACCTTTCATGCAACGCAGTGCAGCAAGGCAACTTGCTGTGCTGAGCTGCAGGCAAGGAAGAGAGCTGAAGTGCACCATATCTTCTAAGCTATGCCACACTTCTGTGCTCTCATACCGCCGGCGCACTTCAGGCAGATTAGCGTCAACACAGGCATCCTAAACCTCAGTTCCAGTGTGCATGCCTCACAAGGAGAATTGTTTTTGTGCAGTAAGGGATCAATTAGTGTACAAAAATAATCCCTCAAGGCATTTTACTCTTTCTGTGCATCATGTGAAAGGCAGGACAGATAAAAGGAAGACATAATGAGGAGACATTTTTTTTTCTCTTTGTTAGGCCATCCTCTGGGAGGCGCAGTGATTTTCAAGCAATCTCAGCTCTACAAACCTTTGTAAATCTGGGATTGGGAGAAATCCATAGGTGGATGCATGGGAATGCCACTCATGGAACACCTCCCAGAACAAAATGAAATGCAATGCAGCACTAACCACTGTGTTGCATTACATATCTTTACAATGACATACCAGGTGGGGCAAATCGCCCCATGCGTGGCTTTGTAAATATCTACTAGTATTTTGCATCGTTGATGTGACACAAAAGTGGAGCAACCATGAAGCAAAATGTCAGTAAATCCGGCCCGGAGTTTAATACAACGATTATTATTTTCCAAATAACAGAGAAACCAATTGAGGACAATGTCATTCAGCCCCATTCTCTCAGAAAGTATCTCTTTCAGGGTTGTGTGGTCTACTGTGCCAAAAGTAGCTACTGGTCACAAAAGGATGAGATGGCTTGAGACACCATGGTTCAGAATATGAAGTGCATCATGCACACGTTTTAATACTGCATTCTCAGTGGTGCATCCATGGCAGACACCTAAATGGAGCTTAGCAAAAAAATAGTTCATTTCAATGAAGAGGTTTCACTGGGATTCAATGAAGATCTTTAAAACCTTTTCCAGAAAAGGGAAGTTAGGTAGTGGTCAGAAGTTGTTCATATTCGATGGGTCGCACCCTGCTTTTTAATCATAGGCAGCACCAAACCATTTTTGAAGTAGTCCAGGACTTTACTTTGTGAGAAATATGTGTTGACCAGATTTAATTAATGAGGCTTCAATTTCCTTGACAGGAGTTGTAGGATTTGGTTCAAAGAAGTAGGAGGAATATTTAGTTTTGGCAACTTGTTAGGTCTGTTAACTAGAGGTCTTTAAAGGGAGGGAATGTCCAATATTCTCCTTCTTTAACTTTTCTGCAAAGAAGCAGGAGAGCTCCTTGCATATTTATTTGGAGATGCTGTTGAATCTTCTTTGCTTTTGGGTAGGTGGTTTGACTCAGATTCCAAAAAAGGCTTTTCAGTTTGGTTGAGTTCCCTTTGTGTCTGTGATGATTTCAATTTAAAATTCAGTATTTTAATGTTGATTTTTTTCAGTTTGCATTTGAGTCACGATTGTTGGCAAAGAGTTTTGACACAATATTCTCTCATAGGTTCCAGGGGATTTTTTGTCATTATTTCGCGCTCTAGCAAATTACTATGCTGATAGCCCTTTTTTTTGTTTTTTTATGTTAGGGACATTTCTACCGCGCAGCTTTCACACCAAGGAGTATCTTGGCGCTCACACAACTCAGATGGAGGAGTTGGAAGGAAAAGGGAAGTCCTGCATTCTACACCACAATTACACCAGGGTCCTACATGTAGCATCGGGCAAAGAGAAAATCCAAGTTTTTAATGCCTTCCTGAAGGGGGCTTCTTGAGAGAAAGAGCGTAAGAAGAGAGGAAGCTTATTCCAGGCCTTAGTGCCCAGTACAAAAAGGGATTTGCCACCTTTTGTGGCCAGCTTGAAACGAGGGAGGATGAGTAAGTTCTGGCTGGCAGACCTCAGACAACGCGTAGGATAGTATCTTTTAAACCCATTGTGTATATAAATTGGGCCTCGTTGGTGAAATGCCCTGAAGGTTATGAGCTTTGGAGCTATCAAGTTCAGAATCTTTATTGTGGTTTGTTGTAGTGTGTTGCAAGTTTTTTGACTTTCTGTCTTGCGGAGGCACCTGTCCTACTTCTGTCCGAAACGGCATGTGTCCAGCTTCTTGTACCCCTTGCCCATTGTTTTTGGTCTTTTCAGTCACCCATGCACGGTCAATTTCAAGGACTGGGGAGAGAAAGTTATGAAGAAATAGTCTGACTATTATTAGAGGGTCACACTTGATTGTTCCTTCTTTTGCGATAACAGGGGCTAAAATGGCACCTGTTATGTGGGTGGGAGCCGAGTAGATTTAAGGTTATTTTAAGGTAGAAACACATAGAATAAGGATGTGTTCTACACTTTTCATTGCCCAGTGGAGATGAAAGTTGTGCATGATTTGCATGCTCGTGCAGGCACATATAAGTTTGTATATCACAGCCTGGTACAGTAATACTGGAGGGGAAGCAATATTATAGAACAATATTTAAATTAACAAGTGTAGTGTAGATCCATCTTTGTGGTCATTATATGTAGCCCATGCTGGGCACAAAATCATTTGGAGCTCTGTGCAGTTTGGGCGGAAGAAACAGGGTCGCTACACCAATGGTCCACATTCTCCTTCCATGATATAAAACTGGCCATTTCAACACATGCCTCGACACATTTCTCTTTTGGGCTAAGATCATTTGCCATTTTCATGACAACACATCAAGAAAGTCAGCCCCTTTCTTCTGGTCTGTTGTGCATATTACTCAAGAGTGCTGGCTGCCACAACGAGATCACAGCCTCACACTGTTTAGATCAATTCATGGATGGCTCCAGTCCTGGTTGGGGGAAGCCTTCACATGGATTCCTATATTGAGGGTGGTATCACATTAGATCAGAGGTCTTCAAACTTTTTGATGCCGAGACCCCCTTGTAAAACCTTTTTAGGGGTAAGGACCCCCTTCCGACAAAAGTTTCTAGAAACTGGTACTCCTCATCATCATCTTTTGACAACCATAAATGCGCCTGTTAGACCTCATCACATCCATCCATCATTCATCCACCCACACTTTCACACATCCATCCATCCTTTCATCCTTCCATCCATCCATCCATCCATCCATCCTTCCATCCATCCATCCATCCATCCTTCATCCATCCACACTTTCATCTTTCCATCCATACATCCATCCTTTACCCCTCCACCCTTCCATCCATCCACCCACCTTTTCACACATCCATCCATCATTCATCCATGCAATCTTTTATCCATCCATCATTCATCCATCCACCCTTTCATCCATCCATTCATCCTTCATCCGCCCACCCTTTCATCCTTACATCTATCCTTCATCCATCTATCCTTCACCCATCCACCCTTTCATCCTTCCATCCATACATCCATCCTTCATCCATCCACCCTTTCATCCATCCATTCACCCATCATTCATCCACCCATCTTTTCACACATCCATCCATCCATCCATCATTCATCCATGCAACCTTTTATCCATCCATACAACCTTTTATCCATCCATACATCCTTCATCCATCTACCCTTTCATCCTTCCATCCATCCACCCTTTCATCCATCCATCCACCCTTCCATCCATCCTTTCATCCTTCCATCCACCCTTTTATCCATTCATTCATCCTTCATCCACCCACCTTTTCACACATCCATCCATCCTTCATCCTAACATCCATCCATCCACCCATCATTCATCCACCCACCTTTTCTGTGCCTCTCTCATGGGGGGGGGGGGGGGGGGGGGTCAGTATCTCTCTGCTCTTCTTCCTTCTTTCCCGATCATGGGAGGGCATCTCTGTGCCTCCCTGCTGGGGGCGGGGGACGTGTCATGGGACTCACAGCTCCAGGCGCGCAATATGCATTGACCTCAAAGGGCTACACTACAGCCTGCTCCCCCAGCCCCCCTCCGCCCCCCCCCCACCCCCCACCTCTCCTCCTCCCCCAGAAACGGCTTCAGGGACACACGCACACACAGCCACACCTGAGTACTTGACAGGTCTTTAGAAGACCTTTTACATGTTAATGAGGCTTTGATGTTTTTCACACCTCGGTGAGGCCTTCGATCAGCCGCCTGGAACTGTGTGCTCTGGCAGAATCTGCGACCCCCTTCCAAGGACTCCACGACCCCCCTGGGGGTCGCGCCCCACAGATTGAAGACCTCTGCATTAGATTGTCCTCTATCCCCAGCTAAGGTTTCTGGGGATACTGATGAAGTGTCAGAGCTTTCCACTCACCAATAGCTCCAACATTGTGCTACAGGTCCATCCATGCCCCGTTCGCACAAGGAGTGCGCAACCTGACTGGGAGCGCAGGAACTTTAAGAACTATTGTGATCTTTCAATAGCAGATGCCACTATTGGAGTCACAAAATTCAAGACACTAAAAAGCAAAACTATTGCAAAAATATGTTGGGATGTAAACAGTAGACTGTGAAGACTAGTAAAAAAAAACTCCTCATATAAGAAAATACATGCTGGGTGAATTAATGATTAACTATCCAAAATATATTTATTCCCCACAATTGTTTTCTTTATTTAAAAGGCTGCAGTGAAACATTGTACAATAAGGTTATTTTGCCTCAGTGATGATCACTCCTCTCCCTCTCCGCCATCACAAGTCTCAATAACCCCTTGTCGATGTGGTGACCTCTTAAAGTGGAGCTTGGAGTGGAGGCTTTTAGTCCGATGCATTCTTTTAAGTGCTCTCCGGGTTGATCAGTGAGGTCTTGTAACACGGCACACCGCATCGATCCGCCGATGTCAATTGTCTGGTTGCAGACAGCGCGGGACGAATGGCTGACAGCCGTGCAGGAGCAGAGGGGACGGAAACTGTCACCTTAAGGTCAGGCGATCACAAACCTTCCTGGTCAGACAGAATCCAGAATCGAAAGAATGTGTCAGCTGGGCAACTACTCTTTTTAATAATGCACCTTTTAAACGAGTACATGTCCGTCAGAAATCAAAGCAATAAAAATAAAAAATGAATCTAAAGAAGAGGATATCCCAGTAAATAGTCAATTCTCGCAGGAATTATTCATGCTACACGAGAAAAAAGCCTAAATTCTGACATATGCCACCATCAACGAGCCAATTAAAGACTCTGGTACGAGGGCACCTCTAGCTTTAATATGCAATAGTGATTTTTTTACAGGTACTGGTGATTTTCATCACTTGTTAACTTTTAGGGAAAACGGGCCATTAAGTTCCGTAGCTACAAATGTTGAGGTTATCCCAGGCTTTTCGCCGCCTATGCACATGCATACTTAGCAATGTGGTTCCTGTGCCAAAATAACTTGAAATGCATAGTTAAGTGAGGTGCAATCCGCCTAGCGTATTTTCTCATGATTGACAACAAAAACAAAAGGCAGAGCAGCCAATTGGGTTGAAAAAAAGTGAGGCCCAGAGGAAAAACGGCATGCCCAGAGGTTCCACGGCTGGAAGTTAAGTATGAAATGCATTGCAATTTACGGTAGTGTTTGACTTCCTGGCTTGTTATTTTTGTAAGAAACTTAGCTGTTTCTTGACGGAAGCATTGATTTCATTGTGATTTAAAAAGAGGCACAAGGTATAGCCACAAGCCAAAAGATCAGAGACAAATTGTAAACCTGTATATTACTCCATGGGGAGACAATATCGATGGAGCTGACACTCAAAAGAAAAGCGACTTGTGTCCATCCCTACGAAGCAGCCAACCTCAGGATCTCCAGCTTTTTTTTGTCGAAATTCATGGCATCGAGCAAAAAGATTTCTCCTCCTAAAGTCCTGAACTTGTGACAATCACAAAACAGCACGTAGAAGAGATCATATGGCATTTCTCGCCACTTTACAACTCGCATTAACACAAATGGCCTGTGCTTAGTTACTGACACTATTTGCTCATCACTCGTATTTTATTTCAACCCATTAATTGAGTCTCTAGTGCAGAAAATGAAGGTCACTCCAATGCTGGCCTTTGTGAAGAGGCAGTGATCTGAAGGAGGGTTTTCACTTGAGCATATTTATAGTAGGCAAAGATTACTTGAGTTAGGTCAAATCTGCCAAAATGTAACAGGAGAAAAGGCCCAGTAAATATAGGGGGCCATATTAACAAAGGTAAACTTACACTTTAGTGTGAGATTGCTACTTTTTGGTATTCACAATATACGTGCAGAGTTTTATGACGCCACACTCCCTATACTTATATTTGGGGAGTTCTTCGCACCAGCATACTCCGCAATCGGTGTAGACTCTGCACACAAAAGTATAGGGAGCGCTGAGTCATAAAACTTCGTACGTAGTTTGTGAATATCAAAAGGTAGAAAAGATGCACAAAAGTATAAGTTTACCTTTGAGAATCAGGCCCTGAGAGTGCAGAAATGACCAAAATCTGCCTGTTTTGCCTCTTATTTCGGACAAACGTGGAACAAACGCTACTTATACTAAGCTGAAAAATTCCAAACCGCAAGGTATCGTATTTTACTTGGTTTGAAAAATATTACAACACCCCCCAGAGCACTTATAAGCGAGGGCTTGGTGTCTGGAAACAGGTAAAGAGCATATGTAAATCCTGATTCCTTTAACCCCAGCAAGGAGGCCTCTTTGGGCAAGTGTTCCTTCACAAAAAACTATTAAAACCTAACCTATAGAGAAATTATACCTCTTTAAAGTATTTTATTGTGGGAAAGGCATGGATGTACATTATCATATGTTGGAAGGTGAATATTTAGTTGGGGTAAGTATGCACCTACCACTAGCAATAAGGTATCAATGCATCATTAGGTCCAGACAAGGTCTCAATAAATTATTCCCTTGCTCAACCCTTGGTAGCTGGCAATGAATATATGACGTAACAACGCAAACAATTACATTGCATGCTTTTACAAGGCTGTTTTTACATCGCAACTACCATTACATTGCATGATTTTACAATGCATGCCATTACAGCACATTTTTAAAAACTACCATTACAATGCATTCCATTACAATGCATACCATTACAACGCATACCCGTACAACGCATAATATATTTAGGGCAACAGTAGGGTAAGTGTTGGATAGTATAGGGGCAAAAATTACTATTTCCACTCCAGTGAGTGCAACAGTAGGGAAAGTGTTGAATAGTGTAGGGATACAAATTACTATTCCAATCTACCCCAAAACCCATTTATTTATTTATTTAAAGGTTTTGTAGAGCGCGCAGTAACCCTGGAGCATCCCGGCGCTAAACCTGAGTCTCCTGTGGTTTCGGCAGAGGAGGAAATTATGGGTGAGGAAAGAGGAGGGTCTTTAGTGATTTCCTGAATTGGAAGAGATTTGGTTCTGTCCTCAGTCTTCGTGGGAGGTTGTTCCAGTGTTTGGCCGTGTGGACCGCAAAGCGGCGGCCACCGGTTCTGGCTTTTTTAGCTCTAGGGACTGTGATGAGGTTTTCTCCGCTGGATCGGAGGGCCCTTTCCGTTTTGTAGGGGATAATAAATTCCTTGAGGAGAGGGGGGCCGTTGTTGTTCAAGGTTTTATGGGCAAGACAGAGAGTCTTGAAGGCAACCCTTTCTCTGATTGGGAGCCAGTGGAGAGCCTGGAGAGCTGGCTTAGCCGAGGATCTTGCGGGAGTGCCAGTAAGCAGGCGGGCTGCGGCGTTCTGGACTTTCTGCAAGGTGTTGAGGGTGGCTTCAGGAGCTCCCAGATAGATTGCGTTGCAGTAGTCCAGTCTCGCCAAGATAAGGCCCTGAATCAGGAGTTTCTTGGCGGTCGCAGGGAGCAGGGGGAAGATCTTTCTACAGGCTCTAAGTAGTCCGAAGCATGTTCCTGCCGTCTTTTTTGCCTGTATTCTGAAGCTCAAGTCTTTGTCGATCCAAACGCCTAGGCTTTTGACCTCTTCCTTAGGAGCGGGGGGATCACCCAAGCAGCTGGGCCAGAGGTGCGGCGGCAAGGAGGTTTCTTTGTGGCCAAGCATCAGTATCTCGGTCTTTGAGCCGTTTAGCTTTAGTGAGGAGAGGTTGATCCAGCGATAAACTTCGGTGAGACAACTGTGAAGGTCAGAGGGGGAGTGATGGGGGTGTGAGAGGGTTACCACCAGCTGGGTGTCGTCGGCGTAGTTGACAATTGAAACGCCGAATGGACTTACCAGTTTCTCCAGTGGGGCCATGTATACGTTGAATAACGTAGGGCTCAAGGATGAGCCCTGCGGTACTCCACAGCGGAGGGGGATGACGGGTGAGTGGCTGTCGTTCTCCCAGACTTGGAAGGAACGGCCTGCTAGGAAGGATTTTAGCCACTTCAGGGCCGTACCCCTTACTCCTATTTCTCCCAGTCGTTGGAGTAAGGTGAGATGGTCCACAGTGTCGAAGGCCGCACTGAGGTCCAGGAGGACCACTGCCACTGATCCTCCCGTGTCCAGAATGCTTCTGGCCTTCTCAACTGCTGCCAGGAGGGCGATGTCAGTGCCCTGGCCTGGACGAAACCCTGTCTGGGAGACCCCTAGTAGGTTGTTGCTCTCCAGAAAAAGTGACAGTTGTTTGTTCACTAATTTTTCGGTGATCTTACTATTTCCTGGGAGAAGGGAGATGGGTCTATAATTAGAGAGGTCCTGTGGGTCCAACGAGGGTTTTTTTAGTAGGCCTTTGACCGCTGCTGCTTTTCAGCTGGGGGGAACTATGCCTTGCGAGAGGGATGAGTTAATCAGTGCCGTAAGGGGGGGGATGATGGTGCTGGTCACTGTTTTCAGGAAGCGGAGGGGTGCGGGGTCGAGGGGGGACCCACTTTTGATTGAGGCTAAAGTTGCCACAACCTCTTCCGTGGTGACTGGCCCGAAGGCATCCAGGGAAGGAGAGGGGCTGGTAGGGTCCCAGTCCGTGTGAGTCGGTTGGCCCGGTTCGGGGGGGGGAATGGCCGCAAGAATTTTTTTTATTTTCTCGTCAAAGAAGTTAGCAAGATTGGTACATTTACTTTCCGCTTCTTTGGGGTCAAGAGGTTTGAAGGGGGGGTCAGGGGGGTGAAGGAGTTCTTTGAGGACGGCAAAGGTTTCGTGGGCCGAGCTTGCAGCGTTTTTGATTCTGCTTTCGTAGAATACGATTTTGGTGTTACGTAGCTCCTTTTTATACCCATACCATATTTTTTAAAACCCATACCCACCCTAAAACTAAAAAATCTCCAATACTTACCTTATAATGAGTTGTAATGGCAGGCGTTGTAATGGTATGCGTTGTAATGGCATGCGTTATAGTGACATGCGTTGTAATGGCATGCAATTCAAAGGCAGTTGCGTTGTAACAGTTGTGTTGTAAAAGCAGTGCAATGTTATGACTGAGTTGTAATGGATGTTTCCCCTGGCAATGAGCAGACATGCTTAACTTAGGAGACAGGTCTTAAAGCATTTAAAAACACCAATAAATTAAGTAAGACACAACACACTGTAAAACTCCACAAACAATTTATAAAAAAAGCAAATATTTTTATGATTAAATGACAACGACTGTTCCCATGAGGTACATGGTCAGACTGATTTGCATATGGCCATGTCTGAACTGGGATGGCAGAGTGAGCTAAAGAATGATGATGGATTAAACCCAGATCAGTTGACTGGAGGTAAGTGCTTGCAATGTTCAACACTCTGTCCATCATCCCCTTTGGTTTTGCTTCCCATTGAATAGGACATATTTAATAGAGTCATAATCAATTTGTTCTGATTTCCAAATGTAATATTTTTGATAATAGAATGTGATAGTGGATTTTATTTATATTGCTTGGCTCTCCTTCTGTTATAATATGTTAAAGGAAAATAATAGGCTGCCTAAGGTCTTCATATACAAACTAACATAAATCCTGATAGTCCTAATCAGCTAGGTGGAAAACATGTGGAAAGTCCATCCGCAATGGCATGGGCGGTCCCAGGCCTGTGTTCCACTGTGAAGTACATTCGTTGTAGAGAAACGGACCACCTCAATAGCATCTGAAAGGTCTGTGGTCGATTTGAACACAGAAGTGAGTACCAAATAGGTATGGTCTTTATCAGGGTCCAAACCACTGCAAAGGCTGCCCTCCCAATGGCACTCCACCTCTGTTCTTTGGGGAGAAGTAGCCTGCTAACGAAGGCACCTGCTGATCAAGGCTCTCCTAATTTAGTTGTGGCAAAACTGCCCCAACCCCTTGTTCTGAAGCATCTATCTGAACCACAAATTATTGTGTGTGGTCAGGGGTCAGAAACACTTGTGCGCAACACAAAGCCTCTTTCAGAATTTCAAAGGTCGTCTTCAACTCTGGGGTCCACATGACTTTCATAGGTTCATTGTTAGAAGTGAGTTCTGCCAGGTAGGCCACAATAACCCCATAGTTCTGAACACATCTTATTTAATACCCTGTCAGACCAAGGAAGGCCCTGCTCCGTGTCTGGGCTGTAGGAGCTGTCCAATCCAAAAAGTTTGGGATTTTAGCCTAGAGAGGTTGTACATGGCCTCCACCTACATGGTGACACTGGTACACAATTGAACTCTGTCAGCAGTTCTTTCAGGTGGCTTAAGTGATCCTCTCAGGTGGAAATGTACATAATTGTATCATACAGATAAGCTGCACTTTTACTGCTACTACCCGGACAGGACCCTGCTCACCAACCTTTGGAAGGTGGAACGGCCATTCTTTAAACTAAAGGGCATTACTCTATATAATGTCCCTCTGGTGTGGGAAATGTTGACCGCTCCTTTGCTCATTCACTGAGGGCAATCTGTCAGTATTCTGAGGTCAAATCAAATGTACTCTGGTACTTAGCTGGCCCTAAACTATCAATGAGCTTGTCAGCTCTTGGCATAGGGGAGCATCAAGTGGTCAAGTGAGATGACTTGATAGTGGAGCACGGGCACTGGATCTCAATCAACTCCTGGTCCCCATTGTCCTTCATTGATATAGGAGAGCATCAGTCTTTGTGACTGCATTCAGTCTTTTGTAGTCCACACAGAACCTCAACTCCTTCTGTGGGGTTAAGTTTGGCTTCAAGCACCACTGGGCTGGCTCATGGACTGTCAGGGTGCTCAGTTACCCCCAATTCAAGCATCTGAGCTACTTCAACTTTGATGCTGGCTCTGACCTGGTTAGACAACCTCTACAAGTTGTTCTTGACAGGTAGGCTATCACCAGTGTCAAAGTCGTGTATACACCAGTTGGTAGTGCCTGGCGTAAAAGAGAACAGAACAGCGAACTGCTCCAGCACCTGCTTGTAGTCACTGTGCTGTTGGTCTGTCAATTTGGGAGAGTGTACAACTCCCTCCACTGGCCCATCTTGCACAATATTGGAGAGGAGGTCTGGCACTGGCGAGCCTCCTCTCCTCCCTCATCTGTGACCATCAGTATTATCATGTCTTTCCATTCTTGGTGGGGTTTCAAGCTATTGACATGCAGGACAGGTGAGGGTTCCTGGGGTGTTCAGGTCTACCAGCTAAGTAACCCCACCCTTCTTCTCTAGGAATTGGATAGAGAACAGTCAACTTGTTCTGGAGGGCCCTAGGAGACACAGGCTCCAACACCCACACCATTTGTCCTAAAGTGTACTGTAAAATAGTAACCTTTAGGTCATATCAGTGCTTCTTGAGCTCCTGGCTGGCCTCCAGTTTTTTTCTTGCCTTGTACATGTACTCTGCCATACACGATCTCAGGTCTAGCACATAGTCTGGCACATACTCCCTGGCTCATCTGAGAGGCTTTTCCCAAGACTTTTTCACCATTCACAATGGCTCTCTTACAGGGTGTCCAAACAACAACCCAAAGGGGCTAAAGCAAACCCCTTTTGTGAAGCGTCATTGAAGGCAAACAGTAGGCATGGGAGGAGAACATTCCATCACCTGCAGAATTTGTCAAACAAACCATTCATCATGTTATGTTATGTTATGTTATGTTATGTTATGTTATGTTATGTTATATTATGTTATGTTATGTTATGTTATGTTATGTTATGTTATGTTATGTTATGTTATGTTATGTTATGGGGGTATTTGTAAAGGCACAGCCAATCAGCTGGGGTGGCTTCATTGAACCAACCAGGTTTTTCATTTTCTTCTAAAGCTGAGGAGAACTTGTTCCTCTCTCAAGAGAGGCAGCAGATTACTCCACAGCTTACTGGTGGTCGCCTGGAACGAATAGAATAGTTTGTTTATTATATAGGTGATAAAAACCGTAAAAATGTACATAAAATCTGCTGTCTAATCTTTTTGAAGTATTTTTTTTGCACCAAATTTGTAAAGGAACCCATTCCTTCCCACTCCTTAACAATCTCCTCCAACAACCCGCCCCATACCGAGGGACCCGGTGTTCCTTGCAGGGCTCTATAGTTTTAAAAATGAAATCCCATGCAGTATAACCTTAAGTACGGGAGGGTCAGCACCCCTTCTGCAAATTTCCATCGTAATTTTTCCCAAGACATCCGTGCCCCCCTAGCTGCCCAGACAAAACTGCTGAACTTGCCCTGTATTTTGACTATCAACCCCATGGAGAAAGCTATAGGAATATTATTAAAAAGGAATGCCAGCTTAGGCAACAGCACCATTTTTATTAGATTTACTCTGCCATAAATTGATAGTGGGAGATTTTTCCATCTAGAGAGTGTTTTTTCTATGTCTTTCATTACCCTTTCCAAATTGTGTTGGGGGATTTTTTCTAAAACCTTAATGATACTTATTCCGAGGTATCTAATCTCCCCCTGATCATTTCCCCACAATTAGCCGGGTCATCTGTATATATTATAAGGTCATCCGCATATAGTGCGATTTTCTTTTCATATGCGCCTGACTTAAAGGCAATGACCTGTTCATCCTGACGGAGCATCTGGGCGAAACGTTTGATATATATCAAACAATAGTGGAGATATGGGACACCCCTGTCTCTTTACTCTTAGTATCAGCAAGCTCTTTGTAAGCAACCCGTTTAGAAGAATCCTTGCTGTCGATCGTTATAAAAAAGGGCCCAAACCCCATGATTTCCAGCACTGCCGAAAGGTAGTCCCAGCACACGCTATCAAAAGCCTTGGTGGCGTCCAAGGTGACCTCTGCCAAGGGTATCGACCTTGATGTAGCTATATCAACACAACCAATCAGCAGCTGGGTCAGCTCATGCAACTGCCTCCCAGGAATGAAGCCCTTCTGGTCTTCATGTATGAGCTGTGGGGCGATTCTAGCTATCCTCCCTGCTAAAATGCTGACAAAGATCTTATAGCCTGCATTCAGCAGGGATATTGGTCGATACGATTCTGCATTTACTGGGTCCTTAGCTGGCTTCAAAATCAGGACAATAATTGCCTCTCTCCATGATTCTGGAACCTGTGTCCCCCTCGTTCTCCGTTTGTGGAGAAAGTAATAAATGAAATTCTCTGCCCCAATATAAAATGAGTTTAATGTTGGTAATGATAGGGGTAGAGGAGAACCCGGTATCACCTTTATCGAAGAATAAACAGGCCTTATTGTTTTACATGATTCTTCTCGCCAGGAGAGAAATATGTAAGAAATGGACGGACACTGTACCGCCATTGGGGATGGAATGGCTCCAGGTGGTAAATTTATATGCAAAATGGACACAGGACTTCAAAACAGTGCTCACTCTGAGATATGGGATGATATGCTAAATTGGAATGGCACAATCAGATCCTAACAAGTTGTTGGAGTCCTATGATTACACCCGCACGGAACTAGCAACCAGGAAACTGGGTTGGCTGGTACACAGGACTATTAAGATATTGCAAACAGCCCAGGCCGGTACAGGTCGGCTGGCTAGCTAGACATTGCAAACTATGGTGGTATGAGGACAAAAAAACAAAAAACAATTTACATAAAATGGCATCCTTCGAGCATTCACCCAACTGAGATCGTGCAAATTTTGGCACGACCAACAGCTTCTGAGTTGAAGATAGCATGGTTCTGATAGGGGCATATGACTAAATTCAGCTCCTAATGTAAGGGGCTCCAACATTGTGAAGGGCTTTAAAGACTAATACCAGAGCCTTGAAAATCACCTTTATCCGCATCGGGAGCCAGTGCAGGGACATCAAAAGGGGCGTCATATGAGTTCTAAGATCAACCAGCAGGAGGGCCTATGCTTGCCGCATTCTGTATCACCTGCAAATGGCCTAGTAGTTAGTCAGGAAGGCGAGATACAGAGCATTGGCATAGTCCAGCCTAGATGTTATCAGAGCTTGAACCACAATGAGGTGGTGCGCCACCAAGAGACCTACTTGGAAGAGGGTTAATGGGGCCCAATTGACTCCCCCAGACATCCCCATTTGGGAGGATGCATCTGCTCACTGTACCCAACTGCAGGAGTATCTCTGTCACCCGTTAAATGCAGGCTTGGTTGCTGCCTGTACAATCAAAAGCAAACTTGCAGCTTCAAACAGCTAGGCCGGCTTTCACTAATGTGCAGTCGCCAGGGCAGGTGTGACTCAACAGCTGCTCTGGAGGAAGCACATTAAATAATACGGCACACTGTCCTAAGCAACCCCTTTTGAACTAATTTATAGTGTACCTTGGCACAAACAGGGACAGTGCGCACCACATGAAATGCAAGCCTAGGTGTTTTCCTTACCAGAAATGTACTTTCGTAGAAAAGAACATTATCATAAGAAGAAAAATAAGGTAACGAAGGGCACTCTAATGTAATTCCTTTTCAGTGTTGCTATGCTGAATTGAGCTAGATGGAGAAAGCAATACAGATCCATATTTACTGATTATGACCTGCTGCTGCTCGCTTCCCCTGCTCTAGTGCACAAACAAGCTGTCTAGCACCACGATTAGAACGTTGCACCTTAGTGCAACTTGTGCATGATGTCCAGCATACATTTGTTACTGGAAGGCTACCTTCCAATATCCTATGGTTAGACATCATGCAATACTTGAAATGTTAGGGAAAGTAAAAAGATTTATGTGACTTTTCACTTGCTTAAAGGAGACGCTATTTTTCTTATGCAAAGCAAGGTCTGACAATCTTTGCATGGCTGACTTTGTGTTAAAAACGGTAAACAGACAAAATATCGACTTCAAAATATCGAATGGACAAAATATCGACTTCAAAATATAGAATGGACAAAATATCGAATGGACAGAATATAGTAATCAAAAGTATTGTTTTTAAGGTAAGTAATGTGATATCGAATTTTAAAAATATAGAAAATCAAAATATCGAAGTATATATTATAGGTTAATAAATTATCGAATTTTTAATAATATCGGTTTTTTTTATGGTATTACATGTGTGGCAAGTGTGTATTTATGTTATAATTTATTTTAATTAATGAATTTTATGTTATTTAATTTTTGCGTAATTTAATTCTGTAGCGGGTTGTGGGTTTATAAGGGAATAGGGTGGGTAGTATTTTAATTATAATTAATTAAATATGCAAATTTATTTATTGGTATTTATTTTGAATTAATTGTTAATTAATTTTATTAAGAGGATATTAGAGGTTATTAGGGAGACACTGGATTCAGGAGTCAAGGCCATGCTTGTCATGCTTGATCTGTCGGCGGCCTTTGACACCGTTCCCCATGAGGCGCTTCTCGCCAGACTCTATGACATCGGTCTGAGGGGGACGGTGTTCAACTGGTTTACATCTTTTCTTGAGGGCCGCCGACAAACGGTCTGGGCCTCCCTGAGCTCCGCTGAGATGCCGCCTTTGGGAGTCGGAGTTCCGCAGGGTTCTGTGTTGAGCCCGACTCTTTTTAACATCTTTATGACCCCTCTGGCGGCACTGGTGGAGTCCTTTGGGGCCCAGATCGTGTCCTACGCTGATGACACTCAACTGCTCTTCACGTGTAGGAAAGATCAGGCGTTTGATGGAGAGAGCATTCGGGACAGCTTAGGGATGGTCTTCAACTGGTTTCAGCGGAACAGCCTCAAAGCTAATTCCAACAAATCGGAGGTAATGTTCTTTGGCTGTTCCTCGGATCCTGACTGGCGGGTCTGGTGGCCAATGGATATGTGTCCCCCTGCTCAGGCATCCCAGGTGGCAAAAAATCTGGGAGTTAAGATTGATAATAATCTGACGCTGAGATCACATATTTTTGGTTTGACGGGCACTTGCTTTGGCATTCTGAAGATGCTCCGGAAGTTCCTACCTTTGATCACAGAAGAGCATAGAAAGATTACTGTGCAAGCCTTAATTGGCTCCAGACTGGACTATGCCAACGTCCTATATTTAGGTCTTCCGGACTATCTTGTTCAGCGGCTGCAGGTTTGCAGAACTCTGCGGCTCGCGCCATCTTCGGCCTCCATAGGCGAGCGAGAGCCTCCGGGTTGTTGCAGTCGTTTCACTGGCTGCCCATCCGGAAGCGGATTATGTTTAAAGCGTTGACCCTGGCTCACAAAGCGCTTTTTGGCTCGGGAGCAAGGTACTTACAGCGCAGGCTCATCTTTTATCGCCCAGTTCAATCTCTGCGGTCAGAATCCCTGTTTTTGGCCGTGGTCCCCCGAGTGAGGAAGGCCCGTACCGGGGGTCGCTACTTTGGTCTAAGGGCCCCTCAGTTGTGGAACACTTTGCCTCTGGCCTTGCGGCGCACACCTAATCTGCTCCTGTTTAGGAAGAGCCTCAAGACCTGGCTTTTTAACCTTTAGGATGTCTTTCTTTCCCCTGTCTGTCTCTGTTTTATGGTGTTATGTTTTTCACACTGAGCTGCCTAAATAAAGCGCCGGGACACTCTTACTGAGTAGCCGTACGCTATAGAAATAAAATCTAACATAACATAACATAACATTTGGTAATTAATTACATTTTAATTGCCAATTAATTTTTATTTAATTGATTAATTGATAATTATGTTAATTTTAATAATTTATTTTCTGTAGCGGGTTGTGGGTTTATAGGGGAATAGGGTGGGAAGTGATTTAATTATAACTAATTAAATAATGTAATTTATTTATTGGTATTTTTTTAACTAATTGTTAATTGATTTTTAATTGTTAATTAATTAATTGGTAATTTGTAATTAATTTGTATTAATAGGTAACTAATTGTAATAATTTTAATTTGCATTTTTAATTGAATAATTATTATATTATATTAAATTGGTAATTACTTTTAATTAATGTTTTTATAGATATTAATATATATATTTTTAAATAATATATTAAGTATTTACTTTCCCTACTATTGCACTCACTGGAGTGGGAATAGTAATTTTTACCCCTACGCTATCCAACGCTTTCCCTACTATTGCACTCTCTGGAGTGGGAATAGTAATTTTTACCCCTACGCTATCCAAAGCTTTCCCTACTGTTGCACTCTCTGGAGTGGGAATAGTAATTTTTACCCCTACGCTATCCAACACTTTCCCTACTATTTCACTCACTGGAGTGGGAATAGTTATTTTTACCCCTACGCTATCCAACGCTTTCCCTACTGTTGCACTCTCTGGAGTGGGAATAGTAATTTCTACCTCTAAGCTATCCAACGCTTTCCCTACTGTTGCACTCACTGGAGTGGGAATAGTAATTTTTACCCCTACGCTATCCAACGCTTTCCCTACTGTTGCACTCACTGGAGTGGGAATAGTAATTTTTACACTCCCTCTATCCTACGGGAATAATATTGTATATTTTTTAATAATATTATGTTAATATATATATATGTTTTAACAAAAAGAATTGTATTATTATTTTTTTATAACTTAAATTAATTATTTAATAATTTTAAGGTTATTTAAGTATTAATAAGTATATTTTAGGTTTTTTTTCATATTTTTTAAATTTTACAATAATTTTAAGAAATTCAATATTTTTACAAAGTATATATTTTTAACCGATATTTTGGAGTTGATATTTTTGTACTTACCTGTTTGTAGATAGGAACTCAATATTTTGTCTGTCGATATTTTGGCATCGATATTTTTAGTAGTCTATATTTTGTCCCTCGATATTATGTCAGTGATCCGTTAAAAACACATGGGTGATAGCATTTGAATGCTCAAGTGCCACCGATAGAATGGCCTCTTAAAGCAAAGTAGCGCAAGGCATCCCAAAGCAGTGCAAAGCAGCGTAAAACTCTATAGGTGCTACTCCCAGGGCAGAGCAAAAAAGATTTGTCCTGAAAACTAAATTCTTTATCAAAGCTATGAATCATTGTGTGTGATTTTTGTGGTAGAGAAAGTCTTTCTTAATCTGCCTCTTAGTTTCTAATGCTGTGGATTATGTATACTAATATGCAATCCACTTTCCTATTCTAAAGCAATTAGTAATTTCACAAATTTCAATGATCAACATAATTATCTTTAAACAACTTTTTCTGAAATGTAAGGCGTTGAAAAGTGTTTTGTTTTGGAAGAAGATGTGGACCAAAGAACTGGAGAGAGCATGGTTTCTTTGTGTCACGATTTTTGTTAAGGTTCACCTCTCTAGTTAGGAGACAAGACAGCTTTGTAGTGGCAATTAATTGGGATACAGATTGTTAAATTGCTGAGAAGTGGTACCAGGTTCCACTCTTAACTCTTAAATGTTTATAGAAGGAGAGGGGCAGTAGTATCATCTTCACCCCATGTTCAATGCCTGTAGAAATACAATGATACTCCAAGGAGTGGCATCAGGTATCATTTCTACCCTGTGAAAATCCTTGTAAAGAGATTCATGCTCACTGTAGTGGCCTCAAACTTTACCCTTCTACTTGTATGACTGTCTGCTCCACAAAATTCGAAAATCATATTAACATGTTCAACCTTGCATGAACCTTCAGATCTCCCGCACAAAGCAAACAAAACTTTTGTATTTTAAGAAATGTTTAGTTGGTAAAAGAATTGTACCACTTCAGGCCGTCACTCATTGAGGGTGAGACTCACTTGCTCACTCAAAGCAAGTCTCACTTGGTAGAAACAAATAACTATGTAACATGCCCACAGTTAGGGCTCAATTATGTGGAAGGATCAGAAATGACTATAAATCAAAGAGTTGAGAAACTTAATAAACCATCATTGATTTGGACTATATTGTAAAAACGACAGGGCCAGGTTTCTAGAAATAGTTCTGATGGAAATGGCCCTTTTTGCAGGATAATCCTCAAACTTTTTGCTTCTTCCTCCTATTTTTCTTGACCTGTTTTTGTTGGCTATAGAACTCTGGCACTTTACCACTACTGGTCAGTGCTAAAGTGCATATGCTCTCTGTATAAATTGTTATCATGATTGGTTATCCATGATTGGCAAATTTAAATTACCGTTAAGCCTCTAATAAAGTGCCCTGAGTTTGTCAGGGCCTGTAAATCAAATCCTACTAGTGGACCTGCAGCACTGATTGTCCCAGCCCTTAAAATGTATCTCAGACATGCCACTGCAGTGTCTGCTTGCTGTTTTAAAATGCCATGTCGATCAGGCAAGTGCACCCCTTAGCCACGCCCTAACCTTCCCTTTTCTTACATGTAAGACTCCCCTCAGATAATCCCAAGTTACCCCCATGGGCAGGGTGCATTGTATGTGAAAGGTAGGACATGGACTGGTGTGTGTGACATGTCTTGATAGGGAAATACTACCAATTATAACTACCCATTGGGAAAAGATAGAGGAATAAGATTTAGGCTCTCTGAACTCAGAATGTAATATTGTAATATTGTAGACGCCGAGCAGGGGGGCTGCTGATTGGAGGGATAGGGAGGCGGGGAACTTGGATGTGATTGGGCAGGCGATCTCAGTGAAGGCATTTAAACACAGGTTGCCGACCGCGCAGCGGGAGCGCCGCTGGTGCACCAAAGGCGCGCCTAAGGCAAGCCCGTCTGTGCCCGTCCACGCTCGGATCGGGTTCAGGGCCAGTCCCCCTGGTTCTGGATCATCAGACGTGTTAAGATTTTCTCCAAGCTTGCTTAGAAGCTTGGATCCAGAGGGAGGCAAGGCTTGCTGTCTGAGGTTTTTACCTAGCATTAGGCCTGGAGAGTTGGCCATTACGTGTACACTCTGTCTTTGTCCTCTGCCAGACATCCTGGCCTATCCCAGCAACTTTCCTTTCAGAGAGGTGAAGGGCCCTCGGAAGCTAGGCCCAAATGCCCCCCCTCTGAAATGCTTATTGTTAAATGCCAGGTCGCTGGTTAAACATAGCCTGGAGTGTAGTTTGTTTATTGATGATTACCAAATCATGATGGCTTTTATTACTGAGGCTTGGACTAATAACACCTCAGGCCCTGATATCGTGAAGGCCGTGCCTGCAAATTTTGTGTGCCACACGTTGGACCAACCCTCCAGAAGAGGGGGTGGGCTTGTTGTTATCTATCATATTAGCCTTGAGCCCTCTTTCTCTATTGCCTCAAATAAAGCATGTGAATCGTTGTCCATCAGTGTCCGCCTCTCCACGCAGAATACCTTTAAAGCAATGCTAGTTTATCTTCCTCCAGGGTCTAGAGGCACGTTTTTGGACTCGCTCAGCGACTGTTGGAAGGAGGGTTCTGCGCAAACTCATTCACGATTATGGAGATTTCAATTTTTACTTGGAAGATGCCGAAGACACGTATAACAAAAGACTTATGCACCTTACGGGTGAAGGAGGTCTAGACCAAAGGGTGGTTGGCCCGTCACATATAGCAGGGCATTCCCTGGATGGCATTTTTTTCAACAATTCCAGCCTGGGTATACTAGAAAGTCTACCCCTTCCGTGGTCAGATCATGCAGCTATCCTTTTCACGCTCTCCCAGCTGCCTCATAATCAAGCTATTCCCAAGTCTAGGGAAAATATTTCTGTCCGGGCGTGGAAAAATATGGATGGTGCTGAGATGGGGAATTTCTTGACCTTGAATATTCCTAGCTTTCCAGCAAATGTAGATAAGGCACAGGAGATTTACTCAAGGTGGATTGAGAGCATGTGTGACAAATTTGTGCCGGTAAAACCTTTCACTCCCAGGCGAGCCCTGCCTCGGCACCTTGGTTCTCCGATTCGCTGCAAAAGCACAAAACAGATTGTAAGAGGCTTGAAAGGATTCAGAGAAATGGGTACTGCACCAACAATAAATAAAAGTATAAAGAAAGCCTCACCATTTATAAGAAACTGTTATCAGAGACAAAAAGAGCCTATTTTGTTGAGCAGATACAGAAGGCCAACTCTTCCTCCAGAGAACTGTTTAGGACCATCTCAAAACTGACTACACCTACTAAAACAAGGTCTCACAGCTGCTCAGCATTGTGTGAATCATTAGCCTCCTTTTTTAGGAATAAGGTGGAAGGGATCTTTTCCTCCTTTTCCAATGCCCAAGGGGAGGTGGGGGAAGCAGTAAACAGCCTTGAATCAAGGGCTAGGGTGTCTTCGGACAGACTAGAGGTTTTCAGTCCCCTACAGACCACTGAGGTCTTAAAACCTAATCTGGATGAAAACGATCCTAATAGTTACAGACCAATATCCCAACTCCCGCTTCCGGCCAAGTTGCTGGAGAAGGCTATACATCGGCAACTAAGCGCTTTCTTCCAGAGGACTAAGGTACTCGACCCCACGCAATTTGGGTTTCATGCAGGTCACAGCACGGAGTTGGCCCATATCAAGGCCACTGAGGAGGTTAGAGTGGCGGTTGACCAGGGAGGGGTGGCTGTTCTGATTCTGTCGGATTTGTCGGCAGCCTTCGACACGGTCCATCACGGGGTGTTGATGGACCGGTTGTCGAGGGCGGGGGTGGATGGCTCGGCCTGGAGTCTCCTGAAATCTTTTTTGGCCAACAGAATCCAAACAGTTGACCTGGGGTTGGACAAATCTAAACCTTTTGCCCTCCCTTGCGGGGGTGCCACAGGGGTCCTCCCTGACTCCAACACTTTTTAATATCTATATCAGCCCATTGGCGGCCTTGATAAGATCTTTTGGTCTTCAACTTACATCCTATGCAGATGACACGCAAATTGTGTTATCCATATAACGAGGGTCCCAAGTGGATATGGCAGCGAGATGCCACGATTGTCTGAAAAACGTTGCTGGCTGGATGGCCTCCAACTGCCTTAAACTGAATGTGGGGAAGAACAAGGTCATCATATTTGGGAATAACCCTAACATCTGGGCCCCTGATATGTGGCCTGAGGCCTTGGGAAAGCTACCAGTCCCCACTGGTAAGGCAAAAATTCGGGATGTTATCATGGACCAAAATCTTGATTTTGGGAATCAGGTTAGTGGAGTGGTTTCGACTTGCTTCCATATCCTTAGGATGTTAAGAAAACTTTAATTTTTTCTTCCAGCTGATGGTTTCAAGACAGCAGTCTCAGCTCTCATTTTGTTGCGCTTGGACTACTGTAATAGTCTGTACCTGAATTTGAAAAAAAACACGGGTACAGTTTGCAGTTGGTACAAAACGCGGCGGCAAGACTGCTGACTGGGATCCCAAGATTTGCCTCGGTACGCGAGGGTCAGCGGCAACTACATTGGCTACCAGTAATAAGACGTGTACAATTTAAAGCTTTGTGCACTGTCTTCAAAGCTCTGAGTGGCAGTGGCCCAGAGTTTTTGAGTAGGTGCTTCAAATAGTACGTGACTGGGAGAGCGCTTCGCTCTGCCGAAGGCAGACTTGTTGCGTGCCACTCATAAAAAAGGCCAGTTGGGGAGGAAACAGCTTCTCCTACTGTGCAGCAAAAGCCTGGAACAGCTTGCCGGCGCATCTCAGGAATGCCTTGGAGCTCCTCTCTTTCAGAAAGGGGCTTAAGATCTGGTTATTCAGGGATTAGATCCTTGTGTGTTCTCTCGGGAGTCAGTAAGTAGTGCCAGGACGCCCTTGGGTATAAGTGCACTTTATAAGCTCCTAATAATAATATTATTAATAATAGCACATGTTTTAGTAAAGATGGTTTTTAAACTGTGGGTTTGAAAATGCCACTTTTGGAAAGTAGGCAGTTTCTTGTTTAGCCATTCTGGGTGCCTATGCCTGTTTGTGGATTGGCTATCTGGTTTGGAGTAACAGGAGCTGGGATGTGCATTCACTGTAGACAGCCACTGTAGGATTGAGGTGTACCTGTCCCTTCCTAGATGACTCCGAGCTTAGCTGAATAGGTCTTGGCTGCATTTATAGTGGGAGGAGGGTTCCTTGCACCTGAATAGGGCCTGTTTCCCATGCACATTACTGTCCCCCCCCCCTGTGATCATACTGCACCAGTGTGGACAAAACTGGTTTGGACTGGGCTCAGAGACCCTTGCAAAAAGAAGAAAAAAGACAAAATGGGGTGAACGTAGTGAACCTTAAATCCCAGAACCTTAGATCAAGATGAACCTTTGCCAAGGAGAAGAGCTAGAGAGATAATAGGAGGAGTACTGCCCCTTTGCTGTGTGCTATATGGGTTTGGCCTGCAGTTGCCTCTTCTGCCAAGGAAAGGAGAAAGACTGGAACTTTGCTTGAAGAAGAATCTCCAAAGGCTTGTGTGGGCTGGCCTCCTGTTCTGAAGACTCAGGGACACAAAGACTTTACCCCCAGTTCCCCTGAACTCTATTGCTGAGAGTTCTATCCTGCTAGGAGGTGCCTCTTCCAGTTTTGGGCCTTTGGAGGTTGTTCCTGCTGTTGGGAGCTGGAAAAAAACCTAAGAGAAGCAGGAAAACTCATCTCCGATGCCGTCAGCGATGCCGCCGTGATGCCGCGACCTGCACATGATGTGAACAACGCACCGACCGGCCTGCACCACAGCTCCGATGCACTTTGACGCCTGTGGATGCCTGCAGTCACCAGCATTCCAGATGCCAGCGCTCACAGCAACTCTGTCATCGCCAGCGCTTGCATCCTGTTATTGTGGTGCGGATAACCGCAGAGGGTGACTCCGCGAATTCGAATCGCCTCACCGGAACCAACACCTCACAGCTGACGCATCCGACTACCACTGTCCTGGATTCAACACGTCACCACCTCGCAGACACAATGCCTCGCCTCCCTCGTGGCAGCCAGGCAGCCGGCCTTTACCTCGGCACCAATGCCTCACCTCCATGATGTTGTGCATTGTCATAGACTTCGTTTTCAAAGGTACTGTTTGCTGGGGGTCTGTGTGACTCTATGCCCGACCCCGCGCACCTCGCAGTCAGCAACATACTTTGATTTTATTGAGGTCATAACGTCGTAATATCCTCAAGTGGAGCTATTTGTTTCCTACAACCTTTATTTTGGAAATAACTGTTTTTGAGTGTTGACTTGACAATTTTACATGTATGTTGGGTTTTTTGTTGTTTTTGTCGTGTTGAGTTTAGATAAAGATACTTTATTTTTCTAAGCTTGTGTGGTGTCCATTTGTGGTGTTTTCATTGTGTTACTGTGCGTTTTGAGTACAAATACATTACTCATTGCCTTTTGTGATAAGCCTGTCTGCTCGTGCCAAGCTACCAAGGGGATGAGCAGGGGTTATTTAAAGTGTGTATCTTCCTTACCTGACTCAAAGCATGAGTGCCTACTTGGACAAAGGTACCTACCCCTGCCAACTAGAGACTCCTAGTTCTAACAAGTTCTGACTGATCCAGCAGCTATCAGGGGCAGCTCCTCCGCTAAGACGTAGGAGCATCACCCTACTGCTCTGTGAGCAGGTGAAAAAGGAAAAATAAAATGAAATAATGCATTGTTATTATTATTTTATGTTTTCACCCTTGCTCAGCTGGTCAACTGGTTAGGAGAGGGGTGGGGCTGGGCTGTGTCAGAGGAACAGGGAGAGGAAAGGTGGCACTCTTCTAAGTGCACATGGATGTTTGGCCGGCCATGTCAGGCCAGACAAACAGTCATGAGCACTTTGCATTACAGCCTGGCTGGAGAACATGCCTAGGCTTCCAATCCCTCTCTGAGTGCCAAACCACGGCGTTCAGACCAATTACGACGCTACTATCTGTTCCTGCTTCCTACCCTGGAGTCCTGGAAACTGTCAAAGAGGAACGAGATGCATCAGCAGCACACAGATAAGTGTTTTTCATATTTTTTTCATTCCCTCCCCCGGTCCACCCCACATATTCCTCCCAACCACTGTTAAGTAGCATCTGCTACTGGCAGCTATCCCAATAGATAGCTTCCTACTTTAATACCCAGCCCATCGAAACTCAAATCAAAGCTTGAACAAAGCATGTGTATTCCCTCAGATTTGTACGTGTGCTGCAGGAAGCTACAAAGCCAGCCATAGTCACAACAAACAAGAGTTCACCAAAATCATACTAGAAACATATGGAAAACCATACTTGAAATAAAATAAGCAAATGTGTTGAAGGTTTCAATTTTCTGCAGTGAGGATTTAACACAAAGCCAAGCATCATTTTAAAATGGTGCATGTGCTCTTTTCCTCTAATAAGTTATGTACATACACATAGCGGGCCTGCACAGTTACTCTGCAAGCCAAGATGTCTGCTTGAAAATGAGTCACCGCTGGCATCTCCTGAAAATCACATGCATTATCCTTTGGAAGACAGATGCTGCAGATGCAAGGCCAGAGGGGTCCCATTTGAATGTAAATGGTCCTTCTGGCTGTGCGAGAGCTGCATAACAGAAGGAATCTTCCATCAGTGGACTCTGAGAGTGAACAGATGATGCATCAAGGTTAATGAAGACCTTAGCATTCACCAGCACTTCCTCATCACTCACATTTGGTTAAAAAGTGGCACTCTATTCCACAATTTGAGTGCCAGGCACTCAGTTAATTAATAGGACCATCTGATGGGCTGGTACTCGAGCAACGCATCCTAACAGATTTATCCTGACGACGCCAATGGTTGGCCTGCTTAAACTCTGGGAATATTTACAAACAGAACATGTGTGATGAACGCTATTGTAAGCGAGATATATTAGGGGGTTAAGTGCCTGCTGCACTGATCTGCATAGAAGCTTCACAAAATTAACTCCAATGAATCTCTAGGTAAAAACAGTCTCTCATTCTTCTGATATCATTAAATGAGTATTGATTCATTGCGTTGTAGTAGTGCTTATTTTTAGATTACATGGATCTGCGACTAAGGTGATACAGGGCTAAGCAAATAAGACTGTGGTAATTTCAGCAATAGACTAGACGAATGACCTTAGAGTGAGGACACTTGTTTTTGAATCCTGGCTGCTCCCCTTTGGCACATTGTGTAGTCCTAGGTAAATCAGGTGATTATCTGGTGCCTCAGTTTCACTAACTGCAAATTTGGAGCCTCTAAGAAATGTGGTAAGTCAGTATTTCCTAAACGTTTTAGAACCAACGACTGAATCTTTAGAACAACAAACATTTGTGACCCAACTAGCTTCAATGGGCATGAGGTGGGCTATTTTGTATTGTAACTATTAGCATCACATGGTAGCTCACGGTCATTTACAGAGAACACATTTTACATTTAAAAGTCCACTAAATGTGCACAGACGTAGAGTATTACTTACTGATACAACTATATTGCACATAAATGATAATGTGTGGAAATCGAGTTTAAGTGACAATTTATTATTTGTGCATCACCAAGTAAAGTGTCTTGATTAGTTTTGATCCTATTAAAATGTTTGTTTCCATCACACTTCAGAAGTGCCCGAAAAAACGTCCTTCATTTTTGCTTTCCTCACTGCCGAAAGTGCACAGTTCATTTACAGATATTTATGTTTAGTTGTGTATTTCAAAAAATGACAACCTTCAGGCTTTACTTTCATAATCTCTGTACCCCAGCAAGATTGTCATATAATTCACTTTACTTTTTCTGACTGCAAAGTGAGAGGCGTTTGTAAATACCCATCCCCATGTTAAAAAAGTAACAGTTTGTCAGAAGACATTGCAGCAAGAGTGACAAGATAAATACATAATTTAAAGGAATCTTTAATTATTGATTGGACTTTCACAATCCACCAAAAATCGACTCATGACCTACCAGCGGGTCACGACCGACAGTCTGGGAAACACTGTGTAAGTGGCAGTCTTGAAGGCTATTTAAAAACGGAACTTTATGGTAATTGACCTAGAGATGAATAGTACATTTCTATACATTGCTTTCTTATTGTGTTTTTGAGAGTAGGAATAAGAAAGGTTCTCATTTTAAAAAAATGTAGGCTTATTTTCCTCATATTTGGTCTTTGAAGCCATGCTTTAAATCTATTACTTACTCTACTTGAAGAGATGCTGGAAACACCCTATGGCGTGGAGCTCTACCATCTGCAAATGTATAGATTAGAAAAATAAATATAGTTTATGTAATATTTGTCAAAAACAAATGTATATTTCTTTGTTGCTGCACTGTTAAATATATTATTTGAGAATATCTGTGATGATATGACTAAAAAGAGCCGCAAACAGAAAACAAGAAGATTTTTGAGGCGCATCCGCCTAAAGGCCTTTTTCCAACTCCATCCCTCCCCTGTCAATACCTGTAATACCCCATTCCGTCCACCTTCTACATTCTCACCTTCTGCTGCTATGGTACCTACTGAAATTCTAACATTTGAGAAACTAGTACTCAAACATCTGTCCAGCCTGGAAAGTAAGAGAAGATGCATCCCTTATAATATCTCTCTCCAAGAAAAAGAAGCCATCAATACTCTTAAAACCGATGTCTCCTTGGTGATAAAGAGTGCCGACAAGGGCGTCAGAATCATGCTTCAGGAAGCAGATTCATATAAAGCTGAAATCTTACGGCAACTTGGTAATACTGAGCACTATTAAAGATTACCAGGCAACCACACAAAAGAAATTCAAGAGATCATTTTCAAATTAACTTCCCAAGCATGTACGGATGGCTTTCTCAGTAAAAAGGAACTACATCTTCTAAATGTAAAATCTCCTCGCATACCAGTCATCTATACCCTACCCAAAGTTCACAAGAACTCCACCAATCCTCCTGGGCGACCGATCGTCTCAGCCTGTGGCTTAATTTTGGAACCACTGGGCTCTTATGTAGACTTTTTCATTAAAAGTTTTCTACCAGAAACAGCATGCGATGTGAGAGATAGCAGGGCTATGAGAAACCTCATTGAACATCACCCCTTCAACCCCACGACTGACACTCTGTGTACCATGGATGTTGAGTCGGTATACACTAATGTTCTCTCGCCCACGTCCACATACGGTCCCCACTCTATTCATTTTGCAATTACTCGAACTCTGCCTGACTAGGAATTTCTTCATCTTTAAAAACACTTATTATCAACAAATCAAGGGGACTTCCATGGGGGCTATTTTTGCCCGAACCTAGCAATTCTGTTTATGGACCAATTAGAAACTGGGTCCATTCTCACGCCCACTAACCCATTCTTCACAGGCATCTGCTTATGGCAAAGATACATTGACAATATCTTTCTAATTTGGAATCAGGATACCAACACACTGCATCAATTTCTTCACTGGCTCAATAATAATTGTTCTGATTTATCTTTCACCATTACCCTTGACAAAGCTGCCATAGACTTTTTTGACTTGACAATTTTTCATTCAGAGGGTGAGTTACTTATACACCTCTACAGGAAGCCGACGGAGCGCAACACGCTCTTGAGCTACGCTAGCAACCACCCACGAGCATTGAGGGACTCACTCCGTTATTCTCAATCCCTGAGAATTAGATTGAATTGTTCCGTTAAAGAGGATTACTTCAGAGAAGCAGCAAATCTCTCCTGCAAGCTAAAAGATCGTGGCTATCCAAAAAGAATAGTGAGAAATGCCTCTAAACAAGCATGGTACTGTCCACAGGATGTCTTACTGACCCCAAAAGTCAAAAATGAACTTGAAAGAATAGCCTGTGTAATCACTTATTCCCCAGTATCCAACAAAATAAGGAAGTCTATTATACAGCATTGTCCCACAATCAATGCAGGGTGCCTTAACATTGAGAGACCGCTATTTGCCTTTCGCAAAAGCAGGAACCTGAAGGACCATCTTGTCAGAGCAGCTCTCCCCGCTCCAGTCCCACACACAACCATTGATACTGCCTGGGGACTGACCCCCATTTTAGGCCATGCTAAATGTGGTGGATGCAATGTATGTGAGTTCACGATAGAGGGTAAGAATTTTACTTTTAATAACATCACAGTGGATCGTCGAGCCTTTTCTAATTGTAACACCAGCAATGTGATTTATTTGATACCCTGTCCATGCATGAAACTATACGTCGGCCAAACAACTCAGAAAGCTAAAACCGGAATTTGCCAACACAGGAGCCGCATCAGATGCAAAACTCCGAATGCCCCATTGGTGGACCATTTTTCTGCTGCCAATCATAACGAAGACGATATTCGCTGGACAATTCTGACAGATCTCAAGTTGCCGCAAAGAGGTGGCAACATGGCTCAACTACTCAACCGTGAGGAACTAAAAACAATAATCCAGTTCGATACCATTCGTAATGCCCTTAACAGAAGCGAAGACTGGACTACGCTATTGTGATTGGACAAAAAAAACTGACACTGTACCTCCTACAATGCCTTGGACAGCCTCTTGCTGTCATACCTGCTGGCAGTCTTACACTGTCTTTCTGTATACTTTACTGTACTTGTAACCAATCCTCAATGAAATGTTTAATGGGTGTTTTTTGATTTTAATCTAATTTATCTCTGATTATTTAATTCCAAATAGGTAACTAATTTGTCACCTATCACCCGCGAGCGACGCTAGTTTTCACACAATCCAAATATGTAATTATTCTGTCACTTTGTCACCCTCGAGCGACGGTGAGTGCACCTCCCTATTCCAACCACTGAAGACTCACATCCCTTCCAGAGTTCACTCATCCAAGATGGCAGCAACCTCTCCCTCCACTCCATGAGTCCTTTCTCCATTTCCTCAATCGGAGACTCAAGCACAATGGCGATGGAGCGTCTCCATTTAAACACTGATTCGGCTCCCTGCTCCCAGTGTCTGCCACCACGCAGTAGGGTTGAAGCACATCGCTGCAAATCCTCCAGTTAGCACATTCTTGCTAACCACCGCATTATCAAGGTAAGACTTCCCTGCCGTCTCCTGAGTCCCGCACACCTCTGGATGTTCCTAGGAGAACGCTGCCCTGGTCCCCTTGCTAATTTTCCTTCCTTAGCGGGATCGAGTCCGTATATTCACCGTCAGACGTGAAAAAATCCAGGAGGCCCATCGTAGGAACCTCACACACCTGGAAGCCTCAAGCATTGTTCCACGCTCCCTTCGCAGTATTGACTCTGTTCGCTTGCCAAAAGGTAGGCTCTCTGCCCTTTACAATCAATGACGATCACGCATATATTGGTCCTCAGCACTGACCCGCACCTTTTCCCCATAGCGGTCTCTCACCGCACTCATCAAGTCAAACTTAGGCTGGCCCTTTATCTTTTGAGCCTCCCCGCTACCGGACCGCGGTAAGTCCTTACCATTCCATCCATAGTCAGTTACTATGCCCCACACGCCGTTCCATAAGACCCAACAACACCTGCCCACACCGGTCACAGCTCAGCCACGACCGAATCTCCGTAGGTTGGGCACTTACACTGCACCGTTTTTCTAATATGGTTAATATTGACGATTTTTTTTTAATTGTGACTTGCACTGCGCCGTTCTTCTTAAAATCGCTAATACTGACGGTTATTAATTGTCATAAGTAATGTGTTGTCTTTCACCAACGTGACAACGTTCTCGGCTGTTCTACTTATTGCACTGCTATTCTAATCGAATTTCCATAAAACCTTGCCACAATTAAACTCAGTTCATGCCACAACCAATCCCACCCCGGGTGGGCACTAGCACTGCGTCGTTTTCGAGGTTGTTCTCAATTAACCCGTGTTCACTATTATTACAAATGGTTTCCAATAAAAAAAAACACCTTAATACTATGCCACAAAGATACCGCTCTCGGACACATTGTAATATCGCTTTCGGTTGACTAGCTGGTCACACTATAAATTATGACATCTGTTCTCAATAGCCCTCACCACCCTTGTCACTATTCTTCACTGCCAACAAACTTTTTTCATCCACTGTTAACTCTAACCAAACGACCGTTCAAATCCGAATACTTTGTGTCTACACCATGCCTGCGCTGTCCTAATGTAAATTTCCAATTATTTCTAGTGATACGTAATGGTCACTTTCCTTTCTTTTTCTCCCTGTTTTTTCCTTAACAGACCTTAACTGTATATACCAGGCAAATGTAATGTTCTAGTCCTGATGATGATCTCCTATATCTTTGAGCAAGGGATCGAAACGTCAACTTTCTTTAATAGTGTCACATATGACCATTGTGCCTAACTTGTGTGATTACTATTTTGGTTATACTTGCCGAACCCTTTTATATACTGAAATGCAAGTGACCAATCTGCTCAGTCTTTGCCTGTATCTGTACAATTGTTGTTTGTCCTAAAACTGTTTGTCCGTTGACTTCTGCACACCTTCCCCCACTGTATGGTACAGGACTGTGCCCTACTGTAAATGTTGTTGTTCATATATCCTTTACTTTATTTCCAGAATATCACAAAAATAAAAATGCATGTCCGGCTGGACATTGGAACTATATAGTAACCTAATAAGGTCTATATCTTATTCTTTACTCATTCTTAAATGTTTGCTAAGGACCTTTTTCTTTTGAAGTATAATTGATACCTGTGGTCCTCAGCCAAATTTCGGGTCCCCTTGTTCATATAAAAAAACAGAAAACAAGAGGCACTAGGTCCAAGTATGAAATGTTCAGAACATCAGAAATACACCCAGGGTGTAGCTTGGCCAGTAAGATAGGGGGGTGGTGAGGTTCATATTTCCCAACAATCATGCTTGTTAAAATACCTTATATGTTATGTCCGACAACCACCTCACCATATCCGATTTATACCACCTATGTATACCGCAGAATACATTTATTAGGTGGTGCCTAGCAGGCTCCGCCTGTCTGATTGGGATGCAGGATCCCCGCCAGCCTTTCCATGGTGGTTAAACCACCATGGAAAGACTGGCAGGGATGTACTTTGGGGATCCATTACGGCCCCCCTTTACTAGGGGCAGTTCAGGTATGCACTTGGGGGGCACCTAGGCTGCCCCCCTACATTTCCCTGAACCATGTGGCAGGCACCGCATGTTGCCTGCCACATAGTGCATGGAAATGTAAACAGTGCATTTTGTTTTTCAAACATGTTTATTGGCATTTTGTTAGACATTGTTTGCTTTACAACAACAGGAGTATCAGTTTCATAAGTTACAATAGACACTGTCACGAGAAAAATCAAAGCGGAGGATCCAGGCTTGGATATCTCTATGCCAATCTGTAAAAGAAAACAATCTATTGTGACCAGTACAGTTTTAGATAGTTCATAGGCATAGTATGTCCTGTTCTCCAAAATAGGATCTCACAGTCCATCACGTTTACACTCCACCCTTTCAACCGGGAAGGTACTTCAAAGAAAAAAGTAATAATCCAAACGATTAAACCAACCCTAAACCCTCCCCCTACCCGATAACAAGGGATGTGGTGGCGACCCTACATATGAATGCCGAGTGAACGACTGGGCAAAAGTGTAGTATGTTAGAATTGAAAGAGATGCATGTCCCTGATTGACGGAGGGCACACCGCCAATGGCAAGTCCCGCGTAAGGAAGGCGTCTAATGGTCCCCACTTATATTCAAAGCGGAATATGTCCACAATTCTCTCTAGACAGAGGAGTTTCCAAAGTTGTGCGTGCCATACTGAGAGGGAAGGAGCTGCCCTCCTCTTCCAGGTTCCTTGTCAATTTCGCTGCACCTATGTACGTCCACATGATAGCTTTGTCGGCCTTGGTCTTCTAGTGAGGGGTCACAAATACCTAGGAGGACTCCTCCATGGTGGTCGGTATGGGATATCCCAGCATGGTTTTGATTTGTGCTTAGATTTCCTCCCAGAATGGATGTATGGTGGGGCGATCCCACCAGATATGCTTGAAATTACCCAGTAGCCCACAACCCCTCCAGCATCTGTCAGACATTTTTGGAAAGATTCACTTGAGTTTGGCGAAGTGGAGGTACCAGTCTATTACAGTATTTAAGTGTGCCTCCCTAAGTTCTAAGGAGTGATTGAATTTCGATATAACAGACCAGAGTGCCGTCCATTCCCTTTCATGAATGTCTCGCTGCAACACACCCTCCCACATGGAAATGTATCTGGATTGAGCTGAGTGTGTGGTGGGGAGCAGATAATTATAGAGAAAAGAGATTACCCCTTTCATTGAGCCCACTGTTCTCACATACTTCTCGAACCCTGTTTTCTCCCTTGAGGCACAAAGTGAGAGTGCCCAATGTCTAAGTTGAAGGTAGTGGAAGTGTTATTCTGGTGGTAAGCAGAATTCCCTTCTGCAACTATCAAAAGTGAGGATGTTGTGTTTGTGAAATAAGTGATCAAGCATGAGGCAGCCTCTCTCTCTCAAGGCGTCGAATGGGCCTTCATGTAGGGCTGGCGGAAAGGCCAGGTTAAAGTGGATTGGGGTGTATGAGGAAGGGAATGTGGTCCAACCTTCATCTCCTGACACAGAGTCCCACACTTTGCGTGTAGGGGTGCTAATGTACGCTTTTGCGGATCGCTCTTTCGTGGGTTTCCAGATTAGGTCCCACACTGTTCTCTCCGCCACTCCCCTATCCATATGGAGCCAATGCTTTCCCGACTTTTAAACCACTCTGTCACTATCCGCAATTGAGCAGCTTTGTAATATAAACCTATATCTGGCTGTCCCCCCCCCCCCTTCGCTTTAGGACGCCGCAGTATGGAAAAGGATAATCTGGCGTACCCCTCCTTGCCAAATTAACCGTGTGAGCAGAGATTTGATTTTAGGAAGAAAGGTTGCATCTAAGTCAATGAGTAGGGCCTGAAAAAGGTATAATAGTTTGGGCAACAGTGTCATCTTGACAGCGTGAATTCGGCCAAGCCAAGAAAAGAATAGGGGCTTCCACTGCTTAAGGTCATTCTCACACTGAAGGAGGGCAGCTGGGAAGTTGGCTTTATAAAGTCCTTCTACTCATGGGGTCAGCTGTATCCCCAGGTATTGGAGGGAGCAGCTGGACCACTGCAAGAAGGATTGGGATTGGAGTGCACATATTTCAGCGTCCGGAAGTGTAAGATTAAGTACATAGGATTTGTCGAGATTGACCTTGAAGGCGGCTACGACTTTGAATTTGGCTAGTTCTAATTGCAGTGCAGGGAGTGACCATAGCGGGTCCGCGAGTATCAAGTGCACATTGTCCACAAAAAGTGATATTTTGTGATTATATCCTCTGAAGGCTATCCCCTGAATCGGCAGATTGTTTTATATGGACATTGTGAATGGCTCAATGCTCAGGGGAAATAGCAGGGGTAACAGAGGACACCCCTGTCTGGTGCCTCTCGTAAGGGAGAATGGGGCCAATAGCACTCCAGTGACCTGTACCCGGGAGCGGGGCTGCGAGTAGTTGGCCTTAATCATGCGGATGAATTTGTCGGTGAAGCCAAAGGAAGTAAGACCGCGAAAGAGGAATACCCAATCCACCCGATCAAAGGCCTTTTCGGCACCGAGCCCCACCAAGACCGCTGGTATCTACCGTTTGGTGGCTTTCTCAATTAGGTATATATTGTGTCTAATATTATCGTTTGTCTGCCGCCCCTTCATAAAGCCAGACTGATCAGGGTGGAATAAATCTGGCATCAAATCCTGTATGTGGTTCGCAAGAATAGTAGAGTAAAGCTTTGCGTCTAAGTTTAAAAATGTTATGGGGCGATAAGAGGCACATTGCTGTACATTTTTCCCAGGCTTAAGGATGACTGGAACCACTGCTTCAGCCATCGAGGGGGTCACTTCTCCTGTCTCCGCCACCTGGTTGAAAAGGCACGTGAGGTGAGGAATGAGGTCTGGGGCAAAGGTTTTATAGAAGTGGGCTGTCAGGCCCCGGGGCCTTGTGCAGTATAAGAGCCGCAATAGCCGCACCGACCTCTTGTAGTAATGGGGGCTGTAAGCTTGTCATTCGTGGCTGGTGAGTTACGGGGGATCCGCAGGGCCTGGAGGTAGCTATCCTGCAAGTAAGCCTCTTTTGGTTCTTTGGCGTATAGTGCCTTGTAGAAAGACACAAAAAGGTCTGCCTTTTCTCTATCTGTGTGGACTAGACCGTTATTCCTAACTCGCATACGGCCAATGTATTCCCTCTCACATTTCTCTCTTAGTTGCCTCGCTAGGTGTTTGCCTATCTTGTAAGAAACATGGCATCGTTTTAAAAGTGTTTATTCTGTCCTGTTGTTATAGATTGCTTTCAGCTTGCCACGCAGAGCTGTAAGGGAGCGCAGGGTTTCCCTTGTGAGATTGTTCTTGTGTGCCTGCTCCGCCTGTTCCAATTCTCTCTCAAGGCCTTCCCTCTCATGCCCCAATGTTTATTTAGGGTGGAATAAAGCTTTATATACTCCCCCAGTATGACTGCCTTGAAGGCGTCCCAAGTGTTACCCGGGGAGGTGTCTTCAGGCCTGTTGTCTTTAAAGTACTCTGTGATTTCTTCCCGCAGTTAATTACGAAGTACCCTATCCTGTGTGAGGGAGATTGGGAGGTACCATTTGGGGGTCGTAGTGGGGACAGATCCCCACTGTAAGCAAATTGTGGAAAGGGGGAAGATCTTGGCCTTTCTAAGCGTTCCTAGCAATCTTAGATTGATAAAGATGTAGTCCAATCTTGAATAGGTGTGGTGTACGTGAGAGTAGAATGTGTAACCGCTAGTTTGTGGATACATGGTGCGCCAGGCGTCCCGTAGGCCGAAGTCATGTAGTCTCTGCTTTATATCTGCAGTGAAGGAGCCAGTTTCGGATCTGCTGTGGGTGCATACTGTCAAAGTCAGGTTGCCAAGTGGGTTCCCCATTAAAATCGTTGGCCCTTCGGCAAAGTGGTCTATTGTATCTAGCAGGGTGGTGAGAAAGCTCGCTTGGCCCGCATTAGGCGCATATGTTGTGATAAAGGTGCATAGTATGCCCCGCAGTGTACCCTTAACCTGGACCATCTTTCCCTCCTTATCTGATTGGATGTCTAGCAGTTGGAATTTCACCGAAGTGTGAAATAGAAGTGCTACTCCCCTATGCTTAGTGTGCGCTGACGATCTATAAATAAGGGGGTACAATTTGTGTTTAGGCGTCAATTTGTCAGCTTTCTGGAGATGAGTCTCTTGGAGTGCCACTATGTCGAAGTGGTGATCTGTGAGGTACTTCCATACTTTTTGCCTCTTCTGCGGTGAGTTCAGGCCCTTGACATTCCATGAGAGTATGGTAATTACCATCTTACCAAGTGCGACCCTCCCCTCCCTCCCCTTGCTCCCTCTCAGTAGAAAGTTCGGGAACAATAGCTCCATGTGCATGTCGTAGTGTACATGCATCTGCCCTTGCGCCCTTGTGTCGAGTATGTGTATGTGTGTAGTGCCACCACCAACACCCCATCACTCCCCCACCCAGCAACTTAAATGAAAAAAGAAAATATCCAACCCCCAACAAAACCAACTGGAACATAAGTTGAGTGGAAGATGGTACCCCAACTGTAGGTGGAATCACCTACGCGGATGTGTTAGCATCATATAGCGGTCGCCTCCCTCCGCTCCTCAGTTGATTACCAAGTATTCCTGTCTCTCTTCTCCCCGCCAACGCGGGTTCTGGTGTAGGCTCAGCTCTTCAAAACATGGGCGTCAGTTTTTCATCCCCAGGTTTGTGGGCCACAGCCCCGCATATCCCCCGTCTCCTCCAATGCAGGGTGTGACTATTAAGGGCGTCAACTCTGCCGGGCGGGCTGACACCGACCCGGGCACTGCCGCAACGCTGTTGCCTCCCCATTGGCTGATGCCTTTGGCAAGGGTGCGGGCGGGTCAGAGGCCTTCCCCGGGGCAACGCCTTCTCCATGAAAGAGAGTGACCACCACAGCCACTCTGACGAAGGTGGGCCCGCAGTCCCCAGATGATAAGTTAGGGCTCACACGAGGTCTCCAGCACGGTGCTTGGGCCCAGAAGAAGGTCTCAGGTAGCTCTAAGTGCATGCTGCGTGGAGAACATAACACACTTCATGCATGCCATCTTGGAGTCAGGCAATGGGTATCCAGCCCTTCCGGGCTCACCAAGTCCTCGCTGTTCCCCTTCCCCGCACAGGAGCAACCTTCCCTTGCTCCTCTCTGCTTGCGCGGTGTGTCCGTAGAGGCTGCTGGGCAGGACTCCTCATGCCACGGACACCACACGAACTTCTCATACCGCAGGTGGATGTCCATATCGAGCTATCTTCCTGTGTGCTGAGGGATGCAATTAATTGTGCCTTCATCGCCCCGCACTACACGGTACCAAACTGGTGGGGACTTGTTTCCATGGTGACTCCGGCTCGCTGACACCGCCGTGTGGAAGGGCTCTGATCCCACTGGGCGCCATTTCAGCTCACAAGATGGCAGCCGTTGGTGCAAGGGGATTCAGGGGCGCTCTGGCGCCGCTTCACAGCAGCCCTGTTCCTGGCCCCAGAGCTTCAATCTGGGGCTCCTCGCACTCCCTGGGTTTGGGCCGTCGCTCGCTACTCATTGCATTGGCTCCGCTGCCGTATTGCATCTGATATTTCCCCAAAACACTGGCACGGACCGGGAGCCGAGACAGATTAAGTCCGTTAAGCCATCTTGCCAGGCCACACCCCAACAGTGCATTTGTAACATTGCGGCGGGTGCTGCAGCTAGCAACACCCACAGCAATGATAAATATAGCAAATGCGTCCGTCACGGTGGCGGTCGCATCGAAATACCTCCTGCGAGACCGCCACCTTGTAGGTGGGTGGTCCCACTTCCCGATTCATCCTAATGACCCCCTATGTTTCAACAATAAGAATTTTAAAATAGCTTCCAGCCTCTCCCACTTAACAGTTAGAAATCCAATATTTTGGGGCAAAACTCAACATGGAAATAAAGCTAAGCTTAAAGTGAGTGGAAGGAAACTCACAGTTCCAATACCAAAGCTATGTCTTAGGTAGTAGCCGCAACTTCAATCCTAAGTAGTAACTAGACAACACTATGTGCCCTATTGACAAACTACAATTTGTTAGTACATCTTATAACTAGAATAGTACTACAGATGATATTCATGAACATATGTGCGGAGGTTACGCCTCTGCAGTTCCTATCTTTTTCTGTGCTGAAATCTTTTTAGGTAATGTATTGCTGTAAATGACTTTTGATCTTTATTGTAAATGTAGGAGAAAATAAAAAATGCTACACAACTACCAAATTAGGTGCCTCATTACGATGGCATCCGACCATAGTTGTATCGGGATGGGGACCACCCAACATGTAGTCAGCAGCTCCACCCACCTTCTTACGATCTGACCATCATGAAGGCAATTGAAAACATTCCAATTGCGGTGTGTGCTGCCTCCCGGAAAAGGGGCAGCAGCACAAGCTGCAATTGAAAAAGGCATGTTTTGAAACCATCCATGCACTGTGTGCCAGGCACCATGTAGTACCTGGAACAAGCGACAAAAATGTTTGAGGGGCACCACATGTGACTCTCAGGCCCCATACTGGAGGCCCACGGAGGCCCTGCTCCGGCCCCTAAAGTTCCTTTCCGTCTCACTTTACATGGCAGTCGGACTGCCATGTAAAGGCAGAAGGAAAAAGGCATTGTAATCCATATGGTGGTTCCTCTGCAGGCACAGCCCCCATTTTAGGAATTACGGTCAGACCAATGCTCCGACGGGATCCTTGAGCCTGTCGGAGGCATCGGTCGGTCAGTCCAACCACTGCGCTCCGACCGACTGCATAATAATGCAGCAGCCGAACACTATCCTGGCTGTCGGGTAGACCGCCGCCAAGAGCCGATTGGTGGTGGTCTGCCTGACATCGTAATCAGAACCTAAATGTTGAATTAAATCTTATATAATTTAACTATAATGAAAATATTGCTGAAGTTTACATTAAAAAATACATTTCCACCTAAATGAAAAATAATTTTTTTATGTATCAATAATTATCAAAAGTGGTGTATAGAATTAATTTGGAAATGTAATAATATGTTATTAAAATGTAGTCTTCCATTAATTTTTAGATTCGGAGTTGTTAAAATAATGTATTAATAAATAATGCATATGTTCTGTTTATATATCTCAACATTATAATATATATATTTGTATTTTTAATTATTATAAGGAATAGAACTTAATTTAGCAGTATTTTCAATGGTGTTTTGTTTAAGTCCCCATCTTCATTGTTTTCTATAGGAGGGTGCAGAATCAGTAGCTGGGGTGTGTAATGCTAGACTTACTATTGTTTCATTTAAATTTGGCTACACCCCCAATTTCAGGGGGTGTGTACGTGAAAATCTATACTTTTGAGTAACTTTACACTCAGATTTCATGAAAAGTCGAGAGTTAACGTTAATTCAAAAGTGTAGAGTAAAATTACAGGAGTAACTTACTCACAAGTGTAACTTACCTTTATGAATAGACCCAAAAGAGTTTATGCCATGCTTTTCAAATGACAATGTGTTACTGATAATTTGTTCCACACAGTTGATGATTTGTATCAATAAGATACAATTACGGATGATCTTTAGAATGAACGACTTTACCAAATTATTTTGCCTAAACTCACACAATAAGAAAATAGTGTCCTTCGGTACTTTCTTTAGGGCGGTAATTGAGTAACGAATGCAACCATCAAGGTGCTAGTGCCTGTTTAATTAGAGATACTCGAAGAGAGTTATTCTATTGTGATTCTTTTGAAGCTATATGGCTTATCTTTTCTCTAACTTTACAAAATCTTACAGTCCTACTTTGCAGTGGATGAAGCTTCTGAGAAGAGTGTTAAGCATTCACATTTTTGCTGTCAGGTACAATAATCCTCCTGCAGCCACAAATAAAACTGATCAGTCACTTTTAACAGTCCCACAGTTTATACCAGTATGACTCTCAAATACCAATTACCCTGAGGATCTGTGAGCTTCAGATGTTGCTGGTGTGGTGTAATGAACTACACCTCTACTTTTGGCATTTTTTGCTGTTCTGACTAGTAAATTCTGCCCCATTTGGTTGGTTCATTCTAATAGGGGTTGAGCTCGCTTAGCTCCAGCTCCACATAGGAGCCTTTGGCTCGGGAAGTTGCCACCTTTCTAGGCAACTATCATGATAGAGTCTACACAATCAGACTTTGGCAAATGAGTGCTTGCTGGTGATCCTCAATGGCCAAATCCATTCATGCATCCATTATTCTGTTCCTTTGCATGGCCATAAGTTACACTAGAAGTGTGACATTGTTCACCCCTCTTGGACACTTTGGGGCCGATTATGATGTGGGTCATAAAGCCTCCGACCCTAGGTCGGAGGCTTTACGACTGACATCATAGGTTTCACATCTGACCGTCTAAATACAATATAGCCGGTCGGAACTGAAACTGGCCTGTCATTCCCGCTGGCTTCCAATGGGCTCAAGGAGCACCTCGGCCAGTCACACCCAGCCCGTAATCCATATGGATGGCAGTTTACGCCGTCCTGATTATGATGCATGGTTTCTGGCAAGGTTTCCATGCTAGCCTTTCAGACATGGAAACCCGGTCAGAAAGTGTGTTTGGGGGACCCTAGTAGGGCCACCTTTCCCTTGCGGTCTACCACTGGTGGCCCATTAACCCCTGCACCTTGTGGCAAGCACCTTGAGGGGCCTTCCACAGGGTGCATAGATTAACACAATCGCCCATTTATCTATGAGAGCTTGTGTTATGGCCCAAGCTCCCATAGAGAAATGAGAGAATAAGACCACACCATGTGCAGTCGCATCATAATTAGCCGGTCGGGTCCCCTGACAGGAGGTCGGTTGGTCCCGTTTCCACCACGGTGTCAGTCAGAGGAAACTCCTACCGACATCATAATATGCTCCTTTGTCTTGGCCCATTTACCACTTAACATGCAGATAATAATTTTAATTACTCCACAATGATAGTTAGCACTTGTTATTTATTGATACAAATATATAAATTATTAATTTACAAACATTGACAGAGAACTAGGGACACATTTAATACATCAAACCCGTACTCCTGCTCCCAAACCGATCATGGATTTCCAATGGAGTTGGGGGTTGGTGTTTGCACTTTCGCGCTGCAGTCTTTCCAGTCTGAGCCTGTAGAATAGCACGCTTGTTAAATGGCGTCCTTCTCAATCACCGAAGCAGATGTCACCTGTTTTTGATTTCATCGTGATGCTACAGAAAAATGTTGTTTGCAAGTATTTTGGCGCAGAGTGAGGATACGGTCGCTGAATCAATTAACATTTCAATATATTTTGGATTTGGAGTGCTGCAACGTCTTACAAATTCTGCTGACCACATGAAACAGAGTCCGCTTCACTTTCATCTACTTTAGTTTTATAATGACCAGGTTAGGGCTGAATTTGCATAGCTTAACAACTTTACAGGACATGTCTTGCTTATAAAATAAGCATGCTTCTCATCATTATCCTCACACACTTCTTATGAAACTTCAAAAGAAAGAAATGTGCTTTCTCACCAGGCCCTCATTAAATATATTTTCCTAATATAATGCAGGGATTTCCAGCTGGCCAGTCAGATAAGATCCCCTGGTCCTAGGCTTGTTCTGTTGATTCGGTGCTCTTATTGGCCGATCGCACTCAAGTGAACATAAAAGCTACAAATAACTACCAATCAAGTGCCCATGAAGGGCTTCTGAACATTCCTGGAGTTCTCAAGAAGTCTCCTGCCTTCAAAAACTATTTTAACCATAAAACAATAATGATATAAAAAACACTTCCTGGATCTGGAATATGCTGCTAAACCTTTTTTATAAGCAGATCTGGTTGAGTCATGTTATAGTTATGTGAAATGTTCAGTAACAATGTAACATTTCAAACTAAAAAACACTGAAATTCACCAGTTACAGTTATCTCAGGTAACTATAACTCATCCTCTCAGGTAACTATGTTCAGTGAATTTCTAGGTTTTTTAACATAAATAATATTTAATTAACATACCTAAAACCCACCCCTCTGCTGCACAGGGCCATTACCCATGTGTGACGTAAGACTGGCTGCAGGCCTTGCATCCAACCCCCTGCATACAGCCAACTGCACACTGCATACAGCCTTTGGCCATGCGCAGTAGGGGGATTGGCCAAAAGGCCTGGCCAGGGCCAGGCCCAGTGACCACCCCTATAAAGGCTCCCAACCCCACACTGAATAGGACCTTCAGTCATGCACAGCAGGGGCATGGCTGCAGGGCATTTTTTTTTATTAAAGGGGAGGAGGCCACATGGACGCCCTCCCAAGCCTTGTTAGGCCCTGGAAACCCCATCCCATTGTGCTGTTTTTTGTAAGTAGAGGAGAGGGGGCCATGTGACTCTCCGAGTCTTTTGGGCCCTTGGGACCTAATCCCTCAGGGCTGTTTTTTCGATTACAATGGAGTAGGCCACGTGATTCCCCTTCTGAGGCCTGAGGACAACATCTCCCAGGGCCACTCCTTAAAATAAAGGAGAGGGAGGCAAAGTGGGCCCTGTCCCCGAGTCTTGTTAGGCCCTGGGGTCACCTATGACCACCTGTAGCAGGGTTTCCGTTCTCCCACAGAACTGTGCATAGAGATCTAGAACCTCAGTGAGTTAGGATGCTCCAAAACTCATCTCAGTGTCAGAAATCCCCTTACCTAGCTAGCTACAGTGTCTCATGGCTCATTATGGAATGATCCATGTCTTAGACAAACCAGAACATGAACTTTAGAATACCTCAGGAATCGTGGAACACATGAACACTCTTTCGTTATATAATCATTTCAAACCAAAACTGAGAGTCAAAGAACACAAGTGCAAGTTTGAAATATTTATTATTCAATGCAAAGTTCTCAAACGCAGTATCTTGTATAATACCAAAATGCAGATTATAAAAATCAGAGTCAGCAGCATAGTCACTAATCCATAGTAAGCAAAAGGTGATAGCATGTTATAATGCAAAATCTATAGAAATCTATATCACCTATATTTCGCGCACCCTATTTAGCATATTATTTTATATCTAAGAAGGTCTCATTCGGGCTTTAGCAGGGCGAACCCATACCTCTAAATGTCAGTAGGAGTAGATCACATCAACAGCTACCAGCTCTCTTCATGCGCAGCACCAAGTGTCTGCGTTCATTCCGTGTAACTCTATCTTAAACCCGCGTAGAGCCCAAAATGTTGGCATCAACATTATTAGTGTTATGTCTAATGTGGTGCGAGGATCAGGCTTCCCAACAACCTTGTGTTAGGTTATTCTTAGAGTGTGCAGCTCTCAGTGTGCAGACAGTTGTACCAAGTGTACTAGGCAAAGCTGATAGCATAGTGATAACTTATTATTCTCAAATAAATCACATCACCGCTTCTAGGTTGAAAGCGACAACAACAAGTAGGTGTCGTGTGCAAAACTGAAGCCGAAGGAAAAACGGCTGTTTAAACATGTAATACACTCATGCTAACTTAACGCAATATATGTAACGAAGTATCCATATGACACACCCTTTAAAATACAGGGCAGGGGGACAACGTGCCCACCATCCCTGAGCTGTGTCTGCCCTGGGGACCCCCTTATCCGGGGCTCCATCAATAAAGGTGGTTGCCCTGGTGCCCGCCCAGGGCACTGACCATGTATTTGTTGTGGGCTGCAGGGGAAGTCTCCCGCCCTTAGGGAGTCGTTACTAATGATGCTCCCTCCAGGCTGGAGCAATATTTTGATGTGTTTCCATGCGCACTTCAGTGCAGGCAGGGAAAATGAAAAAAAATTGGCATGGTGGGAGATTTGAAAATGTTCCTGCCAAGTGGAAGCAAACACAGATTTCTATGTCCATGCACACATCAGGCATAGGGGGATGGGATCCCCTGGGTCATGATTGGCTTGGAGAGGGGGGCCACTAACCTCCTTTCTCCTTGATGGGATTCCTGGGGCCACAAGTGGTCAATAGAGATGGACAACTTGCCCCTTTTCCCCTTACAAATATGTTGGGCCTTGGGGAATAGGGTCTGCAGTGATGAACATGGCATAAGGAAGTGTCCCACTTTCCCCCAAAAATATGCCTGGCTAGGATGACAGGGTCCCTGGGCCCGGAAATGCCTGGGGATGGGGCCACTTGCCCACTCCCACTAAATAAGACTTCGAGCCCCAGAGGATGTGGTCCCTGGTGCAGAAATCTGCGTGGGGCGGCAAAAACAAATGACCCTGAGGGGTTTTATAGACATGCACAGAAGAGAACAATGTGCTTGTTTGATTTATTTTTAGTTTTGCTGTGTATTTGCAGATCCTCCACGAAGTCACAGCAAAGGTGTTTTAAAATTGTTTTTGGCCCAAGGCAGGGTCCCTCTAGGACCCCACCACCAAGCCTAGGGGTCAGGATATCCATACCCTACATTTTCACCCTTTTTTAGGACTAAGGACTGTGTCCCGAGTACAAAGATGGCTGCCACCGCTTCCTTGTTGAGGTGGCAGCAAGTCAGATCTCAGCTGGACATCTGTCGAGATCTTTGGACGCTCAGGGTCCCTAGATATCCAAAGGTTTGAACCCCCACTTGATGGATTACTCCAAAACTTTCCATGTGTAAACTTGTCAAAAAAGTAGTTCTTTTTAAAATGTTTAGTGGAGATTTCTCAAACATCGCCAAAGTCATTAGCAACACAAAAAAGGCTTCTGCTATGGAAGTTATGGTCCTAACTATAACTAACCAGTGTCTACTGCCACTGGGTAGTACAACTATAGATTTAGATATATATCCACCAACAAAAGGTTGCCCTTATGAAAACGCCTGCACACATGGGAGTTGAACTCCATAATTTTATTGTGGGCTGCAAACAGAAGAAGCTCCTTCCGTCAGTTCATCTACTGAAGCCAAATGCGTTTCGGGCAGCACTCTGCCCTTGGTCACTGGCTAAAATCAAAGTCATGGCCAGCATGCAGGGAACTCATTTTAAACAAACTGAGTCCTGCCCCTGTGGGCGTATGCCACAATGCTTTCTGGTACTCTTGGTCCCCCTTTGTTATCCGCAGTGGGTGCAAGCCGAGTTTTGTTGAAATAAATGTCTCTTACCGATGTGGGTTACTTCCAGAGGGAGAACATTATTTCTGCTGCAGATTTCTGCACCAGGGCCCACATCCTCTGGAGCTGGATGTCCTATTTAGTGGGAGGGGGCAAGTGGCCCCATTCCCAGGCCATATTCGGCCCCAGGGACCCTCTTTCCCTTGTCAGACATATTTTGGGGGGAATTGGGACACACAGACCTTCCTTATTCCATTTTCATCACTGGAGACCCTATACCCCTGGGCCCAACATATTTGTAAGGGGAAAGGAGGCATGTTGTCCCCCCTCTTTTGACCACTTGTGGCCCCAGGAATCCCATCAACCCAGGCCCGATGTTTGTTTTTAGGAGGAAGGAGTGGCCCCCCTCCCCAAGCCAATTGTGACCCTGGGGATCCCATACCCCTATGCCTGATGTGTGCATGGGCAGGGAAATCTTTGTTTGCTTCCACTTGGTGGGAGCATTTTCAAATCTCCCACCATGCAGATTTTGATCCTTTTCCCTGCCTGCACTGAAGGTAGTTATAGTTAGCATGTAGTTTCCATAGGAAGAGCATTTTTCCATTTGTCAATAACTTTGGCATCCTTTGATGAATCCTCATGCAATTTTCAAAACTAATTTGCCACTCACTTTAGAGCGGTCTTGAAAAATTCAGGATGATCCAACCAGCAGTGGCCAGGAAAAGGTGGGGGTCACAAAATGCATTTCTGCCACGTTAATTTCCATAGGAATCTTTAGACACGGCTACAGCCTAAACTGCTGAGCAGAATTACACCAAATTTGGCAGAAAGGGAACTGTTGGTCCAGAAAGTAACTTTTTTGTTAATTGGTGTAAATACATTCAGTAGGTTTTGAAATATTAAGGAAAGTCGAAATTTGTATAACTGAGGGGGGCAGTGAAACTGCGGCACCTCGCGATCTCCTGCTGAGATCTGATTGGCTTAACACTTCAAACCAGGAAGTGTCGGCAGCTATCTTGTGACTCGGTTAACCGAGTTACAGAAAAAACTATTAAAAAAAAAGAAAAGGGGCAGGGTGGAAACATCCTGGGAGGACCGCCCCTTTTCTCCACCACTCTGCAAGCTTGGCTACTATTTAAAAAAAAAAGGAATTCGCTTAAAAAAACAAAGATTGCAAGGTCATTATAGTTTGGAAATGGAATTTATAAAACCTTGATAGTTCACTTAAACACAAAGGTTGCAAGGTTGCTATAGTTAGGAAATAGAATTTAAAAAACCTTAAACATTCACTCCAAAAAACTAAAGTTACAGGTATGTTTTAGTTAGGCTCGGATTTGACCCATGCAAAACCAGTGAAATTCAACAGTTATAGTTACCTGAGTTAACTATAACTTATGCATCCACAATGTACTGCTTATAACCTCACATATTACATCACTCATGAAATGGTCAGTGACATCACTCATGACATCTCAAATTACATCATTGATGCCATTACTGATAATATCATCCAGTGACTGAATGTTTTTTTAAAATTTATGAGTGTTAAATGTATATATTAAGGTGTATCGTTGAATCAGTGGGTGTATGAGTGTCTGATTGGATGATTCACCGGGTGCATAACTGACTGCACCTCCAAACAAAATGCGGGAGAAAGATCGTCTTCTTTTTTAAGGGAGTTAAAAAGACTTTGCATGCTACAAATGCAAATGGGTAAAAGACACCTGGAGGAATAGATACAGAAGAGAGATAAACAGTACAAATGAGGGCGATCCAGATCCTTCCGTAGGAAACAGAGACGGTGTGAGGACAAGAGCACAAACAATGAAAAAGAATATATAAAGGAAATAAATAATATAGTAGTGAATTGGTCAGACAAAACACTAACAATTATTGAAATAGATGTTCTCAACAGAGGTCTTAGTTTTGCTCCAAACAATAGAATGAATGATTTGTCTGAGAAAGTAGACCTGATGAGATTTGTGCAACAATTGAAACAAAAAAGTATTTATGGATAATCTTAAGACCAAGGACCCCATATTTATTAGTAAGGAAACCATGTCATATTTCAATTAAAGAACTGCATGATATCTGTGCACTAATGAGTCTAGAGTAACAAACTGATTGTGATATTGAGGACGTGGCTAAAGTACTTCAAATAGATACAGACTTATGTGTGACCAGTGGTCTGAAATCTCAATCCAAATTTATACCTCCATGAAAGCAGATATTGTCATGGACATTTTTCATAATATGGTGAGGCGTCATTTTGATACTAATGCATTGTCTAATCATGATTTATGTTGTGATAAATCCATCATAATTAGAAAGGCCGACAAGGGTGGCAATGGTGTGGTTTTGAATTATAGAGACTATCATAATGAGACACTTTACTAATTGAAGGATCACTGTAATTACAAAATAGTGGATATCTCTAAATTTGAAATGTCTAAAATGTTGATCAAAAAAAATTTGAAAAACTATGTGGATAGACAATTGCTAGATATGGAAGAATATAAATATATGTGGGTGGACAATGAAAATACTCCAATAATTTACTTTCTGCCAAAACTTTACAACGTGGGTCGGGTTCCACCTGGTCGACCAATAATTTCAGGGATAGGTAGTCATACAGAACATGTGTCAGAATATGTACACAGGTACCTAACACTTTTTGTTTGTACCCTACCCTCCTACATCAGAAATTCTCAGGATTTTCTAAGACAAATTAATTCTATGACTTATTACGATGAATACTACATGGCTACGATGGACATCAATAGCCTTTATGCAAGTATAAAACACTCAAAAGCCTTAGAAGCTATTTAACAAATATGCTAGCTTTCAGCAACATTCCAACATGATTCTAGATCTAGTAGACACAGTACTCACCCACAACTTTTTCCTATACGAAATTACCTTTTATCACCAGACTCATTCGACTGCAATAGGTTCCAGGTTTGTTCCCTCTTATGCAAACCTAGTCATGGACTTGTTTGCGAGGGAGCATGCCTGGACCTGACAAGAAAACATAGATGAGAATCTGACATATTGCAAAGTAGCAAAGAAGCCCTGGAAACCTTCCATGAGTTTCTGAATAACAATTCTTGCAACATCACAATGAGTCTAAAATACAGCAAAACAGAAATCAGCTTTTTAGCCTTAAAAATGAACATAACAAACGGGAAGCTTGAATCTAGACTTCATAGAAAATCGATGTCTGTCAATTCAATTCTGCATGCAGATTTTGGTCACCTGAGGAGACAAATAGACCATATCCCATTTGGAAAATTATTGCATGCAAAACGGAACTGCAGTGATCAAAGAAGGTGGCTAATGACATAGAAAGATGTAGGAGAAGAGGGTATGATATGCAGGTTATTCATTAAACAAGGAAGAGAGTACAAAACATTATAAGGGAAAATCTTCTTAGAGATAAAATCAAAGAAAAAACCTCTGAGAATAGAACCCTGAGATTCATTACCACATACAGTGAGGGAAACAAAAAAGTCTACAAAGTCAAAACAAACATTGTGGCATCATAAGTCTTGACAGACATGAAAGAAATGTTAACTCCAAAGCCAGAAATAGCATATAGAAAGGCACTCACACTCATAACTCTTCTAAGTCTTAGTAACACTGCATTGTATGATGATACCAGGAAAGGAGACACAGTGGAAAAAACATGGTTGTCCATGCTTCCTGCAGGCTCACATAGATGTAGCAATTGAATTTGCTACAAATATGTAACAGATTTTACCAAAACATTTTCAGAAAGTAAAGGGCTACTTCAGTTTAATATCACCTCTTTCATTAACTGCAATCCATGCATATATGCAATGCTTTGCAAATGTGATAACATTTATATTGGTTCCAAAGTGAAAAAACTAAATACTAAGTGGATGGAACAAATACGAGCAATTAAGAACTGAGATAATAGGTATACCATTTTCGTGACACATAATATATCTGAAATATCTCAAATAGATGGGAGTTTGTTTTAACAGCACAGTATGGACTTAAAAATAGATTGAGAACTTTACACACTGTTATAGCTAAGACAAAATTTAGGCTATAAAGTGATATAGACGTAGATCAATAATACTTATCTTATTTAAGAACATTTTTTGCATGCAGTAGGTGAAAAAAATGCACATTTCAATATACAATATATATGTCTCCATGAAACAAAAAGTAGTATAATGTGAGTAGTGCTGGTTAACACGCAGTAAATATTGCATAACCTATATAGTACAGTGGCAATTTAGATGTGTGAATCAACTATATTGCCTAGGGTTCAATCAATCCCACCATATCAAATGATCAAACTATACTTATATTTATTTGCACCTTGCCAGTGCTATAGTCAAGAATATGAATGCAACATCAAGGGAAAATTAGCTAGAAAGATCGAAATAATATCTTAGAGTTTATACTCACATAAGTCGAACTTGCACAATTCTATTCAATAATCTATTTGACACCCCAGAACTGAAAATGTTGTGAATTAATGGTTGCTAATAAATAGTAATATACTAAATGAAGTTTGTTTTAAGAAGATGGCATTGGGACAATATAGATGGGCTAATAAACAACACTAACCAGTGTTTAATACTCCTGTATAATTCAATAAACATATAATTATATTAGCTTTTACGGCATCTGTGCGGGTAGTAATTATATTCTTTAGCAGATGAACTCACCAGAATCAAGTTTAGTTGATGAATTGAATGTTTTAACATGTTGCCATTGTACATAGTTTGGATAGAAGCAGGGTATGAATTGGAATAATTATGAGTGTTTGCTGATAAGAAGAGAGCTAGCATAATGGCAGCTTAAAAGGCATACAACACGGTACATGCAAGGGTTTGAGACTGGAGAATATAACTTTATCTAAGAAATATGTTTTACAATGATTATCAAACTTAGACATTTCTTATAGTACACAACATTTTAAACCACATTCTTCTAGTGGGATTTTGGATGTAGAACTACTTAAGACGAAAACATAGAATGCCACTAAATGACCAATTAAGAGTAATGGAAAGGGGCGACCACTCGGTCCCCCCGAACGTATGGTTGGGTGCCCCGATCCCCCCGGGAAACCATTTTGGGCGGGAGGCGTGGCTCGGCTGGTATGCCCGAAGTGGCGTAGCCGGGGTGCGCCCTTTCCCGCCCAGGAGGGGTTGTCCTAGACACCCGCACGGAAGACCACGCCCAGTGGGCGTACCGGAGGAGGGTCCCTGCCCTCCCGCAGATGGATAAATAGAGCAGGAATACGAAGAAGCGTCCTCTTGTTCCTGTGCTCTGAAGGCTGCACCAACTCGTTGCTCGTGAGCCCTCGACGGAACAAGCGGCAATTTTGAGAACTTGTAATCTTGTTGTTTCTCTTTCAGTTATTTGGAGTACGAAGGATCCAGGACCTCGTTGATCAACTAGAGCAGAGTACTCGAAACCATGGCTGGCAAGAAAGCAGGAAAAGGCTCCGAGATGGAGAAGGTATTGCGCCATTTGTCGAACCGAATGGCCAGCATGGACCGAAAGCTCGGAAAAGTTGACCCGATCGTTTGAGGTTTGGCTGAGGTTAAGAAACAGTTAGCGGCCCAGAACAACTCAGGCCGTCCTAAGAAGGTAATAGGCCCGGCCTTGCCGGGAGTCGTCCCCGAGGGTAGGGGGAAGCGGGTTAAGAGGAGGGCGGTTTCTGGGGAGGTTCCGGTTCCTGAGGTACCCCCAGTTGCCCCCATCACACCGGCGGACAGCCCGGTACCAAACCCAGATTTAGGTTTGCCGATCCCGGTTGTAATTACTCCTGTTAACGATGAGGAGATGCCCCCCGAATTGGCCATCCAGTCAGCGGCGGTGTTGCCATGGCTCAAGAAGAAAGCAGGGGGGGCAGTGGCCGCGGTGGACCCGGCCGAGGAGGCCAGACTAATAATCGGCAATTGCGGCAGTCGAGAGAGGCCGCAACGGCGAATGTTCCTCTTGTTCCCCCACAGGTGGCGCCGGGAGGACCTGCGGTTAGCCGGGAAAAGGCGGCAGACACAACGGCCGAACCTGGTAAGCACACATTGCCAATGGCAGGGGAGGGTTCATTACCCTCAAGGCGGGAAAGGGTGGCACAGCACATCCCTATGGCCACAAAAGAACTGATATGGGGGGAGAAATATGTGAACATGTTTTCATTATTGACTGACCATCGCGAGATGAAATATGCAAAATCCCAGAAAGATTTGTGGCATCCCAGTGTATGGCGCGCCAAGATGGCGGAATTCAGGGTTGATGAGACGGTAACAAACTGGGTTAAGGCCTTTTCCATATTTATTGCAGTCATGGGGGAACGGAAGCCTGAAATTATGACCGAGTTGACTTGTTATCAGAATAGGATTATGGATTTTTATTCCATGTATGAGGGGGATGAATGGAAAGGTTACGATATGAAATTCCGGAAAGCGAAAGAGTTTGATGCTACTTTGACTTGGGATTGCCTTGACTCGGTGTCATGGCACAAGCAGCTCCTGCCTGGGGCGGCAGGTACGTCCTCGCCGGGCGGGAGCGGGTCGGGGTCCGTTCGCCAAAAGCCCGCGGTGCCCTTTCGAGCGGGCGCCGGTGGAGATTATCAGCCCAAGACCGGCGGGAATGGCGGCAAGCGTGGGGTTTGTTGGGGCTTCAATAGAGGCAACTGTAACAGACCCCAGGGAACATGTAGGTTCAGGCATGCGTGTGCGGGCTGTGGGAACTCCTCACACCCGAAGAGTAGCTGTAGATCTAAAAACAGCGGGACGGGAGGAAAAGGGGGGTCTAAGCAAGAGTGAGGTAAGACTTTGTAACGAATTGCCTACACCTGTTGATATCATGGCTCTGACTCCTTGGTTGAACAAATACCCTGATCATGTATCCGCCGGGATGTTGAGGAAGGGATTCCTATATGGCTTCAACATCCCGGCGGGGGATTTTCGGGGGGACTCCTTTTGTAAAAACCAGTTATCTGTACAACACAACCCAAGCGTTGCGGCAAAGAAAATTGCAAAAGAAGTCAGCTTGGGGCGGGTGGCGGGGCCTTTTCATCGCCCGCCGGTGGCGGATTTCGTGTGTTCCCCGTTAGGGGTTGTACCGAAGAAAGACCCTGGGGAGTTTAGACTCATTCACAACTTGTCTGCCCCAAGGGGTTCTTCGGTGAACGAAGCCATTGACCCAGACGTTTGTTCAGTGCGACACGCATCGTTCGATGATGCCGTGGCCATGTTAAATCACCTGGGCCCCGGGGCGCTGATGGCGAAATCAGATATCGAATCGGCGTTCCGGTTGCTCCCGGTACACCCACAGGATCAACGCTTGCTAGGTTTTGCATTTCAGGGGAGTTATTACATGGATAAATGCATGCTGATGGGTTGCTCCATTTCTTGCGCTTATTTTGAAATGTTCAGCTGTTTCTTACAGTGGGTATTCACTGAGGCCACGGGCCATAAGCATGTGATGCACTATCTAGATGACTTCTTGTTTTTGGGTGCAGCCGGCGATACGAGTTGTGCGCAGGCGCTACGGGACTTCTGCATCCTCATGAGGGAGTTCGGAGTCCCACTGGCACCAGGTAAGACGGTCGGACCATCTACTTCACTGGAGTTTCTGGGAATTGAGCTCGATTCGGTGGAAGGATGTTTCCGTTTACCGATGGAAAAGGTGGCCAAATTTAGGGCTTCCCTGATACAATGCCTGGGCAAGGAGAAAGTGTCCCTGCACCAGTTACAGCAAACAGTGGGTCAGCTTAACTTTGCCTTGAGGGTGATGCCAATGGCCCACCCCTTATCACGCTCTATTGCACAAGCTATGGTTGGTCTCAAGGAGGGACACCACCGTACGAGACTGTCGGCAGGGGTTCGCCAGGATATGCGCATCTGGTTGGCATTTCTGGCGGACTTCAACGGTCGAGTTGTGTGGAACAAGCCGCCAGCATCTTCGGATGAACTAGGTTTGTGGACCGACTCAGCTGGGAGCGTGGGATTTGGCGCCATTTTTGGTAACCAATGGTCGGCGCAAGTATGGCCGACTTGGTGGCACTCCAGCGGTCTAACAGGTAACATTGGGTTCTTGGAGCTATTTCCAATTTGGGTTGCTCTGATGGCATGGCCAGACGACTTCAGGGACCGCCCGGTGGTGTTTTGGTCTGATAATATGCCCGCTGCAAGTGGATCTTGAGATTATTGAAAGAAATCGTATTACGTTGCATGAAATTGAATGTACAGTTCAGGGCAAAACATGTGCCAGGTGTACTGAATTATGCAGCTGATGCACTCTCTCGTTCACACATGCAGGCTTTCAGGGGCTATTTACCCTCAGCGGACCTAGTGGCGGCACCGTTCCCCGAAGCACTATGGCTAATCGGTGCCCGGATTACAAGACCTCGTGGCAGCCAGCTTAGCGCCCAGAACAAGGAAGGCATACGAAGGAGCGTTTCGTTCCTACTGCACATTTTTGGGTCCATTAGGGAGACAGAGCTGGGGTCAGGAGGAATCCTTCCTGGGGTTCCTGGTTGCGCTGCACAGAGGGGGCCGATCAGCGGCAACGGACATAGGGCGGCCATTTCATTCATGGCGCAGGTGCATGGCATAAGAGATCCGACGGATTCCTTTTTGGTTAGGAAGGCACTCCGCGGCTGGCAACGCCTCGAGGGTCGCAAGCAGGATACGAGGCACCCGATTGGTTTAGATAGATTGTCTCGGCTCTTAGCGAAGCTAGATGAGACGTGCTCCTCCCTTTGCGAAGCAGTTCTGTTCTGGGCAGCTTTCGCCTTGGCATTCCACGGGGCTATGCGGGTGAGCGAACTGGCCGCAAGGAACAAGAAGGATATAGAGGGAGGCCTGGGCAGGGATCACATCCAAATAAGGGGTGATTCGATGGTAATCTCGATAGCCAGGTCCAAGACTGACCAGGGAGCCATGGGTGATAGTGTTATCGTGCAGCGCGCACAAGGGTCCCCCACTTGTCCGATAAAATGCGTAGAGGAATACTTGGCATTGAGGACGGCTACGTGGGGGGGGGGCTTGCTGGGCACAAGGATGGCACCCCACTGACGAGGTTTCAGTTTCAGAGGGTGTTAGCACTGTCAATCGCTGCCGCGGGCATGGACCCGTGCGATTTTGGGACCCACTCATTTAGGATAGGGGCTGCTACTGAGGCTACAGCCCGGGGTCAGACTGCAGAGAAAGTGAAACAGCTGGGCCGTTGGTCCTCGAATTGCTTCAAAAGGTGCGATTGCACATGTTGTTAAGATCAATTGACTTGCACTCACGCTTCTTGTCTTTTGTTTGCATTACAGTTTCGCAAGCCTGTCACGCGGGGCGGAATTGGAAGTCGACACAGCACCAGGAGACCAGCGGTCGAGGATCACCGACTGGAGAAAGAGTGGTATGGGTTGTGGGCCACTCATATGTGAGGCGCGCCGGGGATGTATTCAAAGCAGGTGACGCGACTCACGCATCTGGGGAATACGGGTACAGAGTGACCTTCCATGGGAAGGGCGGACTCTGTATTGACCAATTTCAATCGTTCTTTGAGGGTCTTTTAGGGCGGCAAAGGTCACCGCCATCTGTAGTCATAGTACACCTGGGTGGCAACGACTTAGTGAAGCTAGGAAGACGAGTGTTATTGGAACACATCCTGTCGGCAGTTAGCTGGTTGGCTAAGAAACTCCCGGGGTGCACGATTGCCTGGTCCCACATGATCCCCAGGAAGAGTTGGCGGGGGGGTATTTCAGTGTCAGCGTTGAACCACTCTGTGAAAAGGGTTAACAATAAAATAGGGAAATTGTTTCGCTCAGCTCAGTTGCATAGCATTCCTCACAGGTGTATTCGGGGTGATCACATGTATCTGAATGATGGGGTTCACCTGTCCAGGGAGGGAAATGATTTACTCATAGGTGACTTCATAGCATGGCTAAGGGGTTTGAGGAAGCATGACCTTTAGGAGGATTGGGGGGGGCCGGATAGTCGGTCAACTATCTGGCCTGTGGCGGTAAGGTCATGATCGGTGAGCAATAATTTCAAGGTCCCTAGAGGGGGGCGCCACCGAAAAAGGATGGGAGCGCCCGTGGGCAGGCGGCCATTGGCCCCTTCCACGGGGAGGCGGCACCCACTAAGGATGGGTCGCCTAGGGGGAGACGGCCATAGGCCCCTCCCAGGGGGAGGCGGCTAGATGCCCCTCCGACGAATTTCCCGGGGGCCAGATATCCGCGACGGCGGATAGAGAGTGTGGGATGGGGGGAGTCCACTCTGTCCTTCCTACAGATACCTCACACGGGAACTCGGACGACCTTTAAGTTGGCGTCGAGTGAAAAGGGGGCCCCCACGACAAGGGAAGTTACAGGTGGCAATGAGGGTAAAGTCCTCTGCGCATGCGCCACTCACACCGTGAGGGCGGGATTTTGGTAGTAGGGATCTGACACCGGTTAAGACCTTGCCGTTGGCCCTTAATGCTAGGATGTACAATTTTAATTTAGAATGCAGGCATTTTCAGGATGCTAGACTCGGCTAGGAAACCTTTGTATTAGAGATTTGTTAAGGTTAGCCAAAGAACATGTCTTCATCGAAATGTAATAAATGTAAAATTGTACATAATTTATGAAACTTTTATTTAATGTTTTAAATTTTGTTTCATATTTTAATAAATTACGGCCGGGGGGGTAACTCCCCCCCGCCTTCCAAAAGTTCAAACCTGTGTCTGTCTACTCCCATTGGGAATTGGTGTTGGGAGGGGGTGTTTTGCATCCCGGCCATATGGAAAGGGGCGACCACTCGGTCCCCCCGAACGTATGGTTGGGTGCCCCGATCCCCCCGGGAAAGCATTTTGGGCGGGAGGCGTGGCTCGGCTGGTATGGCTGAAGTGGCGTAGCCGGGGCGCGCCCTTTCCCGCCCAGGAGGGGTTGTCCTAGACACCCGTACGGAAGACCACGCCCAGTAGGCGTACCGGAGGACGGTCCCCGCCCTCCCGCAGATGGATAAATAGAGCGGGAATCCGAAGAAGCGTCCTCTTGTTCCTGTGCTCTGAAGGCTGCACCAACTCGTTGCTCGTGAGCCCTCGACGGGACAAGCGGCAATTTTGACCCACCCACCAGCCCCTTATGGCAATGTTTGTTTGAATAAAGTTTGATTAAGATAGAAATGTATAGGCCTTTTTTTTTTTTGTAGAAAAGTAAGGAGATGTGTCATATAATGATCTGGCTTCTGTTTTAGGATAATGTTTCCCTTTGCAGGAAAATGAAGTTGGTAAATCATCAAGGCTATGTTAGAATTTTTTTTCTCTTAGTAGGTAAAACAACTGTTGTATTTATTTTTTGGTCGGGCGGTAAGGTCATGATCGGTGAGCAGTAATTTCAAGGTCCCTAGAGGGGGGCGAAACCCAGAATGGATGGGAGCGCCCGGGGGGAGGCGGCCATTGGCCCCTTCCACGGGGAGGCGGCACCCACTAAGGATGGGTCGCCTAGGGGGAGACGGCCATAGGCCCCTCCCAGGGGGGAGGCGGCTAGATGCCCCTCCGACGAATTTCCCGGGCGGCGGATATCCGCGACGGCGGATAGAGAGTGTGGGATGGGGGGGAGTCCACGCTGTCCTTCCTACAGATACCTCACATGGGAACTCGGACGACCTTTAAGATGGCGTCTAGTGAAAAGGGGGCCCCCACGACAAGGGAAGTTACAGGTGGCAATGAGGGTAAAGTCCTCTGCGCATGCGCCACTCACACCGTGAGGGCGGGATTTGGGTAGTAGGGATCTGACACCGGTTAAGACCTTGCCGTTGGCCCTTAATGCTAGGATGTACAATTTGAATTTAGAATGCAGGCATTTTCAGGATGCTAGACTCGGCTCGGAAACCTTTGTATTAGAGATCTGTTAAGGTTAGCCAAAGAACATGTCTTCATTGAAATGTAATAAATGTAAAATTGTACATAATTTATGAAACTTTTATTTAATGTTTTAAATTTTGTTTCATATTTTAATAAATACGGCCGGGGGGGGTAACCCCCCCCGCCTTCCAAAAGTTCAAACCTGTGTCTGTCTACTCCCATTGGGAATTGGTGTTGGGAGGGGGTGGCGGGCATCCCGGCCATACAGCTTTTCGAAGAAAATGACTAGGCCAGCACATATGCTATCAATTACTAATTAGATAGATAGATAGATAGATAGATAGATAGATAGATAGATAGATAGATAGATAGATAGATAGATAGATAGATAGATAGATAGATAGATAGATAGATAGATAGATAGATAGATAGATAGATAGATAGATAGATAGATAGATAGATAGATAGATACTGGTGAAAACAAAGCATTCTCAAGACGAAGAGATAGCAAGATACAAGAGGAGCTGGAAGCAGAAATAAAAGAGCAAGTTAAGAGGAGCAGATGTTGTAATGATGAATAGGAAATGAGTGGACATAAAAGGCTGTTTAAAGTCTAATACTAAAAAGATTTTTTAGATAAAGGAATCTTAGTAAGAGCAAAGTGAGATATGGGAGCTTGTAGGAGCACTAATGATGTATGAATTGTGGATGCCATGGTGCGGGAAGCTACAAGCTAAGATTCTTAACTCTAAAACACAGTGTGAAATTGCTAAATAAAGAATGAAGTTGCGGCCAAAGACAGCGCTACAGGTTATAACAATAATTTGTGATATGGGCTCAAATACAGTGATGCGAGTTAAGTAATATATACAAGATTGGATGAGCGCATTTCTCACACGTGAAGGAAAAGCCATAGCATTAAAGGTAGCAATGGAGCTTAATTCTCAAAGACTGCTGGGATCAGTTTTTACGTTTTTTTAAGACCCTGCTACCGCACAACGATTTGAAGTAAGGAGACCACTAGAGTCTATTTAGAATGACAAAGCCATTATTCACCGCAAGCAATACGTATAGCCTCAGGCTCAAGTATAAGTACTCTGTTCGGATGCAGAAGTCTAAATGTTATGCATTGTTATTCGCAATTATACAAAGAGAGGCTTTCGACAACAGAATTTGCATTGAAGGAAGAAAATTGAAATATGCAATATTATGATAAATAACTGATATAATACAATTGGCCAATACACAACTCTGCGAAAGGTGAGAAAGCACATTCAAATTATCTTGAAAGAGGGAAGCCGATGTATGTGTCCATTGGTGATAATAAATAGTGACAATAAATATATGTTTCTTTAGAATACGTTCTTAATTACTTAATAAGAGAAATTCCTTGATAGAATACTGAAGAACTTCGAATAAAAAAAGATGAATTGGCCTCAGAAGGATTTGCCACAATTAAAAATAAGTGTCGTCACATAAACAAATGTTAAAATTGAATACTCACCTTATGGGTTCACTTAGAGTATAACTAGGCATATGGCTATAAATTGCAGGCATCTATACATGCAGTGACTGCCACATCAAAGAAAATAATGTAGGAAATCAGTTTATAAGGTCTACATATATTGAAAACACACAAGGGAGAGACAATGTACATAAGGTATTTCTGCACTCTTTAAAATTGGCCAACTGTAAGGTTCAATTGGTTTCATGTCGAAACTGATGTTCATAGAAAGTATGTACAGATATGAAACAATATGGATTTGGGACCATGTATTAAAAAAGATGTTGATGTGAACATAAAAAATGTTCATTAGAACATAAAGAAAAGTGCCTGTGATGCTTTCCTGGGCATGATGCAATTTGGAATGCATGTAGTTACATTTAGAAACTGTTGTATTATAACTAAGACCAAGAGTTTTCTTTTGAGGAGTGTCTACAAAAGACAAAGAAGAAATGTATGAATTAGAGTATGGCATTTGAAAAAGGATACCAAACAGGAATATGATGTTGTTTTCTAATATTTCTATTAAGTTGGCATTAATGTATATATTTTTCTATGATTGTAACAGCCCTGAAGAAGCACTGAGTGTGCGCAACATGTATTGACTGTTGAGAAAATAATTTCAATTGAGAATAAAATAAGTCATTATACCTCACATATTGCACCACTCATGACATGGTCAGTGACATCACTGATACAATCACTGATAAAATCTCAAATGACATCACTGATGACATCATCCACAGAGTCACTCACACACTTAAACAATCACCAACAAACCCTTACAAACACCTACACAACCACTCACACACTCATACCACCACTCCCACTCATAGACACATACAACCACTCATAACCACACACCAATACTATTAACATCACACCCACTTACAGACCCTTACAACCACTCATACACCCTCTCTCATGTCCATATATCCACTCACATACCCATTCCCAGACCCACACCTACTTGCACACCCATACAGCCACTCACACACCAACTCGCACAACCCTACAGCCACTTACATACCCATACACAAAACCATACAGCCACTCACACATCCACTTACACACTCTCACAATTCACACACCCACTCAAACACCCATATAACTACTCAGATAGCCGTTCACACAACCAAACATCCACTCACACACCCATTCAGAGACCCATACTGCCACTTACACACCCACTTACACACTCACACAACCACTCACATGCCCAGTCATACACCCATACAACAATCCACAAAGCCACTCACACCCAAAAAACAACTCACACACCCATTCACACACTGATAAACACAATCACACATCCACCCAGATTGCATATGTTACAAATACTATGACTCAATAGTAGTACATAGTAATTTAACTTATGCAGTAGCTTAGTATATATATCTTTAACTCTAACGCGCTTCATTTCCTTAAAGGCCCAGTGGGTTCAGGTCCTGGGGCAATGATGAAAAAGAGAAGAGATGCAGGGGCCTGTAGGGGAACCTGCAGCCCCGGGGACCGCCACCTCTCGGGGCTTCTACATTGAATGCGGGGACTACACACCCGGCCACCTGCCCAGAGCTATGTATGTGAAATGCAGGGGGGCTAAGGGGCACCGCTGCAGCCCCAGGGACCGCCACCTCCCTAGTGCTATGTAGGTTATATTACATTGGGGGCTCCTGCTCCCCACAAAGCCCCTGGGACTGCCACCTCCCCAGGGCTATGCTTAAAATAATGTGTGGGGGGCTCACACTCCCCCCACACAGTCCCAGAGGCCACCTCCTCCCAGGGCTACTTTCCGAAATGGAGGGAGGCTCCCCTCATGGAGTCATAAATGGGGGGTGGGGGTCCCCAAGGCTGGCTCCAGCCATAGCCCCAGGTGCACTGCTCCTGCCATCTCACAGCAAACATTGTGCTTGCTTTGAACAAGTGAGAGCACTTTGCTCTTGCTTCTTTAAAGTGAGCACACGGCGCTTTTTACCCCTGGGGGTTATATGCGCTCCTAGGCCCTCCAACTCCCTCCACCTTAGAGTTGTCATGGCCTCTGAGCATGGGCACAGCCCCCACCCCTAGAGATAACATCAAAAGCCTGGGGGTGTGGATGGATAAATCATTGACCTTCGATACGCAGGCAACCAAAGTTTCGGCGGCCTGTTTCGGCCTCCTAAGGATGGTAAAAAAAATCCTTCCACTTCTTCCCTTTGAGGCCAGACAGATAGTCATACAAGGCTTAATTCAATCTCGCCTTGATTTTAACAATGCTCTGTACCTTGGGGCGCCGTAGTACACCCTACAAAAACTGCAGCGCACCCAAAATTGTACAGCTCGCACATTGCTTGGCACACCCCGCAGAACCTCAATACAACCTGGTTTAAGACCATTGCACTGGCTCCCCATTAAAGAGAGAGTTAAATTTAAATCTCTGTGCATTGCACATCAGGCTTATTGGAAATCAGGTCCAGAGATCAGCCACTCCTTAGTATCGCCATACAAACCCACCAAAGCCCTTCGATCTTCACATGCCTTCCTAGCCCAAGTCCCAAGGATTCACAGAGCGAGGGCCGGAGGCCGGTCCTTTGCTTATAAAGCCCCGAAAATATGGAACACCTTACCACTCCATCTTAGAGCAGATTCTAACCTGCTGAGCTTTCGCAAGCAGCTTAAAACATTTCTTTTTAATCAATAGGGTCCCCCCACTCCTCTTCTTCTTCTCAGAACACTGATGGTAGTTTTAGCGCCTGGACGCCTCAGGGCAGCTGTTAGCGCTTAATATAAACAATTTTCATTTCATTTCATTTCATGCCATGCCAGTTCTTGCAGGAGGTGGAAGCTGGCAGGGACTGGGAGGCCCTTTGGGGTCCCCCTGTGGTCCCCAACCAGCTGGCCACACCCCAGGGGTGGATTCCTCAGGCTGAAAATGGCCTGGCGAGGCGAGCTGCGTTGTATGGGCGTGTTTATCAGAGGATATATAGGGGTGTGAGTGGTTCTGTGGATGATGTCATTAGTGATGTCATTTGACATGTCATCTATGATGTCATTGATCATGTCATGAGTGATGTATTATGTCAAGTCATATGCAGTGTATTGCGGGGGCATAAGTTATAGTTAGCTCAGTTAACTATAATACTGAATTTCTAAGATTTTGTATGAGTGAATTCTGTGCTTAACTATCACGTCCCTGTCTCATTTGTTTTTTTTGTGAATTTCCAAGGTTTTTTAAAATTCTATTTCCTAACTATAACGTCATTGTATCCTTTGTTTTTAAATTCTATTTCCTAATGATAACGGCCCTGTAATCTTTGTTTTTCAAGTGAATTTCTAAATATTTTTGTACTTTATTTGAAAATTGAACCTCTAAAATTTGACAATAGGTGTGTGAGTGGCAGTATAGGTCAATGAGTGGGTGTGTGAATAGCTTTATGGGTCTGTGTATGGATTGGTGAGTGGGGCTGTGTGTCTGTTAGTGGGTGTGTCAGTGGCTAAGTGTGTGTGTGATTCTCTATGTATCAATGACTGGGACTCTGAATGGCACTATGGGTTTGCGAGTTGGGGAGTGAGTGGGTGTGTGTGTCTCTGAGTGGTTGTGTCTGTGCATGTTTGTGTATGGGTGTGTAAGTGCTGCTATGGGTCTGTGGGTGTGTGTGTGAGTGCTGCTATGGGTCTGTGAGTGCATGTATTTGAGTGGTGGATGGAGTTTGGGCATTTGCATACTTAGCATATTTAAAGGGGAGAACTATGCACGCTGATCTTACTAGGCCACACTAATAAAGAAACCACTCATCACAGTCATCAAAGTTCCGATTGTGCTCTATAGATTAACAATGCAATCATTTCTATTAAAGTTTACAGATACTTTTTTAATGTAGAATAGTAGAGGAAATGTCTTTGGATTGCATTTGTCAAACCCAAGAACTTAGGATTGTTCAGGTTTAATTGATCTGAAATAAACAGCAATGTCTTAATGGAAGATAATTGTTTGAAGAAGAGTACATGTTAAACTTGGCCCTTTTTGCAGGGTCATCCCTGAACTTTTTGCCTCCCTCCAGGTATTTTTTTTTTTACCTGGTGTTCGTGGTTTTAGGACTCTGGGCACTTCATCACTGCTGTCCAGTGTAAAGTGCATTGCTCTCTATGGCAAACATGGTAAGATTGGTCTACACCTGTTTGGTGTATTTATTTTACCTATCAGTCCTGTGTAAAGTGGTATCTCATATACCCGGGGCCAGTAAATTAAACGCTTCTGGTGGGCTTGTAGGGCTGCTTGCGCCACCCACCAAAGTAGCCTTTCAGTAGCCTTTCAAGCCTGCCTGTGCATGCACTTTACTGCCGCTGTGATGTGCACATAAAGTGTGTGGCACATCTGTGACTCCCCTTTGACTACATATCAGTCACTCCTAAGGTAGAGCCTAGCTAGCCCTACGGGCAGGGTGCGCTGTAGGTAAAAGGTAGGACATGTGCATTAACGGTGTGGCATGTCCTGCTAGTGAGAAGCAGCCATTTTGGTTTCTCACTACTGTGAGGCTGCCCTCTCATAGGAATGCATTGGGGATTCCATGATATATGTTTCAGTGGTAATTCCTGGAATTAGTGGAGTAGCGTGATCAAGTTTGGTATGTTTAAAATAGTGGTAATAGGTCTGCATAATGGTATTCACAGATTTATTATCACTATTTTAGAAATGTCACTATTAAAAGTAGGCATTTATGTGTGCTATGTGTCTTTGTGCCTGCCTGTTGTGTATTGCATGTCTGGCTCTGGGGTGACAGGGGCTGGGGAGGTGCAGTGGCTCAAGAGGCGCTGGGTGAGTCAGCACTAGGCTGAATATGCCAATCTGCATTTGGAGTGGTGGGAGGAGTAGCACCTGGCCTGAATAGGAGTATGCCTGCCTTCCACAATGCTGGCTCCACCCCCTGTGGTGTGTCTGGGGCCAGAGCCTACACTAACAAAGGAGATTGTGGTGCACTCTAAATATGTTTTTAAGTGCCCCCCAGAACTGGTTTGAATTAGCTTTCGGCCTCTGCCAGAGGGTAGAACAAAGACATTCATCATATAAATATTGGGGCTGTAACCCAACTGAAGTTGTTGAACTTTATGCTTAATGGTAGAGAGGACTGCTGGATAGGTAGGAGGAACCGCCGTGGGACCCAACTGCTGCCTCCTGGGGGGTCCCTAGGTGCTGGCCTGCCTGTGCCCAGCTCTGCCTATGAAACTGCTGGAGAGCAGTGGAGTGCTTCGTTTTTTGCCTCTGAAACCCATTGGGTGAGCGTTGATGTTTACCCTTCTGCCACAAAGGATCACTGCCTCTTTATCCTGTGACTTGGGCAGCACAGCGCTCTTCTTTTGTGGCCGGGAACTGGCAGGGGAGAGCTGAGGAACCAGAGTATTCTCTCCCCTGGGCTCAGGCATCGGCTCTGACTGTGGCCGCCGGGGCTCTGCTGCAGGGCCCCAGGCTGCCACTCAACATGGACGGCAGAGTCTTAATATGTGGCAGGCGCAGAGGAGTATAACGAGAAGCTACCATGCAGGAAGAAGCCAACTCAGCCGCCTGGAGTCCCAGCTGTTGCCAGGTAATCTTAGGGAGACTGAATGTAGACTCCGCGTCATTAGCTCCGCCCAGCAAAGCAGTCGGCCAACAACACCAAAAGGAATCCCCTGTGGTTCCTGGAGCTAAATGGAGAATAGGGCCATCTCCTGCCCCTAGGCCCGGTGAGGAGCTCCCCTGCGGCAGTGGTGGGTGCCTTGGGGATATGAGTGCCTTTGTCCCGAGCCGCACTGTCTAGGGGCGTGGCCGCTGGAGTCCAGTCGAGGTCTCAGGGGTGTCCGCTTTCAAGGGAGCGGGCAACGCTGTTGTTTACCAGCCCGTGGGGCCATTGGATGTCATCACTCAGGTGCTGTTGTAGCACCAACTTAATTCCTTCATTTGTTTACATTGTCACAGCTGTGCCGCATGCTTGCGGGCCGCTGCGTGCTGACTGGGTCTTGGGGGAATTTGGGAGTGGCATCACCAGGCGAGCCCAGTAGGGGGCCCGCATTCAGTGTTGCCACACATGTCCTGGCTGCACCTGGGGAGCTAGTGTGGAGGCTTGCTTGCCTCATGACCAGGGTAATAGACTTCTGTAATTGGTAGGCTACTGTGCTATATACTTAGTACGAAGGGGTAGTATTGCCAGATCCACTGATGTAATGTTCTGTCACCGGGTGCAGTTTATGCCCTGAGGTGCTACAGGAAGCCTGTGGACTGATGTGTAAGTAATGTGTACCTGGTGCACTGTAGGCATGATGTGCTTATAAAGTGTGCACACTGCTAGTAATTACTTTGATGCAATACTAAAGATGTTTAGGCGTAATGTATTTATGCTAAGCACTCTACCCAGTAGTGACTGGTTGCCCTACCTAACTGTGATTTAGGTGATGTTATGACAGTGGTTCGATTGGCCCTGTAGTGTATATAATTCGCTGTAAAGTTATACTAAGTGCCCGATGGCACAGTGTGTATATGTGATTATGCGCTAATGTGTTTTATAAGTAATACAAAGGCTATTTTTATATTACCTTGTGTGGTGTTTCTTTTGTGGAGCGCCTGGTGTGTCGCCACTGTGTGAGTGTGTTGCGCCAACACTTTACACATTGCCTCTGGGATAGGCCTGACTGTTTGTGCCAAGCTACCATGGGGGTGAGCAGGGGTTGTCTTTAGTGTGTAACACCCCTGCCCTGACTAGAGTGGTGGTTTCGGCCTGGCTTAGGCGCTTGCCCTAGTCAACCAGAAATCTCATTTCTAACAGTACAGTTTCGAAAAATATATGAGCTGGAGTAGTTTCTACTGGTAAATTAATAAATGTTTTCTCATTGTATAAATGTCTACTTTTTATTGCACATTACCGCTGCAAAATTAGCCACCTGTTTAAGTATTTCTCTGTGTCTCTCTTTCCCATTTGTGTCAATGGGTTATTAGAAATGTATTTTTTTTACTTTTTGGGGTGAGAATTTGTTGTGATGTTGTCGCAAGTTATTACAATGTGTATATTCCAGCTTCGTGAAAAAAAATCACAAAGATCGCGTTTTTTTGATAAAGTGTAAAACACATACAGACACCTTTTCTAACTATTGTTTGAGAAGCTCTGTTTACTACAACAGTGTTTGACCCTGTATTGCTGTTATTAATATCAATGTACAGCACTCTGAGTGGTCTGTGAGAAGGTGCATGAGTGACTTAGTGGGTCTGTGAGTTGGTGCCTGAGTCTCTGAGTGGGTGCATGAGTATTTGCCTGGGTGTGTGAGTGGGTGTGTAAGTCTGAGAGTGGATGTGTGAATGACTGCATGAGTGTTTGGGTGGGTCTATGAGTGGGTGCATAAGCCTCTCTGTGGGTGAGCGAGTGAGTCTGTCAGAGTGTGAGTAGATCTGGGAGTGGGAGTGTGTGTGTGAGTCTCTGAGTGGGTCTGTGACTTGGTACATAAGCCTCTGATTTGTGAGTCTCTGAATGGGTGAGTGGTGTGTGAATGAGTGAGTCCTTGAGTATCTGAGTGGGTCTGTAAGTGTGTGTGTGAATCTCTGAGTAGGTCTGTGAGTGGGTGCATGAGTCTCTGAGTGGGTCTGTGAGTAGGTGTGTGAGCTCTAAGTGAGACTGAGGGTGGATGCATAAACGTTTTTTTATTTTTTCAATGACATTCATGAATTTGTCATAATGTATATTCGCAAATTCATTGCGACGTTACTTGGGGGCTGTGCAGATGGCTGCAGCACATTCACAAATATTGTGTATGGAAAAAAGCCTGTTCTTCAACATATTCCTCTCATAGGGTCAGGGCATGTCCAACCTGACCCCTATGCCACTTTCGGCCATTTAGTGTGAGTCACGGGGACTATATCAATGAGGTACAATGACAGCCTCAACTCTCTGCTCAAGTTGTGGTCAGCCAATCACTGCATTCATGTTAGTACGCGCATTTGGGATTAATAACAAAATCATTGCAAAATCATTGCAAATTAGCAGCAATCGCAGATATACAAATTTGAAGTTCCTTACATTTCTCACCAACTACTGAACAGATTACTCCAAATAGCTGAAAGCCTGATCTGGGAACCAAAATCTATCTTCCTGACAAATTTGGAGTATTTCAATCTAGCGATTCAGTCTGTAGTCATGTTCAAAGCTACCATGGGAATTAACATTTAACAAGTAACAGGTACGCGGCTCAACGCGTTTCGGGTCTCCCCTTGATCAAGAGCCTGACAGAATATGCAAAACATGGCTGCCATTGATTTTGCACACCTTGCCACTCCAACCTATACCCAAGTATGGAAAGTGTTGGCCTTCAGAAGGATTTGATTTACTATTCACACTCCAGTCCAAACCACAGCAGTAAAAGTGGTAAGCCTTGGAAGGGTTAGAGTTACTTTTCCCACTCCAATGTATGCAACAGTAGAGCAAGTGTGGGATCAGAATTATTATGCTAACTCTAGTCTAATCTTTAATATGCAAAGTGTTGGATTCCGGAAAGCTTATATTTACGACGCTTACTTCAACCTATGCAACAGTAGGGAAAGAAATGTACTCTGGAAGGGTTACGTTTACAACTAAAAAAAAAAAATCCACCTCCTGATTGTTTTTTACAGAATATGTAAATACCTCAAATTAAATACAAAATAAATTATCATATTTATAAATAAATATTATACAATAATAAAAAAAGTATAAATACATATTAAAGAGCATAAAGTAATTTTAAATAATGTCCTACCTTAAAAGATCAGGAAATCCCCCAAAAACAATAACTGAATACAACAGTTTTTTAATAATACTTTGACAAAAAGAAAGTGTAAATAAAAAATGCATTGTATGGACATTAGCATTAAAAAAGTAACACTAAATTATTAAAAACCAAATAATGTATGTAACATTGTGAACAATTAAAACATAAATGATTATCAATTAATCAATTATTTATTAACAACTATTTAAACATATACTATGATTCCAGTACCATCCTGCCATGATCCCCTTCAAAACCAGCAATCTGCTACTGCAATATATTTTACAAACAGAAATGTAAACATTTAAATGTATTGTAGAGGTTAAAAAAGAATAAAACAATTTACATAATTAATCATTAATTAAATAATGCATTAACAATCAGAAATTAATTATCATTAAATGTTTCATGGATTAATTAACTTCCAATCAAGTACCTCACAAAACTAACAACCCACTTTTAGGATACAACTTGCAAACAAAAATAAAAACATCTGTATTTACCATGAAAATTAAAAAAGACAATGAATAAAAAAGAAACAATTTAAATAATCAATTATAGATACATAATTATTAAACAATTAAAGATGAATTAGCATGTATATAACATTATTAGTAATTTAAATAACTTCTTGTCCTATTCAAGAACAAAAATCAACAACCCTCAATAAAAATATGAATCAAAATGTAAAACTTATTTATACATTGAAAATAACACATTAAACTTAAATACACAATGTAATACCTAAAAAATTAAACAAATACTCTTTTTTAAATCAATTAAATATTTCATTTACGATACAAATATAACATTAAAATAATTCACATTTAAACTAATTTCAATCCCTACAAATGCAACAACATGCTACTGAATTATAAATTACTAAATCAATTAAAAAGATTAACATTTTAAATTACAAAGCATAATATAAAATAATTACAACAATTACATGAATAATGCCAACATCCAAACATAATATTAAAATTAATATTTATTAAATTATACATAAAACTGTTTTTACAACTATATTTAATTAAACAATATTAATTTGAACAATAATATTTAAAACTATATCACATACCAAAAATAAATATTCTCGACAACGATATTGTGTGACGTGATATTTCTGCAGTAAAGTTTGACACAATATTCTTGTATCACAATGTTAGAACCGGCTGTCTCTAGTTGGCAGAGGTATGCACTTCTGACAAATAGGGACACACCTTTTCTAGTCAGGGCAAGGGGATCACACCCTTTGATAACCCCTGCTCACCCCCTTGGTAGCTTGGCAGAGCAGACAGGCTTATCTCAGAGGCTGTGTGTTAAGCATTTATGACCACATACAGTAATAAAGTGAATACACTACAAATGGACACGACACAGTAGTATTATAAAAATAAGGATTTTTATATAAGGCTTAGCACAAGACCAGATAACGACAAAAATATACCACAATCTTAATAAATACTCTTGGAAGGGAAAATAATAGTTCAAATGTAGTTTCTTCTTTAGCACAAAGTCTTTCGTATTAAAATCAACTCTTCTTCCTGGAAATACAGTTCTTGGCAACAATGTAACCCACACGGGAGTCACACGACGTCGAGGCAAAGTTAATCCAAAAGGTTCGGCGTCGACCGCGAGGAGCGCTACGTCGAGCCCAGAGTCACATGGACCCCCACAACACAGTACCTTAGGAAAATGAAGCACACAATGATCAGCGGCGTCGAGCAATCCGGCGTCTCGTTGTCGGTGTCGATCAGGCCTCAGTAGTCGTCGATGTCGATGATGATGTTGCAAGAGTGAGCAGCGCTCACGGCGTCGAGAGGGCTTCGAAGTCGATGCGATCAGCAGCGGTCCAGACACGAGGTCCCTTGGAGTTGGAGCCGAACTCAGTACTCACTGGCGTTGCTGCTGGCGTCGATCGGGCCCGGCGGCCGGCGTCGAGGAAGCGGGACACTAGAGCCGTTACTCACTATGTCGAGCTGGATCCGGCGACGTCCGTCGGCGTCGAGATTGCTGGATTCTTTCAGAGGTGCTGGATTCACAGGTTCCAGCCAATAGCACTTTAAGCAGGTGAAGTCCTTTAGCCCTGTGACTTCAGCAGGAGACTGGCACTCTTCCAGTTCTTCGAGATTTTCTTAGCAAAGCGTGAGAGTACACACACAGTTCCTCTCTCCTGGTTCCTTGGCAAAAATAAAGAAGCAATGCAGGATTCCCCCCAGTAAACAGCACACTGGCAGAAGGGGTAGGCAATCCTTGGATCAGCAGGCTTCTTGTCCTTGGTTTCAGGGTTCCTTGTCAGAAGTGATCTAAATTCTTGGCTCAGGGGTCCTTCTCTTATACCCCTTTTTGGCTTTGATCCCTTTGTCCACGCAGGGGGATTTCCCAACATCCTGGGTCTGTTGTGGGTGGAGCCAGGCAGAGGCACCTGGCCTATTCACTGAGCAGGGCTGGGTCCTCAGACGCCCAGCAGGAGGTGGAGCCAGCATTGTCACTGGCAGGAGCAGAGCTATCAGCCTCCTGGTAGGAGGTGGGGCCAGGATCGTCCATGGCAGGCACAGAGCCATCAGTCGCCTGGCAGGAGGTGGAGCCAGCATTGTATCAGGCAGGGCAGGCTATCAGCAACTACTCTCCCCTACTCTCAACGCAAATGTCCCACTCATCCCACAATGATTCATTAAGACCTCTGGAGCCACCCAGCTCCTGTCACACAAACGCGAAACTAGCAGAAACCAGAAATAGTTAGACAAGAAAATAGCCACTTTCTAAAAGTGCTATTTTCAAACCCAGAGTCCAAAAACCATCCACACCAACGGATGCGTAATTAAACCCCGAGTTCAGCGATACCAAACTCGACATTGCACCATGCTCCCCGAGCCCGCTAGGATTATAGCATTAATAATCCTGGCAGCCCATTCCAACTAATGGAGAGCAGGTTACCTCGCAATAGTGAAAAACGAATATGGCTGTGATTCACTATTAGTCAGGCCTGTCCTACCTTATACTTACAACGCACCCTGCCCGTGGGCCTACCATAGAGGTGACTAACGTGAAGTTAAGGGAAGGTTTAGGGACTGGCAAGTAGGTGTACTTGCGCAGTCAGCCTGACAGTACTAGACTGCACGTGAGTCTGGCAATGGCAGACCCTCAGACCTACTTTTACTAGGCCGCTCTTGTGGGTGGCACAACATGTGCTGCAAGCCCACGAGCGGCATTTGTATTTACAAGCCCCGGCACTCCTGGTGCACTAGACTAGGGACTGACAGTAAACCAAATAAGCCAAACATGGAATTCAATCAATACAGTAATTTAACATAGGGAGCACTTGCACTGTGGCACTGATCAGCAGTGGCACAGTGCCCAAAGCATATACCAGCAAAAACATCGTAAAACAGTGGAGGCAAACAGAAAAAATGGAGGAGAGACTCAAGCCAATGCGAGGGCGAGATTGTAGATCTCTATCTTATCACTCTAGATCTAAACCCCGTTCTGGTCAACTGAACCTTTATTGCCTGTCTTTGAGGAGAGAAAGTGCATCCAATACCAGGTTAACTCAATTAATAATGGACTCGCTCGGAAAAACCACAAACTACTTCTAGCTTTTAAAGATTTATTACAAGGTTAAGGTTAACTGCAAGTACAGGCATCTCAGAATGAAATTCAAAAGATATACAGGCACCACTACATACATGTGCTCTCGAAAGGCCCTTAAGCGAGCAAAGAACACTACGAGTACCAATTCTAAAATCAAAAGGGCTGCAAGCATAGACACGTATTGTGATCTCTCCGTCATTTACAGCAGGAGTGAAAGGGTCAGGTTAGGCTGTCCCTACCCTGCTCTGGATGGTATCCCTACTTAACAGAATCCCAACCTACCAAAGGTGTCAGCTGTGAATGGCTCCCTAAGGAGATCACCCACACTTAGTCTCTAGATGAAAACCTATGATCGCGAGTCATGACCCCTCTCTGCCTACCCATCCGCTCTCTAAAGGGTCCTCAGGCATCTGCTCTAACTCCACCCCGGGGTGCTGACCCTAATACAAATCACAACAACATTTGAGACGCCCCTTGTGAGACGCCCCTCACGTGGTGTCTCTTCTGGCTTTTTCCATGATGTTCTTCTCTTGGGCCTCGTGCGTTAGCGTTGACCTTGCTTCTCAGACTCTTCTCCGGCCCGCCGATACCCCCTAAAACATTCCTGAACCCTCCTCCGTGTCTGCACCAATCTATGAACAAAACTCTATTCATCCAATTATTAATTGGATCTCCCTCACATTTGCAGACAGACATCCGTAGCTGAATCTTCATTCTCATAGACTTCTAACAGAAGCTTGCAACATTTTCCCCTGACACAGTTCAGCCTGTACCAGTACATGCAAATCAAAAAAATCCTTTCATCATTTCAGGCCTACAACCCTTTCGCAAGTTAACTAAAATAGCATGTTAGCTTCTTTCTCTTAGCATAATAAGAAAACACATCTATGGAATATAAATCTAATGAATAAACAAATCAGTGTAACATTAGTGCAATCCATGTATATGAAAAGCAATCTTCGTTTCTGAACCCTTCTGGTCTAGCCATAAGGCCCGTTCCCTTCTATGCCTTACAGCGTGATTTCTTCCATTAGCAGCTACATAACATGGATCGTGATTAATCACTTCTAATAAAAGTATACATTTTCCCACATGTTTGCATTAGTTCCACTTCTATGTGAAATCTCTAAATTAACTACACATTTCAAGGTATATATGAATATATTTTCAGCACTCATAGCATTTCTCTTTATGAATTGTGCGTACTACTTGCAACTCTGGTGCACTCATACATTTTGTTCAGTTCGCGCTCTCTCAGTTCCCCCCTTTGATGACCTCTAGGGGTCATCACCAACAGTTAAACTGAACTAATGGCTAATGCCCCACGTTTCTGCGTTTCCAGAGCCCTCAGACTTCGGTACTGATTGTCTTGCATTGCAGCCAATCTCTGTAACTGCTCTTTTCTGGATCTCTCCAATCTATTTGATCTATACCATTGGTATGACCTCACCAGTCCCCACAACAGGATCACACAGATCACTATTATGATGATAGGTTTCAGCACATACCACACAAAACTCTTCCCTAGGTTGGCGAACCAACCTCCAACTTCGCCCATTCCATGACCCACTTTTTCCCAAACATTTACTTTGGTTAGGTCTTCGATCTCCTTATGAATATTAGTTATATTCATAATGACCTTCTCAAGAGGTTTTGAATTGTCTGGAATGTAAGTGCAACATTCCTGGACCTTCAAAGCCTTACAGACTCCGCCCTCTTTTGCTAGCAGGACGTCTAATACAAGACGGTTTTGAAGCACCATGGCCCTTATCGATTGCATCTCTCCTTCCACCAGCATTAAGGATCTAGCAGTGCTGGCAGACAACCTGTCTACGACTGTTGCCAGTCGCCTAATTTTGACATCATTGAGGATCAGTCCTAAGATAGGAAATGCAGCTCCAAATACATCTCCAACTAATTCTGCATCTCCCACGTCTCTTCTCCCTCTCTTCGAGGCCTTGCCCTCGATGATCTCTAAGTCTTGAGCATGGTATATTTTGGGAAAGACAATTGCCAAGTAACATGATCCATACCAGTTATCAGGTAGTCTCACGTAGGCATTTCTTCCACATACAAAATATACATTTGGAATCACTTGCATTCCTTTCAAGAAATCCTTTGTGTAATATTCTAAATTGAAAGCATGTTCACAACTGACTTCTCCTACGAATACATTTTCGTAATACGTTTTGCTTCTGTGAAGACATAACTTCCCTCTCTGTGTCTTATCCAAAGCTATTGGACCACTACTACCCTTTCTCTTGTGTGCCTTCTCTTCCTCGGTCCAATCTGTTTTCCATTGTCCTGATTTCTTCAAAATCTTTTGCCTTCTATACCGATCATCCACCTGCACTATAAACTTCTTTTCGACTTCTGACACCTTGCATGTCAGGTTATTTCTGCGGGCATGTGAAGTATCTAAGGTATCCCAAGGAATGAAGAACTTGGCCAATCTGTCTTCACTCTTCCAGTAGACCCATTTATTCATTTGCTTGTAATTTGGGACTTCTGGTAACACTGAGTCATAATTAGAGAAATAGTATTCAAAACTATCTCTCCCATAAAATATGCTAAGCAATAAGCTACATGTAATGCCATATGTCAACGGGAGGTGATGATATCTAATGCCTTCATCCACAGACGCCGGCAGTTGCATGCAGACGTAGCAGTCCTTGACATCCATGGCATCCACATATTCATACAAAAGTTTGGCATAAGCATTTGACCTATAGTCACCTTGGGACTCATCCATGTGTAACCTGCGGGCTTCTGCTGCTAATAACGCTTTCTCCTGTATGTTTTCCCCTTTCTTACCAGCAACAGTGGGTTTTGGTGTCACTACAGACTTCTCGTCTGATGCCCTTGCCTCACTCTCATGTCCCTTTATATATGATACAGTAACTACTAAAGCTATTAAAAGTATCACTCCTACTATTAGTGTGCCTATTATACATTTAGCTCTACGAGTTGGACTACCGGCCTCCATCTCTTCAGACAGTATGATTCCCTCTCTCTGTTTCAATTTCAAAATTCTTTTCTTCCTTGTCCCTTTACAGTCTCTCTTGATCATTCAGTCTTTAGAACCATAGAATTGGAAGCTGGCAATCCCCTTTGCAAAGTCCTTTAAAGTTTGAACACAGACAACCCTAGCCCTTCTCCGTCAACTTGTAGGAAGGTCCCTAATATTCTCTGCTTCCTAGGCGCTAGGTAATCTTCTTTTTCTTGCTTATTTACAAAAGTCTTTAAGCATCTACAATGAGTTTCGAGCCTGTGGCTTGAATAGCATAGTTCAATATTTCCAGGCGAAGAGTGTGCTCTTCATGGCTTGTTATCTTGGTTCCAAAGTCAGGGAATTGCAATTCGGTGAAAAACATGTGCTTTAACTTGCTCAGGCGGGGAGGGTTGGGGAGTGTGAACGTTAGTGACCCTTCTGCTTCGACTCCGGGCACTAACAGCTGTACTTCCACAGTGATGATGGGCTCAGAGCTGGACACCACCACCGCTCGTATCCTCCCTGTCTCCCGCTCCAAAGACATTTGTCGCCAGATATGTCCACTCAGGAGTGGCGTATCTTCTGCTGGGCACACGTACTCTTCTTGACCTTCTTAGATCTGGTGCTTCAGCGCCCTGCGCACCTTCCTCCGGGTCTGAATGCTCCGATATTGGAGCAAGGGTTCTCTCTGGAGTTGACCTCAGGCTAGAACTCCTTCTTTGTGGCCAACTGGCTTCTCCACGTACCCTTCTGCTCCTTCTCCTTCTGGTCTGTTCACGCTCTCTTTCAGACTGGTCGGTATCTGATTCGTACTCCCAGCTACTTCCTCCTTCTGTAGCGTCGTCCGTTTCGCTGTTGTACTGACCGTCCTCAGCTTGGTCAGACTCGTTCCCTGCTTCTTCTTGCACCTCTACAGCTTGGCTAGCCCCCTCTATGGCTTCTCGGTCCACAGCTGGACTTCCATCCGAGAGAGGAGCTGTTTCTTCCAGAGGTGCTGGAACCCTCCGCGTATGAGACGCGTGGATCCAATTGGGCAGGCCTCCCACCTTCACTGCGGTGTTCGTGATCAGGATGATCTGGTAGGGTCCACGCCAACGAACATCTAGGCAGCTTCTCCTTACGTGTTTCTTCACAAGCACCCAATCTCCAGGGTACAGGTCATGGCACAGGTCTTGGCACGATGGAACCTCGGCAGCCTGCACCTGAAGGGACACAGAATGAATGGCGTCAGACAGCCCCTTACAATAGTCCAGGATCATATCATCTGTGATGTTTAACAGTGCAGCAGTTGGTACTGATGGCAATCTCATTGCCCTCCCCATTAACACCTCGTGCGGTGACAGTCCCGTTCTTCTGTCTGGGGTACTACGGATACTCATAAGGACCAATGGCAGAGCATCAGGCCAACTCAGGGACGTTGATGAACACATTTTGGCAATCCGATTTTTGATGGTGCTGTTTATCTGCTCCACAATTCCTGAAGCTTCGGGTCTGTAACTACAATGCAATTTCTGGTCTATGATCAGAGCCGCACAAATCATCTTCACAAGCTCACTATTGAAATGGGTTCCCCTATCTGATTCCAAAGAGGCCGGTACCCCAAACCGTGGTATGAGCTCCCTAAGCAATAACTTGGCTACTGTGAGGGTGTCACACCTGCGTGTAGGGTATGCCTCGACCCATCTGGAAAATATGCAAACAACCACCAGGACATAACGAAGGCGGTTGCACCTTGGCATTTCAATAAAATCTATCTGCATCCTTTTGAATGGACCTCCAGACCTCCCTATGTGACTCAATGTAACTGGTGTTCTTTTTCCTACATTCAACTGCTGACAGGTCACACAACGCTGGCACACGGCTTCTGCTGCTACTCTGAACTTAGGATTGTACCAGGTTTGTCTGAATACTCTCAACATAGCGTCTCTCCCTAAATGTACTGGACCATGTATCTGCCTGGCCATTGGGCTCACCATCTCATTGGGCAACACTGCTCTTCCATCTGCTGAAACCCAGAAATGGGCTTCACCTATCACACATCCTGCTGTCCTCCAGGTTTGTTTTTCAAAATCGGGTGCATTCTCTTGCATGCATTTTAACTCATCCCAAGTGTCTACAGTTTCCAATATCATAGCTAATTCAGTTCTTACATTTATTCCGCCCACTTCCACCTCCGTGAAAGAGTACCCTTGTTCTGCGCAATATCTCGCGACTTCGTCGGCATATCTATTGCCTTGTGACACGAAGTCCATATTTCTGGTGTGGGCGGTACATTTTACAACTGCAATACCTGCTGGACATTGCAAAGCTTCTAACAGTAAACGTACAAACTCTCCATTACGAATGGGAGAGCCTGAAGAAGTCATGTAACCTCTTTGAGACCACAATTGCCCGTAATCATGAACTACCCCGAAACCATATTGGCTGTCGGTGTATATGGTGACTCGAATTTGGTTGCTTGCCAAACAGGCACGCGTCAAGGCAATAATTTCAGCTACCTGAGCGGAGTGTACTCCTTCCAGGCATCCGGCTTCCACAACTCCAGTAATTGTACAAACAGCATAAGCTGCTCTCAACTGCCCAACTTCGTCTCTTACACATGAGCCATCGACAAAGAATATTTCATCAGGGTCAGTCAGTGGCTCATCCACGATGTCGGGTCTCGGTTTGGTGCATAGTTCAGTCACATCAAGGCAATCATGGTCTGTACATACATCATCATCAATGTCACCTGGGAGTGGCATCAAGGTGGCAGGGTTCAAAACAGAGCATCTCTTGAGAGTCACGTTCTCTGCAGCAAGAATGACTTGCTCATATCGCGTGAGCCTGCTATTGGTCAGATGCTGTGTTTTGGTCCTGGTCATTAACAATTCAACAGAATGCGGCACGTACACCTCTAACGGGTGTCCCATGACGATGTTCTCACAAAGCTCGATACTGACACTTGTTGCAGCAACGGATTTGAGACATCCGGGCAACGCTGCGGCTACTGGGTCTAATGTAGCCGAAAAGTAGGCAACTGGTCTACGGGCATTCCCATGGATTTGGACCAAGACAGACAAAGCACAACCCTCTCTTTCACAGCAGTAGAGCAAGAATATTTTATCGTAATCAGGCATTCCCAGAGCAGGAGCACGACACAGGTCCTCTCTCAGCTGCAGGAACGCCATCAAACAGTCTTTGTCCCATGGTACCGGATCACTCACCTCCTTGTGCGTCAGTTTTTGCAAGGGTTTTGCTTTCAGTGAAAAGTTCGCTTTCCACTGTCGGCAATACCCCACCATCCCTAGGAACATCCTGACCTCTCTCTGAGTTTTGGGCGCATTCATCTTCATGATCGCCTCTATTCTGTCTGGGGAGACCTTCCGTTTCCCCTTCTCTATTCTGTGCCCCAAGTACTGCACCTCTGTCAGGCAGTACTGCAATTTTCCCGGGGACACCTTGTGCCCGTTTGCAGCTAAGTGATTTAGCAAAGCGATGGAGTCTTCCCTGCAAGCCTCTTCCGTTTCTGACGCCACAAGCAGGTCGTCTATGTACTGGACCAGAACTGACTTCTGGGGCAGCACTAGACTTTCAAGATTTTTCTTCAACAGCTGGTTAAAGATCGATGGGCTTTCTGTATACCCCTGAGGAATACGACACCATGTTAGGACGCGACCTTCCAGCTTAAATGCGAAAAGAAAATGGCTCTCCTCGTCCAGAGGGATCGAAAAGAAAGCCTGGCAAAGATCTATCACAGTGAACCATTCGGCTTGGAACGGTATCTGAAACAATATCACTGATGGATTCGGTACCACTGGACAACATGAGACAACTATGTTATTAATCTTTCGAAGATCCTGCACTATCCTGAATTTTCCGTTGGGTTTCTGCAAACCCATGATCGGGGAGTTACACGGACTACCCACGATCTCTTTCAGTATTCCCTGCTTAATCATGGACTCGATCACGGGTTTTATACCTGCAATCGTTTCTGGAGTCAATTTATATTGGGGTGTTCTTGGAAACTCAGCATGTGGTTTCACTATTATTTTCACTGGGTCTACTCCTTTGACTAGTCCAATCTCTTCCCCAGTGAAATCCCACACTTCTGGTGCCACTGTCTCCCTTAGATCCCAGGGGAGCTCATCCACTGTCAAAGTGGGATACAGCTCCACACATATTCTTGAATTTGCGACTTTGAAGTCAGCGTCATCATCATTGGTTAATACCTCCACTCCCTGCGGGGTGCAATATATGGTACAATTTAACTTACACAATAGGTCTCTTCCCAATAAACATACAGGACTAGAGTCGCAAACCACAAACTGATGCTCATCGCTGTACTTCCCTATTTTCACCTGTACCGGTTCCGTCAATGAGCTCGTTATTCTCCTGTTTGCGACCCCCACCACTTGAATAGTCTCTCCAGACATAGGCAGGCCTGGAACTGCAGCTGATCTTATCGTGGATCTGGTGGCTCCTGTGTCCACTAAGAATGTCGTGGGGCACCCTGTCACTTCTGCCTCAACATAGGGTCCCCTTTGATCCACATCTAAGGCTGCCCCGAGGGTACAGTCTTCTCTCTCTACTCTCTGTCCGGTTAAGGGATCAACGTAATAGCACTCCTCTCCTCCTACAAACAGAGGCATCTGTCTATAGGTCTTTCCCGTTGTCCCTATTCTGGGTGGTTGAGGGAACTGAGCTCGCGGAGCTGGGGTCCCCCCTTTGACCACCTTCCCTTGGTACGGCGTTACCCCTTTTCCTGGAGTTCTTTGAATCTCTTCCTCCTCTACCTCTTGTTCTCCAATTTCAATGTTGTAGGGACACTCGCGTTTCCAATGCCCCACCTCGTTACACTGATGGCACCGGGTCGTCTTTTTCAATGCCGCAATGTCCACCCTAGGTCTGAAGGTGGAGTTCTCCTCATTGCCCTTGTTCTGACCATACTGTTTCTTACCCCCAGTCCCTGTCCCCTGCTGCTGTTGCTGTTGTCCACCCTTGCCAGCTGACTGCATCTGCACCACCATCAGTTTTTCCTTTAGCTTCTTTGCCTTTGAGTCTATCTCATCACAACAGTACCTAGCATATCTCAGAATTTCATCCAAAGGTTTATTTTGCCAACTAATCAAGTGTTGCTGAATCATTAAACTAATATCCGGTCTCAACCCTAAGACAAACTTAGACACAAACTGCCCTATGTCTTTCGGGTCCATTACGTCCAACCCGCTATATTGTTTGAACGCCTTCAGCAATCTCTCATAATATTCATGAACCGTCTCCTTGGGTTCTTGCCTAGTTCGATCTATTTTGACCCAATCTATGTCTTGCATGGGCACCTTGTCTTTCAGCCAAGTTATCACTCTCTCGTATTTTACCATTACTGTCTCGGACGGCCCATTGGTCCGTGCATCTCTCTCTGATTCTACTGTTGGCCACTCGGCACTAACCTTACATGCGGTCCACAGGTCTCCTGGTACCACTATATCAAACAGTGTATTCAGACCTATCCACAGTACCTTGGAGATTTTCATGAACCTCTCCACCTGTTTATACCACTCGACTGGGTTCTCCCTCAATTTAGGGAAGGAGTTGGTAAAAGCTGCTAAGTCTCCTCTACTCCATGGCACATGCACATAATTCCCGTTTGCAACCTCACGCAAAGGGTATGCCTCTACTCTCTGCAGTCCTCCCTCCGGGGTCATCCCAAGCATGCTTCTCCTGACGGTCCCTTTCTTGGACCACCTTTCTTCCCATTTATCAAGCGCTCTCCATGTCCTTATTCCTGTGATCAGTTCCCTTATGTGTGTTTTTAATCCTATTGTTCTTCGCTCATCTAGGTCCTGATCGGAATAATGGAGCCTATGGTTACCCTGTAATGCTTTGGTCCTTGACAGGTCTACCATATATTTTCCTGCTAGTTCGACTAATTTCTCATGTGCCGCTCTCGCTTTCCGAGTGATGTCCTTTGCCATGAACAGTATCTCATCCTGTTCATACATCTCCATTCTCTCTAGAGGCAAGGTACCCTCCACCATGTCATCCAGATCTGATTTTAGGCTGGCGACATCGAGTCTCTTGGCTTTTATCTCGGCTCGCAATATCTCTTTCTTAGGGGGTTCACTGGTCTCTCTACCATCCCAACTCCGAGTCCTACGCTTGGGCTCAGGGGAGTTAAGGAGTGTCCTCCCTTGTTCCCATCTCTCTAAGTCCCATGCTCGGCCATCCTGCCTTGGAAGGTGATGAAACACGGGCCTGTTTCCCCCAATCTCATTCCCTCTGTCCTCTCTTGCTCCCTGATAGGATTCTCTGCTGTTCTCTCTTCTGTCGCTATCTTCCCGTTGCCTAGTGTCACTCAAGATACGGTAGGTTCCTTCTCGGCTCCCCATCTCCCCAGGACTGCGTTCCTGTCCGAAGTCACAGGGGTTATGGCGAGACCTCTCGCAACTCTCGTTCTGCCCACTATTGTCAGACACATAGTGGGTGCACTTAAAACTGTTCCTGTACTCCTGCGTTCTCCTATCCCCTTCGCTGTGAATTGGGCGAGACACCCCCCCACACTCGGGGCTCCTGTTTTCCAGGTCTGGTCTCCCTCTTCCCCTGGTAGGACAAGTGTCTCCTCTACTGTCCTGACCCTTCCCGTCCCACTCTGGACTGCTTTTGTCAGCCCCACAGTGAGTCCGGGTCCTGCTATCCTGGCTTTCCCTTCCAGCTTCCGCTGCTATGATGCTCTTGTGAGCCTCCACTGCCTCATCCCATTTCCTCATGTACTCACTTAGCTCCTGGAAGGATTTCCGTCCTGATCCCCTCAGATCCTCCGGCCATCTCGGGCCCCCCGGATCCCCTATTGGATCTACTGCTGTTTGAACTGGGGTGCTCCAATCTCTCGGTCTCGTCAACTGACTTGGTGAATTGAATGTATCAATCCTCCTTGTCATTTCTGCTCTCTCCCTGTCCAGTCGTACCTGTTCCTCCCCTTTTTCTCTCCCTGGGTCATAGATCGATACTATAGGACCTATGGTAACAGGTACTTGCAGGGCATCTGGCAGTGCGTAGGAGGTGGCACACTCCGTTTCTGGCACCCTTTGTACCACAAATCTTCCGACTACCTTCTGCACCGGACTAGATTGAAGCAATTCTTTGCTTGCAGTGGGATCCCAATCTGTAGTGGGAAGCGGTCCATACTCCCCTTTTCCAGGCCCCCCCTTCTTTGCATGACTCGACATTTCCTGTCTCATTGTTATATGGGGGTGGCCATCTGTCAATAACCTATTTATCAGGCTATCTTCTGTCTCGCTCTCTTCATCTTCCTCGAATGGGCTCTTGTTTCCTGCCACCTCTAATACTGGGTACAGTTTATTTACTTCTAAGTTATTCACTCTCCATCTTTTAGCATCCGCATCCCATTTGGCATCTTGCACTGCTCTTACCGATCGTTTCACCCTTTCTTGTCGTCTATTCAGGTTCCTCTCGTGCGCTGCCCTGATCCATGCATTGAGAGCTTCAAACTGGGTCGGTCTAGGCATAGGTCTCATTGAGGTCATGACTGCTTTTAATCGGTGTAGCACCTCTAATCTGAACGTCCCGTACTTTGGGAACGTTAGTTCCTCATTTCCTTCTGTAATCTTACTCCACTCTGAAATCCACATTATCGTGTGTAGCCCAACATTTGCTGCCATATAATAAGCTGGTGTACCCTCCGGCGGGGCTTCTTCCACATCATAAGATCTTCGTCTCTCTCTTTTAAACGCCGCTCTTAACCATTTAAAACATTTCATGATTAAACGTACAATTTCCGACCTCGCTATGCTGTTTACTTCCTGATGACAATCCACCAATCCAAGCGCGGCTTTGCTAACTGGCCTATCACAGCGCGGTCTTGCTCTGGCCGGCCAATCCCAGCGCGGCACTTTCTGACGTCACTCGCCTCCGCTTCGCAGCAGCACCCCTCCTTTCTCAGCTCGTCTCCCGGTCACACATGCGTCCCATTCATACACTGAAAAATGACTACTTCCGACCAAGCCGTCACTTTCCTTGACTGTACGTCCACAGTCTATCTGTAATTGTCACCCCAACTGACGAAATGTCATCCGTCTCTCTGATAGGTTGCTTACACACAGTAACTTCCGACCAGCATCCGTTACTCACGCACTCACACTTACGTTCCCCCTATCACGGTCCTGCGGGCGATCAATGGTACCTCATGACCCCCTTCACACTAGTTGACAATTACTCTGGATGTCCGATACACCCGAACCACTTAAGCTCTCCTTGAACTTAAGATTTTCACCGGTTGCGCGCGCTCACAACCTGTTCCACAGTCACTCTACAGGCATTCATCTCGGCCAGACATTACAACATAGATACAACACAAAAACACCGCAATCGAACACGCATGACCCTTTATACTCACTCTCGACCGATACTGCTGCTTTTCTGTCTCACGTCATCCGGACCTTCTTCGGCGGGCGGTTCTTCCGATCATCGATCTCTAGGGGCCTTGGGGTAATCTAACCTGGCCTAGATCACCTTCCTCAAGAAGGCAACCATCCTCTATAGCTACCAACTGCGAGGGCGAGATTGTAGATCTCTATCTTATCACTCTAGATCTAAACCCCGTTCTGGTCAACTGAACCTTTATTGCCTGTCTTTGAGGAGAGAAAGTGCATCCAATACCAGGTTAACTCAATCAATAATGGACTCGCTCGGAAAAACCACAAACTACTTCTAGCTTTTAAAGATTTATTACAAGGTTAAGGTTAACTGCAAGTACAGGCATCTCAGAATGAAATTCAAAAGATATACAGGCACCACTACATACATGTGCTCTCGAAAGGCCCTTAAGCGAGCAAAGAACACTACGAGTACCAATTCTAAAATCAAAAGGGCTGCAAGCATAGACACGTATTGTGATCTCTCCGTCATTTACAGCAGGAGTGAAAGGTTCAGGTTAGGCTGTCCCTACCCTGCTCTGGATGGTATCCCTACTTAACAGAATCCCAACCTACCAAAGGTGTCAGCTGTGAATGGCTCCCTAAGGAGATCACCCACACTTAGTCTCTAGATGAAAACCTATGATCGCCAGTCATGACCCCTCTCTGCCTACCCATCCGCTCTCTAAAGGGTCCTCAGGCATCTGCTCTAACTCCACCCCGGGGTGCTGACCCTAATACAAATCACAACAACATTTGAGACGCCCCTTGTGAGACGCCCCTCACGTGGTGTCTCTTCTGGCTTTTTCCATGATGTTCTTCTCTTGGGCCTCGTGCGTTAGCGTTGACCTTGCTTCTCAGACTCTTCTCCGGCCCGCCGATACCCCCTAAAACATTCCTGAACCCTCCTCCGTGTCTGCACCAATCTATGAACAAAACTCTATTCATCCAATTATTAATTGGATCTCCCTCACATTTGCAGACAGACATCCGTAGCTGAATCTTCATTCTCATAGACTTCTAACAGAAGCTTGCAACATTTTCCCCTGACACAGTTCAGCCTGTACCAGTACGTGCAAATCAAAAAAATCCTTTCATCATTTCAGGCCTACAACCCTTTCGCAAGTTAACTAAAATAACATGTTAGCTTCTTTCTCTTAGCATAATAAGAAAACACATCTATGGAATATAAATCTAATGAATAAACAAATCAGTGTAACATTAGTGCAATCCATGTATATGAAAAGCAATCTTCGTTTCTGAACCCTTCTGGTCTAGCCATAAGGCCCGTTCCCTTCTATGCCTTACAGCGTGATTTCTTCTATTAGCAGCTACATAACATGGATCCTGATTAATCACTTCTAATAAAAGTATACATTTTCCCACATGTTTGCATTAGTTCCACTTCTATGTGAAATCTCTAAATTAACTACACATTTCAAGGTATATATGAATATATTTTCAGCACTCATAGCATTTCTCTTTATGAATTGTGCGTACTACTTGCAACTCTGGTGCACTCATACATTTTGTTCAGTTTGCGCTCTCTCACCAATGATGTCAGGTCTAACACACAATATAAAAAATTCTATATTTTGTCCAAACACCTCTCCAAAAGAAGCTCCTACAACTTTGAATGACGCAGATGCTCCTTGTACAATTTCAGTTAAAGCAGCAATGGGTTTGATAAGTAGCACTTTATTAAGAGATAAGATTCACCACTTCGATAATCTTTCTCAATGGCCTACCTTTATGTAAATGTATTTGAGCTTGTAAAGTGCACTGCTACCCGTAGTTTTCCTGGCACTGTATAACGCTGGGGAACCCGTCCTGGCTTTCCCTGTGAGATGGTCCCTGCTGGGCACCCCCAAAGTGAAGCCAAGCATCCCCGGCGTTGATGGGGCCGTTTGTGGAGATTAAGCAAGCTATTGCCCAGAGTTGCTGAGTGGAACCCATGGTTAAAGTGACACCGAGGCGAGATTTATCGAGCCCGCTGACATTGGCCCAACACCCTGCCACGTCGGGAATTGAACCCTGGTCCCGGGCCGACCTCTGCTTCTGGGTCTGCCGCCTCCAACCAGTGAGCCACACTACTCCACACTTATTAACAGAAATATCTTTAAATGCACAGGCTCTTAAGGAATCTTACAAGAAAAATCCCAAATTAGCCAATTTTGGAGAAACTTATGTCTTAATAGCTCAACAATTGTCTCTAGATGATAACTTTATTGATGTATTACAAAGTTTCCCACATAAACTAGTGGCAATTCAGTGATCCTAATACAACACAATTTGATGTTGTAAAGAAGCAGTCTACAGATGACAACAAATGGAGAAATATGTGTGTGTTAAATTTGCATAATTTGCTTTTGTGGAAATATGCAAAAATTCTGAGAATTTACACAAAATTCAAATATCTATTTGCCCTATATTTTAGTGTGAAATGTATTCTCACATGAATTTTTGGTACAATATTGCATTTAAACAAAGCACCACAACAAAATAGCCACTCACATTATGTTGTTTGTGTGCAGTCACAGTAAATTTTTACAATGTATATAATTTCATGAAATCGTAAAATGGAGCAATTTCAGGAATTTTAGGTAACAAGTATAACTTGAAATTCCAGAATTAAAGCCAGAGTAATTTACATTTTCCTCATCTGATAACCAAATAATTGAGAAAAAGAACCATCAGGACAGGCATCATTATTTATTTTGAATGACGACTGTCCTATTATCTCAGGAAAAGAGACTAAATAATAGAGACATTCTGATAGTCATAAAAAACACTTTAAAAGAACCAACTAATGATAAGGTAAAAACCAAAGACAATGATGGTCTTTATGAAAAAATAGTAACTCCAACAATACTGTTAACATAATGTAACCTTGAAAATATATACATTCCACCTCACACTCTAGAGGTAGAACAACAAATCTTTCAATGATAGATCAAGTTGAAACTTTAAATGAATAAATTAAAAACTCCCATTGTTAATTACAAGGTACTTTACCATCAATCTGTTATAAGCTACTAAAGACAAAAATCATGGAAAACGTAGAAGACTGTTCCCATTCAATCCCGGAAACAATTCATAAAGGAGCGAGATCTAACTGTTCTAGTAAAATGTTTACTACAACACACTTCAATCAAGGTTTCTGACATCTGAATGGTAGCCATGATAACAACTGCCCTGAACAATGCACATTTCAGAGCAGCTAAATCAGCCTGTAAGCACCTTGAAAGAGCATGGAGGAGAGACTTCTCATCTCATAGGAAAACTGAATACAAATCCAGTCTTAAACATTATCACTCTCTCATTAGGAAAACCCGGGCCACCTACTATAGTGATAGGATCGGGACAGCAGAGAATTCCTCGAAGGAACTCTTCACTATCTTTAAAGCATGGTCCACAGCTCCTAACATCAACTCAGTGGATTCCTGCAATTTGGTGGCAGACTTCTTTGCGGAGAAGGTAGGAAAGATTTACTCTACCTTCCCTGAGGTAGCACTTAACGGGTGCCCGGACAGTGATGGGACACCCAACATAGCAGAGGCAGAATATCTCTGTGATTTTGCTGTCCCCTCATGTGACATTCTCAAAGATGTAGCCTTAAGCATCAAGTCGGGTTCACCCAGAGACCCTGCCACCCCTAAGGTGCTGAGAGAGAGCCTAGAGGTACTAGAGTCTTACATCACACACCTCCTCGAACTTTTACCTCAGGAACAGTCCCAAAAAGATGGAAGGAGACGATCGTCCTCCTCTTAAAAAAAGAAGCCGAATGTTAGTATCAGTCACCTGGAGAATTTGCGTCCTATCTCACTGCTGCCTTACTTTGCCAAACTAGCAGAAAAGGTGGTCAATACCCAATTGACAGCTCATATCAGTAAACACAGCTTACTTCACCCCACTCAATCAGGTTTTCCTGCAACCTACTCTACTGAATCCTGCACTGCTCCTATCAACAGAAATCATCCGCAAACTCGTAGATGAAGGACAGACTGTTGCCTTAGTCCTTTTAAACCTCAGTGCCGCATTCGACACTGTAGCCCATTAAACACTACTTCAGCGCCTTAGGAAAGAAAGTCTGGCTGGACGAGCCATGAAATGGCCAGCGTCCTTCCTACATGACTGCCGTTTTCAGGTGTCTCAAGAACCTTACTACCTCAAAAGTATCAAGCTGGAACAAGGGGTCCCACAGGGCTCCGCCTTCACACTTAGCCCCACCTTTTTTAATCTCTATATCACCCCCCTGGAAGAGATTATCAGAACATTTGGCATCAGTGTAGTGTCTTATGCTGATGACACACAACTGGTGGTGTCTCTAACACAAGCTCACGATAAGGCAGCCAGCAATTTCTCGACATGCCTACAAGAACTGGCGTCCTGGATGGCTGACAACTGCCTAAAACTTAATGGCGACAAAACAGAAGTACTGGTGATAGGCAAAGCGCCCTCGATATGGTCCTCATCATGGTGGCCTCAGACCATGGGACTGACCCCCTCCCCCAGTGAATAGGTTAAGGACCTAGGGATGTGGTTGGACACCAAACTATCCTTCGAGAACCACACCAGGCTAGTGGGAGGAAAATGTTTTGGGGTACTGCGAGGACTGCGAAAGACCCTTGATGAACTTCCTTTTACAGTGAGGAAAACTATAGTCCACGCTCGGGTGACGTCAAGCTTGGATGATGGGAGCACCCTCTATTTGGGAGCAAATATCAAATGTGTGCAAAGACTCCAATGCATTCAGAATGCAGCGGCTCGTCTCTTTCTAATGTTACCCAGGAGAGCTGCCTCTAACAAGGCCCTTGCTTCCCTTCACTGGCTTCCGGTAAGGGAATGAATTCTTTTTAAAGCCCTGTGTGTTAGCCACCGCATTCTTCAGAGGAAAGGGCCCAGCTATCGGCATGACCTACTCACCCCCTACTCTCTGATACGCCAATTGAGATCAAGTGGGACAGGGCAGGTTAGCATTACGAACATCAGAAGAGCAAGGATGGGTGGCCGCTCCTTCCGTTTTCTAGCGGCCAAACACTGGAATAAATTCCCCCGGGGCTCCGGCTGGAGTCTTCAGACACAATATTTCGGAAAAAACTAAAGACCTGACTCTTTCCATCTTTAAGCCCTCACGTCTAATTTCTCCCTTTCTTCACTTCACTGCCTGAACATAGTCTAATCTGCTGCAGCGCGGGGACACACTAGCTAGTGTAACCATGCGCTTTACAAACGTGTTTATTATTAATATTATTATTATTTAATGCCATAAGGAGGAAATCAAATATTGATTACACCATTCATGTAGCAGGCTTTGATAAAGTAATGGATTTTAAAATAATAAACAGAGATTAAAGTGATCACTAGCCCTGGCATATTACTCTAAATTGGAGAATCCAGGGGCTATAAAATGTCAAATTATTTAATTCTTAGGAAATTACTATAAAATAAAAAACAGAATAATATGTAACTGTACTCTTCACTCTTGAGTAACAAACAATTGGGAACAAGAATCTGTCTTTAAAAAAAAAAAACATAGGATCCGGTAGGTCTCTCATACACCTCTGAAGACAAGTACCTGTACCTGGCAGCTTGATAATACATTCAACTCCTTGTCATCGGTGGATAATCCTAAAATTCTTCATCCTAATCTTCAAAGACAAGGTTCTACTGCCATTCAACTACTGAAAAAAATTGAGAAAAACGTAAGACAGTTACTAGCACTAATAAGGGACATAAGTATTAAACAATTAAATGCCAATTTAAAAATGAGAATGCCAGGTCATACAAAACAACCAAGTAACTGCCTGGACAGAGCTACAGTCATCTACACCATCCAAAAGTATGGGCAGATTTTTGTCCCTAGTTGACTATATAAGGCTTACATAAATATGGGTGGGCAAGGATTTTTTATTAGATCTGTATGCAAATGATAAAACTCGACAAAATAATGTAGAATGCAATTGTCTGTCAAGTCACTACTACATCATGCAATAAAACACAATAATGTTAATCAGGGATAGTAATATTATGCTTTTGGCAGGCCCCAGTAGAAGGTGATACAGAAAAGTTGACTCATTTGTTGACTCCGGTATTTAATTCCGCAATACATAGTGGACAGACACTCCCCTGACGGAAAGGCTCCATAGTAGAGCCACTTTATAAAGAGGACCAAAAAATATCCTCAACAGCTATCTTCTAATTGCACTATTAGAAATAGATGCAAATCTTTTTGCAAAACATTTATAAAATAATAACTTACGCCATACCCATGGTTTGCGGCCCGACCGAGCCATTGTGTTGGGCCTCACACCCAATTAGGATGGTGGAGGTGAGATCTCAACAAGACTACCGCCAATTTCAAGATCCAGGTGGTGGGGAAAGCAGGCGGGTTTCGCGGAAGTGCCAATGCCGGCAACATCAAGCATATTACGACCTGCCTTTCCATCAAGCACTTCATTGCGGGGTCCCAGCCATGAAATGCTTGGCAGAAAGGCATGTAAATGGCCTCCCCACACTGCTCCTGGACAAATCTGCCTAAGGGTGTGAGTGCCTGGGGCACATGATGTGCCCCCCCAAAAGTGCACAGTCGTGTATGTACTGTGTGGCATGCACAACATAGTGCATGCCACACTGTGCATGGATGTGCTGGAGGCACTGTCACGGTGGCAGTGTGCCTTTTAGGCTCTCCTATGCGCCAAACTTTCCAGCCGCCATGACAGCGCCGCTACCACACCACCACCCTTGTTAACCACTGGCTTAGCTGTCTTCCTTGGACCGCCGCGGAGGCAGTCCTAAAGGAAGACTGCCAAACTCGTAATAAGGCCCTTAGATATAAATGCTCAATTGTTGCTTTCAATATTTTAGCTGAAATGGCATGTGTACCATAAGTAAAAAAATATTATATTGACTATTGAAAGGCATTTGAGAAAGTGGGGAGCCAACAACTTTGGTCAAAATTAGCTTTTTGGGCCATTGCTACAGGACAACAGTATGTTATAGATAAGAATGAACAATCGATTGAAACAAGGATGTATTATAGCTCACTTGCTTTTTTCTATTTATTTAGCCGACCTACCAGACAGATTAAAATAAAAGGATGGAGGCCCACGGAAGTTAGCCAGTGTCCCAGTACCTTACTTGGCATACGCTGGCTATTTAGTTATCCTTTCCACCACATAGATCGGTCTACAATGACAACTGTTTACAGGCTTAAACGTCCGAAAATAATCTCCAGATTCATTCAAAGAAATCTAAAATAATGTGTTTTGGATGCATCAGCCCTAATTGTAACTGGGTAATGTGTATAACAAGTGTTGAACACGTTCATCATTCCACATACCTAGGCCTTGTAGTGGATACGAATTTAAACTAGAGCTTGCATCTCAAACAACTTGTCAGTAAAACTTCCAATGCAACCAGCGCTATTAAAAGATTAGCAACAACATATGCTGGGGGTGGGCACTAGAAACTACCTTAACAGCAGCAAAAACAAAATACATTGGAAGGGTCAATAAATGGGAACATTTAAAATATTGTTCATTATATACATTCAGAGGTTACTGAATTTAAGCTCATCACCTCCACAGTGTCGTTTAAGGTTCGAATTGTGCCTAACACCGCTAAGGGCATTTATATGTATTAATCGAATAAACTATTTGATTTACTGTTTCTCTGCAGAAAAGCACACTTTAAAATCTGTGATTTAAGAGGAATTGGCCAGAAACTTTCTGAAAATCATATCTAAATATTGTCTGCCAACAACCTTCATACTCTACCTGTGCTTGTACTAATGTGTGGATCTGAGCAGAAGCTATTAGTAAAACAGGAAATCAAAACCAATTATGTTTTACTGGCAATTGATAAATCATTAGCATATAAAAACAACAGCTATACTGTTGTAAATTATATTCTACAAGGACAACCTTTCTGGACTTTCATATAAATATACAAGCAAAGCTTATTTTCTACGATTCTGACTTTATTATCTCCCTTTTGCACAGTGTGATGCTTCTTGCATAGAACCATCGAAGGAGAATTCTCTTTATTGATTTTGCAATTTCTGTGATGTGACTATTCAGCATATATTTTGTTTGTGCCAGTGTGATTTACGCAGAAGCACATAAAACCAAATTTCCACACAGGAGATATAAGATCTATTGATGAGGCAATTTTATACTGCTCTAAGTGAACCTCAACAAAAGATAGTGGCCCATATTATGAAGTTTCTTGAATTAGTATGTACTATTTATGAAAGCAAAAATAATGGAAAACGGATTATTGACTAAGATAATGCCCTATTACTTACTGGTTATCTTCATTACTCCTGGTCCCATGGTCCTCGTCCCATTCATTACTGGTAGAGATAGCTATCTCCCAGACAGAAAAAAAGAAACAGAGGAATTCTTGGACCTTTACCCCACCCCCTCCCACTGGGAGTACATAACTAGAACTCACCCAGCACTTCACCTGCTCTTTTTTCTGTCACCCGACAGAATGGGTTGTGGTGTGCTGGTGTGCTGATTGCTACTCCTGTTGAGCAGGTGTGGCATCCTCTTTGGATGTGCCCGTCATTCTGTTGGGCTTTCCTTGACCATGCTGGCCATGCTTCCCAGCCTGCCAGGCTTGCCAGGAAGCTAACTGGAAGACTGCTGGACCTTTGCGCTGGTGCGCTGGATCGGGTTGAAGTTCCGGGTTTCAGGCAGCACATCTTTCTGAGGCTGGGCTGTGGGGACGACGCAATGCTGTGGCTTCTTTCTGGCTGTCCGTGGAGTTTTTTTGTGGGCATCTCCTGGGGACCGCCTCTCCCTTGTGATGGGGCCGTCGGCGTCCGGTGGCCAGATCTGTCGATGGGCAGTTGCAGGTGGTGCATCGGGGTGCATCGGAGTGGACTGGTGTTACTCTGCTTGTGCTGTCTTCTAGGTGTCCGCCGCCTTTTACTGACAACTGAAGAGGCCACTGATCCTCTTATTGACCAGAGTTTCAATGGGCCTTTAACAATACAGTGTGCTGTTGGGGTAATAAGTCCATCTGAGGTACTATTGTATTTAACATCTTCTATGACGCAGCCTAATAGGGAGGGTGCAGGCCCTACAAGTGTGGGGGCTGCGCGTGGAGGGGTGGTGGTGCCTGACTCATTAACTATTGATGGTGCTAAGCAGCCCTGTGTCACCGAACGGGAAAGTGGCCAAGAACTAAGCGGAAGTGGAAAATTGCTAAAAATCACTACATCAAGAAGCTCTGTTAAAACTAGAAACCTTCCTCTGCAAAACAAAGGTCTAGAAGGTGTTTTATCCGGGGGGGCTGGAGGAGCCCAATGAGAATACATGGGGTGGTCTGAACAAGTAATCTCCTGGACTCCAAGTTACGCCCCATGTTTGATCAACTACATAAAATGTAATCCAATATGGCAATGTCTATGGATCTCCGGTCCTCAATTTCCACTTACACCCAGTATTCAGCATGTGATGTTATCGCTACTTCCACTGACCAATGCAAGAGGGCTCCCCTTCCACTTTACATTTTGCCAACATCTCTACCTGCTACATGTCCGGCAGCATGTCAAACAGCCATGGCTATTCCTCTTGTGATAGACCTTCTGCCAGCATCGGCTCCATATGTTGACATATTGACAAACGTGCCTAGGCTTACAGTAACCAACGTGGAAACTACTAGAAGTTTATTTAATAAATCTATCAATTGGCTGAATAACAACGTTAATGGTAACTGGGAAATATCAAGAGACATTTTGATGGGCAGGCGGGTGAGAGACATTGGGGGCAGGGGCTTGCGGAAAAATGGGGATGTTATTGTGGTAAATCTCTGCTCGCCAAAGGTAGTCCAGGAAATACTGTACAAAGCTAGAATGGGGATGGTTAAAAATAGTTCCATCAAGATAGTCTCCCTTGGTTCGTTTTCCAGCACTTGGTGAGAGAACCAGGTAGCTCTGGTAGTTTTCTTAACAGGGACTCTGTACCATCTGGACCCCCCCCCCCTTTGCTATCACCCCACCTGTCCAACAGATATGCCCCACTGGCTGACTTGGAAGAAATCGACTGACAGTTTGGGGAGGTGCCTGCCTACCCAGTCTTCCAGGAGGCGGTCAGATCACTCGCCAGCCCAGTTCTTGTTACCAAACACCATCCCCACCCAACCTAATACCGCACTTTTGGTGTCAATCTTAGAGGAGATCGGTAGAGTTTCTTGTAATCCCAGCTCCATTGTATTAACTGATAATATTCTACTGCACGACTATCCATTGGTAGATCCTTGTATTGAGACCAGCCTGGTGGATTCTGCTAATTTAACTACTGTTTATCATTTGCCCCCCAGTTCCCTGAAGTCTCCCCCCTCGCTGGGGTACGCATACTTTTAGGCAATGACAAAGGTCATATAGAAAACGTCTGTCTGAAAATCCTAAATTGGAATATAGCGGGTATAGCCTCTAAGATCGGGCTAGAGGGATGGCGGTTTTTTATTATGACCTATGATATAGTTTTTATGCAAGAAACGTAGGAGTGTAAGGATATTGTATTTGATGGATTTACGTGTTTTAGCCTGCCCACTATTCCTTCTGTATCAGGCAGAGCTAAGGTGGGCTTGCCTGCCTGTTTTAAAGTGGGAATTACTGTCATGATTGCTCAGTTATCACAAGAGCAGGGGGAGGCACAGGCTTTTTGTCTTTCCTGTAAAGAAACTTTTAAGCTGTACCTGGTAAATGTTTATTATAATAACTTTACATCTAAAGGTAATTTCCAGGGGCTTTTGGGCTGATTGACATGCTTGCGGAGAGAGAGGCTCGAGCGGCTCGTCCTTTTAAGTTGTTGGTGGCGTGGGACTTTACTGCCAAACTGGGGCTCTCATTACCTCTCTCCCCGACCACCTTTGAGCCAGTCGCCTCCGAGACGGACCACAATGTGATCGACACAAGGGTACAGGTTTTATCTACCCGCTTATTAGAAAGAGGTATGGTAAATAAGGCGCCCAAATTGACTGACCACTATATTCCCACCTTTACTGGACGAGGCACAGGAAGCACTATCGACCTGGAGTATGTTTTCCCTCATTAAGAACCATGAGGTTCTTATTCAGCCATATAGTGATCACAATCCTATCTCTGCCAAGATAGTGTTATCTTATAGGGAAAGGAAGCCCAAGCCTGTATCCTCCCAGGCACTATCCACCAAAGATGCTGGGCGTAGGGTGGTATGGCGCACAGCGAACATGGTATTATGTCATAGCTAATCCCGATAGTTCTGAACTGGTGTTTAGTTGCAATTGTATACCATGTGAGCCATCTCTCATTTTACAAGTACTTGCAACCCTGCTAGATAAAGTTAAATATCTATTTTCTAAACCCATTTCCCAGTCCTGTAATCATGCTCATTCCTGGTTTGACAAGGCTTTTAGAGAGGCTAATAACACTCTACGCATTGCTCTAAAACAAAATCCCAGAGACCAGATTGTGATCAGGGAAAGCAGGAAGATGTATAAGCTTGCCACAAAAGAACAAAAGCTAGCATTGAAGGAGGAGAAGTGGGACTTAGTAGTTGGCTCCTGTCTCACAAAAAATCCCCAGGCCTTTTTGAAGGCTATACGGTCAGTTCTATCTCCCGCCCTACAAGCCGACAAAGTAACTGTCCACATACCTCCTGAGTCTTGGGTGACTCATTACGCTGGCCTTTACTCCGTTGACTTTGCTTTAGAAGATGCCCCATCACTGTTGTATTTTACATGCCCAAACCGTATTTTTAATGAAGGGGAAGTCTGGAAAGCAATTGTCAACAGTAAAGGTAAGAAGGCACTGGTCCCAGATGAAATTCCTGTGGATTTGTTTAAGGAAAACTCAGCATTCTGGTCCTCGGTACTTACCGCTGTATTTAATTCAGCTTGCAGTGAGGGTGTTCCAAAATCTTGGCATACATCTGTGATAGTGTCTGTTTTCAAAAAAGGTGATGTGCACGATCCCAAATGTTATCGACCAATCTCTCTCCTGGACTCCTCAGCCAAAGTAATAGGGAGAGAGGTGTCAGACCGCCTGCTAGACTGGATAAATACCAACCATATCCTAGTTCCTAACTAGTACGGGTTTAGGAAGGGTCTTGGTATGATCTAACAGTGCCTTAATCTGCACCTCATCTTGGCTAAATATAAATATGTGAAGGGCACCTCCACTCATCTAACATTTATGGATTTGACCAGCGCGTTCGACTATGTCTCACGCTCTAAGCTGTGGGACATTTTAGAAAACATGGGTGTCGACGCGGGTCTGGTCTCCTTTCTGAGGCTTGTCCATCACAATCTTTCTGCCTCAGTGAGGTATGGTAATGATGGTGAATGCTCCGAACAGTTTAGCATTAAGTGCGGGGTGCGCCAAGAATGTGTTCTGGCCGCAATCTTATTTCTCCTTTATACAAACGATTTGGAGAAAACTATAGTTAAGGTTGGGGATGATGTGCCACATGTTGAGAAAAAGGCTGTGCCAGCACTTCTTTATGCGGATGACGCAGTACTTATGGCAAGGACTGCGATTGACCTAAAAAAACTCATCTCCAGCTACGCCAACTTTAAGAAGGACTTGGGGTTGGAGCCAAACTACAAGAAAACTTTAGTCCTGATTTGTGGCCCCAAACATACTTAGCGCCAGATGTAGGAGCCCTAATACCGGTCGGTAACGGCCGAATTCGGCCGTTACCAACCGGTATTAGGGTTTTTGGGATGTAGGGGGCCAATTTTACCGATTCAGTAAATTTACCGAATCGGTAAATTTACCGAATCGGTATTTTTACCGATTTGGTAACTTCCAGATGTAGGTGGGACTCTTCTGAGTCCCAAAGGCCTTTCAGATTCGGTATTTTACCACCCAATCCAATTGGGTGGTAAAATACCGAATCCAGGTGTGCATGCACATGTGTGCATGCACACCTATGCCATGTGACATACAGACATGCCCTTAGGGCATGTCTGTGTACCACATGGCACACATGCCTGTATTTGGGGTGCTAGAGGGTGTCAAAGTGACACCCCCTGCACCCTTGCTGGAATCGGTATTTACCGAATCGGTAAATACCGATTCGGTAATGCCCATTGATTCCTATGGGCTTCAATGCCCATAGGAATCAATGGGCATTACCGAATCGGTATTTACAGAATCGGTAAATACCCAATCTTAATGATTCGGTATTTACCGATTCTGTAATACCTACATCCCCCCCCCCCTCTATTTTACCACTTCTTAAATACTGAATCGGTAAAATTCGGTATTTAAGAAGTGGTAAAATAAAATTACCTACATCTAGCCCTTAGTCCTGTAGCCTGAATATAGAGTGTAAAAAGCTGGAAAGGGTTAGTTCCTTCCCGGATTTAGGTTTGGATTTTGATGAAGGCTGTACATGGCATACCTGCCTAAATAATAGAATAATAAGATTCACACATGCAGTTGGTACTACTTATTCACTTGCTATCCCCCTAGGTAAAAAACCCATAGCCCCAATTTTAGAGATTCACAAACGTAAAAGTATTTCGATTTTAACATATGGTATGAGGATCTGCGGTTGCAGGGACGTACTTGCTATGCAGTTGGAGGAGAACAGATTCTGCCGTAGAGTTTTATGAGCGCCCCTTCCTTGCCGCATTTTCCCTCTCCATTTGGAGCTATGTCTTGAGTATGTCCAAGGCACCATAAATGCTGCACCACTAGCCACTTCGTGTTCTATCTGGTCAAATGAAGAAGCTGATTTCAATCGGGCAATTATTAGAAACTGTTTAGGCTGCACTTGTGGCCTTTGTATCCCCTGGCCCCAATACATTAAAATCGGCCTATCAGAACTTGGTTACTCCTCCTTGTTTGAGCACGCAGATCTAATTGGTAAAGGGGTATCGACAGAGGGTTTTGGTGAGCTTTTGAAAACACAAAGAATTGCCGAGGGAACTGTCCGAAGTAGCCAAACCCACTGTCAGGGATTATTGCCTTATACAAGTACCTCCCTATATTGCCCCGTATTTATTATATGTAAATAAGGGGCATGAAAGGAATTTGTTGACTAGATTCAGGATGGGGTTCTTTCGGTGGTTGGTATGCTTTCCCTTGGGTCAGTATTCTTCAGAATCTATTACTATCTGTCCTTGTGATGAACATTCGAGTCAAACCATTTTACATTTTGTATTTTTGTGTCAGTTTTATCTTCAATTTACCAGGAAATTTTTAATACCTCTTTTGTGCAGACACAAATTTTCCAAGTGCAAAGCGGCTTTGTACTTTCGGCAGCAACTCAATGACTGTGATGCCTGCTTTGCTGTTGGGAGCTTTTTGAAGTGTATTTTAGCAAAAAGAAGGAGCATTCTGTTTTAATTCCAATTTACTTTAACATTCTTTTGTATGGATTGTATTTGTATTGCTGCTAAAATGTCCATCCCTGCTGCTAACCCCTCTATAGCATTGATTTTATTATTCATGTATTATTGAATATTTATGTGCTGCTATTTAGGGCTGCTGTCGTTTGCACTATTGGATAATAACTGCTGCTACTTATGAACCCAATCGCCTTGCATTCTCACTTTAGTTCCGAGAAAAATTACAGTATTTGCTTGTTGTTGTACTCCTTCCAAACGGAAAATTTGTTTTGCATTTGCTGAGATGTGATGATTTTATATGATATTTTTAATATTTTGTATCTTTTATGACCTGTCTTTGGAAGGACGAATAAAGAAAGAAAGAAAGAATGTCTTGTTCATGACTGAAATTTGACATTCACCTGCCTGATCCTAAATCTTCACTGAGCCATCCCAGAACATCACATACAAGGCAGATGTTGGACTCACAACTATCCACAGAAACATCTCCTTAACAACTCTCCTCTCCGAATTCACCATGTCCTACGAAACCCTATCACCTTCCACCTATTCTGAAACACTCCCCTTCAACAAAGAGTTCTTCACATGAAGATGAAGAGTGTGGAGCTGCCACAACAATCACAAACTTCATGACTATCCAGCTAAGACATTCATTCTCTCTGAGGATTCCAGTAAGAAGCTTCAATGCCTGTTTACCAATGCTGAACAGTATTCCCTTGTACCTACATCCAGTGCAAGAACATATTTTTGCTCAGGGTACAGGCATCACTCCTCAACAAGCATGCTCTAGCTTAAAGTACATGATATCTTATCCACCATTCTGATCTTGGCTCGCTGTGTGCAATTTTCTTCCACATTTGCCTCAATTTTGACCCACAAGCCTTACTTCACTGAGAGGAGAAACTAGGCCTTTCTACTCTTGCATCTTGGGCAAGAGCAACTGCACTTACATGATCTGCATGGCCTCCTCCCCTTCTGAATACCTTCTGCAACTCAGCACCTTACAACGAAGTTCCATGAACGCTAACCAAACAATATATAATGAAAAAGAGGCAAAATAGCCTGTGCACGAACTGCAGGACTTATGTGCCAATGCTGCAGCAACAACAAGCTCTCCTTCTATTGTGCTGTTGCCATATTAAACGCCATAAATTGTCTAGTTAACTTTTATAAAATTCCAATGTCATGCGGGTGCCCCTGAATGTTTAGTCTGAAGCAGCTGGACAAATGAAAAAAATGATCACAGCTCTGTGGAGGCAAGCACTTTTTGTGGAAGGACACTACTTTTGCCCAATTAAAACAATATGGCTTCCAACATGCGGGCAGAACCAAAGTCCCTCTCCTCATGATCATCACATAATTGTCTAATGACAGTTGCGCTGTCACCAGACCATAAAAAGCACCTGACACTCTTCTAAGTAAGGTTTGCATGCATTCACTTCCCCTTTGTCATGAACATGTGTGGAGTGTGGGTAAACTTCAGCAAAAGGAATTCATGCGCATCTGCCTTCTTAAAGACTATATTTTTCAAATGCTAAAAATTTGCAATATTCGGGGGATAGCAGGTCAGTTAAAGGCAGCCTCAACCTTTTCATGCACTTTCACTGTTGTACTAAAATGGGCCTGGCAATTTGATGGACAGGAGTTTCGAAGCAATAAAATAGAAAACTTCATATCCTTACAGAGGATGGATCCAGGAACTTTGCACATTTACAAAGATGGAAACAAATCTGAACAGCACAGAACATAGCATAGATAAATCATAGATAAGGATAGTCTGTCAGTTCCTTGGCAAGGGACTAATGTGGCTTGGGCCAGTCAACAACCTGAATCACAGAAACAAAGGCAGAATTTGAAGGCATACGATGTAGAAGATTTCTATCAGCTTCTCCTGCACAGTTTTTAGAAAATTGAATTAATGATAATGATAGCTAATGAGCATACAGCTACCCCGCGGGGCATCCAGGTGCTGCCAGTGAGAAAGTAGGTGATTCTGGAGAGACCAGAAAATAAAACTTTGGAAAACAGCCATGTTTGCATTTGTTTTCTAAACAGGGCTTCGTTGTTTATAACACTTAGATTAATAGGGAGATTGCTCAATGCCTTTGCCACTATTAAAGCAAATTACCTTTTATCCTTCCTTTGCCACTTGAACCCTGGAATCTGAAACAAATTGGAATTCAAGGAGCTTAAATTCCCAGCTGTAGTGTAGTGCTTAAACCTGGCGTCAGATAACTATTCATTCATTTTAGGTGGAATTTAGCCTTTGATGGGTTTTAAGACATTGATTGATACACCGTGACAATTAGAGTAGTGAAAGGGATCACACTCCAGGGAATTGAGAAGAAGGTTGAAAACCCTTTGAATTGTCGTACCTTTTGGATTGGGTGTAGTATAGGTGATGCCTGTTGTTGTTTATAATATTGTGAGTGGGGGGCCGCCTTACTTTTTTCTCCCCCTTTGACTCCTATTGTGTTGTTGTGCCAGATAACTAGGACCAATATCATAAAAAGCTCTGTGTACAAAAAGTCAAGAATAAAAAAAATGCGATTTGCTCAGTTAACCAATGATGATCTCTTAGATGGGCGGGTACTGAAGAATGACGAGGGAATTTCAAAACTACCCAGATTGCCTATTTAGGACCATCGGAAGGCATTTTTTTTAGTTTTTTAAGGAAGTCTGAGATATAGACTGTAGATGTAGTCAATCCTTGATATTATCAGTATATTTACTACGGTTTTCCTTGAGTCCACTGGGAGAAGATCCAAACATGTTCTAATTGCCCTTAATATAGATATGCAGGCTTCGGTTGCTGTAGTTCGCTGCCCAGCAGTTAAGGGATATTTACATCGAACGAATGCTGCAGGTCACATACTTCTGCCTAGGTGTGAAGCCATCCTGGCCATTAAGAAAGAGACTTTACTGATTAGTGAGGCTCTTCTAAAAGGGAGTAGCTAGGAAAGATACAGATGTCGACAATTCATATTCCCTGTACACACAATAACAGTGATACTTACTGTCTATGTCAAATGTGAATGAATCAAAGTGATAATGTGTTTGATATAAATAATGTATAATGTGGAGCAAAATGTGAGACACTTTGAAAGTGCAAAAATATCCTCCTGAAGAAGTCCTCCCTATTTGCCCGTAGTCACAACATGGCACTCACCCAACCTAATGGAAAGGGGCGACCACTCGGTCCCCCCGAACGTATGGCGGAGTGCCTCGATCCCCCCGGGAAGCCATTTTTGGGCGGGAGGCGCGTCTCGGCTGGTATGCCCGAAGCGGCGTAGCCAGGGCGCGCTTTTTCCCGCCCTAGAGTGGGCTGGCCTAGACACCGACGTAGGCAGCCCCGCCCGAGGGGCAGGCAGGGGCGGGTTCTCGCCCGCCCTGAAGACGGATAAAAAGAGACGCAAGACCAGAAGACGTCCTCTTGTTCTTGTGCTCCGAAGCTGCACCTCCTCGCTACCCGTGAGCTCGGGACAGAACGAAGAGCCAATTTTGAGCGTTTTGATCTTTTTCTTTGTCTTCTAGATACTTCGTCGGAGAGATGCCCAAGAAAGGCGCAAAGAGAATGACGACCGACCAGATGGTTCGGGCCCTTTTCAAAGAGATGTCCGACATAAAGAAACGGTTGGCGGAGCGAGACGGGGAGGAGGGTTCGGGCCCTGCGCCGGCTGGAGGGAGACCTAAGAGGCCGAAAAGGGTTCCAGCCGGTGGAGACGTCCCGGTTCCCTCTGCCCCGCTCGAGGCGCCGACCCCAGTACCGATGGAGGGGAATCCAATCCCCGTTGTCGTCACCCCGACATCCAATGAAGACATGCCCCCCGAGCTGGCAGCACAGCTAGCAGCATGGTTGGGGGATAGTAGTGAGGGCGCCATGGCTGCCGAGGCACAGGCGCTGATAAAAGGGCTGCGTGAGAAGAGAGATGCAGCTAAAGTGACTGCGCCGTTGGCGGGAATAGACAAGCCGCAAGCGGCAGAAGCAGCGTCCGGTTCAGGTAAGCGGCCATTGCCGATTGCAAGGGACGAGTCAGCACCCTCTCGTAGAGAGAGATTGGGACAACATGTGCCTTTAGCAATAAAGGAAAAGATCTGGGCGGGGGAGTATGTGAATATTTTTTCCTTGCTTGTTGATCATTATGAGGTGGAGCATGTTAAGAGTCAGAAGGACCTAATGCATCCGAGTGTTTGGCGCGCAAAAATGGCCGCCTTTAAGGTAAATGAGAATATTGGCAACTGGGGCAATGCGTGGGGTATTTTTACATCGATTTTGGGGGAACGTAGGCCCGAGTTGCTTCCTGAGTTTCCCATTTATCAATCACGAATTATGGGTTACTCGACAGCATATCAAGGTAACCATTGGTTCTGTTATGACAATCTGTTCAGGAAAGAAAAGGAGCATAACAAGAGTTTGACTTGGGATTGTTACGATTCTGTGACATGGGATAAAATGAAAGAATCAGGAATGTTAAAAATGCCATTGGTTGGGAGCAATGTTGTTGATTACTCCCGCCAGAATGTGGGGACGCCCTTTCGACCAAATACGAGCACCGACGATTATTCGAGACCCGCAGGCAATACAGGGAAAAAGGGTTTCTGCTTTAATTTCAACAAGGGGAAATGTACCAGGCCTCCGGGATCGTGTAAATTCAAACATGAATGTAGTACTTGTGGGTCGTCCCATCCTGAGTCATCGTGCAGAGCCAGAACGAGTGAGAATGGGGGTAAGGGAGGCGCCAAACAGGTCTAAGATAGTCCGAGGGGCGCCTTTACCAACCCCGATTGATACCTTGGCAATGATTCCCTGGCTCAGCGAATACCCGGATCGTACTTCTGCTGGGGTGCTGCGGAACGGTTTTACACATGGTTTCCGCATCCCGGTGGGGGACTTTCAGGGTGTAGGGACGTGCAAAAATCAACTTTCCGTTTTACAACATACCTCTGTAGTGCAAGAGAAAATTAAGAAAGAGGTTAGCCGGGGACGGGTCGCCGGCCCGTTTAGTCTACCCCCGGTACCGTATTTTGTCTGTTCTCCGTTAGGGGTGGTCCCCAAGAAGGACCCAGGTGAGTTTCGTTTGATCCATAATCTGTCTGCTCCACATGGTCTTTCGGTGAACGATGCAATTGATCCAGAGGTTTGTTCGGTGCGATACGCATCGTTTGATGAGGCAGTAGCCATCTTGAATCGCCTGGGGCCCGGGACGTTGATGGCGAAATCAGATATCGAGTCAGCGTTCCGGTTGCTCCCGGTACACCCAGACGACCAGCGTCTTCTGGGATTCGAGTTTCAGGGGTCATTTTACATGGATAGGTGTATGCCAATGGGATGCTCTATATCATGTGCTTATTTTGAGAAATTCAGTACTTTCCTGCAATGGGTGTTCACTAAGAAAACGGGCTTCCGAAATGTAATGCACTACCTTGACGACTTCCTGTTCCTTGGCCCCGCCGGAAATCACGAATGTGCCCAGGCCCTAGCTGAATTCTGTGTGTTGATGGGTCATTTTGGCGTGCCATTGGCACCAGGTAAAACTATGGGTCCCACGACTTGCCTCGAGTTTTTGGGGATCGAGTTGGACTCGGGGGAGGGGTGTTTCCGTTTACCAGCTAGCAAAGTGTTGAAATTCAGGGCAGCCCTCCAAGTATGTTTAACTGCATCTAAGGTTACACTGCATCAGTTGCAACAATTGGTGGGGAAGTTGAATTTTGCCTTGAGGGTGATCCCAATGGCCCGCCCCTTTTCCCGCTCAATCGCCCAAGCGATGGTTGGCCTAAAGGAGGGTCATCATCGCACGAGGTTATCGGCCGAGGTCCGCCAGGACATGCGTATTTGGTTAGCATTTTTGGCGGACTTCAATGGTCGAGTCGTCTGGAACAAGCCAGCCGTGTCCTCCGAAGAGCTTGGGCTATGGACAGATTCAGCGGGAAGCATAGGCTTTGGCGCCATTTTCGGCAAAAAATGGTCGGCACAAAGGTGGCCCCTATGGTGGCATGAGAAGGGGCTGACGAGTAATATTGCTTTCCTTGAACTATTTCCCATTCTTGTGGCCCTGAGAACCTGGCCTGAAGGGTTCAGAGATCATTCTGTCGTGTTCTGGTCCGATAATATGACCGTTGTGGAATGCATCAATAGTCAGGCAGCCCGTTGTAAACTGATTTTGAGGCTGCTCAAAGAAATTGTCTTACTGTGTATGCAACTGAACGTGGTATTCAGAGCAAAACATGTCCCGGGGGTGATGAATCAGGCTGCTGATGCACTGTCTCGTTTTCACATGCAGGCTTTCTCGGGTTTCCTTCCTTCAGCGGACCCAGAGCCGGCACCCTTCCCCGAAGCTCTCTGGTCTCTCGGTGCCCCGAACTTCGTCACCTCGTGGGAGAGAGTCTAGCACCCAGGACAAGGAAGGCATATGAAGGGGCGTTTCAGGCCTATTTAGCCTTTTTGGGGGCCGAGAGAGGGGGACTTTGGGGTCAGGAAGAGTGGGTTGTACATTTTCTGATGTCCTTACGTAGGGCTGGGAAGTCGGTGGCTACGGCCCAAAGGCATCGTGCCGCCATTTCCTTTGTTGCCAGGGCCCATGGCATCCAGGACCCGACAGCGTCTTTTACAGTACAAAAGGCGCTGCGTGGGTGGCAACGCCTAGAGGGTCGCAGAGTAGACGTGAGACGACCGATAGGTCTAGATAGGTTGTCCCAGTTATTGGCCACACTCCCTAACACATGCTCGTCTCCTTTCGAGACCTGTTTGTTCCGGACTGCATTTACGCTGGCATTTCACGGGGCTATGAGGATAAGTGAGCTGGTTGCAAGGAACAAGCAGGATGTGGCGGGGGGCTTGTGCAGGGAACATGTTCAGATCAGGGGCGATGCGATGATTGTCTCCTTTCTCAGGTCCAAGACCGACCAAGATGGGAGGGGGGACTGCACGATCATTCGTAGGACCCCCGGGTCATCCATGTGTCCGGTACAGTGCTTAGAAGATTACCTAGCACGAAGGGTGGCATCATGGGGGGGGACATTGTTGAGGCATGCAGACGCCACCCCGCTGACGAGGTTTCAGTTTCAGCGGGTGCTTGCAATGGCCATTGCCGCAGCGGGCTTGGACCCGGGCGAATTTGGGACCCATTCCTTTCGAATAGGGGCTGCCACTGAAGCTACAGCCAGGGGTCTTAATGTAGAACAAGTGAAACGAGTGGGGCGTTGGTCCTCCAATTGTTATAAGAGGTACGTGCGATTGCACATGTTGTGAAGCTGTAATCATGTACTCACGCTTCTTGTCTTTTGTTTGTTTTCAGTTGCGCAAGCCTACGCGGCAGGGCGGACTGTGCAGTCGACCCAACACCAGGCCAGCGGTCGCACATCACCGGCTGTGAGAAAGGAGGTGTGGGTCGTGGGCCACTCATACGTGAGACGGGCCGCAGACGTATTCAGAGCAGGTGACATGATTCACGTACCTGGGGAATACGGGTACAGAGTGTCCTTCTACGGAAGGGGCGGTCTCTGTATTGACCAGTTTCAAGCATTCTTTGAGGGTTTGTTAGAGCGGATGAGGTCACCGCCGTCCATAGTCATAGTGCATTTGGGGGGCAATGATTTGGTCACCACCGGTAGACGACTTCTCCTGGAGGCTATGCTTTCCACGGTGAGTTGGTTAGCGAGGAGAGTTCCGGGGTGCATAATTGCGTGGTCTCATATGATCCCACGAAAAGTGTGGCGGGGGGCTATCTCGATCCCTGCTTTGAATCATTCGGTTAGAAAACTGAATAACAAAGTGAGTAGGTTGTTCCGTTCCAAGACATTGCATTCGATCTCGCATAGTTGTATTAATGATGACAGTATGTATTTGGGGGATGGTGTGCATTTGTCGAGGGTGGGGAATGAGTTACTCATAGGAGACTTCTTAGCTTGGTTAAAATCGTTAAAACATGACCTTTAGGTAGGAGTTTTGTGGGGGGTCCGGATAGCCGGTCAACTATCCGGACCTGTGGCGGTAAGGTCATGATCGGTGAGCACTAATTGGTAGATCCCTATGAGTGGGCGTCACCCAACACGGATGGGAGCGCTCGGGAGAGGTGGCCATTGGCCCCTCAATGGGGAGGCGGTCCCGTCTAAGGGCGGGTCGCCGGAAGTAAAGGAAAGGCGGTCAAGGCCCCTTCCTTTGTAGGAGGGGTTACAGCCCCCTCCTGGGGAATTTCCCGGGGCCAGTGTCATCTGCGACGGCAGATGCGGTAAGTTGTGTGGGGTGGGGGGAGGTCCACGATACCTTCTAGATACCACACACAAGTCTTCGAACGACCTTTAAATGGCGTCGAGTCTTAAGTGCCCCCGTCAAGTCAAGGGAAATTGTTAGTAGTTGCACTTGAGGTAAGCCTCTGTGCTGTCGCCCCTCCCAAGTGGGAGGGGTAAGTCTGGTTAGGGATCTTGACACCGGTTATGACCTTGCCGTTGGCCCTTAAACGTTAGGATGTACAATTTCAGTGTTTCTAGAGAATGTTTTTGTAGGATGCTAGTTCGGCTAGGAGAACCTCTGTATTAGAGAATATGTTAAGGTTAGCCAAACATCGCAATGTGATAATGAAATTGTACATAACATGAAACGTTTAATGTTTTAATTTTTTGTTTTAATAAATACGGCCGGGAGGGTCACTCCCTCCCACATCCAAAAACTTTAAGAACTGTTTCCGGTTTCCCTCCTTTTGGGGATTGTGTTGAGAGGGGGTGGCGGGTATCTCAGCCATATGGAAAGGGGCGACCACTCGGTCCCCCCGAACGTATGGCGGAGTGCCTCGATCCCCCCGGGAAGCCATTTTTGGGCGGGAGGCGCGTCTCGGCTGGTATGCCCGAAGCGGCGTAGCCAGGGCGCGCTTTTTCCCGCCCTAGAGTGGGCTGGCCTAGACACCGACGTAGGCAGCCCCGCCCGAGGGGCAGGCAGGGGCGGGTTCTCGCCCGCCCTGAAGACGGATAAAAAGAGACGCAAGACCAGAAGACGTCCTCTTGTTCTTGTGCTCCGAAGCTGCACCTCCTCGCTACCCGTGAGCTCGGGACAGAACGAAGAGCCAATTTTGACCCACCCACCAGCCCCTGAGGACAGCAAGTTGTTGTGCAATAAAGTGACTTTTATAAGTATGTTTTTCCGTTTCGTTTACAGGCTGTGAAAGTATCAGTTTGTTGTTGATCATAATAAAGTATGGTGAATATCGTGTAGGTTGTTACGATTAAAATGATTTGATGTAGTGTTGCATTTTAAGCATGTTCTTTCGGTCGTAGCGACCAATGTTTTCATAGGTTTGAGTAAGAATTGTCGTATTTATTTTGGTAGGCGGTAAGGTCATGATCGGTGAGCACTAATTGGTAGATCCCTATGAGTGGGCGTCACCCAACACGGATGGGAGCGCTCGGGAGAGGTGGCCATTGGCCCCTCAATGGGGAGGCGGTCCCGTCTAAGGGCGGGTCGCCGGAAGTAAAGGAAAGGCGGTCAAGGCCCCTTCCTTTGTAGGAGGGGTTACAGCCCCCTCCTGGGGAATTTCCCGGGGCCAGTGTCATCTGCGACGGCAGATGCGGTAAGTTGTGTGGGGTGGGGGGAGGTCCACGATACCTTCTAGATACCACACACAAGTCTTCGAACGACCTTTAAATGGCGTCGAGTCTTAAGTGCCCCCGTCAAGTCAAGGGAAATTGTTAGTAGTTGCACTTGAGGTAAGCCTCTGTGCTGTCGCCCCTCCCAAGTGGGAGGGGTAAGTCTGGTTAGGGATCTTGACACCGGTTATGACCTTGCCGTTGGCCCTTAAACGTTAGGATGTACAATTTCAGTGTTTCTAGAGAATGTTTTTGTAGGATGCTAGTTCGGCTAGGAGAACCTCTGTATTAGAGAATATGTTAAGGTTAGCCAAACATCGCAATGTGATAATGAAATTGTACATAACATGAAACGTTTAATGTTTTAATTTTTTGTTTTAATAAATACGGCCGGGAGGGTCACTCCCTCCCACATCCAAAAACTTTAAGAACTGTTTCCGGTTTCCCTCCTTTTGGGGATTGTGTTGAGAGGGGGTGGCGGGTATCTCAGCCATATAAGCACCTTGTGCAGACATTTCAGGTCATTTTGGAAATATCCCCACGATTGTCACATCATCAAATCTTTAATAGTACTGCTATGTGAATTGCCTTCCATTGATATATTTCCGCCAACAATGGACATGCCAACCATCCTGGAAGATGGGCAATTGATTCAATGCAGTCCTACAGACTCATCCTTCATTGAAGTTAACGCATTGGCCTAACATTGGAGCATTCGCATTCATAGTACTAATAGCACATTTTCACTGTGAATCAGACGGATGTATGCGGTAGAAATGAGAGCAGCTTAACACAACATGACATACCATAATATATAACACCTACAGAAACAGTTCATGAGGATGATGATGCTTATCAAATAGAATTGTCAATAGAAGAATATTTAGGAGCTCAGAAATAACACACCCCGGGCAGATTTACAATAACTGGCACATCCACGAATATTAGCAGGGATGCACCAGTTATATTGCTTGACGTAAAAACCCCTTGCCCCACCATGGATGCGCCACATTTACAATGCGGCGCACCATGGCGCAAGGATAGACAGATGCGTCACGCATCTGTCATCATAAAGGTGAGACAGTGCTGGAGTCGTGTCGCAAGCGCAACGTCACTCCAGCACTGCTCAGGGGCAGCCTATACTTGCTGTGCTGCGTCACTCCTTACGCCTGCTACAAGCAGGTGTAAGGTTTTGATGCAGCGGGGTCATAAAGGTTACTCAGTGAAATCTTATAGATTTCACTGCGACTCTTTTACGAGGCTTCCTTGCGACGGAACGCCCACTTGCATGCATTATACCTTACGCAGGTATAATGTAGCACAGGGCTTTACAACCTGACGCATCTCCCTAGGTGCGTCATGTTGTACATATGTCACATAGTGGGGCATTGTTTATGACGCTGCTGTGTCACAGAAGTGACGCAACGGTGTCGTAAAGATGTCTCGTAAATGTGCCCCTCTGTGTTTCTACATTCATGTACAGTTATCATTCCCATGTTTGCAAGCAATATGGTGAGGAGGCAATTGGGAAAAACAGAGCTGTTTCTCTTCTCTCAAGAGGGGTAGATGCTATCTTGAGGCTTAGTTACAGAATTCAAAGCTAGGAGACCTGGGCTTGAATCACAGCTTGGCCACTCCACCAAATGTATGCTCATGGTTAGATGTTGTTATGCCCAGTGACTCAGTCCCTTATTCTGTCCAAAATCATGAACTTTAAAGACCTCATTATGAGCAGGCCCGGTTTTTGTTGTGATAATAATGGCATCAAGAAATTCCGCCACTGAGGAGATTTGAATTTATCAGACGCAATATATATTTCACGCATTACAAGTTTTGCCCCTGGAACTGGTCCTAACACGCAGACCTCGGTGCGCCCCGAATCAAACTCCGAATGTACAGTAAATACAAATCATGTTTCTCCCTTTACATTCCGACAGGTTAGACCTACCGAAACCTAAAGTGAGAAACGTAAAACTGAAGACTCCGAATATGTACGGTAACAGAAGTTTCCGCGAATATTGGTAAATATTGTGCCACTCATAATCCGGGCCTCCGAGGGAATTCGGTGTGCCTTGCCTAAAGCGAGAAAAGTTATTCAAAAAGGAACTCGGGGTTTCTGATCTTTTCCTCTCAACTTTCTTGTCTCAGACAAATGAGGCACATTTATAAAAAAAAATACATATTTCCTCTCAACTTCTGTTTTGTGCTCTCTGCTCTCCCCATGCCCTTGTGCAATAAACCAGCAATCAAAATCTTTCTCAAATCTAGACAGGATCATCAGTCAGACTTAAGCATTTGGCTACACAGTGGCTGGCTCCTTTCAGCTCCATAATTCGGTCCCAAACTTCATTCTCTCCACATCCTTCCCCGACAGCCAGCCGAGGATTCATAACTCGTGTATTGATTTGCGGGCCGTCAGCGTGACTGGTGAACCAAACATTACCTGAGAAATATGGTGATGCTTTCTTGCAACCCGTGAAAAAATGATATTAAATGTGAACGCAGTCAGTGGTTTTCCTGATACTTCTCTTTAAATATCAAGCAGCGTCCCAGTTGCAGCCAGATATTGTAAGAAGTATCAATAATACACACAGTGATCTGTTGTATGCATATTCCCCCAACAGTCACATGAAAGAGGTAACATTACAGGAAACGTCTGTGACATGTAAACTGCAAGGCCTCGAAACTTCTGCTACAGAAGGAAGCATTGACTAGGCCACTAGTTTGAGCTTTTCCATGGCTAACAGCAGATCTGGAACCACAACGAACGATGCTGAAAACAGGGGGATAGAGTGTTAACAGAGGAGAAGGCAGACAAACAAAAGATGCCTGTAAACGGAGCATTATGTTCTGGAATTACTGTTATGTGTTCCAAAGCTCTAAATTGCAAGGACGGCTCCTCCGCTATGGCAGACGAGCGTCGCCCAACTGCTTTTAAGCAGTGAGAAACATGAAATGACAAAACCTTAAGGTTATTGTCATTTTATGTTTCATGTCCTGCTGCTTTGCGGTGGGCAGGTGGGGGGCGGCTCTGCTCTCCGAGCAGGGCAGGGGAGGAGTGGTTTGTGTAGTAAATGTCCTCTCCACTGTTCTTCTCTGGCTAGACTGTACTATGTTATCTGTGACATCATAGAATGCCTGGGTGTCCCTCTAGCTCACTGTGCCTTTCTAATTACTTACTGTGGCAGTTGGTCATCTCAGGCTGAGCTGCTAACAGCTGGCTCCTGGTGGGGTTTTCCTTACAATCTAAACTTGTCTATCTAACCTGGAAGGAACCTGCAATAAAGGATCTTAACTTACTAAGCGGACTCTGCATCTTCATTTACCACAGTTTGCTCACTCCTAAAGTGCGTATTGACTGTTTGGTCGGCCCTCTCGATCCGCCCAAACCAGTCATGTGCACTTCCCTGTTCTACAGCAGCCTGTATGGAGAACATGCCCAACTCTTCAGCCCTTCAGCGCCGTGTCACAGCGCTCAGACCAATGACAACGGTGCATTGGCTTAGGGGAGGGAGCTTGGCTGCCTGCTTCCTGTACAATACATAGAAACCTAGGGGTCTAGTAAAAAATCTGTGAGATATTCTCAAATATACTAACTTTCAGGCCTGACTAGTGCCGGACAGTGTGCCCTAGAAAGTCTAGTCAATAGCGGAGAACCCATGCATTAGACCACTCGAGACAGTAGGTGAAACCCAGGAGCCAGAGATGGATTCCCATCAATGTCTTGTAAGTGATCTTATAGTATTATCATGTGGTCATCCAAAGGTTGGGATGGGGTGTCTCCAGGTGATTAAGACTACCTTCAACCCACCTTATAGGACTGGGATCAACCCACGAATCGTTTGTGGACCATGCATGAGATCACTTAGTGGGAAAAGGTGCAGTGCAAAAAGAAATAATTGTGGTGAAAAAAAGATAAAAAAGGATAGAGAACAAACAGCAAGATAATTTAATAGCTGTAAGCCTCTTCCTGATTAAAACCAGGAACAGCGCAAAAGAGCAGTTTTACCAAATAGCTGCTTGTGGGCCGACATGTTTCTGCCAACAGGGGAAATTCCCTAGGCTTCTTCAGGGCCTCTGTTCTATTTATACTTAATTGCTACTGCTTGTAAGTGCTACCAAATAAACCATCTAGAACGTGAACAAAATCATGAAAGGATATACATATCTATTCCTCCATGCCAAGTGGTATATTTTCTCACCTACAACAAAGAAACGAATAGAAATAAATGCACAGGTCAACGCTATATAATTGAATGTTCTACACACAAAAAGGTAAAAAATCCTTTTTCACTCACCCAGAATGGCAGGGGATAAAACCTCACCTCTCCTGGACCAATCTCAGGATATGGGAGGCCACGCTCTATGAGGATAAGAAAAATGGTATTGTACAAGCAGGGGAATGGGTAATCCTACTCTCCTCACTCATCTAGCACCATTAATATCATAGCCCCAGAGCCTCTCATTTGAACTCTCTCCCCTCTGTCACCCATTACACCAGACTTAAAAACCTATCACTCACTTTGCCACTATCATTATTGTAAAGAGGTAAAGGAAAAACTCTCTCTAGTGTTAACCAGTCAGAGACTATAGATCTACCCACCTCTCCGTCGTTGCCTCGAACAGGAACCTGAGGTTGGGGGAGGCAACGAGGGGGTGGAAATTCCTCTCTTTTATAAAGGACTGAGCTGTTTCTACAGCCTATCCAAGTGCATAAGGCTGTGGGGTCGAAAAGCTGCGACCAATCCCTCCACGTGCTTGCAATTGAACGTATAATCATGCTAAAACGGCACAGCCAGGATAATATGTCACGTTACTAGGCGAATATCACTAACTCACCCGTTGTCTCTGTATCGCCAGACTGTAAATTCAAAACTAGTCCTTCGGCTGAAACGCCATCGCGGACATCTCTATTCCCGCGAGGAGTGGCCAAAGGACTACATAATGACATCATCGTCCCGCCCTCAGTAGTTCCGATGTGTAAATGAAGTCAATACTTAGGCGGGCAGCTAATTGGGTGCCTTCTATTGCTCCGTCCATGGAGTATAGGGCTCGGTGGTTGCCGAAGCCTCTCTTAAGCGGTGGTACCAAAGAAAGGAATTTACGCACCCTGTTGAATTAAGGCGCCTCCGAACTACAAGATCGCGTCATGCAGTGACGTATTGTAGTTCCACATATTCATTTGTGATGCTGATATGAGCAAACCCAGTAATAGGCGATTAACGCTCGTTGTTAATGCCAGATTAGTAGACTGTGGCATCAGCCCACCCAATAAATTTCCAGCTCATGTTTCTGTGGCTTTGATCGGGTCGAGTGGTGTGTTAGTAATACAGTCCTACAAAATGACGTCATCTCCTGGCATATTGTAGTTTCTACTAGCCGGGGACCCTTCCAGCCCTGTGTTCTCTTGAAAGAGACCCAGTGCGCTCTGGCCGTGCGCCCGATGTCATATGGCACCAAAAAGCAAAGCAAACCACTAGGCTGCACACTATATAGTGGACTACAGAATAAAGTCATTTACTGGTGTATGGTATTACTCCGTGTGCTGGTGCAAAAGGCTCTTTGAACCTGTGTTGTTATCATGGAGCGAACTGTATAATTCTGTTTTGTTTACAAATATTCTGCGATTCAAAAAAGAAATGACACCTCTCTACTCTATTGGTGCGAGAAAGTGTGTTCTATACAGATTATTGTGCTACAGACAGATTTTTACATGCTTCAGCACATAAATTCACTTAGGACAGGGGTTCACAATACTTGGTGTCTATTAAGTGGAGGATGCCTACAGAAAATATTACCCTCCCCCTTGTAGGGCTATGTCGCGGTCCATGTTTCGATGCACATAAGGACACCTAAGTCAGGGGTTGACACAGTAATACATGTCTAATAAGTAGACCCACCTACGAGGAATGTTTTTCTTACCCCTTGTGAGCCTACAGCCTGGTCCAGGGAATTTCATCGTTCAGACCATTGCTATCTGTGGATAATCTGTAAATCCATTTTTGTTCTTTGGTGAACAAAAACCTAGTCACATCCCCGATGTGTGATGGTATAAATGGTTTTTCAAGTACTGTCCACACGAAGTCGTTTTCAGTATGGTTGTGTTCTATGAAATGTTTAGTCAATTTAGAAACATTTTTCTTACATCTGAATGTGCTCTTGTGTTCGAGCATTCGTGTTCTTACTTTCCGAGTGGTCATGCCTATATATCTATCATGGCAGATGCACGTCAACATGTAGATGACATGGGAGCTGTTGCAGGTTGTAAAGGTATTGCGAACCCAAGGGCGATCTGTCCCTATGTCTATCTGGCTCGTCCTCGATGTTAGGGGACAAACAGAGCCATTCCCACATGGATGATGTCCCTTCACTGCATCTAAATCCCATATTGTACCTATCTCTCTTTTAGGTGTTTCCCTGGGTCTAGTGTGGATCAAACGGTCTCTGAGACTGCTAGACCTCTTGAAAGCAAACAGTGGGAGATTGATCTTATCATTCCCACTGTTCAGGACTTTCCAACGGTGTCTCACAATCTTCTGAAGCTGGTTAGACCTGGTATTGAATGTGGTCACCAGTGTCAGTCGTTCAAGGGGTGGTTTCTCAACTGGAGCCTCTAAGAGGGCTTCTCGATGATTATTGGACGCCCTTTTGCAGGAGCGTTTGATCAATTTATTGGGATAATGTCTGGCTATTAATTGATCCGAAAGGTTCTTGGCATGTTTCGCAAAAGTCTCTGGTTGGGAACAATTGCGGCGGACCCGGAGAAATTGCCCATACGGGAGATTGTCTCTTAGGGCTTTGGGGTGTTGGCTGTCATACAGTAATAATGAATTCCTCGCCATGGTCTTCCTATAAAGCTCAGTTTCAAGACCAGTCGGTGTTACGAAGATCGATAGATCTAGAAAGGAAATTCTTTCTTTACTGCTTTCTAGTATGAACCTGAGGAACTGATTCTGGGTGTTTAAAACCACGTCTCCAGGTGATTAAGACTACCTTCAACCCACCTTATAGGACTGGGATCAACCCACGAATCATTTGTGGACCATGCATGAGATCACTTAGTGGGAAAAGGTGCAGTGCAAAAAGAAATAATTGTGGTGAAAAAAAGATAAAAAAGAATAGAGAACAAACAGCAAGATAATTTAATAGCTGTAAGCCTCTTCCTGATTAAAACCAGGAACAGCGCAAAAGAGCAGTTTTACCAAATAGCTGCTTGTGGGCCGACATGTTTCTGCCAACAGGGGAAATTCCCTAGGCTTCTTCAGGGCCTCTGTTCTATTTATACTTAATTGCTACTGCTTGTAAGTGCTACCAAATAAACCATCTAGAACGTGAACAAAATCATGAAAGGATATACATATCTATTCCTCCATGCCAAGTGGTATATTTTCTCACCTACAACAAAGAAACGAATAGAAATAAATGCACAGGTCAACGCTATATAATTGAATGTTCTACACACAAAAAGGTAAAAAATCCTTTTTCACTCACCCAGAATGGCAGGGGATAAAACCTCACCTCTCCTGGACCAATCTCAGGATATGTGAGGCCACGCTCTATGAGGATAAGAAAAATGGTATTGTACAAGCAGGGGAATGGGTAATCCTACTCTCCTCACTCATCTAGCACCATTAATATCATAGCCCCAGAGCCTCTCATTTGAACTCTCTCCCCTCTGTCACCCATTACACCAGACTTAAAAACCTATCACTCACTTTGCCACTATCATTATTGTAAAGAGGTAAAGGAAAAACTCTCTCTAGTGTTAACCAGTCAGAGACTATAGATCTACCCACCTCTCCGTCGTTGCCTCGAACAGGAACCTGAGGTTGGGGGAGGCAACGAGGGGGTGGAAATTCCTCTTTTTTATAAAGGACTGAGCTGTTTCTACAGCCTATCCAAGTGCATAAGGCTGTGGGGTCAAAAAGCTGCGACCAATCCCATCACGTGCTTGCAATTGAACGTATAATCATGCTAAAACGGCACAGCCAGTATAATATGTCACGTTACTAGGCGAATATCACTAACTCACCCGTTGTCTCTGTATCGCCAGACTGTAAATTCAAAACTAGTCCTTCGGCTGAAACGCCATTGTGGACATCTCTATTCCCGCGAGGAGTGGCCAAAGGACTACATAATGACATCATCGTCCGCCCTCAGTAGTTCCAATGTGTAAATGAAGTCAATACTTAGACGGGCAGCTAATTGTGTGCCTTCTATTGCTCCGTCCATGGAGTATAGGGCTCGGTGGTTGCCGAAGCCTCTCTTAAGCGGTGGTACCAAAGAAAGGAATTTACGCACCCTGTTGAATTAGGGCGCCTCCGAACTACAAGATCGCGTCATGCAGTGACGTATTGTAGTTCCACATATTCATTCGTGATGCTGATACGAGCAAACCCAGTAATAGGCGATTAACGCTCGTTGTTAATGTCAGATTAGTAGACTGTGGCATCAGCCCACCCAATAAATTTCCAGCTCATGTTTCTGTGGCTTTGATCGGGTCGAGTGGTGTGTTAGTAATACAGTCCTACAAAATGACGTCATCTCCTGGCATATTGTAGTTTCTACTAGCCGGGGACCCTTCCAGCCCTGTGTTCTCTTGAAAGAGACCCAGTGCGCTCTGGCCGTGCGCCCGATGTCATATGGCACCAAAAAGCAAAGCAAACCACTAGGCTGCACACTATATAGTGGACTACAGAATAAAGTCATTTACTGTCAGAGGCAGGAGAGCAGGAGCAGAGAAGACACCGGACCTGGCCCGAGGTAAAACATTTTTTTTTTATTTCTGATCCCCCCTATCCCTGTGACACCCAGCCCCCGACCAGCAAGCCATGCGGCCAAGACTGCTAAACTGATAGATTGGACGTCACAGTATAAACACACAGCCCAGGCATGATTGCATGATTGTCCTAAGATAGCAACAGATCCCCATTAGTATAACAGCACACACACAAAGTCTAAATAGTGGAAAGGTGAAAGAAAATGGTGGCAAAGTGAGGCAAAGGGACAGTGTTCTTTTGCATATATATAGGGCCATAACACAAAATATTTTTTGAGTGGCACGATTTTATTTCCTTGGTGGTAAGTTCAGGCAGTGTTTGCCTCAAACACCTTTTATTACCATATTATGAAGAAAAACGATTCTGGAGGTGGTTATGTGTGTGAGCCCCTGGATTCCTAGAAATGAGCATGACTCCCAATGAGTTGAGCAAGCAATTTTCAATTATTATTGCATCTGAAATCTTCTAAATACTACAGAGAAGGACACTTTTACCATCAGGCTGAAAAGGGGAAGTCGCTACTGCCAAGCCCTTAGTAGTTGTACATTTGCTGACAGTGTGTCTAAGAGAGACTTTATTAAGAAGGACCTGTGTTCTCGTGCTTTCATTGCTGGCCTGTTGCTTGACCACATTTGCACCCGCAAAAGCCCTGCATGTGCCACCCAAAAGCACACCCATAAAAAGTTACATGATTTGTTGAAACCTCAAAATCCGGCTTTAGTGAGGAGATCTCAGGGATCCCACCTGGGAAGACCACAGACTCATTCCGATCATGGCCCTGACAAAAGCTGAACTGCTGGTGAGCTTGCAAAGTTTCAAATCCGAGCTATGGAAAGAACTTAAGCCATTTATATCTAAAGAACTAAACAGCCGCAAATCAGACCTGGAAGAAAAAATGGTGGCACTAGGGACAGATGTGGACTGAGTTGGCATTAGAATTGTGGAGTCAGAAAACCACTAAATGATTCACTAAAGGAGCAGCATCCTATCCTTATGGATAAATGCAAAGGGTTACATACCCTAATCAACGCAATCACCAGGAAAATCGAAGGTGTTGAAAACTACTTGAGAAGAGATAATACATATCCGAGGCCTTTGTGCAGTGGTAGAGGGCACAGACACTCTCTTGATCATTGACAAAACAATAACATCAGCTACCACTGGGTCGACATATTTGGAATCCCCTTTGGTCACAACAATAAAAGCAACCAACTCTCTGACCTAGTGACAGCTGCCCACAGACTGGGGATCGGCCTTGAGGTATCTAAAATGCCACTGTTAACAAAAGGACTGCGGGAAATGACAACAGGATGTCATCCCATAGCAGACTCCACAACCACAGTAAAGACAGGGTTCAAGATCAATTAGACATGCAATGTGGCCTGAAGACAAAGGATAGTAATGCCATATTAGACAGATACCAAAGCCACCACTTTGGTGTGGGCCCCTTTACTCCTGTGCCCTGCACATCTTAAATTTGGCTCCACCATGAAACAAGTGTAACAGACGTTAAACTTTGTAGACTTTTTGATCGCCCTGGTCGCATTGGGGTTCTACACTTCACCCACCAATGACAGTTCGCAAACCACCACATCATGAGGGGTGGGTAAATATGCCAACCCAACAAGGATACCCTAGTCACCATAGAATAATATTGTTCTGTGTTTTTTCAAGTTCTGTTAATTTTTTAATTCAAGTGGGACAGTTTTTTTGGGGGGGGGGGGTGGGAGAATGGAACAAGCATACAAAGCACGAACCATGTAATGCTAGCACTATATCATTACTGCATTTTAATCCTAGCATACCTAACACAACAAAACAGATCAAACACAGATATGGCCCCGATAGGAAAAACTCTAGACCCACTCTAAAAATAAAAACTTGAAAATGAAGACAATCACAATAGCAATTGACTACACTTCGAATGCACGACAAGACAATGTCCTATGCAAAACACTAGACCACCTAACGAGATGTGTTGAGGATGACATTATACTTCTAGGTGACTTTAATGTCATCTGGTAGCTGAAGGTGGATAGACTTGGCCCTAATTCCCCACATAATGGGGTTTCTCAATGAAGTTCAAGTGCAAGCTGAGGACAATTGCCTTACACATTGTTTGGCAGGAGCAATATGAAAGAGCCTGTGAACACATGTTTTTCTCGCATGCCAATTGGACATATTCTAACATTTAATGTGTGTTCTTGAGCACCCCACTATGTGCTCTGACCACGCACTCAGACATAAACATGATTTGTGTCTCAAACCACACCCCTGCTAGTTACAAATAAATTGGAGGGAGCTTCCCCTGAGCAGACCCAAATGGACTTTCCACATATCTTTACCATGAGACCCAGTCCTCAAGGGAGAGATAAAAGCACATATTAAAGAATATTTTCAGCACAATTATACATAAGACATGGCTGAGTGCCAACTCTGGGATGCCTTTAACGCATTGTTACGAGGAGACTGCTTAAGCAAGTAGCCTCCCTTAGAAAAAACAGGCAGCAACAGAGAAACCATGGAATGGGAACTTAAACCCTTAGAGAGAGAACGTAGGAAAATACCCACAAATCAAAAAATTAGAATGGTGACTTCTGTTCAAGGACAACTGTAAAGAATGAACACTAACGGATGGAATGTTCCCTTCTTAGTCTGAAGCAGCCCTAATAAATACATAGTAACCAGATAAGCTTTCACCTTGCTCACCTACTCCATAAGGAAAACAATATGTATAAGAGATAATTCTAGACAATCGAACTGGGCTCAGCAGTAAGGATGAGAAACTGTAGGCCGTTCACTCTTACTGCTTGAAATTAGACACTGGAGAAAGCCCTGTGAATATCCTACAGAGAAGATACTTGTGTAATAGCCAGCTCCCCACTATTTCTCCTGCACAGAAGGCCACAAACAACAGAAGAGGTTAAGGCAGTCATTAACCCCTTCGCTGCTGGCCCGTTTCCGCCGCTGTGCGGTAAACAAATGAACAGGGGCGGGCCATGACGAACCCCAGCCGTCATCAACACACGAGCACCGTAGTGCATGACGGCTGGGGTTCATCATCAGCATACAAGGGGTTAAGATTCTCAAAGTCAGCAAAGGCCTTGGCCCAGATGGCTACAAGGGAAGCTTTTACAAAGCATTTGACCCATACTTGATGAGTGTGTATAACTAGTTTTTAACGACTAGGGCAGTGACCCGACAATTAACGAATCCCTCATTTCTTTAAACACTGGGGAAAGATCTGAAAAGTGTACCTCCTATCGTCCATTTCAATGACTAAATATAAATATAAAAATATTCAATAAAATCTTAGCGGCCCAATTGGAAAACGTCCTTCCAGGCTCATTCTGCCTGACCAGTCAGGATTCAATAAGAATTGCAAGACATATGGCAATCTTAGAAGAGTGCTATATCTAGTAGTAAAAGCATGGGAAAAGGCAGTACCAGCATCAATGGTGACATTAGATGTGGAAAAAGCCTTTCTCATGTATTTGAGAGGGGGGGTTTTGACCTTAATTTATCAGCCCTCGGCCTGGCAGGAAACCTGCAAGGATATCACTCAATGGCTTTATTTCTTCAACACTCTAATTGACAAGAAACAGCAGTCAAGACTGGACTATGTTTCCATGACTCTTCACCCTGAGTACAGAACCCCATGCAGTACACCTTGGAGATGATGAAGAAATAATGGGTCTCTAGTTTGGGAAAGAAGAACATAAAGTGATGCTGTTCGCTGATGATGCTCTACTGACTTGAACAAAACATGATATAGCCATTTCACAATTGCAAGCCCATTTAAATGTATTTCAAAATTCCATTACTGGCAGAATTCTAAAGAGATCGCATGAGATGGGGAGAGCTTTCAATATCATGGATGGGCTGCATTAATATAGTTAAAATATTCAAACTACCAAGACTGCTATACATGTCACAGGCCCACCTCATAACCATACCGGATTATTTTTTCCACGCCCTAAAGAGCATGTTTCTGAAAAACATATGGAACAGGGCCACATTACAAGTGTCCTATAAGATCTTATGCAAACAGCCAGAAAATACTGCTCCCTGCGTGCAGGAGCAATTTTTTCATCTGTTTCCCTGCCGGCTTCACAGAGGGTAAGGAAACAGATGAAAAGTCTGCTCCCAGCAGGCAATAGCATTTTTTACTATTCCTGCCTGCTGGGAGTGGATTTACAGTTTTGCTCTTGCTTGGTGGAAGCTTTAAATTGCTCCCACTAGGGGAGAGTAAACCGAGGTTGTTCCGGGTGTAGGCACCCCGAGACATAGCAGGAGCCCAGCTCTGGAGGATGGGGTCCCTAAGATCATTAATGGTTCTGGGAAGCGAGCCATGCAGTCCCCATTCCTTTGCAATGCTTGGACAAGCCCTGAGGGATGGGGTCCATGGGGTTGATAATGGCCTGGCAGGGGAAAAATGTGGCCCCTCCCATTTCTTTGGATGGCTGGCCCCTGGGATGGAGGGCCTTTGGCCAAAATCAGCCCAGGAGGGGATCCGCGTGCCCCCTCCCCATTACTTTGGATGGCCGAGCCCTGGGGGATGATGGTCCCCAAAGCTGAAATAGGCCTAGGAGAGGGCCATGCGCGGCCCCCTCCCCTAATTATTATACAGATTATTCATGGCCAAGGGGTTCAAGTCATTTTTACCCTGCCACGTGTATTTTTTTCCATTTTTTCTTGGGACTTGGCTGAGTCCAAGCCCCAGGATGGCTGCCTCTACTTCCTGGTTGAAGTGTTGGTAGTCAATTAGATCTCACCATGAGATTGGTGCTAAGGTCCCGCCTAGATAGCTATATATATTTTTTTCTTAAGTAAACGTTAAAACTACTGAATGAATTTACACCAAATTACAAAAAGGGCTTTTTTAGGACCAATATCAATCATTCTGCAAAATTTGGTGTGATTCCGTTCAGCGGTACAAGCTGTAGTCATGTCTAAAAACTGCTAAATCCTGAAGACATTGCATTACCCCAAAACTTTCAAGAGAGCAAATGAAGTGATTGGCCTACTACTTTAGAACTTTTGGTGAAGATTCATCTTACGACGAAACGCGTCTGGTCGTTTTATTGATTAAAATCCTTTGATCTTCAAACCCACGGAGTTGGTGCCTGTTTTTTGAAAGCCAAAAGAACCAGGATTGGATCTATATATATATATATATATATATATATATACATATATATATATATATATATATATATATATATGTAGCAGCACAAATCAACCAATCCGGTCGAAAAACGGCAAGCACTCGGGTATCCAGATGTCAAATTAATTTATTTTCAAACCGCCTTCATCCCCGAAAAAAAAAAAAATATATGGAAGATTGCACCGCTTCGACAAGAGAAGGAGGGGCTGCGCGGCAACTTGGAACTTTGCCTAACGCCGCGAACAGTACAGCGGATGTCAGTCACACAGCCAGCGTGGCACTTGGCGGCCCACTGAGGGTAAATACATTGCTTGAATTGTGAAGGGGAACACGGAACTTACTACAAGTTGTCAATTTGCTCCAATCTGGACTTCAAGTCCCAACATGCACCGTACTGCACGTATGCACTGTTACCCACTGGGGGTCTTGACAAGTATTAAAGCTGCTGATTGGAGCCATCCGTGTTTGACTTTTGAGCTGCCCATGAGGAAGAGGCTACGGCCCGGAAACGCGTCGGCATAAGAACTTTTGTACCTCAAGTGTAGATGCTGGTTTCTGAAATAAAAGCCGGTTTGGCCACAACTGCTGTGAGTGCGTCTTCAAGCTTTCGGGCGCTTTTGTATTACAATTTACCACACGGCTGCCCTGCCGTGGAAGATTGCACCGCTTCGACAAGAGAAGGAGGGGCTGCGCGGCAACTTGGAACTTTGCCTAACGCCGCGAACAGTACAGCGGATGCCAGTCACACAGCCAGCGTGACACTTGGGGGCCCACTGAGGGTAAATACATTGCTTGAATTGTGAAGGGGAACACGGAACTTACTACAAGTTGTCAATTTGCTCCAATCTGGACTTCAAGTCCCAACATGCACCGTACTGCACGTATGCACTGTTACCCACTGGGGGTCTTGACAAGTATTAAAGCTGCTGATTGGAGCCATCCGTGTTTGACTTTTGAGCTGCCCATGAGGAAGAGGCTACGGCCTCGAAACGCGTCGGCATAAGAACTTTTGTACCTCAAGTGTAGATGCTGGTTTCTGAAATAAAAGCCGGTTTGGCCACAACTGCTGTGAGTGCGTCTTCAAGCTTTCGGGCGCTTTTGTATTACAATTTACCACACGGCTACCCTGCCGTGGAAGATTGCACCGCTTCGACAAGAGAAGGAGGGGCTGCGCGGCAACTTGGAACTTTGCCTAACGCCGCGAACAGTACAGCGGATGTCAGTCACACAGCCAGCGTGACACTTGGGGGCCCACTGAGGGTAAATACATTGCTTGAATTGTGAAGGGGAACACGGAACTTACTACAAGTTGTCAATTTGCTCCAATCTGGACTTCAAGTCCCAACATGCACCATACTGCACGTATGCACTGTTACCCACTGGGGGTCTTGACAAGTATTAAAGCTGCTGATTGGAGCCATCCGTGTTTGACTTTTGAGCTGCCCATGAGGAAGAGGCTACGGCCTCGAAACGCGTCGGCATAAGAACTTTTGTACCTCAAGTGTAGATGCTGGTTTCTGAAATAAAAGCCGGTTTGGCCACAACTGCTGTGAGTGCGTCTTCAAGCTTTCGGGCGCTTTTGTATTACAATATATATATATATATATATATATATATATATAGATAGATAGATAGATATATAGATAGATAGATAGATAGATAGATAGATAGATAGATAGATAGATAGATAGATAGATAGATAGATAGATAGATAGATAGATAGATAGATAGATAGATAGATATCGTAGAGCACTCCTTAAGACCAGCGCCTTGTTTCTGCATGCGCGATGAAAGAGCACGGACCACAGGATTCCTTGTTAGACCGCAATGTTTATTTTCACTCACAAACAAACAGCAGCAGCCATTACACGTTTCGTCCCTCCCAGGGGACTTGATCACATGTATATAAATATATATATATATATATATATATATATATATATATATATATATACATATACATGTGAAATATATATATAGATATAGATAGAAAGATAGGTAGATATATCACATATATATATTTAGATAGATAGATAGATAGATAGATAGATAGATAGATAGATAGATAGATAGATAGATAGATAGATAGATAGATAGATAGATAGATAGATAGATAGATAGATAGATAGATAGATAGATAGATAGATAGATAGATAGAAATATATACATACACACCTACATGCATATACACTCAGAACTGGTGGATAGCCAAAAGTAGTACAGTTACCAAAATGTTTAAGAGTAAACTTACGCATGTACTTACTCACAAGTATAAGTTACGATTGTGAATAGCCACAAATAGTTTTCTATACATAGCAAAACATTCATGGTTATTAGCATTTCTTGTCTGTGAAGTCTTCCCCATTTATTAGGAAAGCAAGTTCGCACCAGTGGGATAGCACTGATATTAAACATCTCAGATTCACATAGGCTGTTAGCACCTGAGGATAATTAAATAACACATTTGTTTAAAGCTGCTTCTCTGTTCTTCTGCTGCCTTAATTGACTCCTTAATGAGCCTTCAAGTTCTCATTCAGGAAATCAACCAGAGTGTCCGTAATGAATGCACACACAACTCTTCCATTTTTAGGCTTCTTTTCAGATCCAAGGCTATGCAATTCTGCTTTAACTACTTGAATCCTTGAATTACCTGCTGTCCTTTTCGGTGTTCGGCGCGTATGCGCACTATTTTCTCCATTTCAACTCTAGAGGTGATTAAGACCGTAAGGCCTTCATTATGAGGCAAGCATATTTTATTGTGGGAATCGGGGGTGGCCAGAATTCCTAATTTTACCTGGAATTCCTTCATCAAAATCCACAGATTAAAGGTTCACCCCCGGAATGGGCAATAACAGCATGGAATGCAGATATAGCGTCCTTAACCTCGGAGTCGGTGAAAGGTGTCTGCTATAGGACTAGTGAGAGTATGAGAGCTGATGTGGTGGAGGGTGGTCAGGATTGGTTTGTTGTGACTGTTTGTGAACAGCATTGTTTACTCTCCCTATGCTGCTGAAGGAGGTTGGACAGGGGGTGGGCTGTGGTGCTGCTGCGGGAGAAATAAAGAGAGGTCTGATGTATACGTGTCTGCAACTATCGAGTCCAGAGTTTACAAACTCAATAGTTGCCGGCATGGGTATACTCAGAATTGCAATTGGTGCAATTCCTCCAGGAGTTACCATTTACGTTACATTTTTACTACATGTAATGAGGATTGAAGGCCTTCATTCTCTCTCCTATCGCAAATTGATGTGGAATTCCTGCAACAAGATTTAACAGTATCACAAGGTTTGTTTTTCTCTGTGGGCAGTATAACTATATCCTTCAGAATTCTTCACCTTATAATGGGAAAAATGTGGTGACTAGTGCCAGAGACCCAATGAGTTCTCTGTGTGCTGCTGGTTGTTTGTTACCTAAATTCAAGGCAATTCCGAGAATTGGACGAGGATGGCTTACTCGCGTAATGTGACGTGCTTCATCATTGGCCACCTCGTCCCACACTGGTAGGATGTTGCTACCAGGGCGGACTCGACCTCAGAATAGGGCTTTTCTGGGGTAGTTCTTAGATATTTCTTGTAATTGCCTTGAATTTGGGAAACAAACAACTAGCAGCACACAGAAAACTCATTGGGTCTCTAACCTGTTGACTTGCTTATTAAGCAAACAGCATTTTTCTGAGGGTATCATGCCAATGTTTGTCTGAGTTAGTAAGGGCAGGTGTGAGCCCCCCGATGCCCCTCTTGGCTCCCCTTTGTGATGGATAAATTTGGAGATACCCAATGTTTTGCTATTCCAAGGACTGAAACTCAAAATATTTGAAACTTTTCCCCATATAAGAATGTGGGCACAAACTCCTGTCCCCCCTCAATCAGAGTGATCCAGGTGAGGCAAAAAGTGTAGACTAAATACTTTGTGTAATCCAAGGCATAGTGAAGCAGGTACAGAGAATCCCCATCATGTTGGGGTCATGTGAGGGCAGAGGTCTGAAGAGAAGGAACAAAACACGGATCTCTGGAAAGGACAATTTGGCTATGTATACCTCCTATATTTATGGCAGCAGCATTAGGGTCATGATGATACACGTGAAAAGCTTTGCAAAGACCATCCTATGAGAACTTTGTTAACACTTGGCCTTATCTTAGACTAATTTATAACTCTCATTGAGCGTTGCGGTATTCGACCCAGAGTGGTTACTCTTGGTGCATTCTGCTACTCGCCGGTAGGAGTAGCCAGGTGTCTCAGTGACCAATAATCTTGGGTCCACAAACTCTGGACCCAAAATGTATCTACTAGAGACACAAGGCCCCGTTTCTCCAGGTGTGAGTGTGCAGCTAGGGAAACTGGAGCAGGGGGAGAGGGCAAGAACATAGCATACTCCTCTCCTCATAAGCAAGTCCACATACATTCCCCCTTCATCCATGCCTCCACTGTCTCCAGGAGAAGAACAGATCCAGACCATTGGCAGAACCCTGGGCTGAGGGACCCCATCAAGCCCAATCAGAGCACAACATTGGAGGAGCAGACAAGGCTGCCCCTGGACTGCTCCCACCCTGCTCTAGCCCCACAAACACCCTACCCAGCCCCAACCCCACCAGTTCTCCCACAGACATTTTCTGCCTGCCATGAGTAGGTTAAAATCTGGGGAAAATATATGGTGCCAGATGTGTGTAGATCTGACTTTTACCAGGAACCTTCAAACGAAGGCAGCTAGTAGGATAGATTGTTCTGGGAAACTACTAGCAAGGGGTACAGACCTTGGGTTCAAGGCAGTTGGAATGAAGCCTGTCTGTTAACCCCTTTGCTGCGGCAGCAATTCCGCTGCAACGCTAGGGGGGAGGGGGGCAGAGCGGCGCTCTCATGCTGGTGAGGGAACCGCTCCGTCACCAGCCTCGGTTGCGCTGTGCTTATGACGGAGCACCTCCGTCATAGCCCCGCCCGCTCAATAGAACGCGCCACGCAGGCGCAAAATCAGCGCCGTGCAGGCACGCCGAGCGGGTCATGATGGAACCACTCCGTCATCAGCACAGCGCCACCGAGGATGATGACGGAGTGCTTCCGTCATCAGCATGGAACCGGTTAATCAGTCGCAGAAGTATACAAAAACGTGAATGGTGGAATGCTTGAAATAATCGCAGCCACTGGTATTTACCCAGGACGACATCATACCACCTCAAGTCGTACCCAGCCATATGCAAAACCCATCCAGCATTAATTATGAATGGTATTTTTTTCCTTTTATACAAGTTGAGTGGTTGAGACAGGATAGGATTGGATCTGAGCTACTATTATTTGTTCTTAATATTTAATTAGTCATTTTTCACAGACAAATGAAGAACGCGGAATATTTGGTCTATGGATCCATGCCTTATTGCTAATAAATCACTGTCTCGCTTATGCTTCCCCTCATTATTTTAATTGCCTATTCTAAACGTATGTACATAAAATGTAGACTAAATAAAACAGAATGATTTGTTGGTGACATGGGGAGGAGCTTTGTTTCAAACAACCGATTCAAGCCAAAGAAGGACTCGAGTGTTTAAATTAACAATAGAAAGATGCATCAACAAATAACAAACTAAAATAGGTTTGTAGTTCATTCTGATATTGGTCGTCTAGGCACATTACAGTTAACCATTCAACAGATTAATTGACTATGTGAACTAGGGGTGTTACAGTTTATCACGTCGTTTGCCTGTAATTATATTTAAATAAATCAAACTAGCATTTCATTAAAGGTTATGGTTCATATTTGACTAAATTTGTTGACAAAACACAGCCAGTGATTAAGCCAGGTTGTGTATCAGACCTACATATTAGTTTCGCTATTGGATGATATAACGTGCTATATTTTATTCTAAAGGAGTTGCATGGAACCCTGGGATTCCCCTTTTGATCTTGTGTTTTCATTTATTGTCAGCACAGCCACAACAAACATGATATTTATAGCCATACAAAAAAATCTATCGGCTCGGCACAGATGAAACAAATTAATACACGAGTGGTAAAACACAACTGAACAAAACGTAGAGAGAAGGACAGAACAGTTGCATTCCACAACCCGAAGCGAAATAAATCAAGTCACTTCCTAAAAGATCACCATAGGTCTTCCTGTGCCCAGTGCTTAATTTGCAACTAACAATGAGTGCCGGTGTCTGAAGCTCTGCAGCTGATGGAGTTAAATGTTGGTGCACCAAACATCAGGGATGCATGGTCCTGAATTTACTTCATACCTCTTTAACCCCTTCACTGCGGCGGCTATTCCGCCGAAGTGCTAAGGGGGGAGGGCGGCCGAGTGGCGGGCGCATGCTGGTGACGGAACCGCTCCGTCACCAGCGTCGGTTGCGCTGTACTCATGACGGAGCAGTTCCGTCATGGCCCCGCCCACTCAATAGAACGCGACGCGCAGGCGTGAAATCAGCGCCACGCAGTCGCGGCGGCCGGTCCATGACGTAACCACTCCGTCATCAGCACAGCGCGACCGCGGCTGATGACGGAGCGGTTCCGTCAGCAGCAGGGGAGGGGTTAATCTACAACCAGACACTCTCTTCCTCATTCCTGCAGGCTCCTGCTTCCTCCCTTTGAGACAGTGTTGCCGTCTTTCTCTTCCTCCATCTTTCTGCTTTGTATGTGTTTGCCTCTCTTTCTCTTGGTAAATATCTGATGCAGAAAAATATATGCAGAAGCCCAGAATGAGTGCTGGTGGCCTCAACGGCAACCACCGGCTCAAATTCAGCACTGCCTGCACCACATGCTCTACTTAGGTATTCAACTACAATAAATACTTTTACCTTTTTCAATGTGTGATGCACAGCTGCTGCTTTAACTTTTGGAACGAAGGTGCAAATAGAAAGACACATCAAGAAAAGCATGACCGTCTCAGTGGACTGCCCATCACAAGAGTCGAGTTACCAGACTAACTAGCTGTTTAACTGGCTTTTGCAAATCTATTTGCAAATTTCACATCTGGGCAGGAAAAGTTTATTGTAGATACAATAGGACTCGCATTTGCCAGCGTTTGAGGTATTTGCATTGTAAATGACAATGCCTTTTATTTGTGTGTTTTCAAAAGCTGCAAGCAGGGCATGAACACGCACTTTGTACTTATAGTCCTTGCTTACGAAAAGCAAAGCTGTCAGTAAAAGAGGCGTAGTTACTGCTAGCGCTGCGTCTCGTAAGTACAAAGTGTGTGATTACGCACCCCTTGCAGGTTTTTAAAACACATATATAGAAGGCATTGGTATTTACAATGCCAATAGCTCAAACGCTAGCAAATTCGAGACCTATTGCATTGCAAATGCTTGTCTTTAATACCTGAAATGACAGTATGGACATCCATAGACATGAAGAGCAGATCTGAGCCCCAAGCAGATTGACTATCTGTTGGCACAAAAATTCATGCAGCACAAAATGGTGCAAATGGAAGGGCCAAACGACATTCATGTGCAAACTTTATTTGCACGGGTCTTTGATGTGAGCACGATGCATTGCACACCCCGCCTTCCATGTTGGAGAGACAACCTCCATTAATGCTTGTAAAGAGGACATAAGGAGGCGGAAAAGGCACAAAGCCCCCTAGGATTATAGGCAAACCAGAATCATTGGTCTAAAGTGACCCGCTTCACGTCAAATCCTAGCACCCAATGAACGAATGCGCAAACAATGGTCAGGTCAAGTATTTCGTGATATTTCCACACCTAGGTGTAATTTTCGCAAAAACTGCGCATTTTACATGGCTTACAATTGGCTGAATTGCATTGCATTGAAATTGGCACCGGAGAGTGTATCTAGAGAATAAATATTGTGCAGGACACTGTATGATTGCACTGTATGATTTTCACCAAAACATTTTTATTTTTTTAATTCCTTCTCACTTTTAAATGGGAGCTAAAAGGTCATTTTAACAATCTCTCGCCCGTTGAGCCTACAGCGCCTCCCTGCGTCATGAAGGGAGGCACCTTAAAAAATGACTGTAGAAGAACGCAGCGTGATCACCCCAGGGGTACTGCTCTGCTTTAGCGGCACTTTTGGCGTGGGGGAAGTAAAAAGTGACTAATTACCACCAGTGCATGCTACGCCTTCCAGATTCAGTCAGGTACTCATTTAAAAATATGTATTTAGCATCTCACACAGAAGTGCAATTTCTCCTTTGAAAGGAAACCTTCATTTTAGAAAGTCGCACTGAAAAGTATTGCTTGGGTAACAGCGACGCTACTTGTGCACATAATATATGTATATAGATGCAAATGTGCGTATTTAGATTCATAAATATAGATTTTAATAATTATAAATCACTCAGTGACATTCCTGTCATGTTTGCTCGGTGAGCAGGTAATTTGTCACTCCCATTACTCGCGGTACAAGGTAGTTTGAGAAAATCAATCTTCGACTTGCTTCATACATCATCCCCCAAAAATAGACAGACAGCGCATGCGGATCTGGGAGTGAAAGGAGAGGAAAGTAATGCAGGTCAATTTACCCGGTCCTCCGCCCCCGCCTTAAACCACGAGGCGGCAAAACACGCGATACTACAGTTAGGAAAGCACATTAGTAAAGCATCTAAAGGTTTAGGGCATTCTGAGATGGGATCTGTAGGCAAAGCAACTCTGCTGGTATTGCAGATCAAACGCTTCCTGAAAGCTTCCTGAAAGGTTATCATCCATGCGGATGTATTGATAGTCCACTTTAAAGACTGCACATGATTCCTGCCAGTCGGCCTGAGATGTGATTCTGAAGGACAGCAGGTTGCTCACCATGGGCCGTATTATAATAAAAGACGCACTCTCCTTGTTAGCGCCAAGCGCACCTTCCAGCGCTCGCTGCTAGCAGGAAGAGTGGGCCATATTATGTTGAATGGGCTGCCCCCAGGGCAGCTGCAAAGACAGGCTGTCCTGAGGTCAGCACATTCAAGTGAAATACGGAGCGGCTGCACTTTTAAGGGAGTATAGAAATCCCCTTGCAGGCGGTGCAGTGAGTGACCGAACCTGCCTGTAAGGGGATGTCTGGTGGGGGTCACTTAGAGCCCATTTCCCCCCTCTAGAAGGCCGCCATCAGGGGGCACATTGACAGTGTGCCACCTCTGAGGTCAGTGTGCCTCCTGACTGCTTCTTTGCCTCTGCACCCGCATCTATAATGTGGCGCGGGTGCAGAGGCAAAGGGATTCCCTCATTTGTATGGGGCCACATTTGCATGTCCTGTCTTTTGAATATTAAGATGTAGGTCACTTTATACGATATATGATTCTCTAGTATATCGCTCGCACACTTTTTCAGTCCTGAGTGTCGCTCTGATTATTTATTGTATTTTTGATGCATGTCAATGTAACATTGATTGCCCGTCCTAAGTAATGGTGGATTTACCAAGGAATATACAAGTAGATACAAATTGCATGGCAGGTCCACTCTCTATATACAGCCCATGCAAATAAGGAAACACCCTCTAGAGATAGTGCTGGTACACATATAAAGCCAGCGCTATCTGTACTACAGAAAGGGGCGCACAAGCGTCTGTGGCTCTTTTTGAAATACCAAAGTGTCCCGGGGTGCGCAAAGCGGGCGCACATGCCTGCTGCATCCTCGAGGCACTTTTTTGTGTATATAGTTGGTGGCCAAGAATGCAAACTAGGTATTTGTTTTATGTGCCACTAGCTGCCATACACTAGCTATGAGAATGCTTGAAGTAGGAAACTGCATTATTGGTTGCAGAGGTGAAATCCTACTCAAGCCACAACCCCAGTTCTTGTCAGGGTGAAAAACAAAAGCGAACCCCAAAATAACCTGTGCTCAACCTTCTGGTAGCTTGGCACAAAAGCAGTCTTGTTTAACTCAAAGGCAATGTGTAAATTACTTATGCAGCACTTCAAACAGTAATGAAGTGAAAATTAACACAAGAAAAATCGCACAGCAATTTAGAAAAAGAAAGTTGAATTTAATAAATTATTTGAGACAACAAAATTTAATCATTACAACCGGATATATGCAATTTAAAAAATGTAAGTGAGAACAGTGTTTAGAAGTATGAAGCACCAACTGTGGTTACCTGGTAGTGCCAGATGGGGTCAGACACAAGTTCAGGCTGGCCACGACAGCGCACAGGCCAGTTACAGAGACATAGTTAGATCTGCTAAACAAAGTATCTTAGATCCTGGTGCAAGGTCTTTGGGGAGTTGCTTTGGGAGGCTTCAGTCGTCGGGTGTCAATTCCGAGGGGCTGCGAGGGCAGCGATGCAATGCATTGCACTGCGCTGTATCTGTTCTGATGAAGCTTTGTGGCAAGGCTTTGCAAGGATTTGTTTCACGATGTGTTGGTTCCGATAAAGCTGGCAGCTGGGCTGCACGGCTCGGAGAGTTTTTGAGTAACTTTGTGCTGATTTTTGTGAAGACCACAGCTGGGCTGACAAGGCACATCTATCACCAATTTGAAGGATGCAGGACTGGAGGGGACCCACCTCTGGGTTAGGAGTCATAGCAAGCAGAGTTGAGGTGCTGGGTTCAAGATGGTTAGAGTCATAACTGTCCCTGAGGCTTTGATCAGGAGGCCAGCCAACCAGGCCTTGGAGTCACTCTGGTGGACCTGGGTTCAAGATGTAGGTCCAGTCATTTTCCCTCAGGCAGCAGGTCAGCCTGGCAGCAGAGTAGCAGGGTTGCAGCACGGCAGTCATTATTGCAGCCGGGCAGCACAGAGGTCCTTCTTTTGAGTCTTCCACATGTCCAGATATCTACTGAAGAGTTGGATCTGATGGTTCTTTACTTATACTTAGTGCCAGCTTTGAAGTGGGAGAAGAATCTAGGGTCCTCCCCCTACAAATGTATCTAGAAATTCCTGCCTTTCTGCCCTGTCCCCAGCTTGTCTGGGGGCACAACAGACTAGTGTGAAACCCTTTTTGAGTGTGCTGAGGCAGAGTCTTTGTGAATGATGCATATTTTGGCCTATAGTTATCCAGAACCACTTGGTCTGCTGAGGGCTTCTTCAACAAAGGCATGACTATAGCCTTCTTCCAGCTGAGTGATACCAAGCCAGATTTTAGAAATTGATTACAGTATTGCAACATAGGTGGCATTAGCTCACCTGCCTATTTCTTACACTGTCTGGGAGGGAGAGAGTCTAGTGGCGATCCAGACATAGTGGACATGGCAATTATTTGAAAGTTAGCTTCAGTGATTGGTTAAAGAAAATTCAATCCTGCAGTTCATGTTCTCAGAGTGGTCATGTCTGGCACCATTATTCATTCTAAATGTCTTTGAAGCATCTGTATTGGACAGAGAAACAACATCCTTAACCGTGCTGCCATTGGAAGGTAAATTACTAGGTTGGCATCAACAGAACCTCAAATACCCTCTATGATCTTGCTAATCCTCTAGTCAAAGAAGAACGCCAGATCCTCACACAGCTTCTGCGTAGGGATAATGCTTTGCTTTAAGCAGTGTGGGTAAGATAGCTCTCAAAAAATGTCAAAACCTTTTTTGCACTATTAGCGACAGCTAAAACAGAGTTCGCATAAAATTTAGCTTTTGCTGTACAAATATACTTTTTGTACTTATTTAATGCCGACTTTAGGTATTGTTTCTCTTCTTCTATATAATGCCAACGTCATTTCCTTTCCAGTTACATATAAACTAATTTTGCTGCTTTTAATGATTCACTGTACTACGGGGCACAGTCGATTGCAAGGTTTTGAATTAGTGAGGAAGACTATTTGATCAAATGTTTCTTTGATTTCTTCATTAAAATTAAAGCAAATAGTTTCAATTGAATTCTTAGTATCAGTAGTATTAGAAAATTCAAAGAGTTTATGCCATGCCCTTCCTCTTCTCCCAGAGATTACAGCCCACTTAGTTACATGAGATTTCTGGATATATAAATGAAAGGATATTAACGCATGGTGAGTCCAGCAGAGGGGAGTTATTTATTTTACTGAGATCAAACCAACTTGGGCAAAAATAAGATGTAATGTATGGACCCCTTGATGAGTGGGACAACGCACCAGTTGTTGGAGACCAACAATTTTGCAGGAAATCTGTAGTTTTTTGAAAGAGGGAGACAGGTCCCCCTCTGCCCATAGATTAAAACCCCCTACAAGGCAAGAACCATATTAGAATAGGCTTCTATAAATGGTTGGAGATGTGAGTTCAGGGATCCTGGGGGCCTAAAGCATAAGGCCCCTGTGAAGAAATTGTCCCTCCCAGAGTATTTAGAAAATCCTAACGTTTCCATTCCTTCAGACTCATCAATTTTAAGAGTGAAACAATCCAATTTTTCACTATATATAATGCCCCCTCCTTATTTCGCCGGGGTTTGTTGAGGATCTCACATCCCAAGGGACATGCCTTACCTAGATCTACCACTGACTCAATAGTAGTCCAGGTTTCTGTAACAAACAAAGCATCCCAGGTTCCTGACTCTAATAGCAGGTTAATTTCTTTTGAGTGCTTTACTTGGGACTGAGCATTAAGTTGCCCACATTTCAGACAGGCGACCGTTTTAACTGCTGAATATTTAACATGAAACAGCGACTTGGGCTCTGGTTCTGACCCCACAGGAGGTTGGGAAGTCTGGGGCTGCTTACCAATTAATAGAAGATGCTCTCTTGTGTACATTATGCTAGTATCTGTAAGAGATTTACCAGCCCTGTGGACATCAGGAAGGCAACTGTCACATCAGGGCCCTCAGAATACCGCTTATAGAAGTGCCTGTCTTATGGCCAGCTCTCTTGGTATGCAATATGATTTCTATGGCCGTCATTCTAAATCAAAAATATCTGAACACCTTATGCATGTGCATAAGTCAAGGTATACATACAGCACAAACCTAGCTGTGAAGCAACATTTGAACAAGGGCGAGAACCCAGGAGTAGGTCTTTTCTAATGAGAAATAGTTCCTTGAAGAGATGTTTCTTCAGCATCTCCCTGAATTGTAGGAGGGTTTGAGCTGTTCTGAGTTTCAGTATTTAGAAGTTAGAAGTTTGTTGCAAACGTGTGAACAACAGCTCTTAAGAACACCACAGACGAGGACTTAAACCACTTGTCTAATGTGGTCCAATATCGTTCAAATTCGGCATAGCATGCAATGTACTCACATCACACTAACTCATCTATACATAGGTATTTTACTCCCTTAATCATTAGGGTGTACTAGGACTCTGCTAGCTCCAGCAAAAACTGTGGCCAAGTAGGAAGCTGCTATCTTGTGTATGAACGCTTGCACTTACCTGAATGAGTACAGCATCCATAGATGTCATTTCAAAATGCTACGGTCAGCTTCAACATCAATGTGGCACTGGGGGTATTGTGGGACTACAACATGTGTTGTCATGTGAACCTTTCATACTGTGAATATGCCATTTCTACAGAGTTCGCTGTAACACCGGAGTTTCAGAAGTGCACCAGTACTACTGCCCTGAGAAAACTGAAAAGTGTGGTATGGCAGGCGTGCCGTCTGCACGGGACACTGGTGATAGGATCAGTGTGGACATGGCAATGTCACACCAGTTACTTTGGAATGACTCCCATGCGACCTTGCGGTTTAAAATGGCCGCGATCAAGGAATTGCTGTATATGTACCAGTATGTTGGAGTTTGGCCTGAGTAACCGATCACCCCTTGGCATTATTAAATTAAAAATCTGATTCAAAAGAGAAATAATGCTTAGCTTCTGTAGTGCACGGATAAAGTTTCATTTTGTTTGGCGGAAGCTCATGCGACACAGTTGTAAGATATAAAATTCAGAATTTAAAAGCCGTACTACCTTGGTTTGACACTATCAATGGTATTTACGTATGTAAGATGCTACGATAACACAAAGTGGCATAAACAATAACCAAACCAAATAATATCTTTACTCAAACTGTACATCTGAGGGATTTCATTTCACAAAGATGCCTGATTTGCTGCATTAGGCAGTGCCACCAGCAGTGTCTCCTAAGGATCGACTGCTGACCTGCCCAGAAAAATGCAATGCTCCAAATTGTGAAAATGTGGAATATCATCAGAATACCCGATAGCAGATACCAGGCGGGGCAACAGGGATGGCAAAGACGATGCCATGACCACAGTGCGTTTTATTACCAACCAGGCTGTGCTGCTCGAGGAGTGAACAGCAATGCAGCATCCTGAAGGGGGATCTGGATTCATGGAAGGTGCTCACTCTGGTGGGCTACACAAACCCCCTCACCCGTCGCACCCTAGGTGGCATACTCATCAAAGGAAGGCTCCTACACCATCAACTGTTGTCTCTATACCGACTCATCAGAGCTCTTGATTGCAAGTGGCATCTTTGCTGGGTGGTATATGAGACGCGTATTTCAACATTGCGTTTAGAGAAGTCCTATTACTCTATTAGGTATATGTGTCTTCTTATGCAGGCTCAAAAACTTAAAAGACGTGGTCAAGAGTGAAATATGCCTCGTACCTGGTCTTGTCTGTGGTCCGCATGTTTAGGCTTCAGAAGTCACTGCGCTTTTATCAGGACCTTACTATTCTAAACCTGTTGCCTATGAGTTTCCACTTATGTTAAACCTAATAGGAATAATGTGGGTGATTGGGTAGAAATATAACTTGTCCTTCTTTGTTCACAGGTTACTAAGGAAACTATTCTGCAAAATGTAATCCGAATGTAAGTAATCAACAATGTAAATGCCTAACACAACATTATACATATTTAGGTATTGCATTACTCTATTAGATACAGGATAAATGCCCTAAGTGATCAGCCCCGCCATACATCAAAACATCGACGCATGACAACACATATGTAGTCAGTAAACATGACATCATTGTTTTATTGATAGATTGCTGACCGAGGCTAATGCTCCCAATGGTAAACAGATTGGGATCAGGCGTATGGGAATCCCAAACACAATCAGACAGTCATGATTCCCTCTCTAGTTCCTAATTTTTCAGTCAAACCTCAAAGTTCTATTCTACTCTGTGGTAAGCCTGCTCCACTGGAGACAGCAGTCCGTCCTCTCCCCCCTACCAGCATGGTAACAATGGTAACAATGGGGTGGAATTACAGCTATGTATCTCTCTGCAATTATGCATCAGGGCCTAAGAGGCAATGTTCAAAGAAAACATCTACAATTTTCTGATAATGATTTGCTTGAAGCTGGCCTTTTTTCCCCGAGTTTCATCTTGGGCAACCTTTTATGACCGAGGAAAGTGGTATCTTACCACTGGTCAATTTAAAGATAAGCTATCCGCCTTCTCTGTGTTCCGTCCTCCATTTTGTATCATTCTTTTATCCTAAAGCATGAAATAATACTTTATAATGTGCTTCCCTCTAATAAGAGATTATCATTGTATATGTCATGCCTATGTCATTGAATAATATTATTTAACTCCTGACTAATTTTGTAGTAAGTTGACCCCATCTCTTCTCAAGTTGGTCTTGGCAGCTTCAAATCAGCAGCAGCTCTCCTTTGTGTATATTTGATTTGATACCGATTGTGATTGACGTCTCATTTGACCCTCCCAGCTATCTTGCTCATTAAAGATAAGGAAGCATCATCAAAAGGCAGTTCATGCCATTCCTGGATATGCAGTTAAAACGGGAAGGCTAAGCCAAGTGATGGCCTAAGCGGATGACACACAGCTTCTGCTCACTTGGGGCAGGGACCACGATTCAGTCCTTGCAGCACAAGATTGCCTTTCCTCTGTGTTTCAGTGGCTTGCTCAGGCGCAACTGACATGCAATGAGGAGAAGTCCGAGGTACTTCTCTATGGCTCATTTACGGCTATCTTTAGAGAGAAATTATGGCCCCCTGGCTTCCCCCTGCGTAGTGCAGAGAGAAAGGTTGCCAAGAATCTGGGCGTCTGGTTCAATGAAAATTTGAACTTTTCAACACAGATTATGAAGCTGGTGGGGACCTGCTTTGGCGCCTTGAAGGCATTGAGGAAATGTATTCCTCTTCTCCCTAGACTTGCCAAAGAATCAGTGGTCCGGGCTTTGATCTTGCCCCGTCTGGACTATGCGAATGCTCTCTTTGTGGGTATCCCTGGCTACCTCCTCAAGAAAATGCAAGTAGTTCAAAACTCGGCAGCCAGACTCCTTCTGGGCTTGTCAAATAGGAGTAGTGTGGCTGCACACCTGAACTCCCTGCACTGGCACCCAGTGGAGTCTCGGATAGAATTAAAAATGCTGACCATTGCTCAGAAAGCCCTACATGATCTTGGTCCCGTCTACCTACAAAAGAGATTTGCTTTTTACAGACCAGTGAGACAGTTGCGCTCCTCCTCTCAGTTTTTGATGCAGGCCTCCAGATTCAACCGGCAACGACTGGGCGGGTGCTCATTTGCCAGGTCAGCTGCCCTAGCCTGGAACCGACTTCCACTGTCATTGCGCAGCCTTCAGGACCCTACAATCCTTAAGAAAAAACGTAAAACCCTTCTCTTCTAGTTACGTCCAGGTTCTTGCTTCCTTTTTCCGTTGCTCGCTCCGGGACACTCTGTTGAGTAGCCGTGCGTGCTATAAATAAATATAACATAACATAACATAACAGAAAGGAACCCAGAGAGGTCAAATACATGCAGCAACGAACAGGATGACATTGTGGGGTTCAAAATTTGACACCCTGTATAGCAAGGCAGCCCTTAATGGTTCATAAAATGAGTGCCATTGAGTCGGCTAATAATAACAGCTAATATCAGCCCTGATGCGGTGTGCACTATTGAAATTGAAGTGGGAGATTTCAAATTAGGCTACCTTGAGGGCAGATTCCGAAAGAAAAGCCCACAGCCTCTCCTTGTTGTGGTAAAGAAATAGAATGCATTAACAGTTATGAAAATGATACTTGCTGCATTTCAGAAAACACATAATTTTGTTGCAACAAAGACTAAAAGGTAGTGAACTCATATTTATTGTCAACACTGAAATGTTAAGAGCCTGAGAGGCCATTAATCCACTAAACCGTCTTCCGCTGCCTATTGAGCCACATCTCAGAAAAGCTATCCTTGGAAATACTTATCCAATTTTAGTTGAAGATATCTAAAGTATATGTTTCTGCTGCCTCTTGGACTCATTTTATTCTGCAAAGTAACGATCCTTTTCATGCAGTCACGTCAGCAAAAGCCTTTCAATTGCTCCTTAAACTGTATCATCTACAGAGACACAATTTCAAAAACATTGACTCTGACGGCCTTTTCGGTACTGGACCGTCCAGCTATCATTCTTACATTCTGAACTCACTCTCTCCTATTCAACCTTTATCTTCTCCATCTTGTTTCTCACCTTCCCCCTAACGCCTTTTCCCTACATTACTCTATGACATAATGTCATAGTTTGTGTTGTTTTAGGTTACTAAAGTATTGCCAAAACGCAATTCTTTACACTAAACACGCTATTAAGCGCTAAAAAACGATGCATTTTTGGCAGCCTTTTTTTTTAGCAGTTATTGAGTATTACTAATTGTTTACATCCCCACAAGTGATGTATTTTGAGTGTTTTATCCTGACTACTTGCCTCCATAGCAAACACAAGGAGATGATGTACGGAGAGCTGATACTTTTCACACACTCACCCGCAATCACTCTCAGATCTGGGTTGAATCCATCATGGTTCTTTAGCTCACTTTGCATGTATCCCGGGATCAGTCTCAGGGTAACACCGCTCATCAGCCAGGCTAGCTTGAATACAGTGGCAAAGTGTGTAAGGGACCCACATCTGGGCATACGCTTCCAACTTAGGGCGAGCAAAGTAGACATAAGGAGATGATAGAGGGAGCGCTGAAACTTTTCAGACACTCACCTCCAGTCACAATTAGACCTGGGTTGAACCCATCATGGTTCTTAAGCTCACTTTGCAACCCCAGTTCAGACCTAGCCATACGCAAATCAGTCTTGACCCTGCTCCTCAACATTTTGTACATCATTTGTTCTTTTTACTTTGTTCACCTTAAGTCGGAAAGGTACTCCCAGTAATAGGTCCCGTGCTCATGTGCCACTGGATTCAAGCTAGTCTGTCTGATGAGGGGTGATGCCACAAAACTGGTCCCAAGAAGCTTGTTTCCAGTCCAGGGCAGTTCAGGTTTGGCAGTTCAGGATGGACTGTTGCCTAGAGGAACAGGGTCAAGACTGATTTGCATAAGGCTGGGTCCAAACTCGGGTGGTGTGGTGAGCATAAGAACGATGGATTAAACCCAGATCTTTGTGACTGGGGGTGAATGTTTGCATTTTACAGCATTCCGTCCATCATTTGTTCCTTTTGCTTTTCTTGACCCAAGTGGGAAGGGTATGCCCAGTCGTAGGTCCCATGCTCACTGCGCTAGTCTGGCTGTTGAGGGGTGATGCCTCGAAACCAGTCCCAGGATGGTTGTTTCCGGTCCAAGGATGATCTGGCTTGGCAGTTTGGGATGGACTTTTCCCAGGAGGAACATGGTCAAGACTGATTTGCATATAGCTGAGTCCAAACTGGGGTGGTGTGGTAAGCAAAAGAATTTGATGCAGTTCTTTCTGATTTATTTTTAGTACCCCTGATGAAGAACTTTAAATAGTTCGAAATGCATTGGGTTGTTTTAACAATGCCGACTCGAAGGAATGAAAAAAGCATGTGTCTTTGTTTAAGGTTGTATGCAGTGTAAGACATTTGAAAATGCTAAATAAAACATTCTTAGTCCTCATTGTTGTCTCCAGAGTGATTTACAAAAGGATGATTTAAACATTGACAAAAGTATTAGATTACCATCGATCACTCTGGACTATTTGGTTTAAAAGTGGTGAATTTGGTGTACTTCTAGCGGTGAGTACCCTCACGTTAACAATGCAACAGTAGGGGGCGCCACTGTCGCCCGTTTTGGAAGTATCATTGATATGCTTTGTGGGACGTTCAGAGTGCTGTATGACCACATGGATTTGGCAATTTAAGCCAAAAATTAAAATGATGAAGAGAAGGTGTGCACTTGCTACGTTTCACTTGCATCACTTTTACAAAGTTGGCATTTTCCTGCCTTAGCCATTGAATGACTGCAACCTGTCTCTGGGTCACATGACTAGGTGCATTTGGCAGTTGGTCTTTGTGTCTTCCTCCCAGACAGCCACACGCAGTACAGAGCTTAGGTGTGCCTGGATATTCTTTCACTGGCAGGATGTGGGGCAGAACTGGGAACAGCCCCACTTACATCTGAATAGGCTGTGTTTGGCCTTTACACAAAGGATATCATACCTCCTGAATATAGACTGGAGCCAGGGCAGGGGAGACAGGATACCTGAACTCTTCAAAGAAGGCACCAGATATAAATATTGGACCTCAGACGCCAACTCTTAAGTGCACTTTGGGACCTATGGAAGACTCATGAAGGAATGATGTAGCTTCTGAAAGGACTGCCACTCTGCGGGACTGCTGACCTGAAGGAGTGCTGCCCCACAGTGCTGACGTGCTGCCCTGCTGCCCTCTTACCTGTGTGATAAGGACTGGAAATGTAGCCTGCAACCAGTGCCACCAGAGTGACTCCAATGACTAGTCTCTTGCAACCTACACCTGGACCCTGCAGCTGTGAATCCTACCCTGCTAAATGGTGCCAGCCCGGTCCTGGACCATTAGTGGGAGGCCTGAGGCTGCTTTGCCAGCCAATCTGTGGATCCAGCTTAACGATGCATGCTGTGCAGTGCAACCCCCGCAGAACCAATGCATTGAACCAATGCATTGCAGCAGCTGTGTGGGCTTTCTAGACAGAAGGTCCTCACATCTCCCTTGCAGCCTCATCAGAACCACCACTGCATGATGTATCCCTGAAGCAGGCCCTCGTATCACAAGCCACTCATCGACTGTTTCCTTAACGATGATGCAGACTCTCCATCATAAGTCCCATAGTTTCTGCAGAACAAGCCAGTGGACAATGCATCCTCAATGCCAGATTTTGCAATGCAATCTCCTTGTTGACAATCTCCTTGACGATGATGCAGAATGGTCCCAGCTGCATGACTCATCTTCAACAAGGACCTTGCATCGCCTCATATGTGCGTTGCATCTTCAACATGGGACCTCGCAATGCTCTACACTGTGCTCTTGTTCAGCGGGCCTAACTGGGTCCCTGTAACCAGCCCACGCTCATTGTGGTCGACCTGAACTTGTGACCTAACTCCAGTCTAGTATGACCACATGCCCACAGTTGGTGGTTGTGCTTTTTGGCGCTACATTCACTGAAATCTTTAAAATTGCACATCTCAAGTTCTACTGATTGGATTTATGTTGTTTTGTTCTGGTCTTGTTTATTTATTAAAGCTCACTCTACTTTTCTATTTTGATGTGGAATATTCCTTGTGTTGTGTTTTCACTTTATTAGTGTTTGAAGTTCTGCCTCAATACTTTAGCATTGCCCCTATGTTTAGTCTGACTGCTCTGTGCTAAGGTACCAGAGGGTTGAGCACAGGTTAATTTGTTGTTTGCTTGTGACTTCTCCCTGACAAGGACTGTGGTTGCTGCTTGAGTAAGGTTTCACCCCGCTCAACCAGTAATCCAAATTCTTACACACCCCACATCTTCTCTTGCTGTCTTTAACTTCTTTCTATCCCCATCTATGCTACTTTTCACTTTTTCCTCTCTACCAAATTTGCACCTCTTTGGTAATAGTTCAAAGGCAAGTCTGGTTCAGGACTCAGCTAGGCACCCTGCAGAAGATGCTGTATGGAATCCTGACAGCCTGGAGCTGTTACAATAATAAAATGCAGTTAGTTTGTGTTTTATTGTTTTATGTGCTCTAAATAAAATGTAATGAATCTACTCAAATCAAATAGTTATTACTTCTCTCATGCCCCTTAAAAACATTCTAATGAATAATTCATAAACGGTATTGAAGGAAAGTCTGCTTCTTTATAAATGACAAAAGCCAGGAATTGGTTGAGGTATGTTTACTCCAACTTCAATCAACTGCAAAACATTAAAAGCTGTACATTCCAACCCTGCATCCCAGATAAATCCTCCATCAATGTTCCACCCCCAAAGTTTCACGCACAAGTGAATGCAAGACTCAAAACATCTTCCCCTTATACAGACAACATATAAACAAACATTAAATACAACAAACTAATAAATAAATCTAAAGTTAAAACATTCTCTATACATCAAACCAAATAAATAAACATAAAGTTATATAATTCTCTATACATCAAAACTTTGTACACTTTTGACCTGCTCCGTTATACACTAGCATAAGGAAAATATTAAAGTTAATCTCACATAGTCCAGCAAACACATAAACACACAGCTGTCTTCCTTTCCCTCGGAGTTCTGGTACACGTTCGATGATTTCCACTAGGTTGTTCCTCACATACACTCCCACCCATATCTGAGTCATCTATGCCACGTGTGACAGATGGATTTGTTTGTAAAGCCAACTTCTCTTTATTCCACCATTTGCCATCCTCCAATTTGACCACATGCTCCTTCACACACACCACTTTCTTGGGATTTGAAAATTTAGAATTACCCTTGGTAATTATCCCTGGTAATCTAACTCTGACCCAATCATCTTCTTTAACCTCTATTCGCCTCACACTCTTATCAGACAAATATCTCCTTGGTGCATCTGGCTGTTTTTATTACACACATTCCTTCCTTTCCATAGATATTTCCAAACTACTCATCCGTGCATGGATGGGCCAATTCATTGTTCTCCTGCCTTCCATTAAGAAATCCAAAAGGTGACATGTGACCGCGATGGGAGTTGTAAGCAATTCCCATATCAAATCCTGCAACTCTTTTTTCATTCCAGTCCATTAACCAAAGACAACTGCACATTATCCTTGATTACTCAATTGCACCTTGCTACCATGCCATTACTCCAAGGATGATACAAGGAAGTAGTTTCACCCCTCAATTACTCATGAATCTACTAAATTCCTCTGAAGTAATTGCATGCCATTATCAGTAACTAATTCTGTCGGGCCACTTCATGCATGAACAATTCACACAAACATTTTGCCACTTTTCCTATGTTCACAGACCTTACAAACTTCATCTCTGGCCAACGAGAATAATACTCTACTAAGACTATACCGTATCTATAACTTTCTTTCAACATATTCATAGATCCAGTGATGTCCCTGCCTAACTTGACCCACGGTCTCTCCGATACCGGCACTGATTCAACAGGACTGGGCCCAGTCATCTATGACTTGTCACTAAGAGCACACGCCACACAGTCCCTCACCCAATGTTCCTCCTCCCTGTCCAAACCGGGCCACCAAACTGTGTCTCTAATTCTTCTTTTCATAGCTCATTCCTACAAGACCCTCATGAGCCAACATCAATACCTTCCCTCGCATATTTGAGGCACCACTAATAAACTACCCAAATATGTATTTGTACACTTTAAGGTTATCATCTACCTTATCCATTGGCCATCCTACACTGACACGAAATCAGTTCCTAAAGCACTTTATCCTGCTTTGCCGCACTTTTCCATGCTTCTTCCTTTATACACTCTTTTTTATTCTTCATCGTACATGCCACTACAGAAAAATCATCACCTTTGTCCTCTTCTCCACTACCCATCATGGACAAGTGTGACAAACAGTCAGCAAAAACATTCTTTATCCCCAGAATATGCTCTAACTGAATCTGACATGCTTGTAACCTGTATACCACTTGGCAATCCTGGGAGTTGCTTTACAAGATCCTCGCATAGAAAACAGGCTGACCAAGGGCTTATGGTCCATGCGTAAAGTGAATTTGAAACCTCAAAAATACTTTCTAAAATAATTCACACCCCACCAACGTGCTAGGGCTTTCCGTTTGATGACAGAGTATGTTGCTCCTGCCTCTCTGAATGCACGTGACGCAAATGTCACCCTGATCTCAGTCATTTCTTGATTGCATATAAACAGCGCCCTGTCCATACTGACTGGCGTCCCTCACCACTTTACAGTGTTCGTGTGAGTCAAATGGTTTAAGTGGAATAGCATTTGCCACCTCATTCTTTATCACACCAAACTCCTTCTCCACTTCACTTGTCCATTCAAATCTAACATTTATTCTAACAAAGCTCGCCTACTTTTCGTCCTTACTTAACATTTAGGTATGGGTCGTGCATAAAATTCCACCATCCCAAAGAATGATCGTAGTTGACAGGAGCCAGGAATTAGTTGAGGAATGTTTTACCCCAACTTCAGTCGATACAACCATCAGGGCATCCAAGGGACACTAACTGCCCCACATTCAAAGCTATACATTCCACTCTTGCATTCCAGATTAATGCGCCATCAATGTCCCATCCCCCAATGTTCCGTGAATTCAAGACCCACAGGGTATCTAAAGCGGGACAACGAGAAAGACAGTAGATTAACAATATTTCTGTAAAACATTCATGTGGCATAAATAAGGATGACCATGTCTGCCAAAAATGTTCATTTCCATCAATTAGTAGAATGCCCTTGGAATGGTTTTCGTACTCCCAACAAAAAGTTATTGAAAGGTTTCAAGACTCACTTACAGCTTTCTTATTTAATTTCAGTTGTATTCAATAAATGTCACACTGGGTTCATTTTCTCAAGCCACACCATGACTTAGCTGTGTGACAGCCCTTATACTTTGTTTCGACCCACACGCAGATGACAATCGACATTTTGAGGCACAGGATGGGATATTTGACTTTAATCCTACTTGCGCAGAAAATATGCAATTTACAGTGGAGTTACATAATAGTGATTCATGCAGTTAATATGCCAAAAACTGTTACTGTTATTAAAAAGAAAAGCGCATGTAGTGAGGGCTATTTAAAAGGCCAACACTGCACAGAGGTCAGAAATATCAGTAAACAGATCAGAAAAAAATTGGGAGAAAAAAACACAGAGGAATTAGGCACAACAGATTTGGCCCAATTAATGATTCTTGGTTTCGTCCTGTCATCAGATGTTTTTACCCCAAAAGACTACCTTGCTTTTGAGATCTCAGTTTCTTCAGGGGGTGTTTGTTCTTCATGTCTATATGTCAGAATACAATTGGTAAAAACCATGTCAATTTCTATAGTGCTGCTCAGCAGATCTCTGTGACAAGGTTGGACCTATGCTTTCTTTCTGTCTTTTCTATTCACACTCTAACGTGTCCTTGCACATGCTTGTTTCTGGTTGTAATCATCCATTCACAAAGTGTGAACATTTGATCATCACTAAATACGAGTAGGATGAATCACTTGAGTAAGAACCTCCACACACATAGTGGACCCCATATTCCATATGACTTTAATGTGGCGCATCGATCGCCTCACATTTTGTTTATTTTTCTGTTTAAGACCTTAGCTCTTGTGTGAACATGCCTTTGTTATACAGGCATAACCAGAATGAGTATCTATTGCACCTCACCACGCTTTTTTTCCTAAGTGTCTTGTGTCTCTTACTTTTTCGCTGCTTCAAATGTCCTCCGACTCTTTATATTTCTGCCAAACATCAAATGGATGGGATATTCTAAGTGGCACAACTGATGATCTGCCATTTCTGGTGGTGCAGGGCATTGAGGAGGCTGAGGATCTATTCCCTAGCATTGCAAGAGGATGGGAAGCCGCCCTCTCCACTCCCGGTTCTCCTTCCACACACTGTTGTTGCTTTGCTTAAAATATTCATGGAATATACTTCTGTCTGTCAGTGACCGGAATAAAACTGGTGCTGAGCCTTCAAAAAATACAGGGCCACACAATCTGGCTCCCTTTCATGGACCACCGTCTAAAGATAGGTGTCTGTTCGAAGAGGTCATATTTCTATATTCCTGAGATGCCTCTGCTGCAATGTGCTAAGAAACACAATATTGAAATGGGGCTGTATTACACATAGTGCTCCGGGGGTTCGAGGGGCTTGTGCGCTAGCTTTTTGTACCCATGGGGAACTATGGTATTACAGAAGGAGCCGCAAATGCTTATGCAGTCCCTTCTGTAATACTGATAGCACTGGTGTAGGTGTAGTACCAGCGCTATCATCAGAGGGAATTCCCTAAATTACATGGGGGTATGTCCCGATACAAATGAGGATATCACTTTGTCCCTGCACTCATGCGATATTATGAATGCGGGTGTAAAACCATAGAAATTCAGTAGTTATAGTTATACTTATAGTTATACTTATGTTGGGAAACTATGACTCATTGCCTTAAGTTACTTAATGGCATGAGTTATAGCTTCTTCAGATTAGTAAAACTATAACTATAACTGCTGAATGTCTATAGTTTTGTATGAGTAAAAAGTCAGCATTACTATAACGGCCCTGTAACCTTTGGCTTTATCCGTGAATTTAAATGGCTTTTTTCCTGCTGGGGCCAAAGATCGCAGAAGATCCACAGATAGTAAATTGCGGCAATAAAAAAAACACTTAACTTTATGGTCATAAGAGTCCCTCAGGGACCCCTCTATGCGTCTTCTGGAGTCAGAATGCCTGTATCCGATAATTCCAAAACATTACATAAATTACCAAACAAATTAAATGAAAAAGTGAAAATAAAAAAAATCACATTTACAAAACATATTAAAAAATGGTTAAAACAAATAAAAATATAAACAAACGCTACTAAATTAATATTATAAGCAAATACTTAAAACATATATTTAACCAATATGCAGAACTGTTTGGGAGCCTGAGAATAATATATCTACTATTCTCACTCCAGTTTATGCTACAGTAGAGAAATTGTAGGAGAGCGGTTAAATATATTATGATCACTTCAAACAGCGTAACAGTAGGGGACACAGACTTCAGAGGGGTTACATTATTTACTATTCCCACTCCAGTCTGTGCAACAATAGGAAGAGCATTGGGCTTGAAAGGGGTTAAATTTACTACCACTCCAGTCTGTGCAACAGCAGGGAAAGCGTTGGACTTCGAGTGGTTACATTTATTAATCCCACTTCAGTCTCTGCAACAGTAGGGAAAGCATTGCACTTTGGCGAGGTAAGACTTACACATCTGACTCCAGTCAGAGCAACAGTAGGGAAAGCGTTGGACTTCGAACAGGTTAAATTTACTATTGCCTATAGTCGGTGCAATATGTATATGAAATGTGCAGATTAGTCAAATAGATATATGTACTGAAAGCTAAATGGAAAATGGGAGTGTGTCTCTCTCATGCTACACTCTTAACATGGAAGTGTAAAATAAGTTTGCATAATACTTTCTCAACAATAAAAAGTCTGTGCTGGACTGATCCTAGACCGAGGCAACCTAGTCTATTGTGGTGGTATCAGTGTAGTAGTCCACCCTAAACAGGCTTATCTTGGGGTATCTTGTCACTACAGGGGAGGTACATCTTTGGAGTCCATTTTTCCTGTGAACAACGTGTGCTGTGTTGCCACTCCACCAACCTTAGGATGATAGCCCATCCTACAGTCTTACCAAATTCTGCAATATACATATTTCCAGACAGTTTGCACAGAAATGCACATATTTGTGTAATGTGCAAAAAGTGACAGCAATGGTCATTCATTCAGCCCTAATGTTCTCAAAGCAGCAGTAAAGCACAATTCCCCCTAATTTCCACAATCTCCCGGAAACAACATTGTTAATTTGCACTCGCACATACACGTCCCGCAAACAGAGCGCAGCACAGGCAGGCTCATCCAAAACAGGCATGCACAGAAGCACCAAGACAGGCAAACACAGTCATCATACTTACTGGCTAGGCCCACCGTTTGACTTGACGTGAGGAGGATACCAGTTTTCCAGTCCTGGCCCTTCATTTTGCAGTCTGTGCGTCAGTCTTCGTCGTTTTCGGCAATCAACGATTCCCATCAGCCGAGGATTTGTGAAATGAAAGCCCAGAAACCAATGCTTAATTTGAGCAGGTGGCTGCCGACTAGAGCCAGCAGGGCTGCACATTTGGTGTCCCGTGGCATCCCCTTGTGTGAAAGCACTGACCGTGACAAAGACCGCCGACTCACTGAAGAATCAGCTCGATAAAGTGTTTCTCTACACAGCACATGCAAGACGGCCACCGACTCCCGTGCTACCAGAGCCATCCTGCAGGGCCTCTTCCAAGCGTGGCTCTGAAGTTGTTTGCAGCGTTGCCATAAATTGTGCATTAAGTGCAATAAAGCAGCCCTTAGCAGCCACATGGGCGAGATTATAAATTCGGCTGCCATGTACCACCGCAGTAATCATTGCTTCCGCCCCTCTCCGATTGGTCCCCGAAGCATTCTAAGATTCGGGTTTGATTTCTGATGTCAGGTTTGCAGCATACGAGTGTGAAAAACGATTTTCCGAGAGCAGCACAATGGCTTTCTGCAAAGGAAATCCATCACTTGCAAATGCTTCCGGCTGATGCAGATTTTTATGTTGATTTTCCACTGCATTACAGGCCCCCCAGTGCCTCTGCGTCTCTTCTTCTTACCATCACCACTAATTCCTTTGCCTCTTTCGCTCTAGTTATTTATGTACCTAATTTATTAACCTGTGCATTGTCTAACAGCACATACATCTATCAATAACAAATCATTGTACATGTGCTGTGCCGTCTGAGAGGTGTCATGCAGTTTGCTCCTCTTTCTACTGTGACACAAACGCACTTGTACATCTCTGGGTGATTTGTACATGTTTTTGTCCTTACGTATAATAGGGTGACATCATCTAAGTGATGTTGATAAAACGTTAAGCACCTGTTGCCAGGAGATTGATATTCTATTCCTTGCTCTCAAGGACCATCACGTTTCAAAATGGCTACTTTGTGCAGGGGAGGCGACGCGCCCTCATTCGTATATTCTAAAGCGGCCTCATTATAGGGGAACCGCAGGGAGATAATGCGGGGGGCCACCCCGAAAATGAAAGAAAACTGCATAGAATTAAAAAGTTGCGCTAATAATTAAAAACAAACATTGATGCCTTTCATAAATACATCATGTGAACATTACTCACCAACCAAACGGTCACCTCATCTTTTGTTATTTGATGACAGTAAAAGCATGGCTCCCCTGCCAATATCAGCTAAATGTTACTCAGCAACAACACGAAGCTAAAGCTAATTAAACCGTTTAACAACCATCATAAGGTGCGACAACAGAGCAGATCGGATTACACCAGCGATGTCATAAGTGTCAAATGTTTAGATGCACCGTATGTGTTCAAAGATGTTCCTTATAAAAGTACTAATTTGGTCTCAGTCACCAGAGCTCCATGTATGAGTCAAAGCTTTGAAGAAAACAAACGGCTCTATTTAAAAGAGAACAACCATTTTTTGAGGGGGAAACTCATGTTCTTGAATGCTTGTTGATGGAATGTAGGAGAAGTTCTAACTCTATGCAAGTGCTCTCCAGCAGCGGCTTCCTTTCATAACAAGTGGTGGGGCAGCAGGGGGGTGTCGGTGTGAGGGGTTATATAATAAAAACAAAAAAAATACTTACCTGCTGCTGCGCTGCCGGCCGCCGTCTCGGGGTTCTTCTACTCTGGTCCCTGCACAATGCGCAGGCATCTAGCTGCAATTCAAGATGCAGCTCTCATGAGAGCAGCGCCGTGATTGGCCAGAGCAGGCTTGCTTAACACTCGCTCAGGTCCTAGGAGCCTGAACCTCTGCCCCACCCAGCTGTGCAACACAGCTCGGGTGGAGAGAGATCAAAGTGCGCATGACGGTTTGGACAGCCTTAGGCGCCAGGCCAAACTGGCATGCGCACTTACAGTGTGCACCACTCCTCCCCCTGCTCTTCTTATGGCCTCACTAGACTTGGAAGTCTTTAGCAGACAGAAAAAGGAAATGGCTATATTATCATTTTATTTTTCCTGTTTCTGTCAGCTGCCTGGCACTCAGCAGGGGGCGATGCTCCTCCACCATAGCAGAGGAACCGCCCCGGGTGCTCTCCCTTCTAATGCATAGGGGTGTGCCACATGCTATTGCGTCAGTCTTTGGGCCTCATTTACAGGCTTATTTACAAGCCCCTTGCACGCTGATCAACAAGGAGTGGAGCTCTGAATTGGACTGAAAGTCCTCCGCTGGGGCTGTCTCACCCACCAGGGAGAAATCTGTTGACTCAGCAACAAGGATTGGCACCAAACTATCCCTGGAACCAATTGTTTGTGAATCCCTGGACAACAATGAAAATGCTTGATTTTTGTGAATGGCTTCTCATACCCGTGACAGTACCTGAAATGAAGTAATGCTTTAAAAGATTAAGTGAGAAAGAAGTACAATTAAAAAATGACGATTCGTTCACAGAATGGCTTATGACCACCCTAAGCCTCATTCCACAATGCTGATTTATGCTTCTCTTCTTCCTATATGATATGTACTTATTTATATTCCTTCCCAGCTTTTCTTTTTAAGTCTATTCCCAATCAAGCTCCTCTTCTTTGAGATGATTAAATGCAAAACAAAAACATAAAGGAAATAAATCCATCGCACATAACTGAGAACTTTAACTGTATCATGTCTAATTCAGAGCAATGAATTAGAATCACAACACAACTACAATTCACTTTTTTAATTATCTTTTTTTCATCCTTTTAATTGGCCGTGTTGAGAGGGTAAGATCATGCATTTGTTTTCAGAAATAGAATTGCACCAAAAATGGGCATATTTCAACTAACCACACCTTCACCTTATTTGGAGAATGGGGAGTTTCCCCAGATTGATCTCATTAGGAACAACTAAGAGCTGCTAGTGTAGTTTCTTTTGAAGCAGCCAACCTAATCACTATACCCTAAGTACCCACTAAAATTGGCACCCCAGAGAGCATTTGATGAAAATTACAAGCTGTTATTTAGGATCTAAACGGTTGGTTTCTGAAACTAAAAAGCTGGTGTTTTCGAGGCGGAAAGTTATTAATAAATGAACAAGAATTTATTTGAGGAAAATTAATGTATTCACAAAAATGAAAAGCTTGCAGTTTAGATCAAAAAATTGTGTTTTTAAATAAGTGTGCAACTGATGTTTAAGTACAACAATGATGAACTTCTACAACATATTTGAGAGTTCATTCATGCCGGTTTGGGGCACTTATTACTAATGATATTTCTTTTAGATCAAGATGGCAATTGCTGTATTAACTATCACTTTATATGTGAATAGATAATTGTCTTATTGCATGTTGTTGAATGTTTTAGGAAATTAGTATTTTTCTGCATTGACCCCTTAAAGTATATACTCACACCCACAGTACATGAGTCAAAATCTAGTTAAAAAGGGCACAATGGAAAATTTAAAATAAAATTGTTATCAATTTCAAATGGCATACATACAATACTGAGAATACCTTTAACATTATAGGAATTTGGGTTACTGGTTGAGGGGGATGAAAACCTACTCATGCAGCAACCACAATTCTTATCAGGGTGAAACACAAGAAAACTACAAATTAGCCTCTGCTTACTCTCTGGTAGCTTGGCACACAAGCAGTCAGGCTTGACTAAGAGGCAATTTGTACAGTATTTATGGAGCAGTTCAAATAGTAATAAAGTAAAAACACAACACCAGGAAAATCCCACACCAATTTAGGAAAATAGGGCAACATTAAAAAAAAGTTTTTGAAACCAAAAACAACTATAATTCAACCAGTAGGACTAGAGTTATGCAGTTTTAAAGGTTTAGGTAAAAATAATGTTGAACAACACAAAGCGCTAATTGTGATTATATGGTTTCGCTGGACCACGATAAAGTTACAAGTTCAGGACAACAGCAATGGAGCATGGGCCGGATACAGGGACCAAGTTAGCCCCACTGAGAAATGTACCTTAAATCCTGGCTGTGGAACAACGCTCCATGCAGCGGCTGTCCCGAACAGCCATGCGAGGTCTGTGTCGACAAAGTGTCAGCTCCAATGAAGAACTGCAAGGTCCTCGTCGAGTATGCATTATGCAGCGGAGGCTGTGATGAGCTGTGAGGGCTGCAATGTGGGCTTGTGTCATGACTGCATCGTGGTGGGTCGATTCCAATGAGGAGCCTTGAGGTCCGCATTAAGGATGAGTCACTCAGAGGCAGTTCTGAGGAGCTGCGAGTGATGTAATGTGGGCCTGTGTTGTGGCTGCATCACACTGCATCGGTTCCGATAAGGAGCTATGAAGAGCTGCATCTGGCTCTGATCAGTAGGCCAACCAACTAGCCCTTGGAGTCATGCTGGTGGTGCTGTGTTCAAGGCAGCAGAGTAGGAGGACAGAAGGGAAGTCCTTCTTGCAGCAGAGCAGAACAGCAGTCCATTTGAGTCCGCCACGGATCCAGAAATGTACTGGAGAGTGGTTTTGAGGGTTCCCTTTTTATACCTGGTGCTCACTTTGAAGTGGGAGAAGCCTCTGGAATTTTCCCCCAACAGAGATGTTTGGAATTTCCTGCCTCCCTTTCCTGATCCAAGTCTGCCAGGGGGCACAATAGGCTAGTGTGTAATACTTTGTGTGTGTGCTGAGGCAGCCCCATTCGATTGCAAGTGTGGTAAGTGACAGCTCCACCGCCCATCAAGTCAGAGAGCGCCCATCCTGCCAACACCCAGACTCTGTACTGCGTGGCTGTCTAGGAGGCTGTGTTCAAGACAGCAGAGTAGAAGGGCAGAAGGGAAGTCCTTCTTGCAGCAGAGCAGCACAGCAGTCCTTCTTCTGAGTCTACCACAGGTCTAGAAGTGTACTGAAGAGTGGTTTTGAGGGTTCCCTTTTTATACCTGCTGCTCACTTTGAAGTGGGAGAAGCTTCTGGAGGTTTCCCCTGCATATGTGTTTGGAATTTCCTGCCTCTCTTTCCTGGACCCAGTCTGCCAGGGGGCACAATAGGCTAGTGTGTAATACTTTGTGAGTGTGCTGTGGCATCCCCATTGAATTGCAAGTGTCGTAAGTGACAGCTCCGCCCCCCCCTCCCCCATCAAGTCAGAGATGGCCCATCCTGCCAACACCCATACTCTGTATTGTGTGGCTGTCTAGGAGGAATACACAAAGGCCAACTGCCATCTAGACCTAGTCATATGACACAGGAACAGGCTGCAAGCACCACATGGTTACAAAAAGAAAATGTAGCTTTCTAAAAGTGGTATTTTCAGAATTTTGACTTTAAATCCAACTTTAAATTACAATTCTTTACATGCCAAACTTCCCTACTTGCTCCCAATTGAAAGTTATCACTTTTTATATGTAATGAGGTAACCCAATGTTGCAAGAGGTAGGCCTTGCAGTAGTGTAAAACGAATGTAGGAGTTTTCCACAACCAGACATGTAAAAGTTAAAAGAAAAGGCCCAGGCCAAAATGGTGTTTTAAAACAGTATGCACAGGCTGCAATGGTAAGCCTGTGACACGTTTTGAGGGCCACTTAAGTGGGTGGCACAATCAGTGTTGTAAATCCACCAGTCGCATTTAATTCACAGTACTACTTTACTAGGGACTTACAAGCAAATTAAACGTGCCTATTAGGTGTAAGTCAATTTCACCATGTTTAAAGGACAGAGCACAAGAATGTTAGCACTGGTTAGCAGTAGTAAAGTGCATAGAGTCCTAAAAGTAAACAAAAGCGAATTTGGAACAATAGCAGGGCTGAAGGAAAAAGGTTTGGAGGTGACTTTACAGAGAGGACCAACTCCAACAAAAACCAAAAACAATGTTGCCTCAAATATCATCATCGTATCACATCACTTGCTGTATTCAACAAGTTCCCTTCTCTAACTGAATCAAATGTGCTTGTTGTCACATTGGCCCCTTCACCTGCTTTGTAAATATTGAGGTGATTCTGCAGAATCTACAGTATGAATTGCTACCACAGCCTTCTGAACAACTTCCATCCAGGCACTGTGAGTTGACCATGGTGTGCTACGATACAGTAATCCAAGGTGGGAAGTGCTACTTAACTGAAACACGCGTATTAAGTGCAGTGGTGTAAGGACTTCAATCCATCTAAATGTAACCTTTCAAAGGTAGCCATAGATGGTACCCTCCTCAAGATCCTTACAAAATTGTTTTTGATGGCTGTGGGGGAAAAGATGAAACTGATTTTACTAATGTTGATAAGTAAAACGAACAGAATGCTGCCATGTGATATTAAAGTGATAGTTCCATGAAGTAGCAGTATCAACAGCTTATATTCAACCAATTTTGGGTCATAGTTTGAACGAATGCAGTTTGGTTTTTCCCGATTTATAATGACAAAAAAAGGTACAAAATGAAGGAATGTGTTTCCATGGGCATTCATGTAATGGTCCTAATGGTTAAATATACTGGGCCAGATGTAAGACCATTAAGTTTAGTGAGTAGCAAATTGCACAAAATTGCGACTCACACTTTGCGACTCAATAAACATAATTTTCAACAGTGTCTCAGACACTTTGCGATTCCCAATGATGTTGCAAATTGCATGCCTCATGAATATTAATGAGGCCATCGCAATTTGCGACCCCATTGGGAATGGCTAGTACTCCCAGGAATGGTGTGCCTGCTGGAGTCACCATGACACCCTGGATGGACTATTTACTAGTAATACTAATATCTCAATATTTTCTGTCCTACCCCTCACCTGGACTGACCACTCTGCAATAATCTGTACTCTACAAATCACAAAATCTAAGGCAAGTTATACTATTTCGCGTACCCCCAAACAAGTTTGAGCATGGAAGAATACTGACATTATTCTCTTGCAAAAAACGCTGTCCTCTACCCAACAGGAAGTTACAGCAGATCCTGATATAGCGGCCAATGACTACTCTTCTTGGCTACATAAGGCCTTCAGCATAACAGTGCAGGTTAAGAATGTCTCTACTAACCGAAATGTCCCTTCAGTCCCCTGGTTTTCAGAGGCCTTTAGACTGGAAAAACAACGGTGCAGCAATCTAGAGAGAAAATGGCGCAAACACTATGACGATAATGTAAAAGATTTATACAAGGACTCACTGACCAAATACAAGCACCTTATTGTAGCAGAAAAAAGCAAATACTATCAAACACAAATAGAGTTGGCTCAAAATTCCACCAAGCAGCTATTTCAGGTGGTAACCAAACTCTCTAATACACCTACAAGCATAGTTACAGAGGTGTCACCTGCTCTTTGCCACTCTCTCGCTGATTTCTTTGAAGACAAAGTGCTTCAGATTTATTCAAATTTTGCTATGCAAGTTAAGTCAGACCCCTCTGATAGAGATAGCTTGGCCAATACCCCGGTTACGGGCTTTGCAGAATTTTCTCATCTGAACAAGTAAAAGAGCTTATTCTCTCTATAAAATCGGATTCCCCTCTGGATCCTTGTCCTCCCTCAATGGTAAAATTCATTCCGGAACACGTAGCCCCTATTCTTACCAACATTTTTAATTCAATGTTCCATACTGGCTCATATCCTTTGAATTGGAAGAAGGCCATCATTAAACCCCTGCTAAAAAAAAGCCAACTTGGATCCCACAGAACCCAAAAATTATAGGCCTATTGCATGCCTTCCTTTCCCTTCAAAGATTGTTGAAAAAATAATGAATATTCAATTATCCCAATTCATTGATCATAATAATCTTTTGGACTCCACTCAATTTGGGTTTAGGACGGGTCATATGACAGAGACAGCCCTCATTAAGGTTGCGGACGAAATTAGGATGATATTATATCTAGGTGGGGCGGCGGTCCTTGTTCTACTGGATTTGTTCGCAGCCTTTGACACGGTCGATCATTCCATTCTAATTGACCGTGTCTCGGCCATGGGCATAGGACATAAGGCGAAAATGCTAACAACCTCCATTCTCGCCAATCGTACTCAATTGGTTAAACTGGGCGAATCCTATTCACCAACGATTTCTCTTCCATGTGGGGTGCCACAAGGATCCTCCATCAGTCCGATCTTATTTAATATCTACGTGTCGGACCTGGCCAGGATCATTAAAAGTCTAGGGATGAGAATAACTTCATATGCCGACGACACCCAACTGGTGATGGCAGTACATAATGATGGAATACAAGTGGCAGCCAGCTTTCATGAGGGAATGTTAGCCATCAGCTCCTGGATAGCACAAAATTGCCTAAAATTGAACTCCGATAAAACGGAGGTAATGACTTTTGGCAGTTTAACCCCTGGCTGGTCCCCTACGTGGTGGCCAACCGATTTGGGACCTCTGCCTCAACCGGTCAATAAAGTCAGGAATCTTGGGGTTATGTTCGACGACAAGCTCTCGTTCATTCACCACGTGAATGCAGTTGTATCCGCATCCTTTAACACTCTTAGAATGGTAAGGAAGTTGCTTCCTTTCCTTCCCCCTAGTGCGGTAAACACTCTCATGTGTATGCTGGTTATGGCAAAGATCGACTACTGTAATGGCCTCTTTCTGAATGCTCAGGAGAGAGTCTTAAATAAGCTACAATTAGTACAAAACGCCGTAGCAAGAATGTTTTCTGGTATGCCCAAATTCAAATCCATCTCCCCAGTTATTTGCCAACTACATTGGCTACCAATCAGGAGTCGAACAAAATTTAAGGCTTTACGTATAACATATAAAGCAATCAATAACTCTGGACCAGAGTTCATGAAAAAGGCACTCTGTCTATACACTCCCGCCAGAACCCTTCGCTCCTCCTCTGCACGCTGCTTAACCATCCCACGCAAAAAGAAATCATCATGGGGAGACCGAGCTTCATAGTCGCTACCGCCAAATTGTGGAATACCCTTCCTCTACATATCAAGGCCAGCCCATCCCTCATGACATTCAGGAAGTCGGTAAAAACTTGGCTGTTCAACCAGTAAGCACTCCCTTCAATCCTGTGTGCTTCTGTCTTTCAGCGCCGAGACACCTCCGGGTAGTTGTGCGCGATAAAAATCTCAGCAGCAGCTTTTTTTGTTTTTAAATGCAGCCTGTTTTCCTTAAAGGAAAACAGGCTGCATTTAAAAAAGAAAAATGAAACTTTTCAGTTTTATATTTTTAAGAGCAGGCAGTGGTCCATGGGACAACTGCCTGCTCTTAAAAAATATTTACGAACCCATTCACAAAGGGGAAGGGGTCCCCTTCCCATTTGTGAGTGGTTTACCACATACTTGAAGTAGGTGGTAAACTGTGAGTGATTTGCAGACGCAAATGTGGTCGCAAAACAACAGTACATGGCATGGTGGCTCGTTATTAGGAAGGGACGCCCCTTCCTAACAGCGAGAGTCGCAAATTCTATTTTGAGAGTCAGTGACTCACAAAATAACAATTGTACATGCCTGGAACCTTTTTTTGTGGTTGCAAACGGGTCAATCTCCCATTTGCGGCCGCAAAAAGGGTTGTATATCTGGCCCACTGACTCTAGAAAATTCATCACGTCATGCTATTACGCAACCACAGAAACTGGATTATAAATAGTAAGTCTCTCTGAAGACAATTGCCCTGTCAATGCACGTTATATACTGAGAATTTTAATCATGAGTTTATTTGAACATCACCTGCACTTCTCAGCTCTGTGCCTAAATTTCCTATCTAAATCTGATTACATAATCCATACCATTATTGTGACAGTCCATGACATTTCATGAAGTAATGATATGAGAGAAAAGAAAAGTAAACAGCATTCACCCAGTGGAAATAGTGTCCCGAGCTCTCCTACTGCAAGTCTCACCTGTGTTCTCGTCAATTGCTATTTAGCAATTAAGTATCAATCTGAGAAAGCACTTTTTCACTAAGTCCTTTTTCACTTTTTACTGAGGCAGCCATAGTTTGTACCACACAAGAAAATCTACTGGACATTGTTTAAACTAATATTGTATGGTATTATTATAAAAACCAAAAAGTAAGGAAGTAAAATCCTTTCTTTAAGTCCCTCATCCACTATTGTCAATTCTTCATCAACTGGTTGCACAGCAGTGATGTATTTCCAGTGTGAACCCGACCAGTGAATTGGGAGCACTATGTGCAGGAAATGTATGTAGTTAAATTAATCTTGTGGATAAATCCTTTGAAACATTTATTCAGGAAAGTAAATAAAAGATAAAAAATATGACGTTGATGTTCTGGGAGAAAATCTCTGTGGACGCCTCTTTCCCTTTTTTTTAGTATAACAGCCCTCGTTTGCCCTTGCCCAGAAGTATTTGAACATGGTGATTAAAACCTATACATAGTCTTGATTTTCCCATATGCCCCTCGAGGAAGTGAGTGTAACCACCCGCTCTACTGCATAATAGACAAGGAAAGTAGCAGGGAGAACATTCAAACCTGGTTAGTTCCTAAGCTTTTCCTGCTCACCACCCTCCTCCTATCCCTGAAGAGGGAAACTCAAATGACCACCTGATTTAAAAGCAGTCATAGGGGAAATAACTAATGGCACTGGGGACAATGCCATCACTGCCTCCACAAGGCTTATGTGAGCACCTCCCATCTCCCTCTATTAGGCAAGGGAGCCTTGGGATTTCCCCCATCTAACCACATATGCCTGGCCTGGAGAGGAAAATAACTGATGTCCCCTGACTAAGAACGTGGGGCTCTGAGGTGGAAATCCACCCCTCGTTGCACCTCCAGTAGAAGCAACACCAAATTTGCCTGGGATAATTTGTCTAGCATGGAGACCACCCACATCAAGGCCACCGCTTGTGGCCAGGTCGTTCAAAGATGGAGGTGCTGCACCTTCCTGCATAGAAGGAAGCCAACAAGTTTCCCAAACGGGGGCCTATATGTAGCTTGAGCACATTCAGGGCTGATGTGCACAGAGCCTGCTAGACATGGCCACATGCTGTATTCTGTCACTGGTGTGTCCTACTCATGGCAGTAACCATGTTTCACTGGAGGCTTTAAGTTGTGCAAAGGAATGAACACATATATTTTCAGTTACTTACGTAATACAATCTTTTACAGATTTCTATATATTATTTTCCTATTATCTTTAAACGAATTGATTTACACCTGAACCTAAATTGTCTCTCTATGGGTGAGTCATGTGGTCCTGTTGCTTCCAGGTCTGATTCAGGTGTGAGTAGACTTCCTGTTTGGTCATGGAAAAATAGCCCTCACAATTACATACCTAGTTAGCTGGACAGTCCTTACAGTGACCCATGCTAAGCCATTTAAGGAGATCAAGGAATTACTGTAAAAATGTGTTCAGTTAAAAGAAATGAGCTCATCTTTAACCCTTGAGCATATCATTAGTTTCAGTTCTCTTGTTAATTTCTAGGTATTTTTTTCTGATTTCCATAGTGTATCCATTTACATATTGTGAGGCTTTGTAGTGTTTACTTTGCAATACCAAATTACTATGGGATCTGAAACAAAATCCATATAAGGAAAAGACAGCAAAAATTTATTTTTAACTCCTCACAAAGATGAATGTGAAATAAAAATGCTATGTTTAAGCAAACCATTAAGACAATGGAGAGAACAATTTTTGTTCAGAGTGGCTCAAAGCAGTTTACCCACCTTCATCAATAGTAGCTTTCTTTAGGTATTACTTACATAATGACAGTGGTAGGTAGGTAATTTTAGTTAGGACCAAGCAGGGCCGGACCATCCCTAGCAGGCACCGGGCAGTTCCCCCGTGGGCCGCTATGGTGGGGGCTGATTTTGGGCTCCTGGGGCCTGTTTTTGTTACAGGGCCATTTTTGCAGCATAACTGCAAAATCAGCCCCTGTAACAAAATCGGACGAAACCGCCCTGGCAAACAGCTCGGCCGCTCCCAGGGGGGCCGACAGAGTTCTTTGCCAGGGCCAGTTTTGGTTCCCAGTCCAGCCCTGGGACCAAGTGTCTGTTTAGATCTTGGCAGAAGGGTTACTCTGTTACAACGGTGACGGATATCCCGTCTGCCAAAATATAAATCCCATAGGATACAATAGGATTTCGGCAGACATGATATCCATCACCGTTGTGACGGAGAAACCTATCTGCCAAGATATAAATCAGGCACCCTAGTTTCCATAGACAAAGCATTTTTTGTTTTGCTAATAACTTTGGATCCATTTGACTAATGTTCTCAAACCTTTCAAAATAAGTAAACCAATCACTTCAGCTGTTGTGAATTGGTTTGGGGTGATTCATCAAGCGGGGGCTGAGATAAAAGGGGGGGTCCCAAAACGGGATTTTCCATTGTACTCTCCCATAGGGAATTTAGACATCACTACGGCCTGAACCGCTGAACGGCATTTTATCAAATCTGACAGAAAGCTAGATCTTGGCCCAGAAAGATCTTTTTTTGTGATTTAGTGTAAATTAGCTCACTAGTTTTGGAGTTATTAAAGAAAAAAGATGTTTATATATAAGCAGGGATGCAAATCCTCTTCGGATCCGACAGATCATATGGTGGGATCTGGTTGGCTTCCAACACTTCAACCAGGACGTTTTTGCAGCCATTTGGGACTCTGGACTGAGCCTGGGTCCCAAACAAACAAAGAAAAAGAACAAAAGGGGGCATGGAAAGAAAACACTGAATTCCTAGGCCTGGTGGTTAAGTTCCACAGTGCCCACGCTGGACCCAAACATTTTTTTTTGCCGCAAATTAGCAGTGAATTCACAAATCTGCAGCAAAAATATAAAAAATAAAACAGGTGCAATCTCCTGCTCTTGTTTTTTCTAAAGTCTCCTGGATGAGCCAGGTCCCCGTGGGAAATGCCTTTTATATCAAGGGGTGCAGGTGGCCCCCCTTCCTAGGCTGATTTCTCTGCCCTCAGGGAGCAGCATTTTCAGCAAAATAGAGATCAGAAACAAGCAACAAGAGGCAAAATAGAGGTCAGAAATGAGCAGCAAGAGGCAGAGTGAAGGTCAGAAGTGGTAGAAAGAGGCAAAATAACTTGCATTATGAGCATAAAGAGACAAAATAGAGACAATAGGAAGAAAAATTAGCAGAAATGTGCAGAAGAGGCACAAAACCAAAGGCAGCAGAAAGTAGCAGACTGCAGGCAAGCTAGACAGGAGGACTGTTACAGGAGAAGCTGGCAAGAGGGTCTGATCCATTGTGCCCCCCTACTTTTTTTACCGAGCACCCACTGGCAGATACACTCATGCACCCACTCACAGACTCACTCACAGACTCACTCACACACCCACTCACAGACCCACTCAGAGACTCACGCACCTACTCACAGAAAAGCTCAGACACTCATGCACTCACTCAGATCCATTCAAGCACTCATTCGCCCACTCATAGACCCACTCAGACACTCACTCACTCACCCAGTCATGCATCCACTCACAGACCCACTCAGAGACCCACACGCCCACTCACAGACCCATTCAAATACTCTCACATGCTCTCACAGACCTACTCAGACACTCATCCACCCACTCATAGACCAACTCAGAAACACATGTTCCTATTCACAGACCCACTCAGAGACTCATGCACCCACTCACAGATCCACTCAGTCAAGCACCCACTGACTGACCTGCTCAGACACTCACTGACCCACTTACAGACACACTCAGAGACTCACACAACCACTCACAGACCTACTCAGATACTCACACACCCACTGAGAGACCGATCCATCAACTCACAGACATTCAAAGACACCCATTCACCCACTCAAAGACCCAGTCAGAGACTCATGCACTGACTCACAGACCCACTCTGACACTCATGCACCCACTCACAGAGCCACTCACACATCCAGTCACATACCCCCTCAGAGACTCCTGCATGCATTCACAGACCTACTCAGAGACTCATGCACTCACTCACAGACCCACGCAGAGACTCATGTACTTACTCACAGACATACTGATACACCCACTCACAGACCAACTTAGACATGTACAGACCCAGTCAGGCACCCTAACACCCATTCTCAGACTACTGAGACACTCATGCATTCACTCACACACTGTCAAAGGTTCATGAATATATTTAGGAAATACAATTAAAAAAACCATAGAAATCCACTTAAAAAAAACAAAGGTTACAGGGACGTCACAGTTAAGAAACAACATTAAAAAAACGTTAGAAATTTACTGAAAAAAAAGTACGATTACAGGCACGTTATAGTTAGGAAATAGAATTGAATAAATCTTTCCAATTCACTGAAAAGCCAAGATTACAGGGACTTTATAGTTAGGCTCAGATTTCACTAAATCAAAGCCAGTGGAATTCTGCAGTTATAGTTAGCTGAACTAACTATAACTTACCCTCTGCAATGCACTGCTTATGATCTCACATATTACATCACTCATGACAAGGTCAGTTAAATTTCTGATGACATCACTGATTTCAACCCTGGGGAACCCATCCCCGGGGGCCAGGCCAATGATTAAAGGGGGAGGGGGGCTCACATCCTCCCTTCCTTGGCCGATTTCCTCACTGGGACCCCATCCTCTGGGTCCAGGATAACTAACGGTGGGTGCCCTGGTGCCCGCACAGGGCACCCACCATATTCTCATTGGCTGCCACGGGGGAGTCCCATGACACCTGCAGCCCCAGCTGGCTCCCGGCATCCAAAGGCATTATGGTGAGTGTCCTTTGTGGGCACCAGGGCACCAACCTTTTCTTGCAGTGGGTCCAGGGTGGGGGTCCGCATTCCCCCTTCCACTTGAATATGTTTTTGGGTCCCACAGGATGGGTGACCCGGGAGGGTGACTGCGTGCACCCTCCCCCTAAAAAATGTTCTGCGCACCGGGAGATGGGGTCTCTGGGGAAGAAATCGGACCGGGGAGGAGAGCTGCAATTCCCCTTCCCTGTATTTCAATTAGTGGCCCAAGGGGATGGGGTCTACAGGGTGCAATAAGGCTCAGGGAAATGCCCACATGGCCTGGTCCCTTAACAAAAAATAAGGGCCTGGGGGTTGGGTCCGCCTGGCCTAAGAAGGCTCAGGGAGGGGGTACATGTCCTCCCCTTCATTATAAAATAGATATTGCCCTAGGGAAGGGGTCCCCAGGGCCACAATAGGTTCAGGGAAGGGGGTCACGCAACCTCCCCTCTTTTTAAAAACAAAAAGGCCTTGGGGTCATAAGGGCCAAGCCCTGTGGCCAACCCACGCTGCACACAGCGAAAGGCAGAGTGCAGTGTGGGGTTCGCTGCTTTTGGGGGGTTGCGAACAGGGCATGGCCGCAGGTCAGGCCATGTGGCCAAGACCCCACTGCACACGGCCAAATGCCATGTGCAGGGTGGGGTTGACTCCTTGTGGGGGATTGGCCGCAGGGCCTAACATATGGCCAGGCCCTGTGGTCAACTCTCCGTCATGCATGACCTAACGCCGTCTGCAGTTTGCTGCATGCGGGGGGTTCACTACAGGCCAAACCCCACTGAGCACAGCCAGAATCTGTGCACATTGGAGATTTAATTAATATATGGCAATTAAATATTACTTTGCGTTAACAAAACCCTACAAATTCACCGAAAAATCCAAAGGTTAAAGTAACGTTATAGTTAGGTGAAATGTTCAGTAACAGCATAACAATTTAAACCCTAAAAATCACTGACATTCACCAAATACAGTTACAGTTAACTAAAGTAACTATAACTCATGCCCTGAGGTAACTATAAGTCACGCCCATCGCCATGCACTGATAATTACCCCACATATTCCACCACCCATGACATCTTCCAATGATATCATTGATAATATCACTGTGCAGGGGGATGCGAGTTATAGTTACATTAGGGCTCAAGATAACTGTAACTGGTTAATTTCAGTGGCTTTTCAAGTGTAAAATGTTACGTTGTTACTGAACATTTCACCTTACCCCTTTTTTACAGTGAATATATTTATGTATGTATGTATACACACACATACTTACCTTTAATATACTTACCTTCAGTTGTAAAGGTATGTGTGGTAAAGGCATATTTGTGATAAATGTATGTGTTTCTAACGGATGCATGGTAAAGGCATTCTGCTGTAAATATAGCATTGAGCTAATGAATTCTGATTATTTGGAAACCTTAGTTCCAGAAATTTTGATTACGACTTTTGATGTCTTAATCCTCAAGGGGCAGAAAAATCACGAACATCTAATTGCTATCACCTTTGGGATCTATTGGTTTTCCCAATAGTTCTAAACATGCTGCACAGCATCACGGATGTTGTGTAGCATTGCTTTCAAAATGTAGTGTTCTATTGGCAGGTCTGAGTTGATTTGGTAAAATAAATAATAAGTGCTGGTGCAGGGAAGTAGCACAGAGAAGGGAAAAGCAACCAGGGAAACATTGAGGGGTGAAGTAACACAGAGGGAGTAAGCAACAAGAGAAGTGCACAGAAGAACTCAGGGGTGTGGGAAGCAATATAGAGGGCTCAGAGAAGGAACATGAAGGCAGGACCAAACAGAAAGACAGAGGAATGTGGGGGTAGCAAACCAATAAGAGAGAGGGCAACAAGCAGATGGGGAGAGGGACACAGGTAAAAAAGCAATGCATGGTGGGATAAGCAATTAAGGGCAGTGGGGAAGCACACTGACAGTGAGCGTGTGTGATGAGGAAGACATACTTGAAGGAGAAAGCAGGAAAAAAGCATTTACTCTCTTAAGAGTGTTTAGACAGAAAGAAAAAGTAGTACCTGGAAACAAAGCAGTGGAAGGACACAAGTAATGGATCCATGGTACCGAGGAGGGTCAACCCCATAAAGAGGAAGTCGGGACCACCTGCGCTAATGAATTAGAAGCAAGCAGAACAACAATAAAGCCAACCACTGGTAAGTAATGGGTGGGTTCTAATCCCACTGTAAGCTAACAAAATATCTCGTAAAAGACAGCCTCTCAGGTGAGACCTAAAAAATGGGGATTCGAACAGAAAAGGCAGATGGAATTCAATAGCATACAGGTCCAAGCATAGAAGTCAGTCCAGTGGGTGTTTACAAGGCGTGTGGTCAATACAAGGGGATGGTTCATTTGTGGCAGTCATTTATCGTACTCCTCAATTCTGGCAAGTCTTATCCTTATGAGGCATTTGTCATGACATCACAAAAGAAAACTTCATGAGACTCTGGTAAATTAACGTTTTAACCTGTGGGTAAGTGCTGGAAATCCAAACAGGAAGAGACCTCACAGAGAGCACACTTCAACCAATAAATGGCAAACCACACAAAAAGTCATATATTGGCCATAGTACTCTCTCACAGCACCAACATATTTAATCCACCAGTGCAGCACCTGCTCTTAACTCAGTCAGGCAGATTGTCCGTGCCGAGGACGGGCCTAGGGCCACTCTCCCTGTTTCACTGGTGCCACGCCCGGGGCTCAATATGGCGGGATGCACTTATACATCCGCCCAATTATTGAACCTCAGGCACGTAGCAGAGATGCCTCATGCCCCACCACAATTTGAATACACCAACCCTATCATAGGCCCGCACAAATGTCCGACTTGTACAGAGGATATTCTTACCTCTCCCACGACTGCCCCGCGACAAGTGTTAGCAGCACTAATAAATGTGCGATCTCTTCCCAAACACAAATTAGAAATATCCGATTTAATCGATACACACAAATTGGATCTACTATTCATTACGGAGACTTGGGGGGACGAATCTTCCGACCCAGATTTTAGAGCAGCCACTCCGACAAACTACTGTGTTTGCCGTCTGGATAGACCTAAAAAAAAAGGGTGGAGGCATAGCAATTATTTATAAAGACCACCTCAAACTCACAATAGCAGAATCAAAATATTCTGAGTGTGAGGCTTTCCTTTTCACCATTGGCCTCTCTGGCAAAATATCATTTAAGGGTATGTTAATCTATCGCCCTCCTGGGTCCAGATCGAAGTTTCTTATGAACATAGGCAATATGATTGAGGCCTCGGTAGGATCCCCACATTTCACCTTATTGGGAGATTTTAACTTTCACCTTGAAGCCCTCAATGACCCAGACACATCACTGCTAATTAACGACCTAGCTGCAGCCGGTCTTTTGCAAATGGTAAAAGAACCTACTCATCAAGCGGGTCACACCTTAGATGGACTATTCACTAGCAACCCATATATATCCGTTACCCAGGTTATCCCCCTGATCTGGACAGATCATGCAGCTGTCTGCTTTTCGATCAAAATTAACTCCATCAAACTCCCCTCTACATCTTCGACCCTAGTCTCTTTCGGAGACTGGAAACATATCAACCTTGACCGTCTAGCGGAGATGATGCATGATAGCACTATCCTTAACGAACAAGATCCTGCATTAGCGTCCTCCAATTATCTGAGCAATCTAAACACAGCCTGTAATAAATTAGCTCCGATCAAAACCTCCCACCGCAGTAGGAAACTTCCTTCAGATCAGTGGTTCACAGAACCCTTACGAATACAGAGACAATACTGCAGGAACCTGGAAAGGCAGTGGCGCCGCCATTTTAGCCCTGCCGATAAAATGATCTACAAAAATGCTCTCTCCCACTATAAAAAACTCATTGCTTCATAAAAAAGTCTTTACTACACTTCCCAAATCAACCAGGCGAAAAACTCGGTAGGGGAATTATTTCAGGTGGTCACTCATCTGTCCAACCCCCCGGCTTCGTGCTGAGAAGGATCTCAGTCTCTATCGGCCAAATTCTTCGAGGATAAAGTTAGTTCCATCTTTTCGACCTTTTCTCATTCCTCTCCTTCTCCTATCCCTAAGGCACCCTCTATCAATAACTCACCAAACTTTTTAGCCTTCGAAGCAACCACGCAGGAACATATTCAACATCTTGTTGCCTGCACCAAATCGGGGTCTCCTCTTGACCTGTGTCCTCCTGCTATCCTGAATCTCATCCCGGAAGCTATTTCCCCTGCTCTAACCACAATCTGTAATGCAATGTTCCTAACAGGCACTTATCCATCTGTTTGGAAGGAGGCTATCATCAAGCCACTTTTAAAAAAGCCCACTTTGGACCCTCTTCTTCCCGCCAGCTACAGACCTATTGCCTGTCTTCCCTTCCCAGCAAAGATTTTCGAAAAAATCATGAACACGCAACTTTCGAAATTCATTAATGACAACGACCTACTTGACGACACCCAATTTGGGTTTAGACAAGGTCATGGAACGGAGACAGCGCTACTCAAAGCAGCAGATGAGATAAGGACCACTATGGATAAGGGAGGATCTGCGGTATTAATACTTTTAGATCTCTCCGCAGCTTTTGACACAGTCGATCATGTCACCTTGATCGACTGTGTCTCGGCCTTAGGAATAAAAAGCAAAGCCAAAGAACTCCTTGCTTCGTTCTTGGCCAACCGTCCTCAGACAGGTAAGATGGGCAATTACACCTCCCAGATCTTTTCTCTCCCTTGCGGAGTACCACAGGGCTCCTCGCTAAGTCCGATGCTTTTTAACATTTATGTTTCGGACCTAGCGAGGGTTATAAAATGTTATGGAATTGCCCTAACAACCTATGTGGATGACACCCAACTGGTGTTATCGGTATACAACGACGGTACTTCAGTCGCATCCAATTTTCAAGAGGGAATGAAGGCAATAAGTTCCTGGCTGTCATCCAACTGTCTGAAATTAAACTCTGACAAGACAGAGGTGATGACATTCGGGAACTTGCAACCTATCTGGTCCCCCCAGTGGTGGCCACCTCAGATGGGAGCACCTCCCCAACCGGTAGCCAAGGTACGTAATCAAGATGACCTTCCTCCAACATGCCAACTCGGTGGTATCTTCATCCTTTTATATTTTAAAAAGGATAAAAAAATTACTTCCATACTTACCGCCGTCTGCGGGCAAAACTCTAATTAGCACCCTGGTGTTCTCGAGAACAGACTACTGCAACGCCCTCCTACTGAACGCCCAAGAAAAGGTCCTTAATAGATTACAGACGGTGCAAAACGCCGCAGCCAGGACTTTATTAACCATCCCCAAATTCACATCCACTTCTCCTTATATTAGAAAGTTGCATTGGCTCCCAGTTAGGAGTCGGATTAAATTCAAGGCTTTATGCATAGCCTACAAAGCCATCAATAATCCAGGCCCACTATTTCTAAAAAAAAGCTTTCTGCCCGCTAGAGCATTCAAGAACCTTACGCTCATCAACAGCCCATCTGTTGAAGGTTCCACGCACAAGAAAGACCAATTGGGGAGAGAGATGTTTTACCATATCGACAGCCAAACTTTGGAACACATTACCACTCCACATTAAAACTGCTCCCACGCTTCTTAATTTCAGAAAGAATCTTAAAACTTGGTTGTTTTCAGCATAAATTACCATTTCTTTCTTCACAAGAGAGAGTTCAGTTACGCTAGCGCCGAGACACCCGTAAGGGTATTTGCGCGCTTTAAAAATCGCATAGAATAAATAAATAAATAAATTAAAGCTGATTTCTATATGCCCCAGTACAAACACAAATGAAGATAAAGAGAGAGACTGCAGAGCTGAAGGTATGCCCCCTGAATATCGAAATCACAATATTGATGGAACTGACTATTTAGGACAAGCTATTGAAAACAAAAATATCAACAGGTAAATCCTAGGTGTTCTATGTCTAATTCTATATATGTGTACCTACCTGATACATATATCTTCGGGGTATGTAGATTTGGAGCTAGAAATAGTAAATAGTTAACCTTACACTTCAAAATAAGCTCGTTTTGATATTCAGCTGTACAATCAGAGTTGATAGATAATCTCCATACAAATCTTGACAGTAATGATTCCCCTTGAAATGAAAACACATGAAAAGGAAACAAAGCGTCCAATGATTAAACTTAGATCAGAAAGGAGTAAGCTGAATTCTGGAATGCAAATGATGGCACGTTCACAATGACCCTCAAATAAATAATTGCATACAACACAGGAGAGAGCTTCATGCAGAGCAGCAAACAGATCACAAAGGGAGAAATACACCTACTACCTTATTGACACAGCCAAACAGTTGAAGAAAATATGCAGTATGATCTCTTCTATGACTAATCCTGAAATCCTAAAAAAAGTTTCATGTGCAATGCTACCATACTTGGAAATCTACTAACTTATTTGGAATCATACAGCCTGATTCATCAAGCATAATTGCGCTCGCAAAGGTCCAGATTCTGAGCATCTGGCCCTTTGCAAGTGCAATTTTTGTATTTGGGATTCATCATCCCAAATGCAAAAGTGGCTATTTAAGAACTCGCAAATTTGCGAGGAATAGCATTTAAGGAATCTCTATTAGAGATTCCTTAAATGCTATTCTTGAACCATTTAAAAATTGCGATTTCGCAATTTTGGGCCGCTATTTACCACGAGATCAAACCTCGTGTTAAATAGCGAAAACTTAGAAAAATGCTTTCAAAAGCATTTTTCTAAGTTGCATGTTACAGACACACATGTCCTTTGGACATGTGTGTGTGTAACATCTGTGTAATTTAACATTTCAGGGGTGTTACAGGGTGTCCTTTGGACACCCCTGCACCCTTGAAATCGCAATCTTATTTGCGATTAGCTAATTGCTAATCGCAAATAAGGAATGACTCCCCATGCATACCTATGGGCCTTTTGACAAATGCAAATGTTGCACAATTAGTAGATTACCGTCGTATCCTACCACAAATCGCTAAAATGTGGCTGCTTGGATTATGAGATGACCCCATTATTTACACAAATTATTTTAACTTTATTTCCAGTGACTCTGTAAAATAATGTGGCTTTTATTAAGCCTCGGTGAAAGTAGTTCCAAGCAACAAACACGTGCTAATTAATTGTTTGCCGAAAATGCTGCCTGGTTTCTTTTGATATTTTTTTGTAAAGTATTATGGTTAGTTTCATGTTTATTTTGTTTCAGCGATGACAGATTACTTCCAGGACATTTTTTTAAATATTTTAATTACAATTAATTGATACAGTCTGGGATGCAATCCAGCTTCTGACTTTGGCTGCAGCACTTAATTTGGTGACCTCTAATAATTGCACACCTTAATGAATTTAATGAATCATTGCAGCTAGGCTGCTCCTGTGGGTTCTTTGTGAACTGACAGCTGTTGTTCTTGTTTATGAACGGCACTACCATAAAATGTCACCATGAATATATTGAGCATAAACAAGTTTTACACTTGTTCGAACAGTGCTCGAATGCTAATCACCTATGAATGTTAACTGAGGCAAGAATGTCTCATTAGCTTAAGTTTAGTGTAGCATAGTATAGTTTAGTTTAGCACAGCGCAGCTTAGTTTCGCCTTCTTACAGTGACATGTGCATGAAAGGCCACAGAGAGCAAACGCCCAGCAGCGGCTCCCCCACAATTGCGGAGGAGCGTCGCTCCACTGGCTCAGAGCCAGCAGATGAAAAATAAAACTATATTTTATTATTGTTTTGTTATTCGGCTGCTAGATGAGCTAGCGTGTGCAGGGTAGTACCAGGACATGGGAGGGAGGAGGAATGAAATGGCATGTGCACCTCTAAGTGCGCATGCCTGATTGACAGGCCACCTTAGGCCAGCCGAACAGACATGCGCAGTTAGGTTTCTCCAACCCAGCTGTATTGCACAGCCAGGTGGAGAAACAGCACAGACTCCCTGACCTTGAGCAAGCTTTAAACCAGCCCACTCAGGCCAATCCCAGCACTGTTTGCTATTGGTAATAGCAGGAGAGCAGCACAGGGATTGCACAGGGAGCCTCTTATACTGTCACAGCGTCTGATGGAACCAGGAAGCAGCGGAACACCGAGGCCCGCACTCCTTGGCCCACACTCACCCTCCGACTACCTCTCCACCCACCCCATCACTGTTTGATCGTGTTGGTCGCCGCTGAAAACAACTGATCCACAAGCCACTACTAATTGAAAGTCAACCAGTAAATTAGTACATTTCCCTTGAATGAGGATGTCGAATGTTGCCTGACATCAGTATTTAATTTGTGCAGATGGTTGCGAGTGGGCACCACCAATGCTTTTTTCTCGGTACCCAGACTATTGCTATTCCTCCCTCAGGCTGTGGCGCAGTTACCAGTAATATTTATGAACCTGACCTGTTCCTTTAATAAGTGTAGGTCCAGGAACGCGCCTACACTGAGAGGGCCCACCCTGCCCATAAGCAGGGAGCAAGGTCTCCCATTGTCTCTCTTAACTAATGGGATAAACTTTCTCCGACCACAGTAAGACAGGTGTGCTCTGTGACTCTAAGCGTGAGGCACACTAAATCAGAGTTGGCCAGTGAAGGGCGGGTGGGACCGGACTGTCAGGTGGTTCTTTATTTGGTCCGTTTGCTGTGCAGCCCTGAGAGACCTGCACTTTAACTCCTATGCTTGAACTTCTCGAGGACTTCTGGAAGCTGCCTAATCTGCATGGAGTGCAGAAGATGTCCAAGTCAGTTTGAGCTCTGGCTGTGGTCTGGTACAGGCACTAAGTATGGTGAGCCAGAGACAATATCTTGTACCTGACTTTGAAAATGTGCTGTCCTCCAGGTCCCTCCTCTTCTCTCCCTCCAGGAAAGAGTTTAAGATGTACTTCTTTGAAAAAATTCTACATCAAAATGCATTAACATTCCATAAAGCAGCTACCTCTCCTATCACACTTCTTGACTTCGTGTTGGTTTTAATCCTGTACAGTGCTCCGCTGGCTTTTGGCTATGTATGCACTAGAGACATGCCCCATAAATACATACATGCATTCTCTGGCAGCCAGTGCCATGATTATGTGTACGCAGCAGGGCTTGCTTTTTGTTGACTTTTTTCCCAATAAATTTTAATTTTTTGTCTGTTGCTGGCTGAATTCAGTTTTCAGATTTTAGGTGTGAAATTGTAAATACGAGTATGGACTCGCCCATATTCATAGTTCATTAGATGATTATGTAAATGCTGGTTAAATACCCATACAGTTTGGGTGCCAGTATCCATCTTCTACCCAGGTCTGGAAAGGTATGGTTACTGTATCTTTGACTACCCAAACATTAATGAATGGGCTGTGTTAGGGAGAGAGAGTCTGAATGTTTATCAGTGCGCGGTACATGATATGGGGTGCAGGTGAACAATGCTCCACTTAAACCATCAACCTCCACACTACTCTCCCAAATAGAAGTTTTTTCAGATTTGTAATTTTTTTTTAAATTAAAACTCTGGACTGAAAGTCTGGAAGTATGTTGTTCATGGTACTTGGTGTTATCTGGAAATCCAGGCGCTGTTTGGTATAGCAGGGATGAAGTTATAATTAGTGCCGTGCAGCAGGTGCAGTGGCACTGGATACAAGGGTGTGAGAGGTCTATCTCTTGCAACTACACGAACGGGAAGAGTAAAGAAAAAAAAAGTACACAGATGGGAAGAGTAAAGAAAAAAAGAACCTTTTCTACAGCGAGCACTGGACAGAAAGTAGAAGGAAACTGATCAACCGAAATCAATTAGAACCTGGTTCGTGCTCTAAATGAAATAACAGAAGAGCTGTCTAATTAGGAGGAAGCAAATAAGAGTGACAATCAAGCCAAGGAATGGTAAGCAATGGGCGGAATCCATACATCTTGCAGTGACAGCGCATGCACTGTAGGCAGGGGAAAAATAAACATTTACTAGAGACAGATGATGCCCTGAGGGCTATATTGTGCTCTTATGGGCAGAGCTGAGCCAGAAAGTGAACTACCGAGTCCCTGTGCACATAAAACATAATACTTACTGAAAGCCTGGGATTAAGGTCCGAATATTCATCGTGGACAAGTTTGTTCCACCAAAATGAGCAGGGAAATGTGGAACTCTTATCATTAAATCTTGCTTATTGTATCTTTAATGGAAGAGATTCCAGACTGGAGGTAATAGGGGCTTCTGTTGCTCACCTACACATTCATCACAGGGTTGTAAAAGAAATCAACTGACTACAGGGGAGTCAGCAAAGATGCTTAACCCTTAACCTGCAACGCAAATTCTCCCACGGCGCGGGGGGCTAGGGGGTGAGCGCGGCGCTTCGGTGCTCATGACGGAACCATGCCGTTATGAGTCACGGGAGACGTGTGCTCATGACGACGTGGTTCCGTCATGACCCCGCCTGCTCATTAATTCGCCCGCACAGGCGGGGAATTAGAGCCACGTGAGCAGAGCGGCAGCGGCATGACGGAACCACGCCATCAGGAGCACATGCCGTCCGTGACTCATGCCGGCATGGTTCAGTCATAGGCACGCAAGGGGTTAAACCTAGCATCATGTCTACAGATTCATTGTGGTTCTATTGTCTGCGCCACCACGTTTCGTGTTGTATTTTGCACACACACAGCATGCACATTTCTGAGCTAGTGGAGTCATGATTTGTATTGCCTTTAATAGGTCTTTTAATTGAGAAAGCGCTGAGGTTCGTGATTGGTGGGAATCAGAATTCGACCTCTGTTTCAATTGTATCGGAGCTGGATTCTGTTTATAAAAGCCTGGCAGAAACTATTTCTAGAGACTCATATAGCACTGTCAGCCCAGGTTGGACTGGATTAGCCCTCATTAGCCTCCAGAGTCAAGCTACCTTTTCTTCATAGCTAGAATGTGCCCATGAATCCACTGGCAGCAAACATGTGTCACTGCTGTGTCTGGCACAAACACAAGGTCCCTTCGTTTGGCTGGTCTGTTAGTCGTGGTCCGGGCCTGTGTGCTGCCAGTTGTGGGGGGCCATGGAGCTCAATGTTGGAATTGCTCATCAGCTGCAGCCGGCTTCAGTCTATAGCGCTCTTCTGCGAGACCCCTCAAGCACTCATCTGCCTGCTCTCAGAATTCATCATTTGGACCTGTTAGATTTGGGGGTCTCTAGTTGGCACAGGTAGGTACTTGTGACAAATAGGGACCCTTGCCTCTAGTCATGATAAGGGGATTACACTCCTAAATAACCCCTGCTCACCCCCTTGGTAGCTTGGCATGAGCAGACAGGCTTATCTCAGAGGCAGTGTGTAAAGCATTTGTGACCACATAGAGTAACCCAGTGACAACCCTACAGATGGGCACCACACAAGGTTGTTATATAAAAAATAAGTATACTTTATATAGATTTACCACAAGACCATAAACAACAAAAATACACAATACTATTATTTTAACATGGTAGATTTAGCTAAGTTAAGTTCAGTTCTTAAGATGCGACACTTTGCATCAATGTACCTTACGATGCGTTGCGCTTCCACGACAAGCAATGTCGCAGCGAGGGAAATGCGGCAAAGTTCAGGTGCAAAGAAATAAAGATGTGAAGATCTTGCAGATGCAGCACGCTTCTCCGGGGATGCAAGAAGTTCTCGGTTCGATGCGTGGACTGCAGCCACGTTCAGAAGTGCGATTGCAACAGCCCTAACTGCGACACTCTTCTCCCACGAAGCGTGAAGCTTCAGCGCAATGCGACAACTACAGTAGCGACATTCTTGCTCAGAAATGCGACGGCAGTAGCTCTGACGGCGGCGCGCTTCTCGGGGATGCAAAGCACTTTCCTCGATGTGGTGCAATGCGACAGTTCCATCGGCGACACCCTTGCTCAGAAGTGCGACGGCAGGCCCAGTGACGGCGACACGCTTCTACCTCGTTGCGAGACTCTTCTCTCGATGCGCTGCAGTGCGACAACTCTAGCGGCGACACCCTTGCTCAGAAGTGCAACGGCTGGCAGCAGCGGCGGCAACAATCTTCCTCTTCGTTGCGTCGCGCTTCCATCTCCTTGCGACACGCAGTTACTCAGAAGGCCCAAAACAGCAGCAGGCAATTCCACAAGAACTCTGGGGAGGTGGGGGTTGAAGTCTGTTGTCCCTGAGACTTCAGCAGGAGGCAAGCTCTTTTCCAAGCCCTTGTAGATCCTTTACAAGTTGAAAGCAAAGTACGCAAAGTTCCTTTCTCCTTCCTTTGGCAGTAAGGCGACCACTGCAGGCCAATTCCCTAAGCAGCACTTCAGCTTGGGAATAGTCTCTCCTCAGTTTCTTCAGGTTCCTCTCCTGAGTAAAGGTTTATTCTTGTAGTCCAAAGTGATCTAATTTCATGGGATCAGGGTCCCAATATTTATACCCAAAAATCATTTGATCTCTCAGGGAAGAGTGGCCTGAGCCCAGTTCAAACCAGTTCTTACGCACTTCCAGAATTCTCCTTCCCTTTCACAGTGCAGGGCAGAAACACAGATGCCCCACAGGAGGTGGAGCCAGCATTGTGGAAGGCAAGTACAGTCATGAAGCACTTGACAGGACTCCTTCTCTTCTTTCAGTGAGCAAGGCAGAGACATCAGCCGCTCCCCAGGAGGTGGAGCCATCATTGTGGAAGGCAGGCACCGCCCTATTCAAGGTTCAGGTGCAACTCCTCCCTCCCATTTAGATGCAGATCTCTCTATTCACCACTGGGCTGAATCATCCTGCCTCTTGGAATCCTCCAGCCCTGTCACTCACAAAACCAGACAAAGGAATACACAACCTAGCAGAGGCAGGCTTGAAAGGTTAGGCAAGCAAATACCGACTTTCTAAAAGTGGTATTTGCAAACACAGAATGTTAAAACCAACTTCTAAAGGCATACTAAACTCGAATTTCTACGATGTTCTTGAGTCAGTTAGGATTATTGGTAGGTTGCAGTCATATACTATATACAACTGTCACCCTAGGCACAGGATAATTGCTGAAAAATCCAGCCTTCTTTATGAATGATGCTTCACTCCTTGTTGGTTTCATTTATTCAGTTTTATTTCATTAAACTTGAGTTTAGTGTTCAATTCACACTGTATTTCATTTGTTAAAGTATATACTCCATCCAATGCATTTCGGCGGTTAAACCACCTTTATCAGGGAAACCATCTCTGTATTCTCGTGTCGCGGTTCTGCTGTTTCCGTAAAGAAGGCTGGATTGCCTCCTCTGATGATATTCTTGCTCTCTCAGCGCCGGGACACCCCCGACGGGGTTAGCTGCGCGCTTTATAAGCTTCTTAAATAATAATAATAATAATAATAATAATTTTTCAGCAATTATCCTGTACCTAGGGTGACAGTTATATATAGTATATTCATTGAACACACTCCTGGTGGGGAGTGATACCCAGGGGCACGGAAAACATAAAAAGTTACAGTATAAAGAGGCTGTGCACGACCAAAAACATTAGTCAGTTAGGATTATAAAATATAATAATTCTAACAGCCCATTCTGGTCTATGGAGAACAGGTAGCCTTGCAATAGTGAAAAACGTAAATGGCTGGAATTCACTATTAGGACATGCCACACACACCAGGGCATGTCCTACCTTACACTTACAATGCACCCTGCCCTCGGGCCTACTATAGGGGTGACTGATATGAAGAAAAGGGAAGGTTTAGGGACTGGCAAGTGGGTGCACTTGCCCAGTCAGTGTGACAGTACCAGACTGCGCACAGGCTCTGCAATTGCAGACCTCAGACACATTTTACAAGGCTGCTGCTCTGGGTGGCACAACCAGTGCTGCAGGCCCACCAGCAGCATTTGGATTTACACGCCCTGGGCACACTCAGTGCAATGTACTAGAGTCTGACAAGTAAACCAAATAGCCAAACATGAAACCACTGATTAATATCAATTTACAATAGGGAGCACTTGCACTGTGGCACTGGTCAGCAGTGGCACAGTGCCCAAAGCATCTAACACCAGTAAAAATACATGAGGCAACAGCAAAAAAATGGAAGGGAGACCCACGACAATGGTGCCAGGTCTAACAGGACCTTTTTTAATAATTTTCCTAAAAGGAGAGCTCTCCCTAAACATACCCTAAAAAAGAGTTGGTTTGCTCACTCTCTTCGCAGCCTTATTTGAAAAATCCGCACTTACAAATAGGTCACATGCTAGCACGAGGTATAGTGAGCAATGCCAACTGTGCGGGCTCCTGCGCCTAAAGTGGAAGTGGGTGGTGTCCTTCAAAGAACTCTGCATGTACCTTAACCTCCGGAAAATAGAATACAAATACTGTTGCCATTGTTAAAAGGTCAGGGTAATTATGAGGGAAAGAAAGGACCACTAGAAATTAAAATGCCTGCAAGATACACGAGGCACACAAAGGCTGGAATCTCAAAGCTGGAATGAAAAGAACAGAATTATTACAGAAACAATCATGGCAGAATTTATGACAAAACCCCACACAGGGAGCAAAGAGATTGAGACAAAGTAAAAGCGCGTGATTGGTTTACAAATGTCAAAGAACTTCAGACAATACGCTGTAGCCTAGTGAAGGTATATTATGCAAGATAGTTATAATGGTTTATTTGTTGGCCAGTGCCAGTACACTTGTACAGAACGCAGTTAATTTTCTTCATTGTGTTATGACAGCAGCCATCTTGGAATGGTATTACATTCACTATGCAGGGTTGGATCTACTAGGCTGTGTATTAGGCATGATTTTTTGAGTGTCAAACCACCACCACCATCAGCATGCCTCTAAAAGGCAGGCATCGATGCCCGAATTCTCATTGCCTATACCAGATCTGGGAGAACCCGCTGCTGAGAAAAAGAAGTCAGCAAGAAATGACAAAAAAAGAACGGAGCACCCACAGACAAAATGATAGCCCATTGTAGACCCAACATGTGAATGTATGTGAGATGTTTAGTGCTAAACATACATTTGTTTTACAAACGAGTATGTATTATGATTGAGAGATAATGTCATGAGCCTAAGCCCGACTTTCTACAAACAGAGGAGAAAAGGCTTTAGAAAGCAGCCATTCATAACAGTGAAAAGGAATGTGAAGCCTCATAATAACTTTGGATTATCTTCAGTCTTTTATGATCACATGAGTTTTGCAATTGAATGACATGCATATCTTTCCATTCTCTATTGCACAAGACAATTGAAGATGCAGGGTATTCTCCCACCAAATGTTTTTGCTTCTTTTTCTGCATCGGGTTGTGTAGTTGAATACAATACTTGCTTTATTTGATTGTTCATAATATCATACTTAAATTGGTTCATCGAGAACAGAGGAAGTGAGAGGAATTTGATAAGGATCCTGATCACGAGTTTGGCGAATGGGATACTGTGTCCCAAACATGACGGATGTCCCATCTGCCGTATTACAAGTTCCATAGGCTATCTTGGAACTGTAATATGGCGGACAGAATATCTGTAACATGTGTTACGGAGTTTCCAATCCACCAAACTTGCAATTAGGCCAATAGTCTGTTGTATTTTAGTTGTTGTTTGTTATTCTGACCTGCATTAGGCAGTAAACATTAGCACAATAGACCACAATGAATATAATTCACCAGCACTTCCTGCAATTAATTTCAAAAATTTGACAATAGGGCACAAGAATGAGTATAGAAAAAACTCCCTCAGAACTAATTTACCCACACACATACCAACAACTTGTGTGTGCGGGTGTAAAAGCACTCTAGGTGTTAAAAACAATGGAGCATTAAGGGTGCCAGAGCTATGTCAATTATGAGCACAGTCCTCTGAGCAAAGCATACAGTCACATTCTAAAAATTAGACATTAATCAAATTAATGTAGTGGTTGAAGGGATTCTTGCTTTGAACAAAGTTGTTCTCCTTGTCCTCAGGTTCCCTTCATCACTCCTACATCTGTATCGCTGGACATTTTTATATGCAGAAAAGAAGAGATTTTAGATGGAGTAGTATCATGAAACCACAAAGTCTGCCTCTTATCGACTTAATACCTCACTTCACTTTGAACAGTTTGATATCTTTCATTTCCATTTTCTATTAGTATTTAGTTTAGAGAGTCACATTATATGGCAAAAAAATCAACCTTCTCCCTTTTCTGTTATCAGACCTTCCTCAGTACGCAAATAGTCCAGAACATCTTGCCTACGTATCATATTCTACCTAACAAAGTATATAAACTTCCTCAGGGCCAAATCCTGAGAGGATGTGGCCTAACGGCTAAGGCGGTCGACCTCGCAGCGGGGAATCGGGTTCCAATCTCGTCAGGGACGCTTACATCCTGTGATTCTGGGCAAGTCGCGTAATCTCCACGCGCCTAACAAAATAAATGTGTCTATCTGTAATGTAACTGGTGCCCATAAAGAGCACTTTGATACCTTCGGGTCAAGTTTGCGTTATATAAAAATCCCCCACTCCCCCCCAAAAAAGATGGCATTATGTGTGTTCTGCTTGATGTACGCACACATACAACATTTGACATGATTCACTTGCTGTTAAGGATCTTGGCCTGAGGGACGTAAATCAGTTTTGTCTGAGATCATAGAGTGCCTCCCGGGATTCAGACAGGACCTTGAAATTCCGAACTGTAAACCAACTGCCATTGCAAGTGTTCCTTATCTTTGATGAAAGTTGGGTTAAACTTACTCTTTCTGATGTGCTGAGTTACCCACAATTGGACTGCAACACTCAAGAACAATATAACCTCTAAGGGTATTTTTGGAGGTAAGGGGGGCATTCAGTATCTCTGAAGTAAGATTTACAAACTGTGATGGATGGGTTACCCACATCACCTTAAACACACCACTGTCTGTCCTTATGCCATTAAGAATCCACTTATAAGTGCTTATAAGTGGATAATACACCTTTTATAAGCTGTGGTTAGAGAAGTGCTCATATATTCTGCGCAGATACGCTTTATAATCACACACTATTATTGTAGGTCATGTTCAACGCCATACTGTGTGATTGATTTTGCTGTCCGCTCATAATGTGCTGCCTGGTTCACTTAAACAACAGAGCATCCATTATAGGGTTGTGCAGCAGAGCGAATCATTAGTAAGAGGTCTGCTTGGAAGGTCTTCTAACATTTTTCTTCAGAGTCGAGACAGAGTCCTCTTTGAGTGCAGCAGACTGACAGACCAGCCTGGTTAATGCCCTAACTATCCCACAGGAATAAGGACGAAGAACCCTTTTTTGCATAATTGTGCATTTGTCCGATTTTTGCCAAACTTGCCACATAACCCATGATGTGCAACATATTTTAAGCATTTAACAAAAACATGTCTTTCTGTCTCAAATGGATCTAGTGTTGATTAAACAAAGGCTCAAA